>NC_044278.2:63628922-64828922 GCF_004027225.2 Strigops habroptila | reverse complement strand
GCACAGTAGCTAAACCAGGTGTCTATGACACTATGGCAGTACAGAGAGCAGCTTCTGCTGATGGGCCACAACATGGCGTGTTGAGTCTCTATATGTCACAAGAAGAGGAGGAAAATGAGCCTGTCTATATTGAAATGGTAGGGAATGCAATGAAGAGCATTTCTGCTGAAGCAGAAAGTCCAGAACAAGGAGAGTCTGTATATGAAGAAATGAAGTATTTTCTACCAGAAGAAGGAAGCAATGGTAATGGAATAGTTCCAGTAGTGACTGGATCTCCTCCTTTGTTGTTTGAAAGCAAAAAAACCTTTAACATTGAAGATGGGCCATTGGATGGAAACAGTCAGGCAGCTTTGATCTATAAAGATTCATGTGACATTCCAGCCCCTTTCCCTAACTTGCTCCCCCACAGACCACCACTTCTTGTATTTCCTCCAACCCCTGTCACGTGTTCACCTGCTTCTGATGAATCACCTCTAACACCACTTGAAGTCAAAAAGCTTCCTGTATTGGAAACCAACCTAAAATACCCCGTGCAGTCCGAAGGATCAAGTCCGTTATCACCACAGTACTCCAAAAGCCAGAAAGGGGAGAATGAAAGACCAGCATCTCCAGGCTTGGTTGTGTTCAATGTTTCCAGCAAAGTGACTCCTCCTTCCACGCCACCTCCTCCTCTCCCACCACCCCCTCCTCCTGTACCACCTTCTATTTCCTACCGGGCTTCCACACATTTTGCATTTCCTCCAGAAACTTGTGCTAGTTTTCTAATTAATACAGGGAAAACAGGTACAAGCTCAGATCTTCCAAAAGTACCTCAGAGACCAAATCCTGCTCAGCTTGGATGCTCCTCTTCTCCGTTCTCCAAACTGCCTTACTCCCCAAAGGTGGCAAGAGCAGATCACAGGAAATTGAACTCAAATTCATCATCTTCATTTTCATACAGCCCTACAAACTCAAGGTCATTGACCAGTCCCCTTGATGAGTTAACTAGCTTGTTCAACTCAGGACGGAGTGTGCTACGAAAATCTGCAGCAGGATGTAAGATCAGGGAACCAGAAGGTAAGACAGATCTCTGTGCTTCTGTATAATGTGTTTCTTCTGCACCAAAACTTTCTTACATTAGAAGCTGATAAAGTAGGTGAAAATACAAAACAAAACCATTATTTTATTTTATTTTATTTTATTTTTATTTTATTTTTCAAGAAAGGTCTATTGTAGTCATAAGAAACACATATAGAAAATACATTACCTATAAAAAATTATAGGTCTTCAGGTTTTCTCTGAGATGTCAACTTTTATTTTACCAAAATGTTTGTATGACACAGATTTAAATGCATTATTTTTAAAATTCCAGGAGCCTTGATAAAATAAACACAGAGGTTACATCATGTGAAAAATGAGTTTGTGGTATCAATCTATACAAATACTTTGAACTAAATATATGGCTGGGTGTCTGGTAGATAACATGTACTTTAATTTGAAAACTTTCTTTTGAGGTTTCGTTATTTCATTTCCATGAAATTCTGAATTTGGTGATGGAGCCATTAATATTTTCCTAAATAAAGCTGATACAGAGAGCCGTGCAGCAAACTGCATTTATTTCCCCTTTCTATCCTTTTATTCCTACCTTTCCTGCCATTTACATACACTTACGTAGATACCCAGAGACTACTTGTTATCCTGGTTTTCCAGCAATTGGAGAACATCTTTTGCATCTAGTGCAAAAGCCAACTATAAAAAAAAAAAACCAAAACAAAAGCAAAGCTTGCCATTTTGCTAAAGGTTTCTGAGACTGGAGTATTCAGACATTATCACTTAATTGTTTGTCTTGTCCAGGCAATAAAGGGTTTAACGTTGTTGCTGGGACAAATCTATGGATCTTATGAATACTGAAAATTCATCCTGATGTTAATAGTTTCAATAGGCTGCTCTGTCAGGGTGAAATGCTTCTGACCTAGCTTTGTCCATCTAAAAGCTTGATATGTAGGCCTCAAATCTTTAGGTTATGAAGAGACAGTCATTTAGAGAAACTAATTCCTCCCATATATCTTTCTCCATTGGGTAGGAGGAAAGCCTAGATGATTAAACCAGTAGAGTTGTAACTTCTAAGTGGTTAAAGTTGAAGTAAATCCTGGCTCTGCATATCAATTACAACAGTGACTCCAATCATCATATTACTTTTCTGATTTAAAAAAAAAAAATTCCTATTGAAAATAGTCAGTGTACTCTATATAGAAACTTCTCTCCCTAGCAGCATCTCCCAAGCACAAGATCTTGTGAATTTAAAATTCAGGGTAAGACTCTAGACTGTTTTCTCTACTTCTTCACTTCTGTCTGTCCAAACAGCTTGTCTTAATCAAGAGCAGTGTGCAGTTTATTCAAAATGGGCAAAATATAATCATACAATCATTTAGGTTGGAAAAAACCTTTAAGATCGAGTCCAACCATTAACTTAGCACTACCAATTCTACCGCTAAACCATGTCCCTAAGCTCCACATCTACACATCTTTTAAATACCTTCAGGCATGGTGACTCCACCACTTCTCTTAACCCCTGAGTCTCCTTTTCTCCAGGCTAAACAACCCCAGTCTCCTCAGCCACTTCCTCCTAAGGCTTGTTCTCTAGATCCTTCACCAGCTTTGTTGCCCTTCTTTGGACACGCTCCAGCACCTCAATGTCTCTAAGTATTCGAGGTGCGACCTCACCAGTGCTGGGTACAAGGAGGCAACCACGTCCTTGGTCCTCTTGGCCACAATGTTGATACAAGCCAGAGTACTGTTAGCCTTCTGGGCACGCTGCTGGCACATACTCAGCCAGCTGCCAACCAACACCCCCAGGTCCTTTTCTGCGAGGCAGCTTTCCAGCCACTCTTCCTCAAGCCTGTAGCGTTACATGAGGTTGTTGTTACCCAGGTTCAGGACCCAGCAGTTTGCCTTGTTGAACCGCATACCATTGGCCACACCCCATTGATCCAGCCTGTCCAGGTCTCTCTGCAGAGCCTTTCTATCCTTCAGGAGATCAACACTGCTGTGCAACTTGATGTTGTCTGCAAACTTATTGAGGGTGCACTTGATCCCCTTGCCCAGACTGTTGCTAAAGATATTAAACAGAACTGGCACCAATACTGAGCCATGGGGAACACCACAGGTGACCAGTGGCCACCTGGATTTGACTCCATTCACCACCACTCTTTGGGCCCAGCCATCCAGCCAGTTTTTTACCCAGTGAAACATACACTTGTCCAAGCCATGAACAGCCTGTTTCTCCAGGAGAATGCTGTGGGAAACTGTGTCAAATGCTTTTCTAAATCTAGGTAGATAACATCCACAGCTTTTCCCTCATTCACCAAGTGGCTCACCTTGTCGTAGAAGGAGATCAGGTTGGTCAAGCAGGACCTGCCTTTCATAAACCCATGCTGACTGGGCCTGATTGCCTGGTTGTCCTATGCATGCTGTGTGATTACACTGTGTGATTTGCTGAAAGACCTTCCCTGTCACTGAGGTCAAACTGGCAGGCCTGGAGTTGCCCAGATCCTCCTTCTGGCTCCTCTGGTAGATGGACATCACATTTGCTAACCTCCAGTCAACATTCAATGCCTATAAATATATGTAGAATAGGGTTGTTTGGTTTGTTGGTTTGGGGTTTGGTTTGGGGTTTTTTTGGTTGGTTGGTTTTGGTTTTATTTTTAAGTTGGGAGTCTTGTTTTGTTGTATAGATAATACATTTTTATCCACTGGGATAAAATTATTGAAGTCACCTCTTTGGATATATCTTCTCAAAGCTCTCTCAATGTACCTGGTGAGGAAGTGGTAGACCTACCCCAACCAAGTCACAAACCTGACCTTTACCTTAAAAAAAAAAAAAAATAAAAGTTGCTTTGGGATGGTGTTTTTTTGCAGATGCAATTTTCAACTAAATGTGACCAAGATAGGGTTCAGCTTGGGTCTCCTGTGGGTTGAAGCTAGTGCATCAACAGAGGCTACCATAGAAAAACTCTACATTTACCTTTCACATGGAAAATGTACTTCTAAATATTTCATCAAGGCAGCACTAAGTATGAAAGATCAAAGTTCAAGAAAGATGCACAATAAAAAAACCTGAATCAATATTTTATGAGCTAGGAAGCTACTGGATACTAAGTGCAGTTACATATGAATAGTTCAATGATGAGCAGATGGATTGAAAGAAATAAATGCAGGTGAATGTATGTGCATGTTTTTACAGTTTGCCTTTTTTCATGTACTTCATGTGTTCAATTAATTTCCAGGGTAACAGCTGGAAAAATATTTTTTTTAATTTAACTTCTGATGCAAAGTAAAAAGATGACAATCAGCAAAGTGGACTGTTATGCAAAACTTGAAGTTGTCCATGTCTTACCTTCTGACTTTTATCACCTATTGCCTAATGCATATTAAGTTCCTGGAAGACTCCTCCCTTTCTTCTTTTTGCCATTTGCAGTATTTTATTTTTAGGAGGTGATATGATTAAAAAAAAAAAAAAAATAGAAATTAATTAAAATTTATGACATGGCCTAGAGCAGCACTCAGTAATGTGCAGTTTCCTTTACTTCCAGAAGTTATAACCTACCAACAACCTTAACTAAAACCCGAAAGTAAAAATGTGAGCCATTTGAAGTCAAGGAGAGTTACCTATGGGAATCAATAAGATTCTGTAAGGGATCATCAGCCTTGGAGATAAAAGCCTCCTTGCCAATAAAAGTGCAGTGGAGACAGATTCCTCAACATGCTTTCCCGTTGCCTGAAGGAGTAATTTCAAGGCCTGAGAACACTGATGTCCTCTTGGCTCCTGACCTTTCCATGGGCAATGATCTTCCAGAATTACAATAAAGCAGATTTGTGGTTTTCTGATGGGCTGTGGAGTTATTGTGAACTGAACTGAGCACTCTTCTTTCAGAAAGGCAACAACAAAAAAAAAATCAAATGGGAACAACTTTCATTATCTGGTGGCCTAACCTGGCTATTAGTTTTATACAACAGTATCATCTACTGGTTCAAGCAATGATCAGGATCATATAGTATGCAATTTCTTGCATAATATTTTTCATTTAATAAGACAAGCTTTCTGCTCTGCATAACTTGTAGTTTAAATAAGCAAAACTATAAAAGGTGAGAACTGAGATAAAGTGATTTCTCCAAGGTTGAAAAAAGTTCATTGAAGCCACAGCTCTATTGTTAGACGGGGATTTCCTTTTACTCCATACAAAATGAGACAAGTGCAGATAAGCGATCATACACACACAATTTTTTTCTATTCTTCCAGATTTCTAGAAGTAGAAACTTTAATTTTCAAGACTGAAAGAAACTGAATGGTCCTGTGCAGAGCCCCTCCTCAGATATTTCTAGATATTTCTAGATTTTTCTAGACATTTGGGACTAGAATTTATGAAACCAAATTCAATGCCTTAATAACAAAACCACACTCTCTAGAAGAATGCACAAATATTTTTAATTATTCAACATATAAGACATTCCTTATATAAGGAATATGAAATGTTTAAGCATTTCATAGTAAGTATGTGTGGAGTACAGTCAGAATTTTCTTTAGAAAAGAACGTTAGATTGTTAACATAATATTCATACTGTTCAAATATTTGCCCAATATGTTTGGCATCCATTAACTATATGAATCCCTACTTTACCTACTTCCTAAGTGAGCTACTTCCAAGGCAGGTAGCTACACATATCAGTGAATTATTCCACATTCTCCAGTTTAAGCACTGGAAGTCACAGCGAGATAGTTACAACTGACAAATAATACAGATATTTAGATCACCTAGCTGTGACTAAAGGTTGCCAAATACTGTTTATTGAAATTGGCTCAAACTTTGAAAATAACAGGATTTAATGTGCATGTTTGGGGAGTACTGTCCTCTCAAAGGCAGGTACCCCTTTGATATCTGGCAAATAGTTTCCCTCTATCAGCAGATTAAAGCAAGCTATCGTGCAGCTAACATCCCAACAGTGGATTTCAAATTAAATCCCCACTGGGGGTTCTGAGATGAAATCCCAGTCCCTTATTCTCTAAGCCACTCAGCTTTTCCTCTTAATCAACTTAAGTAAGATAATATTCATATCTGCATCTCATTATACCTACATTATATTGATACAATATAGTAGTTTTACTTTCTTTGTGGCAAAAGCTAACAATTTACAAAACATGAGTAATACTGAAATCTGTGTTTCCACCTATTATCTTTTACCTGTGAATACTGAAGGAATGCTTACATGAGGCATTGGACTTCTGTAACATCTTTCAAGTGAAATTCTCAAAACATTAAAACTTTAATGAATTAAGCTTCACAATACTTCTCAGAAAGAGATTAATATCTGTTTACATAATTGCCTTAATTACCAGAGAGTGAGTGTGACTTTTTGTGACTAAGTTTCAGATTAGATATCTAAACACAGGAGAGTCATCACTCTCTGATTCACTATGGACTACTTGCAGCTCTCAATCTGAATCTCTTGCAGTAGGTGCAGAAAAGTGGGAAGAAGCCAAAGCACTCTAGTAGCAGTTTAATGCAAGTCATAAAAAAAGGCCCATACATAGCTAGCTGTAGATGCCCTATGTAGAAAATTACAAAGGAGGAGACAGAACTGCTGGCAATACAGATTTACATGGTCCGTTTCTGAGAACTGCAGGCATTCCTTTCAAGTTACTGATTCTTCTTTGCTTTATTTTCATTGAGTTGGATTTACTTCATGTTCCCTGCATCCTGTCTGATACTGAAGTACAATAACCACACTGCACTGGTTCAGCTTTGTGCATTTCAAGCCCTTGAATTTTAATAATATCCCAGCTTTAATAGTGACTTCAGTCATTCAAGTAGACATTTACAGGATTATTATTTTCATAACAACTTCTTTTCTTCACCATCTGATGCAATATCATTGTTCCAAATTCAGCAGTGATTTAGGAAGTTGTCTCATTACTGACAGTGTTGTGGGCTTCTTTAAATAGTAAAGTCTTCAGTATTTTTTATTTGTGATCCAAGATGCAGATCCACAAAGGACTTTGTTTAGGAACCACTACATCACTAATTGTAAACCAAAGATACATTAATGTGAGAAATTAGCCATATCTGAGAGAACAAGGAAATTGAATTGTAGCACACTTCCATTCCTGACACCAACCAAGAATATGGCTATTTGGCAGTAAATGTCATTTCACTTGATTTTACAGGACTACAGGCATTTGGAACATAGTGAAATTTGAACATGCATTTTAGTTAAAGTCTCTAATTAAATTCTCAACTTAAGTGAAAAATCTGTTCAGATGCTTTTAACTTATTTACATCCATGTCAGCATTAAATCATCTTTTGCATACAGTCTCAATAGAGAACAATAATTCCATTTCACAGAAAATGTCAAGATTGTGACATTTATTTTTGTTTTGCCCTGGAATAAAAATCAGGCATTCTGAAATTCTATGCAGAAATAAATATTCTTTCATGTCCTGTCTTTCAAAAATGTTTGGGAAGTATTGAAATAGTTTGCCTCAAACATAGTAAAATTTTTCTTACTGGAAATGTTAGCAATTAAATGTGTTGACTTTTTGTTTTCAGACCTAGTTAAGCTCAAGAGTGGCCATTTCAACACTGATTAGGTTGTCATTTAGGGGTATGTCTACACAGCAATCAAAGATGTATATAAACGAACCACATTAGTATTAAACTCACTGGCTCAGGTATCTAAGAGCAATGCAGTTGTGACTGCACAAATTCAGCCCCTCAGTGATGATCCAAAGTTCCTGACAGGACTTGTGCAGCTTGCCATGAAGCTGTATAGACCCATGTGTGTGGATTGTGTTTCACTTCCAGCACTGGCATTTTGTGGGGCTGAATGGAGAACAAGAGAAGATAATTGGAAAGAGACTGGGAAAAAGACTTGGTCATAAACATGAGACCTCATGCCCTCTCTACGCTACTGCACTCTGCTGTTCAGAGGGTAGCAGAGTGTTTGGAAGCAGAACACTGGAACTAGTAGTGGTTTGGGGCGCCTGTGTTCTCCCTGGGCCCACTAGTGAGTGTGAAAGTAAAGCAGCCTTCAAGTTCAGTGCTCTTTTGGCTTTCCACTCTATTTTAAAATTAAAAACATAAAAATTAATTTTATCCTTTGTGTGGTGCAATTAGAAGAAAAAAGAAAGAGAAAAATTAGACCTGAAGTTCTACGTTTTGTTCGTTCTTTTAGCTCTTTCTTTAAGGGCTGGATGCTGACATACTAGTAGTATGTAGTGACAATTTTTAGCCACAGGCTGGCTATATTTGTGCACTGCATGGATGCTTATCACACTGCATCTGTGACAGCCACATGTTCTTTCTTTGAAGTTCACGGAGGTGTCATTGACCATCCATTCAAAATGAACTTAAAAATAAGCTAAAGAAATACCTAAATTCCGTTTTTATTTTAGAAGCTCAATTGGAAAGCAAATTGGGAATTTTGTCCGAGAGGTTTTCCAGAATAGCTGTCCCTTTTTGGTGGACAGGATTACAGTACAGGTGATCAAAAAATATTCCCTTGAGTTGTCCCTCAGGATCTACTCAAACAATGTACGTGCCTAATGAGGTCACTATTCTAAGACTTCTGCATTGCATAATAACAATTATGCATAATAATTCAGGATCTCTCTCATACCAGAGCTGGTATGAGAGAGATCCTGAAAAATCTCTGTAGAAGTATTCTGTGGGAAAAGTAAATAGAACTGATGTTATGCTGTTGGCAGTAGCAAATCCCTGTCTGCTTGTTTGTTTGGTTTTTTTTGTTTGTTTATTCCTACAATATTTGCAACTGTGTTTGAGGGGGAGGAAGGTCGAGACAGTGTCTCATCACATAATTCCTTTCAACAGCAGCTAAAGCCCATCAGTAATGGCTGTTCTGTTACTGAGATACCATACACAAATGTAAACAAACTTAAATGTCTGCTTTCAAAACGAACTGTGGCTTCCACATTAGTGAGAAGAAAACAGTTTAAAATAGGGAATCTATCTTTCTTACCAAATTGCCTTCTCCTTTTCCAGCACACCAGAAGTTTTTTAACCACACAAATACAAGAAGTAGACTCTTTGGTCAACCAATCAACACATATAACAGTAAACAAAACTACTACAAAGTAAAATCAGCTACTTTTTTTCCATGTTAGACTTGAAAAGGTGGGGAACATGGGAACATGGAGGGAAGAAATGCTTCTCCTAAGGCAGGAAATTGTCCCAAGCAGCGCTGCCCTCCTTCTTGTTAGTAATGGACCTCAGAAAGGCCTGCAGAGATCAGTTCCTAGAGTAGATGGGGTGAACAAAAATCCCAGTCTTTGAGACATGTGCCCTGGCTGCACTCTGGCACACTTGCTGCATTAAAAAGTTATTGCTTAGATACTATCAAGCAGGAGAGATGACATCCTGTCCAGAAATTCATCATCCATTACCAATATTTAAGAAGGCTATTTTCTCCACCTTCAGCAGCAGAAATCTTTGTATCATGTTGGGAACAAGCCTAATCTTCTGAACCCTGACTGATTGGTGTCACACTAACACAATGTTCTACAGAGCAGCTCTTTACCTCCAGCAGTGAGTTTTGTCACTTGGTGTTCTTGATGGCCTGCATCTCCTCTCTTTGCTTTCTAGTGTTCCTACAGTTTCCATGAATACAGCTTCCCGGTGCAAAGAAGCAGCAGTCTGGTTTTTTTTTTACTTGCTCCATTGAAGAATGCAGCTTCTGAATTGACTTGTAACATCATCTGATAGCTCCACTTACACAGCTTAGAGAGGAAGATTGCTGGAAGTGACAGTAAAATTCATTGCTGCCTATCCTAGGAGCATTATTGCAGGGGGAAATCCTACACGATTGCTGCTGTAAGGGCAAGCTTTGTGAGGTGAAATAAATCAATGAATAATTATTGCCTCTGACGGCAGGACAGCTACAAGAGTGAGACAGGCAGTACACACTAATAGGCTGGGGAAATCCTGTGTTGACTGTTTTCATCCTGCTTCATTTCTTTCAGCAAATAAGATGCATCTGTTCACCTCCAGCTCTCAGCAGACAAGGTAAATAGTCATGCAACAGCAGGTTGCAGTGTGACTTCATATAGGTGAACTGAACTACTCTGAAGCAATATGCATTTACCCAGTGAAAGGACACCCAAGACAACATATGCTGAGGGTAGCTAGCAAACACCACAGAGAAGGAACGCCGCCACAGTAAGTCAGAGCAAACCAGGAAACACCCAAGTGCAATTGTCAAGGTGCAACAAAACACAGAAGTAAAACAGTGAAGCCAAAATAAAATGGCCTGTTCTTATTTAATCTTCCTCTCCCTTTCCTTCATGAAAAATTATCTGCATAATTTCTGCAGTCACCATCTTTTTTTTTTCCCCCTTCAATTCACAATGTCCACTTACCACAGTAAATGTAGCAAATATTCAGGATTCGCTTCTAGGATCCAGTGTATTGCTGAATGTCCCAAGAAGGAGCGAGAGCACAGATCAGGAATACCTTCTGTCTGCAACGTCTTGTATTTCATGTGCTGGTTAAGAGGATCCATCAATTCTCTCTTCTTCACATATATAATGACAAGCTGATTTGAAGTTACCATTTTTGCTGGATGCCAGCCACAGGTTTCAAGGAAATCAAGCTATTGAGCTTTTAGATTCCATGGCAGCCCAGGTACCAAAGCTTCTCCACCTTTATTACATTGATTTATCTGCCAGAATGTGTACATTTTCCAGATAGTTGCTAATAAAGTGTGAATAGCTGTTGACTCTGATAACTAAAGCCATATATTGATTATTGATTACAGAAAATCATGTTTTCCATGAATGGAGAAATAATGTTTGACATTATCCTAGGATTTATTAAAGACATTAAATGATAAGAGGAACTATTTCCCCCTTTTTTATATGTTTCCTTCCATATTTATGTCTTTTATATTTTTATAGGAGCTGTTCCTTTGTGAAAAAGCTTTTAAGCTTTTTCCATAATGTTTGTGTTTTCTGTTTTATGGGGCTGACATTTTTGTTGACCAGGACAGAGATTGTTTCTACTTTAAGACCTATCTAATACATCCTGCCTAATTTCTGGTACTGAAATTCCTCATTTAGGAAGTCAGCCTTAGCTCTCTGTTTAATTAATTGAAAAGGAATGTGTGCCTTGAAAGAATGGACCAGGTACAAGTCAGATCAGATTGAGAGGGGTGTATGTATGTCTTCCATTTACACTAACGCAAAACTAAGGAGAACCTGCTCGCTCATACAGTCAAGAAGAAACTTCTAAATCAGCTTCAGCAGAAACTGATCAACAGTTCAGTGTCTCACTAGCCCCATCTGTTATGACGTTACTTTTCTTCCATATTCCCCCCCCCCCCCCCGAGATGCACTTAATATTGATCACTCATTTCTGATTTGTGATAACTAGTGTTGTCAAGGTGAAGGGCTATGTCTGGTTTAGTAAATGAGCCACTGCCAGGGAATGTCCTGGGTATGGCAGCTCAATCCTCTGCATAGCCAAAGTGCTAGAGGAGTCTGTGGCATAGGTTGGGACCTGGCAGGCTGGCTTCCTTTTAGACAGATCTGGGCATGGTTCAGGAAATGGCACTGGCCAGGGACTATTCCCAGTAGACACCTTGTGGCAAGAAAGTGCAATAGCATGGACAGAGGTCTCTTACCATTTGCCTCAGGGCCAGAGAACAGTTTTGCTCACATTTGAATAACCAGGATAGGCAAAGCAAGAGGCCCTCTGTATTTACTCTGTATTATGAATCCCTTGGTGCTTTGGCAGTGCCGCACAAAGCATCCAAGGTAAGCATGAATCTAATCCAAAATCCACTGAGAGCAGTGGAGGCCGCCTATGTTATTAATGAGTTTTCAGTCAGACTGTAAATGAGCACTAAATGTTAAAAGGAGAAGTATTTGAAAAAAGAACATTTGGGGACAGATATACGTCATGGGTATACCTACTTTTAAAGAAAGGAGAGCAAAACCAAGGGCTTTGACAGAAAAGAAAAATACAAACCAAGCAGGTGAGTTACTCTTGAGTCTTTAAGAACATACTGATTTTCCATGTCTTGCTGCAAAAAGAGTCCATGGTGATTCCACCAAAATGCTGATACCAGCCATCTACTTATACTTTGCTTTAGACTTTATTAAATAGGCTAAATATATAATTTTCTTACAAAATTAATAGTTTCCCAAAATGTTTCCGTACTGCATCTGAATAGAAGCTATACTGGCGCATTTCATAATTTGATGATAATATTAATTCAGCCAAAATACTACTTATAAAGTAACTATGATGTCTGGGATCCTACATTTTATGTTTGAGAAACAAAGAGCTTTATAATAGGATATTTGGAAGTCATAGCTCAATTAAAAGATTTGAAGTTATTCTTTTTACAAAAAAGTTATATCATGTAGACGTTCAGTGCATCGGGTTTCTTTCAAGAGCGAGATAATGACTGAATAAGGAAAATAAAAAGCAGATCTATTAAATGATTTCCATGATTGCCGTATTCGGACTTTTCTTTCCAAAAGTAAGTGACATTTCAGTCCATCCTATGCCTTACAACTTTGTCATGAGTCTTAAACTCAGTCTCTTCTAGGAGCGCTGAGAATAACAAGCAAATGCGGGTTTCTTGAGCTGCTTCTTTTGCATACTTTTCCTTTTACACTTTTCCAGTAATGTTGATGCAATTAATTATGGATTTGTTGGAATACAGAGTTTGCTTGTAAGGAAATAATTGTTACATTTTGATTTGTCATACTCTGATTAAAAGCACTGTACATGTGATTGCTTCCAGCTAATAACTATGCTGCAGTAGAGGGGCAAATTATGCCCTCAGTCTGAACATCCATACATCCTTGTAGTCCATATATCCTCATTAACTGCAAGATTAGTCAGAGCAGAATTTGACTGAGTCAGAGGTATCTTTTTGGAAAATTCAGTTTGCCAAAATAATAATCCAAATGCTGTTCACTGTTGCAAAGAGTCTGTAGGTTTGCACTTAAAGCTTGTATTCCTTTTATAATCATGAATTCCCAGGCTGGATGACTCTTCAAATAACATTCATTACTAGCTGGAAAGTGTTACGATGCTGTTACTTAAAAAAAAAAAAATTAAAAAATGTTTAAACCTGGTGAAGAATCTATCCATCTGATGAGAACAGCAGAGCACAAGTCTGAACAAAAACCTAATATTCAGCTTGTTGGTGAAGATGCTTAACTGTAGGAACCATAATTTTGTCTTTTCCCCTCTCCTAAAATATTTCTGATAGTTTTAGAAAGTTGATAAGGGATGAGAGAGTAGTGCACATCTGTCTCTGCAGAGACTCACGGCAACAGGGGAAAGTTGTCATCATGTGGAGCTGAGCAGAAGCTGGCTTTGTGCCCTGGCAGCAGAGACGGCCAGCAGCATCTGGGGCTGCAGCAGCAGGAGCACAGACAGGAGCTCAGGCAGGGGCTGTCACCTGTGCCCATCAGGGCAACAAATTACATCAGGCATGAGCTGAAATGAGAGGGGTTCAGGCTGGGTACTGAAACCTTTCCCCCACGAGCACAAGGCAGGGCAGGAGGCAGGCAGAGGGACAGGCTGCCCAGGGAGGTTGGGCAGGCTCCATCCTTGGTAGGGTTCCAAGACCGGCTGGGCAAAGCCCTGAGCAACCTGGCTTGATCCCACTGCTGGCCCTGCTTGGAGCAGCGGTGCACAAGGGATCTCCTGGGGTCCCTTACAAATTATCCAGTAATCCTAGGTAAGTTTCCAGCACTGGGACAGGACACTGGTTACACCTGACTAAAGCATCCTCTTGTTATACTATTTATAGAAAAGATTTTCTTCAGAAACTCACCCAAAGTGCAAAATAAATGAACAGTACTTTTTTGCTAGGGATACACTCTGGTTTCTCCAGGGGTCTCTTTGAAGATAGCCAACATAAGCGGTTATACTTTTTCCATAGACTCACATGAATTGCTCCAGTGAGGAGCTGAAGATGACTATATATAGGAAATTAGCACAAGTACCTTTATATAATCCAGATTATTTGGAAAAAAAAAAAAACAAACCAAAACCCAAAACAACACAAAACAAAACCCAAGACATAGGCTTCTTTCTCACCCCCAAGATTAATTAAGGCACTATGAAATATATTTTCTCTATCTAGTTTTCTATTTAGAAACTAAAGGTGTAAATTTCTTACGACTGAATAAAGCAAATACGATAACAGATTTCTACCGAAATAGCTGTCTCAAAATATGTGCTGCATATCTATCCGTTACTTGTTTCTGCCAGTTTAAGATAATATTTTAGCTCAATAGAAGCTAGCCACAATTATTTGTAGTATTTCATCTTACACGTATAAAGGAGAAAAGATAACCTATTTTTTTCCGAGCCCTCTATGAATGCCATGAAAAGATATCAATGTACCTATGAAACAAAAGGCTTCTGCAAATAGGAATGCAAGAAAAAGTCTTTCTACTTGCACATTCTCAAATGAATTGCAGATGTCAGGCAAATCAATAAATCTTTCAGATATCAAGAAAAATAAGGATCCCAGCCACTTCCCCCAAGACTCTTTATGTAAAAGGTGACACAATAATTATGTAGGTGGATTATGATCTATAGGCAAGTGCACTGACTATTAACATCTAAAAGTGACATTTCCTTTTCAGACAAATTTAATATGAGCTGCAAAGATGCATTTTGCAGTCAACTTGCTTGTACAAAAGCTAAATCAGGCATGCTCTTATAATTGTCCTGTATGGATTTTCCAGCTCAGAGTCTGGTTCTACCACCTCTCCCAAGTCAGTTGCTGTGGGTAGAGCTGGCCTAATTTTTTTAATGCAGAGCACATTTGCCTAAATAGGCAGTTTATGAAACTGCCACTGAAACACTCTAATCACATCTGGCAAAAGATAATGATCAGGGAATGAGGGAGCAAAAAAAACCATTGCAGTGTTTGACAGCATGGAAATGAATTTTTTGACTTTTCAAGACAGCTCTTTTGTTAGAAGAGGAAATGTTAAGAAAGATTCAGAGTTAGATAACTGAAAGCTAAACAAAAATAAGAAAGCCCTTTTCATTGAAATGAACATTTCATGTTAATCAGAATGGATGTATAGGTTTTGTTTCATTAATTCATTTTTTAAATGTTGTTACTTTTTAAACCAGGTGGTATTTTTTTTTCAGTTCAGGCATAAATATGAAAAATTGACCATGTAGTTAACATTAGGTTTGAAAATCTGCAGGCAAAGTATCTGTTCCTGGTGAAAAAATGTTTTTCCTGTTTCCTTGAAAAATGCTCATGTGCTTAAGACTCATAAGAATATTCTATCTCTGAGAGAGCCGAGGATGTCATTGGAAGCATGGACAAACACTGTAATGTTGGTTTTAATAGCTAGTATTTTGACCTCCATTAATTATTGCTGTCATTATGACACAGCTTAAATAGACACAACCAAAATAAAAGAATAGTTGTTTCAGAGCTGTCATGGAAAAAAAAAAATTCCATTTTTGAGTGTTAAATGAGGGCCTCTGCACCCAGGCCAGCCATAATATGTCAGTCCTGCAGCTAAGGTTAGCTCTCAGAGCGGGTAGACAGAGTTAGAAAAACTGAAATGGAGCTAAACAGAGAGAACTGATTTCAGCTTTGTCTTCCATGAAACAAACGTGATTATGGCAAAGAAAAAGTATGCATATGTGTTCATCACTAGATGAAAAGAAACACAGAAAAGAGAGAGAAATCCATCAGACAATGCATAGCCTTGCCAGTGCAGCATTTCATGCAGCTTCATCAGCCCTGCCACACAGGGGTGGAGTGGGGATAGCCAGAGATACCAGAATTGAAGTGGGAGTCCCTCCTACCATCCCCATCTGTTCACGATCTAATCTGCCAGCTCCAAACCTGCCTCTGGCCCCCAAACTCCAGTGGGGAGCACTGCTCTGGCACAGCTGACGGCTAAGCCCTGTTTCTTGTGGTGCACTGGGCTGACAAAGCCAGGCAAGCTCAAAGCCAGCTCCAGGCACTTTGCTGTGAGCTCTTCTGCATAGTTGTGCCATCAGTCAGAGGGTGAAGAAAAGAAAGATTTTGCCCTTCTCTTTGAAGAAATGCCTGTGCATTGTACATCACTCGGGAACTCCTACAGGATCAGACCTCCTCTTGATGTCTTGAAGAAATTTAACTAAAAGGCTATGACATGAAAACCTGGAACTTTATAGAAGATGACAATTGATGGTTGGGGAGTCCTTAGGCAGGGTAAATAATGGCCATAGGGAGGCTCTGCTGAGAGGAATCTTCCTACATATGGTTTCACATCAAAAGCCATTTCGTTTCTTGTAGGAGGAGATAAGAGAAACAAATAAACCCATGTTATAGCTGTTGCTAGTATTAACTAATGCAACTGTGAAAGGCATTGCCGTGATGATCGCAGCGGTTATATGAGCTCCTGTGAAATAGAGTCTAAAATGGAGGCAATACAAACATTTGTTGAGCTTTATTAGCTGATATTTGTGTGAAAAGAAACAGTACAAATGAAATTTTGTTAATGCCTTTCACTTCCATAAACTTTAGATAGCTATAAGTGGAACACTAGCAAAAAAAAAAAACAAACAGAAAAACCCTGAAAAAATCACTGACTTAAACCTTCTACATTTATCACTGGACTTGTGAATTTAGTGATTAATTATATTAATTTGATGAAGTAATTTGTTTTCTCTGTGTTAGTTTTTTCTACTTATATGCGAAAGCCACTAATAGAAAACTGACGAGTTTTTTCTCTGTTTGTGTCAGGTGCTGAAACTAATCTGAACTTGAGGAGCAGGGAAGATCCAAACACATCAGATATTGGATCAGAAACCCAGGATAAAAATGCAAACAACCATGGAACTCAGTCGTCTAATCCACTGTCCAGTTCTGTGACTGCTGAAAATGGAAATTCAGTATCAAATGGTAAGCAGTTTTTAATCCCAAAGCTCTTCTCACATAAAATTGCTGAAATATTTCCTTGAAAGAGCTTTTTAAGATACAGTCAAGTTGGAATCTTCTGAGTGGTGAAATATCTGTGTTTCTGGAACTGGCTTAACTTAGTATGTGTGAACTGATAAGCCCCTCTCCAATAAAAGCTGAATGTGAAGAAAATAAAACAGCCTCTGTTGAGGAATTTGTAATTAGCTGAGCTCCAAGTCTGTAAAAAGCTTGAGGCATGGAGGACTAAGATTTGAGATTTCTGATCCTCTAATCAATACAAATGGGACAGAAAATGGAAAATCAGGGTGTCCATTTGCTACAATGTCCTTACTAGTGAATGACAATTTTTTTTATCATTGCAACAAGATGATCAAAATGGTGCAAGAGCAATGACAGAAAGAATGAAATTTTCTGACGTCCTAAAAACATAAATCCTAAGGATATAACACTGTTGTTACTTTAAAATTTTAATAGAATTTTTCATTTCATATAATGTTTTATATAATGTTTATATAATGTTTAGTTTGGTTTTCTTTAGCTTAATGCTAGGAGTAACACCTTTCTACATCTCTGTGCTATCAATCTTTGACCTTTTTGGCACAAATCTTCCACACCTACCAGAGTTTTTAGTCTGAAAGAAAAAGCTTTTTTGCTATTTCTTGTCCAAACACAAAAAGTAATAATCATAAAACCTGTAATAACCTTTTACGTTAAAATGCTGAAAGCAACAATCCTAAATCAGCCAAAACAGCAGGTCCTCTGTTGGAAGACAAACACAGCAAGGTAAAAGTTTGCTGAAACTTGTTGTCATTTCCAACTAGTACCTAATAGAATGTGGATGAATGAGACATTATGTGAAATGTATCAGTGTATCAGTCATTAAGTGAAATCTTTCAATATGACAACTACAATCATAGAATAGTAGAATGGTTTGGCTTGGAAAGGACCTTGAGATCATCTAGTTCCAACCCCCCTGCCATAGGCAGAGGTGCCCCACGCTGGACCATCATGTTGGCTCTGTCCAACCTGGCCTTGAGCACTGCCAGAAATGGAGCATTTACCACTTCTTTGGGCAATCCATTCCAGTGCCTCACCACCCTTACAGTAAAGTAAGGAAGTTTAGATTATATCTAATCTAAACTTCCCCGTTTAAGTTTGAACCCATTACCCCTTGTCCTACCACTATAGTCCCTAATGAAGAGTCCCTCTCCAGCATCCTTGTAGGCCCCCTTCAGACACTGGAAGGCTGCTATGAGGTCTCCATGCAGCCTTCTCCAGGCTGAACAGCCCCAACTCTCTCAGCCTGTCTTGATACGGAAGGTGCTCCAGCCCTCTTGTCATCCTGGTGGCCCTCCTCTGGACTTGCTCCAACAGCTCCATGTCCTTCTTATGTTGAGGACACCAGAACTGTACACAATACTCCAAGTGAGGTCTCACGAGAGCAGAGTAGCGGGGCAGGATCACCTCCTTAGACCTGCTGGTCACGCTTCTTTTCATGCAGCCCAGTATATGGTTGGCTTTCTTAAATTAGTGAAAGGGAGAAACTCTCCAGATGTCTGAGAGTTCTTTACCCCCAGTGAAGTGTGTCATAGAGGTACTTACACTGTGTAACCCAAGTGAAAATTAAAGTAGGTATTGTGTAGATGAGACAGCCCTGTCGGACCAAAGGAGCATTGTGCTGCATTGTGACTAATGGTCGTACAGGCACGCGCTGTCCTGTTCATCCAGCTCTGCTGGCACACTGCTGCCCGTCGAAGGAAGCCTCTCTGGTTATTCCTGTTCAGTTATAACTGAGGTCCACTGCTTGCATCTGGAAATCCATGTGAATGGATCCACTGTATAGTTTATGCAGATCAGCACAAAGAGTGTGCTGATCTGCAGAATCTATATAAACTATAACTGTGCTGTAAGAATCTCTCTGTTTCACCAAAAGCTCTATGCATTGTTCAGGTAAGGGGATTAATTTTTTCTAACATTAGCTGTTGAGAAGGTAGCCATTCTGACTAAGCAGGTCACCTGTGGGCTACAGTTGGCTATATATTCTCTTGAAACTTACCACCAGATCTAAGCACTTCAGGCAACAAGTTGCAGAATGGGAGAGGTGTCACAGCAGATAACCTGACAGAAATGAGGCATGCCACCATGACACAGGCTACGTGCTGTTGAGCACAGAGCCTTACATCTTGCCTTTCATAGTGATGCATGCCTCTTTCGCACTAGAGAAGCCAGTGTATCAAGTGGACCTGATTAGTAGATCCAGCCCATGTGTGAATGCAGAATCATGGAGGAAGTTAGAAGGTTTGGGAATGATGTGTGACTACAGTTGCAAAGACCCAGAGACTGTGGTGGGTGTGGTGGATGTTGGAGGCCAGGAGGTGGTCACCAGTTCCTGGGTATCAAAGCCTATGAGACTGGAGGTTCTCTGGAACCTCAGAACCTCTTCTAGTGTCCAGTAATTTTGATCTCAATATTTGAGAGATGCAAGCTATTTATCTGAGAACAAGGCAGAAATGGGAAATAGGAAGTATAGGAAAAAGATCAGGGGTTAATTGTGAGATCTTCCTTTGAAGCAATATAGAGAAGGAATTTCAGAGAGTAAGCGATTAAAGGATCAGGTTTACAGTTTGAATCCAGATACTGCTTGGGACAAGGCTGTATTCTTGATTATGTTAAAAAAAAAAATAAAAATGGAGTTAATTTCTTTAACTTAACTCCTCCAGTTAGATTGAATCATATTCCTTGCTATCATTTTCAGTACTACATAGAATTGCAGTAATAATGTTAGCAAGCATAATTTTGGAAAAAAAAAAAAAAAGAAAACCCAAACCTGAAAGCTCTAAATTAGTCTTCTTTTTGGTAACTTGAGAATAGTTGCAAGAAAGCCCAGTACAGATGGTGCAATTTGTGCTTCGGCAGGAACCCCTGATTAACTTATGTTCATGTAGTTCTGCCCCTGCTAAACTGATGCTTCCAACCTTGTGCTGAATTAAGCAAAGTCTTGTTCAGTGCACACCTGTGATATCCTAATATTTACTTAGGTGTATGTAAAGGAAAACTCTCAGAATGTAATCAACTGCTCCATTTATCTTTCCAAACTCCACTAAGCCTCTGCTTGCCATGTCTGTGATGATGTGCTGTTGCTGTACATGAAAACTTCACTTATTTGATAAGACCTCTTATCAAAGCACTTTTCATAGAAATAAGCAGAAAATCATTGATAACCTTATTCTTAGCTCAAGGTTGTCATGGACAGTAGGTCCTAAAATGTATTAATATACTGCAAAAGCAATGTCTTTTTCAAAACATGCTGCTGGCCTAGGAAAATATTTTCATTCATTTGTGGTGGTCTAGAATCATGCAAATATTTTGCAATATATATTTTATTTGAATTAAATAAATAACGCCTACTTTTTATTATTTGAAAAAGAGGGGGAGGTTGGAACTAGATGATCTTAAGGTTCTTTCCAGCCCTGACTATTCTATGATTCTATGATTTGTTTTGTTTTGACAAAAACTGGATTCTTAGAGGGAAATTTATTTCAAGCATTCTGTTTGTCCAAAAATATGTGATTTTGCTGAAAGAGAATTGTAAGTTGGAGGACAATGAATTTAATATAGGTAAGAAAGGAATACATATATTTTACAAACCTAGTATACTGGAGACCTTGGACATCAGACCTTGCTCCAGTACATACCTCATATGTCATGTACCAGCTTCAAAGAGTGATAACTCTTCAAGGAGTGATAACCTCGAAGCAACACATAATTCAAATCATTGAGAGAACAGAGTCAGACTTCCTCTTTGCGCCAGGCAGAAAAGGACTGAAATGCTGGATTCTCATAAGATTTGACCTGGCTTCTGAGTTGCAAGCAGGGATTCCACCTTCTTCACTGCCTGTGTGTCTCCAGAGGGATTTGAGATGATTCAAAGCTGTAGAAAAAGATCCATGTTTATGAATGTTTTACATAAGCTTTATTCAGAATAACAAAAAACCCAGCTGTCCCTAGTTAGAAAGCTGTGGAGAGGCATCATTGTAAGGGGGGAACTAAAATCAGAGTAGAGAGGCCAAAAAGGAATAAGGATTATTCATTCTCTTTAAAATTCTTGTTTTATTTCTCTTACAAAGTCATGTTATTTTATGGGATTGTTCATGCAATCTATATTTTCATGAGTTAAATCAGTAACTGTGTAAGAGTTAATGCTCATTTGTCAAAATAAAAAATTATTAAAACCCCATTTTTAATACAGAAAATAGCATGTTTGAAGGCAAGCATGTTTCACAGTGTGTTTCTGTGCCAGTTTCTTGATTGAACAAGAAACTGAACATGAACATGAAACAGAATTATGTGTTTAGTGCAGTACCTAATCCCATTAGTAGTTTATGATTCATTGCATTTGAACTTTGATTTGTTTCCATATAATTCTGTGTGTGTTGTGTATAATATGTAAAGAGTAGAGCTTGCCTCATTTTTTATATTAGAGTTACATGTCTAGGCCCAGAATCACCTTACCTAGTTTTAGGTTCTACAGAAGGTAGATGTCTAGTCTAATCAAATTCTTCAGATTAGATATTATCCATTTCTAGTTAGTAAATCTCAGGTGATCTACTGAAAACAGTTCAACTTGCATATTTCTTACTAGGATAAATCCTGTTCTCTTGGTGGCTAGCTTTGTTCAGTTGACTGAAGAGGGAGTAGTGGTATGCTGTTTATGGATGCTGTAGTAGCATGAAAATTTTGAATATATGCTATACAAAGCAATACCAAAATTCCTGGGTATCAGACCTACCATGGTGTCTTTCATTCTTGTTTGTGAGGGGCTTAATAATGCCTATCATGGACTCACTGTGTTTCTGCTTCTGCCTTTGCTTCCCCTCATCCCACCTTTAAGATCCTTTGTAGTGCTATGTGAATGGTCTTCACACTCTGGCAAAAGTTATGGGGAAGCAGTGGCAGTGAGCCTCACTCTAGGATCACTGTGCAGAGGTGTTTGTTTCTCTTGACTAGAGAAGGAGACTTCCTGGCTCTTTTACATGGGATGAATGGTTCTTACACAGCTAAATTTTGGGCAGCTAATTCCCGTATGGAAAGTGCACAATAAATACAAGAATTACAAAAACCTCTGTACTGAGGAGATGAAGTTGTAAGTCCTGGACCTACTATCAACTTCCTGTGTAACCTAGAGACATTAATTTGAGAGCAGACCGCAGGCCTGTTTTCCATTCCCTTTACTTTGCTTCTGTGATGAAAAGGAGCCAGGGGAAGAGGAGCCAGGGATTTCTGCATTGCAGGAGGAATCCCTGGCCAGCCCGGTAATGTGTTGTTTGTAGGCTCGTTCAGTACAGTTGCTCCTTCTGTAAACCAGCATGCATACCTATGATGCTTTTCATACTTGGTAAACAATAATTGTTCCAGTTTCAGTAAGCATGGAAATAGTAAATATCCAGGCAAATGTGTGATTTTATCATTCTTTTTTAACAAAGCACGTCAAGGTCTTTTGACTCTTATGCTGAAATCAGTCAATGTATAAATGACAGATTATAAATTAGTATTGTTCTTCTTTAGGTTTACCAGAGGAAAATGAATATTCAAGACTGTCAGCCGGCAATACAGCAGGCTCATCGATTCAAAGACATAGGGAGAGCCACACTAGTCAGGTAAATATTTCATTGATGGTCTACTAGAACCAGTAAAAGAAAAAAAAATTGTGGTAGCTGCATGTTGAAATTTGTGTGTTGGCACTGAAAAATGCAGATTTCTCTTACAGGTTTGTATTGAGATAAGGACAGTAATGAATTTACTCTTAACTTCTTGCTGGGAGGATAATCATCCTGAAAGGTTCTCATAGTAGAGTTCAAATTTTATGAAACTTGCTGGTTGTGAAGATGCTATTTTCAGGCAGGAAATGTGTCTCTTCACCCTAAGAGGACCAAGATGGTATCTCTTTCAAGATATTCATTCATAGCAGAAAGAGTTGCATGACAATGAACCTCATAGAATAAATGTATCATTATATCATCCTTTTGTATACAAAAGCAGTGAAGACTTAGAGGTGTATTATCTCCAGATCAGTATACTGGATGAGGGTATGAGATTATGAAGACGACTGGAGGCAATGTTTCCAATTGTCTCTGTTACATTTTTTAATGATCAACCAAGTACTTATTAGGCATGACGTCATCTACCTGGACTTGTGCAAAGTGTTCGACACTGTCCCACACAACATCCTTGTCTCTAAATTGGAGAGACATCAATTTGATAGATGGACCACTCAGTGGATAAAGAACTGGCTGGATGGCCGCACGCAAAAAGTTATGATAAACGGCTCGATGTCCAGTTGGAAAACAGTAATGAGTGGTGTTCCTCAGGGATTGGTGTTGGGACCTGTCTTGTTCAACATCTTTGTCGGCGACATGGACAGTGCGATTGAGTGCGCCCTCAGCAAGTTTGCCAACGACACCAAGCTGTGTGGTTCGGTTGATATGTTGGAGGGAAGGGATGCCATCCAGAGGGACCTTGGCACGCTTGAGAGGTGGGCTGATACCAACCTTATGAAGTTTAACCAAGCCAAGTGCAAGGTCCTACACCTGGGTCGGGGCAATCCCAGGCACAGCTACAGGCTGGGCAGAGAAGAGATTCAGAGCAGCCCTGTGAAGAAGGACTTGGGGGTGTTAGTTGATGAGAAGCTTAACATGAGCCAGCAGCGTGCGCTTGCAGCCCAGAAAGGCAACCATATCCTGGGCTGCATCAAAAGGAGCGTGACCAGCAGGTCAAAGGAGGTGATCCTGCCCCTCTACTCTGCTCTTGTGAGACCTCACTTGGAGTACTGCGTACAGTTCTGGTGCCCTCAACATCAAAAGGACATGGAGCTGTTGGAGCAAGTCCAGAGGAGGGCCACAAGGATGACAAGAGGGCTAGAGCACCTCCCATATGAAGACAGGCTGAGAGAGTTGGGGCTGTTCAGCGTGGAGAAGAGAAGGCTGAGTGGAGACCTCATAGCAGCCTTCCAGTATCTGAAGGGGGCCTATAAGGATGCTGGAGAGGGACTTTTCATTAGGGACTGTAGTGGTAGGACAAGGGGTAATGGGTTCAAACTTAAACAGGGGAAGTTTAGATTAGATATAAGGAAGAAGTTCTTTACAGTGAGGGTGGTGAGGCACTGGAATGGGTTGCCCAGGGAAGTTGTGAATGCTGCATCCCTGGCGGTGTTCAAGGCCAGGCTGGAGAGAGCCTTGGGTGACATGGTTTAGTGCGAGGTGTCCCTGTCCATGGCAGGGGGGTTAGAACTAGATGATCTCAAGGTCCTTTCCAACCCTGACTATTCTATGATTCTATGATTCTATGAGAGTGGCCGAAGAGCACTGTCTAGTGAATGAAAAATCCAAGTCCCAGACATTGCTCCAGTTTTGCTCTAAACCTCACACAATGAGACAGTTTTGTCCTGGAGAACTTTCATACCTCAGTTGCTAAAAAGCTTGTCTGGGATCAAGGAGGATCATGTTTAAATTGCTACATGGAGAGTTAAATGAACTGGCTACAGGGAAACCATTATCTTCTTATCTTTGCAAATGGAAACTGTATCCTCATGTGAAATTAGTCTGCAAAAATTGAATGCTTTATTTTAGAAACAAGTCTTTAACCATTTACAAACTTGTAATTTTGATTTTTCCAAAACTGCTTGCCAGAAGCTGAACACAATTTCAATTCAGTACTTTGAAATGTCACTATTCAGTAAATAGATGTTTTGCCAAAGTGCTTCACAAATTTTCAAAATAGATTCCATGCCATGTACTCAAAATTACATGCAGAGACAACCTTTAAATGCAGCTCAATAAGAACTGTGACAAGTTTAGAGAAGAAACATGCAGTTCTGTGATTTTTGATACAATTGCCTTAATGAATAAACATCTTCCAAAATGGTGTTGCCAAAAGAAAGAGAAAAAAATCTTCCTCCCACAAAAAGAAAAAAAGAAAAACCTTAAAAGAAGTCTGTGTTCACAGGGCTGAGAATTCTTACTGTAAAAAGCATTCCTCACCATTTCCAAGGATGGCATATATTTGAAAATGATTGGTTTTAATTACAGTTGACATTTCTTAGCATGCTGCTGGTAACTCTCACAGTGTACAACCCTATTGTAAAAGGCTTAGCCAGGCTTCACTGCAGTAACCTTATCACTTCAAAGTAATTTTTGCACAGATGTATGAAATAGGACAGATTGTTTCAAAGATCTGTGAAGGTACTGATTGACTAATTGCTTTTGAGAAAGAAACATAGACCGGGTCCTTGGATTTCTTGGCAGACACTCTGTCATTTCAGCTACAGGAAACTGCTTCATTAGCTTTCAGGGACTTCTAATATTTATGGGTTTGGTTTTTTTTAATATTCCCCTGCTAGTTCCTTACTGAAGTGACAGGAGGTATTTTCATTTTTGTCACAGAATCTCAAGGCTCATATACATCCAACTAAAGTTTAGACGTTGTGGCTTATGGTGCCATCATGTTGTCACATCAGGTCATAATTACCTGCATCACTGCCTGATACTTCTTGCACACTGCAAACCTACACACTTCAGAGAGCAAAGTCTTCAGCTCAGTAACTGTCAACATGGATCATAAGGATCAATCTTTTAACACTTTTGGAAGCAATTACCACGTATAAAATATCATGCAGATATGAACTCAGCAACTTAACTGATCACCTCTACAGTAAAGTCTGCTGAAAACAAACAAACAAAAAGTTCACTGTTAGCAATAAATGCTTGTCGTGGTTTGAGCCCAGCCGGTAACTCAGAACCACACAGCCGCTCGCTCACTCCCCCCCCCCCCTATTGTTTTTAGTGCAATAATTACTTAAAGGTCAATTTTTATCAGAATGAAAAGGGACAAAAAAGTAAAAAATGTTAAAGTACTAAAAAATTTTTTCTCATTTGGAAGTTATGGAATAAAATTCTAGTTTCTCCTGCTAAAAAAAAGGCGAAGAGTATTAAAGTTTGACTTTTGTTTCATCAGAAATGAAAGAAATTACATCAAAAGAAAAAAGTCTTACATGTTAAAAGAACAGCAAGGTATGAGGTTTTTTTAGCTTTTCCTGTATATTG
Source organism: Strigops habroptila (assembly GCF_004027225.2). Classification (NCBI taxonomy): domain Eukaryota; kingdom Metazoa; phylum Chordata; class Aves; order Psittaciformes; family Psittacidae; genus Strigops; species Strigops habroptila. The sequence continues at coordinate 64,802,864 of NC_044278.2, read as the reverse complement.
TTCTGTGGCTGTACAGTTGTAGATTTCCAAGTGATTATAATCTATAGGTTGCAAGTAAGTACCACATAAAAACATAAAGAACCTAACATCTGATATAACACTAGCATGATTTTCATCCTTAATGTAGATGAAAACTGAACCATGAATTTGGGGGTCAACCCAGTTATCAAGAAGTTTAATGAGCTTTAGTTTGTCTGGATAGTAGCTCTTTGAGAAACTTTTATTAGCAAAGAGCCACACATTTTTGCACCAACCCAGCACACTAGCCTCCACGTATTTTGTGCTTTCCTTGTAAACCAAAACATTCTAGTCAAGGGAATCTTCAAAATGTGAACTATAAATGTGTGCTAAAAAGGTACTGCAAGAAACAATATCCTAATCTACCCTTACAAAAAAACCCTACTTTGCCCTTAGCAACTCAGCCCACATCTATCAGCTGCAAGGACTGCATCTAACTCAGCTTCTACAAGAAACGTTTTGGTAGCTGCATCTCTTCCTCCCTGAACAGCAGAAAACTAGGAAACTTAGTTTTCCAAACTTGTTTTAAAATTACTAATTTAAAATTATTTAAATGCTTATTCTTTCAAATTGCTTCAGGGATTTGTTTAAACAGTTAGGGACTTCCAAATGTGCCCTCATTTGTAGTCTTGTATTCTTATCCCATAATTTCCTTCTAGAGACAAAGAAACCACCAGAATAGAAGTGATGTTTCTTCTGGTCAATTGTGTCATAATCTTGCTTAGATAGAAAATTTTATTAAGACTGTCATTTCTATTCAGTCACACTCCAGGAAGTGATCCCAAAGCATACGGGAGAGTCTACAAATGTTGAAAATGCTTAGAGGGCTCTAAAGCTCAAAACCGCCTCTGAAATAAAAAAGCTTTATAAAATATTATCTCTGTGCTTTTTTTCTTGTATATTAAGCATTTCTCAGTTCCTCAGTCAGCCCAATGGTCTCTGTTCTCTAGACTGTATTTATTTCTTCCTCTGTTCTCGATAGCTCCCATGTGTATGTTTAAAAGATAGAGCATAAAGACTATTGAAATATATAAGTTGCTGTCAGCAACAGCAGCAAGATGAAATAAAGCTAGCAAAAGCAAGACTTTATCTTTGGCACCTCACACAAAAGCTAAGTGGCCCTGTCATCTTCTTTTTCAGAGACCCAGGACTGTATTTTTTTTTTTATTATTTTTGGTAAAAAATGTTTTAAAGTTGTTATTAACATTCACTACAAAGTGGGATGTGGTGTGAGAAAGATAGAGTGGAATGAAGAAAAGCAGGCCAGCTAAAACACTCCTTGTTTCATATGTGGGCAGCAAGAAACAACATGGTCTATTTGTAACGGGATGAGATGGACAACCTGGAGATAATGAACAGATGGGAAGTGAGGGGCAGATTAAAGACTACAGTAATAATAAGTGTGTGTGTGGGGCGCGAGTGGGGAGTAAAACAGGCCCAGATAAAGGATGATTCAGAGAAGTAAGGCTGGAGGAAGAATAAAATTACTGAGAGAGAAGGCAAATAATAAAATGGAACAGGGGATTTAGAAAGAGGAAACAAGGAAAAGATGGAGAGAAGAAAAAAGTACACAGACGTGAGGAAAGCAAGTAAAAGGAAGTTAAAAAAAAAAAAGAACCAAGGGCAGAGCATAGGATGGTGGAGTAAAAAGACTAAGGAATAAAAATGTAGAAAGTCTGCATGATGTTTCAAATATGATATTCATCTTCATACACATATCAATGTGATGTTTTATATTCCATAAAATACAAATAATTGTAATAATCCACTTACATTTATGGGGTTCTTTCTATGCAAGTCGCTTTGCAACCATAGTCTGAAGATTCAGGCATCTGAGACGAAAGGTAGAAAATTTCCCACTAAAAGGTGCAAAGCCTCTTTGTGCCATTTGGCTTTCTAATGGCTGAATATTGGCTTATTTGTAATCAGATGATGTCACTGCATCCTATGGACAGGACACAAATAAGCAAGCAGCTTGGCATCCTGGTAGGTTAAGTAATATGAGGCATACAATACACCCAGGCATAAGATTTTGGTTATCCACTTTTGAAACATGTTTTATCTGTCACATGCTCAACGAGGTAAGATAAAAAAGGATTGTTATTTTTTCACATATTGTTATATTAAAAAATCTGCAGTCTTATCTCTTCTGTTTTGTTTAAATCCCATAGCGCAGGTTGGCAGATTACAGTAATATAGAAGCCAACATCTGACAATGAAAAGTTGGAAATGTCTTTTCATATTTGTGAAGAATATATTTATCGTTTCATTATAGCTTAAGCCATAGCTCTTATTTCATGAAATCTCATTGCTTTCAGCAGCCTCTTCCCTCAGAAAGAGCTACATATTCATTATAGTTTCAAGGGCCTTCTTTGTTCCTACTTGATTTAATATTTGTTGCCAATCACTTCTTTTGTTGACTGTTCAAAAGTTTAAAAAAATGAATAGTCAAGAATGCATTGTGTTGCTATCCCCCGCCCATTGTCACAGTTCTAAACACTGGGCTCTAACAGTCATTATTAATGTCTGTCATGTTTGCCTATTAGCTGGAAGTAATCTTTGATCATCTTTGAAGCAAAATGTGGCAATCAAAGAAGTCTGGTGTAATAAAAAAAATCACTAATGCCTTTGTAAACACATAGCATCCAATAAAGAACATAGAATGTTACATATTTATCATTGATCTGAATCAGTATATCCCTCTGAATTGTGTTTTGTTTATTGTTTTGACAGTAGTGTCAAAGAATTCTCTTTGTGATATCACATACAGGCAAAAATCAGATATTATAACTCAGTGCAGCTTTATTTTTAGAAAACTTACAGTCAAAAACATGTGCCATAGATTAAATGGTACAAGGTAGCATATAGTATAAATTCACTGGTAGACGCAATATCTTGTGTTTCTGTATCAGGGGCTCTTGGAGGGATGATGCCCCTCTCTTCAGCAAGTATGTCCTAGATTGGCCTGCTGTGACCTCCAAAAGGAAAAGAACAGATTGTCGTCTTTGAACCAGGAGATGCAACAGTTAGCTCCCTATACATTTGAGGCCCCTTTTCTGTCTCCATTGCTTCATCCTTATTGCGTTTTCCCCTGGTAGAAGGGTGTGATTGTTGAGGGTGTGATGCCCTCCTGGGCATCACTGCACTCCCTAAACTCAGGTGTTTGGCTAACGTGTGTTGTTATTCCCCTTGGTGTGCTACAATGGCCAATGGGTCACCTTAAAAGGCTGCTTCAAATTTGAGTTCAATAGGAATGTGGTCCACTGCCACACCAACAGCACCTGAAGAGAGTTAACTTCTCTTACAACTTAGTTTTAAGTGCCCGGTGTGAGAAAGAATAAATAGTTCCCTCTACCCTTCATTCTCTTGCTGTTACACACTGCCACATACATGTAGATCAGCAGAGATTTAGACTGCTAACAGGCTATGAATTAAGTGGTATTTGCCCCCAATATTGTTTGACCGTAAATGTAGTGTTTTTAAACAAGAAAGTATAATGCATGACATTAGCGAATATGAGTTGATGATTGTTTTTTGTAATTGCTTCAAAAGCATTGTGGCAAACTTAATCTCTAACTGATAACATAAAATATCTCCATTAGTACCACAAAGCAGCAGTGATCAATTAAGTAACAACACAATTCAGGTTTTTCTGATATTTTTTGTTAGATTATGTACAAGGTGGTATCGGCATTGTTAGGTCAGCTGTTCTATAATAATGATTTGTTTTCAGAATTCAATCTCAAGAAAAGCACAGTTGCTGTCCTGCGTATAATCTTTTTGTCAAGTGCCGGAGGTGAATTAGGAGGATGTCCTGAAGGTTTGAAAGAGCATTGTGTAGTCAGTTTTATCTGGAAACAGAAATATTATCTTAGACAAAAAAAACCCCAGCGTATTTCAACATTCATTGGTGTTTTAGTCACTCTGAGAAGGTATCATTTTGTAGTTGATATCAGAAATCCAGAGTTGAAAGAAACTCAGCCAAAACAAATAATAATAATAAAGAAATAATTGAAACCCACGAGATCCAAATAAGTAAATAAAATACACCCTGTTTTGAATGTATAGGCTTGTCCAACTGTATTCCCAGCTCACATAATCAGAGTCCCCGACATGTGCTGTCATATTTTATTGAACATTGCCTACCTTGTTGTAATACTTTCTGACAGATTATACATTACAGCTATACTAAGGATTTGTGTACTGATTTCATTTTGCAAAGATATAATATTGGTTTTGATTGCTGAAATACCACCAAGCTGTATGGAAGATGATTAACCTAACTAATTGAGAATATTGTGGACCCAGGCATGTTACTACTTCACTGAAGGAAAAGTACAAAAGTACGGAAGACCAAACCCTGCTTTTGCGACTAAAATGTATTCCTTAAAAAAAAATTAAAAAAAAAAAAAAAAAAATCATCCCAAACCAAACAACTCCTTCACCTCTACAAAAAACAACCCAGAAACAAACCACTCAGTGGCAGGCTGTGATGGCAACGACCTGAACCTGTGGCTGCCCCATGACTGGCAATGTTCTAGGCCAGGCTGGACAGGGCTTTGAGCAACCTGGCCTAGTGGAAAATGTCCCCTGCCCATGGCAGGGGGATTAGAACTAGATGATCTTTAAGGTCCCTTCCAACCCAAGCCATTCTATGCTTCTGTAAATACCCAGAGAGTCTGAGGGGAAATCAGACAACTTACACCATAAATAGAATTGCAGTCAGATGAAGAATATAAAATATTTTTCTGGAAAATACTTTCAAAAGCCAAACCAAGGCAAAGAGTAGAACTATTTTTTTTTAGGAGGAAGCTTGGGAGTTTTCCAAATGCCATGTGGTAGCAGAGGGCTGGACTTGACAATCAAAGATACCTTTGCCAGTGTGGTCTGACACCAGAATATCCTGCTTCCAGCATTGCCTCATGACTAATGTTTAGAAGAAAATTAAATCTGTCCCTCAAAATGAAAAATGCTTGTCAGAAGGGAAAGCATTTCTTCCTGACTTTTGTGGTGATCTGATGTTCAGAAATGCAGTCCCTTTTTAGTTTTGTTTTAAATACAAAGTTACTTTTAAGATTATTCCCAGTTATTAAATATCAGCAAAGTTATAGCTATAGTTATAGTGTCACCTGTAGAATACCTGCTCTAAAGGTCCTTTATTCTTTTGATGTAATAAGAAATTTTAACTGAAAGAGAAAAAACATGTTCTTGTTTAGAACAATGCTAATGAAATATATATATATCAGTTATGTATCTCATGTTTAACACTATTTAAGATGGCATACCTCCTTCAGAGCAATTCCAGATTTGCACCAGACACAGCACCTGTCTTCTTTGCCAATTTCCCCTTTCCAGTAAAGCGATTTGCCATCCATTTAGAGAATTTTATTTTTGGAGACTTTAAGGTTGCTCCAACACAAAGAAAAGTCATCAGCAGTTTAAAAGAATGATTAACTAAAATTCCTTTATTGTTGCATATCACATATCAAGTTATTATGAGCAGTGGGTCTGCACTTGCAGAAAAATGCATATCCCAGCATTCAGAAGACAATAACATGAATCAGCTTGGATCCCAGTGGTATGTTTGTATTTGAAGATTTTTAATTGGAATTTTGAAGCACGTAAACTCATTTATCATAGCTGCTTTCTACTCCCTGCTGGGGTTTTACATGGCCGATGCAGGTTTCCCAGTCAAACACAAATTTACATATTGATTTGATTTATGTTGAATGCTTGCCTAGGTTGCTTGACACACCCTTGGTTTACTGTGTGCTTTTCCCTTGCATCTTTAAAAGAATATTGTATTGGTAAATAACATGTAGCCTGACATTTATTTTTTTCTTGATTCAGAAGTTGGTGGAAAAGCAAACCTTTCCTGATTTATACTTTTTTGTAACATAGAAAAAACCCCAAACATACCTGTTTAAACCTAAGGGGTCAGGATTTTTTGAGAGGTTGCAGTATGCCTGTCCCATAGTTTGGAAAAAAGATGTGATGTGTGTTTGGAAGCAGTCAGTATAGGGGCTTATCACATGCAAAAAGAAAATAGAGAAAGATGAAGCCATTAAAATGATTTAGAAGCATTTTTTTGGGAAAGATGCATATCTGTCACAGGTTGAATCAAAACATGTTGGTCTTGCTAATAATCATATAGAGTAAGAATTATTTCCAGGGTTACTGAATGAAATTGTGTCTTTAATTTTGAAACAAGAGGTGAGAACATCCTGATCACTTCTGTCTTTAAAACTGATGATACGCAGGTGACCTGGAGTTCGTGAACTGGTTATAGGAGTTCTAATAAAGATAACTGTGAGTCACCTGTTGGCTGAAATTTGTTCTGCTTATATTTTTAGGCAGTGTGCAAACTGAAAAAGATTAAAACCATGGGTTTTGGCAAGGCAGTTCCATTTTAAAAATCATTTATAATCAACATTTTACATTTATCGCATAATTCACTTTAGATCCTGATCATATTTTAGAAAGGTAAAATCACTTCTATTCTAGACTCAATCTCCTCATGGATTCCATGATGGGACCTCAACTTTGCTAACAATTTAAAAAACTAATGGAAGAGAAACATAATAATGCTGTAATAATTAATTGTGAGCATCTACTGACAGTTACTTTAAAGTGCCAACACTGACAAATCTATTAGAGAAAATAATTGGCAGTATTTCTCTGAAGCGAAAATACAGACTAGCTACCTTATGCAGATGTCTCAGGAGCACAGGTTTACGTTATAAATATACTTAAATTGTCTCATGATTTAAAAATCTGGGTTTTTTTGTGCTTATGTGTCCGTATTCAGAAATTTTACTAAAACTTACAGAAACAAATAAAACCAGAACTGTAATAAAACATGCAGAGCTACGTTTTGTGCAAAGAAAATTATTTGTATTTTTTAGCATCCAAGAATGTAATTAAGTATTTATTTTCATTTTCTGGTGAATTGTAGTAGAAAAATCAGTGTGATCACACATGACCAAAAAAACTACTAATGTACAATGCACGTATTTTTAAAAAAGTAAACCATACATTTTGTGAGGGAGAGAGCAAAATGAGGTGAAATCCTCAAAAGAATCTACTAATGCAAAGTAATAAATCTGTTTGGCGGACAGTTTAAAGAGTTTTTTAGCCATAGCTTAATGATTAAGCCTGTGTTGCATTTGACACACAAATAGACAACACAAGCTCCTTGTTACTTCTTAATGTTACAAAATATTCTCTGTGAAGTTATAGCACTCGCTTTTTTAATGCAGAATGAATTTCCTGAGATTCTAGAGCCAAGTCTCTGAATAACTCAAGTTAAATTTAATTTTAAATGGGCCTGATAATCTTTTTACCTATCATACCTTTTGTCACAAATGATTTAAAAATGTGAAACCTTAAACTTTCCATAATTAAAAACTTGCTGGTTTTTAATTAGCCTAAGTAATAAGACTGTAATTAAAATAATTTATTGACTTATAGCAACTCATCTTGATTCTAGAACAAAGTTAAAATCCAGGATGTCTGCTTTAGTCCATAAAGTGAAATTTAGGCAGAATTTAGAAGCCTAAATCCAGAAGGTAATTCAGGGGCTCGTTCTCAAATGACTATGCAATACTTAAATGTGTATAACTCAGCAGGCAAAATCGTGCTCTAAGATTTTCATGGCCGCCAGCATACAACCAAAATGCTTTATCTGCACTATCTCTTGTGCGCTAAACCTACAAGGGACTCACCCCTGAAGGATTTGCTTTAGCACACTAATCACACATGGGCAGCACAAAGCACAGGAGCCAAAGTCCTTCTTCCTTACATTTAGATGCCACCACTTGCAGTCGCAGTGCCCTCTCAGAATGTGGGAACTTGGTCTCTTCTTTAACCTGAGAGAAGTCAAATCCACATGTTCTGATTTCCCAGTATGCTCTTATCTCTAGATAATGGTGGAAGTCCTTCCATGCGTGTCCTGATGGAACCGAGCCATTGGTACTCTGTCACCAACCAAAATCCATAGTGCCAGGAGGAGAGCACTTGCTTCTGCAGTCTGATAGTCTGGGCTGTGAGGTGGGAGGAATGAATTCTGGGATCTCTTCCCTGGGCTGCTCATTACATATTATTTTTTTTTATTCATCTTGCCATATTTTGCAGTGGAAAATATGGATCTTGTTAAACTTCTGCAATCCATTGCAGTTTCCAGTGAAAAGCTTTGGTAACTCTCGCTCTTCTCTTGCACATGCTCTTCTCTTGTGCGTCACTGTCTTTGGCACCTCAGCTTTTTTTGTTTGCTCAGTAAGGACTCTGGATACCAAACACGGGGGTGGTGTTTCCACCAGCTGGCAGGGCTGTTAAATGCTGGGTATTCAAATGCTACATGCTTGTGTAGGTCTAGCCCAAATGCTATGTTGTCCATGTATGACCATTGACATTGAGTAGTAAAATCCTGGTCTACAGTTGCTACCATCTCTACCCCTTAATGGTTGAATTTGTTTGTTCGTTGTAGTGCTCCTTGTAGAACTTCAAGATCAAGGTCTTAAAGTAATCACTTCCTACACACCTCATTCACCCTTCACAAAATACCTTTTTGGGATACAGAATAATAATGAAGAAACATAGCTTGCTGTTTTACATTGTGCTTCATGTAAAATTATTCAGCAAATCTTTTCTATGATGAATATGTATAATAAATCTTTAGCTTGTCACAGGTCTAATCATGAATGGAAAAGAGAAGAGATATCATGTTATTCAAATAGATCTAATGAAAGGAATTGATTCATTTAAAGCTCTCCCATTTCTTGTGCATTTTCCCCAATTTCATTTCCACTGCATTTCCATCACGTTTTTCATCCAGTTTGAAATATAAACTTTTTCCACCTTACCAGATCAATCTCATAATGATTAAAGATTTAAGATATTTTTCCATCCTTCTTTAAAAAAGACCACAATGAAAGATGTACGCTTATTAGTGGACTGAACCAACATTTGTCCACTATACAGTGGAAAAAGCTCTATAGTGAAACTGCTGACCCAACATTAATTTACAGCTTGCATAGGCAGGGTCAGTATAATAAAAGTTCTTCAGTGCCTATAAGCTATAAATAGGATGCATTTGTCGATTGCCTTGCCTAGGCAAAATGTACTTGCTTTCCACCCTGCACCTGTGTGGCTTTATGTTTCTTAGAATAGCAGTGGCAATGTTTCTGTTCAAACACTTTGTCTGTCTTTCAAAACTCAAAAGCCCTCCATACTTCATTAGTCACGCTATCAAACTTTTGTCACCTGAGCACATCCAATAACACAGTTTAAAAATACTTGTTTTCTTACGAGTATACTGATCTACCAGCATTCAGGCACATCTTTGATTATGTCTGAAACTCTTTTGTATGAAACTCTTGCAATTACAGTCTAAGACAGCTTGCTTTTTGTATGTTCCAGCACCTCTCTGAGAAGCGTGCCTAATACAGGTTCATGAAATGCCTAAAATTAGATGCAAATAAGGTGTCTAAGTCAGGAAGACTGGATTCCAGTTTACCAGTTTTCTAAACTGGGTTATGCCCATAAATGAAATCCACAAAAATCTATAGAAGTTGGCCACAGTAAACCCCAGTTCCTCCCAAACTATACACCTGTTCTGTAGGATAAAACTACCTTACCTGTCTTTCTTGATAGTTTCCAGTTACAAACTTTTCATTTGTCTTCTAATCTTTCCTACCCACACTAGGAAAAAAAAAAGAAGAAGAAAAAATTCCTCTAACAATATCTGTGGAACATTTCATTCTCCTTTGAGTTGCTGAGATGCCCTGTTGTGTTTTGTGTAAACACAAAAGCAAAGAGATTTTTGATTTCATGGTGGTATGCAATTGGGATATACTTTAATGAAGTCATTTAAACACTTTTCATTTTTCTTCTTTTTTTCTTATAAATGCAGAATTTACAACTATACTTGAAATTATGATACCTTTTATTAAGACATTATATAGGTTAATGAACTTCTGTCTGGAACCAGAAATTAAGCAGATTCCCTGTCGATCTTCAAGCATGAAGATTCCTTCTCTGACAGCACATGTGAAAGGTCTGACTTGCACAGGACACATTTGAAGCAGCAGTGTAAAGCCTGCATAAGCCTCTGTACTGAGGTGCCTTCTAATCCATGAAGGAACAGCAGGAACAACAGGCAATAGCAAAGTCTTCTACACTGGAAACCTCATTGCCCATCAGTGACGAAAATGCCCTTCATGTCACTCTACCCTCCTTGCAACTGGAACCAACCACATGCATAGTGTCTCATGAGCATTTAAGGGCTCTGCACAATAATTGCTTTATCATGGTAACTAACATGCAGCTGTTTCTCATTATGACAAGGAGTACAAATACAACCTTGACAAGAATGGCCATATTTCTCATGTGAGCCCACTGTGTGAGGTGAAGTATGGGCATTAGAGTCGAGTTGTAGGTGCCTCTTATAGGTGTCCCTGTGAGGTCCTTAAGAAGAAAGGCAGCAGGGTAAGGGCCTGGGCCATTAGCTTTGTGGTGGTAGCCCCTTCTGCTACAGAATACCCTCAAGCAAATAGCTCTCAGTACCTGCTTTGTGTGCTGCTGTACTGCATAGGTGCTAACTAGGTCTTAAAGGACAGTGAGATAGACTTCTGTGTGGACTTGTGCTGTCACAAGGGCTTCAAACTGACTTGAACAAAAATAGTAATCATTGGAACAGAAAAAATAAATAGAACAATTTTGTCTAGGTGGATTATGCATCTAGTACGGAACCATTTGGCTGCTTCAAGGTGAATTTATAGTTTCAGGCCAACTGAAACTGTATTTTGAGTTGTTACTGTATTCTCTGAAGGAAGTCAAGGGCCAGCCCCCGGTTCTAAAGATAACACCTATCTGTGACGAGTAGCATTACTAATTCTAAGCAGCAAAACAGGTTATAGTTTCTTGGTTGTGGCTATTTGGGTATTTACATTTAGGGGCAAAATCGTCTTACTCTGGCAGCTGCTGTTTGCTCTGTGTAAAGAAGTATTTTGTGAGTATAACAGTATTATATGATGACATTTTAAGATCAAGTTGTTAGAAACACGGACTACTGAAGACAGTCTGTTTTGTGTGTTTCAGAGGATTGTGGTCTTGTACTCTTTGCTGACATGGGATTTTTTTCCATTTGTTTCATTTTTGGTACCTGTTTCATACTTCAGTTCTGTGCCTTTCAGACATGAGATTGAAATAAGGCAATTCTAAATCGTTAATTTTCTTCATTTTTGGTGTAAAGAATTGTAAATGGGGAGTGGAGGCAGTGACTTCAGCACAGTTTTAAACCCTTTTGGAGACAAGATTGCTTCAAATTATTAACAGGGTTGTTTGATATATTTTCTTTCAGCTCTAGTGCCAATGAGAGTAGCTTTCCCTCAGCAAAAGTGTAGAACTTGAGTGCTTACCCACATGCATCTATTTATTTCTTCAGTTGTAAATATTAGAATGCAAGCACTCGCAGCCACTCACCATCTAACATGGCTAAGCCACAGCATACTGCAGCAGTCTCAGGGTTTCACACATCATTCTAGAATGTGTGGATAAGCTTATAATGCTCTATGGTGCCCTTTGCAAATAATGGATGGAGAACAGAAGGTGGTTCCCTGTGCCGTATGAAAGGCACGGACCCAGAGCATCTTTGTGCAGAGAATCACTTTATTACCTATTGCTCTAGCTTTTATACCATTCTAGCAAAAGATATTTTTAGCCTATTGCTCTACCTTTTATACCAAGCTGGTTTTAGCACATCATGTTTAGTTCCTGGTTTACAGTTTTGTTTTTTCCAACATTCTTCGTTGTTTCACGAAGAGTCCCAAAATAAGCAGTTCCTTATCTTTCTGTTCTCTTGCTCCTGTCCAGCTGGGTTGCTCTGCTTAATCACACAGTGTACTTTGCTTATTCTTTAACTCTTTCTTCTCCAGCCAAGCAGTTACTTCTCTTTGGCAATAATCAAATAGTTTCCATCCTCTCCCACAGTTCCCTCCTCACAGAGGTCTTGGCAGTACAAAACACCTCTCAGGAGTTCAAGGGAAGGTTATTTTGCTGACAGTCATTATTGTTTATACATCATTACACATGTCACTTGGAGATAAGAAAAATGAGACCTGAATGTGTCCTGTCCACAGGTTTACATCCATTACAAGAGGCAGAGGATCCTGTGTGAACTATCATTCAGCATGGATGTTGCCATTTTACGCTGCCAGGAGAATTAACTTTATCCACCTTTTTCATTATTATTATTTCCTTCTCACTGACAGGTTATTCACCAGCTTAGACTTTCAGAGAATGAGAGTGTGGCTCTGCAAGAGCTTCTAGATTGGAGGAGAAAGCTGTGTGAAGAGAGAGAAGACTGGCAGCAAATCTTACACAACACTGAGCAAAGAATCACAGCCCCACCTCCGCCCCCTTGTAAAAAGCCAACGCTGCTGAAGAAGGTAGAAGATACCTCCTGCAACAGACTCTCTTCAGGCATATGGGATTCCACCATGTGATTCAGAAGTGTGTGTTTGCAGACTGTTAGGAATGAAACCATCTAAAGACTTCAATCTGCACTATCAGCAAGTTCTCTTCCCTTCACAAAGTGTGCAGGGATTTTTTATGAGTGCTCATTCAAGAGCACAGGATGGAGGAGCTGTTTAGATCTGTTGTGTGTGTGTGTGTACATGTGTATGTTTGTTCTTTTCATATATATACACATATACATATATGTGTTCATCTGTGACTTTATATATGTATGCATGTGTATATATATATGGAGACAAACTGCACTATAAGTACTTAGTTTAAAAGTACAAGACGGTCACTTAGAATTTTCCTATGGACAGTGAAGAAACTGTGTTAAGCAAATGATGATGGGGAGAAGTGTCTGACAGGCATTTTAGAGAGCTTGGGAAAGTCTATGTGCACACTGTACAGCTGTTTTATATAGTACAAAAATATGATGTTTCTTGTTCCCTAATGAATGGTTTTATTATATTACATGTATACATATATATATTTCTTTGTAGATGTCTGTGTTCTATTGGCGTTGCAAACCTGAAGGTTATTTACATGTTTATTACTGGTGTTTTATAACTTCATGCAATTGGTGCTGTCGTTCTTTCTTCAAAATACAGGTCATACATTCAGTACTTGCATTTTTCTTTCATAGTTTATCTTTAACAACATACCAAACAGTTTCAACACTGTATTGTTTTCTCAGAACTGGCAATATCCTTTCTAAAATCTAATCCTGAAATTCTTGCAAAGCTTCTATATACAGGTGTGATTTGGTGCTGTTCACAGCCACGAATTAGAGGGAATGACTTTCTTTCTGTGGACCTGTGTTTCTGAATGTGTGCAGCTACATCTCAAATCTTATTTCATTCTGGGTTATGCAAAATAATGAGGCACTCATTTAGATTACAAATATGGTTTGAAATTCATACCTGATTATGCATAGGGTCAGGTGTCAGTGGAAAGATAGATAATGGTAATGAGGTATGAAAATAGGGCTGTGATTTACTGTTGCAAGCCAGAAGGTTTTATGGAGATGGATATATCAAAGGATTATGTCCTTATGGTGGTACAGTGATGCATTTATACCTCAAATTTCGTGTAATGAAATGCTTTCAGAAACTGGAGCATTCTAGTTGGCGAACATGAGTTCTGAGTAGTAACGTTAATTTATGAAAAACATGCTGCTGGAAATTTGTTAGCTACTGCTCAGCAGTCTTTGAAATACTGCTTTGCTACTAGAAGGTGTAATTTATATATATACACAGGTATTTTGTCAGGGACTGCTTATTTTAAGTTCTTAGAGTATGTAGAGCCAATGTGAAACACTTTTCTTGGCTGTTTGCTCCATTCCTACTGGGATCCAGGAAAAAGTGCTTGTAATTTTGCAAGTGGATGTAAAACTAATATTTTCAAATGTAAGCTAGATTTAAAAAAGTAAGCTCACCCTTGTTTGGAAGTTGTTAGGAAAGTTAAAAAAAGACCTGCTTGGAGATGTAGGTTTTTCCATCATGTTTGACAGAAGCTTCAAACAGGCTGAATGGCAAAAAACAATCACATGCTTGTTTGTTTTTACAGAGAAGCATCAAAACTCAAATTGTTCTCATGAGCATCATCAAGCTGTAGGCAGAATTAAGCACCTTCACTTGCTGGAGATTAAAATAGACATTTTGAGTGGACAAGGAAGGGGAGACACCATGTTAGCTCAGAATTTTACCTTGTTATCACTGTTAGCTTCATAGAAGTTCTCTCTGTTAAGATTACCCATTTCTATTTCATGGAGAAGCAGGGACTCTGGAATCTGAATTGTACCTTTAGCTGATGTAAATGGTCATAGATCATTATCCAGGAGGGGCAGCTAACCACTGTGAGGTTATGCAGAAAACAACTCTCACCTGCTAAACAATTATGTCAAAATAAGTCTTTGCCTGGAGGAATTGAGGTTTCTGTCTTTTCAGATAACCAGGGACAGAGAGAGATCCCTGTGTAAAAGACCCCTGGATGCATGAGAGCTAATTAACGTGACCTTGCAACTACATTGCTTCCAGGGTGCAAGTTGTTATCCTTACATGGCACAGCATCACTATACATAGCCATAACAACATCTAGCCAGCTAGCTTTGGAATCCTGAACACCTCATTGCACTGAGACATGCAGACATGCCCTCAGGCTTATCACTCCTCAAATGGGCCTGGCAAATGGCCCTCTCATAAGCTCCATCATATTGCTGACTCTAATGCCCACTATCTGACTTGGCAACTGGTAGCAATCAATCCACAGCAGCCTGGCAGTTTAGGGCAAGCTGTAAAAACTGACTGAGAAGCCAGTTTAAATCATGCCAAGATCCCTGCTGCAGCAGTGAACTTGCTACCAGTCACCAAGCTGACTATTTGTAAGGTGAGCTTGTGTATCTCCAGATGACACTGTTGTCATTGCTGCATTTGTAATGTGGGAGTACCCAGCAGGGAAAGAATACATTTGTCACATGGAGTTTAAAAAGGAGTTTTAAATGGGAAATAGTATAAATGCACATTATACTATTTGCAGTCTTTATTAAAAGTTGTGATAGAGCTGTGATCAGCCGCGGTTGCAGGAGCTCAAATGGGGTCTAAGGAACCTTTTTACTACTCTTTCACAGTCTGTATTGTGCCCTATGACAGCAATATGAACCAAGTGTAGAAAAAAGGTATGTAGATATTTAGCAGTTTCATCAATACAGTTACCCAGGAGAAACCAGTACAAACCTGATTCAGGCAATCTGAATCTCCAGACAATAAGCAAAGCAGATTATCCCCACCGCTGTGCAGAAGACCTTTGTTCTATTTTTCACAAACTCGGGTAAGAAAGACATATATTTTCTGGGGGTCTTCCTTAAAGCATGTTACCAGAATGCAATACAACAAACTAAATAGCAGAAGATGTGAGACCCTTTTTTTTTCAATATAGTTATTAATTCCAGGTTATGTAATGGCTAGTTTTTTGCTTGGGAGGATTTTTCAGGATATTCCATTAAAATATAATACTATAGGAATAAAGTATCTGTGTTAAAACATGTTTTAAATATTTCTCTAATGGCAGTAAGACACTCCAGAGTGTGACTTATGATGTCATAATTCACACCTAGTGTGTTCATTGGTCCCTTGGCCTTTGGCCTTGTGCCTAACAATGCAGTTGGTAGGGAATTATTATACCATAATTCACACCCTACTGTGTCTTATTGCTTAAATAACCATACCCCCAGAGGTGTCTTAAAACTGCCATTAAAGTTTATATTGTATATCAAAATGTGTTTACAGGGCTGGGAAAATATACTATTGTCATTTTGCAATGTTGAGAAGTAGTTTTAGCAGAACTGTACAGTGCTTGTAAATTAATCTCCCTAGTGGAGTATGCACCAGCCAATTACAGTATTTCTTGAGTATATGAAGTCCTCTCTTACACATTAAAAAATAGCTTAGACACAAAAAAAAAAAAAAAAAGCCTTATGAATTTAATATTCTAAAGGGAGAAATTAAACTCTATGAGCATGCTAATGCCCTTAATATCCAATGAACAATCTAAAATATATTTATATTTGCAATAAAGCAGTTTCAGGAAGCTGGGGTTATCATCAGATAATCACTCCTCCACATTGTGCCTTATTGCTTCATTTTTAATATGTGAAACAAACAAAACTTCTAACAAATCAGCCTGTCCTTCGGTATAAGGTAAGAAGAATCAGATACATTTTATACTTTAAAAAGTCACTGGTCTTATAGCCAAGGGAATTCTGAAACCATATTAAACCACAATAAAAGAAAAACAACAGCTGTTGGCATGAGAAATTTTTAAAGCTTGTAAACCTTACTTATTACTCCTGAAATAGCACTTGGTGGTTTTTAGTTGCTGTAGTTATGTTCCTTTTGCAGATTATAAGCAAAACTTAACTTTTAAAAACTGATTTAGATGTTCAGAGAAATACATGCACCAATATTTTACAAAAGATCTGTGTACAGCATGAAGTGAAAAGCCTTTTAAAAATCTGTATTGTTTACAAAACAATGGTATGATTGTTGAATAAGTGAGTTACATTTACCTATTTGCCAGTAATCCTTTTTTATTCCTTCTAAAAGGTTGACTTATTTTCATTAATAACTTTATTATACTGCAGATCCTTTGTGTGTGGGACAAAGAAGTTCATTAACTTGCTAAGAAAGCGTAATGGATTGTAGCATAGTTCTAAAGTGATAGTAATAGCCATATTCATTGTAGTTTTTAATTCTGCTCTATAGTATTGACATCCCTAGTAATCCTGTGATTCTTATCTCTATAAAGCCTGCTAATATCTGAAATGCTCTGAGGAACCTAAAATAAGTTTTGCCATTCGCTTGTTAAACAATAAATGTTCTTAAACTCTGTGCAAGTCAGTTTTCCAGAATGATATTAAACATTTCATGGCTTTGTGTTCTAAATATATAGTTTTTAACGAGACTGAACGTAACTATTTGTCAGTAGCTGAACAAAAGAGAAGGGTGTATAAGGAATGCTTCTCTTACAGTTTTGCTGTTCTCTGTAAACTCAGGATTTTCATGTTGAGAAGAAAGAAATAAATCCCAGTGCTGGCTTGTACTGTGGCTGTGAAAATTAGATCATTAGCAAAGACTGTCTGTCCTCCCACCTGTGGTTTGCCCTTTCCCTGGCCACATGAATGCACATTGGGTCTGGCTGAATCATTGATTTTGCTATAAAGTGTCTTAGCCAAAACTTTGTCAAGTCATGATTTGACTTTTTGAGGATTTTTTATTTATTACACTAAACAAGAAAACCCATCTTGAATTAGCTAGAAGTGTTTACTTCAATCTTAAGTGTCTTGTTTTGGTTCTCATATATGTGAATAAAATCCCTTCTTAGCCCTTTCTTATTTCCTTTCTTCCTCAACTTAGGCTAATTTTCAAACAGACTTTTATGATTAAAAAAGTGGTTAAATGAAATTACAGCATAACGTTTAGGTTTAATTTTTAAAATGAAATGTTTCCTTTTCAAAATACTGAAATGGAATATTTCAGTATTTTCAACATGTTTTTCACATTTTCTTTTCCAGCTGAAATTGTTTGTTGGATGCAGTCTGAATTTACATATAATTTCAACTCTTCACAGACATACTTTTTTCATAAATCCACTCTTCTCTGAAAAGACCATGCTAACGCATATTTAGTTTAAGATACAGGAGAACTTCTGAAGTCCTTAGAAGCATTAACAGGAAAGATTTTACAATATACACAGTATATTGCCATCATAGCAAAGTGCATGTGACAACCATTAGCTAATACTTTTGCCCTCAATGTTTTTATTTGGGCTATAGCCCCTTTTCAGTATACATGGATATGTAGTCACCTGTCTCCTGATATTCATTAGACTGCTGAAAGAAAAGTAATGAATGTGTCATACACTCCTAAAGAAAAGGGAGCAATGTGGTCCAGACTTTTTCTAATTATTCCTAAACATAAATGACTTAAATATTTCTGAAAATGGAATTGGAATGCAGATTTCTGAACTGTCCAGATGTGAAAACACTAAGCTAGAAAGCTGTGGCAATGAAATAGTCACAGCTATTAAATGAACAGCTATGGAGGTATAGCTCCTCTATCTCACAACATAGTATAACTTAGTGGTCAGGAAAATATCCCAAAATCTAGGGGAGCTGATTTTGCATCCTTTCAGGAAAACAACTCCCTGTGGATCATTTGAATTAAAACCACCTCTAGCTGTTTTTAGTGCAGACCCTCCATAATAGAGTGATTTGAGCCTCACAAATCAGATAAGCAAGGGGATGTCTAGTGTTTCAGTGTGACAAGACTAGGATAGGAGAACATTTGTCTGTGAATGGGTAAGTTTGGGTAAGTGTGTGCTGTGGTAATCTCTAGACACTATGACTTTCCTCATGTTTCTGAACAACACCCTGAGGCTAGAGTTTGTCTAAATCCTTGCTTTATGAATCTAGTCCCAACCAGACTGTGCAGTTAAGAATATCTTGAATAGAAGTTACTCCCCTGATAATCTTTATTATATTTAAGTAACATCTACTAAAAGTATTTATTCAAGTCTAGCGTTTACTGATATAGCTCTCATTTCTGTAATGTAACAGCTTTAAGCTGAAAATAAAAATATAATTTTAAAAGAACAACATGAAAATAGGTGCATTTGAAACATATGTTCTGGGTCTCTGCTGAGATCTGGGCTCCCTGAGCCTTAGAGTTACCGTAAGTAACATGCTAGATGCCATATCATCAAAGACCAAGACAGCAACACAAAAGTAGTGCTTAAAGACTTTCTTATGCCTTGATTTTCTGCCATTTATAATCCTCAGGTCCTCATCAGGCATGAGCAGTTACCAAGATCAGACATCATGCATCTTGAAAAACATGCATCTTTTGTCTCCTGGGAGAGACAAACAACAACATCTAGACTACAGCTTCTCTGAGGTGGGAAAAACATTCTGTTTAGTTGATAAAAGGCATAATGATGGATGCCTTATATCACGTATCTCATGTAGATGTTCTTACTTTTCTATACCAGATATCATTCCCGTAAACATTCTGCAGCAGGCTTATTTGTTCAAAAGAGCCATTGATTTGTAGCTGAGGAATGTGGGTATAGTTTAGGTCCATGATTTTACAAAGATCTTCAGTTAAGTTCAGGATTTGACCTCAGCCTACTTTTAAGGCCCATAGATTTACTGATTTCTGTATATGCACAAAAGTCCTTCCTCAACATCCAAATAATCTCTGCCAAGATGAAAAAAAAAAAAAACCCAAACCAAAGAATCATTTCAAATCTATAGATTAGTCTTTTATTTAATCTCTGTATAAGGAAAAAAAAAAAAAAAGGTTAGATTCTGGTGAGGATTTAGCTCTAATAAGGAAGTTAACACAAAAACCTGCCCCTTCTTCCAAAGGTCATAAACTGTCCTTTTTTTCCTGAGTTCCACCCAAGCTGTCTGTTCAGCTAGGCTTATCTTCTTCTCCACTGGCTCATCTTTCAGCACACAAGGACAGCCTGCTCCTGCATCTTTAAGACTTCCTTCCTGAAGAATGTCCAGCCTTCCTGGGCTCCTTTGCCCTTCAGGACTTCCTCCCAAAGGGATTCTTTCAACCAGGATCCTCAAAACGCCAAAGTTTGCCCTCTGGAAGTCCAAGGTAACAGTTCTGCTGGTATCCCCCTCCCTCCTTACTTCTTCAAGAATCGAAAACTCTATCTTTTTGTGATCACTATGCCCAAGATGGCCTCCAGCCATCACATTACCTACAAGTCCTTCTCTGTTCACAGACAGCAGGTCTAGCAGGACACCTTCCCTAGTTGGCTTCCTCACCAGCTACGTGAGGAAGTTATCTTCCACACACATCAGGAACCTCCTAGACCATTTCCTCTCTTCTGGTCCTCCCAGAGGACCTCAGCAATCTGGATCCCGTGTGTATGATAATGGACATATCTCTGCACACAGGAGGAGGTGGAGGGAACAGAGTCCATCTTACCAGGAAGTTTGCAGATTTCTGAGCCAGCACAGTAAATTTTCCCAAAGTTCCCAAACCTCCCTGCTCCTTACCTGCTAAAGCACTGGGACACTGTGTTCACATGAAGTGGTGCCTGACCTTTAAGAATGAGAGTACAGGCACGTATGAAGGTCAGTGTTCCTGAAAATACTACTAGACAAAAGTAAAGACCTACCTTGCTGCTGCCCAGGATTTCATTGACAGTTAGCAATTGTTATCCAGAACTTGTGAAGTATGTGGAAGACTATAAAGGATAAAGATGAAAAGCACTGTAAAAGGGAGAGGGAGGGGAGTGAGAAACCAGACTTCTAGTAATTTTTTTTTCTATTTTATTTGTTCTTTTGTTTTATCCCATTCTAGTAGTAGGAGAAAATACTTAACAAGTGCCTAGAAGATGAGAAAGTTAACAAACAGCACATATGGGGTTCCCAGAAACAGTACGTATCATTCCACATTTTCTTTCTTAATAAGGTAACTGAACTGGCAGAGAGCATCAAAAGCCTTATTAACGTTAAAGGAGAAATCATCTACTGGGTTGGGGTTTTTTCTATGTCCTGTCACATTCTATATACAAGCTGAAGAAATAAGGGCTGTCATAGAGAAACTTAGGTTGGAAAAGACATCTGGAGGATCAGTTCTCTGTGGATGAGCTTCTGTTAGCAGAGGCCCACATGGGGCTGGATTTCTTTGCCATAAAAGCACACTCTTGAAACATATACAACTTCTTACTCCGGTGGACCTCCATGTCCTCCCAGCAAAGCTGCTTCCTATCCAGTCAGCCCCCAGTCTGTACTGTTGCACAGGGGCTTTCCACCGGGGGTGTAAAACTGAAATTTTTTTGGATCAATGTTTAGTTTCTGCCAGCCCATTCCTTCAGGCTGCCAGCATCCACTGAATATCAGCCACATCCTGCAAAGCTTCACTGAAATATTGACTCCTATTGATCCCAGCACATACACAGAATTTGCTATTATCCACAAATTTAATGATTTTTCAGCTCATTAATAAGGACAGTATTTTCCCCGATATTAACCTTGGAGGAATGCTACTACTTGGCTGACAACTGGTCTTTGTGCTGTTGTCACATGATTTGAGCCTAATAGTCCAGCCAATTTTTGTGGACCTACCTTGAAGTCCACATATCTCCTCAGTTTGGCTGTAGGGTGCTGTGGTATACAGCAACCTTGGTTCACAATGAATATAAATAGATGGTTGAGAATAAGTTTTTAGAAGGCAATCGCTGGCAGGAAAACAGGCAGGAAAGTGAGATTCCACATGGAATCTCTTCTTAGGAGACATCTGAGACCCACTCCTTTTCCAAATATTTGCTATCTGACTGGATGGCTGAGCAGGAAGAACATATATAAAACTAAGAATGGCACCAAACTCAAATGATCTTGTAAGTGTGCTGGAACAGAAGTCAAAGTGATGATAAAAAAACTGCCAAAGGTTCTCCCACAGTGCAGGAAAATAAGACATGCTAATATCTCCCTCAGCGGAGAAAAGCATGCCCACAGACTCAGAGACAGCAAGGCTTCAAGACTTATAGCTGTCCAGAGAGGCAGGGAACTGGGGGAGTCTGTGTGTAATGCGCCAAGTTGGTGAGCAGCACTCGACATGAAAACAACTGTATTGTCATAATTGTGGTATTCCACAGATATATACTTTGTGAATGTGTGTGTGTCTCTTTTACTGTCTGTGTTTGTAAGATGTATACCTTAGTAGGTATGACTACAAACAAATCTCTTATAGGAACATTGGGATTCTCAATTCAACCTGGACAAAGAATGCAAATGTTGTTCCATTGTATGCCTTCATCATGTTAGAAATGTCCTCTTTTCCCTGTAAAACCCATGCATGATAGCTCTGTAACCTGTTATTTGGAGAAATAATACTTCCCGTGTCCTCCTCTCCTTTTCACACAAAGAAATAAAAACTGGGTAGGAGTTCTATGAGAAGATAAAGCAAGTTTTAGCTCTGTTTGGGTACAGTCAGAGAACATTTCAAAGGTACCACTGGACAAGGAAGTAGCTTCACAAGACCATGACAGCTGACGACAAGGAAAAAAGTGATTTTGTCTCTCCCTTTCAGCGTTATTCTGTTTAGAGAAACAAGACTTTGTTTTCATATATTTAAGTTAAAGACAATGACATACTTACGTTATGACAATTAAAAAGGTCTCGAAACTGCCAAAAGCCATGAGTTGTCTTTTTGCAACCACATATTGCTATTACAAGATCTGTTTTGTTTTGTTGCAGCTTTGACATGAAGATACCACCTTTAAAATACGATAATCTGTAATCATTCAGCTTTCAAGGTCTGTGAGATTGCTAGCTAAGGGTGAGCTGTGACAGCTCTCTAGCAGGTGATGAAGCCATGCACTCATTTCCCCACAGGATTTCAAACAGCCAAGCTGTAGCAAAAGTGCTCACTTAATTTAAGCATTGAATTTTGTCCCATATATAGAAGACAAAAGACATGCTGCTGCTTTCGTCAATGTTCTTCTGAATTATAAATGGTTACTTAATAGATATGAAAATGTCTCTCACCTTTGCTGAGATTAGCTGGTCTTGAAGAGACTACTTCACTATTGGAAACAAGTGGGAACCACCATAGAAAATCTTTCCCACAGCTTGTCAGGATCAAGTGACTAGCTCTGAGAACTCATCATGGCCTCTAATAAAAGCACAGCTCTGACTTCTAATCACAGAACCTAGTTTAGCACAATTCCTAATTTAAACACATGTAAACACATCAAGGGATATAAACCCCAGAAGTTATGACCCAAGAGCACTTGCAATTGGAAGGGATCACTCAGACACATGGAAGTTTCTGATTTTAATCTGGCCATTGACCTCCACAGTAGTGAACTTCATGCAAAGTGTGCCCTAAAAACTTATGTAGACAAGATGCTTGTAGTTTTTCTCCTGATTACAAAATAAGAGTCAGGAAAATAATCCAGTTTTAAGCATCAAACATTAAAATGTAGTGAAGTGTAAATGTGAAGTGGTGAGCAATCAGGTTCAGCACAGATAAAAGATTCAGTGGAAGTTTTGCTGTAGGTTGTGCAAGATGGGGCTGAAAATTACTGCTGAAGGACAGTTTGGTTCTGAAAGCTGACAGGAACATTCTTATTTGATACATCTGTTAATTTCATATATTTAGCTTTACCTTCTCTTTTTAATGACAAAAACCAGTTTACCTGCTTTTTGTACTCTTGAACAGTTAACACATAAACAAATAGCTGTATATTCATTTTTCCATTTATGCTTCATCATTTCACTTCAGTTCAGTTGGATCATTGAGACTTTTTGCAGTGGGAATGGAGACAGTAACTGATCAGCAATTTATTCTTAAAAAATTTAAGTTGACTTAGTTGTCTCTCTGCTTCATGAAAAACACTCCTTTTATTTATCAATAATGTGATGCAAGACAACTTGTTTCCCTCATTTGACTCTGACCTCTTAGCCAGGTAGAAGTACTCCTACTGTGCTGTTCGTAGTGTACTAAGAAGCATCTACTAACATTTTTGAGGCATCTAAGTAACCTGCTTGGTGCTTCAGATTCTTTTCCAACATAACAGACAATTTCTATAGCAACATTAGTAAGATTAGTAAATTCACAGCTCTGTGAATGTTAGTGTAATAAACTGTTAGTACACATTATTGTCCTGTGCATTGTGGTTAGAATGAAATCTCTTTCCCAGTTACACAGATCTCCATGTACTCACACTCATCATGTTGAGGAAGCAGAGATTTAGCCCTTTCATCTTGTAACTATTACACCACATATTCACCTATAGTTTACTTGTGATCTTTCAAAAGAAGCTCCATTAGTCATCTAAAGGAACTGTGTACTACAAAATAAGCATAGAAGAACATCATCCACAAAGTCCTGATGGTTTAATAGATGCAAACAAATAGTCAAGCAAACAAATAAAAGCAACTTGGAACCTTTCTGCTTTCATATTTTTATCACTTTTCATTTAAATGGAAGTTTTGGCCTTTCATTATCAGCATAAAATGGAGTCAAAGACACATTTCTACTTCATTATGTGCAGCAAAAAAGGATTGTACAATAGAGAACTATTTTCTATCTCTCATGTGGATATGGTCATTATTTTCTGGAGGCTGTTTTGTAACACAATGACCATCTGTCAGTAACCGCTGAAAACACTCAATCATGCTGGCTGTTATTGTTAAAATGCCACAATCAGTGACTGCTGTGGGGGATTAATAGATTTTTTTGCACTAAGAACAATTACGTATTTAGAAGGCCAAATTAGCTCTCATTGGAGCTGGTATAAATACAGAGCTACTTCACTGGAATCCAGGTATCATCTCTAGATTTATAGTAGGGTAGCAGATGTCAGACTTTGACCAGACCTTTGATAGGATGATATCAGCGAAGGATCTTCTTTTGAATCAGTTATTTTTTTTAAATATCCATAACTGAAAAAAACAGATCTACATTAAATTGTACAATGAAAAGAACTGAGACCATGGTTTCTTCCCACATTGAAGGAATAGTTCAGAATTATGTTCTGCTATTCTGCAGAAAGGTACATAAAATTATTGTTAGATATTCAATTTCAGTTATGTTCAGTAAGCTTTCCTTTTGAATGTTGTGTCATATTTCTTCTTGGTCAGGAGCATGTATGTTTAAATGAACCACCAGCTACATTAGCAAACCCTACGATTACAACTGGGTATAATTCTGCACAAACCTGTATAATTAAACCCTTTGGGGAAAGTCTGGAATGAAATTCGTTCAAATGCAGCCATGTGATTACAAGTACATCATTAACATTTTTTATATATATATAAAGGGAAGTGGTGCCCTCAGGGTAGCAGAATGAGTGAGAAATATGGCCTATACATTGAAGATCATATGCTATACAGGGGTGGGAAAACATTTCTTAATCAAAAAATCCTCACTCCATATCATTTATTATGACCATAGGCTATAATTACTTAGCCTATTAAAATGCTTAACTCAGTTAATGATTTAGTTAGCAAGTATTAGATATTTCAACTGAAGGAGGAACAGGAAGGCAAAAGGAGAGAGTGATGGGGGGACTCTAGTCTTGAAAGAAGTTGAGTATCTCAAAAAAGTCTTTGGAAACCTCAAATCCTTTTGGTTTCATGGGCCACTGAGCAGCTTGCAGATGCTCAGCACTTCACACAGAAGGATCTGACATCTGGTGGAGCTGGTCCTTATGGTTGCTACCTCAGAAGCCTCATTCCCTTGTTAAATCCCACCTCCCTCATTTCCTGTTTCTCTTTGGAGCCTTTCTGACAAATACCAGATGGCACCCAGACTTTCAAAACAGGTAAGCTGCATGCAAGAAGTCTAATGCTTCCCACTGCTTCATAAGCCCTTATCACCCCATCACGTGCATGAGACAGTACACAAGGTGTTAGTGTCACAGGGACAAGGAAAGGGAATATCCCAGCATGTGGCCTGGCAGGAAGGGCACAGCTCTGCATGGTGCTTCCCTCCCTCCCTACATGCCCAGCATGGAGTGTGATGAGGATAAGGGAAGCAAATTAGGATATTTCTGTCATGTAGCCTAACAAAACCATGCTCATTGGAATGGCACCTGCCTGTACACACAAGATATGAAAAAAATGTAGCTAAATGAACAGTCAGAAGCATTTGCTTTGGAACCTCTTACTTCCAGCCCTACACATGCTCTTCTACATGCTCAGAAGCAAAGACCTTCTGAAAGCAACTGCACTTTCCCATCCCTCTGTCATTGCCTCAAGAAAGCATGATAGCCACTCTCCCAAAGGGCCACCAGGTGTCATTTTGCAGCTGCATGTAACTTACCTGTCTTCAGAATATTAAACCTTTACTTTTATGATTGCATGCAGTTCTTAACAAAGACTAGCATTGTGTGGGCTTAATAGGCCTGGAGAGATCATTTAACTGGTTTGGAGGATGAACGTATCCTTTGCCTGACTTCTCCAGTCTGTGAGCTTCCCATGGACTGATGATAATTTATCCAAACCTGTGTATCACTCACAGTTTGTCAGCCATCTGACTAAACAAGCTGCATCCTGTGGCAGTCAAGCTCCACAGTCAGTCATTTTTGGCTCTGTGTGACTGGTCCCCTCAGTCACAAGGGATTGTTTCAGTTTCCCACTCAGATGACATAAGCTTTATAAACAGACACAAGCTTGATTAAATTGCTAGGCTTTGACTCATAGGCTGACAGAAAGCTAGGAGTGTGGTGAGCAGGGCAGTCCCACAACGACGTAGAAGGCAAGGACAATTTTATTGGCCAGTTGCCCTTAGGTGCCATGCTCTTTCACTTCAAACATGGCAATAATTCAGGGAGTCTTAAGCAGCAGATTTCCAAGGGCTTGTGGTTCCCAGGGCTTCTGGTTCCAATTTTGAAAAGAATTGTTCAAAAGATTTATTAACACACAACAAAATGATTTATGGAAATAATACTCAGTAAATAAGCCCCAGAGAGGTTCAAAATAAATTATACTCTATCTGTTCATTTGCATGAATATTGCCTTCAACTTCTTATGACTGCTGACTGATAAAATAACCTATGAGATGATGTATTCACTGTGCCTTTGTTACATGATACCTAATCTGAAAACAGTGGGGCTGACGAACTGTCTTCAGTTAAAATGTGACACTGTACGACATTTAGCTTTTGTGATATGATGAGGTAATGTGACATGACACGAATGTATGCCACGAACCAAAGGTCAGAATAGATTCAAATGGATACACCTTCTTTTAGCCTGGCCAGTCACTGTCAATTTGTAAGAAAAGCTTCCAGACCACCACACATTTCCAGCAACAACTGATGGTCATGAAGTAGGTGTATTAATTCCTTGGCAGCAAAGCTTACCACCCACTTATCCATAACACCTTTCTATCTAATGGAAATTGATTAGAAAATGCTTGTCCTCAGAAGATTTACATATTTGCATGCTTAATTTTGGGCAGGTGCCCCGTTCAGAGAGACCATGTCTATACTGAAGGGCAGAATACACCTCCCTTGACATCCACTAGTGGCTTGTGGAAGAAGAATGAATATATGGTCTCTATTCATATGGCCTGAGTGATCACTTCTGTATGTCTTCGATGGTACCTTCCTTCAATCAGTCCTGACCCTCCCATTCATTTAGGGGACTTGTTGAAACTTGCTGTCACTGTCTTCTTGCTTGTATGCCTGCATATTCTTTGGCTGAAGACTATAGCCTGGGGAGGAAAGGCAGATGGTATGTGCCCACATTCAGTTTCAGGGATGCAGAAGCTGGCAGGCACTTTCACATCCTGCAACATCAGCAGAGCCAAAGGGACTTAGCAAAATTGGGACTTGCACAGAACACATAGACACCCAAGTCCAAAGCTGTGATCCTGCTCAGCTGCTCAAATTTTGCTGAATTCCATTTCAATATTTCAGTTTAAACTTTTCCAGATACATTGAGTAACACCTCAGTTCATGCACAGCCCTGCTCAAGTCTTCGCAGATGGAAACAAGACAGTCTCTATTCTGTAGCACTGATGGGAAATCATAAAGCATGGCTAGACCTTGGCATATGTGTTCTCTGTGAGCTCAGAGATGTTTCAAACACAAAGGTTAAGGCTCTTCACAATGGTGAAACATATAAGGTTGGAGTTCAGCAAGCTCAATCATCTTTTCATGTACTAAGTCAGGACCAGTAGGATCTACTATCTGCAGATCATTGCTGACAGATGAAGTGACTTGCCTTTACACACTGCTACAACTCCAGTTTTCTTTTGCTTTGTTCCACCCTTCTAACAAGTTAAACTGTTTTTCTGGTGCCCAAAATAATTAGTTTGTATTGAAAATGAAGATTATTTCCCCCTGTCTTGCCCTGTGACTACACAGGTTTATTGCTTATTTTTTCCTTTATAATCCATTTTGTAAGGTGTGTCATCACACTGAAATCTTACTTGAGTGAGAGGATGGAAAAAAAGGAAGAAACCAGAGAGAAAGGTTATTTCACTAGTGCATTTTACAAGAAATGGTCATGGTTTTGCATATTTCACTGCAGTGTCCAAAATGATTGAGAGTACGAACTGTAGCATTTTGAAGCTAGATCTCTCAATATATTACCACTGAAATCAACAGATGCCTTTGTAAATCTGGATGTCAAGTTGTGATTCCTCTTACTTAACTGCCTAACAGTGAGATGAGCACTTCAAGATTTTTACATTGGCTGAGAGGCAAGCACATTTAAAAAGCAGTTCATTTCATCACCTTAGATACCTCCCTTAGACATCCAATGTTCACAACAGAGTCAGAATGGACAACAAGCTTAGACCATACACTGAACTTTCAGATGCCAGATGTGACGAGAGATTAACCCCAGACCAACTATGTTAATAAAAACATTTTGTGACTAGATACTTCATACTTATTAGGACATCAAAGAGCAGCATACTTTTTACCCACTTGTCTGATCAAGGTTTGCATATGAACCTTGTGTGTGATGTAAAATATGTTACAGTAGTCAGAAAAAAATTGATCACCTGGAAATGTTACATAGGTAGGAGTTAGGTGAATTAAAAAAAAATGCTTTCGCATACCTGGTGTTAGCTTCTAGCCTTAAAATTTTAACTGAAATATTGGATAGACCCTCAGGTGTGCTCTGCATTTATCCTCCACTCTGTTGACAAGAAACATATTTCTCATTTTCTATGCTTCCTTAGCCCTGTTCAGATATATCGCCAAATCTGAAACAGATTTGAAACTGTCATTTTTGTATTCATTGTTCCTAATTATTCTTTCAGTTCTTCGATTGTGCTTTTGATACTTTTGCTTCTCAAAACTGAAACTGGTTCTAGTGGCTTCTTATTTTATTTTATTGTGACATAAAAGACAAATGTGGTGTATGGCACATTCTCAGAGGAGAAAGCAGAATATCAAGGAAACTGATTCTGTGAATGTTTTAAATAAGGAAACCATTCTCAGGATCAAATATTAGAGAATGGAGTCAAAAATGGTTTTGTTTTCCTCTCTATAATCAATGCAAACTTAATTGGATACAGTATATGCTTTTTTCATATAGATTTTTGTGTTGTTATTCCTGTTTGATTGGTGGTTTTCTAGCATGTCCCAGGCTTTTGAGATATTATTTTCTCCATTTCTTTTTTTTTTTTTTTTTTTTTTTGGCTTATCCGCATTTGGCTGAATCTGAATTCTTTCTAATAAAAAAATAATCACAGACAACACATTTTTTCTAATTTTATAAACACATTGATTCTGTGGAGCATCAGAATGGTCACTAGGTATGCATCATCTCCTTCCCCTTTAAAGGACCCTCTAGGGTCAAACAGGGCTGTGTGATGAATTCATATGCGTGAATTGTGCAGATGAAGGTCACTTTTGCCATCAACACAATCACAGAAGAGCTTTTAATGAACACTCAGCTTACATGAAAAAAGAAACACCTGGTAAGCTGAGATCTCTCTCAACTAAACAGTATCTTTAGTACCCAGGACCAAATTCTCCAGGAAACCCGGGGGAGTGATGAATAGGTACAAGATTACATGCTAGCTCTTGATGTGGCTGAACATCTGAGCCATGGTCCTCTATACAGACTGTGCATGCTCTGAAATCTCTTAAGAGCTATACTGAGAGTTAAGACATAGAGAATATCGCTGCTCTTCTGCTGCCCTGACCACTTGCTGCCCACCTGCCAGCTACGTTGTATGGGTTTGCTTGCTGCCTTGTTCAGTGGTTTAGAATTTACATTCCAGGCACAGGGAGGGCTGGGAACAAGAGAAGAGGAGAAACATAGCAAGGATCCCCCATACCCTTTGTTAGGCAAACCCTGATTCCTCTGATATCCTAGTGACAGCTTCTGGCTACCAGGGTCTGCACATTATTAGAATATTTCACATAAGCCTAAATGACAGACAAGCGCTCCAGGAAAGTGAGTTAGTCCATCCTATTTCCTTATCAATTCTCTAGATTAACACTCACTGCAGCCGCTATTCCACAAGTAACTTCCTGATGACCTCACTGTGCAAGGCTGCACTTTGTGTCTTTATTTGCTGGAAGGTACCATGGCAAAATCTTTATCACAGAGCATTTAGATATTAGAATAAAAAGGTATTTGGAATTCATCACTTCATTTAAAACAAAACCAAAGAAGTTCCAACACAAACAAACTGAAAATCCATACATGTCATCAAGCGGCTTTACAGTCCTGTATACATACTTCCTTATTTTCATTGTTATATTCAGAGAATGTGTAAAGTGGAAGAAAGAAAAAAAAAAGAGGCAATGAGCCTTATTCCAAAATGCTGTGCACAAAACCTAATCTTGTAGTAGTATTTCACAAAACTTCTTGATGTCTGGATACTTGGTTTATGAGGAAAATAAGTTAATTTCATACCTACCAAGAAAGCATGGCCTTAATCTTCTCAATGGGCACCTTTGTCAGCATGTTTTGAAAAGCTTCAAAGCCAGGGAGGTCGTTCCTGACTTTTTCTGTGCTGCACTGGTGAGGGTCTTGGACATCGGTTCTATAGCCCGATACTCCAAGATGGACCTAATATGGTGTTAAACCTGCACATCAGTTGCTATTTTTGAAACTGCCCTGGGGTACCAGGCATCTGAGTCACTTCATCAGCAATGCAAAACTCAAGGTTTGGTCTCTGACCTGCCTGTGCAAAGAAATCTGAAGCAAGATTCCAAACAGAAACTTTATCAGAGAATTCAGATCCAATTGCATGGCTGGGTCCAACTCTCATTCAAGCAGAAAAAATAATGTGTTACTCGTGGAACAATCTTACAGGGAACACAGAAGCACTGTTCTATGAAATAAATCATGAGTTTGATTCTCTGGGTGATTTCACACTAGGAGCAAATGAAATAATAATTTAAAAAAAAACCCCAAACCTTAATTGCTTTTAGAAAGCAGAACTTTATCAATTTTAGTACTTTCTGCTGTGCACAAAAAGAAAAAGTAGTATCTTCTCTTTCTAAATCAGAATATTTTAGAACCAGAGAACTCTTAGGCAACTGGTATTAGACCCTTAAATCTAGAACGATGAGGAAAGGTCAGAAGGTAAAAAGGACACGTGAGCCACTATGCGTAGGTAAGCACCTGCAGTCCCTACACAGCCACTGTAGACAGGCAAGAACATCTGGAGATCTGTAAAGGAAATCTTCACAGATGACTATCCATGTATATGCTTACTTCTTTACACTGACTAACCCAACAAGAAAGCTTGGGAAGTTTTGTGTACCTGTAGAGATCACTTTCAAAAAAATGAGAAACAGTTTTCAAACACTTAAGCTTACCCTTTGTGTTAAAAAGCCTCCAAAAAACTGAAGTGCCTGTAGCCAGCATCTGTACTGTCAGGTGATTCAAATTTCCTTGTTCACAAACCCTTATTACCCACACTGAACAAACAGTGTTAAGTCCTCTGGAGCAAACCATCTCATTCTCTCTGAAACAAACTCCAGCTGCTGCTCAGGGGTTAAGTTATGAAAAGCACCACCTCTAGTAAGCAATATGAACACAACTGCATCCGGTTTGGTGCCTTAGACTTACTGCTGAGAGGGCTATATAATTTAAATCTACCTATAGCAAAATCCCCCATCAGAAACGGCTTCTGTCAAATGGTGTGGGAAGCCTTATCTTGTAGCATTTATCGTGTGGGGAACAGTCCACTCAGTCTTTGAAGAACAGGAGCTGCTGGCTGTTCTCTTTCTACATCAGAGAAAACTGAAACACTACAGAACTTCGCATCCCCCCTCATCCCTGCCACCCCATTGCTAATTTATGGTGAGACAGCATCTGCCTTTCAAAGGGTTACTGTGTTGTAACTAAGAACATTGCATGGAAAACTAAAAGGTACTAAGTAGATTATTGAATCCACGTCCCTTGAAATGCAACATTATTTCAACATCTAACAGGCATGATTGTCTAAATCTGCAGGTTCTCCCTTTTGTCTGGAGAGCAAGAGAAGCAAACCTTAAATTTGGGGTAGAAATACAGATTTATTCGCTATTACCATACATTTACAATTTGTCAATGTATGTCCTTTAACACTTCCCAATTGCCTCTAGTTTGAAGTAGTTTTAGCTTTAGCACGTCCTCCAAGCTTACACTGATTGCTATCCACAGAGAGAATATATATGCCAAGCTTCACTGTCTTAAGAAACTGGGACTTTTTCCCAAACCTGCAGTCTAGGGTCATTAACTGGTAAAATACTACTTCTCCAGGAAAAAATAAAAAATAAGAAGTGTTCTGCTAAGAAATGCAAACTTGACAGTGGTTTGTCTTAGCCCATAATTACAAAAACACTTTAAAAGCATAAAGCAGCAGTGCCGCAGGTAGAGCCAGATCAGTCCATCTCCCTCTGCTCCCCTGCCCTGCTCACCTCCATCCACACTGCCCACTACCCTGTGTCTGCATCAGTGACAACTGGTATGGCTGAATGGTGAACAATAATGGGAAACAGGCTTGAGCTCTTAAAACAGCTAGTTTCAAACTGGATCAATTCCCTGATCTGCTTTTCCATGCCACCCCATGGACAGCTCTTTTGGCACAGGAGCCAGCATGGTGAAAAGGGCAGGAACACTGCAAGATGCAAGAAGGGGTGGGAAAAAAGGAGCTGCTGCTTTCAGCAGCACCACTAGCTTCCTCCTCCTTGGGGTGCTAGGAAAACTGCTGATTTAAAAACCCAGTCTTGGAAACTGTAGCTAGACTCAGTCCAGACTAAGGCAGATTAAGAGATGCTTGGGTTCCCATTTAGTGATAGAATGGCAGCCTTTCAGAAAGTGACCAGCCCTTGCTCTAAGAGGAATGAAAAACTGAACCACTGTCTTCTACCTGGCTTCTTAGGCCTGTTTCTTTGCAGTATTTGGCCTGCTCTTAACTGAGTCCTAGATCAAACTCATGTGAGACATAGTGTCATGGACATGTTTAGTGACACAGAAAATTAAATGAAAGGATATTTATCTGAATGTATAATGTTTATGTATAAATAAAATGAAAAATAAGGAAGCTTATCAATGTTTATACTCACTGACATGCATTGATCACTGTCATAACTCAAGAGGGAAGTAAATTTAAGATCTCACCTTTGTCTCTAACACACTATTGACTACTCAGGTCTGTTTTATTTCCAACAGATAGAGACAAAAGCCCAGGTTAATGTCCATAATCTGATCCAGAACGGAAATTCCAGTGTTCCTTTTCCTGGGCAAAAAGTGAATCCTTTTTAAAGTGACTGCAAAAGCCTGAAAGTCAGAAAGATCTAAAAAGGAGTAAATAAAGTAGAAGGTGGCAGCCAAGTCGCATAGTTTCCATGACATATTTTCACAGTCTAACATTCTGTTCTCTCCAAGGAGGAAATAACAATATAATGTACAGCCCTGCCACTACTACTATTAATATCTTGGAATACATCCAGAAGCACATGGGTGCAGGAGAATATGCTGTTCCTAGTAATCACGTAAATGTTTAGATGTTTTTCTTTATGACACTGAGCCTGGATCTCTTTTGTATGCTGCACTGCATAGGTCCTTATTTTCCAGCTCGTCAAAGGCTGGGCCAATGAAGCTTCCTGTTTTAAAATCAAGTTGCAGTGTAACAGAAGTGCCAGAAGTTCCAAAACAATGTATGATCTATTTTAGCTATTTTAGTGCACTAAAAAAAAAAAAAAAAAAAAAAGAGTGGGGAGGAGGATGGAAAGTAAAAGAAAAACAGAAAAGCAAACCAGGACATAGTGAAAACAATTCTTCTTAATGTTTAGCAGAATATCATGGGCAGTTACCCTAAGAAAAGTCTTTATGATTTAAGATTACCTTAACAAAGTAAAGCTTCTTCTCAATACACAAGTACACATCCTTTTGGCATCTCTGAAATTCTCTCCTCAGAGTTTTAGTATGGTGAGCTTCCCCAGTGCGGCCTGTGCGGTGAATGCCAGAACCACCAGCCAGGGACCTTTACTCCAGGCTGAACTTGTCCATCATTAGGTACACCCAAGCCCTAGTAGGACAAGTGAAAAGGCTCATTTCTTCATGGTAGAGGTGAAAGCAGCTTCCAAGCACAGGCTACAGTTAGGCGGTACCGTTTTACCCATACTGTTTCCAATTTTCCTCTTCTACTAGTTTAAAACTGAAACCTAATGGAAAAAGCAAGAGAAAATTGAGGGGACAAAGTGCTACATCCAGTCTCCAAGCAGCATCCAGGCCACTAGCCAGGGTATTTGGGCATGTTGTACAGCACTTGAAATGGCATGTGATCTTCACAATGATGATCCAAAATTGCCAGCTTTCTCTGTGTGCAGCTGCCAAGGGAGAAATAAAGAATTGCCGAGGGTAGGAGGAAGTTCTAAAATCCTTGCTCAGTGAGCATCAGTAATGCATCACTTTCCATGTAAGATATATGGGCCAGACCACTTCTCTTTTAAAGCTGTAAAAAGTAGTTGTGCATTCTTTATGCAACACAACTGTTTGTAGGGCTGAGTGATCCAGCACATGGAGAGGCATTCTCTATCCTCTCCTCTGCTTTAAGTGACTCAGACCCACACTCTTACTTTCCTGTACAGCACTCTGGATCCAAGGGTGATGGACTGTCAGTGTATAATTGAATGTAGCTTGTGAGGCTTGTCTGGAGTTCCAGAGCACCCACACAAGTGATCTACCCACTCAGGCTGGCCATGCATTGATATGCCGCAGATGGGGCTAGTTCTGCTCCAGCAGGACTGAGTGGTTGTCTCAAATACAGCTTCACACAAATACTGCTTTGGGTAGCAAAGCAACATAGCTGTGTATGAGTGTAGTATCTGAGATCTTTAGCCCAGCCAAGGCTGCGCTGGGAGGAGGCAGTGCAGTGTCTTCTGCACTTGCATCCACAGCCATATGACACAGGTATGGGACTATAGGGTCATGCTTTGTGGAACCCCTCCCTGGGGAGGTCTCTGGAGACCTGGAACACTGGGAACTGCTGTGCAGGTAGACCGGTGCCAAACCATTGCCCCAATGAATCTGAACTCATCCCAGGAGATAAGGTGCCTGTGGACCTATATTACACCCATTCCGCTACTCAAGCAAGCTGTTTTGAAGATTCCTTAGGTGTTTCTACAGTAGTGCAGACATGCTATTCAGAATAGCCTCCACTCATTTAACTAAATAACTCCAAGGGTACAGTGTCTTTTTTCATAAACTGTAGAAATGTATTGAAAGGATACAGTGAAAGCTTTTTCCCCTCTAATACTACTCATACCAAAAATACCTGAAAACACAAAGAAGACTTTAATGTTCAGATATGAGTTTTCTCTGAGATCTCTAGCTACAGAGATATTAAGCATTTTGACACTTTGGGTTAAATTTTTCATAGAATCATTTCCAGTTTCCAGACACTTTTCAGAAACTCATATTTCAGTCCCATGCAGAATGCCTTAAGCATTGATTGGCTGACAAGATGCTCAAAGATGGTTTTGTGTGAAGCAAGGAAGCATTTTTGGTGCTGGAGGGGAGTCCATAAAAGAGAGGGTACCTGCCACAGACAGGTAGCAGGAGACTGAATTAAACCTTTCAATATTATGCCAGTTGTCAAGGATACTGTTCGAGATGTTCATTTTGACCTGTGGGTTTTTTTTCTAGATTGGTGTGTTAGTTCATTTGTTTCTAATCTAGTTTTATTTACAGTGGCTGGACCTGTAGATTAAACAGGTACATGCAAGTCAAGTATTCAATATATTCAAATGAGATGCAAAGATATTAATAGACCCATGATCAGTTCCCAGATCTGTCAGGAAAAGACAGACAGGGAGAAAGCATTGCTTCCAAGACTGTGCAAAGTGACCTTTTTGATTTGGCATTCCTGACATCACAATAATTAGGAAACAATCTGAAGCAATGCTGCTCAAAGAATGTGGCCATGAAACTCTCCATGTAGTTTCCTGGCCTTAATATGAAAAAATGTCTTGTTCCATCTTAGGAAAAAAATGTCCTACTTAAACTCATCTTTTTATTTGTGGCCATTTGTAAGCAGGATGAAAATGTCACAGGTTCTGTTATCACTCTATTTATCTTCATGTGAATGTAAAGGTCCACTATGGACCTGGCCAGACACAGATGCAGAAGGGCAGCACAAGGTCAGTATTTCTGACAGGACTTATGTAGATCACATAGAAGTGACAGTCTGTGAAAGAATTATGTAGACTCCTAGTGCTAACAATAACAGACATGTCAAACAAATATGTGTAATTAAGCCTGAAAAACACAGTCTAAGGTTTCAAAAATTTTACTTCCATTCATATTTCAGATTCCATGAAACATGCTTAAATCTGGTAGGTCATAGGCACAAACATAAATAGAGGGAGAAAAAAATAGTCTTCTTTATAAATACTATCCCACTTTAACAGTCTCCCCTCTACCAAGAGCAAAGGAGAGCTCAGGACACTCCCAAGGGCAGAAGAGAAGAGACCGAAATGTTGATCCCTCCCGAGCTGGCCTGATAAATTAAAAATAATAATAATAAATAAATAAAGACAAGACAAGACAAAACAAAACAAAACAAAACAAAAGAAACATTCAAGCAGCAAAGCACACTCCACACAAAAACTCTAGAACTTGTGCCTGTTTTGACACACTGACATGCTTTGGAGGCGGATAAAGAAGAGACATGAGCAATTAAATGAAAGCAGCAAATACTTGTGCCTTATTCCACATACAATTATCTGTTGCAAACACCTTCAAGTGGATAGTGCCCTTAGGACCATCTGTTGTTGCTGTTGAAAGCCTGCGGGCAACATTTTTGCCCACAAAGTAACAATGAGCACTCTGAGCAAGTCAACAGTCATTAGAGAAGAATGTAGAGCTATCACTGCTTACCCAGTTTTGAATCTGTGTGGGCAGAAGATAAGAAACTTTTCCACCGGTTGCTGTTGCTAGGACCCTGTTAGGACACAGCTCAGCAAGCTGAGCTGACCCCAAATGACAGCAATGCAGTAAGCTAGAGCTCCAGCCAGCATGAACGTAGCTAGACACATGCAAGGAAGGTGCTCTGTATCAAGTTCAGC
Source organism: Strigops habroptila (assembly GCF_004027225.2). Lineage (NCBI taxonomy): Eukaryota > Metazoa > Chordata > Aves > Psittaciformes > Psittacidae > Strigops > Strigops habroptila. Next base: position 64,765,763 of record NC_044278.2, on the reverse strand, counting down.
CACTGTACTAGCCACAGTATCAAACAGTTTATACTTGGATCTGAGTCCCTTTCTGTTCTGGGACTCCAGATGGCTGACATTATGAATGGAAAGAGAAAGTAATATGAGCAGTACTTTTTACAGTGTCCTAGATGTCTGCTTAAGAAGACCAAACCTCTAATACAAAGCAGCTAGGATCACTGTGGATGTGAGCTGGAATGAAGATGACCTATTTCTATTATGTATTTTCACTCTGCTAGAAGGGACCTTCTGTCAGAGAAGCATCCCCTTCAGAAGAGAAGATATACTTGTGATGAGCTGCTCATTTGTCTCCTCAGTGTTACAAATGGGTCACTGCAGATCCATTGAATAAAGTTTAATGCGCATCTGTGGTACAGTCACTGCTCTCAATGAAACATACCATCGAGAAGCTGGAATTACATTTGAAGTAGCTAGTCATGATAGAAATGTTACAGACAGAGCTATGCAAGATTCATCAGAAGCTACAAAAAAGAAGGGTACACATTGAGGTCAAATATGCTCTGAGTGTTGCAGCTGTAGCATTGGTAATAACCACTTACAGCTACCAAATATCTCGATTTATTTTCCAGTTTAGGCACATCTCTATATACACTTCACTGCCCACTTTTGAAGATCCTTAAGCTATCATTACAGGGTACTTGTGATTTGTGCAAACAAGATATGAATATGAACCTTACAAGTATCATTTAAAGGAAAGATGGACCAATTGGATGTGAAACCCTTATTTCTAATCACAAACACTGAACTAAACCAAAAAGCTGCATATCTATTACGTTTGCTGGGAATACTCTGAACAATTTGGAAGAAGAAAAACTATATTAACTGAAAACATTCAAATGATAGCTTTTATGGCTGTTTAACCAATTTGGAAGCAGCTGGGAAAAGGAGTCTCTTTGGGGCGTCTTTGTTCTTCCCCAGGCATGGACTGAGAGAATTTGCAAGACAAATTGGAGTTCCACTTTTTCCCATGACACTATATGCACATATCTGTTCAAGTACCAGAAGAGTTCAAAGCTAGACACAGGCACCCTTGTAAGTTAATGCTAACCTAAATTAAACTATCCTCTGTGGAAAAAAAAAAATTATAGACTTTGCCTCAAAGCAGCTAACCAAAAGCCTCTATTTACCCACAAATATGGATCCTTTTTGCAGTGGCTCCAGTTCTACTTTCAGAAGCTTGTGGGCAAGTTAACAGCAACTCCTAGTTAAATGTATCCATGTTAATAAGCTTATCTAAACTGTTCTTCATTGATCACTGATCACACAGCAGACACCATCAGCTGAAAATCTCAGTGCCATGTTGATATCTAGATACCACCAACTGAAGATTCCATGCCATGGTGAAAAAGCTTTCATGGTTAGTTGCTTCAGAGTGGATTGTGGTTAGTTATATGATCCTCTATGGAACAGCAGCAGGAAATATGCTATTTTATGTATATATTAATATTATGCATAAGGAAGCAGCCAATGAGTTTAAGATCTGAACTTCGACAGAAGTAATCAAGCAGCTCAGTAGGGTTAGGGTGATTTATGTCAGCTGTGTATCTGATCTTATCTTTGATACTAGTACTAAATGTCCATTTGGTTCACAAAAGATGAAAAGAACCTCCAGATGAATAGCTGTTACCGTGACAGATGGAATACAATTCATATAAACACACATGGAAACCAGTTCAGATACCTGTGCTGAAAGGTAAAGAACAACTTGTGCTTTCTAAATGATCTCAGAGTTCTGGATCAGCATAATAACCTATAAAACAAACTTATGGCTCCAACTGTACCTATAGAAGGCAAAATTAACTTTATTTTTCAAACAGAGTGGATCCCATTACTTAGCAAACAGCAACAGAAGAAGAGTCAATTCTCTCAGTATTGCTATCAGGTTCAGAGGAAGAACGAGATGATGCATCTCAGAGCCCCTCACCACTCAACACTATTTGACATTTTTTTGGCAGTTTCAGGAATCCCAGGCAAACTGTCAGGTTACTTATGTATGGATTTAATTATCAAAGCCAAAGAGCCTTATGAAAATGTTATGAAAAGGGAATCACATCTGCTTTTTTTTGTCAAGAAATGAAATTTAGCTAGGAGTTCTGGAATCTGAGAAAAGGAATCCCCACACTTACACCTGAAAAGATACATTTTGCATGTCTCTATTTCCTTCTTTTTGACAGTATAATTCATTCACACAAAGATAACAGGTACAGCATGCACAGAAAAGAAGCAATAATGTTCTTTGGCAGGACCGAAACAACCGGTGATTGATGATGAAAGGACTCAAGGGTGTTGAGCTCTGATTGAGCTCAAGTTCAGGACCCCCCAAACTTTTTTTTACCATCTCCTATAAGGAAAGGGCTTTCTGACTGTGCATCATCGTACAGCAAAATTCACACTTGCTTATGTGGTGGCTTCCACTCTCTTTGTTGCATCTCCGTAGTCAATGGTCAACTATGAGTACGCATATTGTTAACACTAAGTCAGTCAATATGCTATTACCTTTTAGAACAAAGGGAAAATTCCACTATCTCTTCTGTCATCTAAATGCACCATTTTGTTCTGGTGAGAAGCACTTTGAGCATGTCTACTTTGATACAATATTGGGGGGCGGGGGGGGGTGTTTTGGTTTTGTTGGGTGTGGGGTTTTTTTGTTTGTTTGGGGTTTTTTTTTTGTTTGTTTGTTTTGTTTTGTTTTGTTTTGTTTTATATATATATATATTGGTATATGTGGTGCCCAGTGAGGCATGCCTATGCATAAGTATTCCAAAATCAGTTTTAAACTATGAAGCTGAGGCACAGGAACAACCAAACCATGCTGATTAAAACTTCAGGGCAGGATGCCAGCTCCGCTCATGAACCCAGGGGTGTCAGTGAACCAGATGGGAGGTTAGCCTTCCCTCACCTGCTCCTGATTTGGACTGCAACTGTGTATGCACACTGCTGACTTTAAAGCCAGCTTTGATATGCCATAGTCATAGTAGTCATAAAACCTGGCTCAGTTTTGGATCAGCTGCAAAAAATAATTTTGATATAACCAATATAACTATATTTTTAAATGAAAGATATTTTAGAAAAGAGATGTTAAAGACTCTTGCCTTTTCATAACATAAAATGCCATAGAAATGTGACTTGAGAAAATACATACTTTTTATTTTTCTCAGATCAAAATATGTCTTAAAGGATACTCATGTTTTGCAGCTGAAGCAGAGGATGATTCAAATGTTTGATCTATACTTCTACTCCCTCAGACTCTGTAGGAAGAGCTGGAAACACTGTTGTGGTAGGTTGACCCCGACCAACAGCCAAACACCCACCCAGCTGCTTGCTCACTCTCTTCTCCCACAAGATAGGGAGAAAAAAAAGAAGGAAGACTAGAAGACTCATGGATCAAGATAATAACAGTTTAATAGGGGAAGCAAAAGCTGTGTGCATAAGCCAAGCAAAATAAGAAATTCATTCACTACATCCCATCAGCAGGCAGATGTCCAGACACTTCCTGGCAAGCAGAGCCTTAGCACACATAATACTTGCTTGGGAAGTCAAACACCATCAACACGAATGCCCCAGCTTCCTCCTCCTTGCCCTGAGCTTTTCCTCCTGAGTATGTCATCGCATGGTATGGAATATCCTTAAGTACTATGAAATGAAGTTTGCCCTTCCCTTCCCATTTTCTTTTTTTTCTTTTCTTTTTTTTTTTTTTTTTTTTTGTCTGAAAGCAAAGAAAGCAAAGGCTGTGACCATTTCATTATCCTGAAACCTGATGTTATGAGATATTGCTGTAATATTAGCAGATTATTCATTCTGAGAAATCCCTTGGGAGAGACTTGTTTGTTCAATTGTGGGACTCAAGCCAGCTTGATTAAAATATGAAATAAAAGCAAGACAATAATCTATAACTCTTTTCTCCTTATGGCCTGTTTTGGTGGGTGAATACTTTAAGCTATAATTTTCTAATTTCAGTTCATGGAAGATTTATTTGCCTAACTACTATTCCATTAATAGATGTCATGCTGAATTTTTAAACACATTGCACAGCTACGTTTGGACATTTGCTTTAGTAAAAATCTATTCCCAGAAATCACAGAATATAAAAATAATATAAATATGGTATTAATAAACAGAAAAGCAGCATGGTGGGAAAGCAATGGGAGTTTTAACAGGAGTTAAAAATTTAGGTCTAGGTAGAGTTGTGTAAAGAGGTATAGCACCAAGTTGAGAAGTCATAGTCTTCTCTGTTTATTCATGTTTAAATTACAAACTGAAATGCCTCATTAACATTTTATCTTTACCACTTCTGAGCCTAAAGGACTTGGAAGGCTGTTTCAGCAGCCAGCATTATACCCACTGATTTCCAAGGATTCCCTGGAGCACTGGATCAGCACTGGACCCAACATGCTATTTTGTCTCCATAGTGGCTGCATGTTACATGCACACCTGCAGTGTAAACACTCATTTTAATGTCATAAAACAGTGGGAAAGAAACTAGAGTGAAATAGATCTCACATGTCTTTTCTTCATTCTTGTGAATCCCAAATGGATTTGCATGGGACGAGAGTAACTGAAGCTTCTTTCTGCTATTGTGTAAAGCGCTTGCATTAAGGTTGGAATAAAGATTTGGGAAAACGGTAACTACACATAAGTTCAGATGCACAAAATGACTACAATGAGCTAATGTAATCTCTTCTAGAATTGTACATAATTGAACAGATTTATTCTGTTAGAGATGAATCCACTTTCCAGTAGGGAACTGACACTCCTTACTATTACCCTTTAGAAATAATTCCTTCTTTTGGCTTACTAAATCTAAACGTTTATACACAAAAGCCTGAACTAGAAAGTTTTCAGGATGACCATGTAAGAAAAATGAGTGCAACAAAAAAAGCCCAACCAATATTGCTGCAAAAAGAATGCTATCTACAAGAGTCACTGGCAAAAACACCCCAAAGCAAAGATTGCCTCATGCAACCTAGCAAAAGAACAGATTACAAGGCCTAAAGTAACCTTTTAAAAAGTTTGTCCTTACAGCTGGTCAAAATTTAAATACTTACATATGTGTTTACACATATACAAACATTTTAATGAGAAAGTTCAAACTAGGGGTGGCAGTGGAAAAGAAAGAGCATGTCTACTGACTTCCCACGCAAGAATATTGCACAGCCTGATACTAGAGCAATTTTGTGGGTCTTTAAGTTGAAAGCTGAGAAGTCAGCTTAAACAAGGGAAGTGATTTCTGCCTTCATCTCAGTGTGAGTGCTCTCTACGGTGGTATGTTTGCTAAACGAGAATTGTCAAGAGTTCATAGCTTTTATGCTGGCATGGAATGGAAAATACGTTTAAATTTCAAAGCTTTTATGGGACAGACAATTTTCTTTGATGCTCTGAGTGATATTACTGTCTAATTAAACTGTGAATCACATAGCTCAGGTAATAATGCATACAGAAAGCTTTAATATTAATAACAAGTACTATAAAGTTACTAGTGTTTGTCAAGTTTAGCTTCCTGGGGATTTTGTTTGTTTATCCTGCTATGGAACCTGAATTCATCTCCATGTTATTACATCAGCTATTTTCAGTGAATGATTCTATAACAATTTCCATTTTGTTATTCCATTCTAGAATGGAAAAGGAAAAAGACATTCACAACTATTCAAAGTAAAAATGTATTCTTTTTATTCTTTTTCATGGAGTGGTGGTATCCCAGCTAAGACCTAACCTAACTAAAGAATTATTTTATTCCAGAGTCATGTTCTATATGTTAATACAAGCAGCATATTAATACTGTTCAAACCAGCAAATTAAGTTAAATACATATTGGGCTATTGGCACTAACAAGTAGTTAGAATATACTCAGTAAGAATATCAAGATAAAAGCATATAATTATCCTAAAGAGGAAAAAAAAAGGATCATGAATAACAGTACAGCAACTTTGTATACATATAGTAGCCAATTTTACTGTATTTAGACAGTTATATGTCAAAATCTTTGTTCAGGACCAGAAAAAATGTGTAGGCAGCTTCTGTACCCTATGAACCACCCATAGAGAGGACTTCCTTTCTGGCTGATAAGAGGAGGTAGTATCCGAACTCCTGCCAGGACCCGAAGAAACTATGATGGTTGAAAGAGGAAGAGAGCTCAGACCAGCACCCACAAAGGAAGCAGTATACCTAACTCCAGGAATAAACTAGGCATTTCTGGCTAGGAAAATGCAGGACCATCAACTTGCGTGGAAGTGTAAGGCCCACAGCTGGGTGCCTACAGAATTAGATACGTCAATACTTACAATGGCAGCTAAGCAGGTGTTTTCAAAATCTTCATTCTGGTCTTAATCAGATTGCTATAAGCTTTCTGGGCATTGTTCTGTGGGCAGTGGTGATTAGACCAACATAAATGTCAGTGCTATCTAGGTGATTAGGAAGTGGATAACTGAACAAGAAAGGTATGGAGGGAAAGACGAGAGCTGAACACCAATCATGCAGAAAGACAGAAAGAAACAATGGAAATGAGGAAAAACAGATTGAGAGGAAAAGGGAGTTGTCTTTCTTGCTGATGCCCTACTCTATCAAATGTCTATTTGACAAAGATATGACTAATATATCTTGCTTTTACCCTAAATGGGGTTCAAAGTCTTTTTTTTTTTTTTCTATTCTGAAGCCTAAACACACACTTCTCAGTGTTGTCAGGGAAATTGGTCCTGGGCACTCCTGTAAGAATTTACATTATTGAAGTGATCTCTGGCTACTAGAGATTCCAGTCTTTGGCTTACAGTACCTTGCATTACTCTGTCTTGTAATGCAGGGAGGAGGCATAGTAATGTTAAAAGCTATACCTTGTGGGTTTGTAGGTTTAGGTGTGACTTAGAAATGCAAGTTGGTTTTCAGTTATAATAGTGCTTTCTTTCATCCTGAAGTGCAAAACTGCCTGGTGCATGAAGGTAAACCAATTACTGCTGCAGAAACCTGTATTTGTAACGAAGAAGTTGGTAGGCTTCTCTTTCCTGATGTTTTGTGTGAGAGTTGTGCTTTTTTTGTCCAAGATGCTTTTGTATGCACAACTAAGTCCTCTGAAATAATGGACTAAATTAACCACAGGAACAGTCAGCAAATATTTTTACATTTGAATTTAGATGGATAAAATGATAGATCTATTTGGTTTTTACTTGTTTTTTGAAGATGATAAGTGAACACAGTCCCAATCAACAACTTTCTATAGGTGGCACATATGTAGTGACATTAATAGCCCATTTCAAAATATATTCAGTAAACTGATTTTTTGTAAACAAGCACTTAGCAATTATCCCTAGAACTAGTTGTTACACATTACAAATAAATGCATTATGGTGCCATTTATTTGCTCATATTTTTCAAAATAGAATGCCTACTCATTGTTCTTTAGATGGATGTCTTTCAATGTACAGTATGTTCTGTCATTCAGTTTGCATTTCAAAGATGTTGTGAATGTTTTCTTTAAAGCTACTGAAGTGTGGTTCTGCTCTGAACAGTGAGTATGCAAAAATAGCCCCTCCTTGTATGTCTGATCTTCTCACTGTGTTTACCCCAGGTCATTTTGAGTACAATATTACTATTGACCATGCTTTTTCTGATTTCTATTGTTTAAAAAGTAGAGTAGAGCCAGGTCAGGCAGGGAGAATAAGGGTATTTCAATTCAGTCTTTGAAATCTTCACTGAACATACTACCAACAAAATGGTTTATCAAATTGAAGCCAATTCTGCTTATGCAAAACCATTCAAATCAAACGAGTGAGTGAAAAAGTCAGCATGAATACATTTTGCAGTCAGTGTGATTGTAAGCTTAATCTTTTTCTATGTTAAGTGTTCGAAAAATATCCACCTAACACCAGAGACAAGTGAAATTGCCAATATCTTGAATGAGCTCTAACAAGAGAAGTGTAAATAAATATAAAACTCAGAAAAAATGGATTATTTTTTGTATACTGATTCAGAAACATATAGAAACAGATGTCTTTTTTTTTTAACTTTAAGAAAGCTTGAACAGTCATGTCAAAATTAAATACTTCATGTTCTTTTAAATGGGGGTTTGATACTTCTTTTTAGAATGTAACACTTCAGCATCAGATCTGTGAGTAAAAAATACTTTTACAGAACTCATTTAAGCTAAACCCAATATCTTTTGTATTGATTTAATTAAAATTGTCAGAGTTCAAAAATTTTAGGCAAGTTAAAAGAAGATATTTTAAGAAGAAGATAGTGTAGCAATTTTCAAGCTAAATTTGTCTACATTTATGATTTTTTTAATCTACTAAATAGTAGATGCAGATATGTGAGTGTGAATATAATAGCAGACCTTTAGCTTCATGTCTAACTGAAGGTTTACAAGGCTTCCTTGTTTCTACCAGATCACCTCATGATCTTTATGGATTTGGCTGCATATGGTCAATGCTCTTTAGCTTGGTGATTATTGTAAACAGGAAGCACAAGTATTAGTTTTCTCTGGCCAAAGTTTTCTATTGATGAATGCTCTAATTAGTGTTTTATTAAAGATTTAGGCAATAAACACTTTTGCTTTCAAATCAAAGCACTTGGTTTTTATTAGTTGTGTTAGAGTTGTTGGCACAACCTGAGCTTGTCTGTTGAACTAGGCACATGAGGAAACCCATATACAGAGATACCTAGATTTTGAATCCCACATGACCACATAAGTTAATCAAGATGGTCACATTTGTAGCAGCCTTGTAAATGCCAAACACTTAGTTGAGTTCCATATTGAAAACTTGGGTGTCCAGGTTTATGTCCTTGCAGACATGAGGTGATGGACAGAAGTGTTGGCAGGCAAGCTCTTTCATATGGTTCCTGTCTACCGACTTTTTGGTCCTCATGAGTTGGTTGTCAGCTTTCTCCATCTGTTGAAGACACTCAGAAGCTGAGTTACTTGCTTCTGAAAAGGTGCAATCATTTTCTCCTGAAAAATCAGTAATTGCAACTTGTCCAGCTGCATTTGAGAGTATAAAGAAGCAGAATCTGAGGGATGTGCTGCTGATGGGGAAATTCAGCATCCTGTTACTGACAAGTCATATTAAATGTGTTTAATCATTATGGCCTACTGACAGCTCCCTAGACTGCAAACAGCTCTGAATCCGCAATTATGCCTTTCTTCTATGCGTAAAAAGCAACAGCCACTTGACTTCATGTTTTGGTATTTCCTCCCTGTCTTGGAAAATATTCAGGAGTACTGTAAAAATACTTCACGTAGACCTTGAGGAAAGGTGGAAACAACAAATGCCTCTATTTGCTGAACAGGGAGTTTTAATGTTGCAAAGCCAAAGCCCTCAGAGGGACATTATCCCCAGACCTTCCAAGCATCTGCCCCTGTTCCATGTCAGTCTGCTGAGAAAAGTAAATTATTCTTCAGCTTCTAGATTAACACATTCAAGTAATCTACCTCATTTTATGTGTAGTCCTCAGTTCCCAAGCAACAGCGTTCAAAAGCGAGGAGACTTCAGAGGACAGTTTTATTCTGAAGTGAATATCTGGTTCAGAAAAGTAAAATTTAGACTTCTTGTGGTAGAAAAGTATTTGTTTGAATGCCATTTTCTAAAAGATATCCTCAACAAGCAACTGATGGCAAGCATAAGGTAAATATTCAACAAGTGACACCATTTTAGGAACATTCAGTAAAACACTGTAATCTCAATACAGAAAATCAAAGCAAAACAAAGCCAAGAAAAGAGAGGAAAATCTGCAATCCATTAAAAAATTTGTGTTTCCCTACTTTGTTGCTCTTTTTCAGATGCACTCATCTTTGGTTTTCTATCCCCACCTTTCACTGTGTCCAGGAGGAAGTATGCATATTTTAGAGTTCTTAGGTAAATCCACTTTTTCCAAAAGGGAACTCCCTGTGCTGACTGTAGTGAAGCTGTGGCTGTACTATATTTTTCATCGCCACACCAAGACTACTACACCGACTTACACTTTCTGAATATACACAATTATATGAATAAAAACAGAATTTGAGGAAAGTAAGGACTAGAATTGGGGCTCGATGATCTTGAATGAAAGAAACATTGGATTTAAGTGGAATGAGATTGAAAGCTTAGTCTGAAGCTTATTTTAGGCCTGTTATTTTGCTAATGGAAAACACCTCAAGAAGGAGGCAGTTTTCCTTTCAGTGCACATGCTCAAAATCAAAACAAAACAAAACAAAAAAAACCAACCAGAAAGAAAATAATACTGTTTCTCATCAGCCTAAGCCTCCTTTTTCCTAATGCTTATGAGCAGATCATAAGTGTTTGTTATGCAACAGAAATGCTGAGACTGCTTGTGAACAGTTTTCTGTATTTATGCAATGTCTGATATTTGTTTTTCTAGTTGTGTTGATTAGTTGTGACTGGTCAGACAAGTCATATGGTGTTGTTTCTCTTCTCAGATTAGAAGAGCACACAAATACTCTCTCATGTGTCAAATAGTTTTGCTAATACTTAATCTCGCAGCTTCAAGCCCAAGATGCATGGTAACAACCCATGCTTTTTTGAAAATGAATACAAAAGGAGAAAAAGCACTGATGAAAAGAAAACAAACCCTGAGCAAACAGTCACATAAAACTGCTTGCTATGCTTGCCTGTGGAGCTATATACATGCACATTCTTTTGTTTCTTGTTAAACACGTGCATGTGCTACGAATCTAGGGCATTACTTTTGCTCTTGAAAAAATATTTCGAAGGGATATTTTGTGTTTGCTTTACTTTACATGGTTTGTTGGCTTTGTTGGGTTGGTTTTGTTTTAGTTTAGTTTTTTATTTTTATTTTAATGATTATAAATCTACACCAGGTTTTGAGTCCCAAAATCTTTACAGCAGGATTCTGGCAACTTCTCTCTGAAGTGCTAAAAGCTTCTACTGCTCAGGGAGAGACACTTGAACCATAGAAAAAGATGGACTTCCTAATCACATCTGAATACTGAAATCTTTACATCTTAGCTCTGCTAAGGAGTGCTGGATTTCCAATAAACACTGGTTTGTCTCAAATCCTTCACAATTTCAAACTTTTTTTGAAAAGATGACATTTTCTCTATTACTTTTATGAAGGTTGGTTTTGTCCCTGAGCCACAACATCTGTAACAATAAAAGGATATTTTGCAGGATCTCATCAAAGATGAAAATACTTTCCTCAGAAGGACCAATGAAGTACACATCGCCAGATGCAAGGCAGTGAAGTTTTGGCTCTAATTTTAACTCAACCATTACACCTCCAAAACCCTCAGGTGTTTTGACCAAGGGCAGCACTATCTGAACTTTTATAGAAACTTACTAGTTACATTCTACTGTCCAGATGTCTGATGGTTTCAAGAAAATGTTGGACCATGCTTTTGTATGCAGGCTTCAAATTGCCGGTGTGGAAGGATAAAGAGAGGCTAGGGGATGGATGACTGTATCTGACATTGAACTCGTTAGTGAAAAAGAGAGACAGGAAAGTGATCCATGCTACAGAGGTCCATAGCAGCTGTACAATAAATCCTCCTCACATCATGTAACATGATACACCAGGGGGAGCATGTTGAAGGAAAGCATGAGGATCCACTTTCTCCCTTCTCCATCAGTGCTTCCCACAGGCTGTGGGATGATTACAACAGTAATCATTCTCAGTGTTAATATACAAGTTTTGGTGCTTCTATGAGTACAACACTTCACTGAGCAAGGTGTAAAAAAGAGCAGGCAGAGCAATCTCCAAGCGGGGAAGTGATTAAATTGCAAAGACCAGAAGAAGTTAAAAGTAAAGCACTTCACAAAACATATTAAAAGACATATGAGACTTGGATTAGATAATCTGGGTTGAAGCAGATGATCTTTAAAGGTCCTTTCCAACACAAATCATTCTATGATTCCATGATACAAACTTAGAATTGTTTCCTTGGCACTACACAACTTATTTAAACCCCAAAACAGGAACTAGGGAGGAAAAGCATATTGTGCTGAGAAAATTTCAGCCCAGAAACAATAAGACATTAAAACATCCTTCCATTGTCACATCCTACTTGGAAGCAACAGACATTTTTAAGTATTGTGTACCATTCTATCAATTTTTCTTTGGAAATTCCAGGAATTATTTTTCCTATCCTAATAAATCCATACTGAAAAGAGCAGAAAGTGAGTATCTTTAGACCACAGAAAATCTAATGAAGGGTTTACACTCCCGTTTTTGTCATTACAGGAAGCTCAGTGCTGGGAAGAATTTAAAAAAAAAAAGAAAAAAAGAGAGAGAAAGAAAAAGAAAAAGAAAAAGAAAAAGAGAAAGAGAAAGAGAAAAAGAAAAAGAAAAAGAAAAAGAAAAAGAAAAAGAAAAAGAAAAAGAAAAGGAAAAAGAAAAAGATAAACTTCAGAAGACTTTGGGGATTTTTCTTTTATTTTTTCCAACTTGAAAACTTTGAAACTTCATGCTTAAAAGGCTACTTTTGAGGTGGTATTCTTATATATGAACCATGACCATGGAGTATATGATCCATTCCAATCCTTTTTGGTTGTGCTTCCACCAGTTGGTGTTGGATATTCGGCTACTGTGAGTTTTGTGTATTGAAAATTGTTGTGTTACTGTTACTGATACTGATCTCCAAAATATTTACCCGAATTGTACTCAGTTTCTATTCTGGACACGTCAAAAAGCCATAGTATTCTAGCACCATATAAATGCTGTGTGGAAGGGACTTATGGAGACTCTACTTCAAAGTCACAGTCAAAGTGGATTGTCACTGGGTCATGTCAGCTGTAGCTTTGTTCAGCCAGGTTATGAAACTCTCTAATAACGGGTGTTGCATAAACTGGCGGGTAACCTGCTTCAGTGCTGTAACACCTTCTTGGTGAAAATGTCTTTCCTAAGGTCCAGTCTAAACCTCCCACGTCACTCCATGTGGCTGTTGCCCCTTCTGTACCTGCTGATGCTACAGAGTAGCTCACCTCTCATCTTTTCAGTTACCCTTCAGTTATGCCTAATCAGTTCCTTTAGACAGTCTTTAGTTCGTTTTAATGAGGTTAAAGAAGCCAAGCTTCCTCATCCTCTCCTACTTCACATCCTACTTACTAGCCTGCAGTTAGACCCTCTTCAGTTTCACCTTACGTCAGCATGAGGACCCAAAACTAGACAAAATATTCCAGATGCAACCTCACCAGCAGCAAGCAGAGTACAAGATCTGCAGAGTACAAGATCTACAGAGTAGATCAATGTTCCTTGACCATGCACCAGCTCAGCAAACAAATTGCCTTACTCCTGACCAGATTGAACTGTTGGTTCCCAGTCAATTCAGGCTCCCTGTCAGCATAACTGCTTCTCAATCACCTGGCTGCCAGACTGTAACACTGTACAGAGCTGTTGCTACTGACACACAAAACTTGATGCTTCTCCTTGTCGAATTTCATAAGGTTTTTGCTGGTCCATTCTTCTGCTTTATCAGGGCCTGATCTTTGCTGCAGTAATCATTCCCTTTAATTTAAATTTGATGAGGGTACACTCCAAAATAACCTACATCTTTCATGAATACGCTAAACAAGGACCCCAGTATCAACCTCTGGGGTACTCCGATAGTTGCTGACCACCAACCAAATATCAAACCATTGATTATTATGTTCTGAACCTGACAGAGCTGCCATTTTCAATTCACCTGACAGTCTGTATTATTTCCTGTATTCTTCAGAGCCTTAAAGGTGAGATTATGTTACTTTAAATTAAAGTGATGGGGAAAGAAATTACTTGTGGGTGTTTTTCTGTCACGCCTACTCTGAATAGCTTCCTTTTAACAGAACATGGGTAGAACAAGGCCCTTCTTAGTTGAAGTTAATGCAAAATGTGTAAGGAAATGGTGGTAGAATGGAAGCAATCATGTTATCGTGGCTAAACAAGTGACTGCTTCTCTGCCAAGCTGTGATAAGTGAAACACATTAGATCAAACCGCCAGTTAAACCACAGCTCCTTGATGGTGATTTTCTTATGCACAATTTCATAGTGGTTTAAGCTAATGGATTTTACTTACCAAATGGATTCTACTAGGGTGTACACTTTGCCAGTTACCACAGCTCAGCTGTTGAGTAGTAAGTCAATAAGACAAGGTAATTAAATCACTTTTGACCTTGTAAGTACACCATATATAAGGATAGATGTTGACCTCATTACTAAAAACTTTATTCAGAAGATCAAATAGAATTGTTTTGTTGATGCCTTGGCATGCTCAATTTGGCTTAGAAGAGCCTGAAAGTAGAAAATGTTATCTTTGAAGGATTTTAATAACAAACTTAGAGGTGCCATTTTACAGATTTAAATTAGAGACATAGTACGTGACAGAATTACTGTAATTGCAGAACTTGTATAAAAGTATTTTAAAAATAAATAGTGTTACTTTCATTCCTTTTATTTAGAAAAATATAATCATAGAATCGTAGAATGGTTTGGGTTGGAATGGAACATAAGATCACCTAGTTCCAACTGCCCTCCCATGGGCATGTCACCCATGGCTCTGTCCAACCTGCCCCTGAACATTGTCAGGGGTGAAGCAGCCATAGCTTCTCTGGGCAACCTGTTGCAGTGCCTCACCACCATCACTGTAAAGAACTTCTTCCTTGTACCTAACCTGAACTTCCCCTGTTTAAGTTTGAACCCATTACCCCTTGTCCTATCGCTAAGTCCCTGATGAAGAGTCCCTCCCCAGCATCCTTATAGGCCCCCTTCAGATACTGGAAGGCTGCTATGAGGTCTCCACACAGCCTTCTCTTCTCCACGCTGAACAGCCCCAACTCTCTCAGCCTGTCATCATACAGGAGGTGCTCCAGCCCCCTTACCATCCTTGTGGCCCTCCTCTGGACTTGCTCCAACAGCTCCATGTCCTTCTTATGTTGAGGACACCAGAACTGCATACAGTACTCCAAGTGAGGTCTCACAAGAGCAGAGTAGAGGGGCAGGATCACCTCCTTCGACCTGCTGGTCACGCTCCTTTTGATGCAGCCCAGGATACGGTTGGCTTTCTGTGCTGCGAGCGCACACTGAAGCCGGCTTGTGTTCAGTTTCTCGTCGACCAACACCCCCAAGTCCTTCTCTGCAGGGCTGCTCAGAATCTCTTCTCTGCCCAACCTGTAGCAGTGCCTGGGATTGCCTCAACCCAGGCATAGGACCTTGCACTTGGCTTGGTTGAACTTCATGAGGTTTGCACTGGCCCACCTCTCAAGCATGTCAAGGTCCCTCTGGATGGCATCCCTTCCCTCCAGCGTATCAACCAAACCACACAGCTTGGTGTCGTTGGCAAACTTGCTGAGGGTGCACTCAATCCCACTGTCCATGTTGCCGACAAAGATGTTGAACAAGATCCATCCCAACACGAACCCCTGAGGGACACCACTCATTACCAGTCTCCAATTGGACATTGAGCCGTTGACCACAACTTTTTGTGTGCGGCCATCCAGCCAATTTTTTATCCACTGAGTGGTCCATCCATCAAATTGATGTCTCTCCAGTTTAGAAACAAGGATGTCATGTGGGACAGTGCTGAATGCTTTGCACAAGTCCAAGCACATTTGCTACATATTCAGGGATACAGGTATTGTGATGTCTTCTGCAAAAGTTGTCCATTCCCATGTTTGACCTAATTATCAGGTGATTTTTTTATTAAATTTTAGTATATGGTCCTGCATTTTTTTTCTATCTATCTTTTTATTATCTATACTTAACATGATGTAATGCTTGCTGTCCTTTTCATGAGATTTATTTTTCATTTTATTTCAAAAGTGAAGTATTCCAATAGCATTTCTCTAATAATAAGTGCTGTTGCTTGCCTTTTCTGAGATGTGATTGCAATAATTTTGAGGACATCTAACAATACATTTTTAATATGACCTAAGATAAATAGTGAAAACATGTTCCAGCTTTGTGCAACTGCTGATTCTAAAAGCTCTCATGCAGGAGTACTGTAATTACGTCTTAGGAGTGTTAACACTTTTTAGATATTTTGATAATTCCATTCAATGGTGAATGACATGATTGGTTTACATACTAGAGATGGAGACGCGGAAAGGGAATGTAACTCCAAGACACGATTGCTGGATAGACTTGGCCAAAAAAATTAAGCTGTAGTTATCACAGCACACTTGTCTTGCTTTTAGGTAACCATTTAATCTAAGTAAACAGCCATTGATACCACATACTTATCCTCCCACCCACTCACTTAGGACACAAAGATGGAAAGGAAGGTAGGAAAGTATTGCATGCGTGCTGTGTTTTTGTTCCTGAACAGACTTAAGATTTTTTTCTGAAGTAATTCTTTCTCGCTAGTTTAAAAGGATTTTTTTTTTGGCTCTCACATAAGTATCTTTTTTATTTCTTCTATTTTTCTAGAACTACTACTCTATTTTTAAATAAATAGCCTTAAAATGTTCTTGAGCTAGCTTCTTTCTTTCTTTGTATGGCTGTTATTGGCATTTTGATGCCTTAGAAGTTTTGCCAGTAGAGTTCACATAGTTCAAGTAAAACTGATTCTTATGCAAAGGGTAGTTTCAGGCAAGTTGGAATGAGCATCATAACGCAAATATTTTGAGTCCGTAACATTAATTCACGAATCTCTTGAACAGGCTTCTACATGAAGTCTGTAGGAATTGCTATTGAGACAAAATGATCTGAATAGTTGAGTGCGTTAGCTATTTTGCAGCACTTTATCAAAACTAAAAAAATTCACTCAATATAATTAATATTTACAATAATGAATATTGTGAATATATTCACAATAATAAAATGTTATATTAGGGATTATTATATTTCTAATATAATAACAAATATGCATTTGTTGTTATCATATTAGGGAAAAGATCACTGCTAGGCTTACTGGTTGTAGTGTGCCATCTGTGCTTGTAAAAGTAATAATAAGCAATGAATTGCATATGCCATCTGTAGTCAGATCTTTAATAACAATTAGGTAATAATAATCCCCAAGAAATCACTTGTTAGCTGTGATAATTGATTAAATGTAATTATTTTGTATAATAAACTCTAATCAATGCTTTACAATGCTGATAATGTCTTCATCACCCCCTCTCCCTCCCTGCCTTTTTTTCTCATAGTAAATGCCCT
The DNA here is from genome assembly GCF_004027225.2 of Strigops habroptila. NCBI lineage: Eukaryota > Metazoa > Chordata > Aves > Psittaciformes > Psittacidae > Strigops > Strigops habroptila. The sequence goes on along the minus strand of NC_044278.2, from coordinate 64,748,675 downwards.
GGCATGTTTGAGCAGCTGTGCAGGAAAATTACTGATTTTCCTGTGTTAATGACTGATCTTCTACTGAATCAAAATCCAAGACATGGTCTGCTAAGGCTTACAACCAGTTTTTGCACATTTTTTTTCTAAACAAGGTACAATGTAAATATAAAAGAACACTTGGCAAAATTAATTAATTCAGAGTAGCTCCTTATAAGTTTAAGGATGAACAAAGATTAATTATCAAGTAAAATGTACATTGCAGTGCACTGTCAATGGATTGTACTGTAGCAAAGGTGTTTCCTCACAGAACTGGTGATAAGAAATGACCCCAAGACACAGGAGGTGGTCTGTTGATTTGTTTGCAACTCCAATTCTAAGGCCCGGTTCTGCAAAGACTTAGTCCCTAAACCAGGTGAAGCAGTCTATCATTTGATTAATGACGATATGTGTTTGAATTCAAACTTAAAGCATGAGTTTTTGTGCTCTAGTAACCCAAATCTTTACATTCATACTTAATTCTGCACAGATGAGTAGGGTCTTGTGCTCCTACAGCATATTTGTATGCTTAAACTTAAGCTCAAGCAACAGCATCTGTGAGATGAGGAACTGCATCTGAACAGCAAACAAAAAATATCCTGGGAAGTGTTCAGACATGCCTCTCCAAGAACAAAATGAAGTATTATATTTATATAATATAGTATGGCAGTAGAATAGGGAAAAAAGAAACTTGGTTTAGTTACTATGACAATATGAATCTCTTCTGTATGACTAATGTAATTAAATCACATAAACAGCTGTAAAAAAAATCTCTGGAACTTTTTTTTTTCATTTTAATTATGAGATGCATTACAGAAGGAAATGCAAGACTTAAAATCCATCTTACAGTAGTCACCAAACATTCATTAGGGAAAAGCAATCCTGATTCCCCACAATGTGTTCAGACCAGTAGTTCAAAAGCAAACCAATAATCCAGAAGCATGCAGTGCTATAAAATTAGAGGATAAATTAGAAATCTGCATGAAATTGCAGAGCTACACTCTCATTGGGATGGCAGAGATATAATGGGATAGCTCTCATGACTGGAGTGCTGCAATCACAGAAATGTTTAGGTTGGAAGGGATCCCTCCAGATCATCTAGTCCAGCTATACTGCTCAAGCAGCATCAAATAGAACCAGTTGCCCAGGACTGTGTCCAGTCGGGTTTGAAATATCTGCAGAGATGTAGAGTCCACAGCCTCATTGTGCGACCGGTTCCTGTGTTTGACTACTCTCACACTAAAAAGTTTTTTCTTGTGTGCATACTGGATTTCTTGGGTTTTGATTTGGGACCATTCCCCCTTGTTCTGTCACTGGGCATCCCTGAAAAGAGCCACACTCGCTCGTCTTCATTTGCTCCATTAGGTATGTACACCTTTTGATAAGATCCCCCTCTGCCCTTTGTTCTCCAGGTTGAAATGTCCCAGACTCTCCTTGGAAATCTGGACAGAGACAGAGAAAAGAATTTGTAAAGGAACAGTGATCACAACTGAACTATTTTTTAAAAACTTCTGTTTCTCTAGAATAAATATATTCATTAAAAGGTTTTGATTTTTTTTTTAATTAATGAAGATACCTTAAAAATCAGCCTAAATGAAATACTTCAGAATCAAAAATCTGAATTTCTTTTGCAAACATTTGTTTTCCATTTTTATTTGTTCTGCAAAATGAGTTTATAGTCTTGCAAGTGGCCTCTCTGATTTGCACCAATTGGTTCTTTCACATAGACCAAGAACTAGGTAGGGTAGGAGGAAGATACTACTCTGAGGATGCTTAGAATAGAAGCATTTATTCAGGAATAGATCCACACAGAAAAGCTTACTCTAGCTTGCTACTCTGTAAAGTCCCCAAATAATTTGTTTACTAGGATATTTAATGTTTTTACAATATAAAAATCAAGTGTCTTAAACAGTAAATACTGATTTTGTCATTCAGGACAGACTACTGTTAAAAATGTAAATGAACCATACACATTACTTGCCTGAAATTCTAATGCACTGGAAATTGCGTTTACTTCTTCTTTTCAATAAGTAACCACTTGATCCTAAAGTGATCCTAAATTTCATTTATGTTTGTACTTGCATTTTGAGTCCATATCAGGTTTACTTTCAACTTCAGAAACTGACATAAGTTTTGCTGGAAAAGCTTGTTCCATATACATTTAAAAATGAGGACAGCTGACATTCTTTAGACTCAAACCCATCTGTTTTGCATTTTCCTGGTATCTCCCATGAGTTTTTTAAACTCATAGGGCTCCCAGTATTACCCTGCATATGCTATTTTCAAGCAAATACTTTGCGTATACAGATGTCATAAAAATGCTAATACAATGACATCATTTCCAGCACTTTTCAATTCAGTGCAAATATTTCCTACACTGTGTTTAATATTGTTTATAGTCAGTATAATTTATTTCTTCTATTTTCATGGATACACAAAATAAGGGCAGAAGAGGGAAAACATATCAAAGGTTGTCCATTTTTCTCAATATGGTTATTTTTACTTTAAAATATACGTAAAGATTATTGCTTGTGGCTTAAATTCAGTCTTAGAAATTAAGTACATAATAGGTTTGTTATCGGAGCTTACACTAAACTCTGTCCCAGCATCGTTATCCTAAGACAAATAAAACAGTCAGAAAATAAAGCACTCAGAAATAATTATTACCCAAAACAAAGAGAAGATTGCACACCCACAATCTGTGTTCTGTGTAATTTTGTTCTTCTCTAGATAATACACAGAGTATTGTATTATTATAAGACAGAGGTAGGCACAGAAATACTTGAAGAAGCATGAAGGGGCTTTTGAGAAAGTTTTCCCAATTCGGCTGAAAGTAAGGTACCAGACCACAACATAGCTTTTATACCAGCACATTTAAATCAACTTGCCTATTTTTTGTTGTACAGTGAAATGCCTTACATATGCTTCCATAAATGAAAGGAAACAATGGATGCTTTCCTATATTGTAAAACTTGCTGTTTCAGCAATCTGACATGAGAATGTATGAGCCCTTTTTCCAAAAGCATAAGCCAGGATAATTACTAGTATACCTGGCAGGACTAGGGGAGGATTAAAACAATCTACTTATTTGTCAAGCATCACCAGTATTATGAATGATAATATAGACAGCTTGTTACCTTGGTGTAGGCTTGCAGTTCCACCAGCAACTGTACAGTACTTAAAGTTTAATAGATAGAAAGGAGACAATTTACATCATTTTCAGAATAGCCCTTTACCCATCACAGTGACAGCTGATCACTTTACATAGAGACTCAGCTACTTGATTCTCTTTGCCTATAATTGCAATATGAGATAGGCATTTTCCCAGGTAGATCCATAGTTTAGAACAGTATGTGCTGCAAATTATTGCTTCGCTTTGCAAGAGGGTAATTTCAGAAGGACCGAACCAGTTCTCAGCAAGCATAATTCATCTGGATATTTTCTTATGGTACGATTTATATAGTCGAGAGCATAGACTAGCCATCATGGAGGTTTTCAAGAGGTGGTTCTCTGTTTTGATAGCTTTATTGTTGTTTTACATTAACATAGATAACATAAATATTGAAACACTGACAACATTCTCAGACTATAAGGGAAGTGTTACAAAGCAGTGGTCAATAGTACTGTGGCTACCTGTCTGGTTTTAATTTTGGAGACTTAAATCTTTATTCTATTAATATGGTGGATTGGAAGACATTACACCTTGCATTTGCTCATTCTTTTCCCTTTAAGTCATTATGAATGTGCTGGAATGACTCTTTAACATCTCTCTGTGTGCTGTGCAAGTAAGCAGGTTTTGAGCTCAGGTGAATTGTTCTTCAGCACAGAGGGAAGGGGGGGTGAGTAGACTGACCAGATAGGGGTTTGGCAGAATAAATTGGAATAAACCAGGCAGTGAATGCTACTGGATAATGCCAAGTCCAGTAAAAACCTCTGGCCAAGAACAGGAGGCTACAGTGAAGCTTTTCTACCTTATCCCCACTTTCCACCATGGAAAAGAGAACAGAAAGAAGAGTTTTCTGTGCTAGCCCTGAGAGCTCATTCGACATTGTCAAGCAGGTCAGCACATGCGTAAAATTTCTGACCCACTTTTGAGTGCCAGGATACCAGCCTAGGCTCTTGGGAAGGGACAGTAGCTGGTGCCCTGTACTGTTAAGAGTGCACCGCTGCTAATACAGGTCTTCCACAACCTTTCCAAAAGAAGACAGAGAGATTGTAAGAGAGACAAGTGGCTGAGAGGAAATAAAAGAGACTTCAGACGGAAGAATCTCTGAAAGGTTCAAAAGGAGGATGCCTTCCTTAAAATAAGCAAAAGATGAGTGATTACATGATTCTTCAGCATTGGAAGAAGGGAGAAACAAAAAGTGATTTTTGAGGCTAATTCTTATGGGCTGTTTTCCTTTTCCTATTCAGTTTTCAAAACTAGTTCTGAAAATCAAGCAGTGATGCTGAAAAGCTTCCACAAAATTATGGTGCTAAAATTACAGCATTGATCTTCTTTGGGGAATAAACTCACAGCTCTTGTAGAGAAATGGTAAAACACCAAAGTCAAGATGGCACTCACACTTACAGCTGCCAGGCATCTGTCCCAAATTTCCCCATTGATGTTTAGAACAAAGGTACTGGGTCACTCAGGTGTTGCCACTGGACCACAGAGCAGCTTATAGAGTAGGAGAGAAAACCCTAGTTTTATCTTTGAATGTTCAGCTGCGATTTGCATGAAATACAGTTCTTGGTCCATGACTCAGGTCACAGGGTCACACGGATGAATCAAAAAACTGACACCCTTGTCAAAACTATTTGTGTAAGAGGTCACTATGCAAGTAGGGCAAAAACAGAGAACCAGGAAGTCTCTAGTCTAAATCATACAGTAAATTAACAACCAGTGGAAGGTCAGTTGAAAACAAGTTTTTTATGAAATAATGATTAGTCAAAGTAATTTTTTTCATATATTCCATGTATTCCTGCTTGAGGATTCTCAACAAGGAATGAAGTTATCTTTAGGACAGAATCATACTACACAACTGCCATGAAATTGTCTGCTGAAGCTTTAAAAGAGAAACACATCTCCAAAAATCTACAGATACAGAAGACCCTTTTCCTTTATTCCTTCCTTTTTCACAAAATCAGACTCTCATCTATTCCTTACACTTCTGTTGGAAAAGTAAAGTTTTGGAATAATTTGTAGGAGCTGATAACTTATACACAATTTCTGGGAGAGTTTTGAAGGTAAGTAGTGCATTGCAAAAAATACATATGTTTTGATTCAAAAACTTGAGGATGCTGAAAATCCCAAAGGCATTTATGAAATTAAGAGCTTCTTAATTTCCACTTCAGTGGAAGTTACGCTTTGAAATCTGGATCACGTCAAATCTCAGTCATCCCCTCGCAGAATAGAGTGGCCCAAGAGACAGAGCTGAACCTCTGACTCTGAGGGCAATCTGAGAACAGTGGCACAAAAAACCACATGCCTGTCTCCAGCAGTTAGCCAGTGTTTCAGGGCTCTGTGTTAGGAGAAACTGCTGGTGGAGTCATATATTTGTTCTATGCAATCCTTTCTATAGGCAGAAAAAGTATATATGGCCCAATGCCCCTAAACTCTGTAGCAAAGTCAGTTGCTTTGTCATCTGTTGCAAGTCTTCACTTCTACCAGGAGACTTATTTTCTTGGGGGGCATGTCGAACTGCTTTTGCACTTTCTGTGCACTCTTTGTGCTGACCCTCTCACAAGCATCCAGTCCCCTTTCTTGCTTTCCTCTTAGCATGCTGTTATTTCTCTGTCTGCACTCAACATGTTTCTGCTGTTTATCTTTCACATTCATATCCAACCAATCCCTCTTACTTCACAGCACCAAAGGGTATTTGCTGAATCGTATTACCTAGTCCCTGTCCACGCTTAAGCAGTAGCTTCTTTTATTTCAGCTATTCTTAACCTAAGGGGAATGTAATTGCCCTTTCATTTCGCCTGGAAGTATGAAGTGGAAGTATAACCACACAATACGAGCGCACTGGCAGATTTGGCATACATTCTAGGTGAAAGCTGATTATCACAGAAACAAATTATCTAGCTGCAAGGACAGAGAGAAAGGGTTTGCTTTCAAATTGAACAGACTCAAGATGTTTTAAATCTTCTGGATTTGCAAACACCAGTGTAAATGTGGGGCTGTAGCTACACAGGAAGAAAGGCATGGGTTTATCTCAGATGCAGACTTTATGTGTTTGGGGAGAAAAAAGTTGTGGCAAAAGATGTGTCAGCTGCTCCTGTTCTATGAAAAAAGCATATATTAATTTCTTGTTAATTTAGTCCCACTAGCCAACTTTATGACACACAGTGCTGTCTTCCACCATACTCAAGATTTGTGTGGCAGAAAATCAGATCTGGTATGCAGCCTGTTGATCTAGACTTTCCTCACGCCCTCCAAAAAAAGTCACACTTGCAAATAAATGCTTCCCTGTCTCTATGTTGGTTGTAGAGAACTTTCACAGCGGTATTACAGCAAGGAGAAAACAGCTCTTACAGTATGATGGTTGTCAGAAAGACCTCATAGATCATAATCAGGACATTAATTTCACTGATCTGGCAATTTAGACCAAATTTCCTCCTCTACATTAGTGTTTTGATTTGAAGTAACAATGCAGTTTTGAATGACTATATCCTTGATTGTCCCTTTGTATCAGTTTGATTTGCAAAGTGGTTTTGTTGCATGAATGACATTCCTTTCAGAAGAATTAAAGCTTGAATTTCTTTTCTAGATGTGCGTCTTCATATTAAAACCATGACAGAACAAAGCAGTCCTCGCTGGGGCTGGTCCAGAGTGCTAGGGAAGAAAAACAAACCCACAGATGGAGAAGCCTGGAGACTGTCTAGCAACACACCTACAGAATCTGACTTCTCTCTGGAGAGCCTGTATTTCCAGGTGGGCACTGTCACAGTTATCTCCTGCACAGCTGTTTCACAGATTCATCCTTTGAACCCTGTCAGGTACCTTTGAGGCCCAGCAAAGAGGATTCCACCATCGGGGTTTTTTTGCACTGTGGTTTTCTTCCCTCTCGTCATTTGCTTTTTAATGTTTTGATGTTTGAAATTGCATGTTTCCTTATCCTCTGGAGGAGATAAAATGTTATGCGAATTTCAAACAAGATTGATTACAAGACTCATCAAGTTTAGGACATTTAGGCCAAGCTGCAAAATAAAATCAATGCCAGTTGCCTCCTTTCATAATCTGTTTACTTCCTGACTGTGTGATGCTATTAAAATGCTTCATCTCCAAGTAATCTTATTGGCCTTCACATTTATGCTGTGGCTGACAGGATTAGCTCTGAAAAGCACTTACATATTACCTGTGATATACACAAGTAGATTAGTGGATGGTGCTTTGGGCTGAAATTATTATTTTCTTTGTAATTTATGTACTGGATTCCAGGAGCATAACATATCCTCTTGTACAGGTAAAACACTTGTCACGCAGGCAGATGTTCTGCAAAGAACCTGCTCCTTTTCTCAAAGGCCTTTTTGAACCTCTTCTCCCCTGAATTTTCAGCAACAGACTATTTGAACACCAGTGCAGCTCCTCCAACAGCAAGCTCCAGAAAGTGCAAGGAAACAGACACAAACTGACATGGTTTTCACCCACTCCATCTATTTGCCTAGCTGGAACTTGGGGCCATTTCCACAGTCTGAACTTTATCCATCTGGTAAATTTTGCTGGAAACCCTAACTTGCCATGATGAATCTAGGAATACAGGAAGCTATTGTATTGCTAAGGATCACAATGAATACTTGCTAAATTTGGGAGATACGTTATATACATGCACTGTGAAAAAAAAACCAAAACATGCCTTTCACTGCAAAAGTGAAAGAGTTAATCTACATAATAATTGTGACACAAAATACTTACTTGCTTGCAGATGCAAAATATTTTGAAATTAATTTTTATAAATAAAAATGGTGAGTTGTCAGCCATGACAAATCATTAAGGAAAATAACAATTACTGGAAATTAAAAAGTACTTAAAAGCATCTAACATTAGCAATGATCCTCTCTATTTTAACATTTTTTTCCTTGCTTTAAAAATAATATTTGTTCTACATTGATAGTTTGGTTCCAACCAGGCACAATGGCAAGCAAGATCTGACTGATTTCTGTCATGTAGGTGATTAAGTTAGTAAATGCTGACAAGCTTTATTGTGTGACTGTTTTAGTCCGGAGGGGTCTCTGCTCTTAGGGGAAACTTTAATCTTGATAGCACTTGCCAAAGCAGCAGGAAGCCCTTTTTGTCAGATTCATGCCTCAAATTAAACCTGGAGACTTTTTTCCCTTTCTAACACATGTATTTCCAGTGCATATTTTAACTTCCCATCCAGGTGTGTAGTTTTGCTGTCGTGCCACTTGGTAGAGGGAATGGAAAGTTGTTAGCCTCTTCCTAAAGGTGAGGCCAATGTCAGGCAGTGATTGTGGCAGTGCAGGGCAAGGGGACAGCTGGCACTTGCCACCCACCCCTCGAGGATATCCTTGTGGCAATATGCTAAGCCTCTGCTGAGCTGGGTCCAATCCTGCACCTGGTTCCCACAGCTGCCAGCACAACATGCTTGGGCTGCCACACCAGCCTGGATCACCCCCTGACTAAGAGCCATCCTAGGCGGCTAACAGCAAGCAGCCTGAATGTGAACATGGTACCTTGGTTGGGAGGAAGGGTTTCCTTCCCAGAAAGTGCATTGCCTGTTTGTCACACCCCGTGGTGCAGCAAGGTGCATTCTGTTTGAGATCTGGGAGCCACAGTCGTGCTGGGGGTTGGAAAGGACAGAGGTTTCCCTGCAGCCACTCAGCCCCCAGCTCTCTCTACTCCACAGGCTGAAGAAGCCTCAGGGCCACCCAAAGATGCCCACAAGGGCTGGATCCATTGTACCCCTTCCCCTCCCCAACACAGTTAACTTGAGGGGGTGTTCAATACATAGGGGCAGAAGCATGTTTCACGGCATCAAGGGTTTCCTGCCAGCAGCCAGCCAGCAACCATATACCCAAGAGGGACTTTGATGCATTTGAGTGAAAATAGCTCATTCAGAGCTAAGCGGATAATCTGCCCTTTTGCCTGACACTCCAGAAGTCACCTGGATACTCTCTAACTTGAAAAACAACATGGGTTCCTAATAAATAAATAACGAAATTAGCCTTGTACCATTTATAAGTAATGAAAATGGAATGTGCCTGATAAAGCGAACCCATCAGTAAACAATAATGCTTTAAAAGGACACTGCCACAGTCAATAGGCCACAAATTCGAACTTTTCTTCTTGTCTCTCTTCGTAAGAGCATGTAGATCTCATAATAGCAACTTACATGTTTGGAGCAACCTTATCTTGCTGTAGCAAACTATGGATTAATTATTTAACAGCTGAAATAAATTACATAAATTTATATTTCTACTACCAGGTAGCCTGAAATCTGCTGTAAAGTTGAAATTTGAGACGGAAAAATAGATAAATTTGGATGTGGATATTTGTTTAAAAGAGATGGCTAGATTTGTCTCAGGGCTGTGTGTGTGAAGAAATAGAAAGCATTTTATACCATTTTATCTGATTTCCAGAGGTCTATTTGAAAACAGAGTTTGTTTTCATATGTTAAATACTGTAATAGAAAGCCTCAGGGCCAAATAGAATATATTTATTTACTTATTTTAAAGTAGCAACTTAAAGAACTATTCAAATTCAACTGTTGTAGAGTGGTAAGTAAACATATCATCAGCTATGGGTTTCAAGATGCATTTTCCCTATTTTTATACCTAGGAAGTAAAAAAAGACCAATTCTCCCCTCACACTTTGTTGAAAATAAGTATGAATATTTTGTATGCAGGGCATCATTCTTTCTGCTATTCTGCTGAGAAGTAGAGGTTCTTAATAGGCATGCTTTGCTGGCTGTAGGGATAGCAGAGCTATTGTTCTGTTAAAACAGGAAACAAAAATTATCACTATTCAGTAAAGTTTTAAATCGGTTCACTAATGACAAAGAATGTCAAATCGCCATTAAATTTCTAAAAATGAAAACCATCTGTCCATTACCCTTTCACTGAATCTAGCTCAATGTGTCATTTTAAAGTGTTCTGTCAAGCTACATCAGTCGCTTTTCATTACACCACTCCCACAACATCCAGAGACACGGCAGGCACTGCCTGGAATTGTGCCTGCCCTGGCTCAGGCTTTCTACAGCTTTCTGAATGACCAACTTTCCACCAGCATTTTTAGTTCATGCTAAATTAGAGGCCTGATCCTGCAAATCTTATGAATGCATTTTGATTTTAAGGGCTTTAACAAACTCCTGTTCTGCCATTTCCCAGGCAAACTCCCATCTCCTTCCATGAGGTTTACCTGACTGACAGCTGATTAAGCACAGATCAGTCTTCGGGGTTTAGTTCACTATTTTCAGAGTGACTAATAAGAACTATTTATCTGAATAAGCGAAGGAAATATACATCAGGTCATGATTCTGTAGGCATTTGTCACTACACCTACAGCTTACAGCTTTGAATAACTCCAGTGATGAGAATTTCACATCATTCTAGTTGCAAACATTGTTTTCGTCTTAAAATCAGTCCTACTTTAATACAAATGTTAAGGAAGATACATATTTTTCTGCCTTCTTGTCAAAAGAAAAGGGGCTGTTGTGTCAAAAGGCCTCAAATGTCTGGCAAGGCAAAAGGGAAGCAAGTGCCAATGAAAAATGTCTTCTTAGAAAGGTCTAATTGCTATAATTCTTGTTGCAATATTTTGGTATTTCTGCAACATTTCTCTGTTTTAAGCAAAGAAAGAGGTACCCTCGTTGCTTGTGTGCAGCAAGCAAGTTTTGCTGCTTCTGATGGATTCTGAATGGACAAATGAATGAAGGAAAATGAAACTTTTTAAAATATATGTGTATTAAAATGAAAATTGATTGGATTCTACTAGAAGCAATATACACTTACAAGCTTTTCCATACCAAATTAAAAAAAAAACAAAAACAAACAAACAAAAAAAAAAAACCCAAAAAACCAACAACCCAAAATGATGTTTTGGCAAGCTTGTTCTAGGTTTTTGGCTAGTAAAGTCATGCATTTCTGATATACTTTTCCTGGGAAGAGAAACCCTATAATGAATATAAAAGATAAATAGCCAAAATGTTATTTGTCAAAAATTTGTACTTTTAGGCTAGACAGTGGTGAGAAAAAAATTATTTTAACAGAATACATGAGCAACTATTTTGAAAATGAATGCCAAGCTGTTCTGTCAACTTTAACAATTACTTGCTGAATTTTCACTGCCAGTTTGAACACCGACTAGCCTTGATTAGCCCAGAACACATTGGATCATTTTAGGTGTGGTATAATTTAGAACCTTTCAAGATTTAGAAAGTAAAATCTTTCTGTAACTAGAAAGTACTTGAAAGGTCAAATACCAGCTTCAGATAAGACGTCAGTGTGGTCTTTCCAGTAAAAAAGGAAAAATTGAAAACTTGAGTAGCATATCTGATAATCTATGTAGATTGGAAACTGTCTTCCATATGTCAAGTTTACAAAGGGAACTCTATGAATTTAAGGATAATTAAAATATATTAGAAACAGTGATTGGTACACATTAAAATGTCAGTTATCTAAAAAAAATAAATGCTGACAATTTACAGGAAAAACCTTCCTGTTCTAGGCTTGGAGGCACTGAAATGTCTTTCTCTTGTTGCTGTTTTTCCTTTTTATCTTTTTTGATTTGCTAACATATTTCAAGTACTTGCATGAAAATTAATTACCTCTGTTATTGCCATGTGTAAGGATCTCCTAGTTGAAACACTATGAATTTAATAAAAATAATGGTAGATAATGGAACCTAGTGATGGACAGTTAGATAGACATTTAGACCTAGGTTTTTTTCATTCTTTTCCCTATCCTTTTGCATGTGGTAGTATTAATCTTTATTTTCACTACAAATCAAAGAATTATTATATTATGTCCTCAAAGATAGTTAACCAGGATAAAGACTGGAAAAGAAGTATTTTGGTCTACAGACCATAGACCAGCAGGTAGTAGAATTTGAAAAGCCACCAAAAAAATTGCAAAATCTTTTTTTAGTGTCTTTTAAGTATTTGACCATTAAAAACATTTGCTGAAAACATTTTTATTCGTGAGGTATGAAGAGGGTATATCTTTATAAAGGACCATAGATCAGTAGTGAGAATAAGAGATTTTTATAATCTCCCCATCCTCTAATTTCTGATAGGCTCACCTAATTGACAAGAAACAACTGTCCTTTGCTTAAAATGTTTTTAAAAAGTCCAAAAATGGTTCTTCAGACTGTAAAAATCTATTATGGTAATTTAGCCTGACCATCCACATAAAACAGCTCGGATGATCCATGATGGTTTTAATCATAATTTCAGAACGAACTATAGAATATATTGCTCAAAAAAGAGGTCTGTGGCCAATTTGAGTACGAGCAGTGATGGACAAGCAACTATATCCATAGGCAAGTTGTGCTCATGACTGATTATTCACACTGTTACAACCCACATATTAACTCTCATTTGTATTTGCATAATTTCAGCTTCTAAATACAAACCTCAAGACATTACACACAGTCGCAATATTACCTTTGATTTCCCATCTAGACACTTCATGTTGCAGCTGGCCAGACTATTCGTTCTGAACAGTTATCAGGTATGCCTCTTTTCACTGTTTGTAGGTGAGCATTGATCATGATATTTATGGATTTGTAGTAATTGCTTCACAAATGAGAACCCTGGACTTACTTGCGCCGGATGTTATTATGCAAATGCAGATCTCATAGTGTTTTTCCTCACTTCGCCATTCAGTTGCAGCCTCCCCGTGTCTCGCAGTATGATTGGTCACATCATCAGCTATTTTAACAAAGATGTGACATGCATAAATGCTGTAATTCTTGCCACAATGAGCTTATGAATGAGTCTCTGATGGGAATGTAACTGTGGGGCTTGGCAAAACAATAGACCAGAGGAAACATCACTAAGATACAGGATACAACAGAATGAGTTATTTCTTTGGGTAAATTAAAAAGAATATGCAGAACACAAGGCTCTTTCAGGATTTTACATACTGATAGGTAGGTTTTGCAAGAACAAAGACTAAGGGGGGTTGCTTAGATAGAGAAAACGCTATGATTTGGGGAGTGTGGAAAAAAGCTTAGAAATAATATTCAAACCAGCCAAAAAGAAACACTATGAAAGCTGACATCTTCAGTGTGGACTGCGCAAGGATGAAAATAGGCTGTCCATCAAAAGCATCACACAATATAGCAAAGCAAGCCACATACACCGATTGCTTACTGGCAGTGCTTATATCTCACAGTTAGAGGGGCCCATAGAGGGAGCGTGAAGTGGCTACATTCCTAATTTAGGCATCCTCGATAATCCCATAATTACACAAGATGAATTCAGAACTTTGTGCCTTTTAATAATGCAGGGCTACCCGCAATTTCACCCTGCAGGCAGAGACACAGAAGTGTAAAGATCAGTTAAGACCTCAGCACACAATGTCCCCTTCAGCTGTGCTTGGAGACTGATCCCTCTTCCTAGGTTTTGTCCCACACAACAGGCAGATCTTACTGCCTTTTGAGGCTGAAACACACTAAATGTGTCACTGGGACAGGGAGCCTGCTACTAGGTCAGCATTGTCCTTATGTTACACCACCACTCTTTGCTGCTCCTGTCTGTGTGGAGTGATGTATCTGAGGGCTGTTAAAAGCCACTGGCATGTGCACTTGTTCCTTTTCTCATCTCTGAATATCTACATCCTAACTCATGCAACCAAGGGGTATACAGTGTCTAGGCAAGACCAACGTGAATGTGACTTTCTGTTGTTTGCTCAGAAATACTGTCTTCATGCATGAATTTCCATTTCTGTTCAAATAAAAGCACTTCTCCAGGTGAATTAAAATTGATTGCATGAATATTCATAGGCAAAGAAAAAACATTAGTCTATATGTAACAGGATTGCACATGCTTGTTTGCAAATAGATTTTCCTAAGTATTAACCCAGTTCCTCTTGAGAAGACAGAATCATCACTCTCTTTTTTCTCTCTTCTATAATACCAATCAGCTTATCTTACACTCCCTTCATGCATTTCCATGGATGTGTCCCCCATCACCATGGTCATGGCTGCATTACGCCATGCAATATTGGCAGAATGGCAGGCATAAAATTGTTCTTATGCTCATGTTTCACACAGGAAACTGATGTTAAATGACTTGTCATAGAATGTTCTGAATGTCTGGAGCAGGACAAGGAATTAAACTTATATCTCCTACTTCCCCTGTCAGTGACATCACTAATTTTTCATTGCATCTGGTATCTTTAACAAGACCTCAGCTTTCTCCCTGCTACTTTATTCTGCCAAGGGAAAATAAATAAAGTGCATTTTTAGCCTGCTATCCTACCAAAGCCAAAGTTATAAAGCATTCCAGTTTTCTGTTCAGCAGTCTTTTTCCAGAGCCAGCAAGCCAGAGTTATTGGACTGGGCAATACAAGGAACAAGTGTGCGGATATTGTAGTGTGCAATGAAAATATCAGAAGACGTTGCACGTATTGCAAGGAAGGCAAGAGATCCTGAGACTTAAGTGCAGAAGGTGATATAAAAACAGCCAGAGGTAACTAAATCAAGAAAGAAGGGGATATAGCACTGCACTGCTTCAGTTGGAAATCAGGCTTCATCCTTTGTGTACATCCCTTGTGTACATCCCTTGTGTACATCCCTTGTGTACACTGAACTACTTGTTAGAAAGTGAGGTGCTTGCATGCTCTTCTCAGACACTGATTAACAGGGGGTGCTGATCTGCTGATGCATTACTTCTATGAAGAGGAAACAGAGCTAATGGTACATATTCTAAATGCAAATAAATGTGAGATCTTTTCCTTCCTTCCTTCCTTCCTTTCTTCCTTCCTTCCTTTCTCTTTCTTTCTCTTTCTTTCTCTTTCTTTTTCTTTCTCTTCCTTTCTCTTTCTTTCTCTTTCTTTCATCTCTTTTCTTCTTTCCTTCATTGTTTTATTCTTTCGTTCCGTCCCCAAAGTCACTCCTGCTTAGGTGAGGAAAACTTTGCCCTTAACCTATAATTCACTGCATTTTTCTTTTCCAGACCACTGGATTTTAGTAAGGTCTGACAGCTATTGCTGACTTGTTTCTGACATCTTACTAGTCACTAGTCTGTGACTGAAAAAAGGAAGTTTATTTTGAAAGAAAGAGAAGGTGTTCTCCAACACCCACAGCTTGTTCACAGTATAGAAGCAGGTTAGGGCAAAAATACATTTCTCAGTTATTTTAAGAGTAAGTTTGAAGCTGCATGTATGCAAGGCAATAGTAGTGACCCATAGTGTCAATAATGACACGCTCAGAACCCTATAAAAGAACTGGTTTAAAATCACAACATAACTATGTGTGTAAAAAGTTGCAATGTCATATTGTGCTATTTTTAATTAATTTTTTCATAAAAGTGTAGAAACTGTTGTAAATACTCACTGAATCCCTAGTTCCTTTATATTAGCTCTTTTATAATAAACCCATCAAATATCCCAAGAAGAACTGTTGCACCAAACAGAGTGCTCCTTCAGATCTCTGATAAGAGACAGGAACTTAGAGATTGATACCTAACAGCTTTTATTTGCAGCAGAAATAATTTTTCCCATGAGCTGACCCAGATAGCAGTTCCAGGAATAGCTTGTAGGACAGAAACATCTTACACAAATGGCAATGCTTAATCTAAAGCAGTAAAATAGCAGGATTTTTTTATTATTTTTCTTCACCTATAAATTCTTCAAATTATAAAGAGTCATTTAAATTGAGCCAAAAGAATGAAGGAATCAATATTATTTCAGGTTTCAGGAAACTATTTTGGAATTTTATAAACACAAAATCTAAATGATATAAAAACTTGCCTTCCTTATCTCTTATCTTCTTTGATCACTGATTCATTTTTAACATGATGGGTTTAATAGCACGTAGATTGTTTTTACAAGCTAATATGAATTCAACTACATGGGCTCCAATGAATAGAATTTTTTACTCTGCAATGTTGATGCAAATGCTCATAAATAAATGATAGATTTATTCCCAAAAAGTGCATTCGCACATTTGTTTTATTAAAAATCATTAAAGCAAGACATTTATTTTAATTTGGGGGTTGTTTCCTTCTTTTGTTTGTTTGTTTGTATGGTTTAGATGCCATATAAAGCTGGTTCCCTTTTTCTTGTAATAAATAAATTGTTTCAAATGTGCCTGTCAGACAATGACAAACTATTGCAATATGCTTCTAATGAAGGAGGTAAATACAGTAAATAACTTTCTGACAGATTTTTTTTGTTGTTGCTTGGGCAGGTATTTGTTGTTGTTTCTCTTTTTTTTGCCTATTCAGTTCAAATTGTCAAAACAAACAAACAAATCCTGAACCTATTAAACACTAACCCCATGTGAAAAAAAAACATATAACGTAGGAGAAGGAAAAGACAAACAGTGCTTTGAAAGGTATTTTTACAAGCAGTCACCTCGACATTTCTTCTTTACTTGACTGAAATAGTCTGTTTAGAATGTATTATGGAAAATGCCTGACCTGTGAACTAAACCAAACATGCTGCAAAATAGCGGGATCTTTATTAATGTAACTTAGCAAGCCCGAATATTTTGTTGGTCAGTTGGAAACACTGTAATCTAATTACTCTTCAGTTTCATTTATGTGCACAGACATTTGCTCCTGTAACAGGGAAGACTGTTTCTTTTGGCAGCAGCCACGATGTGGAAGCCTCCAGTATTTGCAGGCTGATAATAGGACTAATGTGCTGGCGCCCTGACAGAGGGCACAGGAGGGCATGCTATTAGATAAGTGTTTCTGCTACATTACCCAGACAGCATTGCCCTTCACAGAATGTTCCAGCCATTGTGCAGTTTGATATCACACAGCTATAGAATGCTAATGCCAACGTAATTATGTATTTTGGCTTCCTTTTTGGCAATAGCCTGTACTTAAGCAAAATTTAGTACCATCTTATATGTTCCTACAGCTGGATAATTAAAGGGCATTTCAGTTTTCAGAACAGGGAACTAATGATATGAAGATCAGTGGCTATTTAAAGAGTTATTTGCTCTGCTTAGGAAGTCCTGAAAATTAGGTCTGTTTTCAGGCACAAAATATATTTGGTAACAAAAGAATGACAGTTCAGTGCAATTTAGCTAAATTTATTTCTCCTAGATTAATGCATGCCTCACATAGGCGTCCTCGTATTTTCCCTCAGCAAGCAAAACTCTTGCTTTTAAGTAGAATTTGCAGGTTCATAGCTTTACTTTGAATGTGTGACAAACATGATGTGATAGAGCTCCAGGAAACTCAGAATTAAGACTGGATTTTCACAAAGTGACACAGACCGGTAGTGTGGGAACAACGATACACTTGCTGCTGTCCCAAAGGAATATGATGTTCTCACTGATCAATTTAAGGATGTCTCTGTGCAGTACAGAATATCTTAAAATGAGATAAATCTGCAAAGAAGGTGAAAGTATTAACTTGATTTATGGACCAGCTTTCTGACTTGTCCTCATGGGCACTCAGCTAGAAAGTTATTTTCAATTCTTATCTATTCGTGAATATCAGCATAGAAGTGTCCACAGAACACAGCTGGGAACAATGTTCACTGAGCAAAACATGCTCACTAGAAACTAATTCAGTCCTGATAGCTTACTTGGCCATGAACATGTAAATAAAAGCCTAGGTCAAATTCTTGTATCAAACCAAGCGGTAACCCAAGGAGCAGGACTTGAGTTACCACCGCACACTTAGGACAGTTTTAAGATTAAATTAAAAATATTAAATTACCCAGAGTTTAGCAGCACATGGCTTCTGCATGTGAATTACTGTGTTCTAAAGGAGGAACAGAGGCCATATGTGTTTTGAGTCTGCTTTTTCCCTCATGACGACAAGGGTGAGATGTGTCGGCATCGTACTGCTTGAGAGCATGTGGCACCCATGGCTGTTCTCAGTGCCAAGGAGGAGTTGCCTGGCAGCTCCCCTCAAGCCTCGCTCCTGAGCCTTGCAAGCCTCCCAGGGAGCCTCTCTGTAGCCTTAGAAGGTTCCCTGGCTTCAAATGAGCTAAGTAAGCTCTGGATGACAGCCCATCACACAAAGCAGCTGCTCCTTCCTGCTCCCCTCAGAGGCTGGCTCCCGACCCCAAATTCCTGAAGCATTCCAACCCTGTGGTGTTTACACAGAAGGAGAGCTGGGGCTGTGGGGGCAAGGGCACAACTGTGCATTGCTCTGCCTCTTTGGCACTATGGGCAGTGAGAGGGGTGGCTCTGTGAGTGGGACCAGGTTAGCCACAAAATCGTTTTCCTGGTTACATTATGCTCAGCTCCTCAGTGGCTTGGTATCTACTTAGAATGTAAATAGATAACATATTCCCCCTTCCCACCCCCAAACTGTATCTGCAGCATACGGAGGTTCAAGTGACAAAGCATTCCACACAGCAGGGTTTGTATATCCTGGATTTGGATCCATGTATTCACAGCTATATTTTGCACGGAGGCTTGGTTGCATCGAATCTTAAAGTAGCTCTTTCTCACGCAGAACTATCAGAATTAGTATGTTATAGCGGGTGTCCTGAGCTGTTCAGTTCTGTGGAGAAGTGTCTAAAATGACTGCACTTCTGCCTTCTTCATTCTTATGCTGTACGACATTTGATACACAGCTTATCAGAAACAGCAACATATAACTCATCAAATAATGTGTACCTAACCAAAAATTCTTTAATTCTGATACCTAAAGGCTATGCAGCTTATTTGGCACTGACGGATGGAGTAAGATTACGTGGTCAGCTCTAAGAATCAACAATAAATTATTTTATAATTATGTATTTACAACAGGAAGACATGCTCACTAATTCCCTTTGCAAGGGGGAAGCAGTGAATGATTTACTACGAAAGACAGTAGAAATGGAAACGAAGTCACCAACCAGTAAACTCTAATGGAATACCATTTCTGAATATTGTTATATTGATGATTAATTTGCATAATGCTTAATAGCAGGCATCATTTAAAATTGAAATGTGTCAATTACTGTATATATCCATTTACCCACCTATGCTTCTCAGAACATTAAAAAATGAAGGATAATTAATTAGGAAGAACACAGGATCTCATTTTGTAAGTTTTGTCTCATGATTTTCAAAAGCCACACTCCCATGCATCTGTTGTCTGAAGAGGGGAAGGATCTGCACAGTGACAAGGGCTGCTTCAGTCCTACCAGCCTCAGGAGGGTCTCCCGTTTCCTTCCAACACCTCTCCCACTCCTGTTCTTCCCTGCTCCTCTCCCCCAGTAAATCTGGTAGCAAGTACAACCCTCTGAGCAGATGGGTAGTAAATACAGAGCTGGAGATTCTGTCTGACAATTAAAATAAAAGTGTCTGACTTGTCATTGCAAGTCACATTATCTAAGGACCTCGTATCAGGCTTCTATTTTAAATGCACATTTTTTTCCTGGCTAACCTTTTAAGAAAGTGCAGTGTTTAGAGATACCTAGTTTCGGAGTGCCAAACTTGATACCATATAAGGGTCTGTTTTATAGACAGAGCCAAGAGCTCTCCTTCTCCACGCAGGCCCCTTGCAGCAGCCCCAGTGTGGGCACTGTCTCCCCGGTCCCCCACCAGCATTCCAGCCCCCGCCTCACACTTTATCTGCTCCAGCAACTGGGTGCACACAAGTGTTAGGCAGTACACCTGCAAAACCAGTTGGTCCCTATAAATTTTACAAGTGCAAATTCTAACACTTGCATGCCCTGCTGCTGCTGCACTGCCAGCAGCGTTGGCTCTCACACACCGCAGGGAGGTTCAAGTGTAAAAACTTGCTGTAGCACATTTATGACTGAATGCTCAACTCAGTGCCAAACATTCTGCCATAATGACATTATTATAGCACCTTGCACCACCCTACACCGATGCTAATAGTGCTCATGCTGAAGAGATCACAAGTAAGTGAAGGCTGGTAAGGTTTTTTCCAGATCTCATGAGGTGGAAGGTATCACCACCAACAGACATTTCGGATTTGGTTTGTGTTTACTGAAGTCTGTTAACCTTGGCAGAAATCAGTAAGATTTATCCCCCAAACCAATGAAATGTGACTTGCTTAACTCCCCAAAACTCTGGCAGTATTTCATAATGAGGTATGTCACCACATTTTAGGTTTCCGAGCTGTTTTGTCTTGTTTTCTGTTACTGACCTGATGTTCTAATGCTATTTGCAGACGACAACATTAGATAAATTTAAAGGCTACATGGTTTAACAGTTACATGATACAGTTTTCCTGGCCTGACAGACATAAACAGAACTGAGAACAGGAATAAGCCTTTCATGAAAGTACAAGTCATACCTACCAGCCAGCTGAAACTGGGAGCAGTTTGTTCCCAGATTTACTTTTTTAATTGGATACAGTTTGAGCAGATGCCTGAAGAACTATTACAGAGTAGCTACTCAGAAGGATCCTGTAAGGCACTGGAGTGACGCTATGGACAGAAATTTAAAGGGCTACGGTCACACTTTTAACAGACAAAATGTCTGTAAAAGACTCCATACCTATTCTTTCCTTTTTTTGAATGAAAGTGAAATCTAGAACAAGAACTATAATAAATATCTGCAATATTCAGTTTCCTCTTCTGCCAGATCCTGAGCCACTGAAAGCATCTGGAAGAAGCTCAGCACCAGGTAACTTCCTCTGGTAGAAGTGTCTTTGCATTCCCTTTTCTGCCATATCAATACTTGTCCATCATTGTATCTACAACAGTATTAGCTAACCCCCCATTGCCTCTTCCCTGTCTTCATAAGTTTCTTTGCCCTCTTCAGCTTTCTCATTCCTAGTTCTCTTTCTTTCTGCTTGGACCTTGGTAACTTTCATTAAAAAGTTCAGCATAGACCTGCTGTCACTGCTTTCCTCCTCTTCAACTCCTTTTCTCTCTTGTTGCTCTGCATGCTCTGGTGCCCTGACTTCTCCTTGTTATTCACAGTACTTGCCTCACTTTTCTGTTCTTCACCTCCTAGTAGGGTTCAGGCCACCCTGGCACCTGCCTTCTACCTGCACTGGTGCCCTTAGTGGTATCTGTGTGTCTCAAGAAGTCTCCAGCTGAAAGAATCACTTGTACATTGAAACACCTTACTGCTTTCAGTGGTTGCTTCGTTATAGCCTTCTCCTTGACTTATGGACCCATATGCTATCTTCTCCTGGTTCTCTTTAATAATTTGAAATCTTGTTGCTTCCCTCCCACCTTCTTTTGGTACTCCATAGGGCTTATACTATGAATGATCATTTAAATTTAGTCTATCGGCTATTGTTCCTTACCTAATTGTAAAGATGTTTAATTCATATTCCACCTCCATAGTAAAATATCCCCAACATGGTAATTTCATTTGCAAACCCGATTAGAGTTTAAAAAATAGGGCGGGGTTTTTTTTTTTCCAGAACTGCAAAACTTATCACACAGGTAAATACTCAAACCTATATGTTTACTATTGCTCTCTTAGAATAAATCAGAAATGTTCTGTTGCCTGTCATAGGTACTCTAGCACTGAATTGCAAACAACAAAAGGTATTCACCTTATCTCAAGCAGCAGAGCTGTGCTATTTGTAATCTATTCCTGCTCTCGCCTCAGTACTCCCTCCTCTGCTGATGACACAGGCTTTAAACCCTTGTATGGAAAAAAAGTTTTGCAGACTTTTCTCTTGATAACTTTTGCATGCTTGAATTTAGTGTTTGGCCCAATCATCTTATCACATCAAAATTAGGACACAGTCAGGTACTGTCTCAGCTGGGAGGCAGAAACCAATAGCTGAGAGCTGAGAAGCAGCAGCTTCTTAAAACTACCTCCTACCTGCTCCTGAGTCAGTAAGCGCTATTTCTCTGGCCCATTTTGCAGTCTAACAGCTCTAAACAGCCAATTATTTAAGCTAATCTGTTTGCCTTTCCACTATATCAGAAGGGACAGAAGGAAAGACGCATCTAGATTTAACACTCCCGTGCTCTGTGGGGGTGGATGTGCACCCTCAGGAACGTGTCATCATTCCCAGCCAGGCCTCACCCACAATGTTTCATTTCCAAGGGCATGCAGGAGCAGGCTGGAGAAGGCTGCTGGGCAGATCTGGCTTTGGCGCAGAATTAGGAGTTAGGATATGGCCAGAGCACGTACCCTGCCCCCTGCTCAGAAGCATGGAAATGCTCTCAGACCTGGGAATGCAGGTAATAACTGCAGCCATGAAGTTGTCTCAGCTGAGGTGCAGGGAATCCTGGCAACCCCAGGATTTCAGCTGTTCTTTTCCATCTCTCCCTCTAATTTTCTTTCAGGGGGTTCCAGCTAGGCTGCATCATGGGGAGGTGCAGTCCTTGGCCAGGTTGGCTGGTTCCCTTCTTATCACCAACCTCCCAGACGAAGAACTTAGGGAATAAATGGTCAGCAGGGCAGGATACACACTGAAGGTCGTCCTGGATATACCTGACTATCTAAGCACCCATGGAATGACAGGGTCACTTGATGACCATCCATTATTACAACATTTAAAGGTCAAAGAAGTCCTGAAATACCTGCTTCACTGACTAAAACACATGTTAACAGTCTGAAACCTAACATTCTGAAAAGGCAGTCAGGACTTCTGTGACTTTTACAGTTGAACCCTGCCAAAGTGAACGAGACAGCAGTTTAAATACAAAGAGGAAAAGAGAGAAATTCAAACATAATTTTTTTTCTGGGAAGCAATAAGCTTACTTTATTACATTTTGTGCAAGTGACCTTGCAGAACACTTCTATATTGCACAGAGTAAGATTTTATGTCATAAAAACAGTTAGAAAAGGAACAAAGGAAAAGGGACTAAGGTTTGCCTGGGGTAAACAGTTATTACTGAAGCTGTGCCAGTTCATACTAAGACTTTGGTCAAGGTTTCTCACTATCCAAAAACACCCCCAAACAATACCAAAACTTGGGCTGAAAAAGAACCATCCATAACAGAGAGCCTAATACCTCAATACAAAGCTGATCTACAGAGCACTCATTTATTCTGTAGGGAGCAACCTTGGCTGGGCGGGACATGGATTGCATGACCTAAAATGCCTTTTCCATCTATTTCAGCGATGCACAGTTATTTTAGCAGCTTCGTTTCTTTTCTCCACTGCCGGGTAATAGTATTAGCGGTGGATCTGCCAGAGGAAACCAGGGCTCTCAGGCAGTTGTAAAAATAGACTGATGCATGCAGAGCACGTGAGCCCAGCACCTCGCCGCCCGGGCGGGGAGCAAAGTGGAGGAACGAATGTGGGAAAGGCTGGAATGGCAGCGGGCGCTGGGGGTGCAGCTCCCAACCGAAGGAGCGAGGGGAGGTGCTGGAGCCGCATGTGCACTTGTTTACTACAGCTTGCAGGCTGCTGCCCTGTTTCGTTGTCTCGCTGCTGCGCTCCCATTCATTATTTCCCCTGTTTGTTTATTCTGCGGCGTTTATGAATATCCCTCTGGGGATCTGAGGAATCGCATTAAGGGCTCGTCTATCTCATCTGGGAGACAAGCCCTGCACCCCGGAGGCTCCCTCCACCAAGGCCCCGGAGCCGGCGAGCGGCTGGGCTGCAGGGAAGGCCCCCCCCCGCCCCCCGCTGCCGCAGCCCTTGGAACTGCTCGATTTAACTCCTTCCTTGCGGAACACTTCTCAGGCAGAGAGAAAATAGCAGCCCCCCCTCCGATCCGGTAGCACTGAAAGGCAAGGTAGGGCTCCTTTAAAGGCAGGTGGATCTGGGTGATTGCCAAAGGCACGATCTTAAAAAGCAGTGGAGGATTGCTTCAGCCATGCATAAGGGACCCTGCCACCACCCCAAGTCTCTTCCCAGCTTTGAAAGGAGACAGTCGTTCCTGCACTAATTGCTAGTACAAAGCTGACAGAAATGAAACCTGCAAACCTCCCTGGTCCAGTGCCACTTCCCAGCCCAGAATAAAATCAAGGCTGGGCCTTTTCCTGTTGTAAATCTGCTTATTCAAGCACCTGTCTTACACTTAAGAGAAATGTATATATGGGCTACTGTGCAGGCTGCACCATCTCATCCTCATACACTGCTTTTACGAGAATGTGCACAATTATGTGAGCAGTCTACACATGCACGCAAACATACAGCAATGCAGTTACAAGCTAAGAGTGTAATGTGAGCAGATGAGCCACCAGCAGAACTGGCAGAAGGCAGATATCTCTTTTAGCTGTTGGCTCTTTTCTGAAGCACCAGTAGCACAGCAGTCACCCAGCTGAAGCAATGGAAAGAAGCGCATGATTTACCTCACTGCATTTCTCATGTGTCACAGATTCTTCCCTATCTGAAATCAGAGGGGCCAAACTATCCTAGGAATCCTTCTGCAGGGGCTGTCCTTGCATAACGAAAGTATGTATGTTTGGACCATTAAATAAGTTCTCTGCTTCTACCTGTGGATTTCCTTTGAACATACCGGCCCTGAACACTACTGAATTTTCTGCAATAGCTTGCAATGGTTTTAGAGGCACAAGAGAAAAAGATCCTTCAAAAATACCTTAACCTACCAGCTGTTAAAAAAAAAAGGAGGGGGGGAACACTGAACTATCAGGAGAGAAATGTTTCCACATAAAACAGAGTTCATCTCTCAGTGTATAATTTGCACAAAGCTAAAATGGCTGGCTTGTTTACAAGTGTATTTTATTTGACAACACAAGTGACAAGAAGCAGAAAGCCCATTGCAGAAACCAGCAATGTTGTGTAATGATAGCGTGATCAGGACCTCTACAGCTCTAACATTAGTGAAGGGAGGACACTTGTCTACATGCAGAACCTCTCCACTCCCCAAATCTGCTTGGAACAAGAGCCCTGGAGGCGTTTTGCTTTGTTCCTAAATTGTATTTTTAGCCAGCATAAAACATGGCATAATAAGGGAAGCTTACTCTAGTTTCAGCTGTGCTGAAGGATGGGCCAGTTCCCAAGCTGAGTGAATGGATACCCTTTACTATTAGAAGAGATAAGGAAGATTGCTGATTTGCAGCCCTTTCCCACTGCAACCTTAAGCAAATATGGTTTAATTAGATCAATAATGATCAAAGTTACTTTGGCCAGAGAAGACTCTCAGTTCCTTTAATGGTGATGCATCCACTGCCTCAGAAAGGAAAAACAAAAACAAAGCAGAAAAGAGAAAGTCAGGGAATTTTTGCCAGCCCTAATCCTTTAAAATAGTTTTGTTGTTCTTCTTAGTTCAAAATGCTGGGTACTGTCACAATAGCTCTTTGATATTGGACACTGATATTGATCTGGGTGCATCTGTCTCTCTCAGCAGCTGATAATGACAGCACACATGATTTCCTGTTATTGAAGCACCATAGACATTTCTGGATCCAGAGCTTGGCAGCTCCAGGGATCCTTTCCCATCAGCAGCCCAGTGTCCAATGCTCTCATTGCCTTTCAGCCGATGGAAAGAGGATACGCTGCAGCCTTGCTGAGTTGTAAACAACTTGTTTACCTTCTTCTCAGTGTAATCTGTCCCTGCTTCTATCGGCTGCTGTGGCATCAACAGAGCATTAAAACACGCCGAACTCAAAGGCTGATGTGCAGAAAACAACCCAAGGAGCCTTTCCAGGCTCTTCCTTTGTAGAGCAGGGGAGGTTATTTATACCTGTCGTTTCCAGTCAGCCAAAGCAGCCCTGCTTTTGCATGTGGTTAGCTTTGAAGAAAACTAGTTTTTGTTGTTCATTCTGCTAGCATGAAAATGTAAGGAGTGTGGGCCTGATGCTGCTCTTCCTGTAAAGCTCCATTTGGGTCATGCAAAAAGAGACACTGTCTTTTTCACATGCCGTTTATGTTTGAATAGAAAAAGTGAAAGAGATGTGTGTGATTTATAGATCCTCAAATGGCAGGGGAGCACCCCTGCAGCAGAAGGCTGGCTTGAGAGGCAAAATCCCTGCAGATTTTAACCAGCATGCAAAATAAGGGGAATCTGAAAACGTTTGGAAAGTCTTGAGTCTTTCCCCTCCGTGCTCCTGACCGGGACTTTGGAACAACAGCACAAGACACTGACCCAGAAAAAACTTCCCTGGGATTTAGTGCAGTGAGCAGTGAATAGGAATGACAGGGCTCCGATATGAATGCACTCACTTTATAGGGGAGGTGCAGAGCAGCTCTCAAGCACCCTCAGAAAGTGTGATCCTGCTCCTGTTGAAATCAAGGGCAAACCTGCAATCAGATTTGAGGATTTTAAGAAGTGATGGAAATTTGTGCAGCACAGATTCGAAGCTGACAGTAGTTCACATTGCTCTCTGCCCATGCATCTGAGACACCGTCCCCGTGCAGGAGGATGCTTTCCCTGTCAGCCTCCCATCTGCAGAGCACAAAGGATCAATAACAGGCAACTGGTTTTGGACATGCTCTTTATGAGAGATTTTGAGTTACTTTCAAAAACTTGTTCTGAGAAGTAGTTGATCTTAATAGAAAAATACCTTTCCTTGTGTTTTACACTACCTGCTTGTTTAGTTTGGTGAAAAACTTGAACTGCTCTTGAATAAAACGCAAGCAGTTACTTTTAGTGCTCATGCTTGAAAACAGAAACTTGGTTTTGATAAATACTGGCTTCTGTCTCCCTCAGGCATAGTGGAGACTTTTTGATATTCAAATTGAACTGGAGCTGTCATAAAATCATGATAGTGAATTTAGCAGAATAACCTGAACAGGGTGATAATCCAGGTAATCTCATTTAGGCATGGCCTCATCTCAGGTAGGCACCCCTGGGAAAGGGTGGGTGTTGGAGGCAAGGGTAAGGAACCATCTAATCTGCCTGGACAGAATTGCCAAGCTTTGCCAGTCTGTCAAAAAGGGAGAGGTGAAAACCGGCATAGAGAGTGCTGGTGTCCCTCGCTTCGACATATCCCTGGTAGTACCTATGCAAGGAACTTGGATAGCTCAAGGATGGTCCAGCCCATTGTTAGGCACCTGCCTCTTCTATTGATGAAGAACTTGTACTGGATACATATTGGTTTTAGCTCTTCTCTTGAAGCTTGGCCACTGTTTTGGCAGGTATGCAACTGAAAACGAAAAACATTGAAGGCCTTTTCACAGTGGCTAGGGAATTTGGCTGTGAATAAGAATCGATTTAAATCCTTGTCTCCTCTTGTTTCTTGTTCTCTGTTCAAGTAATATGTGCAAAAGTGGTGCCTCCTGATGATTTCAGTCACCTGTAGGGGCTTCTCAGGGAAAAACTGGCACATTGCTGACTAAATATAGCCAACAATAGATACGTCACTGATCAGGTCTGAAAAGGAATGGACTTGACTACTGCCTGGGCATTAGATGACTTTTAGACAGCATGGAAAAGGTTTGACTAGAAGTATAAGAAACCATGCGAACCTCATAAAGTTCAACAAGAGTAAGTGGAATGTCCTGCACCTGGATTGGGGCAATCCCAAAGCCCTGTGAGAAGGACTTGGAGGTATTGGTGAATGCAAAACTGAGTATGAGCCAGCAGTGTGCACTTGCAGCCCAGAAAGCCAAGTGTATGCTGGGCTACATCAAAAGGAGCATGACCAGCAGGTCAAGGGAGGTGATTCTCCCCCTCTACTGTGCTCTCATGAGACCCCACCTGCAGTATTGCGTTCAGCTCTGGGGCCCTCAACACAAGAAAGACATGGACCTGCTTGAGCAGGTCCAGAGGAGGGCAGCAAAGATGATCAGAGGGCTGGAGTACCTCTCCTGTAAAAATAGACTGAGAGAGTTGAAGTTATTTAGCCTAGGGAAGATTCTGGAAGACCTTACAGCAGCCTTCCAGTACTTAAAGGGGGCCTACGAGAAAGATGGGGAGGCATTCTTTATCAGGGAATGTAGTGATAGGTCCAGGGCTAATGGCGTTAAAAGAAAGAGGGTAGATTTAGATTGGATACAAGGAATAAATGTTTTATGATGAAGGTAGTGAGACACTGGAACAGGTTGCCCAGGGAAGCTGTGGCTGCCCCATTGCTGGAACTGTTCAAGGCCAGGTTGGATGAGGTTTCGAGCAACCTGGAAGGTGTCATTTCCTGAGACAGGGGGGTTGGAACTAGGTGAGCTTTAAGGTCCCTTCCAACTCAGACCATTCTATGATTCTATGAAACGGCATTTCCTAGTTTTTTTCCGTATGTTCATTCAAAACCTGCTCATTATAACTGACACTGAAACAATGATGTCTTCAAACTCAACTGATTGCCCACTGTATGACTTGAAGTACACCGTTAACTTCTGTGTTTTACCTGGCCAATATAAGAAGTCGTTATTATATTCCTCTGATTGTAGTTTATATAATAAACTTACCTATGACTGACAATGTGATGTATTTAGTTCTTTTAGAAGAACTATATGAGCTTGGCAAACTGTTTTCACATTGCCTTTTTCCTGTTTTCATTTATGATCATATACTCATGAAAACATCACAGAAAACAGTGTGAGGCTAAAGGTAGAAAAGTACAGACAGGAAAAACATTTTCAGGAAGTTCAGAGTACTAAGATTCCTAAATGTTTTCTGCAGCTAGTTTCTAGATAGTAAATAATTATTTAGTCAGACTATGAATAGTAAAAAAAAAATGTTTCCCGATTTGTTATAAGCAGTAACTTAAGCTCTTTTACTCCATGCTAAGTCTGCTTCTTTAAAAGAAAGGAAACACATCCAGCTCTTAAGTTTTGTTTTTCATTGTGATTTGTAGTGATATAGTTAGGAGAGGTACATAATAAATTAATGATAGGAAATTGCAGAACAGGTCAAGGTCACTTTGTGCATAAATTGGAGGTCTAGAGTTGTACATTTCATGCTATTTACCTTATACCACTTTATTGATTTTTCACTCTGAGGAAAAAAGAGAGAGAAGGTCTTTGATAGATTTTTATATCCTCAGTCTATTCTAAAGCCGCCTTTGTTCTGATCTTCCTGATGTTCCCACACTTTCATGGCAATAGTAAAGTCCTGCTAAATTGCAGTGCTGTTGTAACACAATGACTCAAAAACCAATGGCAATTTTAATCTTATAAAAAACATTTGCCAGAAGAGTCAGAGAAACTTTTAGCCCACTCAGCCAAGAGAGAATGGACAGGGAACTCTCTTTTAACCTTTCATCTGACTTTTAGAAGCAGAAGCTGACTATCACCTGTTCTTTCCATCTTTCAATATCCTTACAAAGAGAATTGCAGTGCAGTTAGAAGTTTAGTTACCACACCCACAGTAAAGCATAGCAATAATGCTATAGAGTGAACTGGTTTAGATAAAATTGAATAATAATTCGCAGTGAGATCAAGGTAGAAACAGGTCCCTATGAGTTGATTACAATTTCTGAAGGGACAGAAAACAACCCTGTCACTGATCATTGCTGGATGGGAGTAAGCCTTTATACTTCTGCAGCAGTGTCTGACTCATGGAGGGAACAGCTAGCGTCAGGGAGCTGATGCAGAAGGAAAGCCATTGAAGATGCTTGGTTACATGGGAAAGAGAAGAGACCATCTCATGAGAATCACTAGGCAAGTTCCTTAAGGACCCAACCATTAAAGGATTAATTGCTCTATATTTAAGTAACAGATTTATTTGGAAAGATCTTTGGTACTAAATGGTTACAGAGAGGGTGCTAGTATGATCACTTGCCTGAAAGGATGGTGTCAAACCCACATCTATCTGTATGCCAATGTTCATATTTCATCTCCTGTCAGCCATGTAAATTCCTACTATGTTTCACATGGTTTTTTTTCATTTTCTTTGACCCTGTGCCTCTTTGTCTATGTCTATACTGCTATGTAAAAGCAGTAGATTTGTCTTTTGTAGGTTTATCTTTTGAGTAGTTTATCTTCATCCTCTTGCCACCAGCTACCTTGACTAGATTTCCCAGACACCCACTAAGTATCTCTGATTGGGCCACTCCCATGTTTTTCTGACTGTGATTCTCATCAGAGTATGGTCTTTGTCAGATAATAGTGAAGTATTACAGTCTAACAATTTGCTTCAATAGAAGGAAACCTGTTCCCTTCTCCCAGACAGACCCTTTCAAGTGGAGAAGGACACATCACTCCCCAGTGGGTTTTATAGCCATCCAGTACAGAGTGGCATTTCTGTGAGAAATAGGCGTCAGAGGTCGTAAGCATGGGAAGATGGCTCAGAACTGACCAGTGATCAGAGGTGCTTCAGGCCCAGAAATCAGACTTAATAACCACTGGTAGAGTGGCACTTCTTGGTAGTTGGGTCCTACCTCAAATGGTATTAAAACTGGAGATCGAGAAAAGGAACCAAACAAGAAAATACAGCTGGTGAAGTCTGGCAATGATGATAAAGCAGTATATAAATGGTAGACTGTGATGATAATGAAACCCTGCTGGTTTGAGAAAATCTGAGACTTGAAGGTAATGGTTTATGTACAGCAGATAAGTAGCTACTAAGAACATTTAAGCAATACAGGTCACAGTTCCTGAATGTTAATGTGAAACAGTGATTGTATTCAGTTCATATGAAATACATTGTTAAATTCACAGAAAATCTTTTAGGTGATTCAGAATAATTAAAAATAGTAACAATAATCTTATAAAATTTTGTATTAAAATAGGAGGCTTTTCTATTTCCCGTTCACTGGGTTTACAGGCTTCCCTGACAGGATCAGCAAATACTACAAGAAAAATGCTGTAAATCTGACTAAGACAGAATAATTATAAATTAAAGGTTAGAGAAGAATTATTTTATTGGCACTTATTGCTTTATTAAGTAATCAATAAAGGCAGGAACACATGGCATATGAAGCTGACAGAATTCCTGGTACTTTGACTAACATTGGTTATTATTTGCAAATCATTTGCAAATTATTTGCAAATTATTTGCAAAGAAGTTTTGGCATATGGATTTTAGATATGTTGAAATGTTGTAAGTGCAGGTTAAACTAATAATAAATGACTAAAATATTAAGCGAGAATGAAGTGTCCTTTGGGCAGTTTCTGGATTAGTAGGAAGTGAGGTAGTCAACAGGTGGGTGGTGAGGGAGCATTCATATATTTAGTTGATATCACACAGGAGACAAAGCTTGACAGGAGCCTTGAAGTTTAACCTGCAAAGCTTGACAGTGGAGGTATGCCATCATTCAGGTTTGTTGATGTGACTTTGGTGAATTCAGACTTCAGTGAAAGAGCACAAAAGCTGCCATACCTGAGGGCAGATTTAACTGGAACACCGCCAGTCCACCAGCAGGGCCCAGTAACAGATCCTTAAGAGCATTCATAGCTGGCTTCACTTTATCTCAGTTTTCTCCACCCATCCAGTGACTCCAAGATACTACAAAGGGGACACAGTGGAGAACCTGGCCAGTGGAGGAGAGCCAGACCATACCATCCAGAGACATCTGTGTAGTTTCCAAAAGCTGTTCAGATATGTTGGTAGAGTACTATGTTTAAGCTAAGCAGACTGTCTCTCGGTTCCACTGGTGACAGATGATCCACTGGTTATCTAGTGCTTCATACAGCATTCCAAACTGTGAATACACTAGGGTAATACAGGATCATGCTAACTGATGAATTGGGCTTTATAGGCTCAGCTGACTTCCTCAGATAAAATAGAAACAAACTTTTCCAATCCGTGGAGCCAAGTACAAACTCAGACTTCAGAACTGAACATCTTTGGCTAATGCCTCACCATCCTACACAATACTGTTTTCTCAATGTCTTTACTACTGTGGAAACAACTGTCTGTCCCCTTCTGCAGACAAGTTTTCTCCTACACAAAATGCCTCCAAAGCTGTTTATTCCTGCTCTAAAACTGGTCTTCAAGACTGCTTATTTATTTTGCATTCTGCAGCCTGCTGCTAAAATCTATATATTATGTCAGGCTCTAACAACTAGGTTTCTGGAGATCTAACCATGTGCTTCCAGCTTGCTCTGTCCCTTTCTCAGGGGGATGGTGGACACTCTTCAGTAACAGTCGTGGAACATTTAGGTACGTACCTAAGCCTTGTTCACTGCTTAATGGTTAGGACATCTCCATAAGAAAACAAAGGCATAAAATTAATTTCTTCCAGTCCATATCCTCTGGCCATGGAGCTATAGGAGACAGGCATAACCAGCTAAACTCTCCAATGAAAGCAGCTGCTGTTCTTTCTGCCAAAGCCATTTCATGTGGCACAGTTACTGTGATTAGGACCTCTCTGATTATTACAGCAGAGGGTTGTGAATTTCAGCCAGGCTTGGGCAGGATCTGGACAAAAAATACTCCATTCAAAAAATACCAACTTAATACCTTGAGATAGCCACAACAGCCAAACTTCAGTTTTTTGCCAACACAAGTGCTGGCAAAAGGAGCAGGTGCAGGTGCTAAGGTAGCAGTCTGCATAAGTCTCTTAGCCTTGAGAGAATAAATTCTGACTAATCAGCAGCTTACATCTATACTGTTAAATGCATCTGCAGCAGGAAATTATCATATCTCCAAAACAAGGTCTGCAAAGAGTCATGTATTCTCTGCTAGTGCAAGTGTATCCTTTTATAAAGCAGATCACTGCATTCTGACTGCCTAGCGTTTGCCCTGGATTGTCTCCTGAGTGCTCTTGTTCCCAGAGCCCAGTAGTAGGCTCCTGAGAAAAACACAAACCTAGCCTGGATTTTATCTGTGAGGGAGCTAAGTTGGGTCTCTCCAAGACAGAGGCCTGTCTCTCCAAGGCGATGGAAATGACATTTATGCAGTAGGATGATCATAGAATCATAGAATAGTTTAGGTTAGAAGGAAACCTTCAAAGATCATCTAGTGCAACCCCCCTGCAATAAGCAGGGACATCTTCAAATAAATCAGGTTGCCTAGAACCATATCCAGCCTGGCCTTGAATGCCTCCAGGGATGGCACACCCACCACCTCTCTGGGCAACCTGTTCCACTATTTTACGACCCTCATTGTAAAGAATTTCTTGCTCAAGCACTGGGGATGAACTGAGCAGCTAAATTTTCTGGTAGCGTAGACATAACCTCACTTTAGGACTTTTTTTCTTTATGCCAGGACCATAAGCATTAGTGTTTAAAACCCAAATATCCTCAATGCTTACTTACACAGGTGACATTCCAGTAGAAAGTACTTTGCCTTTTCTGGGCTAAATTTTACTGAGGTTGTCCAAAAGTGAGATGGTATTTACATGCCTTACCTACATGCCTTCTAGTTTCTCTCATCAGCTGGGAAGGGTCAAAGTACTCAAGATTACTTTGAGAGCAACATTATCTCAACCACTCTTTTTTGGGCTGATAAAGAGAATGACTGCAAAAACTTCACAAAGGAAAAATGTCTTTGATACCAAATTGGTTTTAAGACGGATGTAACTGCACTGACTTTGCTGGAATTTGTCCAGGACTTCATCATAGTCGGAGTTAAACCAAATAACTCTCAGATCATGAGTGTTTTATTTGGAAGAAGAGTCTAATCCTGGTTTTATATTGATCACATTCAACTGTGCAGATTCTACTCCAGGAGTTATTAAAGACATTTAGTCCAATTATACAATTTTTTAGATAGGATTTTTTTTTTTTTTTTTTTTTTTTTTTTAAGAACAAATATACTCTTTATACAGGAGAGATTTCTAAGGTTAACAGGAGTCTGGCAAACCACTGCATCTCTCTACACATTGCTTAGACATAACTACAATGCACATTATAATTCTGGTACAAAACTACCACAAGAAAAAGCAGTTGAGTTGTGGTGTAGATGCTTTCCTATACAGTTAAAGGACTTTACCAAAGCTAGTTTAGGGTGGGGAGATCAAATAGATCTAGTATGTTTTCATGTGAAACATAGCTAAGATGTAGTTCTGGGCTAAAATACAGCAGTGTAAAATTGAGATTATTATGCATTTACCTGTTTTGCTTGGTTTATCAGTAAAAACTGGTGTTTCCATCTTCTGATTTTCCAAATGAGATCTAGGATGATTAAGTCAAATCGTGACATTTTGATCTTCTTATGTAATCACTTATAAAATTCTTACAGTGAAAATTTTAGTTAAACCCTTATACTGGAGTCTTTATTTGAGTCATAGAAGCTAGCTCCTGTAATACCATATGTACAAGAAAATAGATCCACTGAGTACAAAGGACTGTTCTAAAGCTTTAATTCAAAACAGAGCCAGCAGTGAAGGGGTTTTTAACTACGTGTTTTAAACTTTCATGAACAAGTAAAAAAGTACAAGCACTAAAAATATGAAAGCTTGTTTGTTCTGCATTCTTCATCTACTCTCTCATATTACCAGGCTATTTTTGCAATAGATACTGTAACTATAGCAACATTCTTTAATGGATAAATAACATATTAGCAACTGGGCTGAGATGGCTTTTGCAGAAATAAGCTCAAGTAGAATAATTTGTCAATTTATTTTCTCCAGATATAAATACATATATGTATTTTGTAGTGGAAGAATTCAGGACTTGAAGTCATTATGTGTTCATTTTATGTCCATAATAAGTATATTTTATTTGTTTTCAGTGTTCACAGCTATATTTCTGTGACGTTATTAAAGACCATATGCTTTACTGTGGGGGAAGAAAAGAGGAAAAAAAATTATTTATTGAGTCTTCATTTACAGAGTATTTTTGTTCTATATTTTGTCCTATTTGAAAGTCACTTTTTTACTAGGTTTAATAAATATGAACCAGTTTTACATGCACATTTTTATTAGCTGCTTAAATATCACAGATAACAAGTGTTAAAATATTTACTTTCTGCAGATTATGCAAACTAAGTGGCTGCTTTTGTTGCCATTGAAGTTAATGGGAGTTTTGCCACAGACACCAGTGGGAACAGGATCTGGCCTTCAGGAACTCAAAAGTTTAATCAAAGTGAATATGTGTTCTTCTTTTTCAAATAAAACTGTGATTAAGCTACAGTTGTTTCTGTGCTGATAGGAGTCTTCAAAGGAAGTCAGAGCAGCAATTTTTCAAGTGATTGGTGTTATTTGACTCTAAAAGCATCTGGGGTGCAAATTCTGTAGCAATTTTTAAATGCCGAAAGGACTGAGACCACAACAGCAAAGGATTTCATTAAACAGCCGCAGGAAAGGAGTCTCACATCAACCTGCTGCAGAATCTGAAAGAAGGAAGAGAAAATGACTTTTTAGGAATCACAGATATCACATTGACCCTAACTGTAGTTAGATCCAAGATAATTAGCACAGAATAGTCTGCTATAGTACTAAATTACTGTTTCCTTGGGGAAGCATCCAAGTTGCTAGGGATTTAGTCTTTGTCACATCACCTGTAATTAGCTTTCTGAAGTTGTCTTGCAAGGCAGTGGTGCCTCTGGCAATCAGTGTTATGGTGTAAAATAAAATAATGGGTGAACCCACCCCTGATGTCCTAAGCTGGACGGTGGAAAGCAGATAAATACTATTTTGTCAAACCTTTGAAAAAATATACTTTTGTTTACACTTAACTTCACCATTGGCAAAAATGGCATGTCAGATACTGAATCTAACCCACACTTCGCCCTTTTCCAATGGAGCTATTTCCAGACGTTACATGGGAAAACATGTAGACTTTTGGCTACTTTAAGATGTAAATACCAAAACATGGTTTTGCCTAAAGGGATGTGATTTGGTTACAGTGGAAAGCTGGCTTAATATGTAGTGTATCCCACAGTTGTCGATGTGTTATATGACCATCAAGTCTCCATGGAAGATGGATGAGGCTGATCTGAAAATGCCCATGTTTCATCAGGCTGGTTATGACAAATTGTTTCTCAGATTCTTTTGCAGACATGTTACATATAGCATGAGTAAATACAAGCCAGTTTCTGTCACTGTAGGCCGTGCCACAAAACCTCTGATTAGGAAATGCAGCTTCTAACTCAGTCTTGGAGGGAAGGAGTGGAGGAGTGGCTAGAAGAGGATCATAGGCCAGGCAAGAAGTAAGAAGTGGTATGAAGTTGTGCTGAGTCAGTATATTCCCACAGCAAATTAAACCAGACATTTTCCCTTTTCTCCTCAGGAGGTTCTGAGTCACAAAGAACCTACTCATCTATTTCATCTATTGTGTATCATATTGCTTGGAGGAGGTTGAAAAGAAAAGAGGAAGATGAGAGGTAATTTGGAAGAGAGGAACCATATCAAAATATTTCCTCCACAAGCTTAACATCTAACCCTTCTCTTTGTGCTACTCTAATTGACTTAATTTCTTACACTATGTTAAGATAAAAGAAAATGTTCCTGTACAGAAATACTTACTGGGATTAGAGGTGGCAGGAGGCTGGCATGCCAATCCATTAACTCAAAAAAGTCCATTTAGACCATGAGTTGAGTTACCCATCCATCAATCTTACAGAGGGGGATTTGGCTTCAAGTATCCAGAGTAGCTGTTGTAAAGAAGCAAAAAGATCTGTTCTTTGTGTGTGTGGATGTTTAAGGGAAAAGGTGTAGCCTAGAATTAAAGTCAAACTTGGTATATGTGGTATCACCACATGATATGCCTGTTATTGGCAAGGTACTATTCATTGACAGTTTAGCTGGTACAGATAACGGAATGGGCATAATATAATTTCTCTAGTTTCTTGGGAGTTGTTTGACTTAGCTTTAGTGTTACACAATATTCTGATTAAAAATTAGCACTTCATAAAATATGTATGTATGAAATTAATTAAAAACCAGCTGAGACATCACACAACATATTAGTGAGAGAAAAATATTAATGAGTAGAATTGCTTATCTCTTGCTGGTCAATTTTCAGCCTAATTTCTCTTTTAATGTTTTTATGAATGACTTGGAATTAGACATTAAATTGCAACCTGTGAAAAAAAAGGTGGAATAATGGTTTATTAAATACTAATTTACAACACATTACAGTTATAGAACACCCTGCTTACTTATGAGCTGGAGGCAAACAAACAGTGAGGACTTCAACATTCTTCAAAGACTACAGAACAGAGGGGCTTAGATCTTCCTTCTTTGCATTTACATTCATCAAGTTAGAAAAACTCCAGGGAAACATCCAGTTGTTATTCCCAATCCCAGCTCCAAGAAAATATCTAGTCATTATTCCCAGTCCCTGGGTAGGAAGAATGATATGTGAAGGTACCTGGCAGGTGTAGTGGAGTGATGGAGTCTTTCCTAGGCTCCTGTCCAGCTCCCAGGGTACCCAGGGCCCTTTCCCCAGAGTTGCTCCCCATGTAGTCTCTTCCCCAGGTTTTATCATTTCAAGAGATTCTTCCTTCCCAGGTGCACAACCTGTCCTTACTGAATTGCACAAGGTAGGCCTTCCCCCCTCCCCATCTCTCTAGGTCCCTCTGGATAGCAGCTTTACCACTGGGCATATTGAATGGTCCCCTTAATTTAATGCAATCTGCAGACTTAGTGAGGAGGCACTATGTCACCGCCTTCAGGTCACCGACAGTTAAGCATCACAGATCCAAGGATAGACCCCTGCAGGGTTACATCCTCCAGGCAAAGCACGACCCATTGGTCATGACCTTCTGAGCCAGACCATTACTTCTGGGGATTTTCCTGCCAGGAGAGTGATCTTGGCGCAGGATCAGATAAGCTGCAGAGCCAGCCTGACTGAGGGATCTTCAGCATGCACCTGGGATGGAGAAGGGCAGCCCAGTGTCAGTGAGCCAGCTGGTCCTGTCATCTTAACCATGTGAACCTGCCCTTATGCAGACTTATAACACTTAATGCCCTTATAATACTGTGTCACACTGACTAAGACATTTGGCTTCTGAGCATCAGTCTGGCTGATTTTTCAAAAAGACTTCCCATTTTGCCTCCCCACTGAAGGTGACAGAGGCCAAGCCTTAACGGAGGTAAATGTTGAGATAATCAGATGATTTGGAGCAACTCATTCCTCATGGGCAAAGAAACCAAATGAAGCAGATGAAATCTGCGATGTTATAAAGGGCCAAATTCAGAGAGTTGCCAAATATCGTTGGATATCCAAGGAAGCCAATGGTGGTTTAAGGGGTCAATCACACACACAAAAAAAAAAGCCTTTATATATAAATGTCTAGATAAACTTCTATATATGCATGTATAGATGCATCTCTATAAGAGTGCATATATATTTGTATGCATGTATTTAGCATATGTATTATTTAGGATTATTTATTTAGGATTATTTTCTTAGGTTGGTTTGGTTTCTTCTTTCTGCAAAGCTTTTGTTGTGAGTGTATATGTAGGGTAATAATGGTTAGTGAGGCTTAAAGATTATAAAAGATGAAAGCTTTTAAAGACTAAGAAACCCATCATAAGAATGTTTTAAACTATTCTTGATCACAGAAAATTTAAGCTGATCTCTTTGTTTACATTAACCAAAAGTAAAAATACAGTGCTCTATATAAAATGTGGAATAAAATAATAAAGGAGAGAACACAGTTGGGTTGTCTGCATGACAGGAAAATCATGAATAGCAGAGTGTGAGGGGCTGGGGAAAAACAGGAGAATTATAATAGTTTTCCAGATTGGAATACCACTACAATAATCCAAGTTAGAATTAAGGAGCCACTTCTTATTTACATGATCTTTCATGATGATAAAAAATATCTTTTCCCTGTTGAAAAAATTATGTGCTTTCTCAGAGGATATGATACTAAGGGTGGTTACTAGCTATTCCTGTTTCCCTTCGGCATGAAGATATATACATTGATTATTCCTGCTGATTTTACTAGCAGTGATGTGCATAAAACCCCATACATCATCCTGCGGTGCTATCCTGAAAAATGTTTTTATTACTGGCACACTGGAGAATATTCTGTGAATTTGCTTACATCTGCTGTCTTAATTGTTGTCCTCATTTATAGGGATTTTTAAATCTGTTAAAATTAATTTTTTGGTCAAAGAAGGACAAGTGTAATATTGGTCTTCATAAACAATATAGAGAAAGTGTTACAAAAAAAGGGCCTGAAAAAAGAGAAAGGCACTCAGACACAGTCAGCCTGGGAACTCAGTGAATTTATTCACCCATTTATTTAGCAAACAATTTTGAATATTCTATAAAACAAAATAATAAACCACATTTTTATCTCTTTACAAAATAACTTGGGGGAAAGACTGACGTGCTGCCTCATCTTTTTTACTCATGATTCATTCTGAACTCTTGAAATATTGTATAGTCCTATTTCTTTCTCTTTTTTCCTCTTATTTCTTTGTCTTTTCTTTCTTTCTTTTACTCCTTTCTCTCTCTCCCTACCCCTCCCCCTTTTCTCTCTTCCTCCCTTTCTGTCGCTCTTCCTTCAGGACCAGCAAGAAAAGCCAATCTGTATCATGCTAATTGTCATGCGAGCACTGCAGTTTTTTCCCTGGTTTTGCTCCCCGTCTCTGCCATAGCTTGGTACTCCCAGCAGCCTGGTGTTACATGAATAGCTTGGCCTATGGGGACCTTTCTGTCTGGGACAGTACCATTTCATCCAGACAGGGAGAGATGGGGGGTTTTGTTCTTTAGATAAAAAGGGAAGGAAGGGAAAAGGGAAAAGGGAAAAAAAAAAAAAAAAAAAAATGACAGACCTTGCTGCAGCCCTTCACTTAGGATTCCTCCTCAGGAATTCTAATTCCAGCTGCATGTTCCAGAGGGGCTCATGGCAGTGATTATTCCAGCCATAAATCATCATTCAGTAGCTTCATGTTCACATACCAGTTCTGTAGGGATTTCTGGTTGTTTTTTTTTTTTTTACTTTCATATACTGTACTGTAGTATTTGCTTGCTAATCATAATCTAACACAGCAACTGTGAGGGGAGAGCAGAATTAGTAAATACTTTGTTTTAAAATAATTGCTGATTTGAGAAGTACCTTTGAGAAACTATAAGCAGCACAGCTGTCAGTAATAGCAATTATTTATATACTGAATGAATGCATTTGTGTTTACCTATGTGGGAGGGCATTTTACTTATCGACTGTTACCTTTCTCCCTGAACATTCCCATCTGCAGTTT
Organism: Strigops habroptila; assembly: GCF_004027225.2. Classification (NCBI taxonomy): domain Eukaryota; kingdom Metazoa; phylum Chordata; class Aves; order Psittaciformes; family Psittacidae; genus Strigops; species Strigops habroptila. The sequence goes on along the minus strand of NC_044278.2, from coordinate 64,708,751 downwards.
TACAGCTATGTTGTGACCATTTCTGTGAGAACAATTTTGTTTTATAAAAAGCTTATTTCTTAAACATAATTGTCAAAATATGTCCCTTAATTTCTGAAAAGCAAGAGCCAAAGGTGGGATAGAACTCATTGATATTATCACTGATAAGAGATTAACACAGATCATGCCCTAAACTCTCTGCTTTGTTGCAGGGCTGGATCCAGATGTCTCAGCTCAGAGACTTAATAACTGTTTCTTGAGCACCTATACTTTGTGGCATCTATATAAAATGGACACCAAGAGCTTCATCATGTGGATGTTTTGCCTAATCAGCATCTTAAAGCTGCAATTTTTTTGTAACCAAAGATTATTTTCTTGAATTAAAATCTTTCATCTCCATAATTATCATACATATATCCTTGATGTACTGCATGGTCTTCATTTGCCTATAATCAAATATCCATAAGACTAAAAATAAAATCCTGGACTAAGCACTTCTGCCAACTGCATTTCACAGATTAAAACCCAAAGAGCAGATAATTCTTGTGTTGCTATTTATTAAACTGAAAAAGATCACTGTACGTTGAAGAGTCTACTGGTGTGTCTGTATAGGTGGTGTAATAGAAGTATCAGTTTTTCTGAGTAGCAATGCAATGTACCACACCTCTGATAAAATAAAAAAAAAGTGACCTATAAACATAGTTAGCTCACTCTAAACTAAAAGCATACTCAGGGAGGCAAATATCCTTTTCATACTCATATGAACACTATTTTAAAGCCCATCAAAGTGAACTAGGTATTCTTATCGAAGGAAGCAGATGTACTTTACCTCACTTCCCTTTCCCCCTTTCTTCTCCATGACCACTGCCCACTCTGGGCTCTGTACTCCTAGGGGAGGAAAGCAGTCGAGCTGCCCCAGAATCCCTCCCGTTCAAAGCTGCACCCAGCTCTGTATTAAAGTCCTGCCTCTTTAGACAGAGACAGGCACCCTCTGATTCACTGTTGACTGGCCAAGGTCTTTTATTAGAGCTAACACTACACATGCAAGCTGCCAGGCTTCCAAAGTATCAACTCTGTTTGCTTGATGGGCCAGCCAGGACTGGAGCTTAGTGAAGGTAAAGTATATAAAAAATTTGGAGGGTTTTGGCCTCAAATGACACACTGGAGGTCACAGAGGAGGTCTGTTGCAGAACAACTATCGGCACATAGATCTCCAAAGTGTGATGATCCCTAATTACTGGAGTATCTTGGTTCCTACAGGGATAGTAAGTTCATTTTACCCAAAAGTCTGATGCCTTTTTGCTTCGAAGAGAATTGTCTGCACTGGTGCCGCATTTCATCGACCTTTCTTCACTCTTTGTCACTGCAGATACCATTATGCCTTCAACTTGTTTTTACAACTTGTGTACAGGAAACCAGGAGCCTTGGGAGCCTAACCTTGGGAAAGAGTCCCCATGCACACAGTGGTGCCAGCTGTGAGGTGAAGTCCTCACCCACAGTGTGCCACAGATCTATTAATGACGCTACCAGTAAACAAGAGTGGCTCATTTTTTCCATGTCTGCATTCAGAGAGTGATGTGGTGTGCAGAGAGTGAAATTTCGGACAGACAGGCAGCATGTAGTCCAGCTGCTCCCCAGGGGAAGAGAGTGGAAAAATAAGGCAGAGTTTAGAAAAGAAAGCATATGGTGCCTCAGAAACATAAAGCTGGTAATAGAATCAGAAAAAGTGTACTGTTACCCACCTCTACCCCGTCTTTCCTGAGTAAATGAAGACTTTGAGTGATTCTTGTAACTTCTGAGTTTCATGAAGACAGTCAGTGGTGGGATGCTGACTGTGATCCCCATAGGCATAAAGAAAACCAACTGAAGCAGCTGAGTTAGGAAAAACTCTTGGCTGAATCAGTAAGAGAATCACAGAATCACAAAATGGTTGATGTTGGAAGGGACCTCTGGAGGTCATATTGTCCAACCCCCCTGCTCAAGCAGGGCCACCTAGAGCCTGTTGCTCTAGAACCATGTCCAGCCAAGTTTTTATTATCTCCCTCTTTGGGCAACCTTTGCTAGTGCTTGGTCACCTTCGCAGTGAAAAAGTGTTTCTTGATGTTCAGAAGGAATTTCCTGAGTTTCATCCAGTGCCCATTGCCTCTCATCCTGTCCCTGGGCACTGCTGAAAAATGTCTGGCTCCGCCCTTCATTGGACTGTCTCCAATATTTTCATGTACTGTATGTCTTGTACTGGGAGCCCAGAACTGGACACACTACCCCAGGTGTGTCCTCACCAGTGCTGAGCAGAGGGGAGGGCTCACCTCTCTTCATCTGCTGGCAGTACTTTGTCTAGTGCAGCCCATGACACCATTTGCTTTCTTTGCAGCAAGGGCACATTGCTGGCTTAAGTTCAACTTCATGTCCGCTGGGACTCCCAGAGCCTTTTCTGCCAAGCTACTTTACAGCTGGATAGCCCTCATCATGTAGTGGTGCCCTGGGGTTGTTTCTCCCCAGATGCAGGACTTTGCACTTGCCCTTGAACTTCAAAAAGTTCCTGTCAGCCCATTACTCCAGCCTGTCAAGGTCCCTCAGGAGTGACCCTTTCACGTATTGGCCACTCTTCCTATTTTTATGCAATCTGCAAACTGCTGAAGGTACATTGTGCCCCATCGTCTAGATCGTTAGTGGAGATGCTAAGAAGGGCTGGAGCCCTGGTGAATATCAGTAGTTACTGGTCTCCAGATATCACTGTTGTGAGTGCAGTGCTGACTCCTGACCTATACACTCTGCAATGGTTGTGCAAATTCCTAGGTGAACAGAGTCCATCTGAGATTTGATGGTGTATAAACAGTTGTGAGGATGTGGTACAAAATGGTACTAAAGTTCACTATGCTCCAGACCCCTCCCATTCCCTTATCCTCTTTTCCACAACAAGCCCAGACACCCTCACTTTCTGCTGGGAGTTGGCTACAATGAATTCCAGCTGCCTGCTTTTACTTTTGTGCCTCTGGCACTGGAAAATCTCCCCCTTCCCTTTCTTTCTGTAATAGGAGGTCTTTCACCCGACCCTGAAAAGCCGTGAGTCTTTTTTCTGTCATTTCCTGCTCTACCCTTTTGCTGGAGAAAACAGCACAAAACTAATTCAAAGAGGTTGGTGGTAAAAGCAGATCCTATGGATCTTTGCAAGTAGTTGAAATGGAGCCACAGTCTTCAAGGAAATGGCCTGGATGCTGGTTTGTCGTCTTTTCTTTTTTCATTCTGCTGGCTCAGGAAAAATGCATCAATGAAGACAATGGTAACAATAAGAGGAATAATAACAAAAATAACCTAACTTTTACCTGAAAGAGACTTTTCTTTGTATATTTGTCAAATTACTATATTTAATCCTTTTTCTAGTCGGGTCTACTATTTCTTGTGCTGTTCATGGTTATGGTAACATTCTGTTGGTATAAATATAAAGATGGTTTTCAGAAATAGTAATAAATATCATGTCACCTTTAGGAACTTAAGCTTCTCAGGCAGCTAAACCTGTACAAATCGTACTTTTCCTATGAAAGCTGCTAGAAATTTTAAATGAGAAAAATTCATCATGTTTTTCTAATTGCAAATTGAATAACTGTCCTAGGTCTAATAACTGCAAGTTTATTTCAAGATCCTGATAATTTGTTGATCATGTGTCTTTTAAAAGGAAAAGTAAATAACCGTGATCTGTGAGGAAGGTGTGAGTTCAAAGCAATTCTGTGTCAGTTCTTTTGAAGCCAATATATCTTATTTCAGTTTTACTTTAAATGCTGGTTTGCAGCAGCTACAAATAGGTATTTTACTAGAAGTCTGTTTGTAAACTAGCCCTGAGCTATGAATTCTCACACACAACTGCAGTGCAGACCTGGTAACTGTTTTGCATTCAAAAGTCCTATCTACTAGAATAGAAGTATTCATGCCTATAAGCTTTGCTGTCAACTGCAGCAACTCTTCATAATGTCTTCATAATAATCATAAGATCAAAAATAACCAGTAACACAAGAGGCTAGTCCTGCTGCATTCTGCAAAGTATTCTCTGATGGCCATGGGCCAGTTTCAGTGCAAGGCATGCAGATGTTGCTTCCCCACTCTAATGCACTCACCTACTCCTGCTACACAGCAGTTTGAAGACTGTAAGTCTTGAATTTTATTTGACTCCCATTTGCTGACGTACTCCCATCCACTAGAGTCACATAGAGTCACAACAGTGTTTTCTTTCAGCAATTAAAAATGCTTTTTACATGCCTGCTTCCAGCTGAAGTTATCCAATATTTAACAATGAATTATGGAATAGTATTTAAGAGCTTAAGCGGCATTCCAATCACGTGTTCAAAAAGAAGAATCCACCTTTGTATTTATTGCTTCAAAATAAACTACCAAATCTAGACATTTCAACCACAAGTGTCAAAATACTTGCAATAAATAATGGGGGAAAATAGTGAATTGTAGCAAACCACAGAGCCAAATCCCTACTACCTTGTAATTCCATAAAGGTGTTGCTAATCACATGCATTACTGTAACCTTCTTGCTAGAAATTAGAGTCTTATCACTATAGCTATGTAAATTTTTATTTTATTTTGATGAACACAATACTGGGCTGATACAATATTGGAAATTATCATTCTTGTTTTTTATTTTGGTACAAGCGGAGAACTCATTTAAGTTTTTCCTGTGGGAAGCAAGATGGTAAAGCTAAAGAAGCCATGGACATGATGGACTGCTTAAAGACCAGTTTTCTGTTTTTAATTAAAATAAGAAATCTCTCTGTTTCCCTACCCCAAGGAAATTTGCATATTAAAAAGCTACAGAAATGAGGTTTATATTTGTTCTTTATGGCTAGGAGGTGGAGGAGAGGGCAGTTAGTGTTCAACATTGACATCAGCCTTAAAACTGCAGACTGCAGACCTTTACAATAGAATTAGACTTCCGTGTTGCATAATGAGATTCATTATAATTGACGTGCGTAATTCCAATCATGTTCTGTGTTGATTCAGCCTTTTGTTGTCAAGACAGCCTGTTATTACATACTGAACTAACCTTACTCACATAAAATGATTAAAACAAAACATCTTCAAAGGTTGTTGGTTTGGGGTTTTCTTGTTCTTAAATGAATGCAAGGTACCCCTTCCCTCCCACGCCTGCCTCCCCTGCAGCATTTTCTGTGAAGCCAGAAAATCCAGTGTGTAGCACAGAACAGTCTTTCCTCAGTGAGAAAAACTATTCTCAAAAGATGATCCCACAGGACAGTTTCATGAGTGTTCTCTCTACATTATAGTGTAGAAAACAACACTATAATAAATATATAAATTAATAAAGGCAGAAAGGGGTCTCCAGTATTTCCAGAGTTGAGAAGCATGGTAACTAGTAAAGACTGTCAAGGCTGTTAATGTTTATAAAGTGCCCATCAGGGTCATTCAGGGGTACTAATTCACTAAAATATGGCAAAATCAGAAGGCTTGACCTTTTCAGCTTCTCTGCTGGTTTTTGTTTTGGTTTTGTTGGTTTGGTTTGGTTTGTGGTTTTTTTGAGGAGAAATAATGAAAAGAAACAGAAGTTCACAAAATCAGAATGGTTGATGTTGGAAGGGACCTCTTGAGGTCACCTTGTCCAAACTCCTGCCCAAGGAGGGCCACCCTAAAGCACATTGCCCAGGACCATGTCCAGACAAGTTTTGAGCATTTTGAAGGATAGAAATTCCACAACCTCCCTGGGCAACCTCTGCCAGTGTTTGGTAACCTTTACAGGGAAAAAGTGTTTCCTGATGTTCAGAGGGAACCTCCTGAGTTTCAGGTGGAGTTCATTGCTTATTACTTACTTATTATTACTCTGTCCTAGGTATTTCAGTACCTACCAGAACACTCACAAAAAACTCATTCACCCCATCTTTAAAACCAATGGAGGGAGCATTCATCTGGCCAAAGACTTCTGTGATGGAGACATCAACATCTGGGTTGGTCAGCACCCTTCATAATAAATAGAGAAAAATAGGTATTTCTAAGGAGCATTCATCTCATTTTAAAACACATCAAAAATAAGTCAGATTAATCCCATCCTCAAAATACCCATTAGTTCCACTGACTTTGAGGGAAGTTTAAGGTGACTTATTGTAGTTGTAGACGTCTGTATAGGAGCACTGTCTGGTGATCCTTCAAGACCATATGTACACTGGCAAGGCCACAGGGACATGTGAACAATCACGGATGTTCAGATATTGCCAGAAAAGCAACCTCATTTCCCCCATTTGGCAGGATTCACAAATTAAATGTTCCTGCATTTGTCCCACAATATGCAGACTGCTCTGGTCGTAGCAGAACACACACCTTGGAATTATAGTCTGTCTCAAAAGCATAAATGTCCACATAATTATCACTGTGCCTGTCACTTAAGAAACACTGATGAAAGGAAATCAGGCTGGAAGCAGAAGGGTCACATGCAAGTACTTACTTCTCCCACAAAACAGTTGAAACAATTTCCTTTTGCTGAGCTACAAATGGAAATTGGCTTGAAGGGAAACACCAGCATCACGCAAAGTTCAATCAACAGCTCTGGCAGTTCTGGAAAGGCGTACCAGGGAGATTTCAATGAGACCCGTATTGACCATTACTATGAAATGAAAATGTAGCTGCCAGTAAAGCAGTCTGTCTGATTGCCAGTTAAGCAAATTAATCACCCGTCACTTTCCCTTGCCATGAGTGTACTACCAAGAAATAACATCCAGGTCTGAGGGAATGCCTGTGAGGAGGCAGATCAGGAGCTTGGCTTTCAGCTCAAAGCCCAGGTGAGACTCAGGCCTGGAGAGGGGGAGGAAAAGGATGAAATGAAGGCAGGCAGGAGGGGGCTGGTACCTGTGAGAGGCCAGTTTTCACAAACTTCTTGCAAAAAGCAAAGCTGGTACCTTGCTAGTGGCCAGTTCAACTTAAGTGAGGCAGACAGCCTCCTGTGCAGCTGTGGTTCTTGCTGAAGTTATTTCCAATAGCTGCTAAAACAGCAACCCCTTAGGTGTTTGCTAGGGGCTGGGGACGCACCCTGGTGGATACATTCAAATGGAAAGTCCTAACCCAGAAGAATGTCATTGTCCCTCACATGTTGATTGTCCTGACTGAATATTCTGAATGTGCAGATCATCCAGTGAGTTTGGGGGAAAAATTCAAAACTAAGGCTTAAGCAAATAAAGCCTGAATACTGTAAAGAAAAGTTTTCTTGGTGAGTTCTGTGATCGGCAAATCCCAGCACCCTCTTCATGGGGGCCTTGCTGTTGATTGAAAACTTTTACAGGCACTTTCCTGAGAGTTGGGACATTTATGATTCTTCTTTCAGTCATGGATTTCAAAGCCTATGAAATAACATTGCAGCTTTCCTTCAGTCAAGAAGCCAAATGAAAGAGAACAGAACCAGCAGAAAGCATTTATAGGACCTATACCCTTCTAGAGCCACAGTGAGGAGAGAGTGTCTACCAGCGGCACTGACATGAGGCAACTGCATCCCCCACCTGGGCTGGGATTTAGTACAAATTCAGAAAGTCAGACTTAGCTATCTAAGTGCCCGCTATATTCAGTTGGGATCCAGAGCTTGATTTAATTGCCCTTTGTAATTCATAAGGTATTTGAACCATCCTCATGGTATGATAAGGGCCTACTGCATGGTCTTCTGAAATGGCAGTTGGAGGCTAGGAGAAACACATTAGGGCATCTCATGTGGCAATAGATGCCTATATTTAGACAGGTGACTACCACTTCAGGTAGATTGTCATAGACTGTAGTCTCAGACAGTGACTGGCGGACAAACACACAACATATATTGCAAGCTCCTAAATGAAGGTGTTTGAAATTAAGCTAAACTTACGTTTAGGACATCTGTCTTCAAATTGCCCTTTCTTGGTTTTTTTCATGAGACTCCTAGAAAAAAAAAATTCTTTTTGAGATTGTCATGTCTGTGCCAAGTATGAAAAAATCAGTTGACGGATGTTAAAGTTAACACAGTGTGAATAGGGTATTGCCTTGGTATTAAAGTAACACGCAAGAGAGAGCAGACAGATAGCTACACCTAGTTTTCAATCATTCCACAAAGTCCAAGATGTCTCACCCCTTTCTGACTATGGCAGACTGTTCAGGAAGTCCAGAAAGCCATGTAACTTGTGACCACCTCTGTCTGACTAATGACACAGGTATAAACACAGCTACTGCTGCCACAAAAATGGTTGGAAGACTGGCACAAAATAAATAGCAGGATAATTAATAAAAATAACTGAAAGTTCATGGTAATTCATGAAAAAAAGGAACAAAAAACCCAAAACCTAATGTTTTCATGAGCTTGACAATACATTAGCAATAAAAAGAGGTCATCCAATTATTAGGTACCACGGGCAACCATACTAACTTGCGGAGCTGTAGGACTATTGAAGGTTATGTTACTACAGGTAAACCAGCAACTGCTTCTTCTAGTTTTGTCTGACAGAAGATTTCCTGTGTGGCAAAGAAGGTACTCCAGATAGTCACTTTCCTTCGCAAACAGCACCACTTACTTCTTCATCAGACTACATAAACTTCTTGGCTGTCATTTAAGATATATAAAAATGTCTCTCTTTAAGTTCTCTCGTATATAAATGTGTGTGTGAAATGAGACACAGGTACAAATTTTCATTGTCACTCTAAAAAATGGGAAAACTTTTTTTTATATACAAATTAATCAAAAGATGATGTACATAAGAAATACTTAAGGCATTAAATTTCTGAGCTAAGTTCATGTTCAGTAAACTAGCCATACCTCAGAGGCACCCAGATTTGTAATATGAGGTGCTAGGTACAGAAATTCCTATGCCTCTGAATGAAGGTTTGTCGAAAAAGAAGTTAGTGCAAATTCTTATTTAGAACAAAGCCATCAGAAAATTCACTATCATTAGGTAAATTTGGAAAGATTAGAGAAATTTATTTGGGGGAAAAAGGAGAAAGGCAAGGGGAAAAAGAAGAAACTATGCATGCTTTTTTCTGCTATAGTTGAGGTACTCTGGCACCCTAAGGTGAATGTTAAATCATACCTATTTATAGACTTATTATCTTTTCCAACTAATATTACCTAAAGTCTGTATTTAAAAAACAGCTGTGTTTGCATTTACAGTTTTATCTATTAGATTAACAAATCAAGGTTTTAGATACCTTTGTTGATCCATTATTTTTCAGTTTCAACTCTGAGAAAAACAATTTTAAACCTCCATGTTCAACTTGTCATCACAAATCCATCCCTGTGTTTATATTTTTTAGCTTTAATACAGATCTTGAAATTCACAGTTTGCTTCCTTGTTCTAATTAAATCTTCTCAAATGCTAGAGAAGAGTTTGAACTTACATGAAAACCTGCTAGCAGATTAATAGTACAAAAGTATAAACAAATGCCTTGACTGATGAAAGTCATCATCTTCTGCTGACTATGGTATATATCCGTGTGCATATGTGTGAGTAGCATTCTCTGTTGATAATATTTTCTCCTTTGCTTCTAGCGTTACTCCTATCAATCAATGGCAGTTCTTCAGAGAGTCTAAGTAAGAGTCCTAATTATACATATCAACATAGAAACATAGAATGGCTTGGGTTGGAAAGGACCTGAAAGGTCACCTAGTTCCAACCCCTCCAGCTACCTGTAGCAGTGCTTCACCACTCTCATAGTGAAGAATGTCTTCCTTATATCTAATCTAAATCTACCCTCCTCCAGTTTAAATCCATTCCTCCTTGTCCTGTCACTATATGCCCTAGTAAAAATTCCTTCTCCAGATTTCTCGTAGACCACCTTTAAGTACCGGAAGACTTTTACAAGGTCTCCACAGAGCCTTCACTTCTCCAAGCTGAACAAGTCCAACTCTCTCAGCCTTCTGATCATCTTCATGGCCTCCTCTGGATGTGCTCCAACAGCTCCACGTCCCTCTTGTGTTGGGGGCCCCAGAGCTGGACGCAGTACTCCAGGTGGGGTCTCATGAGAGCACACTAGAGGGAGAGAATCCACTCCCTCGACCTGCTGGCCATGTTCGTTTGATGCAACCCAGCATACAGTTGGCTTTCTGGGCTGCAAGTGGACATTGACAGCTCATGTTAAGCTTCTCATCAACCAACACCCCCAAATCGTCCTCAGGACTGCTCTCAATCCAGTCTCCATACAGCCTGTGTTTGTGCTTGGGATTGCCCCTACTCAGGTGCGGAAGCTTGCACTTGGCATTGTTGAACCTTGTGAGGTTTGCACATGCCCACCTCTCAAGCCCGTCAAGGTCCCTCTGGATGGCATCCCTTCCCTCCAGTGTGTCAGCTGCACCACACAGCTTGGTATTGTCAGCAAACTTGTGGAGGGCACCGCAATCCCACTGTCCATGTCACTGACAAAGATGTTAAACAGTTCTGGTCCCAGTACCGACCCCTGAGGGACACACTCGTCACTGATCTCTACTTGGACATCAAGCTGTTGACCACAACTCTGTGAGTGCAACCATCCACCAATTCCTTATCCACCGAGTGCTCCATCCTTCAATTCCATGTCTCTCCAGTTTAGAGACAAGGATGTCGTGTAGGACAGTATCAAATGCTTTGCATGAGCCCAGGTAGATGATGTCAGTTGCTCTTCCCTTATCCACCAGTGCTGTAACCCTGCCATAGAACACTACCAAATTTGTCAGGCATGATTCGTTCTAGTGAAGCCATGTTGGCTGTCACCCATCACCTCCTAATTTTCCATGTGTCTTACCAGAGTTTCCAGGAGGATCTGCTCCATCAGAGCACTGAGGTGAGACTGACTGGCCTGTAGTTCCCCGAGTCTTCCTTTTTTCTGTTTTTAAAAATAGGTTTATGTTTCCCCTTTTCCAATCAGTGGGAACTTCACCGGACTGCCATGACTTCTCAAATATGATAAACAGTGGCTTAGCAAAGGATGCCCTTGATCTTCACATTTCCCACCAACCCCTCCTGTTGGTAAGAACAGAGTCCAGCATAGGTCCTCTCTTTGCTGGTTGCTCTATCACTCGGAGAAGGAAGTTATGATCAACACACTCTAGGAACCTCCTGGATTGCTTACGCCCTGCTGTGTTGTCCTTCCAACAGATAATTGGCGTGGGTGAAGTCCCCTGTGAGGACCAGGTCTTGTGAACAAACACCTCAGTTCTGTAAGGTCATGGGTACCTTTAAAAGGTACTAATGGAAACTGAGACCATATAGTACCTTGTAGGTTTTTGTCTTCATTTAAACGCATGCCTTTTATGAAGATGTAGTTTTGGAACCCAACAAATTTTGTCTGACAAGGAGTTTTCTGCAGGAGGTAGTATGCATGAATGAATAGTTTGAATGTTCAAACCAAAAATGTGTATCTATGAACACATAAAACCATACATACACCCAAAAAAGTACTATAATTCCTGCTGAACACACAAATGGATTTTAAAGCCTTAGGATTGTCCTTTCCCTAATGACTCTCTAAAATATGAACAGCATTCATTGCTGCTTGATGATAATAGTGACCTTATAATAGTTTCCATGGAAAGAATTCTGAGATCATAAACAGTGACAAAGTGAGTTTGCTAGTTACCAAACATACACATTCCAAAGGTACATGACATTTAATTCTGATCTATTTTTAGAAATCGTAGGAAAATGAAGACAAATTAACTTTTTCCAGCAGAAGCACTTACATTGCATTTCCAAATACAATTACAGAGGAGAACTTCTAATTGACTGTTATTAGGAATCAAGTAATTTCTGTTACCCACTCTAAGCTCTTCTCCAAAACAGAGTGTTTAAAAGCCAGCATTTATGATGGACTCAGTGAACTGAGTGTCTGAGTCAGATGACCTAAATTCCTCTAAGCCCCTGTGCCTAATATTTTGTGTTAGACGACACTAGGCTGATACTCATTCAGCACCTTACTTAGGCTTTCTTCACTCCACTTCATATTATGGTGCTATTTGTCCTCACATAGCACTGAGTCTGGGACTCTTATCTTTGGTGTAAAAGGATATTCACCATTTATTGCAGGTTCACTGATCCCTATATTGTGACCTTATAGATCAGCCTGCTCTGCTCCACAGAGAGTACCTGAAGCAAAAGAACTGCATCAATTTAAGATGAAACCTTGGCACCAAAGAGAACAATTTTTTTCATGCACCTGTCCTTGTAGGCGGTGGGAACATACAAGTGGGGTTCTCTCCTTTCTTTTTACTGTGGAGTTCTCCAGCTATTTCTCCAAGAAATTCTCACATTTCCCAAGGTCCTGTCAGTAGCAGCTGATAAAGGCTGACAGCAACAACTGAGCTTATCCAGTGCTTTGCTTTAGAGCACAGAGCAAATACATTTCATACCCAAAGAAACAGAACTCTGGCTTTGGTTTTCTTTTTTTCATGTTCTTTCTTTACATCTCTGGACAAATCTCTCTGACTTTGGTGTTTGTACACTTAGAAGTTTTCTAGTTTACATCTCTGGACAAATCTCTCTGACTTTGGTGTTTGTACACTTAGAAGTTTTCTAGTTTAACTCTATTCATTAGAAAGATGAGGTGAAAAAAAACAGTCCTTTACTGACATGGCTATAGGGTGAAATACTATTATGTAGAAGCAATTACACCGGCAAAAATTCCTTTAGCAAAGATAGCTTATTTCATTTGGAGGGGACTATTAAAACTACCTCTGCAGAAGCATCATTTTGCCTCTGTGAACATCTTCCTCTGAGAGTGAGAGAGGAAGGTAATGGTTAGGAGAGGGACACAATGCAAAATTTAGGAAGTACTGACAAGCCTGCCATGGCTTCCCTGCTGGATGGAAGGTAATAATTTTCAGCCTGATCGTCTATTGTAAGGCTAAATAAACATAAGGGGAACATGTTAGATAATGAGACACTCATAAACCACATTGAAAAGGGCCATATATGTATCTAGAGAGCAGAAACTATCATGGAGAGGAATGTTTAGTGGTTAAAAACTGAAAACAGTTTTTATGGAGACAAAACTGCATGGGGTATATATTTTCTTAACTGTATATAAACTGCAGCCTCTACATAATGCACAAAAGCACTGGTAATCCAGCAAAACCAGTACTAGTTCTGAAAAACAAAGAGTAAGTTTAAGGGGGAAGGTACATCCCCCATGAATTCTAGAATTTTGCACAGCTGGGGAAACCAGCAAAGTTTGCATTATGATATAGTGACAGAGGTCAAGAGCTGCTAAGGTAAGTGCAGTGGTGTAGGAAAAGAAAAACATAGGGTTGGAACCTCTTCTGAGTGAAAGCTGGAGACCACCTCTGCCACCTTTCCTTTGCTTCCACCTGTACGTGGGATATGGAAACTCCTGCTGTATCCTCCAAACGGTCCCCAGGAATACTGTGTATTCTTTCTCTAACACACTGAGAAAATCTCACTTCTGCTACTGAATCCAGGCGCTTCTTCTTTTAGGCTTATATCCTCCTTCAGAAAATGTTTAGTGGTAGAGACTTCAAAGAAAAGCTCTAACACTCCATTAATGGAAAGACAGGGATAAAGTGCTTCCTTCTAGTTTTTGCCAGATAGAAGCTGGTTTCTTTTCTGTAGATGAGTGTTTTGGTGTACTCATATTTGTATAAGGGACAATGAAGTCAGATTTCTTTGTGTTTCAGAGGGCATTCAGCTTACACAATGATAGCTATTGTAGTGCAACTGCTTTACAGTAGGATGACATGATATGATTGCAGAATGCTTTGTTGCTAGTATTAATAAACACATTGTATTTAATTTCCAAAACAGACACTGTAAATCAGCTGTTTGAATTAACTGCTGGATTTTTCCAAGAGTGGGATTATTTTGCATCTGTGGATGCCTCTTTTAATACAATGATGTTCTTGATACATTCAAATGAGCTTAAAATGCACAGCGGAAGGGCTCATAAAAGGAAGGAAAGTTGTTGTTTTGAAGCAGTAGAAGCCCTACAATGTTTGGCTGTTAGCTTTATAAATAGTGCAGTAAACCCTGATGCTCACTCTTCTCTGAAACATCTATAATTAAAGGGTGATGGGCCAGATCGTGAATGCCTTATTCAAAGTGAGACTGCTAGTGGTACAAAGTACTCTCCAGAGTGAGTAAGTGCATCATAATTTGGGCTGCTGTTGTCAGAGTTTAGTAATAGACTGCTATATAAATAGGTCCTTGGAAAGTACCGAAGTGTTCAAGCCATTGTAATTGCATTAATATAGCTGACAATAATCACTGGGGAATATTCTGGTGTCTTCTGGTAAATTCTGATTGTATCTATGCAAAGGTAACTTTTGTAAGTCTGTGTTGTCATTGAGAAGTGTGTATGGCTTGCATTGGTGTTTATACTCAGAGGCAGTTTTACAGACACAAAAAGCCCTTTGTATTGCTCACAAACCTGAGAATCCAAAGTCTTAATTTATTGGCATCCTTCTGATGAAGATGCGAGACTGAACTTTAAATCCTCTTGTTGTTGTTTGACTTTTTTATTGCATGTATGTTTACTAGGCATCACATTTTCAAGGTATTTATACTCCTAAGGATGTAGAGAAATGCCTTACAAGTTTTTCACCAGACACTTTATTTCTACTAAATCTGTGGGATTTGATCTACACATAAACTGAAAATTATCTGTTTCCATGTAGATCTTGAGAATTTGACTCTACAAAGCTCTTTATCCCAAATTGTTTTCTCTCTTGTAGCTTCATTTCCTCATTTAAAAAAAAAAAACAGAAAACCCCCAAACACCCTAAATTTGTTACTTTCTTTGTACATTGTAAATATTTGCAATATTTCAGGGTTATTGCAATAAATAATGGAACTTCATAATAAACACTTAGCTTTCAAGATTAATGATTAATACTCTTTTTAAAAATACCAAGAAAAGTACATTCCATTGGATACCTTCATGCTAATTCTCTATCCTTCTCTGCCTTTGAATTATGTGCTCTGAAGTCTCCTTTAGCTGACATCTCTCTGATCCGGTGGTGTCTCTGGTGCTCATATTCTGGAACTCTTTCTTTTTGTTAGCTTTTCACATAAATGCAATGCCACAGCACAGTTGCCCTAGATCATTATGATAGTTTTAAGTGGCTGGTTTACAAGTAGCTTAAGCCTACCCACTCCCATACATGTGAGATGAAGGATGTTATATTTTGCTATTATATACGAGAAGGTTCTGTTCAAACTCACTAAAGTAATGTGAGAGTTATGGTATAGACAACTGGAACAGTATTTTTATAGCAGGAAACCAAGAGTATATGATCCAACTTTGGGATGCATGAGAGCACATGACAAGTCACAAAGCCCAACTGTGTTAGAAGATTACGTAAGGCAAGGAAGACAAACCTGTAGCAAACTTCCCTTCCCTTCCCTTCCCTTCCCTTCCCTTCCCTTCCCTTCCCTTCCCTTCCCTTCCCTTCCCTTCCCTTCCCTTCCCTTCCCTTCCCTTCCCTTCCCTTCCCTTCCCTTCCCTTCCCTTCCCTTCCCTTCCCTTCCCTTCCCTTCCCTTCCCTTCCCCTTCCCTCCCCTTCCCCTTCCCATTTTCACTTGAAAGCTATAAAGACTATGCTATAAATAACCAATAGCAGAGGGCTGATGAGTCATCAGTGTAAAAAGTCCATATTTGATTTTCTTCCAGACACAGCTTCTACGCTAGTCATGTAAGCCTATGCAAACATAAAATAAAATCGGACAATTTTTATGTAGATTACCTGTCAATTACCATCTCCACTAACAAAAGGTCTTTTTTTTTGTCTGTTTTGAAAGATGAGTTGATATTTGATTACTACTTAAAACATCCATTTACTTTCCAGTAAAGCAAATCTATTCCAAAAGAAAAATAGCTTGAAGAAAATCTTGCCCTGTTTTCAGGCTTGCTAAAATTGCAAAAAGCTTGGTGCTTTGACTAGCTGGCAAGCATAGGTCTTGAATTAGTAGAAGGACATGTGTAAGCACTATTCAATGGCAATGAGAACAGCTAAGAAACTCTTTCACTGTGAATCTATGAATGAATACAGAAATTCAAGCCCCAGCTGTAGCACTATCAGTTGTTCTGGTCATCAAACTATTAAAAAATTTTCGCAAGAGGGATTCTGCCCTTATTATATCAATCATTTTTATTCTGTTACCTGTCCATTGTTTGAAATGAAACAGAGATGTAGGACAGAAAAGAAAAACAGCTTATTGGAGGAACTGTAAAAAAACATATTTATAGAGTCTTCTGAGAAAAAAGTCTCTGTTCTTACAGGTGGGTTTTCCATCAAGATGAAGTCTGAGTTAGCACAAAAATGAACTCCTCTTATAAGTGGCAAATAAATCCCTACTGTCTGCAGATCAGAAGCAAACAGGAACAATGAGAAAGTCAGAACCACTGCTACAAATAATAACTTTCCAACCAGGTTTTTCACTGGATTTGGGGTTTTGTCATTTTTCTGTTGTTGTCATTGTTTTGGTTTGGTTTTGGGGTTTTTTTATTATTTTTATTTTCAGGAAGGAGTGATAAATTTGTCAGCCTGTTCATTGTGCTGCAGTAATTAAAAACAAAAAAACAAACAAAAAGCCAAGAAAACCTTTAAACTAAATTGCCTTCTTTTTTTTTTTTCCCCCCTAAATCTAGGTCACAGTCTTTTTTCCTTCATTTTTTTTTTTTTTTTTTTTTTCCAGGACCTAATTTCATGGCCAATTTTATATCTTAGTGTGATTATATTTGAATGAAGTCCTTGTCACATAGAAAGGACAAGGTCAATACAGATGAAAAATAGGCACAACAATAATCTTTTTATAAAGGAATAATGGCATTCATATTCATAATGGCAAATTTTAATCAAATAGCACAAAAAGGCCCAGGAACACAAAGGCTAGATAGCTAGTGGAGAACTCCTTACTCAGTTATTCTTGGTAATAATAATGACAGCATTCATCATTTGTTTTTAAATGTCAGAATGAAACAAGTTCACACAACCATCTTCAGGGGAAAAAAAAAGGTAAAATAAATGGACTGAGTTTTATTTGAGGCCCTTAAAAGCTGGAGGGGAGAAAAGGAAGGGAACAAAGACCTTTGGAAAGAGACAAGTCAGAGAATAGGAATGCATTGCTGTGAAAAGCGTTCTTAGGGACACTGGAGTTAAAAGTCTGTCTTCCTCTGAAATATATTGCATGCTTTGCAATGGCGAAAGCCTGTTACATCCACGTGGTGTCACTGGGCTTTCAGGTGGCTGCATGGTGAAAACTGAAAACAGATCTTAACTGTTATGTGGCAGACTGCATTTTTAACATTCGCTTTCGCTGATCGTAGTGTTTTTTCCCATAGTATTTATAGTGAACAGAAGAGAGTTTCAGTGTAAGCTGAGCTTTTACTATTGTTTTGGTTTTCGCTGCCAGGAAAAAAATGACCTCTTACAGCCTTCAGCAAGTCTGGCTTATGTTTAGATGGATGATAACTACATTTCAATTTAAGTGAAAATAGCTGTGTGCAGAAATAGGTTGAGGGCCAGAGTGCTGGACATGCAGGGAAGGAAGAACTAGACAGTGCCTTCCTCATCCCATTACATGGCCAGCATAAAAGGAAATAATGAGAACAGTCCTTGCCTTCAAGAGAGGAAGATTGTTTCCCCTGTGGAGAGGCTCACCAGCAAAATGGTGTGGGGAGGGAGTGCAATAGCAAAAGCAATTGCTCTTTTGCTTGTGCCTTTAAGCAGACACTGTGCCCGGTTTGCTGAGAAGGAGAGAGTGTGCCACATTCATTAGGAAACTGTAGGAAAGAAATGTCCAGCACATATGAGAAATCTGAAGTGGCTTTGAGCTTCCCTCATGAACACGATGTCTTGATGATCCCTCAAGGACCGTGTATGTTCTGCACCTCCTAACCAGATGTCATCCTCCTGAAAGGCAGCTGAGTTTGCTGTGAAGTGATAAATACATAAAACAGTACGTAAACCAACACATAAACCCAAGGTAATTTTATACAAGCCTGGGCAAAATACATCATTTGCCTTTCCTTATTCATGATGTCTACTAATTTACTGTATGAGACACAAGTCTGTGCAAGAAACAAACCCAAAATCACAAGATCTTCCAAAAAGGACCTCAAAAAGAAAAATAAATATACACTGTCAATATGTTAGCTTAGACTGAGACATTGCCGTGGTTTAAGCAAATGTTAGGAGACAAAGGAATGAAGCGTATTCTTCTCAAAAATGAAAGGGAATATTAAACTGATACACCAACAGATTGCTATTACCATTCTGCGGTGTCTAATCCGAGGACATGCTCAGGACAGAACTACACAGTGCCATCCACAGCTGAAACATCTTTGGCATAGTCTGTTAGCTCATGGTCACATTTCTGTGGACAAGGTAAACCTGAATGTAGGACAGTACAGTGAATATATTCATGCACACAAACATGAGCAGTATTGAGAACACAGGAAAATTATTTCCATAAATGCGTGTTAACTAGTCTCACAAACTCTTGCATGAGGAACCAAAATGGATTCTTCAGGCAGGCAAATTTTCTTGCAAACAGTCATCTCATTTCTCTGAAGACATTTGAAGGAAAAACAGTGCTACAGGCTTGCAGGGTTAAAATCTAAGAAAACTTCTTGGTTCAGATTCAAACAAATGAGAAAATAAAAGAAGAACTCACCAAAATCAACTGTTTATTTTGCTGCAGGTTTAAACTCTTAATAGCTACAATTAATCGCTTTTTATTAAAAAAGAAAAAAAAAAACCAAAAAAACAAACAAACCCAAACAAAAAACCCTAAATGCTCACCAAGGCCATATGCTTTGTTGCCAAGCTTTAGTCTCCAGTCAAACTTTACGGCAAATTTATAAGCCATGTAATGTGTTAGGTTTTAGCAGGTCTGCTGACACAGCAGCTTGCTATGGTGCTCACCACAGCAATAAATAAGCTTTGCACTTTTGATTTATGGTAGCATAAGAGCCTGATCTACATTCCATCAAACTGAATGGGAGTCTCTCCATCGACTTCAGTGGAAGCTGAATCAGGCATATAAATTAGATGGGAGACAGTCTTGGAGAGCTTAATTCAGAGCCGAGACCAAAGAGGAACCAAATAGATGGGAAGGTGTTTTGCTTATTCTTTCCCCTTCTCACCCTCCAACAGGTCATCTGTAAACTGAGCATGAAAATTTGATATGTGTTTGAGGCTCACATTTGTGTGAATGGTACATGAATCAATCCTGGACTCTGCCTTTGTTCAGAAGTGCTCACTGGGATTTTGTAGGCAGGAAGCCATTTCCTTGTGGCATCAAAGGATTCCTACCATCTTCTAAAGCATACAGAGACTGTGAAAGAAAATAAAATTGTGACAGTTTAGGTCGTGAATGAATCACAATTGCCAACAGAGGCCTCCAGCAGCTCAGCTTCTCTGTAAAATCCAGGTCAAGGCCAAGAAGGACATCAAGATAATTGATGCCATTGTCCTCACAGGGTGCAGAGGAAAGTAAGTGGAAACTGAGTCATCAAACAGCAGACTTCTCTTGTCATGGTAGATGCTAAAACTCAACTGACTGCCTGATATGAGACCTGTTTTCATAGAAATAATGAAAGTAGGTTGACCAGTTACTTCCCTGCAGCCAAATTCCAGTTGCGAATTTGTAAAGCTAAGGTTGACTGCCACTGAAACTTCAAAACTGAGTTAATTAGTAAAAATCACAGAATAAATTATTTCCTCCTTCTTCTAACTTTTACATCGCAAGCTGGAGCACAGTGGTTATATAATTGATGCCCTAGGGTAAAAGTATCACCCCTCTGTTAAGTTGACCAGGAACTTCAAAGCACTTTAAAAAGCCTATAAATTCTATGCAATCTTCACACCAAAAGTTACAATGGAATATGTTTGTTACCTTGGCAATTAGGCTTTTATGGCTAGGTTTAATCTCATACTCTTTCTGTGTCATCTAACACAAGGTTCCTTGCTATTATTTACCTATATGTTTGGCAGAGCACTCTGACATTCTGCTGCTGCATTTGATTTTAAAATTATTGTGGTTGTTCAGGCTTTGTTGTTAAAAAGCCACTTGGGCTTAAATTTGTATCATAGAACTGCAGCCATTTAAAAGGTCATACAATGACTGTGACAGCATGGATTTCTTTGCTATCCGACAAATATGTTTCCCATCAAATTCACATCAACTGCAGATGAGGTTGTGCAAACAGACAGTAAGGGAATGCGTGTGATGCGCACAATGAAAGCCAATCCTGTATTTCATACCTGACTTCATAGAATCAAAGAATGGTTAGGGCTGGAAGAAACCTTCAAAGATCATCTAGTTCAACCACTCTGCCATGGGCAGGGACATCTTTCACCAAATTAGGTTGCTCAAAGCCCGTCCATTTCAGCACAAGCAAATATGGAAAATTAGATCGGAATGGATGTAACTCCTAGACTGAAAAAAAAGGCTCATTTCTAACTCTAAAAGTCTATAACTAGGTTGATGTCTGTGTAGTTTTATTTGCCAAAGAAATTCACCTAAAATTACAACTGGGTGCAAGTCTGCCACAGAAGACTTCATACAATATCTGAGACCAAAAAAGTCAAGCTAAGAAAATAGCTGTTTAAAGATATTACACACATGGATTTCTTTTTTTCAATGAAAACATCCAATTCATTTTGCTAATTGTAGAACATTTTTTGTGTGCATTTGAAGGCTATGATTTTAACAGTTTTCCACTAAGTTACCTTTTTTATGACCAGATGAAAGATATGCTTTTCTGTTCTATGAAATGAGCACTCAGTTGCTGGCCAAAAGCTAAATGTCTATTAAATTTAACTAATAACAGCATGTGCTTTGGTAGATAGAGTATCCTGGGAATAACTCCAGGAATGCAGAGCTTCACTCTCACTTTTTTTTTTTCCTTTGAAGCAACTTTATTTACTTGTAAGATTCTCATAGGAATGCAAATGACTGTTCCATCACTTTGCCTTCACCATTACTTTCCTTCAATCTGATGAGTGCCTAATAAAATATTAACTTAGTTTGTGCCTAGGGTAAAATATACAATAGGGACATGACAGTGATCTGTGTAATCAACCTAAGGTTCCTGTTCTTATGCCAGGAAGAGTGCAGACATAACAATTCTTCAGGCTTTTCTTCGGATGACTAGTGAAGAATTGTCTTTTCCTTTCATTCAGTTAGGAATGTTGTCCACTACTTTTGGTATTGGACTTTTTTCAAATACAAAGAAGAGCAAAAAAGTACACACCATTTTTTTTCTGTATAAGCTAAATGATAATGTTTACTATTTACTCAGCTTACAATTAGATATCCATATTTTCATGACTAATATTAAGAAGCTATTTCTTTTTATGCTTGACTGATTTCCAGTTGTGTTCAACAGCCAAATCTCCTCATGGAGAGAACAGAAGCTGAGAGTTCTCTGCAGCTCTGGAAAAAGACCCGGGAAACTACAGACCAGTCAGCCTCACCTCTGTGCCTGGCAAAATCTTGGAACAGTTTCTCCTGGAAAACATGCTAGGGCACATGAAAAACAACGAAGTGGTTGGTGACAGCCAACATGGTTTCAGTAAGGGGAAATCCTGCCTGACCAATTTGGTGGCCTTCTATGATTGAGCCACGGAACTGATGGACAGGGTCAGAGCAGCTGACATCATCTACCTGGACTTGTGCAAAGCGTTCGACACTGTCCCGCATGACATCCTTGTCTCTAAATTGGAGAGACATCAATTTGATAGATGGACCACTCAGTGGATCAAAAACTGGCTCGATGGCCGCACGCAAAGAGTTGTGGTAAATGGCTCGATGTCTAGTTGGAAACCTGTAACAAGTGGTGTCCCTCAGGGATCGGTGTTGGGACCGGTCCTGTTCAACATCTTTGCTGGAGACATGGACAGTGGGATTGAGTGTGCCCTCAGCAAGTTTGCCGACAACACCAAGCTGTGTGGTTTGGTTGGTATGCTGGAGGGAAGGGATGCCATCCAGAGGGACCTTGACACGTTTGTGAGGTGGGCCAATGCCAACCTTATGAAGTTTAACCAAGCCAAGTGTAAGGTCCTACACCTGGGTCGGGGCAATCCTGCTACGGGTTTGGGCAGAGAAGAGATTCTGAGCAGCCCTGTGGAGAAGGACTTGGGGGTGTTGGTTGACAACAAGCTTAACACGAGCTGGCAGCGTGCGCTTGCAGCCCAGAAACCAACCGTATCCTGGGCTGCATCAAAAGAAGCGTGACCAGCAGGTCGAAGGAGGTGATCCTGCCCCTCTACTCTGCTCTCGTGAGACCTCACTTGGAGTACTGCATACAGTTCTGGTGTCCTCAACATAAAAAGGACATGGAGCTGTTGGAGCAAGTCCACAGGAGGGCCACGAGGATGATAAGAGGGCTGGAGCACCTCCCGTATCAAGACAGGCTGAGGGAGTTGGGGCTCTTCAGCCTGGAGAAGAGAAGGCTGCGTGGAGACCTCATAGCAGCCTTCCAGTATCTGAAGGGGGTCTATAAGGATGCTGGAGAGGGACTCTTCCTTAGGGACTGTAGTGGTAGGACAAGGGGTAATGGGTTCAAACTTAAACAGGGGAAGTTTAGATTAGATATAAGGAAGAAGTTCTTTACAGTGAGGGTGATGAAGCACTGGAATGGGTTGCCCAGGGAAGTCATGGATGCTCCATCCCTGGCGGTGTTCAAGGCCAGGTTGGACAGAGCCTTGGACCACATGGTTTAGGGCAAGGTGTCCCTGCCCATAGCAGGGGGGTTGGAACTAGATGATCTTAAGGTCCTTTCCAACCCTTATTATTCTATGATTCTATGATTCTAAATATCAAGCCATTTTTGCTTGAAAGTCACAAGATGCATGGATTTAACTGCCTGCTTGCAAAGTTGCAAATACTATACCTAGCAACTACAAGAAGCTGTCCAGTTGCAAAGCACCTATGTCTTTTTACTAATCAACACCTCTGATTACCCTTTCCCACACTCTTTACCTTATGGCAAGACCAATATGCTCTCAAGCATTTGGTAGATACCAAATTCACCAAAGATAGATGGCAAAAATGAAACCACTAGAATTTGGGCATTCTTGGTTTCTGGTCCTGCTCGCAGACTATTAGGAAATATCCTTTTAGAGAAGAGTAATACCAACTATTACCATTACTTGAAAAAATACCGCAATCCACTCAGCATTCACTCAGAACTAACTCAGAATTTAATGTCATTTGTTGGTTTCACTCCCATCCATACACAAAATTCTCTCAACTTCCAGGACACTTTTATTCCAATTTTCATTGTGTGTTTCTGTATGTGAATCAAAACTGGGTTACGGATTTCACTCAGCCTGATCACTCCGTGTCCTTTTAACCCTTACAGTCCTCTCATGCTCCTATAGCTTCATTCATATGCTTAAGGGGACAGTGAGATCCACTGGCAAAAGACCACAGGGAGTGTGAGCACATGCCCAAAAGTCCAGCAAGATGTGACCTCCACTGACCTAGGGAATCCCTGCACCAATAAGACAGCAACAACTTTACAGGTACTCCTTGCCTGGGCTGGACTCAAGTAGGTGCCGTTCTTCAACTGCCTTCATAGGACATGCTGCTGCCCATGAAGGGTCTGAACCTCATTCTTTACTTGTTCTGATTCTACCAGAGCCTTCAAGATCCAACTCGTTTTCTCCTCCCTCAGGTCTCCACTTCACGCTGTGATGACATTTTCCATCAACTAGAGCTTTATGTGGACTGTTGAAGAAAGGAGGGCATTTTCATTTACCTGTACAGGACAAGATGGCATGTAACTATAAACTTAGCTATATTTATGTCTGAGAAGAAAGTACCACAGGAGGCTGCAAAACAGCCTTGGAATTTGGCCGTATGTTCATCCATACAATTTTTGGCCCAGACTCAAATTCATCTCTTGCAGAGATGAAAACCAGTAGCTGCAGAGCAGTACCCAGGAACTCACTCCAACAGTTCAGTCCAGGAAGTGTAGAAAATTGTATCGAGTTAAAACTGCAGAGGACAATTCAAAATTGGTAATTCAAAATTCAATTGGTAATTCAAAAATTACCAATATATAATAATCTGTTCTGATAACTCCAAACTATAATTTGGCCATGATTAATATGTCTAACCCCTGCAAAAGTATGAGTGAACCATGCAGATAAACCCTCAGCTTCACATCTGCTATCACATATTGTTTATAGTCCTTTTTATCACATTTGGATTCTATTTATACAAACCCACCACCACTCTGTTCTGAATCCTTAGCAAGGCAATCAGCAGAATAGATTCCTTTAGCTGTGAAAAAAATTGTTAATATAAACAAATACTTTCCTTTTAATGAAGACAGACATGTTAATTTCCAGTGACATGACTGTGTCATGGAACAAATTGAGTAAATGACTGTATTCAGATTTGCCCCAAAAGAAGATGTCAGCTTTTGTTTAGCCAGAGGAGGAGCGTGCCAATCAGTCCCTCTAGGCTGGTAGTGAACTCTTTACTGTAATTATTGAGCCATTGTTCACCTCAGTAATCCTATTACTAAATAATCATTAAGTCCACCCACATTTGGACCACAGCAGTGGTCTTAGGCAAAAAATTGTTCAGGGGTGTGAGCAGGATTTCACGCTCTGGTCCTTTGACATCCATGTTTCATGTATGTGGTAGGAATCTTTCCTGTTAAGTAGCCCACACACGTATCAGTGCCTAAGTATGCAAAGCCCATGGGTGAGTCAATTGCAACTGCCATTAAAGTACAGTCATCATCTATTTTATGCAATCACCTTTCTTACGGACTGTAAGACACCAAATGTTTAGTTTAAAATGCTACAGCACAGTAGAAACCCTCAGTATTTCCTACCACTTACGTTTTTAGATTTCTGGATGTCTGTCACAAACCTTATGGACAGAATATACCATGGAGTATGTATTTAAATAGCCAGCCACAAAATTGACTGATCCACTTAGACCTGGATGCATTGTTAATGTGTGTGTTGTCAGAAAGATGCATAAAATAATGACCAAGGATGGCATGGGGAGTGAGTGTCAGAAAGATGCATAAAATAATGACCAAGGATGGCATGGGGAGTGAGTCTGATACAGTTTTGTGTGGACTATCTGCGCCTGAAAATGTTTTCCATCTGTGTTTATCTGCAGAGCGGTAAGAAGATGTTATTGTGTCAGGTCTATGCCCACTGCCCTGTTCCGGATATGGCTGGCTCAGATGCTTTCCTCCTCCACTCTCAGTATGTGTGTCCCCTCTGCCAGGCTCATTTCAGCTACTCCCACACTATTTCTAGCTTATTTTGATACTGTGTCCCTTCCCACAGTCTCGCATGATCCCAGCTGAGCATTGTCATGACCATATTTGTGTGTGTTTGTATGAAACAGAGACTTGGAGCTGCATATACTGACAGTAAGAGTGTAACTTAGCTGGTAGTTGGGATCTGTGCTAGACCTCTGCAAAGGAGTGGCCTTTTTTCTGCACAGATGTGCTGGGTTTCGTAACACTCCAGTTTTACCCAGAGAGTAATCCCAGCATGGATAAAAATGTTTATGGTTGTCATTGGAAACAATTCCTTATAAAATAATGTTTGCATTGGTTTCAGACTCTCATTTCAGAAATTGTAAGGTCTTGAAAAAACCGAAAATAAAGGAACCATGATAAAAATGATAAACATATAAAGGATTGTTTTTGAAAACATACTGGTATAAAATGATGCTCAGCAGCACTATTATTATTACAAGTTGCTCAAAGTTTCCACTTACAATTGCTTTATACAGAATGCAATGTCCTGGATGTTTCAAAACATAGTTTGATCAGACTTGATATACAAGGCACCTATAATCTCAGTGAGGCACTTTTAATATATCTGATCTACTTACGCTCAAAATTTTCTTGACCCTTTGTAAAGCAAAATACTCCTCTCACTGAAGAGAGACCTGACCAAAACAGACTCAGAGCAAACGAAGGCTTGGGGTTTTTTTCAGGTTTTACATTGATAGGTTTGCTTACCAGTGATGAGGAGCAATTCACAGGTTGTTGCAGAAAAGGGAGTGAAAGGTTTGGGATCTGAAAGGCACTACTAAATATAATCAAATGGTTACTGTGTTGGAGGAGCTGCACCCTCCTACCAAGAAACAAGCAGCACCAGATCATTAGTCTGCCTGAAGGAGGTGCGTGGAAAGAATTAAGTAAAGCTGTTTGATTTTTGGCTGGTGGGAGTTTTGGGGTGGATTGCAGAATGAAGTAGATGAGACACATGAAGCTTTAGAAACCCACTCCGTGATGGAGATTGCAAGCCACATACTAATTGCCTGCCCACACAGCACCAGTGGCAAAGCAGAAATGTGGGTGCTGCAAGTGGGGGTGGCTGCGAACACCAAAGGATGGGAGATCTTCCCCAGGCTCTGCACACTGGCAAGAAGTGGTCGAAGCTGAGACAGTTTCTGGGACAGGTGAAAAGAATAAACTGCACTTAACATGTTCTTTAATCCTGAAGGCATCCCATGAAAAGAGGTTCTGTGGCTAAATACACCAGTGCTAAAAAGGATTTCTATGGATTTAATCAAACAAGACATGGTGAATGGTAGAAAATTGGATATCTAATAACAAGATATTCTTCATCTTTGCTTTATATACTGTGGATGATGCAGAAACACCCTGTAATTCTACAGTCCTTTGCCATAAAATTTGTGCTTAAAAACATCAACATCTTAGCATGAGGTACAGGAACTGAGGAACCATAATAGCATCTCTGGGTTTTAATCTAGGAATGTTTATTTTTGAATAGCAGAAGATAAACGAACAAACTGAGGGGAATAATGCTTCAGTCAGTGGCCCTCGAACCCTTGCATTAAGTTTTGAATGGATGGCCAAGATCCTGACATGTCTCAAGGTTTCATTTAAAACATCCTCTGGGCTTTCTGCTTCTGTAAGGTTGTACAATTGCTTGTATTTTGCATCTTATCGCTTTGCTGTCTTCTAAGAATCAGCATTATAAAGGAGTAGATATTTTTTTCCTGAAGCATTCTTTTTGAGGTGGCTGAAGGGTGACTTGTGAGTGCAGTTTAATTCACCACTGTCATAATTTCTATTGTTTACAACTGGCCCACTGATGAATCTAAAGTCTTTATTTTTTTTGTATTTTGCATTTGAGGCATCAGCAAAAAATTTGACCTATTTTTGACAAGATCTTTTGAAACTTGTGTATTCTCCACTACTGAAGAATTGAACTAGTTCATAATCATTCCTGATTTTCGTCCTCAAAAAAATCTCTATCATGGTAGTACGGGACCCCTCTGATTTACATATAGGGAATGGAGATACAGCGAGATTAAACTTAACATAATATCGTATAGAAAGATGACAACTAAATGCAGCACTTTGGCTAAAACCCTGGGACACCTCTCCAATTATACAGTTCTCTAGAATTCTTCTTTTCAGGACACACACACAAGCAATTATTTTTATCCTGCTTTAACTCTGAGGCACACAACTGGTTTATTTAGCCATGCAAGAACACTTCAAGGAAAAGCATCATATGCAAAATTTAGCAGTGATCTGAGCTACTTTGCCATATCTTGATTATAATTTCTTCAGAGTGTGACAACTAGGGCTGTAGGCCACATCAGATGTCCTTGGTATCTTACATCCACTAAAAAAAAATTTCTGGAGAGCTGATCCTCCTTGTACTCAATGTTATTTCACTAATGGTATTAGTATTCCCTATTTTGCTGCAGGCTGTTTTGAGCATTCGATGCCCTTGAGGGCTGGAGGAAAATTCTCATGTTTTTTCCTGCAGATATTTGGAGCCTCATCCAAGTCAATTGGATCACACCCCAATCCACACTTTTGTGTATTCTCATAGAAAGCTTTTATCTGTTAATTGCTGCCACATCTGTCTCTTTAAAATTTATTGTAACAGTTGTTGAGTCTTTAAGAAAATACAACACATACTTGTTTCTTTTTTTATTCAGCTCTAATGACTTACATATTGACAATTTTTTTGTTTTCTTTTGGGAATTTTGTTGATTTGTTGTTTGTTTGGGGTTTTTTTATTATTTCTATGGGAAAGGCACATGAAAAATCACCCCAGCACCGAGTTGCTTGAATCTTTACAGCCACTTATGCATCTTAAATATTAAAATCTTAATCCATAATGACCAGCTTCAGCTTTTGGCCAGCTTGACAGTGTCTGTTCCCCTTGGCTCTGTGTTAGACTGTTTCCTTTTTCTTTTAGTTTTAATTTTTGTATTACACTTACCTAGTGCGATTATCCTGAGGGCTTTGCTTTTGGGTGCTTCCAAATGTCATGGGGAAGAGAGTTCAATACATTCTTCTTCTTAACTAGACTAAAATAGACCATGTTCTTCTAGCTGCAGAGGTATTCTCATTGCTGTCACTACCAGGGAGGATCTTTAAAAGTCTTGTTCACTATTTACAATCTGTAGCTGCAACTTCACTCAAGAAGATGAAGACTCTTCAGTCAAATCTTCTTGGCACCAGAAGCTGAATCAATTTGTTTTTAGGCTCTTGTCTTTTGACAGACACTTATTCCTGTGGCATTCTTCTTATGAACTCCCTTGGAAATGTGCCCAGGATTATTTTTGTTTATTCCTTCCAACTTCCATTCCACCCACACTAACACAGAATTTTAATCTTTCCCTGCTGGCGGTGAGGGGGTTTGTTACAATACTGGAGAAATATGCTAAAGAAACCTTTTTTTTTTTTTTTATACCACCCTCCAAATTCTTGGTCTGCAGCAGTAGTTTGAAGGGACACTGTCTTCATAATTCATTCCAAGCTGACCAAGACAGACATCATTCTGCCTCCCTGGATGCTCAAATCCAGAGACAGTGGAAAAGTGTAGGTGTCCCATCTCCCTTGACACAGGCCAGCTCCAAAGCAGAAGGAAAACTCAAGCTGCGTAGAGCCCAGTTTTTTGCTAGCATGCACGCATGGCTGGGATGTTTCTAACTCTTTGCAACTAAAGCTTGGTTGTTTAGCTAATCTAATTCAGGTTGGCATTCATAACAGTTTCTTCAAGATGGGTACTCGGTACCACATGTAAGAAATCAGGGAGTCTGTGCCTTCCACTCCCTCACTTGTTTATGCCAGTTTATGCCTTGGATTACCACTGGGGGAAATAGTGCTAAACCCTTCTGTAAACAAACACAGCTATTACAAGGCACTTGCACAAAGAAGTGAACCTGATATTTTGTCTCAATGGTGGCAAACTGAAAATGTGCCTTGAACTCTGGGATTAAGCAGTGCCACAGCTAAGGGTGACGTGCCATGCATGGCAGAGAGCTTCCCTGGGGGCTCCCTCAGCTGCAGCATCCCTATTAATCCCAGCTGCCTTGGGGGGCACAGGAAAGGAACCATCTTGAACCAATTTTGAGCTACCAGCGGGAGCCAGGGAAAGGAGCAGAGCTCTGGTGTGATGTTCTGTTAGCATCTAAATCCTTTTAGGAGGCAAGTTGCTGCAGGCTAAACCAGTTACTGCTTTCATGTGGCTTTCCACTTCATCTCCCATAAAAGCCAATTATATTGGGGCTTGATTCTTCACCTGGCTTTACCTGGCACCTCTCTTGCATCTACCCTTTTGATGATGAAACATCTGTTACCCAGATGCTTCACTGCTCTATTATTATTACACTAGTTATCCTCCTCCCCTATTCGAAATAATAGTAAAAGTACAGGGCACTAAGTTCATCAGATGGAAAACCTTGTCTTTATTGATAAGATTAAGTTCTTCGTGATGTATCACACAAATAAATGTATTAGACTACCATACAGTTCTTTGGCAGTGGTGCCCATCTGCTAGTCTAAGTGGTAGCAAGGAAGGTCCCTATCAATATCAGTGATGATGCAGAAGAGTTTTGGGTGTTGCAGTTTGCCCCGTGTAGGTTTTTGATTTGATGATGTAACTAAGGTGATAGTGATATTTGGTGATGATCTTTCTATTTACAGAGATTTATGGATGTCTTTATCATTACCAGCCTTACCTTGGATGGACTTACACCTACTTCTTTGTGTGTTATTGATCTAAAGAAATGTGTAAGCACTGTCTCCCTAGTGACATTGAATTCTGGCCCTTCTCTTGATGTACGCCAGGAAGTGTGCATTTCTCACAGTCGGAAATGTTCAACAAACATGATTCCTGCCACCTTCACTTGCAGAGGAAACATCGGGTAGAAAGGTTTGCCTTTTATAACAAAAGGATTTTTATTTTTTCATCAGCAAAGCACAGATTGTACTCCTGGAAATTTCAATTTATTAAGGAAACACCCCTTTTAAGGATCTGGATTATGCATAACATTCTTAGTCTTCTGGAGAATGGCCCTAGATAACATTTCCACTAAGTGGAACAGAAGACAGAAACTGAGTTTAGCTGTGTCTTGATTTGTTATACAATATGATAAAGGACAAATAGTGGTTGTCTTGACAGTAGCTGTTTATCAGATCACTTGTTCTTTTCACTTTTACTTTAGAGTTGAAAGAATGTAATCTGCCTTGAAGAGCCTTATAAAAGCTGTGGCATTTACATAACCTCTTAGTGATCTTGCCTAAAAATTCAGAACATGGGGAGCAGGGGGTTGTATTCAGACAATGTCCTGGTTCACCATCTATATGCCTCAGATCAGACTCACTAGCTACCAAAATCAACTGCCTGGAGTACCCATATCCTTACTACTCAATAGAGAATAAGCAGGATTTCTTGTGATGTCAGTCTTAGGGAAGCTTGAAACCTGATTTTGTATGTCGTCCTAGAAATCAGATTCTACCTAAAACTGATGCAGAATTTCATAAATTATGTGTAAAGATGAAAAGATGAAATTGGGTTCTGAGATTGACTGCTCTTTGATTTTCAGACTGTATTTACTGTTGTTCCTCATGGCTTATTGCTGCTTTCTTTTGGCTCAAAATAATTATCTGGTTTAGAGCTGTGGAATGGGTAACCATGATCCTGAACTATTTAGCTTTTTATCTGTGTTTGTTTTCTAGTTAGTCTGTTGCTTGATTAAAGGATGTGTTTCTTTTAAATGAAATTAGCCAGAAATTTGTTGAGTCTGTAAGTCTGCTTGCTACTCTTGTCAAATATCAATGTCCTTTTTCAGGCAATAATTTAATTTAATATATTATCTAGTGTCATATTGTTTTTTTTCACGCAACCCTGCAACTTGCTTAACATCTACCTATTGCTTTGATTGTGCTGGTTTTTGTACTTTACTTACAATGCAGATGCATCTTCCAGCTGTAGAGAAAGATACAAGATGTTCCTAGTGAAAACAGGTTTTTTTCTAGGGATGAGGTAGGTCAGACTGTGAGCAGCAGTGCAGATCATTGCTTGTTTCCCTTTTTTCCTTTTTTCTTTTAACAGTTTCTGACTGTCTCACATAAGCCTGGAGTAAAAGGCTTAGGTACATGAAAGATTATCTTAATACTAGTATCACTTCTTCATGAAATGGTGCATAACAATCCTGCAAAGAGAAGGACATCCAGCTCCCCTGACTGAGGCTGAGGTACTTCACTCTCCCCTCCTTTTGAAGTGTCTCATGCTACATACTTCAACAAGGAAGTGTCAGTTTATTTCAAAGGAGGTAACTTCAAGAAAAGCAACAAAAGGAGGGCTAAGGAGAATCTTCAT
Organism: Strigops habroptila; assembly: GCF_004027225.2. Classification (NCBI taxonomy): domain Eukaryota; kingdom Metazoa; phylum Chordata; class Aves; order Psittaciformes; family Psittacidae; genus Strigops; species Strigops habroptila. The sequence goes on along the minus strand of NC_044278.2, from coordinate 64,677,184 downwards.
CATTTATTGGAGGTGGGGGAAACATAGTGATACAATATGAGGAAAAGGCTGAGGTACTTAATGCCTTCTTTGCCTCAGTATTTAATAGTAAGAACAGTTGTTCTCTGGGTACCCAGCCATCTGAGCTGGAAGACAGGGATGGGGGAAAGGCCCAGAAGACATGACCAGCAGCAGCAGACGCGTGGACCCAGAGAGCCAGAATTGAAAGCGCCCATAATCCAAGGGGAAGTGGTTAGTGACCTGCTGTACTGCTTAGAAACACAGATCTATGGGGCCAGGTGGGAGCCGCCCAAGGGTACTGAGCTGGCAGAAGTGCTCACTGAGGCACTTTCCATCATTTATCAGCAGTCCTGGCTGGCCAAAGAAGTCCCAGATGACTGGAAATGAGCAAATGTGATGTCCACCTACAAGAAGGGCTTGAAGGAGGATCTTGAGAACTACAGGCCTGTCAGTCTGACGTCAGTGCTGGGCAACATCAACGAAGCCGGTGAAGGATCGAGAGCATGAGTCTTACAAGGAGTGGCTGGGGGAAATGGGGTGAACACAGAAGCTTTCTATTATTCCTGTGAGACAGTCTTTAAAGATAGTAATCACAATGAAGTAATCACAAGTAATTAATTATAAAATAAACAAATGAAATCTCCTCTATTTTACAGCTAGCAGAAAAGGCATAAAAATTGCAGGAATATCAGATTAATTTTACTTTATTCTTTACTTATCTGTCAAAATAACAGGGAAAAATAACTGTTAATTTATTTAAAGATGTCTCTGAATGAAAGTTGTATTTCTGAGGTATGCATTTCCACAGAAATGCAGGGAAAAATAATGTTGTTAAATGACTTGTTCAAACACAGTCTCATGTAGAAAGTAAAGTATATTCTTAACTTGGTTTGAAAATCACTACCATCACTCTTAATAATATAATCTCATAGCAAATCTTACACTAAAAGTAGGATTTCAGAATTAGTTGCTCTTCAAATTATTTAGCTAGCTGCCACGTGCCACCCTCTCTTTTTAAAAATGTTTGCTCCCTAGCAGGATACTTGCTACCTGATTTGCCCTGACTTTTATTATCTCTCTAAAAATGCAACAGGAAGGACTATCAGCCCCCAGACTGCCTTGATTAACCTGTTGTAGGTAAGGAAGAGGCATGAATTGAAAGGGAGTGAATTTTTCAGGGGGGGAGGTGATTGTGCATCTATACACTCCTGTAAGAGCACACTCCACAAGCAATTTAACAGTGTGCACAACCAGCCCACAGCCTGAAAGTCTATGCTTTCTCATTGAAATAAGTGTATATTAGAAACATGAATACTGTATCAGAAAGGACATTCTATCCTGATAAAGATGTAGTACAGAGAGAGAGGTAATAGGTTGCTTGGAAAATATCTGTAAAACAAACTAGTATGAAAAAAAGCCAACAAATAATCTGACTAAAATCCTGTCTCTCTAATACCAATTAACTTCTCCTGCAGTTGGTGACACCTCTTTATAGAAACATCAATTTTGGAGTATTTTAAAGCATAGACATCTGGCTCTGTCTTGTGACATGCTAGACATGCTGATCTGATCAAGCAGAGCACTCACATGCATTCCTACACCTACAACAGCAAACTTTGAGTGAACTTAAAATGTTTCCTCCTACAGCCGTTATAATACAGAACAATGTCTGGCTGTGAAATCCTGATTTGGCCAAATAAGGATTTGACCATTCAAATCATCCTGATTTGACTATATTTCAAGTGATGGCTTCGCAATGGATATGCCATCGACCATTTGGAAATGCAGAATTGATGGCTGGCAGATCTTTCTCTCCTGGCTATCCTCCCTGTCCATTTTGTGATCCTGTAATGTGGGAGGAAACTTGGCCTTGATTGTCATCTCTTAACAGCAGAGAAGTCCCCTGCCATCCATATCACTGACCTCTCCCTGTTCTTATGTCTGGCTTTGACTCCCAGGAAAAGAGAGGCAAAGAAAGGATGAGCATAATGCGCTAGGCATTTTTGTCAGGACATACCCAGAAGATGTACAAGACTCCGGAACTATAAAGTACTCCTGGTTTCCATTTTTCAGCAAGAAAGTCAATGTCATTTTTGTCACTGGCTTAATGAAAGTTGATATTTCACTCTGTTTCATTTATATGTGACTAAACAGGGAATGGTTACAGTTAAGTTTGAAAATTGTGGAGCTGAAGTGAGTTGGATTGTCCTGTTATGAAATCCGAAATAATAGAATAGTGATAATGATACCTTAAAAAAAAAGACTGAATTAAAGCATCCCACTAGACTTGTAGGGATGGGGAAGGAGACCAAGTCTCAAAATGCTAAAAAGCTATTTAGGTCTATAGCAGGAAGTATGATGGCAGGGTAAACTTGGAAGCACAGGGAAGATGCCTAGCCAAGGATCGAATGTAGGAGTTCCCCAAATCCGTGGGCAGTTCCCCCTCAGGCCCAAGTGGTGATGTGCACTTGCAATTGGGAGGGAGAAGTGGAAGCATAGAGTCACCATTCTGGTCCCAGCTCAAGGATGGAGCATGCTGAGGGCTACAGTCACCTGAAGGAACATTATTCCAACTGTGACATCCACAGCCAGGTGCAACGATCTTTAATTTTCACACTGACTTGATGTGACAAAGAAGCACAATGGAAGCACTGTGAAAGATATGATTGGTTTTTAACAAAACCTTACAAACAGTTTCATCATAATGTCTGTAATACATTACAGCGACTCCACAGTTAATCCAGAGTATCTTTGATGAAGTTAACATATTCATGCTGATGTAACTAATAGCAAAATTTGGTTCCCTATGAACATGTATTCCGTCCATTCACCCTGTTTGCTACTGCTCCACCCCATCTCCTCTGAAATGATGGATTTTCATTAAATTGAAAACATCTCCTCTCCTCATGGTGTCATCACAAGCACCATAATGTGCGTGTGTTGTATTGCCAAGCATTGCTTAGCAACAGGACCCTGTGTTCTGCCAACTTTCTTTTCACGCTGTCAATCTGAATTTAACTGAACTTGCTGTGTTGTGTTTCAGAGGACTGACTACATGTCAGTAACGTGACTGATGAATGCTCCAAATATACAAACAAAAACTGGTGCTGACCTCTTCTATTTATTAGAGTGTGTGAATGTCAAGAAGTCACTTCAAATTCACGTTGTTAAAGACAAATTGCTTACAATCATGATAATTAATCTTGATAAATCATCATAAACCACTAACCAATTGTAAAGTATAATACATTCAATAGGACTCTAAGGCCCAGCCCTCTATGGCATCTACTAGTCAAGCACCAATAAAAATTACTAGTTATTTATCACTTAGTAAATAAAGTGTGAAGAATTATAGTTCAACCTTGATGATCTTATATGTCTTTTCCAACCTAGCTGATTCATAATTCTATGAAACTTCCTGCAAGGTTTGCATTTGCAATCACCTAATCACTGACAATATAATCCATTTAATAAGCTATATGGATTTTGACTAAATGGCTCTGGGAAACCTAATGATGGCTTCTCATCATTCTCATCTCATGAGATGGCGTATCTCATCTGCCATGATGAGCAGAAGACTTCTCTTGGCAATGCTCAAAGCACTGTGAAATTGGATGGAGAGCCAGCTATGCTGGTGGTTAGGATGTCAGCTTTGCAAAATTAAATCCATTGCTCATTGCTGCAGTCTGGTTGAAAAGCTCCCATTCTAGCTCACTACCTCTCAAGTTCAACACATTTGAGAAACCAAAATTTCTCTTGATTTAAAATCATGCAGTTGGATCCTCTGCTGGTAAATGGACCTGGTTCAACCTATTCTCAGCCAAATTTCCTTAGCTGGAGATCTGAATATTTGATTGTGAAAGTTTTTATCAGACACATTGAATTACCATTTATATATTTAAATGTTTACACCACTTAGATTTTTCAACTGATCTGATGGAGAATGCCTTTCAATTTCTTTTTTTAGAAGGAAAATAGAAATTAAAGAAAGATGTGTGTAAGACAGGTTTCATTGCAGACTGGGGCACAGAAAAGAGAAAAAAAAAAAGACAAAAATAAAAAGGAAGTATTAATAAAATTGCTTCTACACTAATAACTAAATGTTTCTGGATTTTTGTTTCATTGAAAAAAAGATAGCTGCCACAAAAGAAGGGCATTCAGCAGCATACTCATTGAGGTGTCATCTGTCAATTCAATCAGCTAAAAACTGAGGTTGTGTCATCTGAAATGCACTACAGTATGCAAAACACCCGTATGGGGCTGCAAGCATGACAAAAGACCCAGGTGAGTCTTGTGGTTTTCTGAAGCGGCCAATGGAGACCAAACAGGATTCCAGAAAGCAGATATTTAGGCTAAAATAAAGGATCCCTAGATAGCTACAGTGAGGATATCTACAATAGACCTACACAATTAAGATTCAGCACTATATTCACACTTTTGTGCTTGTCTATATATGTTTACCTATACATGGTTATCTATATGCAATCTAGAACCTTTCTATTGTACTAAAGGAACATCTAGAGTGAGGCTTAATTGCCCAAAGGTAGGTGCCTATAGTTATCTTAGCATGCCACTTTTAAAGGATGTGAATCTTCCTCAGATCCTGTATAATCCAGCTCCACGCCACTGTCTTGGATGTCCTCAGATGTTGCAAATAGCACTGTGTACCCTTGTTTTGGAAACTGAATCCTACCTTCTGTATCTCAGGTGTATTATTCAGCCCATAATGTTTGTCTGCCTGAAGGCTTTTCTGTCAGTCAGCAAGTATATCCTATCAGCAACACATCTGTGTGAGGTAACAGCTTTTTGTGCCACTTCTATGCCTCCTTAAAAAATTAAGAATAAAGCAATAATGAAGTTTTGCTAGGCTTTGGAAATGTTGGGCCAAAGGTTTGGGTAAATCATGAATGGGAATGTTTTTGACATGTCTCGAAAACCTCTTGTGCTACTGTTGGTTTCCTGTAGTGGAGGCTCCTCAGAGACAATTATTCAACTCTGTAATTCATCAATCTACTGTAACACTGATATTTCTGAGAGCACCAGAGGAGACAGCTCAAGAAACCAAATATTCCTGCTGATGCTGCTTCCAACTCAGCTCAATTTGGAAGGATTAATACAGGAATCCTTCAAAAAAACATGAGCTTGATGGGAAGATTTTGAACATAAAGGAGGTTGTTCTTGCCAGGTAGAAAACTTCTCGCTAGGTATGTTCCCAGGACCTTTATTACCTAAGATTAAATTACAGATGACCACTGTCACATGCCAAGCTAATTTGTTATTTTCTTGGGAACATATCTAGGTACAGAATAGGAATATGGATAAAGGACTTCTGAGAAAGAATGGCTAGAAACCATCTGCTAGGCCTATCCTTAACCTATCCCTCTCAATAGCCACATAGCTATTTAAAGGCTGCATAAATTGTTTGGTCAGGCAGGAACCAGTCTGCAAGCAACATGTTAGTTCCCTATGCTGTAACCCATGAGCTTTGGTAAATTCACTGGTATGCTAAAATATTCCTATGTCACCCATTATTTCAAAATGTGCTAATTTGTTATTTTGATAAGTATATCTTTGTCCTCCATCATCCCTTGCTCACTCTTACCTTCCTGGAGCTTCTTCTGCACATACTACTAATGACAGAATTTTCCCTTTTTCCAGTTATATTTCTCCAGGAGTACTATTTTTGTGGGTTTCATTTCACTGGAATAAGATACTGTCCTCTCAAGTGTTATAATGATAATGATAATTGTGTATCTGAAGAAAGTCTGTCTGTGTAAGGAACATATGAGTAGCAATACTTATGTGCTGAGGGCATGGGCTGTTCAGAGGCAAAAATCATGATCTCATTGAATTCCTGAGTTCTTGTCCAGCTTCACAGCTTTCTGGGAATCCAGTATGATATAAACTCATACCTGTATCTCTCCAAAGACCTATATGCGACTCAACACACAAAACTCTGCACAAGCCAAACAGTGGTAAGGTAGGAACTGTTGCCTCTTCTGAAAGCAACAGGTACTTGGAATGTTTGTTGGAGTTTTTTTAATCCTTAGATGCAAAACATTGGATTATAGCCAGTGGATATTCATTAGATTTTTCACTTGAGACTTGAGAGCAACCGGAGTTCAAAACTTACCTTTATGTCCTTCTCACTCTAGTTGTGATCACACTTCTAATCATGTAGGGTTTTAGTAGAAAAAATCTCTAGGCACCTGAATTCCTTAAATTGCTTTATATGTGTACATAGGCATCTAGGTCTTGTGCACTTTAAGAAAGGGTGAATATCTATTTCACACAAGGAGTGTATGAAATGTTCTATGAAGCTCACAACACTTGTAGGTATATGATTATTTCTGAGGTGTATACCACTCTTTCCAGATTGATTGCAATTGGCCAATTCATTCAGAATTAGGCAGGGACTGACAAGTAGTGTGATCACATAAGCTCTATTTCCTTAGGAAACCAGATTAGATGTTTAAGAATTCTAGATGTGGACCTGAACAGAACCCCCATATCTTGGGGTTGAACATTCCTGGAACTTGGTAAAATTTGGATCTGCATCTGAGATTTACAGCCAGCTCACAGCTTTATAACAAGCTGAACGAAAACTCGAAGTTTGAATATTTCCTAATTTGGGGAACATTTTTGCTTATGCCAAATATGTGACTCAGAACCATTTCTAGTTAATACTGGGAGTGAAGAATGTTATCATTTCTTTCTTGCAGTCATGTCATGTCCAGATAGAAGCACAGACTCTACTTTTCCTGTAATTGATACATACAGAAATACTTTATTTTTAAAGCCCAGAAGTAACATAAATAGACTCTAACAAATAGGTAAAGCTAGATCAATCATCTTATATGTTGCTTACTACTGCTGACCTAAGCATATGCCAGTAGGATAACAAAACACTTGCTAATCTGTCAAAAGCTGAATTAAAGAAATATTTCTATTTCATGGCAAAGACTCAAAAAATAAAGAAACAAGAAAAAACAGCTAGTCTGTGAAAATTTCACCCTTTCCTCTGGTACGAATGTATCACACAGTAAAGGATGTCCAGTATTCTTCTTATTAACTCTAATTTAGAGTGACTCCCCAGAACACCTACACTGCAGCCACTGCAGTGACTGAAGCACTGAAGCTAGCTCAAATAAACTAGCTTGCATACCCATATCCACCTTCTTGTAGCACCATTGAGCTTTGAACAACCTAATTTACTCTGGTTTTCAACAACAAAGACAGAAGCTTAAGCTCCAGAAATGAGACTGACTGGAATTTAAATCCACTGTAGAGAGATTGGGAGCCCAGGCTAGAGTTAGGAGCTGCAGTGCTACAACTTCATGCACCACCCTTGAGGGCATAGACTCAGCAGATGCCTTTGAAGCAGGCCTGCTACAACCATATGCACATCAAACCTTCTCCTTACATGCCCCTGGCCAATACTTTCTCTTGCACTTTCTTCCTGATCCCATAGTTATCAAGGTACACCTTTTTCCTGTTGCTGCTGCCTTGTCAGACACATTCTGAGAGAAGAGAAAAGGAGAGAAAGGGAGAGAAAAGAAGGGGAGGGGAGGGGAGGGGAGGGAAGGGAGGGGAGGGGAGGGAAGGGAAGGGAAGGGAAGGGAAGGGAAGGGAAGGGAAGGGAAGGGAAGGGAAGGGAAGGGAAGGGAAGGGAAGGGAAGGGAAGGGAAGGAAAGGGAAGGGAAGGGAAGGGAAGGGAAGGGAAGGGAAGGGAAGGGAAGGGAAGGGAAGGGAAGGGAAGGGAAGGGAAGGGAAGGGAAGGGGAGAGGAGGGTGGGGAGGAGAGGAGAGGAGAGGAGAGGAGAGGAGAGGAGAGGAGAGGAGAGGAGAGGAGAGGAGAGGAGAGGAGAGGAGAGGAGAGGAGAGGAGAGGAGAGGAGAGGAGAGGAGAGGAGAGGAGAGGAGAGGAGGAGGGCTTGGGGTTTGAAAGAAATTCTATGCATGTCTCCTCTGATCTCAGGTACACAGGTAGAGAGCATTGGAGAGGCAAGATTTAAAACTCCTTTCTGCCCTACTGGGGGGTGATTACAGAGCTTTCTAACCATATCAGCCCTTAGCTGTCAGTTCTCCACAGATTCTCCCTGAAATGTTCTCCAGGGCCTTAGGCAACACTTTTTTTATGCCAAAATTTAAAGGTCTTTCAACATTTATTGGATCTTTCCCTAAAATTCTTTTTCTAACCTGAAAAGCTGTTGACTTTGTAAGAATCTTTTTGGACCTTTGATCATCTGTTTGTGTGACAAATTGGAGTGAATCGTTCTGTTTTTAAAGCACAAGCTAATTGGTACAGGTCTCCTTTACTCTCCTCATTGCATTAGCTGGGTCTGTAGGATTGTAGTAGCAGGAGCTGAATAGAGGATTTGAAACTGTTTCATTGTTCTAGGGAATGGCTACATTTGAATAGGAATAAACTAAATATTTTCTATGTAAAAACACAACTCATACTTTATGTTGTTCATCTTCCCATAAATGGCATTCAGATCTATGAATATAATAGCTTACTGGCAAACCAATAGCAACAATCATCCTTAAACAGATGAACACTTGGGTGAACTTAGCAAACATCTTAACAGCCATCATACACACGCTTGACTGCGTCAGCTTATAAAGAAAAACCACGTAATGTGGTCATATAAGCACATTTTGACTTGACTGGGTTTATACAATGCATGGGAGAGGCACTCCTTAAACTTTTCTTTTTCACATATAAATATTTCATGAAGTGTTTAAAATTAAGTTGGTGGGGAGTTAAAAAATACTGCTACTTCAGAACATACGTATAAGCTGATTTGGTATTTGTAGACTTTGCCACAGAGCTATAATAAAGCACAAATATACCTGAAAAATGGAAGATAGGCAACCTTTTAGGGGAATTCATAGTTAAGGAATTGTTTTGACTGTAAATAGACTCAGAGGACTGGGATAGCTCCTCTTGCAACTCTTACAGAAGTTAGTAGCTTTGCAAACATTTTCCAGTGATTAGACTGTTTCAGTAATTTATATCTATCTTGTTTATGTGATAATTTTTTCTGAGTGCTACTTTATCTGATCCTAAACTCTATCACTGGTTGTCCTGACAGCTAAAGGGTTTATGTATTTTCCATGCCTTTTCAAATTAACATGCTTTTTAATTTCTGTAGTGTATTCACTTTAAGCAGTTACCTGCTCAAAGTACCTTTTTTTTTTTCTTTTTTATTTCTACTCTGAGATGCCCAAACCTCTGTGGCTAACCATACCTATCTACCAGAAACATCTGATTCAGAGCATAGCTCTCTCATCATGCAACAGAAAGAGGCACCTGTCTCAGATGAGACAGGCTGTAAAAGTCTACTGACTTAATCAGAAGAGTTATGTTCTTATTATGCAACCTGCTCTTTCTGTTTTCTTTCTCATGGACAAGAGGTGCATTTTTTGTTAGTTCAAGGTCAACTGAAGTTGCACCAAAATGTAGAAAATAAAATGTACAAATCTTTCCTACTAGAGATTTCAAAATAAAAATAGGATGTAAGATTTCAGCAGTCACTTGTAGTATCCCTATGGATAACATCACATGGATGCTGTTCTATAGCTTTTTATAGCATGAAGTGTAGGAGTTATGGAATATGTATGCTTTTAGTAGCCCATTCCCAGGAAGAAGAATTGTACAATACAGCTTGGGATTAACCAGAACAAAATAGCTTCAAGAAGTCATGCTTTAAAAAATATTAATGTCATTACTCTCTCCAAAATGCTCATGCATTGACTTAAAGTATAAATACAACTAGCTACATGCACATGTAAGTGTAGCATAAAAACCAAATATACCATTTTACCCACTGGTTTCTTTTGTACAGGTGTAATAAACTAGACCTCACAGAAATGTGACTATTCAGTTAATATTTCTGCAAAAAAAAATCACCTAGTGTGATAAAATGTAAAGGAAACATTTGACATACATGAAGACCATTCCAGTGCTAAGCTATTGAAACTGTTTCATACACCAGCTATTAATTAAATTAAAGATATCTGAAGTTCTTGAAATCAGAACAGAAAAAAACCACCCTATTTTAAAAAATATTTTCAAAGATGTAATAGCCACAATGATCTGTGCTAAATCCACTGAATCAGCCCTACCTTTTCATTGCATTCTCACAGTCTCATCTTTTAACTGCTTGTCTCTTTTTGTTTGAGCTTGGACCAGTTCTCTCTAAGGCAATGACCAGTGGTTATTTCTGACCCCAATGACATTGGAATAGCTCAGTTTTCTTCAGCAGGTTACTTTTGATTCACAAAGCTTTAAGCTCAGCCTGTTGTATATTCTAGAAAGCACTCACAAAGCTGCACTGACTGAATGAATGTTTTTATAACCACGTTCCTTTTTAACGTAAGGGTTGAAGTTTTTTTAACCTGTGTTCTCCTATACTAAACTTCAGCACAGATCACAAGTTTAGGGCCATTTTATAATCCTCTGCTTAGTGACCTGACTGCTACTGGCACGTGTTGGTGCTGTCTGAAAAGGATCTGGTAGCAGATGCTCCACCACCACTTCAGAGTTCTTCTCATGGTCAGGAGCTCAGCATCATTCTGAGAGCATATCACACCGCAGCTGATAGCAAACCCTCCATAAATACGGAGGTTGAACAAGGAGCAAAAACCCTGCTTGAGAAAGAGGCCTTTCTTGAAATTCTTCATTGTAGCGGTAGTGAGACCCTGGAACAGGTTGTCCAGAGAAGCTGTGGCTACCTCATGCCTGGCAGTGTTCAAGGCCAAGTTGGATGGGTATTTGAGCAACCTGGTCTAGTGGAAAGTGTCCCTGCCCATGGCAGGGGCATGGGAACTAGTTGATCTTTAAGCTCTCTTTCAATCCAAACCATTCTGTGATTCTATAATTCTTCTCCAAATAACAGCACCAGCATCACTGAATGATAAAATTAACTCAGAAAGGATGAAGCATCAGATGATTGCGTCACAGGAAGGAGAGTCAGGAGCGCTGCGTCAGCTTCTGCATGTAGGTGTCGTAGGTGTTGTGATGGAGAAAGAAGTGAGGTCAGAGACGGCTGTGTCATAGCAAAGGATGACTAAGGTAAGTAGGGGAGGAGCTGCCCGTTGCAGATGGCTCAGCAGGGAATGAGGACAGCAAGTTTTGACTGTTCTGTGGGGTGTTGCATCTTCTGCGAAAGAAAAATCCTAGCAACTCCTCACAGAAATCTATAGGAAATGAATGGAGGGAGGTGTGTTTGGCACGTGGGAGGTTATGTGAGGAGCTGTGGGGGAACAAGGAGAAAGGAGTCTGAGGCAGGCAACGTGAGTCACAGCACCCACCATGAAGAACGTGAAAAGGCAGTAAGCAAGACTAAGACTACACATGAATATTCACAGGGAGGAGGTGGGAGAAAGAAGCTGAATGACTAAACTACAAGTGTTTAAGATTTGCCAAATACAGTGTGCTGTGCCTCAGCCTGAGGATTTATTTTTTGTCATGAGTTTCAACCCCCAATATCTTAATCTGCCAGCAACTTGCACAGCTGCATGATATTCACATAGGGCTGCCTAGAGCATGCCCGTGGAAGCATTTCCTTGTTTTATTCAATGCACGGCTCCTTTTTAGTGTTCTTCAGCATTATTCCCATCTGGTGTGTCTTGAAACAGGTTCACTTTCAACAGACATGCAGCAGCTGGGTGGTCATCTGAGAAAATGCATCTCTTTGTAAAATTGTGAGTGGACTATGCCTACAAGATGTGTCCTCACTCACCCAGCAAGATGCCCTTAGTGGGACAAACAGCCTAGAGGATTAAAAGTGGGTTTTAAAGTTCTGGGGGTCTTTACCTTCCTGGTTGCTTATTCATCATCTCAACCAGATGGATGGAAGGTGAAAGCTGTTACAATCTGAATGTTACTGTTCAAGAGGGTTTTATGAAACGAGCTGGGGCATTCAGCCAAGCTCCAAGTGAAAATGTGTCAGCAGTGCAATTGACACCTGAGCTGTTAATCTTAGTTGCCAGTGACTGCAGTGGGTTTTGCTTCGTGGTGTTCTTTTTTGCTGTAAAAAAATCACTGCAGCACAAAAGATCTGTCTACAGAAATCTGCGGTTTGCACTGACTCTCGATTCTCTATTTAAAATCAGAACTTAAATAATAGGCATCTCTATAGGAATTGTATTTGTTGCAATACATAGAACAGAAACTTAATGTACTATTTGTTTTTACCAGCAAATAGAGAGAACCATGCCTCCCTATCAGGTAACTTTACTGAAGTATGCATCCATTATTCTTAAATCACGTATTTAAAGGGTGGCACTCTAACAGATCTGGTGTAATGCTACAGTCCCAGCTGGAATCAGGAAGGAAGTTGGATGCTTTTCCTTTTACAGGGCTCACATGTACTCTACTTGTGCTTGCTAAGTGAGCTACTACTTAGAATAGGAACATGTCACTGGTACTGGTACAATCCAGTACCATACTGGTAATTTGATAGGTACCATCCTGCACCTATATAAGACTATGATGTAATGAAGAATCAGACCAAATATTTCTGGACAGACCAATTTTGCACAACATATATTGGAATCTTCAGAAAGCAAAGAGAATGTTTGGAGCCAAAAATTGATAGGAGTGAATGCAAGAGATGTTAGAATACCTGATTCCGTTCATTAAACTTACATGCTTCTGTGTTCTATGTTGACATAGTTTTAGCCATTTTTTAAGTATATTACTTCAGACAGTCGTAACTTAAGGATTATCTCCAAACTATAAGGTGTCCGTATTTACTTCATCTTCTTTGTCAAGAACATTGCCAATGGGTTAAACTTACAAGCCTAGTCAATACATAAAAATCACATATCCGTAATAAATGTAATTAGCATACAATGGAAATGTTGTAATTAAGCCAGTCAGCAATAGATCACTTCCTTATTGATAACTTGTTATTAATAACTCTGTTCACAACTTCAGCTGACAGAGAGATTGAGGTTTTCATAAAGTAAATCCATTTGCAGAAAGGTAGTAGCATTTACCTCAAATGTTGCTGAACTGGATTGAGGCTGCAGAGCAGGTGGGCCCCCCACCTCAGTTCTCCTTTTCCTTCTAATTGCGCTTTGAGTCTCCTTTGCTGCCTACATGCCAGGGCTTCCCTCACATGGAAGACCAGAGTGCTGGAGGGGTCTGACATGCACTCAAATCTTACCCTGACAGGAATTTGGGATGCAGCCAAAGTGACCTTGGAGCTGGGACTCATTCCCAGGTCCCTCAGTACAGGCACAGTCCCTGTTAAGTCTCACTTAGATTCTTTAGTTTTATCTTATTTTCCTCATTCTTCTACATGCTTTGCTGGTTCATTAAGACATTTCCCTAAATTGTTTTCGGCATATTCATTGTCCCTTGTGGTAATCTGCTCTAAGACTTTATTTGTTCAACAGTTCAGATTTGACTGCATGTTGCCGTTTGCTACAGGAGGAGATATAGATGGGTTCTTTCTCCTGTGTGCATGAGCCTAATAGCTGTTCTTTCATGTGGATTCCTCTGAGATTCACTCTGCTTTTTCAAGAGTAAATCACATGCTTTGCGTAATGATCACAGCTGTCTATTTGGAGTATTTCAGCACGACTGCAAAATGTGCATGTTGCATGTTGCTGAGCTCTCAGTCCTGCCATTCAGTTCCTTACCCTTCTTTTTCTAACTCCATGTCCCTCCCCTCCTGCAGCCATCTCTTTTTTCATCTCCACCTTGCAGGAGTCTCTAAACCCTTACCAGAGGAGGACATTTGTGAGCTGAGAATGTCTTACTCCGTACCACATACAAAACACGCACTGTGGTTCGTTCACCAAGGGAATTAATTCAAAAGGTCAGCATGAACTTGCTACCAGGACAGATCTTAGAGTAGTATTTTCTTTTCAGTAAAAAATCTCATAAGAGCATATTTCAGTAAAATCTTCGCCAATCTGTTTATCATAAATCTTAAGTTCTTTCTTTATTATCTGTAAAACCTATGTCAATGTGATTTTCACATTCTCCAAAAAATGTATTGCAAGAATATGCAAAGTAGAAGTTAAGCAACATGTTGCCCAGTGCCCAATTAGCAAGGCACAAACATTGTAATTACACACACACCCATACAGATGTACACACACACACAGAGGCACACTGCCTAAAAGTAATTACAAAGCAGCATTACTGACTCCATGAACTCTGGGCTGAGAACAGTTGACACAGAAGGGAATGACGAATAAAAAGTTCTCTTGTAGGACTCCAGTACTGCAAACACAGCTACTGCTGTCTCCTCTCTGATTCCCAAAAAAGTGGCTGCATTCTTCCAGGTTATTTTGATGACCAGCAACACATGTTGCTGGATTGCTCTTAGGCATTAGCTTGCTATATTGTCACAGAGGTTACTCTCAAATATCAGGACTCCCTGAGGATAACTATTGCCTGGTTTCATCAGAACTCCTACATCTTCATCTCTTTCAGGAAGACACTGTTTATAGACATAGGACCACAAGGCCTCAGACCACACTGAAAGAAATGAGATGCAGCAGCAAACCACTTGTCACCCTGATATTCTGATAGCAAACCCAGTTTGCAATGTGGAGACATAAGGAGTACAAGATAAATGGTTGGTAAGTCCCCACCATCTTCAGGGTCTTCTAAGACTCTGAAGACATGACTGAACTCTCAAATGAAGATATTATGTTTGCTAACATGTAAACGGCCCAAATAAGAATAAATTTCTATTGATTTTCCTGTGTTACAGGATCTGTCCTTAAAATATTCAGTCCATTCAAAACACCAGAGTCAGCATTTGTCTAAAACATCAGAGTTAAAGAAAAAGGAAAAAGAGGAAACACTTATAGAATTTCTAAAGAGGTCTGCAAGTCATGACTAGGTGATTCAGGGGTAAAAAGATTTCTAACCAAAGATTTAAAAGAAAGAGATTTTCAATGAAAGAGAGGACAAATAAAAAGATAAATGAAAATGAACTGCCAGCACATGAAGGGGAAAAAAAATAGACAGCAGGTGCTGTCCTGGATTTGTCACTCCTTTCCTTCTTCCTCCAATAGAATTTTACATTTCCTTCAGCAAACACAAGATTCGCCAGCTCTGTCTCATACATGGGGGGGGAAATCGTCTGGCTAGGGCAAAATTCTTTCCAATAAGACCCTTGGGACAGCACTTAGGACTCTCCATACTTCAGTGCCAACACCATGTTTTACTGTGCTGCTTTTCAAGTAGCTTACCAGGAGGAAATATGTTTGTTCGCTGTAGCTCTGAACCATTTCTTGGCTACAAGCTATTGAGTTAAATCTCCCTCATCCTTTAATTTAAACTCTTATTGTTTGCAGTTCTCAATGTTCTAAATGTTCTCAGTGTTTGCAGTTTTGGCACAGTTTGTACTGATTGCACTTTGAAGACAATAAAGTCATGTTTTGTGAAATTAAAGAGCACTGTAATTTTTGCCTATCAGCTAAAGCCCTGCTGTGGTACCCACAAACCACACACAGCAAATACCCAGGAGCAGACAAACTATTCACTCCTGCAGTCTCAGGTGCTGCAATTATGCCTTTCAGTTTAAAGATCCACAATGCTTAGAATTTGTGAGACCACACAGACCATGTGGAATGCCTCCTATAGACTGATATCCTCTTTTACAGCCAAAAATATCCTCAGAGAACAGGAGGGAAAAAAAAAAAAAAAAAGGAAAATTCCCACTCTTCTTCAAAGCAGGTGAAAAAGATGTTCTTCATACTGTGTTCTGGCAACCAAAACAGTGCTCGGGATGTCTTGATAGCTTCTATTTCCCTTCTTGGAAATCTTTGGCAGCTTTTCCTTCCCTTATTCTCAGAGCTGTTCTGTAGAAAACAAACAGTAATCATTTGAAGCTGGTGTTATTCAGCTAACTCAAGGCTAATGTCTGACATCTACTTCTGAATTTTTCAAAGGTACTCTCCAGTCTCATGATACCTTTGCCTAGACTACAGCTGGAAGCAATTCTTTCCCAAGAAATATATCCTCAGTAAGAAGTTCTTCACCTACAGTTGTAGATAGTAAAGAGGGTTTCCCAGGTAAAGAAATAAAAGAATTGTGATGTCAATTATGTTCACACCTTTAACCACACAAGACAAATCATTTTGTTTTCGCTGGATTCCTAGAAAGTGCACTATCCTACTATTAAGAATTTCTCCCGTGCATCCTGTCTTCATGTTGATGTCTTATAGAACAACAGGGAAGAAATCTTTTTTTCTATGCTTTGGGGAAAGCAAATGTTAAGTCCTTGCATTTGCTTTCACACAGTGAGAAACACTAGTCATGCAAAGCCATCAAGAATTCCCTGAGGACTTGTAAACTTCAGAGCCTTTTTAATAATGCTGCACATACTCATCGGAACAAGCCCTTGATTAGCATCTAGGGCTGCAAGTTTCTACATGGAGAATTCATATCTCAATTGTAAATGGAGATGCTGCAGTTACTCAGCATACCTGGTGACAAAGTTGAGAATGCAGACAGTTTACTCATGATTGTTGATTGTTTAGGGATACTTAAAAATAACAACAACAAAAAGTTTCCGGAAAGTAGATCATAAGAAGAATTATGGAACTTTCTAAAGTGTTTTACCATCCTCTTTTTGGCTAATTTCCCCTAGCTGAAGATGGGACTTCCATAGGTATCTTCCAGCCCCATGAAGATACCTCAGATCAAAAGGCACTATGTCCTCTGTTTAGGCAGGTGAGTCAGACTCCTAGGTTTAGAAAAAGAAAGTATATAACACACACACACACACACACACACACACACACACACACACACAAAAATGACAGATTTTTTAATTTAGTCTGCTATTTGCAATTTAGATGTAAATAGCTACATATGGAAATAGAGTAGAGAAGAAACGTGTTCAGAATATGTGTTGTATTTAATTTTTCAAAAAAGCACTACTATCCATCCTGCTTAACGTTAAATAAGGAGCCACTAACAACAGAAATGACGATGCCAATAGGGTATCATTAAGCCTGAAGACTATTTCTGCTGCTGAGTGTCAAGAACCATCTTTGCCCTGAAAGGCCACCTGCTTTCAGTTTTTCATTGTTTTGATCCTTCTAGAACATAGCAGAATAGTGCTTCCTTAGAATAAAACATTTGCTTCATTTCAAGCCTAAAGGTGAGGTTGAAACCATTTGTTTTTAAACCTCATGCTGTCATCTATAATTAATGGTATGACCCTGACTACAGAGCTTGAAAAGAGTATATACATTTTCAGCTGCAGTTCTGTTGTTTTTGTTTGGCAACTAGCCAGTTCCTTAAGCTTTTATCTTTGAATACAAAAGGTTATTTCTAGAGATTGAGTGCTCGGTTTATTTTCAGTATTTTTATTGTTTTCATCTGCTAGGATCAGTGAATGGACTTTTGTTATTTCAAGCTGTTCGTTAAGCCAATGTCTCCAAAATCAGAATAGGAAGATTAATTTTCCTTCAACAAGAATATATGCCAGCAGCTCTTCTGCCATATTACAATTTTTCTTTGAAATAGTTGGTCTGGCAGAGTATTGCCATTTTGTCAGAAATGCAAAGGGCCATTTCTTTCATGGTAGATGTACTGGCACACCAAAACAATAGCCTTGTCACTCTGAAAGTCACAAATCTAAAGGAAATTAAGGCCTTGTAACATATGGTAAATATGAGCTATGCAATTAATGTAACACTTGGTGCTTGAAAGGAATTACACTGCAATTAGATTATTGTAAGATGTGTTTGAACATGCTGAACTGAGCTGAAAAAAAAGCACATGGGGCATGAGCCTATGCTCATGGAAGTCACTTGAAGTTTTGCTACTTGCTTCCCTAGAAGACAGAATTGATCCTGACTTTAGTAAGTCTTACTTACAAATATGAGCTTGACCACACAATATTGCACATATTTCTCAATGTCAGCATTCTTTCCAGTGGAACAGGACTCCCCAGTACTCCCAGATAGTAAGCTATTAACACAATAAACTATTTTCCATGTATGGCTCGTTCTTCTCCCCCCGTAAACCTAGATGTCACAAAGGCGAAAGCCATAGACTTGCATTTTTCAGAATGGCATGTTGTCGTTCCCTGTGCCCAGCTAGTAGACCAGTGACTTAAAAGAGCAAGAACAAGTTCAGACCACAGTTACCTGAGTGAAGCAACAGCACACACGGTCAGGATCACATTGCCCTGAACATGCTCTTTCCCCCCAGCTCTGAAACAATGGCACCACCAGCTAGAGCTGCTGAGGCGACCGAACAAAAGTTAAGGGCAAAATGAATCTGTTGTATTCATTTTCATCTGGAAAACTCCATTAAAATATTGAGGTACAATTCATCAGTTTCTAAGGAATGGAAATTTACTTAGGACACCAGAAAAGACCTTGTTTTCCCATGAGGAAGAACATTTAGGAAATGTGTGGTTTGAACTAGTTTCAACACCCTAGAACTGTATTTTCGGACTAAATATTGAGGCCCTAGTGAAAGACCTGCTTGATTTATACTCATCTTGCATCTTGCATGTAGTAAGATAATCAGACTGCAGAGAGGAAGAAACAGTATTGTGTTTTTTATCTCTGCACATGCCAATAACTGCATTTGTACAAGAAATCACACAGATCACAGTAAGACAGCAGAAGCCTTTCACAGACCCCTCATTTGCCATGTTGGCTTTTCTTCAAAAGGTCCTTCCAAAACAGCAATTTCTCTTTTCTGGAAACAGACAGCAACAGGCCAACTGTTCCCTTCCATAAAGAAGCTGAATGTGATTGCTGTCCTGTCTTTACCTACCAGTAAAGAAGGTCTTGTCCCTATTACAACGAAAATTCAATCGAGGATCATGAGCTTTCACAGCTGTATCCCTAGAGATACATGGCACTAGTATAAACTTTTTAAATTTATTTCATGAGGGAGGAAAAACTAAGCCTTCATTTATTAAAATAAAGATACAGTGAGGGTGATCCTAAATGTCATGCTTGGGCCTTTTCAAATGCTCTTAATTTGACAGAAATAAATTAATGTAATTCTCCAATTTTCGTGTAGCCCAAGGGCCTTTCAACTCTCAACAAATCTTGAAAAAAATATACCAAAAAATTGCTATTATTATCTCAGTTGCCCTAGGGAAAAGAAATTAAGGGGGACATAATTAATTATACATATGTGTATGTAATTAGATATTTAGTGTGATATGTAAACTCTGTCTCCTAATTCTGTTGGGAAAAGATGAACATGTAAAGCCAGAAGTTACACACATTTTCTTTCTCACTTAGACATCAAAGTTTTGGTGTGTTCTGAAGGTAAAGATTAAATACATTTTCCTAGTGTTTTATGCAAGATTACTCAAAAACATCATTAAATACCAACATAGTCATATTTTCAAACGTTTATTAAGGATTTGCGCATGGGATCACTGTCTTATGATTAGCAAGACAATAAAATAGGAAAGAAATGTTTTGGCCAATGAAACAGAAAACAAATTACGTGGAACGGATTTTGTCTCTCTTATCTGGAAAAAGCTTTCTACTTTGAACACCAACACCTACATAGTGAAGGTCAAGCATGAAGCATGATCCAAACAATAGCATTGTTCAGTTACTTATAAAGTCATTTAAATCCACAAGTTCAGATAGATTTTTTTCAATTATATACTGGGGACAAAAAATCATGTAAGGTTGAAACTCATATCTGAAGAAGAAGATAGAAAGAAAATAAAATTTATTACCAATGCCTATTTTGTGTTTCAAAACATGAGGATTTAGATGTGTTTTCATTAAATTGCTGTCACACATTCATTTCTAGGTCTTCTTGGCACATGTTCATTATTTGTACTTGCAGAAAACAATGATTTCCCAGGTCTGTACAAATTGTTTTAGAGAAGAACGTCTAGTCAATGAAAGCAGTGTATTTTGCCAAGTATTTGGTAGTCAGCTTTGAAAATTAAAATGCTTGAGTTTGACCTCAGTAAATGATGCTCAACTTTATAAGAGAGCATGATCTGCTGTACCCACATGCTTTGGTGGTCAAATCTTCAGGTTAACTTTCCTGTCCTCTTCAATGCATTAGAATTGCCAGCTGCTAGAGCTCGTTAAATCCTTTTTTTCAAATCAGAATAGAAAGTAATACACAGTTTTATGGAAGCAGAGGCCCTGTCTGCTTTTTCAAAGACTAATGCTTCTGCTTTTCCAAAGACTGATGCTTCTGCTTTCTGAGTCAGTGGGAATGTTTTGGAGGCCTAAACAGCACAGATTCAAGTTCAGAGTCATTCTAATCAGAAAATCGCTAACCTGCTCATGCTCTTCCCAGGATTCTCTTTTGCTGTTTCTACAGATGTTGTGAAGGGGGAACAAATGGGCAAGAAAGCAAGCTGTGCCTGAAAGAGAATGGGTATCAGAGGAGAATGCAGGAAGACGAAAAGATAAGGGAGGAGGGATAGAGAAATAAAGAAAATAGCATCAATTTGAAGTAATAAGTGTGGGTTTCACTTGTGTAATTGTACATTGACTTATTGCTGTCAACTAAATAAGCAATTCTCAGAATATATATGTTTCTTTTTAAAGAAATTTAAAACTATTTTGAAATTGTTTCTAACATGCCTTAGTTGGTTTTCCTCTTTTTTTCCTAATCAAGATGCAAGTGCTTGGATGGGGGAAGAGGTTTAGGTAAGCAGATTGTACTTACTCCACTAGATTAATTTTCTTATAGATCCAGTCTTTCCTCATCAGAATGAAATATAATCATGATATCTCATCACAGTCTCTATCCATATCACAATGAATCATCTCATTATACTTGGTACCCAATTTCCTTTCATGACAGATCCTCCGCTTATGCTGGTTAGTATAATTCTGTTGAAGGATCAGACCTATATCTATATTAGATTTGTAACTATCCTATAGAAGAACTAGGTATAGATTTATAGCATCTTGAAATAGGTATAAATTTAAAGCATTAAAAAAGGTATCAGATTTAATTGTAATCTCACTTAAATCACAGCAGTGCAACTTCTGTGTCTCCATGTAAATCATTTTTGATTAACACAATTTAATATAAATTAAATGAGAATCAGACCAACACATGATCAGCACTTGCAGATATGTGGGACTTTAGCTGTATCAGTCATTTTTCTGTCAGGCTTAAACCTGTGTTTTGCACACAGAGCATGTATTACATTTAAATTTGGGGAACTCAATGCACTTTATGAAGACTAATGGATGATACTTCACAAAAAGTCTATCGAGTAAGGACTACTGCTACTGTTATTTGTCATCTATTGAAGGTTACAGTGGATTTGGGTTTATTGATTGAAGTGCTATATTGCTTTTTCTCTTGAACTCAGAAATGGAATGGGTGCCTTTGTTGCCAGTTGATGTGGTTTAAGGAGCATTAAAAAGGTATCCTGTAGTTTCATGTTTCTCTTTTCTATATTTAAACAACAAACATTAGTGGTGTGCTCCCTTACTAGGCACATGAGAATACCACACATGAATAGATGAGATGCGGCCTCAAAGAAATACAATCTAGGAATTGTTTTTAGTGTCTTTCTTTTAGGCCTAACTTCCACCATCCCTATCCATGACATCTTCCTTCTTCCCTTATTTTTCTGTTACTTCTCACACAATATCCACAGCATCTGAAGACACCTTAGAAGCAGCACATGGCTGCGACCCCACTTCGGCTACTAACATCATCATTCACTTAAGAATCACTGTCCTCGTCAGCCTGAAGACATGAAGACAGAATAATTTTCTAACCACTGTATGGATTTTGTACTGATTTGCCGCTGAGATATTAAGTAAGTACTACGTCTATATTGAATGAACAGTGACAGAAGTGCAGGACCAAAGCTTGCCCTAATGCTGGTTGTGGAAACCTCGTCAGTCAGCTGTGAGCACAATTCCCAGCTTCCCCTTAAGCACGATGATTTCAGCTGGCCTGGTGCATACAGTCAAAGCCAGCAGCTTTTGAAAATGCGACACTAATTCCTTTACAGCTCTTTCCTTTGAAAATGAATAGATTCATCATGTCAGAAAAAGCTAGTGCTTCAGCGAGGGAAGAGATGACAAGTCAGTTCAGCTTGCATCAGTCAGTTAGCATCAGCTAACACCCAAGCCCACCCACTGTGACTGATGATGCAACACATACATGGTATGATCAGACTCCACATTGCAATTTCTTGTGATGGAGGATGACTCCTCATATATGCATGGAGCTTGTAACAAGCCTAGCACCCTATGTGTTTCCAAATGCAAAACTGTCACAGAAATAAGGAGATTTCTCTCTGCAGAAGATCAAGATTATTTTTAAACTCTGTGGTGAGTTGACCACAGCCAGCGGCTAAGCCCCGCACTGCTGGCTGCTTGTTCACTCCTCTTCCCCAGTGGGATGAGGGAGAGAACAGAAAAAACAAAACCAAGAAATCTTTTGGGTTAATATGAGGAAATAAGAGGGTAAAATAAATGATGTAAAGGCAATTACAAAATACCAGATGTAACTTACCAGATGGTCCAACCAAGTTCTCCACCATCTCAGATTATTTTATCTGTACTATCCCAAGTAGATCAGTGCTCAGCCAGTCTCTGAGCAATGGCTACATCCCACACCAGCCACACTCCTCTACCCTGTTTTTATTGTTGAGCATGAGATTATGCACTATGGAGTATCCTTTCGGTCAATTCAGGTCAGTTGCCCTGGCTGTGTTCCCTCCTAGTGTGTGCATGTCCCCAGCCAACTCGCTGTGGGGGCAGAGTGGGAAAAAGAAGAAGTCTTGACGCTGTGCGAGTACTGCTCAGCAACAGCTAAAATGCTGGAGTGTTATCCATATTTTTTAGGCACAAATCCAAAACACAGCACCATAAGGGCTGCTGTGAGAAAAACTAACTCCATCCCAGCCAGACTCAGCACACTACAATCTTAAAAAGAAAGAATTCATGTATGCAATAAACTACCAAAAACAAAGGGAGAAGATAGTCTGAAATCTGTTTCTTCACCCTTGCCCAAGGTAGCAGGCCATGCTCCTAATCACAACCTGCGCTAGGTCTCAAAGCAGATTTTTTCTGTAATGATACTGCCACCCACCTACAGTCTTGATTCTCTCTCAATTTTCCACTGTGTGTCCCTCTGCACCTTGAACTTTCATTCTCTTTTGAACAGCAACCTGAAAAGCTCTTCATCCTTTTTTCGGTGGAGGTCTCAGTCCCACTATTACTAATGATGCTGGAATAAACTGAATGAGAAGACAGACTGACAGTAAGCAAGAACCCATTTAGTTCACTAGAATTATTCCCATTGTAATGCACTGCTGTTAGTCAGACATGACTATGGCCTTACATCATTGGCTTTTCTCGAATTTCAAGCTGTAAGAAATCACTCACTGGTAATTAGGAATTCTCATTAACTTGTCTTTGACTGTGGAAAATAGAAATATTGAATTTTATACCTGATTACCAAATATTACAAATCATTGTATGTGCGATGCTTCAGTTAATTAAACATTTTTGTAGAGTAACTTATTTTCTTAAAGCCCTCCTCAAATACTTCTTTGTAATTTACT
Organism: Strigops habroptila; assembly: GCF_004027225.2. NCBI lineage: Eukaryota > Metazoa > Chordata > Aves > Psittaciformes > Psittacidae > Strigops > Strigops habroptila. Next base: position 64,653,646 of record NC_044278.2, on the reverse strand, counting down.
ATACGAGTGTACAAAAATGTTAGAGAAATAAATTTAGTATTTGAAACCAACGTTCTCTTTTATAGGACAAGTTTATTTTCAGTTTGTAGACAAGTCAGTTGAGATTGATTCTCTATTTCTAGATCTGTTTACACTATGTATGCTACATATTACCAGTAAGAAGTAGTATTTTTTTATTTAAATAAAAAAGGGGAATAAATGTATTATTTCTGGTAACAAATACATGGTTTAAAAAGTCACCAGTCATTGAATCCACAAAAAGGACTCAGTCTTAGTATTTCAAAACATCATGTCAGGGGTGTTGCATTTGCAGGGAGTGCAAAAGAATCAAATATGAGAACTGGGGGAGCTGTGAGTGTGACTTCAGTGTGACTCTGATATTAACAGTTGTGGAGCTGCAGTTCTGAAATTTTGCCTGTTTTAACGTGCTTTCCACTTTGTTGACACGTACACTACAGACTGAAAATGAAAGATGGAAGTTTAATCTTTAATGGTGGTCTGCTCTAGGGAGGAAAGGTTTTTTATTCTTATTTTCTAGAGGGAAATAACTTTGGGAATGCAAGCTCTTTCCTCAAAGTGTTGAAATGAGGATATTTAAGAGATTCAATGAGCCACACAAAAACTAAAGCAAAGCTCAAAACTGGACAGGAAAGAAAAGTATCGGGCACATTTTTGTAACAAAAACAACTGGATTTAATTGCAGTGCCATTAAACGTCACAGGAGGCAAGCTGGTCCACAAGCAATTCACAGGCAAACAAACAAAATCAAGGGGTGATAAGAAACCATGTCCATATTTTTGCAGTAAATATCTTTGCAGCAGAGACTCATGTCAAGAGCTGAGTGGCGAGAATATGTGTGTTTAAAACACTTTAAGAGCGGCATTATTTGAACTGTGTATTTGGCTGTCACAGGTGGCTACATGTGGGCAAAATTTAATTTCCGATAATTTCACTGCAGGTTTTAAAGTCAACACCCAGCATGGAGAATGAAACTAGCCATTTAAGGAACATACAAGATGGGAATTCAATGATGGTACTGCTTCGTTGACTGAAGTTTAATTTGGTAATCATATCATAAAAACACTATCTGCCTCATGTCCTAGAGGCAACACAGGAAGGAGAATGCTTAATTTGACCATCTATTTATGGCTCACATATCAGGCAGGTTTATAAACTCTAGTAGAGCTCTCACACAAACCACTGAGTACTTCTTCCCAGAGCATTCCTTTTTAATTCAGATGGAAAATTTCAAGAAAAGAACCACAACTCTCTATTTTCCACAAAAAATCCTGAGTTCAAACACGACATGACATATGAACCAATCTGTTAGTGACCTCTTTCCTACTCTCAGCTTGTATATGAAAAGAAGGTAACACTTGAAGCCAGGCCACACACACTGAGCAATTAAACTTACTTTACTTATTTTACTTATGAAATGTAAAAGATGGCCCATTCTCCAGAAGCATTTGCAAGCATCACATACCTCTCTGATGTTACCAGAATCCTTCAGACACATATCACCCCCCAAACTTTGGAAAAGCTGATGATGGTAGAACAACATGTTAATGACATTTCCATTAATGCAGTTAATGGCATTTCCATTCTATCATTACTATTAGCATTTGATCAATGCTTTGGATGTGAATGAGTAATGTCTTTAAAAATCTTGACCATATTACAGATGTTCATTAGCTTCTGCATATGATGATTTGGGACAAAATACCAGATGTAACTTACCAGATGGTCCAACCAAGTTCTCCACCATCTCAGATTATTTTATCTGTACTATCCCAAATATGCATTTCCCAGGAGAAGGGAGGTAAGGAGCTTGTGGTCCCCCATGAACACTGTCTCATGTTGCACACATGCTCTAAAATCACTTGATTTGTTTGCTAGTCAGGCTTCTCTCCTTCATAACAGCTTCAGATTGCCTTGGGACCAAAGATGTGTCTACCCTTAGCCTGTCATTGATTTTCAGAACAAATGGCATCAATTGTTTTTCTATTGTTGTAGGCACCCCTCGTATAAACAAACCAGAAATAAACAAGAAAAAAAAAACAAACAACAAAACCCCAGCACTTTAATCAGTAAAAATTGCTTCTGTTTGTTATTTCCACTGTCTGGACTTTTTAGATTAAGGACTTCTTAAATATGTTAACTCACGTCCTCTCTCCCATCTTCTAGTGATGACATTTGCAAGTCAAGCTTGATGCATGATAAGATAGAAGCATTGAAAATTTGACTTACTTCTCCAGAGTATTAGTTTGTCTTCAGATAAATAGGAAATTAAATTTCATAGAGCTGACAAGTTGGTGTATTCTACCAATAAAATAACTAAACGTTTCCTGGACCCACTGAAGTTTGAATATGATTGATTAACTCTTTTCCTGAGCTCTTCTGTTTTCCATTTCCTTAGTTTTGTGGGAGTTTGAGGAGAAAAAGAAAAAAACCAAAACAACACTGCTTTTGCAGTTCTATTAATCTTTTCTGTATATTCCCTCAAAAGGCATGCCCTTTATGAATTCACTAGAGGCTTTAGTGACCCCGGGGAAGGAGGGATAGTAACTTCTTTATGGAAGTCTAGAGAATTCATATATGGGATTTTGCACATTAGGCAACACCATTTTCCTGAGTTCTAACTCATATGCTCCTTTTTACAATGTGAAGAAGTTAAGCTAGAAAACTGCCAAGCAGCAGACTTCAAAAAGGTTATGTTTTCAAGGGCAAGAGGCAATCTCAGGGACCAGGCACTAGTGTAATTCTTTTTGCCAAGAACTCTAATGTTCGCATACTCAACTGCAATGGAAAGCAATGAGGCAAGACACTGCTTGTTTGAAAGTGGAAGCTGGCTTCTGGATTGTCATCACCATCCTCAGAAGAGTGAATATGACATTCTAGGAAAGGATATTTATTAGTGCTTCCCATACCTAGACAACATGTCTTATGACAGTGACTTCTGTTTATATGTATGTTTATTTCTATTACCTTTACTCAAGCCTTTACAAGATAACAGAGACTGTTTTATTCTCAACAGTTCCAGGTTTTATTGCTCTTATGATATAATTTGTACAATGGAGTTACAGTCCAAACAATGGTGCTCTGGAGATGTAGATAAATTCTGTAAATCTCATTTAAAAGTTTGGTCTTTTGACTTTCAGACCATTTGCAAGTCTAAATTCTTGTACTTAAATATGGGTGATGGTCCGTGTTTGAATCATTTGAGTAAGACTCTTACGTGACCAAGTAGTCTAGTGTACATTCTAACTCTCCTATTGACTATTATGGGATTTTTATGATCATAAACACTTCAGCTTAGGACTCTACATCAAAAAAACTTTTTCTTGCTTTCCAAGGGACATGGTTTCATCACAGTTTTCAAAATATGTAAGGAATCTAGGATGGGGTCACTTAGAGAAGAGGGATAGATTTTGGGTGGAATTTTCCAAAGAGGCTAACTTCAGGATATTTTATTGCAAGGTTCACAGTAAATGACTGTTTTTTGCAAAGTTCCAGCTTCTGAAATGGAGAATTATAGGAATGCATAAGAATCTTACCTTTCATTTTAAATAAGCAAGTTACTTCCTAGAAATCATGATTACAGAAAAGTTGTGAAACTGGAACCATGTTACTTCTCAGCACTTACAAAAACAGAAGGAAATGCAAAGAATAAGGCATTCATTTGTTTAAATCATAAGATATTTAATCCTTCTCATTACTTTTGCAAGAGTGAATCATGATTTTTAACTTTTTAACAATTAGTAACACTTATATTCAAAACCAGAATTTTGAATATGAGACGTTACTTAGCCGCTGCATTTATACACATTCAGTCTCAATCGTTTTTTTGTCTCTGGGTTACCTTGACAAAATTCCTCCTTTTGCTATTAATTTACATGGGAGATTTGTATCTAGATTTTCCGGACTAGTCTGAAGCCTGAGGACACTCCTGTGCTGTTCTGTTATTTTATTCAATTTTAACCCTTTGATTCTCCACCCAAGTATTTAGCTATGGGAAAAGTCACAGTTCAAAGGGTCATTGTACTCTCAGAAAACTGACACCCATTGATCACTTGAGAGTTGCTTTTTTCAGGCCATTCTCCCCCTCTCCCACATTCCCCCTCACACACATGCAGTTTATTCCAAGCAGATGTTAGCTAGTACATCTGCCACCTTCCTTCTCAAATGACTTGCAGAACCACATCTGCTCAGTATGAGCTAGCCACCTTTGAGGCCCTCTGCCTGACCACTTCTTCCTACTGCATGTTTTCATTCTTTTCCACTTCCCGTATCCCACACATGCCTCTGTCTCTTCCATTTGCTTCCCTTCTTCATCTTCCTGTATTCTGTATCTGTTCTAAGCTGCCATCTTTTTTCTGCTCACCATTTATTCTCATTTTTAAAAATGCTGAGCAAGAAGAAGGCTTGACATTTGGTAATTGTAGATAAAGACAGAGAGATTAAGTGATTTGCCCAAGGCCATGCAGAAATCCTATGTCAGAAGGGTAAATAGATTTCAGGTCTCTATGACTCAACAGACTCATAAAAGAAGCCTTATTTGAAGAATATATTTTAAACATCAAATCAAAGTTTGAGTCGAAATGAAAACAGCTCCAATTACAGGGCTGTTTTATCTGCTGGCTTCATCTTAGCACTCTTAGGCACACTGACTGTGTCTAGATTCACCAGGTGGGGCATGCCTCAGTGCCTGTCTGACTCACATGCCTGCCTTTTCTTTCCTTTGGTCTCATTCACCATGGGTGAGGTACACACCCAGGCCCATGAGCTGGAGGGTGTAATATAGAACTAAACATATAGGGGTGAGTGTCAAAGCTCAAGTTGTCCAAGAACTGTCTCTGAAAAGTACAAAGTTCTGAAGGACTTGATCTCTGTTAAATTAATCAATGAAATACGACCAAAACTTTTTTTTGTTGTTTAATGAAGACTTTATTTTTTGAAACATAGTAGTTCATTTGTGTTAAGAAAAGCCACCACTTTACCCAAGGTTTCATTGGTATGGCTTTTAGGCAGAGTGTAGGTGTTTGCTTACATCAAATTTCTTAATGTAGTGACAAACAAAGCTGTTTACTTATGCCCCTCAAAACAGAGTCTAATGTTGCTTTCTGCTATACTCCAAGCCATAATATCATTATCCTTGGCACGAAGCTACTAGAAGATTTTGTCAGCCTGTCCACAAAAATTAGCTCTGCAATACCATTGAATTCTAGGGGCTAAGCCAGTACTTTGGCCTGACACAGGGCCTCTGTTCTTGTAGCCACCAGAGAAAGTTCTCTTAGAAAAACAACACAAGTTTATGATTCACTTTCAGACTTTGTCCACCTAAATGACTTGTTTGTGCACTATGGAACAAAAACAAGAGATTCTAGAAACTCACACACACAGCATGTCTTTGTTTATGCCTTTTAACTATATAAGAAGTGCACACATAAATATGTAAGGAAAGGGCCAGGTGATTTCAAGTTAGCCATCTTCTACGCTGAAGAAGCACAGTCTGACATAAATGAAGGTTCAGTATCTGAATTTAATATTAAACTGTGCAACAGAGGGAAAGTGTTGCGGGGTTGGGTTTTGGGTTAGGTTTTTTTTTTTTTCAGTTTTTTTTATATTTTTAAATCCTGAAACCTGATCTGAACTGAAAGCATGACTACAGCTCGTAGTTCAGGGAAGATTATAAGAAGAGCCAGAAATTCAAGACACTACTTTTTTCTCAGAGGTTTTTAGTTTAAAGAGACTGTGCAGTTTACCAAAGTTTCAAAAGAAGTTGAAACATCTGTTTATCTCCAATTTCCTACCTACTATGTAAAGAAAGACTCAGGTTTGCATCAAAGCGTTCTATAAACCTGTATCCTCTTCTTTAATTCAGATTAGTCTTTTGTTGTATTCATTCTCTCTTTGATATGTCTTTGCATCTATGTTCTCTTCCCTGCCATATAACATTTAAATGAGAAATATTCACTCACTCAAATAAACCAGGTACAGGAAAACATAATTGAGGATGTACAAAAGACTGAAATCCAGACTAGGAAATTCGAGATACTGAACTCTGCCAAAATCCTTACGATATTTCTAGTGAATTTGAAAGAATCATGATTGGAAAAACCAAACCAAACCAAACAAAAAAAAACAAAACAAAAACAACAACAAAAAAATCTCCACCAATTTATTTCTTTTGACAAAGATTCAAGTACAGATGTGTAAAGTTCACAAGATTGTTTTTTATTTTATGGTAACATTCAGAAATTCCAAATCACTAAGAGAATTGTTTCCTGTCCTAAAAGGCTGATAATCTGAGATGAAGTAAAGTCACATGACATGCTCTTAGGGATGCAGTAAGAGCTCTTTGAGGACTTTTATGGATATAAAATAAAAGTGAATAGAAGATATGACTGAGGATCAGTGTAAAGGAATAGTAGAGGTATAAATATACAGTCTTTAAGGAAGCCCCTACTAAAGTTGAAGGTACAACAAGCGTCAGGAAAGATAAGAGGCATGGAAAAGAGTTGTTAGAATATTGAGTAGACAGGAACACATCATTAATGGAGCAAATAGCAGCTGATTTAATCCCTTATCACAAAAAGGGGAGATAAAAATATTTAATTTTAAGGAAGGGATAGAAGCAGAGGCTGGAACAGAGAAGTAGCAAGTTACCAAATACACTGGATATATCATATTGTAGAAGTCTGATGAAATTCATCCAAGAATGCTGAAGGAACCACACAAAGTGATCTCTGAAATGTTAGTAAAGTCCTTAAGAGCAAAAACTCCAAAGAAGTGAATAAAGGCAAGCAGAGAATGAAATGCTGAAGAAAAGTGAAAGGAATTTAGAGGAAAATGGGTCAGTTTAACTTCTTTAACTCTTCTAAGATATCAGAAACCATTATTGGTCAATTTATTTGTAAAGACTGAAAAATAATCGAGTGATAAACCAATGCTGATTTGTCAGTGAAAACTGTAACCACTTGTGTTAGGCACAGAGGATCTTCTTCCAGATACTTTCAAAGGCAGTTATTTTTCATCACTAGCTAGTGGAAATATAGGCACATATTTTAGGAGGACAACTTTACTAAGCATCTAAATTGAGGATGTTTAAATCAGGAAAGCTGGATTTAATCCCTTGATAATGAAATTCAGTACATTTCTAGCTTTCTCAGATATTTTCAAAAGTGTGAGTTACAAAGCAGTTGGAGGAATAGAAGTTGAATGATCTAAATTAATTACAGACATTACTTGAAACTGCTTGATGAAAACTCAATAAATTGTCTACAGATTACTCTGAGGAAACATAACTCCATTCTACAAATACAAAATAAGAAATATGTTTAATTGCCATGGTGGAAATTAAAAAGAAAAAAAGAGTGATTCATAAATTGAATTTATGGCTCTTGCAGAAAAAGCAGCTTTTATTCTGATTTTAATGAGTAGTTAGACAAATATCTTTCAGGGAGTGTTTGAGTATTTGCTGCTCCAAAGGGGGATGCTAAAAGACTTGTTGAGATCTTTTTGACTTCTGTACTCCTCTGATACAGAAAATAGACAAGGAGAAATAAAGGGTATGAATCAAAAGCTTTATTTTTTGCATCTATTTTGTGATAGATGGGAAATCAAGCTATATAAATGGAAAGCAACCTACACGTGGCCATGTAGAAAGTCTATGGCAATGAGCTGGGGATGGGATGCAAATCTGCTAAGTCAAAGTCGAATTTAGCCACAAAACCATCTTCTCTCTGGCTTTGGTATTCAAGTTAGATATGTATTCAAACATCCGGATGTTTATTCAAAGCCTATCAAGAGTGATCTTGCCATTCAGACTACATCTCTTTGCACAACAGGCCTGGCTCCTCCTCCTGAGGGAAGAGCTACCAAGTCCCATGTCCTCTCACACCCTCAAGCTCCTTTTAGATATTCAGCAAAGAGTCTTGCTGTACCCCTTTAAACCTGCCAGGCCTGACTGTCTCACAGATTTCTGGGTGATAACAAAGAAATCAGTTTGCATTTTGAACCACATTAGCCCTGAGGTGTCAGGTTAGTTGGGAGAATCAAGGGGACAGCTCGGGGCACTGGCATGAGTAGGCACAGACCCTGGTGTTCAGAACATGCTCTGCTCATGTTACAAGAAGGCTCTGTGAGATTTAAAAATCTGTGTCTGTCAGAAACTTCCTGTTCAGACAAAAGCTAACCCAGTTATGTAAGAAGGTGTTAAATGTACATGGAAAAATTATGCTTTTCCAAGAAGCCAGGCAGTGATTACATTTGCAAAATCTGCAGTCATTTTCCAGTAACAAATAAATAATCAAAGACAGCACATTCTGTGAAAAAATAATAATGTTGAACTAAAGGAGGCAATTGCCCTTTCAAATCAATGAAATGTAGTTCCTTGTATTTTCATGTTAAATAAAAACAAACACTTGCCTAAAGAAAGCAACAGCTAAGCTGTTTGTTTTTATATTCACTTGGATCCTCAGATCTCTTCCAGACAGACTTGTGGATAAACAGGTTTGTTTATGAAAAATCTGCTCATTACTGCATCAGCTATATCTATGGCGTTTTGGTTTCAGATGAAATTGCTCTTCAGACATTTGTTTTTTTAAAATTAGAAGGTGCACAGACTAATGGACAAAAGTAGGGGGCTAAAATGACTAATATGGGGTTCTCAAGTAATTTTTTCAAATCTGTAGGCTCATCTTGAAGCAATTCATCTTAAAAACCAACCTGACAAAAAAAGTCAATAAACATTAAATATGTAAACCCATTTTGTCTTTCTGCTTCCTGTTGCGTTTGACACTATTCCAAATGAAGGTTGCTAATATTGTTTACACAGGGTTCCTGAGAACTGGTAAAGACTACCTCTAAATAACACCCTACTTCTCACCTGTTTTCAAAAAACTTCATTTTTTCCAGAGCACACAATTCCTCTGTAACACTGGCCTTCCTCTCTGTCATGTTTGTGTGAGATGGTGGATGATTTAACTATTTTTGCTTAGTCTCTAGGGCTGCATTCATCTTTGAGAACATCCTGCCCCTGTACTTCCAGGTAAATACTAAATCATTTTGCATAATGATTCTGTATTTTTATTTCCAGCTTCTCAATAAGGAAGTTAATTGGGCAGGAGTGGGGAGACTTGGCAGACAACAGTACACAGCCATCTACACCCAACTGACAACTGTGTTAATAGGCTTTTTAAAAAATGTGTTACACGTCACTGGCTTGACATAGAACAGCTGTGTCCAGACAGAGAACACTAAAAAATACCACCTGGCAAGTGATATATTCTTTATGGATAACAACTAGTCTTTGGAAGACCAGAGATATCACTTTTTCTGCTTTGTTGAAGATTGATGTCCACCTATTGAATGAGAATGTACTTTTAAATTGGAAAGCATCTTATTCAACTAAGGAATACTCTTATCCTCATGTACAGCACAGGTAGAATTAAAATTCAGAGGATGTTCTTCGGTTACAATTCTCTGAATAACCAGAATAGTTTTGGAGGGTTGTTTGGGGGTTTTTTTCCTCAGTGGGCTTCTTTTTACCAACCTGATAAGCAAATGTTTCCTTCTTGCAAATGGATTAATGCAAATTGCCCTTTCTCCATGGGGTATTTCTCATCAACTATAACGACAAGAGAGAAAAAGATCAAAATATTGCTGAAAAGGGTGTGAGGTTGGCCTGAAAAACAAAGGGCCTGATTATTTCTAATGAATGTCCTCTCCTCATGACAGGAGGCCTACGGGATTTAATTCTGGATGAGTTGCTTTTATGGACTGCAGTGAACAAGCTCAATGGAAAAAAAAGGGTAAGCTGAAATCCAGTCTTGTGAAACCTGCAGTCATAAGCTGACACTGAGAAGCAGCTAATCATGACCAAATGTCCTTAGGTTGTGCAGCCTATATAAAAATCCTCTTTTTTATTCATAATAAAGATCCCATTATTATTTACCCCTTTCCTCTTGCATTCGTATTTCCCTAGGCTAGCGGAGCACTATTATTATTATTTCGCCTTTTCCCACTGTCTTTATAGTTTCTGTTGCATTGACTACCTGGAATGTCTTTTTTCTTCCTTTCCTTCAACATGGGCTACAAAGCAGAGCACTGCTTTGACTTTCTTTTCACTATTCATTTACAACTTTCTGTGTTTCATAGTGCAAACTCCAATTAGAATGCACTGTCCTTTTTTAAATAGCAAGGGTGAAAGATAATCCATTTTCAGTGCACTAGCTCACCCCTTTCTAGCACAGTGAGTGATTATCTAGTGACATTGCATAGTCCATTAAGAAGCATGTAAATATTCTCCCATTTTACTTCTTATTCTCAGAAAGGAACAAGGAAAGTGTACAAGGAAAGAAGAATAATTTCTTTTCCTAGAGCTCCAAGATTCGCCAGTTTCCCTAGGGCTATTTTTTTGTCACAGGAATAAATGTATTACATGTTATAGGGCCCAGATCCTTAATAAAAACAATTAGCAATTCTTTTCATTAATTTGAAAGTATAATCATATTTATAAATATCCAACTTGTATAGGAAAAGGCTGATGCTGAACTCACACTTGAGTCATACTATTAACTAGTATAATGTTACAGTGGGGTCACCACAGGACTTGAGAGCATATTTCTATGTTTGCATGAGAACAAAACATCAAAATAGAACTGCTGTATGATTTAAGGTTGTAAAAACATCCATTCCAGCAATTACACTAACTTTATTTTGCTAGTAAAATAATGTGGCCTTCTCTTACGATGCACTACTTTTTTTGGTTTACATTAAAAGGGGCTTTTTGTCTGTTTGTTAAAAGAACTGTACTGTAAGCTGTGGTTTATATTTTTTATGTTATGCTTCTCAGTTATGTAAAATCATTATAGATTGACATTGCCACTACAGTTCAACTACAAAACAAACAAACAAACAGCAACAAAACCACAAAATATAAACAGAAGTTGAATGGTACCAATAGGAGAAGACTTGAGAATGGTCTGTTTAATAAAGGAACAAATCACCTTTTGACTATTAAAACTAAATATGGCATTCTTACTAGTTTTTCATTTAAAAGAAGAGGAGGCTTGGGCCAAAACACAGGTATTAAGTTCAAACATCTGCATGCTGAGTTTTCTATTCACACATGCACGTACTGCAAATATGCACACAGTTAAGATTGAAGGAAACATTCTGCTGTGCCACCTCTGCAAAAAGGCTCCAGATAGCAAACACAGCCTTGCTTTTCTGGGCAATCAGATTAGTTTAGACTTAGTAAAGACCAGTCCAAGAGTGACTAGGCTTTATAACTTTCCTGTGTCTTGCTGGAGAACTGTAAAAATAGTGTGGAAAATAGGGTTTTAAATGAAAAAAGTGGGCATACCCATAGATAATGGATAATTCTCCATGTGAAGATAAAAACTTTCATTGGTTATAAATTAAGAACAAACAAAGCAAAACATTATTGTTATCATATATTGATGAGGTTAGCTTCAATGACCACATTACTGTGACAGGCATGATCAGGTTGTCATCATACGTTAATGACTTCAAAAAAAGAGGAGGAATCTTTGTAAAGTATTTTTATCTGTGGACCTGAAGAAACTAAAGAGTATGAGGATTAGAGAAACAAGTGGGATGTTGGGAACAGAGCAAGTGAGGGCGCTGACTCTTGCCTCTGGTGTCCTAACTGGAGGATATACAGGAACAGAGATCACTCATCAAAAATTATTATTGATTTTTTTATATTTTCTTAGTTATTTTAATCTACAAGTTTACTAAAAGATACATTCATAAATATGTAAATAATATACCAAAGGAAGAATATCACTTTTACTGTAGTAGGTAGCAGTATGCTGACAAAAAAAAAAAAAAAAAAGTTGGATTAGTCTCTGTACTTTGGTAGTAGCAATTTTTTGTGTGGTATTGGTATGTCTGGGGTATAATATAGACAGGAGAGCTTATCATTCCTGTGAGAGTTATACATTTAACAGACTCTCAAGACCAGAGTTTATTGTGCTCCTCAAGGGCACATGACGACCCCTGAGCAGCTTGAATTTAGCTGCTAAAACAAGCAAGTCTCATGCAGACACCATTTCTTTGAGAGATCAGCAAACAGCAACAACAACAAAAAGAAAAACAGTCTATGTCTGTGACCTGCGATAAGCAGGAGGCCACAATGTGTGATTTTGCTGACTCCTTTAAGCCTTGACTTGTGTGGATGTGAATTCAGCAGGAACATTTTGACCAAGGGCATTAGCGCAAACCTCTAGTTCAAAAATACTGGGCTGTATCCATACCACTGAAATAAGTAGTGTCAGCTGTCATTTCTGTATGTGGGAGGAACTGCTTGGAGACCTGAGTCCACCTGGAAACTTTTGGTGCCAGATATGCAGATATGGGCACAGGATCTCACCTGTGCCAGCGTAAGCACCTCTGTATCTAGATGTTATGGGATTGGAGAAGATACAATAGAAATGCCTCCTTGCTGAATACAGTAGAGGTCTTAGCTCCTGTGTTTGATCCCTAGCGTGTTCTCAAGTCAAGACAACACTGGCACCATCTCATATTCAGAAATGGGGCAAAAGAGGGATAGGAATGGAGTACTGGGCAATAAGGGAGCTTATTAGGTAACGAAATAAATGGCACTGAGGTGCAAGTTCTTCTGAGCTATATGGAGTTTATTACTAGGAGGCTGAGGACTTAGTTGTAGAGGTGGGAAAGTACAGAGGAGGCAGATGACCCAAGGCCAAAGATCTGGTTGTGGGTGAGAGTCTATAAAAGAGGGATCATAACCAGAGACTTAGTGGACTTAAGCTGTGCCAAGGTTCGACAGTCACAAAAGAATGTGATTTTTTTAAGTCTTGAAAGGGAAATAATTGTAGTTGAAAGATGATGTACCTCAGCTATTGTACACACATGTATTGGTGGACCAGAGTAGACATAAGATGTGTGCACACTGCCTGTGCAAAGAGATGAGGCTGCTACAATGATCATAGAATCACAGAATAGAATCATAGAATCACAGAATCACAGAAGCATACATTCATAGCTTCATAGAATCATAGTCTGGGTAGGAAGGGACCTTCGAAGGTAATCTAGTCCAAAGTCCCTGAAATGAGCAGGGACATCTTCAACTAGATCAGGTTGCTCAGAAGCACATCCAGCCTGGCTTTGAATGTCTCTACCAACTCTCTGAGCAACAGCCTCTGCTAAAAAGGCGCTCCCCATTTTTCTTATAGGCCCCTTTTAAGTTCAGAAAGGCTGTAATAAGGTCTCCCCAGACTCTTCTCCAGGCTGAAAAACCCCAACTCTCTCAGCCTTTCCTCATAGATGGAAAAAATTACCATTGCTCTGGTAAATTTTGTGGCAGCCCTCTGTATCCTCCCCAGTAGGTTCATGTCTTTCCTGTAGAGAACTCCAGAGCTGGACACAATACTCCAGACGGGGTCTCACCAAGGCAGAGGGGCAGAATCACCTCCCTCAACCTTGGTCAGATACCTTCCCCCAGCAACTACCCCTGACAGCAGCACGTTTTCCAGCAGCCATTCCTAGCAACAGCGCCTGCCCCACTGCCACTGATAGTGGTGGTGGCTGACCCTGCCAGCACACCAGTCATGAGGCTTGACCAGACCATAGTTGCCAGGACTGCATCATACAATGTTTGGAAATTTCTGTTCTAGTTTATTGACAGTAATCTGGGATTTCTGATGTCTACTCTAGTCCACCAATACATGTGTGTACAATAGTTAAGGTATACCATCTTTCAACTATAATTATTTCCCTTTCAAGACTTAAAAAATCCTTTGTGACTCTTGAACCTCAGCACAGCTTACTGAAGGTGGTTTCCAAACGGCACTGGTGCAATTGCCTACTATGGCTTGACATTAGTTCAGTTTTCTGCTCAGCCCTGCTCCCTAGCGAAAGGACTTGAAGCAATACAGGTTGCCTATCAATCAGCCATGGGCCACACCTCTGGACTCTGTCATTTCTTGTTCATATGTCCTGGGAGGGTAGTTAGCCAGGCGTACTCAGAAGCATAGATCGTTCTTTCTGTGCAAACAGACCTGCAGGAGTAAACACTATATCCTTGGCTCAGGGTGCTTGTGAGTCACCCTTGTTGATGGGTGGTGGTTTCAAGTGTGGGATTGTAGCAAGGAAACTGCTTTGTTTCTGCTTTGCTTTTATTCCATGAAAAGAATATAACTACCATACTTAGCATTCTTAAAGCTCTGTACATGCTAATCCTTGCAACATTCCCATAAGGTAGGCAAGCATAATTAACCCTATTTCAAAAGATGTGGAAGCCAGAACATAAAAGGATAAGTCATTTGCCCAGGTCCTAATGGTAACTCAGGATCTGAATCCAGAAGAAGTATCTTATGCTAGACAAATTGCTAATGGACTAGACAAACTGCTTCTGAAGCCCTTTCTCAAAAGGTTAAAAACTAGTAGGACAGTTAAAATAACACCAGTACAGGCTGTGGCTCTAACTGAAGCTCCAAATTCAAAAGCAATGCCTGCCACCACATTAGCAGATGTTTGGGTTCAGAGCACAGAGCACAGAGCACTCAGCTTTATGCCTTGCTCTGATTTCACAGCAATATTCTGTTAAAATTTAGTGAGGACCTAATGTAAGGAAACTGCATCAAACAGCTTACAATTTTTTCATTCTGCCCCAGTTCCCACCCACCACCTTCATCCTTGACTTCTTTCCTCAGGTGTCCTATATCCTCCTTCCCTGTTATTTGCACCGCCCTTAAAATCTCTCAGCTACTTACCTTTTCCCTTCCCCAAGAAACTCTTTCTTGACATTGCCCACCTCCTTTAAGCCACCTAACTGACCTCACAGGTGCCTCTCACCTCTCCCTTCCCTGAAAACATCCAACCTGCTTTCCTGTGTGAGGCATCATAGACCTCTCCCACCCTTGCTGCTCACTCTGCAAGAGCCTGAGAGTAGAGAGACACGCTCTGCTGACCCCAAGGGCTGAGTGGTCCTTCTGCTCATTTGTCTGCCTGTTTGTCAGCATGTCTTTCCACTTGTACTCCTACAAATAGGGTCAGATTATCTGGAGAAAGAAGGGGAAGGGGACCAGTAATTTTGTCTGACATTGTTACAAACACATAAGAGGGAGTTGGGAAATGCAAAGCAGACCATACTTCATCCTAGGAAAAACTGGGGTGTCTTTGATTTTGCCAGGGCAAGGGCAAGTGAGGTCGATCAAAAAGAAAACTTGGCCATCTTGACCCATTTTTAATTAAAACTGATAATATCTTGCTCTGCAGCATGACTCTGCATACACATGGCATTCCATTTTAGAACCAAAGGAGATAATTTTGTCCTTACAACTACTTTGTTCAAATTTGTTTATATATTTAATATTGAAGCAGATTCATTTAAATTTTCTATTTAGCTAAATACTAATCTTGACAAATTGTAATACATTGGACACATAAGAAAACACCAAGCAAAGGTTAAAACCCATGATAAGATTGCACAGAATGTTTTGGAGTTTTTCCCTTTTTTTCATACACTGAAGAATGACTGCTTCACTTTTTTAGAGGGCCAAAGAATGTAACATACGAAATATCTTTATTTCATGTGTTTATTTATCTTTAAAAACCACGTACATGTGTATGCATGCATGATTGTGCATCTGTATGTGTGTATTTCTCTTTGTGTGTGTAAAGATAGATAGATTTAGATAGACATGACATTTGTGGAAATTATCCCGTTTTCAAGGTCTACATTGTTAGTATTGAATAATTCATTCTCGAAACATCTCTATCACAAAAAAAGTAAAGTAATTTATCTTTCAGTAGAGTCTTTTAAGCTTTCTCATTTAATTATGAAACTGAAACCTCTCTCTTTCTAGATATTATCCTGGCAAGCAATATCTATTCACTAGTTCCCAGGAAAACACCCTATGCCTGAATCAACAAACAGGTTTGAAAGGGATGATTGCTAAGGAAAGGTCAATATATCCTTTGACAGCTGGGTTACTGGTTTTTGCCTAGCTGAGTTTGTTAGCCACTGAATGACATGCGGTATTGCCAAAGCAACAGCTTTCATTGGCACTAAATATGATTTTTTTGAAACATTGTTAAGAAAAAAACAAGATTCTGAATTCTGTTGTATTTCATACTATTTCAAGGAAACCATTCTAATGATCTCAGCTTTTATTATTCTTTTCCATGTTTTCTCTCTTTTTCAGTAGTCTCTTAATTAATGGTTTATTTGGTCTAGCTTTGCGAGGCATTTGCAAATGGAAAACCAAACAGGTTTAAAGAAAACCTGTATTAAAGAAAATAATTCAGTAGAAACTAACTTCACAACGCCATCTGTGAACTGCTTCTCAGGAAAGAAACAAACTGATATTCTAAATGTGAAAAATCCCAAAATACAGATATTTTCACCTGAACCTAAGTTAATGAGGACTGCTCTAAGAAGAGATTTAAGTATGACTATGAACCTCTTTAACACATCAATCAAAAAAAGCAAACACACAGCTGAACTGCAAAATCCCTTTCATGGAAATGGTTGTAAATACTACATTATACATCAGCGGGATGTCCAGGCCCAGGGTACCTGTGGTAGCAGGAACAGACAACACTGAGAGACAGAAGCTGGTTACGCAGACAGGCCACACAACTGCTGCCCTGTTAAGTGGCCTGAATACAACCCACTGATGCTCCAGTAACCTGAGGAAGAACAGCAGCTCCCCTTTGAAGGGAACAGCCTGGAGAGAGAAAGGAAAAAAGGAAGTGTGGATAAAATATGTCACAGAGAAAAGCAGAAAGATCAGAGGACTGTGGAGATGATCCAGCCATGAGGGCATGGAAGGGAGCTGGGAGGAAAAAAAGAAAAGCGACTGGCCAAGTTTCAAGGAATTATTTTAACTCCACTATCAGATTTAGGTGATTCAAATAATTCAAAGTTTCTTGCTCTGCTTCTCAGATTGCTCCCTGGAACTGCAGGCTCATTTGTTCAGAGGACTGGTTTTTATTCTCCACATATCAAATTTGTAATAAACAGAAAAACCTTTTGCATAGTAAGAGTTATTTAATTGCAACATACCGGTAACAGATAAGAGCCTACACAGAGATTACCATGCTCAAACCACTGTGGAAGCATTAAGTAATTGTGTTAAGTATTATTACCTCTGTGTTTCACATGAGGACACTGGGTAGAGAGAGGAAATACCATGCCCTTGATGGCAAAGTTTGAAGGGTTCATAAGCCTTTTGACCATACTACCTTTGCATTTTACAGATCTGTTTACTAACAATACAGAACACATTTGTTTATGAAAGATGAGGATTAATAATTTACCTGGGGCATTAGGCCCTTTGTACCTAGTGTACAGTAGCATGCGCTGCAAGTGTTTGAACTTTTTACAGAAAACTGACAAAGTTTAAATTGGCATGCGATGCCTCAGGCCAAGCTGGAGTCATGCATGACCTCCAACTGATAAATGCTGGCATGTGTTGAGGGTACTTGCAGAGCGATATTAAAGACAGAGAGAAAACTTCAGTGCATTTCCTGTCCCAAGTAGTAATGGTGATTGCATGCTAAGTCACTCCGTGGGTAAAGAGGACTATAAGTTTAAACATGCATCCTTCTGCTTTATTCTTCCTTCTTTTTACTGAAATACATGCAGATACCCATAACAATATCTATTTCTAGTTATCTGTTTTAAAAGTGCACTTGCATTGTGCATCAACTATATTGAAACAAACGGCTTCATTTCATTACCATGGGCTTTTCCATCAAGAAGTTGTAGCTTAGACCAAAAGAACAGGGTTGCCTTCTGTTTCCTAATTCATCTACTTTGTTCATGCATTTGTTTTCCTGAAGTCTTAAAAGACTTTGTTAAGGTAAATGATTCGTATATTATTCACTCTTCAAGATGCCAATATATTCCAGGCAAACAAGGACTTTATATGTGTATGTATATGTATTTCTGCATGTGGTTGTATGTACATTCCAAATAATATTAATTTTGTGACTCACAAGTGATTCCAAAGAGAAAATTTTCATTATGGAAAGAAAAAGTCAAACATTTTCTTAATCATCTGTTTTTCTCATCATATTAAAAGCATGATTTCTCTAAATGTTTAATTGCTTCTCTTCAGAAATCCATTTTCCCTACAATCTGGAATTTTCCACCTTGCCTGAACTCAGCTGCCCCAAATCTGTTTGAAGTCACTCTTAAGTCCTAGGTGCTTTCCAACATCAATAGCTTTTAATAGACCTTCTTGCATATTCTAGACTATGTTCCTTGACCTCTAAAAACCAAAGAAGAGATGCTACAGACATCTATTATTATATTGCATGTGGGCATTTTCATCAGGCTCACTCTTTCTCTATACCCTATGCAATTTTTTTCTCTTTTTCTGATTTTTTCTGAGTTAGAAACATAGAGATGAATGCTGACCTCCTGTACTGCAGCTGTTAGTAAACAAGCACTGGCAAGTTGCTGGATCTATTTTGTGATGAGTCCAATAGCTGCACTGCGCTTTGGCTATCCTCAGGGAAATAACTTCATTTGCCCTTCCACATATATTTTTCACATACAGACAGCCAGCTCCAATGTGCCTGTATACTGGAGGGAAATCTTGGTTTTTCTTACTGTTATAGGGATGAAGAGCCAGAAAAAATCCTTGAAAAGCAAGGCTTTTTTCCACTAATCATGTTGAGAAGAGGGAAGGAGGCAACGAGTGCTAGTGATGCTGCTGACAGTCACCCCACAACAACAACTACTGTGCTGCACATCCTGTTCTCAATCTCAACAGCAACAAAAGAAAAGTCACAGATGGGCAGAGAAGGGAGATGAGTAGTTACGGGTAAAACAAATGTTTCCCATCTCCATCAGAGTAGGCAGGCTTAAATATACTTGGAGTTTGCTTTCCTGAGCAAGCACATACCTCTGGCAAAAGCACAGATGGGGAATGAGAAAATTTTTTTATTACCTGCTACTCTGTACAGGGACAGCCCAGATGTGACTGGCTAAGACACTGATAGAGGAGTATGTGACACATCAGTGATGATACTGTGGGTGTCAGAGGAAAACAAGGCATCTCAGCTTATTGGATTTCCTCAGTAAATCTGGGCTTGTGATTTACACCTCTGTTAATGGTTGCATCAGGAGGGGAACTTCAGACATCTGCATTGTCAACATCTGTACCTGAGATAGACATTGTAGGCTCCCCTTCTATGTAATGAAATGCAGTGAATTCTATGGGACCCCTAGGCCACAGTTCCTCTCACCATATACTGATGTCAACTTCTGGTCAGATGAATTGCATCCAAAATGTCCTTTTCCTGTATAGCAGTTATTTAGAGCGTATCAAAGCAGAGAGTCAAATTATAAGCACAGAAGCTCAAGACACATGGCAGCTAGGGGGAAAAGGGTGCCTCACTGGAGAGGGAACCAAATCAAAAGGTGATGCTAGTGTCCCATCCCACCCTCCTGTTTGTCACAGGAGTTACATATCTCTGTGTGCATGGACCGTGAAGTCACCTGGGAGTCCTCTACTACATACTGGAAAGAGGGTCCTAGAGTGTATTGTAAGAAAATGGGTAGGAAGAAAAGCCAAAATGTCCCATGATCTACAATCTCTCAGCTATAACCTTCAAGATGCACGAGATAGTACCTAACCTTTAGTAATGGTTTATCTGCAGCAGTACTTGTCTGACAGGTCTCAATATTTTATCCCACAGAGTAAACAGTGAGTTTGTGACAACAACCTAGAAGCATGTTGTGACCTGCAGTGAGATGATGGAGCTCAGAGCAGACCAACCTCAGATGCAACTGAAGTTCATACTGTACATTAGGAAATGATATGTGCTGGCTGAAAGAAGGAATAAAATGAGAAGGAATAAATGTGCCGGCTGGTAGAAGAAACCAAAGAATAAAATATTACTGATCGCAAACCAGGGACTCACAAGGGGAACTGGCTGAATACTGAAGTAAATGTTTGTTTGCAGTTTGTGATCAGATGAAAAGAGTACAAAATTGCTACCTGAATCTTGATAAAAAAGTCAAATAACTATCTACACTAAGATAGTTGTGGTATATGACTGCCTCTGATGATAAATTGGTGCAGTTGCCTGAACTTTTTAGTTTTACAGGTGATTTCAGTGGAAATAATGGAAGTGTATTCATGTCCATAATACTTTTCCACTATATTTTATTTTTAAATTTAAATCTAATTCATACTGGCAGAAAATATGCCTAACAAAAAATAAAAGCATGTAATTAATCTCTCAGCTATTATAAAGTGAAATTCACTGAATGGATGCTATTTTTAACCAGCAGATACCCCTAATTACTTAATGCTCTGTATTACAAAAATTATACTTAACCCCTTTAACAGGTTTTTGCTCACAATACTCCAGTAAATACAAATATAACTAAACCTCAGCTATTTAGTGTACATGAGAAGTGAGTAAACTCCACGATACACAGAAGTCACTCAGTTTTTAATGATCTATGTACATAATGGAGAGATGCTATCCGAAAACAATGACATTCTTAAGCCTTGGCAGCAGCATATTGATGTTCCATACTAGCTATGCATGCTGGTTGTTTTAAATGACAGTCTCCTCTCACCCTGGAAGCAAGTGGTCTTGAATCCAGGGGATTTATATGGAAAAGGGAAAACATGTTAGCTTCTAGTTTTTCCGTCTATGTATGTACGTATTTTAGTGGACTCTCACTGATCTCTGTGCAAATGTTTGCCTTCAGCAAGCAGCTGTAGACTGAGTAATCTTTTCTCAAGAAACTGATCTGAGCATAATAAAGGGAAAAACAGTGTTACAGAATAGCATTAATGGAGCTGTATCAAAAGTAAGTAAGCAATGGATCAATACAAAAAAGAAGACTTGACTCCTAATTTTGAGTTTTCAGCTGAAGCAGATTGAATGAAAGTTCACTTTAGATGATTGCAAAAAAAGTCATTATTTTCCTGGAATACTTGAAACATCCCAAATACACTGTAATTTCTGTTCTGCATCTCAGCAAACCACTTTATCTTTTACAAAAATTATTTTCTCAAGTAAGGTACTTCAGAAGGAGACATGATAACAGAAATGAATGAAGATTTAGATGATTCTAGTGAATTCCAGTGTCCTTGCACATGAACATAAAACATGGAGAACTGCAATGAATAAACCATATTATGAGTCTCTCTGAATGGTGCACAAGCTGCAATTGCAACTATATTTTTTTCACCTGAATTATTAATATAATTTAGCTCATTTGAATTAATCAATTCTCATGCAAAGGTTATCAATGTCAAATGTCCTTTTCATTTCAGTCAGGTTTGGCCCAGACAAGTCTGCCCAAATATAAAGCCAGGTTTTCAATTTTAAGCCATCCGTTATTGAATTGGCCATTTTTTAGAGAACAAATTCTATTCCAGCACTTACACAGGTTTAAAACATAAAACTTCCTTCAAGACTCTCCAACATACATTTCAGCTCTCAGACTGAAGGTTCCCAACCTCCTGTGTAACTGAGGATCTCAAGTGAGGAAAAGGCTATAAACAAATGCAATTAGCATTTGCTATTCAGATGAAAGTGTAGTTAAGTGAATGCAGCCTGTGGATGCTGAATTCCTGAGGAGCAGCAGAAAAAGCAAGGGCCTCTTTGAGGCCACAGAAGGAAATGAATTAATCTGCTTTGAGGGTACTTGCAAATGAGAGAAAAAGAAGAAAATCTGCGTAGCAGGCCACCATAGCCCAGCAAAGCAAGACATACTAAGTATGGTACAAGGGTCCAGATAAATATCAGCCCTAAGAAATGGAGCGTTACTGAAAAATATGCAAGACCAATCACCCTGCTGCAGGTATTCTCCTGTTCCCACATGTCTGCTGCATACCATACCTACAAAATATGTGTCTCTGTATCCATGAACCCACTCATAAAGGTTTTTGCTTGGCTGATTTTTCAAGTTAATGATAGTCAAGGCACTTGGGAGAAAGATTTATGTCAGTGATACACAGGTTCAGCAAATTGTCAGAGCTCTGCTGTGCAATTAATCATCTTTTCTCCATTACAATTTGTAAGTGCCAAGCATATACATGGAACCATTTTTATAATATAGATATCACAGGTATATAAGTACTATATGAATCTGCTATAAAAAAAAAAATACGAGTGCTTGCTACCACACAGATTTGTAAATCTTTCTCTGCACTAGACACCCCTCCAAAAATTGTGGAGGCTGTTGCATTTAACTGTCATCATTTTTATGACAGTACTTTAAGCAGATCTGCATCTCAGTTATATCTGTGTTCCCCAAGCTGCTTCATCTAGAATTATGTAGATTAGAGGTTTTGTTTTTTCTTCTGGAAGCAAGCCATTCCTAGTCAAACAAACAAACAAACAAACAAAAAACAACACAGGAAAGGGGATCACCCAAGAGTACTGGCTTTTTTCTGTATTTTTTACCTATGTTTTTTGTAGAAGTGGGTTTGAGGGAAGAATCTACATAGATTGAGAGACTGATGGTGCCTGTTAGCCCATTAACAGTGGCTCACTCAATTTTCTCCAGTTCATCCAGCAGACATGCTATCTCCCAGGGTCATGCAAGGAGGCAGGAGGTTGTCTTCTGTTCTCTGTGCTGGAGGTGCTGCATTACCAGAGACTGCATTAGAGGTGCTGTTGTGGTATGGGGAGGGATAATAGTTTTAAACTAAAAGAGGGGAGATTCAGGCTGGATGCGAGGAAAAAATTCTTTATAATGAGGGTGGTAAAATAGTGGAACAGGTTGCCCAGAGAAGTGGTAGATGCGCCATCCCTGGAGACATTCAAGGCCAGGCTGGATGGGCAACCTTATCTAATTGAAGATGTCCCTGCTCATTGCGGGGGGATTGGACTAGATGACCTTTGAAGGTGCCTTTCAACCCAAACTATCCTATGATTCTACCAGCAGCAGCCCTGAAAGATGCTGTGATTCAGAAGGAGCTGAGGGTTAACTTTTTCAATGGTTTCTGTGAGATACTTTGGTGGCTCAAACTTGTTCTTTGAGATACAAAGTTTTCCTCCTTTCCAGGAAGAGGTAGTCTTACGCTCCAAGCCCCCAAACTAGACTTTTGAGTGATGCAGTTATAGATTCCTAGGTCAGCCTAAGCTACCTGCCTGCCTCTGTTTCCCCCTCTTTTAAATATCCTCAAAGTCAAGCTCCTTGTTGCTCTACATCAGTTTAGACTCACATGCAGCTTCTTATGAAGTGTATTAATAAGTAAGTAGAACTGCAGACTGGATGTCTGCACAGTCACAGAGGAATTTCAGGGGAAGCAGGCTCACCTCTGAAGCATTGGTGCCATGAGTGCTCATGTCCTCCTCCCTCCAGTCACTTTCCCACTTCAGGGGATTCTGTGAGGATTGTGTTAATTTTAAAAATCACACCCTGCAACCTATTGCAACTCTTACATGAAATTTCTTTCTGGAACTCAAGAACAGAAAATATCCAGATCATTAGTGTTTATTACCCCAATAACTTTTGGAAGTCAGTTTTATAACGTGTATACTACAGCATTCCACACAGATCAAAGCAAACAAACTGCTCTAATTGGGTTTGAGATCAAATACACTAGCTTTACATTCACTGAGCTACATGTGGCTTAAATTACCTATATTGTGCAATCCTGGGCTGCATATTTCATGCTGTACAGTAAATAGAGAACATGTGGTTTCGAATGTATCTACCGTATGTGTTAGTTCTCATACTAACCAACAGGATCACCTAAACGCACTGTCAGGAGCCTCATAAAAGTTGGTTGTGATATCCAGATTCAGGCCTAATGTGTACAGACACCAATTCATTGATTTCAGTGGGGTCTGCAGATGCTAAAATTGATATTGAGCCTTTTATGTGAAGTTTCAAACACAGGTAGACAAAGAATCAACACATCACAGAGCAAATTCTTGCTTCTCTCTCATTAATATATTGAATTACTGGATTTACATGAGCAGAACGTGTATCAGAATATATGCATGCATGGATATTTATATTACAGATTTCCACCCCTTTTTACTTTAGCCTTTTTTTTTGTTCAAGAAATGCAGCATTTACAGCAAGATATGAGTTTTTATATTAATGCCAATAAAATAAATATATTCAAACCCCGATTCTAAAGGCTATGAAAATTTTTGTTGATTTGAAGGAATAAAGAGAGAGAGAGAGAGAGACCAAAAATTATTTTATTGTGTTTCATTGACATTTTTAAAACATGTTTCAAGAAGATTCAAAGAGATTATCTTCAGGGAATGTGGGTAACAAGAGATGTTTGAACTGCCTAAATAAATTAACATTCTTATTTCAATATTTTTGTAGCTATTTGTGCTCTTCCAGAAACATATCAATTTTCCCACAAAGTTGCAAAGTCAGTATCACATACTCCAAATGAGTAATATTTCAAATATTATAGGAAACTGTTGATTACTAAAGTGCAGCAGAATGCAAAGCCTGGAATAGTCAGAATATATGAGTGCATTTAACCAGTTTTCTCACTTTGTAGCACTTTTGGCACCAATAAACCTGAAGGCACACTTGCTAGAGAGCTGTCACTAGCTCGTCTCACAGTAACAACCTTCACAGCCGACTATACTGAAATCTTTGTCAAAGCTTCTACTGATGCATGTTTCTTGATGCTGTATTGTCTGGAAAAAAGTGTAACAGCAACAGAAAGGCTTAGGATGTTTTTAAGGAGGGAATGCAGAGAGGTACACAGCTGTAACTGGACATCTGCTAGTGCAGCAGGGTAACATGAATGTGAGAGATGAATTCCTTATTTTACCATGGTGCATTATGCAGCAATTAACCATACAATCAGCAACGCTAAAGGACAAAATAATATTCTATAATCCATTCTGCTACGATTGAAAAAAAAAAAAAGCCAGAAAAATGATGAAATCATAGAATCAAAGAATCATAGAATAGTTAGGGTTGGAAAGGACCTTAAGATCATCTAGTTCCAACCCCCCTGCCATGGACAGAGACACCTCGCACTAAACCATGTCACCCAAGACTCTGTCCAACCTGGCCTTGAACACCGCCAGGGATGGAGCATTCACAACTTCCTTGGGCAACCCATTCCAGTGCCTCACCACCCTCTTGGTAAAGAACTTCCTTACATCTAACCTAAGCTTGCCCTGTTTAAGTTTGAACCCATTACCCCTTGTCCTACAGTCCCTAATGAAGAGTCCCTCCCCAGCATCCTTATAGGCCCCCTTCAGGTACTGGAAGGCTGCTATGAGGTCTCCACGCAGCCTTCTCTTCTCCAGGCTGAGCAGCCCCAGAAATGGTGAAATCTTTCATGGAAAGATGATATTTTTCATGTGTTCATACTCCTGAGCTAGGAAAAAAAAACCTGGCAAATGCCAATTTTTCAGTACTTTCTGTAATTTGAGATGGAGGCTGATATTATTTAAGAGGTTGGTGTGTCTGAAAGAAGTGCAGATACATTCACCAGCAAGCCAGCTTGATTTTTCAGTCAAGGTGATCACTCCCAATATCGACTGATTTCAGCAGAGACAGAGGTGAAATATCTGAATATCCTACAAACATCTGAACCTTTTTGTGCCCTTGGACCTGAATTGAGGGAGTACTTCAGCATTCCTGCAAAGCCTAAGGGATTCACCTGGAGAGAAGAGATTTAAGCACCTGACCAAAGCAAGTACTCAACCACCTTCATGAATTAGATCTGTGCTACCTGACTGCAGTACTGGTTTCACTTAAGATAATCTGCTGATTCCTTCTCTCCTCTACTGACAAGACTCAGATAAAATCATCCTTTCAAATCATGTGGACATATAAGAGTCAATAATAAACTGCAAGCTGGGAAAAGGGAAATGGTAGTTGTCTTCTGTGGCTATCTCCATGCTGCCAGATGAAGGAGGGAGAAATCCACAGCGCTAAAATCGAATGGCATGGGCTGACTCGTGCCTTCACTGTGTAAGGTTTTCTCTCAGCATATCAGACTGACTTCTTCCACACAGCCCAGTAACTGGCCCAGCATCCGTTCCAGCTCCTAAGTGGTGTCCCTGTGACCCAAAGGCATGAATACTGTTCTAAATATGTTTGTTAATTCCAAGGTTTCTAAAACTCTGTGAGGGCTGTGTTACAGCCTGCCAGGTTGAGTGAAGCTCACGAAGGTGTTGCATGATCCAGGGCATGACAGGAGGACATATAGAGTTGTTTGAGACTCCTGAGATGGTGTTGAGACACAGACTGATCCGCAGTGGTTTTTTAGAGCAACCCTTGGAGTGCACCGTCTTGTGAAAGCTAGGTGGAGTAGTCCAAACCAGGGCCACAGGGTGAGCTGATAATTAAGCCATCTGGATGCTCAAAGGGTCCATGCTCTGGCACACTGCTTAGCCTACTGTATTCAATAAATTTACTTCATTCAGTAAAGAGCTGTATGTCATAGGGAACTATATGCCAAACATCATTTAACAACTATAATACTAAATGAGGAGAACAGAAGGGTTCTTCAGTGGCAGGCAGGTGGAAGCATTAGGAATCCACGTCCCAAGAATGCAGGTAGAAAGTTATGGCTAAGTGATGTAGCCTTTTTCTTCTGCTTGCTCACCAGGGATTTATTCTGTCTCTGGAAACACTTATGTGAACACATTCTTCAGTAATTCATTTTTGTATATATTTTCCATATTTTGTCCCCTATTTTATTTTGTTACCAAAGATTACCTACATGAAGCAGAAATATTTTGAGGGTTTCTATTTAACTTTTTTCTGCTTTTCTTATGTCCTTTTTTTTTTTTTTTTTTGCTTAAGCTCAAACTCTTTGGCTATCCAAGCTGGATTGCTTCTGAGACAAGAACATTCCTCACAGACGACTGTCCAACAAAGAATAGGGTGGCTTAGCTGTGACAGGAACATTTACAGAGGAGAAGCTGCACATTCGGCAACAGCAACATCAATGCCTATATCAGCTTGGGTTTTCCTGCATGTGTCTGAAGCCTTAGGGCTCAAAGGTCACTTGAATTCAGAATTTGTCCAACCAATTTCAGCAGATACAGACTTACCAGGCAGTACAGACAGGTTTGGGATTCCCTCATTTCTGCTCCCTTCTGCTGCAGCTGGAGAGAGGCCAAAGCAATACGCAGTCAGATAGGGGTCATGGGTGGAAGGAGAGATAAGGAGAGGGAGAGTCTGCAGGGCCACAGAGTTAATTTTGTATGCCAGTAGCAGACTTTTCCAGCCTCATTCCCCTGCTCAGGGAAAACTACATCTGCCCCTAATATCTCTCGTGCCTTAGCAAAAACCAAGAAAAATGGAAATGTTCTTTTCCTGGTACCTGCCTCTTGGCTTGTATAGTATTACAACTCTGTCTTAATACATGTATTTAGTTTTCTTTGCTCTTTTCTAAAGTGAATATTGAAAGCAGTAAGTGTACTAGGTCAAACGCGATTGGGAACAAACAGCAATGCAGATATGGGTGGCATCCGGAAAAGCTGCAGGAGTCATATTCAGGCCACCTACCTATCTTATGCGACAAGACTGCTGCAGCATATAAATTCAAGACAGCAGAGTGCAGTTCCTACAGCCTGTTTATCCAGAGCTGCCTACTGTAGGTTGCTCTTGCATATAATTCTAGTCTAGGCTTAATACAACTAGTTTTCATACAGTCCTCTGAATTTTTACTGTTGTTGAATTTGTCTTCACTTCTATACAAGATAAAATACACTAAGCCTTGCTTTCTTTGCTGCAGTTTATCTTTTCATTTGATTGTTTTATTTTTTCTGACAGTGAAGAAATGAAAATCACTCCTTAGCCTGTTTGTTGCAATGAAAACTAAGAGATGATGAGTTTTCTTTTTTTTTCTTTTCTGTTAGATACAGCTTAAGTGTCTCTTTAGGTTTTTAATTGTATTTTTTTACTTAAACCCCTTGTTTTCTACTTGAACAGGTTTACTGTTTCAGTTTTTGAAATCTGACCATGACTATCAGTAGTTTAGTTTAGGAACTCTAAAACACAGGTCTCTTCAGAGGGTCCTGCTACTTTTGTAGTCATATGGCTTAAAAAGCTTAATTTTAGCTAAGAGTTATGCATTTGATCTAAGCTAGTTGAATCAGCAACCTTTACAGTCAATTAAAAAAAAAAAAAGCATGTCCAAGAGACAGTTCATGTCTGTCTGCTGATTACAGAAATCGTAGAAGAGTCTCTATTAGACTATAAACCAAATTTTTAGTTGGCTAAAATACATCCATCACTTTATAAAAATCAGGTTGTGCAGTCATTTTGAGAACAAAGATTAGGAAAAAAATTGAGATTTTTTTCTGAAGAAAGGCTTTGATTTAAAACAGTTGCACAGGATCTGACTGCAGTATTACTACTCATGCATATGTATTTCATTAGAAATAAATGATTTTGTAGGAAGAAAGAGTTTCAGGAAAGAAATATATGCAAAAGCTTTATGAAGCTCTCTTGTATTCCTGAGATATTTGACTACACACAGAGTAGTTTCTCCCAGAATATATCCCTCATCTTCAATTTCTTCTCACAATACAAGACAGCAGTCCTAAATGGGATCATGACAATTTGGAAGGTAGCAAGATTGACCTGGGATGTTTCATCCAACAGTTATCCTGGGACTTGGAGGTCATGCCAGATGATCAGTTTTCTCTGTGTGTCCATACCAGAAGCATTTCAGAATTACTGGAGCAGTTCATTACCCCCATGAGCAGTACAATCAGAGAGACTTTTCACAGAGTAAAAGGCTGTGCAACAAGTGCAAGAGTTTGTTTACTGTTATTACTTTCTTATTGTCCATCTGAGTTTGACCCTCCCTTCCTTCATATCCTTCTCTCTCCAGTTTTACCATAGATACTGGGTCCCTGACTGTAAAGCTTTTGTGCCTGGCCCCTGAGCACTGTGGTGAGAAGATCTCTCCATGCCACCTTCTAGCCCTTCCTTCTCTGTGCTGTGTGCACTGCATCTTTCATTGTGCAGATAACTGCAAAGTAGAAATGTCAAATTACGCTTCAGGAAAAACTTGGCACCCAAAAATAAGCCTATTTATTTATACTCAGTTCAGTGTCAATTCTTAGACTATTCTTGCCTACCCCTACATCATGTCTTCTGACTCCAGAAGCCCTAAATGTACTGAAGCACTATTAGTCTTTCTTTAACCCAATCTACATAACAGCAACATAACCTGTTCCAGTAGTGCTATAGGATGTAATTCATTCATGGTACTTTGCTTCACATACCGCATTAAGCATTAATAAGAGGACAGTGTCCTTAAATACCAGAGAGTGGACATTCTAAAGTCAAATAAACAGAAATTGCCAAAAGAAATCGTATAAATGGCATGTGCTTTTGTACTTGAATGCTAATGATTTCATTTCCAGTAGAGGAATTGATTCTGCAGATTTGATTTATTGTTAGCTCAGCTCAATAGCATCGATTTAGGCATTGAGCATGGTATGTGCCACTGCAGTTATTGTTTCCCCGAAATAATTTGTTTTGATATATATATATTGATTAAATTTTTACTATTTTAATAGAACCAGACATTATGGTACTGGCATGACACATGCAAGCACAATATAGTAGTTTTCATTTCCTGAGCCAGTGATATGACATGGGTGAGGGTTACTATATGCTGTGCTTTTTACTGTATTATGGCAGTCAGCATCCACTGCTACACCAGCTCCTTATTATTTTTGGAAATCACATTCATTGTCACCTGATGCAACCAGTTAATATAACCTGATTGAGCAGGGAAGACAACTTGACAGTCTCGAAAAGGAAAGTGTTCTCTCCACCTTGTAGAACACATCAGGTATCTAACACTTCAAAATCCCAGGTCTCCTCTGGTTTTCTAGTGAAAATGTCCCCCTTCCCTCTCTGACTACTGCCAGGGTCCCCATCCCTTGAACCTTCAGGTGTTGTGCTTTCATGTCCCTTTTATTTATGTCCGTTTGCTTTCTCAGGGACTGGGGAGGGAGGCGTGGTTTTCACAGCTTTCCAGACAGTACCAATGAGCAAACTCTCAACTTTGACATCTTTTCATTCCCTTCTCATTATTGTATCTGTGAAAGGAGAATACACAGCAGTTATACACGCGTTTGTGGTACAACTGAGAGAGGTATTATCTTAATAGATTGCCAATTACTGTGTCTTTGAAAAATAATACTGTTTCTAGATGATCTAGAACTATTTGTTCTAGCATGAAGGGCAAGTAGCTAGTCCAGATATTCCTTGATTCCTGATTTCCTCACATCACCAGCTTTTGCAGTCACTTTTCTCACAGAGTGGGGAATTGTCACAGACCTTCTCTTTTCAGACAAGTCTCTGAACTGATGATCTTTGTGATATTCTGCGTATGCCTCTCTGGCAATTTGCTATGTCTTTTCCTTTTTTGAACTAAGAGTCTGAAGAGTTTGCTTAGGATTTCCTGGTTTTTGCTTTGCAAAATTTCAGGTTTTATTCAAAACGGAATCACTTCCCCTTGACAGTGTTGTGCACCTGCCCTCATATTTGCTGCAAGCAGGTATTTGCCTTTGTTATCTGACTCTCTTTTTGTGCCGTTTTCATCAGCTACACCTTACCTGTTCTTAAGCACTTTCTCTGTAAAGAATACAATCTTCACTGCAAATCTTCACTTCTACCTTTTCTGAGCAACATTGTGTCCATTTCTCACAGGGAATGTTTTGCTTTGATCTTGTTGCCAGTTCTAATGCTTTTAATTTGATCTCTAATTATTCCCTATAATAACTGTTTCAGTCCATGTGTCTCAGCTTTAATATAAGGGTGATTAAGCACTCAGTGATCCTGCTTGGCAGCCACCTTGTAGTAAAGAAACATACCATACCCTGACAACATTCCAACAGAAGTCCAAGTGCTCTTAAATTTTATAATCATTTTAAGAATATATATCCTTCTCCATGTTCCCATGGTCTAACGTATAGCTCACTGCTGTGCTGAAACTGCTATAAATACCCATGTGAAATACTTCTGGGATTTATAATTGCACTTACTTTACAGTGCAATCACTTTTTCGTGATCTGCTTTTCTGAGTTGTTTTTAAATATTAAGGAATGATTGTGTAACACATAAGAGTGCCCATTTAGAAAGAACTTCATATCCTGTTTTTCCCAGCCTTTGATGGACTGAGATTGCAGAAGGTTATGGCCCTCTCAGATGGCATGAAAAACTCTACTGACTATTGTAACACTACGAAACGTTGAACTACATACATTGTTGTAGATGAATTGAATTAATTATAGCTTGCTAACTTTGTCAGTGAATGTTTCTAGAGCTGTAGCTAATACTTTACTTTAGATACAGAATAAATAATTGTAAGTTACAAATGGGAATTAAATTTACGCGGCTGTTGGAACGTACAGAACTGTAATTTAGAGACAAAACTGACTCTCTTTTTTTTTTCCTCTTTCTCCAGAAAGTGGTTTAATCTTTCAAAAACAGAGACTTTCACCTTAAAGATGTCATCCCTTGCAAGATTTGAGAAAATATAAAATTATTTAATTTAAATTACAAATTTGAAACACATGTAAATCAAATATATACCTATGTAAATTATAAATACCTTTATGCAGAGCTATGTCAAAGATATAGATAAGGGTATTGATACACATACATATAAGGAATAATTTTGTCTTTATAATCATTCTAAGGCAGATCTCACTGGTTTTGTGTTAAATCCATACTCTTTCCAAAGAAGTATTTTTTCCAAAAGCTGCAGATCTTTTCTTAAACATTTTCAAACAACATAAAAGCAAAAATTTATACATTCCAACTTTGATACACTCTTATTTTTTCCAGCTCAGCTGCAGCTTTTAATTCCCTCTGTTGATAAACCCTTTTGTCAAACATTTCCAATGGGAATTAAAACAACCACTTATTTCAATATAGGTTTATGAGGATGTGATAGGTCAAGACAAATAGATTGTAGGAAGAAATAATACTGGACTAACGGCACCTGTTCTCATAGATGAATTCCATATTTGCCTCTCAGAGATCAAGATAAATTAATCACCTCTTACACATTCTAGATATTTCTACTTGTTCTCTTCAAGGAAAGACAAGAGTCAGCATTTGTCAATATTTGTTTCATTCTTGCTGGATATTTCCCAGTGCGAAGACTGTACAGTAGGAAAGTTGTAAACACCTGCTGCTTTACCAAAACTCTTTATTACTTTTACCCTTGGACCCATGGATAACACACACTGTGCCCTTGTGGGGCTTCTGTCTGTCAGCCCTCTCCATAGCCAGATGATCTTTCCAAAAGGCAGTGTACCCTATCCCACAATCCACAACATTCAAGATCGGTCAGAAGTGCCAGCATTGGGTATGTGCTCTTGACTCAAAGACCTGGGGTACTTTACAGGTTGCAGCAAATCCTGACCCTCTTTCCCAGGGAGCCTCTGGCAGAGTAAAACTACATCACAAAGAACAAATACAGGTTTCGGCCTCTTGTCAAGAAAAATAAAACCGAAAACTCAGAATCAGAGCCCAGCCCACCTACTGAAATACTGAGACATATACTTGTTTTTAAGAGGCATTTAGATTATAACTGCTGGGTTATGATGACCATCTCTTTGTTCTGTGTTTGTATGGCTTGCAGCACAGCAAGGTCACAGTCCATATTAGGAGCCTGTAGAGGTACAGTCTACATCTGCAGTAGACAGGTAATTATTGTCTTAATGACAAGCGCCTGAAATGCCCCACTGACCTTCCTTAGAGCAAATACACAGATAATATGCTGCTACAGACTTATGGAGTCTGGGGTAGTCAGCACTTGATAAAGGAATGCCAAAACTAGTCCAAGAGGAAAAAGAAGTGTGTAAAAGTTGATGCACAGGCTAATTAAAAGAGCGGGTAAAGATCACATCTTGGCTTTGGTTTTTACAAGCCTATTCTACATGTAAGAGCAGGTATGATGACCACAGACTTAGCACAGTACTGTAAAAGAGTGGCAGCCATGTAAATGTTTCCAGAGAATAGCTCACAGACCAAACAATAGCAGCTGCTTAAAGGGATCCTCATTTAATCTTTAAACTTCACTTTTGCAGTAGCTGGCTGGGAATCCACTTGTATTCACTTCTTTGGTGTATAACTGGATTTACAAGAGCAAACTCATCTGCTTTCTTGGGAACTTCCTGCCTGGGCAGGAAACTTTCAGACCCATCATGTTGGGATATGTCTATTATTCTGACTAGTTTTTCTCTTCGTTCTAATCTCTCTCCTATTCTTCTGCCTTTAACTCTTTTATAAACTTTATAAAGCATATCTTCTCTCCAATGGAAAAGAAAGGCATTTCAGTTCTGTGTCACAACTTTTGTGCTTCTGCAGTCATTTTGTCCAAACTCCTGCACCTCACCTTCCCATTTATGTCCTGTAGCTAGTGCCATAGAGGAGCCTATTCACCTATTTTCTATACTAACGTGAAGCTTGCTTTCTCAATGTTTTTATAACCTTCTCTCTTTCCACATTAGATTCAAGTTCCTTGCTTCTGTCTTTGAGGTCATATCATTCTGTCCTGTGCAATCCTGGTTTTGTTTTCCTCTCCCTTTCCCACTATTTGACTTCTTAGTCTCGTTTCCATCTGCTTTTCAGCTTCTCCATGTATTTTTCTCATGTGTTACAATTTCTTTTAAATTCAGCTGGGTATGGATTTTATCTTTCTACAGTTGTAAACTGCTCTTTATAGATGGAGAAATAAGCAGTCAGTGTTAATAATACTAGCTGTTACTTAATCATCACCTGCATGACCAAATCCTTCTGTATTAACAATACCAGTAAGTCTAGTTCCTCTTACAAGTTGCAAATAAAACTAGATCATAATCAAAATTTTTGTTCTACACTCTTGAAAATTTTAACTTCTGATTTTGTCCTAAATGACACCCTGTATTTTGATACCAGCTTTGCAAAATTCAAACCACAGTTGCATTCACACACAACCTGACTCAAGTTTCACTTCTCGTGAATATTTTTGTGTTCTAAATTCATCCAAAAATGTGGCTTTTCTGAGCAACCCAGCAACAGATATCTTTCAAGTGATCCCTAATTGCTATTCAAGTAAAAACTTCCAAATCCTTTTTACAGTAGCTGTCTAATGTCAATGCATTAAATTTAAATGGGAGGTAGGTATCAGAAACAGCTACTTCTTTAAAAAAGACAGTAATTCATTTGCTTACAATGGTTGGTTTTTGAAAAGGAGTTTTCCTCAAGTCCAAGCCAGTCTTTCAGAGAAAAATGAATATGTAGGCATTTTCTAGTTAATGATATTTGTTTATCTTTGTATATATGTGTATAAATAGACATGTTTGAAATAAGATTACAATGTGCCTACAAGGCTGATTCTGAAATGTATGGATCCAGTCTAGGATTGCCTAACAGCAAGAGGAATAGTCTTGCAGCTAAAATGACATGCCTAACATTTTGCTAGCTATCTTTCTAAATCTATATTTGGTTGATACCTATGCCCTCTTGAAACTGGCAGAGAGTCTTTTGAGTGGGCATAGTGCCACCCTAACAGATGGTCATAGGCGAAGGCATGCCAGAGAACCAGTATGTGCATCATGTTTGAGTATTAAGTGATGGATTTCCATCCAAGAATGTCAAAACAGCAGTCAATGCAGAACATCTGAGCCCATGGTTAAGAGGATATGCTCACAATTCCTGCTCAGAGTTAGTTTAACTTCTAAAATTATTATTTTCTTTTTTTTAAAGATTAAGAAGACAGAAAACCTTCTCCAGCTGTGAAATTTTGGCACTAACAAATCAAGAATAGAAGGAAAGGGAAGTATTTAATAAAATACCCACCTTTAACAGCTCCCTATATATCAGTCACCTGAAATCTCTCCAAGTAAATAAAAATAAGGTTCCATGGCATGGTTCAATTTCCTGGTGAGTAGTCTGACTGATGGCAGAATTGCACATGATGGTAGTGCAGGTCTGCTTTCTGTTAAACACAGCCCAGTCCTGCTCAGGGTATGTCACACATCATGTCAATTAAAATTGGAACACGCTAGTGAATAATACTATGTTTCTGCCAAGAAGGTTTAGTGCATCTATAACTGGCAACACTTTTTTCACTGGGAATATTAAAATACTAGTGTAAAAAGATTAATTCTACATTACATATTCTACATCTTTCTGTTCGTTTCTCATACTGATCTAGATTAGAAGTAGAAGTAAAGGAGAAGTAAAGCCCTAAAAGAAAATAAAGGAACATATTCAGTACTTTCAGTTGGATCGGTGTTAACAATATTTTCAGTCAATAGAGACTTTGCTAATAAGTTGTACAGTTCTAAGGTTTATACTGTGAAGGTAAAAGCTAATACTGTTTGGGGAGAGAAATATTAAGAAAGTTTGCATATTTTTCTTCCAGGACTTGAAAATGCAATAATTTTTTGAATTTATTTTAAAGTCAAATCAAATCTATGGACAAGAGAAGACACTGAGTACCAGGATGAGAAGAAGCTGCCATTAACTACTATGGTGGCCTATGGCCACTGGGAAGCGGAAGTACTGTGCATCCTCTCAAGATACCAACTCTGCATCTTGCCTGATTCTTTTTGCGTGGTATCTCTGACATTTTAGGATATATCTACAGGAGAATATCATGCTGACCTATTTATGTCAATCTAGTTGTGGCAGCTCAACTCTAATAAACTATTTGTTACCTAATTTGATCTAATTTCCTGGTTAATCACAGTGTCAATGAAGCTTTGTGATTATGATTCTTAATTGCAAGGCCTTTGCTAAATAAAAAAACAACAGTGAAACTATTTGGTTCTGCCAAAAATCACTGTTCTCATTTTTCTTACCATTGGCCATAGCATGGGTACCAAAAGGAATGCAAAACCTGATGCAGGAAGTCAGGCTAGCAAACTGCCTGATTGTAATTATTTTTGCCAATATAATTTCTGAACTCCTAAAGCATAGTGGAAAACAACACAGACAAATGTCACTATCAGCATAATCACTGTTAAGAGTTCAATAGAGCATTTAGGTCTGCTGAGAGCAGATTTTTTTGCTAACAGAAAGCAGAGGTAAAGTATTGCTTTCTCAATACTAGACTAAACTACTACACAAGAACACGATTCAGGGTTTAAAGCATAGGATGACTATGAAAACAAACAAACAAACAAACAAACAAACAAAACCTAAAAAACAGAAGCACTTGCAAGGTCCTATATGTAATATATCTTTCCCATTACCTACAGAGCTAATGTTTAGGGTCGAGAATAAAAGACACCCTGTAGGACAGTTCTATAAGGTGGGATCTCAGTACCACACAAGTTAAGGGAAAATTAACATTAGGTTTTGTCCCTATCAAGAAAAGTTTCTCCAACCCAACTGTTTACATAAGTCTTTTCTGCCTCCAGAGTGATGCAGGCATTTTCCACCTTTTCTAAATTCACTGGAACAGTACCCCTTCACAACTCTGCTTTCACAGTTGTCTGCAAATATGGCCACCTAAGTTCCTAAAACAGCTCTTCAGCTGCTTTTCTTCCATCCCTCCTTCTTTCCCCTCCTGTTCATGAAGTTTTAGATGCTCTTTACATGTTGACTCTCCTCTTGTGCTGGCTGGGGAATGGCAAGTAAAATGGCAAAGATATTGGAAAATCAATTCTCCATTCTAACTCCTAGGGAACATTTGCATTACAGTTTAAAGATACATTTACAGATACCAGGAAAGAAGTCAACACAGGTACCAATTTCACTGAAATGATTCATCCCCACAGTCACTGTAGGAAGGAGACTGACTTTTAGCCAGGGTGCAGATAAGATTTTCAGTTGAGCTCTGACCTGCTGCACAGCGTGGTGTTAGCCATGCCTATGGTAGCTAGGTTACACAGGCTGCTCCAGTGCAGGCATCTCCCTCATCTTTTTGCTGTAATGACAGTTTTCATTTCTATAGATTCAGAATGCTATTTCCTACAACTCCAGATGTGATAATTTCCATATTAATTCTCCCAGGATAGATTAAACATTTGGGAAGTTCTGTTGATTTTAGGTAGATGAGATAGCTGGGAAGCAGCGAGACAGTAATTGCATACATAAACACATAAGCTGTCTTTCTGCAGGGAGATATTTATTACCCAGGAAACATAAAAATATTCAAACAAGGCTTTCAACTCTCCGCAAAATAGTCTGAATGCTTAACAGAAGTAGTTTTCCTTGCAGTTATACTGTAAAATAGCACATAAATAATGTTCAAAATTTTCCTTTGCAGCAGTTTGTACAGAAATTTAAATTTTTATATTCACATTATATGAAAACCAGGGGTCAGGTGGCATTTGTCCACTGGCCTACTGTTGAAGAGAAGGGTGAGAACTGCTGTGTAATGAATGTCTTCTAGAAGTAGAGAACAAAAGAAGTGAGATGAATATGAAACCATGGGAACTGAGCTGCAAGAAGAAGTCTGCTCTGGCTTGAGTGCAATTGACTGTGTGCAGTATTTCGGTACCATCCAGAGTTGCTGGGGATATAGTTTTTCATTGCCTTGACAAATTCTCTCCTGTTAGATCCCCCTATCAAATAAACAACATTGAGAAAGCTCTGGGCAGCTTGTTGAAGCCAGGCATTTTGCATGGAGTGCTGATTACAGTCTCTGTGTCCCTGACACAGCACTATGCCTTGCAGATGGCAGCATTTGTGAAAGAAAGGTCTCCAGTTCCTTGTAACAGGCATGTTATCATAGCTCCTTTTCAACCCTCTTCTTTCCTAATACTCCTTTAGCCTTTCCTTGCTCCCCTTTCAAGCAGTGCCCAGCTCCAGGGGTGCTTCCTCATGTAGATTTGCTTTATTATACCAACATCTATATCCTACTGACTCTGGCCTAGACAGGACTGAAGGAACAATTCCCAGAAGCCTAGGACTTCCAAAATAGCCTAAACTAAAGCACATAGAAATTCATTATGGTATTATATCAAAAAAGGGGTTCTGGGAAGTAGCTGGCAGTTGTACACTGTTATCTGTAAGTACTTCCAAGTTCTTTTCTTTTTCACTAGTTGGTACATTGTACAGTTTTTCCCCCATCTCTACCCAAAACTGAGCACCCTGAAGTAAGAAGACGCTTGAAAGAGCAAAACTTGAAGGTTCAAGAAGCTGGTATTAGCTTTCTGAAGCTCCTAACACAGATCTGACTTTTGATAAGGACGTTGTTAAATCAGGTACCACGCTTCTTTTGTCCAGTGTCCTAATACTGAATAGACAAAAGCTACTCCTGACTCCCCACTGCAGAGCTCCTGTTCTACAATTATATGCTTCCACTGATTTTTCAAGCAGTTAGTAACACCCTTGAGTAAAATAGTTGTGGAACAGATCCAGAATATGTATTACTTATTATCCATAAAGGCCTGTAAATAAAGACAGCCTATACATCCTTTAAGAGAGTGGGGCTGTGTAAAGATTTGAACAGTTTTCATAACATTTTCCCAGTTTTGTTTCTCACCATTCAGGATTTTCATATTTGAGCAAATATTCACAAAACAGTAAACTGCCTGCAAATCCCTGCAAAGTCAAAAAGATCAATTATAACGATTTAACTTGAGAGCTGACACACCTCTATTGGAAATGATCCACTTCTAAGATGAAAACTATGCAAAAGTGGAATTCATTTGCAATTTGTGGCAAATGGCAATATTCTCTGTGTTTGGGGGTTTTGAAACTGAATCTGAGTAAATACTTTCTTGCAAAATAAGCGTGTTAACTGATCAAACTGTTTACATGATTTCCCTACTCCTTCCATGCACCTACTAGCACTTTTTTTTCACTCCAAAAATAAGAATAAGAGTGTATCTGTGATTTACTTACAGAAAAAAAAAATATATATATATATATAAAAAACATTGTGAATCTCTACTGGCTACTTTTGGGTTTTTTCCCCAAGACTTTTTGGTTGCTAGTTTCTGAGCCATTTATAATGTAACCTATTCACAGCACAGAATCGCAATATCTAAATCCTGATTTGTGAAAAAACTTCCCTTCTAAAGGCTTAAAGTACCAGCATGCCTGAGGGTGAGGAAAACAGTATGGGTCCAGTGATTTAAGGGATAAGAAAGGTTTTTCTGGATTAATATGTAGTGTATGTTTTTTTCTTCCAGCATTATATGCCACTTGCCAGAACTGTTTGATGCTGTGAATTAGTTGGGATTTTTAATTTCATGAATAATTCACAACTCACTGCAGTGATTCCAAAAAGTCATAACACCTTATCATACATTCATATCAGTGCTCAACACTGAAGGGAATGTTGTTTTGTTTCTAGAAAGTGTTGTGATATCTTGGAAAGCAAGTGTAGTTCAGCTAAATATTAATAAAAATTCTTGTGTTTTCGTGCATTTTCTTCCTTCTAATCTTATGTATAACCCACAGGTAAACATTTTTTTTAACCATGGCATCCAGTATGAAGCTGCTCCATGACCTGTGCCCTGGATTTCATCACCTGTTGTGCATTTCAGTGGCATCTCATTCATTTTCTTGAGTTATCAGAATTTTGCCTTCAGGGCACCTGATAGTCAGGTGCTGTAGTAGCTAAAATAGATTTTGCAGATCCCATCTGAAACTAAATTGAGCTTCAAAAAATACTGATGTTACCTTTCCTTGAAGACATCAACAGAGAGCAAGAGACCTAAGTAAGAAGGCAGCATAAATCAGGAGAGAAAATGATCCTGAAGTGGAAGTTTTATCACTGAAAGTGCTAAAATTTTATCTCTGATAATGATGGTCTGAGCTAGTAGGGAACAGATCTTCAAATACTCAATGTTTCTAAGCCTTCCTTTGTGAGATACAGAAAATCCATGCTGTTCCAGGGCAGGAGGAGGTTAGATTAGTGCAGGACAGGATAGGAAGCATTGTCCCAGAGCATGTGTAAAATCAAAATTTACTGAAAAACATAGTTACAGACCAAAGAGAGAACCTTAGCAATGTGCCCCTCACAATACTTGTTTATCTGATATCTTGGACAACTCCCAGAGTAGGGAAGCAGAAATGTACGAACATAGAGCAACTCCAAACTGATGGCTTCAGGGAGCACAGATGGGGCTTATCCTCATATGTTGTGACAGATCAGTTCCCCACCACAGATGACTTGCTAAGTTCACAGTAGGTCTCAGAAGTCTGAAAGTGAGAGAGTCAGCTTTCTGCATTCAAAGAAAGACTTGTTTTTAACTGCACATAGATGAAGAAACATGTATCTGTCCTTCTGCCACAGTACCTGCAAATCAGGGTCAATGGGAAAAGTGCAGAGGCCAGGTTATCTGCATCTTGCTGAATCATGTACAACTCAGCAAAAGGAGGATAAACTGCAGATAAATTGGAATGGCAGCATTTCAAACTCTTTTTGCACTGGTGCCAAAGCCAAGTACAAGAAACCTAAAGGATTTAGTTCAATATATCTAGCTAAATACCTGAAATCATTAGTTCAGTGTCCCAGAACTTCTTACTTATTCTTAACTCACTGTTATGAATAGCCTTTTGACTGTTTTCCAGTGTCCCCTGTGTTTGTGGTCTTTCAGGAGCTAAAATACTTTTAATGGTATGATGTTAACACAAGAAAATAAGGAAAGGTAAGGGAATTATTTGCCATGTATGGTTATGAATAAATTAGGTGCTATTTGGAGTAATAAATATCCATACTGGTGGGTAAATGGTAGTGAGTTTAAGGGTCCATGTAAATTATTTGATGAATAATTAGGAATTAGATCACATTTTTAGTCAAAGCAGACATAGGTTTGCTTAAGAAATTCAGAGATGCTAGAAGAAATCTACCTATAGCACTGCAAAACTGTTCATTGGATCTAACAAGATTGACTCAAATCAGCAGACAATTGAACTATTATTTCTTTGAAAATAAAGGATTAGAAACTCGTGCACCCAGATGTGGTTTTGCATGGAACAGAGAGACGGAATTTGGTTTGATAGACAGGGAAGGGAGTGGCTTTCTGTTCCTGACTCTGAGAAGTTAAATAAGCCCCCAGAATAGCACTCACGGCAGGTTTTCTCTGTGTCTAAGACAGTGATAATGACGAGAATAATACATTTCCCTGGTAGGGTTCCACTTAGAACACAGCGTTCTGTTCTTGTCTATTCAGATTAAACAAGGATTTGAAAAGTGTAGAGGGAAAGTGCAGTGAACTATGAAGACAGAATTGTATGAAAACAGGTAAACGTATGTCTTAGAGGTTCAGGGAAACCTAAATAAATAACATCTTGAACATATGTAAAATAAATCTGACAGGTGTGACAATAGAGCTTCTGTAGCCATGTGCAAACATACTCATCCATAACAGTGTTCTAGAAATATTGTAGACAGAAACTGAATGCAAATTATGTTTAAGATTGCCCAAATATCCATTACAAGATAGTGTTTTCAGTGAATTACTAGATGAGCCATATACAGTTTCATGGATTTTTTATTTTTCAGATATACATTATACACTTGCCCCATGGAAGTATTGGGGCACATTTCTGCTAGGAGTTTGACAGTTTCCAAGAACCATATCATGGAAATACACATTTTTCCCTATTTAGAAAATAATTTTAAAGTCATTTTACTGTCAATCTCTAGTCTCTTTCACACGCTTCAGAGTGAAGACTTGAAATGCATTTCAGTTAAGTTCTGCTGTCTTTTGCTGTCCCTGAGAAAACTTTCAGTGTCATAAAACAATCTGGGAAATTTTGAACTTATGAGGACTGCACTGAGTTGATGAGGATTGCAGTGGAGTTAGGCAGCTTTGGATAGGCTGAAGAGTCCCTTTTCACTGAGCTTTTCATCACAGGTCCTCCATGTGGTCAAATCATGTTTCCACTTTTTCAAAGACCAATGTAACCTCTGGGATCACTGCAAGACTTTCACTTGCAAGGAGGGTTGCCTCACTCAGCTGCCAGAAGCAGGCTGTGATACAGAGAGTGAGGTCCCATTCCTTCTTCTCTTGGTGGCCTCCAAGTGTGGGGGAAGATGGTGCCAGAAGAGGAGTAGATAGGCAGCAAGTGGAAGTCACAGACTGGGAGAAGATCTGCTCCTGGAGATGTGAGCTGAGGGTGAGGAACAAGCTGGGGAGAGAGGCAGGGAAGAAGGGTGGGAGAAGGTGGCAAAAGATAGGCCAACAGGGAGTCTGATTTGGAGAGAAGGAAACTGAGGTGGAGAACAGGAGCTGTGTTGAATGTAAACTGGGTAGGAGGAGAACAGGGATGGAGACATGCTGTTTGCATAGGGAGGACTGCCAACAGTGTTCTTCTTTTCAGTACTAGAAACTGAGCCCAGAGGACATGTTTGTGCAGCATGTGGCAAAATACATTGTCCTATTCTGTCCTAGTCTAATCAGCAGCCTAAACAGCCATTAAGGACTCACAGTTGCCACAGGCTTTTTCATTAGATGATACAAGAGAAACCTAGGGAGCCAAGAGTACAAACCTTGCTTAGTAAATCCCAAATCAGAACCCAGTATTATCCTGTCTGATTAGATACTTATGGGAAAGGGGCTGCTTTTTCCTGTGGGTGTTTTATCTGCTTATTTTTCAGTAAAAAATACCCCTTATACCTTTTAAAGAATGTAAGTTTGCAAAGTCAATTCAAAGGTTGAGAAACACCAGAACTAACACTGCTTGTGCAGTCTGATTTTTACAATATCTTTAATTACAAGATCACATATCAGCTTCTACAGAGCCCTTGTCTCAGTCAGGATGGACATGATATGTGGATGAACCGGGCTGTGTGGGGATCGAGTTATGGTGCCATTAGTGTCTGAGTGTGGATTCAGGCAGCCCTGATTGCAAAGCAAAGTACATGCGTTTAAGACACTTGCTCTGGGAGCTTGAAGATACTCAGTGATGAAGGTTAAAAGGTGAAGATTAAGCCAGCAATGTATAGTAGACACCTTTACTTAACAGCAAACATTCCCATATTTGAATTAAATTAATGGTGTATGTTTCACTTTTATCTACAGGCTGCCTTCCTAAGCATGCCAGCAATTGTTCCTGTGGAGAGTTTTTTAAGAGGATATCCCATTATAGGCAATAGCAAATGTCCGTTAAGACACTAATTGAGACAATCTCTATCTAAATTGCTCATTTTTCTTGATGAACTGTTTTATCTAACAGATCCAGAAACCTTTACCCAAGACCTGCGTGTATAAAACACATTTTCTTTTCATTTGAAATGGAATATGAACTCCAGGAGTT
This sequence comes from Strigops habroptila, assembly GCF_004027225.2. Classification (NCBI taxonomy): domain Eukaryota; kingdom Metazoa; phylum Chordata; class Aves; order Psittaciformes; family Psittacidae; genus Strigops; species Strigops habroptila. Next base: position 64,610,472 of record NC_044278.2, on the reverse strand, counting down.
CAGCTCCTGGTTATCCTTTTTAAATTAAAAGAAATCACAAACTAAAAGAAGACCCAGAAAGAACACAGAAATTAATTTCTGTTTTCTGTCTCTTTCTATCCATTCAGCCATATTCACAACTACAGCTGGTACAGAGCCCAAATAAAAGTTGCTGCAGAGAAATGTATCCATTTTAGTGGAGCAGCTTGAGCGATTTCTCATAAATGCTTTACAATAATGACAGCCACAGCTCGGAAGCTATCATGGTCTTTTTCCCTAGAGAGCAATATGTGAACCGTACTTGGTGTTTAACCTTTTCTGAGAGGGCAAATGAAGCAGGAGTCAGGCATAATCAAGAACTAGAGGAGGGAAACTATATAATCAAACACGTTTTTCAAAAATGTCATTCAAATAATTTGTTGGTTTGTTTCAGTGGGTCTTTTTCTTGGTTTAGGTGGGGGATAGAGGGGCTGGAGAGATGGATGCTAGCTGTAAGAACACTTCATGACAGATCAAAAAAAATAGAGCTTTTCCATATTAATTTCCATATTGACTAGACAGTTACCTAACTCAACTGAACTGGGGACCTCCCATTGGAAGGTCTTTTCCCCACATGGGGCAAATTAAGACTATTGGTTTTGTACAAGCATATGACCACATGTGTCCATGGTGCTACAGTACACTGGGGATCTGCTCATGCATTTGGCCTTGCAACAGAGAAATCTTTGGTAGCTCTTGCAAATGATTTCCGTACATGCAAGAACAAACCACTCGTAAGTATGCAAAATACCCATGGACATCTTTAAAATTGAAAGAGTGAGCTCAGCCCCTAAATAAGTGATATTAGATTAATTTGCAGTATACTGTAGTATACTATGTTAATGGTAGCCTGTCTTTACTGCTAAAAAGCACATACAAGTTGCTAATTGGGATACAGATCCTTTATTAACTCACCAGTGAGCCTGAGCCTTTGTGTCTGGAACAAAGTGTTGCTGCAGCAGCCAGATACATGTGAAAGACCTTTGTGCTGTAACGGCCACTGCTAGTGTGTTTTACCCTCTGAAAAAGCAGAGCTATTGCTATATATTTAGCATGTTACAAATACATATTTCACATCTAATTTGACATTAAAATTGTTGTAGTTGTTGTACTGGGGGGGATTTTTTTTTTTTTTCTTAAGTGCTAGGGAGGTAAATGAGAACATAATTACATTGTCAAAGTCAATAATAGCAAGCAGCCTCTGTCAGGTCTTGCTGTGCTCAGCACTGTTTCACAGGAACTGCTGGGGAGCTCTTCCGCCACCAATCCATTTGGCTCCATTTAAGAACTGAGTACAGGAAGGTAGTTATTGTAAAAGATTAGTTTCCTGTATGCTGCAAACTGGCAGTAGCACAAAAATACAGAATGAATTTATTAGCTTTCAAGGTCAGCTAATAAAAAGAAAACTATGTAACTCAGACTGTTGTTTACTTTGTCAGAGCGCTTATTAGACTTCATGCAAAATTTAAACTAGTCAACGCCTGCATTTCCAGCCTGCAAAATCATCATAGGAAAAAAAAAAAAAAAAGCTTTACTATAAAACTTAGTCTGGATGTTCATATTCAAAGAATTTAGGAGGGTATAATGCCCTGTTCTTAACAAAAAATGTACTAAATATGCAGACCTCAAAATCCACAAGCAACCCTACCAGTTATGTTTTGTCACTCCTACAGAAAGAATATCATGATAAAAATGATCCTATACTATTTTGTTTGTGCAATGAGCACTAGTATCAAGTTTTATATTTGGAAGAGGTTTCTGTTGCTAATAAAATTGAGATTTTGGCATAAACCCCATTTTCAATTGAAGTTCAAAGGAAAAAAGAACCCAACATAATTTCCAGACAAAGGGTAGTATTTGAAGATGATAATAACATTGTGACGTTCCTGGGGAACAATATATGATGTAAATTTAATTTATCAGTGCCTTTTCTTGTCATGAACTGTAAAGGAACTATGATTAAACTGTACCACTGTTTCAGAAAAAAGTAACTCTATGCTACAAACAGTAGATAATTGGGGTCTGTTCAGCCTGAGCTTTCTCCAGAATCTGAACACACATGCACACTCACTCACACAAGTGGAAAACTGAGTAAAAAGAGGGATTTTGAACTCTGTTATAATACCTGTACAAATAAACTTACTCCAGATTAGCAGTCAGAAATTCCAAGTACTTAAATTGCCTAACTGCATTTTTTTTAAAGCTCCTAAATATGTCAGATAGTCAGAGCAGTTAAGTGCCTAACTTACTTTGAAGCACTTTGAAATTCACATCATTCTTTTCCTAGGAGAAGGATTTAGGCTGAAGCCTTTAGGCACACTGATGAGGGCACTTTTCAGAAGCCCAGCCCACCTACCGTCACCCAGGCATTGTTTCACCCTGGCATTGTTTCACCTGGTCTTTGGGCAGGAGGACACCAGGAAGGGAGGATCAGCAGGTGCTTCTAAAGAGCACCAAAGGGAGATACAATCTGCCTGTGTTAACCACTGACTTCTTGCTGCTGGCTATAAGGCAGAAAAATGGGACACGTCACCTGCCACATTGTGAGTCTTTTTGTCTTATCCAGGGATCAGCAGTCAGATCTGTCCCTTTTAAATAAGTAGGTCAGTGTCCCTGTCTCCTTAGCTAGTACAGGCATGTATCTCTCTGTGTGTCATAGATACACCTCTGGAAAAGGCAGTGGTTAGAGTTCTGACAGATAGCAAATCCTTCTTTTTTTTCCTTTTTTTTTTTTTTTCTGTGATAAAATAATGTAATACAAGCAATGCATTCAGAAACTTAATACACAGTTTAAATATACATGTTGTGGAGAGGCAGGATCAGGATCATCAAGAACATCAACTGCCAACTCAACATCTGGTAACAGCGTGAGAGTTGTTCAAGATGCTGGTTTGTGGTGACCAGCTTTGTGGCGGCCAGAGCACTGACAGCTTTTTGAATGAAAAGGCAAGGAGCTACTGCTTGCAGGCCTAAAATGTTGACTGGTAGGAGTCTCTAAAATGTGAGATCAAGTTTTGTTATGCCATGGTGATGTCTTCAACTGATCTTGCATTAGATGGTTATTCTGAAAGGTCTCCTAAGCCACTGCACCTGTGACACCAAACACCCAAAGTCAGTCTTCAAGAGCATTTCTTCTGCCTCTTTCTAAACAGAACCATCCAAACAGTTTGTTGTCTACCTCAGAAGCTTGCTGCTCATCAGATTCAATCAAGTCAATGAAGGGCGAAGGATGGAAGAATAGGCTTATGATGACAGTTAGCAGATTAGAGTACTAAATGAAAGCAGTAGATGGTGTGGGTTACTGTACTTGGCCTACTCTTTAGCACTGTGAAGACTGAACTTTCCCCTTTTTGGGGTCCCACATCCCAGCAGGGCGTTATAATAGGACACAGAGCACACTGATCCTTCTTTGTGAATGGAAAGCTGGGCTACGCGGTAGCCAAGAAAGTAAGACCCAAGGCAGAGCAGACAGAGATTAGGTTGCTTTCACTGAGAAAAGGCAAAACCAGGTTACTAGCCTCTGCTTTCTGAATGTTAACGTCAAAATAATAAAGAAAAACAAAAGGAATCATCTCCCTTTCTGGCTAAGGAAATCTGAGATTTCAGCTGCTTGCATCATTGTCTGCTGTATTGTTGGGTGCCTACACTTAGTCAAAAAAACCCAGTTAAGTATCATGAAATGAAGGAGGACAAAGGCAGAAATTCCTCTGTCCTGTTTAAACACACTCCTAGACTGAATTCCGACAGCTGATGAAGGCATATAGTCTTCTTCTAAGGTAAATTTGCAGCTTCATTGCCCAGGCAGCCTCATTCAGCTTTACTGCCCAGCCACACACAGAGGAGCTTCTGTATGCCCATGTGTACGGGGCATGCCTTGGCTGTGCCCCAACCTCATATCAGAGTAATGTCCACCTCATAGTGACACCAGCCTCTAGCCGGGTGAAGGAAATCCAGGGAGGGAGCCACATCATCAGGGAAACAGGACTTTGATGTGCATTGTGGCAGAGCCAAGCAAGTAAATCAAAACTCAGACTCAGGAACCCCACTAACCCTCCAGAGACACTCCCTGCTTGCCACCGCTGAGGTTCAGTGGTGAGGCCTCCCTGCCTCACACAGACATGCTCTGAGTCACTCTCTCCACCTGAGCCAGCCCCAGAACTCTTAAACTGGGACTAGAACAGACTTCATCTTCTTTCCGGCACTGTCCTGTTCCCATAGACCCCTCTTGTGCTCCTATGGAGGCAAGCAAGGGGACGACTGTTTTTCATCCATCCAGTCTAAGCCTGAGTACCCAGCGATGAGAGTGGTAGGGGCCAGTGAGAGAGTAAAGAAGACAGTGTTCCCAGCACTAAACAGTGCATCTCTTAATTAAATGTCATCAGATAAAGAACATCAGGAACAGGCTCTCCCTTCTTCCAGAGGAGCACCTTCATGGCTACAGTCTCAGATGCCTTCTTGTTTATTAATCTCTTCCTTCAGCTCCTACAATACCAGGCTGCTTCAGCCCTGAAGCCCTAGCCATGCCATGCCTCATGCAGTTTGCATGCCCACCCTGTATGATTTAGTCATGAAGACTTGGCCAGGCAGTTTCAGATTTGCTGATCTGCAGCAGATGAATCAGAGCTGGAGTGGAATGCAAATTTGTGGAAGTCAGTCACCTAAAAAGCAGTTTTCTGAAATGTCTCAAGCCACCTCTAAAAAAGACAAGGAAGACGAATGCAAACCCTTTTGAGAGTAGGGAGAGTAATGTACAGTATCAGATAGAGGGGCTACAGCAATTTGCAGCACATAAGACTTCAGTGCTGAGTCTCTATTATCTGCAGTCAGCAGAGGCAAATGCTGTGCCCTTAGCATTATCATGCTGTGAAACCAGAGATTAAATGTAATGGTGTCAAAACCAAAACTGACCCAGGGTTTCGAACTGTTCAGCAGACCAAAAGCACCAGTCACCCAGGGTTTCTCATCAGGAGTCAACAACTACCTTAGATCAGGATCTGAAGATTTCAGTCTTCGGAAAAATGCATCTTTTCCTTGTCCAAGTCATCTCTAGGAAACCAATTAGAAAGAGGGAAATATACTGTTTGGTGGCATATAGATCAGATGCAAATTCAGTGATGTAATAAGATTATTCACCAACGCCATTTCTTACTACCTGATGATCCAGACTGGGTTCCTGGGATGTCCAACGCCGATCTTGAGTCAGTCACAATGTGTCAAGAAGTTTCCATCAAAAGGGATTGTGAGGTTATGTTTTTAGTGTAAACTAAGCAGATGTAGGGGCTTTGGTAAGTGGGGGCAGTCAAGAAATCAGAGAGAACGTCCATTTTCATGTGGGTCACTCTCAGAGGAATATTGAAGAGTGTTTTGCAAATGCTGGTCCTGAGCCAGAAAGCTTTTGTTTATATACATAGCTCTGCTCACTGAGGTTCCCACCAAAATAAATTAAAATAGTCATCTGAGAATTACCTCTCAGAATGAAAATTGCCCACAGCCTGCTGTCTGCCAGGGCAGTGTGGAAGGCAGGAGGGCAGGTGCCTCTGCCTGCTTTTCTTCATCCCACAAAGCAGGAGCCTTGGAGCAGGACAGGGGTGAGCAAATGTGCCCTTCCTTCCCCCATTTCTTCCCAGAGAAAAGTGAGGTCACACCTTGAAACCCTACTTTCATGGCCCACTAAGGCATATAGGATTTTAACCTGTAATTTAATCTGGGTAAGACTTAACAGTGTGGACAAGCTGGTCTATGGTAGGAAGTAAGGTAGGTCTGCCTAGAGCCATGGTGTAGAGCAAAGCAATTCCCGGTTTGGGTGAGAGGAATTGTTATAAGTCTGCCTCTGTAGGAGAGGAGACTCACAAAAGAAGTAGTCTCACCTGGGCTCCAGGATGGTCAAGTAATTGTGAGCAAGCCATGACATGATGATGAACAAGTAAGATAGGCAGGAAAGGCTTTGTGTTCATCTGAACGAGGATTGCGCAAGGCTTCCTTTCCACTCCTTACTTATCTTGGTCCTTGGCAACTAAAGTAAGTGAAAATGCAGACTCTGATGGAGAAAGAGTTTGATTTGGTTTCTAATCCTAACACAACCTGCCTTTTAAATTACAAACCAAATCCAAGTTTTATCAATCTCTGCCACAGTCTTGCTGATATTTTTCACATTCCTTTGCCAGCCAGTTTAATCAGACTTTTAAGCCTTTCATATTCAAAGTGTCCACTTTGAACTGATGGGGTCAGCAGAGTTCAAAGGAAAGGATGAAAAACCTCCAAAGTCTGAAACAGAAACAAGCCCAAGCCCTATCCCAGCTTCACAAATGCTGAGAAAGTTTGGATCTGGAAGCAGAGATTGCAGTTTGAGTTTGTAGGCAGAAAGGAAATTTATGTTTTTCACACCATAGGGCATCTGAACATGTTGTGAAGCTGATCAACTTTTCCACAAATCCTGAGCCAACAGTGCTGCTCCAGAGATAGTCTGGAAAAGGGAATATAGCCACTTCTCTTGCTTACTTAGTCCACTACTAGGCTGAAGATTTACACCTGGAGAATTTTGTTAGCACTGCCGAGATACACATATTTATGAGGGGGTGCTTAACTATAGAGGGTCATGCCAGGCATCATACGTGAGAAATATTAGTGCTATCTTCTTGTTTGTAATCATGACTTGTCAGATTTCCCATTAAACAAAACAGAAAAAAAAAAAAAGAAAAAAAGAAAAAAAGAAAAAAAAGCTAACAAAAAAAAAGTCTAAGAAATCACAAAAAAAAAAAAACCCAAAAACCAGAATATAAATTAAAAAATTAACTTCTTCAATTTAGTGCATGCTCAGTGGCCTGTTTACATATACATACGCAAATTGTTACAAGTTGTATGTCTGATTTTGAAATTTCTTATGTTTATAGAGTAACAAGGGACATGAGAAGCTCTGGTGACAGCATTTCTAGTATTATTTAAACAATACGATATAGAGATTTATTCCTACCCACTAGTGCAGAAACACAGAACTAAATGAATAAAAGAATGAATACACACACTGTAAAAAACACTTTTCCCTCCAGGCGAGATTAGATGTCTGGTTAAACTGTTTTGCATGAAGTCCGTCATGCATAGCTGATGCACACTGCATACAAAGAAAATAGTCTCCATATCCCAAAAAAAGAGGGGGCTGAACCCTACTAACAGGATCTGGCTCACCACCCTTAAAGTCAGGTTTGGGAGCTTCTACCTACTCCCAGTTTAAAATGCCTTGACATCTAGAAGTGGATATACCTTGTATTTACCCTGAACCAAGTATATGAAGCGAAGTCTAAAGTGTCATCGGTACATAAAGACCAATATGTTACATTCTGTAAAAACTGATGTAGTAACAAAAGTTACAGTGGAAGAGTAGAGCTACACCCAGGACCTGAGGTCAGAGCAAGCTTAGCCAGGATCACTGTGTGTGTGCCGGGGCTTTTTAGCTTTTCCTGGCAGAGCTGTACCCGTCAGATATAACACTTGTTGCTGCCACAGGTGTTTATCTGGCTGGAGTCTATACTGTTATGTGACTTAAGAACAGAATAGCCATACTAACATCCTCTGTCTGGAAACGGAGAACACACAGAAAGCTGCAGTTTTCCTCATCAGAGGGTGTATAAACTCTCGTAGTTTGTGAGAACGAGGACACTCAGAGGAACGCATCTTTTAGTCCCAAAAGCATAAACAGCAGCCAAAGCCCAGGGAAATTAATCAAAGGCCTACGGAAAGATGTTGACTGAAAGAGATATTGAGGAATATTTGGAACATGGGAAGGCTGGCAGAAGGGGAAGTAAGAGAACTCTTGTCACAGTCCAAACTATAAAATCATAGAATTGTTAAGGTTGGAAAAGACCTTTAAGATCATTGAGTCCAACCATTAACCCAGCACTGCCAAGTCCACCACAAAATCATGTCCTTAACTGCCACATTTACATGACCGTTAAATACCTCCAGGGGTGGTGACTCCACCACTTCCCTGGGCAGCCTGTTCCAATGCCTGACAACCCTTTTGGTGAAGAAATTTTTCCTAATATCCAATACAATCCACCTCCCCTGGTGCAGCTTGAGGCCATTACCTCTTGTCCTGTCGCTTGTTACTTGGGAAAAGAGACTGGCACCCACTTCACTACAACCTCCTTTCAGGTAGTTGCAGAGAGTGATAAGGTCCTCCCTTCTCTTCTCCAGGCTAAACAACCCCAGTTCCCTCAGCCGTTCCTCATAGGACTTGTGCTCCAGACCCTTCACCAGCTTTGTTGCCCTTCTCTGGACCCGCCCCAGCACCTCAATGTCTCTCTTGTAGTGAGAGGCCCAGAACTGAACACAGTATTCGAGGTACAGTATTCACCAGTGCCAAGTACAGGGGAATGATCACTGCCCTGGCCCTGCTGGCCACACTATTTCTGACACAAACCAGGATGCTATTGGCCTTCTTGGCTGCCTTGGGCACACCGCCAGCTCATATATGGCTGGCTGTCAACCACCACCCCCAGGTCCTTTTCTGCTGGGCAGCTTTCCAGCCACTCTTCCCCAGGCCTGTAGCATTGCATGGGGTTGTTGTGACCTAGTTGCAGGACCTGGCACTTAGTCACATAAGACCAGTAAAAGGGATAAGGAAAAGATGTAAATGGTATGGGGGAAAGGACTATGGTTTTCTCCCTTTGGATCTATTATTCCCCTCTTCCTTCCTATGTCCCTTTTTTTCCCCTTTTATTTTCAATAGATTGTTCAATGGATGTAATGTCACAGATGTAAAGTAAATAAAAAGTCAAATCAAAACAAGGCTTCTGTAACTGTAAAGCTGATCTATCTTGCTCTGTAGAGAACTTTACAACAAGCTGGCCCCTAAAAATACTACCAAGAGCTGTGACTTACGCTCACAAGCATTGGCTGATCAATGGAAACTTTGAGGAGTCTTTTGTAGGTATTCGTGTATGAGAAAATGCACATAAGAGAGACAAAGAGCAGGAATGTGTTGCCATTAGATACCTCACTGTGTCCTGATGAATCCAATGTGTGAAGGTAACACTTATTCTGCACTCCAGAAGGCATGCTGTGTTATTCCTCTGGCACAATTGTTTTGGTCCTCTTATCAGAGCATATGTTAATAGCTTTATGCTACTTCAACTGAGAGCTGGAAATTGCTAAGAATTTCAAAGCTCCATCAGGGAGGAAGTAAGAATGGTAGATGTCCCAGAAACACCCTACAGAGAGATTTAGCTCTTGGCTGCACTTTTACCTTTAGACTGTTTTTTTCATGCACTTACTGTTTTCCCTCAACCTGCAGAGACACCTAGTTTCAGTAACATCTCCCAGTGCAGGGGAAAAAAAAAAAAAAAGCTATTCATATACACTTACATTAATTAACTGAAAGTAAAATCTGCTTCTGAAATAATATCAAATTAGTACAGCAGAATAGCCTATTACCCTAAACATATCAAAGTGCTGAATGAAGCTGTTCAGGTTCTGTAGTAAAGCAACTTATATGCTTGCTTTGTAAATCACAATAAAGAAAAAAGGTGATTCGTGTAGTACTTTTGGCAGCTTTTGTGTTTTCTCACATATATTTCACCTCTTGATTCCTCAGTCACAGAATAATCTATTTATGCTATTAAAGCCCTTAGAATAATGAAATATGTATCAGGAAATATCAGTAAATACAATTAAACACTACACGGTTGCATTAAAGCACTCTCTAAGAAACGAATGACCTGCAACGCATACTTATTTCTGTCTTTTCTTTTCAGCATTTTATGCTCCTTGATGCACTGCAGAAATCATCCCCAGGAGGAAAAGAAAAAAAAAAAAACCACAACAAAAAAAACTTCTTCAAAAAGTTATGAATTTGTGAGATCTTATAAGCCCTCTGAGAGATTTCACAGACTTATTCAGAAATGCACTAAAGGCTAATAACATCAGCTGATGCAATACAGAAGAAAATAGTTAATGATCCCACTTCTGCTAGGTTTTCCAAAACACTGGGAGGCAAAGGAATGCTGTTCAAGAGTGACTGCAGTGGATAGAACAATCTCACATGCAGCTTCCTTGCAGGGATTACTTCTTCTCAGTGCAGAGTAGACTGTGTTAGATCAGGAAAACAGTTTTCAGGAGCCTGTAGTCACTGTTCCCTTAGTTGTCCTTCACAATCTCCTGGTTTGGCTTTGGTTTTGAGGGCACAGGGGCAGGGAAAATCCACCCTGTTGAAAGGTAAAAAAATAGGGTGAATTGCCATCTCTGCTGAGGCCACACTATTTTACCAGAAATCTTCTTTGACCAGCGTCAGCAGCAGAAGCAATTTGCCCTCTTTTAGGAAATACCTACATAAACTATCTAATGAATCCTACTGGGGCCAGATTCAGACAGCAAACACCACATCAAGAAGTGCTACAGCAGAGGCATATGTGATAAGTGAAAAGAAAGGGGTTGCAGACATGCCCTCAGGTAAATCTGCACCTGAGGATTGACCTCCACCTACAAAAATCCGTATATCCTCCATGATCAATAGCATAAATCCATGACACCACCGAATTTTGGAAGCACTATGCAATTCCAGGCCAACCCCTTGAGAAACGATGAGGTGGCCCAGGAAAGGCTGGCAGGAGTAAGACAGGGATTGGCAAGGATATGGAAGGCCTGCTCCATGAGAGGAAATTAAGTTGCTTGTGACCTTTCAGCCCATGAAGGAGGCAGAAGAATATGACAGGAGTCTTAGGAGACAAGAGTGGCATAGAGGATTGAAGAGAAAATGTTGTAGTACAAAAGCTGATGTTTCTTCAAAACAAGTGAGCTCCTTTTTCCCTTTTTCTTTTTTTCCATGTGTCACGTAATTAAACTAAGGGACTTGTGGCTGCTGCAGGATGGTAGAAAGCCAAAAACATACATAGATTTAAAGCTGACCCTGCAAACTTAGAGAAGGAAAATCTATTGTGAGCTACTAAGAGGCAAGATACCACCTTTGTGCCAGGTGGACCCTAGCCCACTGCTGTTGAAAGGCACAGCTAAAGGAGCATTTATTATACTCTATTTGTTCCCATACCCTCCTCTCATCATGAGTTACTGAACTGTGTCAGAGATTAGGACAGGGAGCCTACCAGATCCCTATGGTCTGTCTCAGTACAGCTTGTTCCTTACATCCTTACACAAACTATATTTGTAATGCACAAGCTCAGATCCAGCAAGAACCTATATCAGTTAACAGTGGCTGTTGCTTACACAGTAAAGGATCAAGAGGCATGGCTATATCTAAAAAGCCTTTTTTTTTTTTTTTTGGCTCCCATAGCACCAGAAATTTCCAGTATTGAGGAATGTCTGTAGATATATCTCACATATATTTGGTATATATTTATACCAGTTACACCGTAGGCTCAGAGCAGCTGATCAGTCTGTATGTAGCTCTAAGCCAAGCACTGATGGCTCCATCAAGCAGCAAGCTAGATCATGCAAGTGAGCACTGAGAATGAGAAGACAGTAGCTGATGTAGTCACAGCAAAGCAAGCAGAAGGATATGTGTAGAAGCTATGGAACTGCATTTTGAGGAAGGTAGATATTTGAAGGGAGTTTGCAGTCAGAGAAAGAGCTACAGCTTGGAGCTTATAAATAATTTCATTTACTAATCCCTTTTCATGAGGTGGAGAGTTCAGTTTGTTGAACTAGTATATTTTCAATCAATATTGACATTACTATCACTAAGAAAACAAAACCAAATCTTACGAACATGGAATTTATCACCAAAACATCAGCTAATTTACATCCATTTAAGATGTATTTTCACCAATTACCCATCTGCAAAAATGACTATGACATCATTCTGTTCAGCTCCTGTCTATTTTAAATAATTTTGAGATTTATTGACTTTATCAGCATTGAAAGAGGCTTCATGCAAGTGTAAAACAACTAAGAAAAAAGAAAGTTCAGAACTTCAGAAAAAAGTACATACTTTGTTTCGTCCAAATACATACATAAAAAAACAGCCCAGTAATTTCCCTGTTGAGCTCAATTTTCTCTGAATTTAAAAAGCACCATAATACAGCTGAGAAAAGAAGCTGTCTAGTTGTACTTTGTTTACATTTTATTTACGTGGATCAGCTGCAAAAGAGAGTGCTAATGCTATCCATCTTTAATGAACCTTTGTACTAAGGACAGGGAGTTTATGAGGACTAAACCCTGTGAATAATATTGGACTTCATAACTAAGTCAGCACAGTAGGACTAAAGTGCTTTATTGGATCTTATTCACAAGAGGTTTATACTATACCGCTGATATCTTCCATTCCACTTAATCACTTTTATGAACATGAGCAGAGCCCCTACTGCAAATTGCCACCAGAGAGCTTAGAAGTCTAAATGATACTTCACCGAAGCTTCAGAAAGTCTCTTTGTTCTGGAGAAAATATACTAAATCACAGCAACCTAACTCTCTTGGTTTCTTATTTGCTTTAGAAGGTATTTGTCTCCACTCTTTCTTGGTGGGATCAGATGCATGAACAGAGACATTATTGAAATGTATCTGTCATTCATCTGTATTGCCACAGCCTGCATTGTCTTTAGTTGTAACTCAGTAAGCGCAAGGTCATTTATTTGCATTTCCTCAGGGCAAGAAGTTTAGTAACAAGGTTTTGTAACCTAGGTGACTTTATATTAGCAATACTATTACATTACTTTTATATTCTATAGACACCATTATGGCACTTGTCACTGTCATAAGTGTCAACAGTTATCTTCTAATTTATAACAGTAGTCAGACCTTTGAAGTAGTTTTTATTTACCCAAGCACTCCCTTACATCAGTAACAACTTGAACCCTTGTGTGAGCAAGGGTTTGAGGGATTTGACAGGACACCATGCCTGTACCAGGGAATTAAACATGCCATGAGCTGTACCCTGGCATTGAGACCAACTGGCCCACAACTGATTGTGTTCATACACCTGAATGCTCTTGGCCTCCAGAAGAACTTGCTCACACCCAGGCTGCCTAAGGGAAATGATCTCAGTGCCATAAAGCTCCCAAACTGTTCCCAGAGACTGGAAGAGTGCCAGAACCAGGGCACGAAGCACCCTAACGATTAATCAGGACAAGCAGGCTCCAGACTACTAATGAAGACATGGACTTTGGTTGCTGTGAGCTTGCACCTGAGTTCTCTGTCAGGGATCATGGTACTTCACTAGAACATTTGTTCACTAGAACATTCACTAGAACAGATAGTGGTGATCATAAGGTGCTCAAATATAATAGTAATGGGAACAGGCAGCAGGGGCATAGAGGTACCAAAAAAATACGGCACTGTTTCCATACTGACAGTAGACACACTGTAAAATTCTTGTAAAAGGAATTGAGAATAGCAATACTGTCAGCTTAGAGCTTCTTGGTAGTACAGTGAAAAGCATCAGCATGCTTTAACTTGCACAAGGGTGAAGGAATGCATCTCTAAGGAGCTACAGTGCATTCATATCACAAAAGGAATACCCCATGCGGTGCACCACTAAAGAGATCTCATTCCCTGTTGAAGGGAAAGGAGAAAAAAATGTATACAGTATGGTGAAGAAAACCTTCTTCACAGAAGTTTCCATTTTAATTGGCTTTTCACAGACATCCTCTTCAAACAACACTGAAAGTGTCTTCTGACAGTAGCAGAACTGCTCCTGCATTTATTAATTGATGATGGTATAAAAGAAATTAATTAAAAATTCCATGAAGCCATTCATTCTGACTGTCCCATATATAGCAAGACATTCTTTCCCACTGTGCTAAAATTAACCGTTTCAAAGAAACATATAAACAACATGAACTACAATCAATAACATCCTCATCTGCCAGCAGCATTGCCAAGTGACAGCCAATCTAGCCAGCACTGGGACTCACTGCTCAGATTACTTTCAGCAGATTGAGTTCCGGTGATCAATACCAAATATTTAACACCCTGTACCTCCTGCTTTGCTCAAGCACTAAGAGGAAAGACTGAAACCAGTTTGCTGTATGGTGTGCTTGCATCACTGGATTTATTTGGTCATGAACACACATCGCTGGTTCCCAAGAACTTCCCACATTTGATCCCCACATTTCACAGGTTTTACAGAGAAATAGATGGCGAAATCTCTAAAAAACAAATTGTGAGTATATTATCATACCTTTCCAAGCCTGACATCTGCTTCCGTGGGCACTCTGAGTAGCCTGCTTTACGTATTTATCTATCTATCTATCTATCTATTTATTTATTTATTTTGTAGTAATCTCATTACCTTTTCTACTAATCAGGGCAGTCTGAGTCTGCACAGCTGATTAGCTATTATTATGTCAAAATACTTTGTAATTCTCTCTGATCTCTTCTTAGCAGTGATGCCAGAGCAGTGACACTCTCGTTTGAATATGCTCAAACATGCAACCATAGGAACAAAGCAGCATGCTTAGCAGTTATCTACTTTGATTTCTTTATGTCCAGAATCACTGGCCGGTCTAGAAAACAATATTTGTTGCATCTGACTTTCCACAGGGGCAAGACAGATTGGGAGGCTGCTCCAGAGCTACCTGGGACAGAGGCAGAAGGGACTCAGAGCTCCGAAAGGTCTCTGGTCCTCAGCTGCCCACATGTTTCCTTTCTTTGGCTAACAATGTGTAGGGGATGCTACTCATTCATGTCTTCCCTTAGTGCAGAGCTGGGATCCTGTTCTTGGATCCGGGATGTGGGAAGCATGCTCTGATTCCCTAATTCTCAGTGTTTATACTTCTTGTGTTTCTGTGCCTCAGAATAAGTAAATCAGTGGTTGTCCTGCCTGGAAGCAACTGTTGGGTAGCTGCATCCTGGGCCTTATTTTAGGCACAACAGAAAAAAAGAAGTAACACAAGGGGATGAAAACAAACAAAAATTAATATTAAATCTAGGAAGACAAAAACACTGCAGTCCCAAATTCTCCTTTGGTAAATCGGCACAGATTCATTGTTGTTTACATCAGCTAAGCAGAATGGAAACTGCTGACAGAGTGGGAGCTTAGAGGCACATGAGTCACCACTCATTGAATTTCCATACTCTCGTGACCTAGTAATGTTGTTGGGCATTCAGCAGAAGATGCTGCTTAAGATGCTTTTTTCCTCCAAATAAATGAATTTTTGCATTCAGGGTGCATACAGGAGGTTTCTAGAAAGCTTTCTAATAGTGAAGGAACAATTCAGACTATCAGCTTGAAATCAGTCAACCTGCATCTGAGGCAAAAACTACTTGCCAGGGAGATCTGCTAGGGTAATGCAGTTTCCTAAAGGAAGCAGTGGAAATTTCATATCTTGACACATCACAAGGTACCCTGGATAAAACACTAGTACAAGCATAAGAAGAAATAATCTTGGTTTTCAGAGGGAGATAAGTTCAAACATTGAGCTGCTGAGATACTTTGAAGACAAGTGTGTTGTGAGGTGTAATATAAACAGAGCACTTCATTGCACTATCAATAATGAACTGCAGAGCACTATCCTGGTTGTTGTACTCTGCCAATATCCTGTAAAATACTGAACACGGTAAATTCTTGTTAGAGAGAACATACAGTATTTTCTAGGGGAAAAAAAAGAAAAAAAAGAAAGAAGAATTTAATTGCATTTCTCTGCAATGAAAAACCCCATCAAATATAATTACGTACGTAAATTACACTGCTGAAAAATAACTAAAGAGCAAATGCATGAACTGAAAATCCACCACCAAAACAGTGTATTATAAAAGACACTCTTGTCTTTAGTGTACATTTCAGTTGCCTTCATATATACAATTCATTTACCCTTAGTTTCAGCATGTTGTTTCAAACGGGATTTATAGCCAGTATGAATACATTTTAATATCTCACTTCAACTGATTCATAAAAATTCATTCAATGTGCAAAATTTGGGCTCAGTGTTCAATGTTTTTAGTAGGTCTGACTCAAAGTACCTCAAAAAAAATTTCTTCTGCTGCACAAGAAGTTGGAAAAAACATTCTAGCCATTTCAAAAGATTAAGTGAATAGAATTTGAAAGTAGAATATTGGACTGGCTCCTGAAGTACTCACACATAGTTTGCAATATTATTCAATGTAAAACATGTGTCCTAAAATCCAGAAATCCATACTAAGTCCTCTGTTTTTTACTAATCCTTCAGAAATGTTCATAGTTGCCTGAAAAGACTTTCAAGGACCATAAGCAAGAGAGATTAATGTTACTTTTGCTGTAATTAAATTGGAAATCAGGAACTCAAGAGTTAATATACACACAGGAGAGAAATCCCTTTCCATTTGTTCTTATTTTCACATACGAGAAACCTTTCTTACCAAATAATTTATCAACTATTTACTTAAAGTTGTAATTCCAGTCATAGACTTCGGCACATACAAAGCATATTGTTCCAACTTAAAGTTATAATAACTTCGAGCATTTTGTGAAATAAATAGAAGTAACAGCTAAACTTCTGCTTTGTATCTTTCATGAAGAACAGAGAACTTGGCAATTCTCTGCTAAGGAGTGAGAGACTGAGATAGATGATCGAAAATATTTCTGAGATCCTTTCAGCTGCAGCATGTATTGGTACAAGCCCTAATGTTTCTGTGCAATCATGACAACAAGTTGAAACAGCCCCTGAAATCTTTTAGCCTTCCTAAAACTGACTTAAGCAGATCCTGCCCTCCCTGTCCATAGTTCCCAGCCTTGCACTACAGCTCATTATTCCCCTGGTTGTGCCTACGTGACTGTTTCTGTAATGACGTGGTAGTGCAGTTACATCAGTAGCATAAGGACAAGAACTATCAGTAATAGTCCTGTATTTCCACAGCTTGAAGCATCCATGGCCACAGGAAAAACAAACAAACAAACAAAACATCTTTCAAGTAAATCCTTAGGTTTGGGTCTTTTAAATTCAAAGAACACTAATATCATGTTTGCAATATGTAAAGCCTCATCCCAGAAAGCTATATCATCATATCATCAAGCTAGTGCTTCTTATTTCCCATCACAATCAAGTGATCTATTGGCATGACAATGGCTGAAAATATTTTTGTTGCCCTTGCAAAAAAAAAAAAGAAAAATTTACTCTATTTCCACATTTCTTACTATACATTTTTTCTCAAAATATTTTTTGGAGTCACATTAGACTTATTTTAATCATCTGCTCCATTCGTATGCAGGCCTCCATCTAACAGTCTGCTGTAACTAAGAGACACTTCTGTATAACTTGTGATATGTCTTACAGTAAAAACTGCTATCTGATCCACAAAAAATCATTTCTCTGCTCCTTCCACAAAGTGACAGCTTCTGCCTTTTAGTGGGTGTACCCTGGCTTCTCCTCAGAACGTGGCCACTCAGTCAATGGTCAGCCACAGTCCACAAGAGACTGTAAGAAGTCAGCAAACTGAAAATGCAGAATTGTGCCTCTGCCCAGTCTCAGGTCCCTGTCACTTCTATTTCTTTTGCTTTGCACAGAACCAATTTATCCCGAACTCTACATATAGAGTAAGCAGCAAGTGTTGTTCCCATACAGCAAGTTTTTATCCTGGTAGACATACAGAAAGGGACAATATCCACATACGAGAAGAAGTTGAGCATAGAGGGGAATTCTAGTTACAATTCTCCTGGGCGATACATTTCTAGTTTAGCTTTTCATGTTTCAGCAATGATTTGATAATTTCTGTATAAAACCTGCAAAGAAATATAACAATTTTTTTGTTTTGTTTTAAAGTAGTTACATAAAATGTGAACTGCTGCTGGCTGTTATCAAGTATATAGACCTTGATTTCAAGCCATAATGTGGCTTTGATAAATGAAATGGCATTCAGCAAAGGTAGCTTAGATCAAGTCATTCTAATGTTGCTCTGAGTCAGCGAGTACTCCTGGTACCTCCCTGGCTTACCCGCTGTTCCCCATCTTGCTCTAGCCAGATCCTTCAGCATTCAGCAGTGTGTCAGCATGGAAACTGGGGAGACTCCAACCACATTTTTTTTTAGAGGTATCTTGCCCCTGTCCTTTGTAACCCTCCCCATATCATTGCCTGCATATACAGGGAGCCCATTTTTTTCTCCAGCTGCACCTGGAGCTCCAGACCCAGCAAGGAGCTGTAGTTCTGCTCTAGCCATGAGCTACTGAGCCAGGTGGAGTTTTCCAGAGACCGCCAGTGAAGATCCTCTCTTAGAATATCCTGGCTCTGACAGAAGGAGCTGTCTAAACACGTGTTAAAACTCTGCCTTGTGCACAGTACTCACTCACTTCAAAACTGACCCTCAGCTAGCTGGGTGCATCAACCATTTGCTCTTTATACAGTTGCTAATTTTTTTCAGAAGTTCTCTTGCTTGCATGAAATTTCTTGTATGGATTACAAAGCAGAACTGTGAAGCGATAGTGTGTTTTAAGCATCAGTCTGAAACATGAAGACAAATCCATGATTATTTTTTTCAAAGCATTCAATTCAGTGTAATCTTCAGACAACACAAAAAGAAGAAACTTATTTCTTCTGAGCTTGGTAGTTACTTTTTTTAAAGGATGCTTCCAGGCTGAATTTTGCACTTAGAGCAACACTTAATCAACACTTATATTGCTTAGCATTGCACTATGAATGTCTGATCATTTGACTGACTAATCCAATTTTCTCTTTCCCTCTGCAACACTGAAATGAGAGATATCTTTTAAAATGGGGGAACGCTAGTCCCCTGCAGGTTCCAGTTCAAGAGAAAAGGACAGTATCAGCGTACATGACTGGCAGCCACCCTAATTGACTCAGCTAGAGCTCTGGAGGGCACTCTGTCTGAGGAAGGCACAACAGCCTCCGTGCCATAAGGAGACAGCTACAGCAGCAGCCCAGAAGACATGCTGGCTCTGTGTGTGCCTTGGCAGCCTACAAACCTCTGTCAGTGATTGGGAGGAGAGACCTTTTACCCTGCCTTCTCATTCTTCTCTCAAAGATGCTAACATCTGCTGCAGTAAAAGACCGTATTGTGGCTTGTACTTTGTACAGAGGCACATAAGACAAGCTTCTGGCTTCTCCTCTGTACATTGTGGCATCCCCACTGATCTAGCCTAACCTTCCTAATTCCGCCGCCCTGTCTCAGTTATGCTGCCATGTGGTGCTTCTCTTACCCGTGCCTGCAAACAGGACATTTTCCCACAGAATGACTGTGAGACTCATTTAATGTCTGCAAATCATTTTGAGTTCATGAGGAGCAAGGTATAGTTCAACGATATATCTGCACAAGCCTCTAACACTGCATATTGACTTATTTAGACTTTCAATTTAATGCTACTATTCATGTAATTTACAATTAAACAATTCGGTTTTGTCTGTCTGTGGAATTTCTTACACCTAGGTGATAAATCAGACATACCCTATAAAGTGTTTTGAAAAACTGGCAGACTCCCAAATGCACACCTTTGTACAGGCATGTAGAATCACAGAATGCACTTGTAGGAAAGGATCCCTTGCACATCATACAGACCAAATCACTGAATTATGAATATCTCCAAAGACAGATTTTCCAGTTATCAGGAACCTTCCCCAACTGCCATAATCTCTCAAAGATAACAGAGAGACCTCATAATGACACCAAACAACTGAACAAGCACCCTTGGATGCTTCCCATGCAATCGCATGTGTATGTTCAATTGGCTTAAAGGCTCCCTGGCTATATCCTCCTTTGTGTTTCACTCCTGTAGACTCAGCAGAGGAAGGAAACAAATGTTTCTTCACTATTTCTTCTTACATAAAATTGAAAGAACAGAGTTGTGAATGTGTTCAAAAAGCAGTTAAAGTCATGAAATAAAAATCCACCAGTACTGTTCCATGCTGAGATGCCAATACCACCACCTGATACGAGGCAATCCATATTCCAAACATTGCCAGACAGTTAGATGCCAAACGCAGGGAACCACAGTATGGTAACCACATTGCTTTTCTTTCACTTGTGCATCTGTGCCTGGACACCATTCTTGTTGGTTTACACTGAAGAATAGATCTGAAAGACTTCCATGCCACCAGACAAGGTCCTGGACTATAAGACTTCTGAACAGCCCAGTAAATTCTTACCCAGTATGTTTAATGATTTTTCTCTGTAATTTCAATACTAAATTTTAAAGCTTCCGCTTCTGCTGAAGAGTAGTATATTACAAGAAGTCCAGTGATACAGGCCTAGATGTGAATGCCTGGTCACTCAAATGAGCAATGTTGTTAAAAAATGCTTTTTTTGTAGTAGCTGTTCACCAACACAAGCTACGCGCCAACTAGACTATAGTAGCAGAAAACTGAAAACATTTTTAAAGTAGGTTTTAAACAACCAACATAAACTGCACTTGCAGCAATTACAAACACTTAAGTGGATCGTGGTTAGCTGTAGCCTCTTCTACCACTTTCTCCTACCCTAGCAAGGCTTCCTAAGTAAGTACTATCAGCCATTTAAGTGCTAGGTAATTGCAGAGGGATCTTGAGTCTTTAAAGCTATTTGTTGATTCCTGGCATCAGCAAAACCACACAAGATTTAAATCCATCTCCACTTTAAAATATTGTCATACCCTTAAGCAACAAGTAGGGAACTCATCTCAAAGCTAGTGGTTTCATAAGGATGACAGAAAGTGGAATATGAGGTTGTGGTTCATACAGATAATTATCTGAAGTCATAGTGACCTTTGTGAATGCTGCACCGAAGAATAAAGATGCGTTATACAAACTGTGCATCCTTAAGAGAAAGCAAAGGTACATAATGGCATCAAAGTCGATTAATTCCTAATAGATCCTGTCACAAAGGGACCTTTGCTATCAAATGACTAAGTAAGTCCACTGTGTTATTTTTATCTCTAAAACCCTACATTAGCAGTCATTTTCATACAAAAAGACCTATTACTTCTGATTTTCAGGATTTTTTAATGTGTATATTCAAACTCTCATGAATATTCTGAAGGCTTCACATGTGGAGGTCAGCAAGGGACTGTGCTAGCACTGCCCTCTTTAATATGTATATTAGCCACTGGTGGTTGGGGAGATTGCTAAGTGTACAGCATAAGCAATTTGCTGAAGCCACAACTCTGCCTCCCTGCCATCAAATGCAGATGAAACAGGGTTTTTCTTTACCCTGCAAAACACACTCTCTTCAAGACTGGAAGTCAATCCAGCTAAGCAACTGGCATTAGAAAGCTGCAAAGAAAATGAAAGTGGAAGCAGTACAATGAAAAACAGAAAAACAGTGTTAGTGTTAGTCAGTTAGCTATATGTTATTTATTCTCTCCAGTATAGGTTTCATTGCAACATTGACAGAATACAAATTGACACAAAATTCATGTAAATTTATGTAAATGCATATATAAATGAGTTGCAGCCCTCAGGCTCCTGGCAAGTTGCCACAGTGGCTCTGAGCAGAGCAGAGACTTTGCACCACTGTAGTACTCTGAGAGGTGTTATTGTGAATTAGAGTGTGGTTTTCTGAGAAACATTAGTAGCTTTATCAGTTTCTACATGGAGTTTGCCAGGGGCGAAAGAAATACCACTTTGTGAACTTTTGGCTTCTTATCCGCATTAGTAATAGCACTGAGTCTAGGAATAGCTCATGTGTGACCATTACAAACTCTTTCACTTTCTCAGCAGAGTTTATAGTTACTGTGAGACACAAACACGCAGCTCATGAACATGATAAACTTCACTGGCATTTCTTTGGAATCTGTAATTGCCATGAACTCAGAAGTAGCTGGTTCATGACCATTATAAACTCCTCTGGCTTCTCAGTGGAGACTTTCTAATAGCCATGAGCACAGAAATAGCTGGTTCACAACCATTAAGATCTTTGTCAACATGTCTATTGGGAATATAATTGCTGTAAGCCCAGGAACAGCTATTTCACAATTTTTACACATTTTTTTGACTTCTCCATACTGAAACGCAACAGCATAATCTGCAGTAACAAATGATGCCATCATATGGGCTTGCTTAACAATTCAGGGGTAATGCAACAGAATAAAATATAACACATTAAGGTAAATGGCAGGACTAGATTTGGGTAGCTTTCCAAAGCTTGTTGCTTTTATCTGATGATTTTCCATCTATCTGTCAGGGTATTTAGCCCCATTGGGTTGGCATTCATGGAATCCAACCCTATCTCCATTCACAAAGGGAAAGGACAGCTCCCAGGAGGTGCCACAGAGCAATAACAAGAGCAAGGCTGGGGTACTGGCCTGACAGGGTGATGGGCTGTTCAGGGACGCAGGTCTTCTTATTTTTCTGTATAGAGGATCTCAGGATGACTATGACACCTCTACAAAAATACCTGTGCCAGGTCTATAGAGGTACTTGCTGGAGTTCTAACTGAAGATGTATTGAGTCTAGCTGATTGGCTGTTGACCATATAGCCACATTAAAATAGCTGACATGGTTGCTGATAGTCTGCATACAGACACCCATCTCAGCCCTTAACAACCTATCCACTGAGCCTATGCTTAGCCATGGCATGATGGCAAGGTGATCTGCTGACAGCCCTCTTGAACCTCAGCAAAACACCTGGTCTTTGCAAAAGAACCTCCTTCCCTTCAGAATTCTTCTAGACCAAGTGTGGGAGGCCTTTGGGGTCCTCACAGATCCTTGCTGGAAACTCTGTATATTTACAGGTGCCTAAATGACAGCTGAGTATCATTTGCAAGCTTTTCCAAGGAAACAAATATATGACAAGCCCCAATTTCTAATCCTCAAAATAGAAAGGAAGCATGGAAGCACTTTTGCTCTGTAACATACAGCCCACCCCACACCCCCACCCCCAGCCTCTGACTCCACACCTTTTCCTTCAAATTTTCCTAGAGCTCTCTCCTATGTGACTCCCTAGTCACTGATCTCCCAAGGTTCTCATTTTAAAACACCTTCTACTAGAGAGTGATTTTCTGGAAGTGGAAAGTATCTCTTTTTCCCAGCTCACCATAAAAAGTACTAAGTGGGGGCAACAAAACATAAATGTACGGTGACACAGGGGGAAGCATTTAAGTATTTATACGCTCTTCTCCCTACTGCTTTAGGGAATTTATTATTTCTTTTAATAAGAAGTGTGTGTAAATCAGCCCCTCTGGGGCCATGTGGTTGTAGTCTTGGGACCTAATTCTGTTCCCACTGAAGTCAGAGGACAAATCTCTACTGGTTTCAAATGAAGCAGCCCTGGGCTCTTCAGTGTTTTCTCTGTATTTCTGAGTAAGAAATTGTTTTCTTTAAAGATTTGACATCACATGATGCAACCCATTGTAAAAATTATGTGCTTGGTGTGTGTAGATGCAGACAAATGGAGGAGTGATTTTTCAATGATAATGATAATTACTGGTGGCACAGCAATCATGGGAGCTGAATCATTGCAGGGCAGAAAGCCTCTGGAGAAAGCGTATACTAATACGTCAGGCTTTAGAGAAGAGATCACGATCCAGCAATTAAACATAAGAGGAGTCAACCATTTCAATTAATTTTACCTGAATTTTCACTGTTTAAAAATCCCCAGCCTTTGGGGGCTTTGGAAAAAGGACAGATGGGTCTTTCAAGGAAGTTAAAGCATGAAATAAAAGATTGAATGGGCAAACTGGCAGGAAAACAATAAGAGAAAGAGATGCCAAAGAATGTTGTTATGGTGGTGCTGGGAAAGGACATTAGTCTCAAGAGAAGAGGGGAGGCGATCAAGGGCCTGATCCTGCAAATCTTTATTTGCTTATGTGAATGATCTCATTGATCTTGGCTGGACTCTGTGCCTGGGAAACTATTTGTGGAATCAGATCACAGAGCATTAGAGAGCAAATGCTACCTCATTCATTGCCTAACCTGCAAACATTTAGCCAGAGGTACAGATCAGGGGCTGGTGGAAGGAAAAGGAGGAGGCGGTATCAGAGTAAGAAGAGAAAGTAACACAGCTGGAGAGATTTTGCTCTGCTGCTAGCAGAAAGATGTCATTGATGCCTCCTTGTCACCACTTGATCTAAAAGAAAGGGGAGATCTAGCTACTTCAGAATGTGTTTTAAAAATTAAATGCAGTTCCTGGATTGAGGTTTATTTCACCCAAGGCTTAGCCCAAGGAAAGGTCTGACAATAAGGTTATGAAAATCCTCAAAAAATAAGAAATGTTGACACAAATGTATGTAGTCTGGTGTAAAAGCCATATCCTACTGATATATCATGCTAGGTTGTGATGCATGATGAAACTGCTGAAAAATAAATACCTACTAAAGAAATAAACCTGTCAAAGCAAAAGTTTAATCTTAAATATTCATGTATTGCATTTCTTTGTACTCATTACAGAACCTGCAGAGTCCCAAATTCTAAATACATTTTTGAATGCCTGATTCCTACTGAAAGCAGTAAGAGTTAAACATTTGTATGTCTTTGTGGGCATGACTTCTAGTTCACTAAAATCATAAATTTAACTGTGCTTTACCTATTTTCTTCTAATGATGCTTCATCCAGTTTCTGATTGTTTATTTTATTTCACAGCACTGGTAGCACATTAATGATAGATATTTATATACAGGAGCTATCAGGAATGTTTTCCAGTGGAAAAGATTTTCACTTCCAAGAGCTTTGGACTGAGTAATAAGTTACATACACAGTAGTTACTATAAAAAATAGTACATATGGTAACTGCGTTTTCTCTAGGAACACAGATCTATATTTGCTACTAGGTGCTAAGGTGCTCCTGTCCTTGATGACATAGTTATTTTGCCATCCCTTAGATAAAAAGAAAACAGAAGATGCAATGTCTTGTATTCTATTGCATAAACTTCTGCTAATCACAGAGCAGCTTAATTGTCACAGTGAGAAAGCTGATGCTTTTAGCTCTAGCATTATAGACACTGATGTTCTTCAGAAAAGATTGTGAAAAGGATTTCTAGCAATTTAAATCAAGAATAAATTTGTACAGAGGCTTTTCTTCGCAAAAAGCAAAAAAGTGGAAGTTGCTTATTTAACTATAGGTTCTAGTGTGCAGAAATAAATCTATGCTGAAATTGCAATCACTTGCTGACGTGCAATCAGAAGACAGACAGAACAAAACTGTATCATCTATTTATAAAACTGGGAAATAAAGAATATTCACTTGTAATCTTCTCCACAATGTAGGCAGGTAGGAAGGTGGAAAGAAAAACAGGAAAACGTGTAGGTGACAGTAGTGATTTCTTTTAAGGTCCTGAGCAGTATAAAATGAAAACTTTTTTTCCTAGTGTATGCTTAGTATCAGAGAGAAACAGCTCAATAATGACATCATGCCAGAGAAATCTGTCCTTTCACCACCTGAATCATAGTTTAATCTAAGACCATAAGCATCAGATATATTTTTAGTAAACATACGCTAAATAACTGTCTTTGCTTTAATCGAGCTCATTGGAATAATCACTAGAAATAGGAGAACAAGGCACAGATTCTTAGATCTACAACTATAGCAAATATTGACAATATTGGCAATCTTTTCTAAAATAGAAAAGGATGACATCATTGATTCTGGCCTCTCCCTGGTTTTGCATGAATGTATATGCAATTCCTTGGCCTCATTAGAGTTTCTCCACATTCACCCCAGTGTCAGTAAGATCAGAAACAGACTCATTTATTCATCATTCCAAAAAAAAAACCACCCTGGCTTTTCATAATGGCAGGTTTGGTTGTTTGGGGTTTTTTAACCAGTATTTTTGCGACCAAACTTCTTTCATTAAATATTTCAGGTCATAGCGGGAGGTGCAAACTGAAAACCTAAGACACAATCCTTCCTAAGTTCCCAGAGATAGAATCATATATAAGAATCATTGAATTTCCTGTTATTAATGTGAATAATTGATTGGATTTATTTTCTGTTATAAGGTTTTGATTATTCAGAACTCAAGATTCCCTAAAAGCATGAAGTCTGAAAAAAATCAAATTTTGATGCATTTCCTTCCCCTTATCAAAAATTCTTGTCATTAGGTGGTTTTTTTCTTAAGCTATAATTTGGAGGTTTTCCCCACCTTGGTTATCTTTCCTTCCTTTACTCTTGTCAATAACTAAAACACTTTCCAAAGGTTTTATAGGGCACTTGCTCACGAGTCCTTCAATTTACCAAAGGGTGCCCACCGCATAAATACAGGACAATGTGTACTTGCAAAAGGTGCTCTGGGACTAGTAAGTAGGAGTGGGTACAGAGGGATGGTAAAAGATAAGGTGGAGCCACAGTAACAGAGTAGCTGGCTGTTTAATTTCTGTGAAGGTATATTCTGGCATTCAAAGGGAGACACAGCTCTAAGAACCCCAGCTGTGGTCATTATCAACACCATGTTCAGCACCAGTTGGTGGTGGAGCTAAGCTCCACATTATTGCCACCAGAAGTAGGCACACCAATAGTATCTCTTTCTTTTCTGTTGCATGAAAGGCAGGACAGAAGATGACAAAACCACTGAGTTATGCAGAAGTTGCCTGTTGTCAGTCATACTGCAGATGAGGTGAAGTATAAAATTGCAGGTTAGGCCTAAAAAGCAAGTAAGTAAATTGTTCTTTGATGGTCGATATACTGACTCATTATACACGTAAGACAAGTCTTGAGAACATCCATATTTGCTAGTAAAAGCTTATTCAGATATCTAAAATGTTTCTGTTTCATACCTCTACAGGGGCCACCATTGTGGTGGTGACTGGCACCCTCCCAAAGTCTGTTTGGAGATCACTTGACTAAGCACCAAAGCCTTCCCTGCACGCATGTTCCTCCTTTATTCAGAGGAAGAAACGATAGTCCCCAGGTTTGTTTTCTTCTTAACAGCCACACAGCTAAACCATTCAGCCTTGTGGAAGGAGATTTGATATTCTAAGATCCTACTTCATCAATACAGCTATTCATACTTATTAAAAGGAGCATATTGGGATGAAATGATAAGGAAGACATGATGAGCAGAAGTCTTCACCTCAAATTAAAAATGTGTCATTCTCTGTGTGCTACATAAATCTGGTGTGTATTTTGGAAATACCTAATATGTGTCAGTTTCAGCTGATGCTCCTTATGTAAATAGGCATAAGAACACTTGTCAGATAACCCAAACTACAGCTCCGCCACTGCAATTTCATTAGAAAACAGATATATTAGAAAACTAATCTGCTAGGAGGTGTGGAACAAACTGATGCTTCCCTTTAAGCTCCTACAGTGCCTGAGCTATAGAATTTATTATTATTACTAACTTAACATATTTAAATTAAAGTCAATCAAGTATGTATTTGAACTCTAGAATGAATTATTACCACTGTGTCACTGCCTTGAAATCTGTTAATTATCTAGGAAGGATCCATTTGGAGACTTGTTGCACAGATAGATGGGTACCATATGCCTGATCTGAAGACTTTCACCTGTTATTTAAAATGAGATTAATCTCTTGAATATCAATACATGAGTACAGGGTCATGAATCTGAATTACATGATTCTAAGGCAAACTCATAATAAAACTAAATTCCAGTTTGTTTTTCTGGAGGGATCTACAAGATCTGGGGACATTAGCCACTAAAGAAAGACTGGAAAGCATCTCTCTATGGAAGTTAGAACATTCAATAGGTTAAATATTCAAGGTGAAATCCTGACTGCAGTCAAGTCAGCAGCAAAACTCTCTTAGACTTTTAAAGGCCAAAATTTTCCCTTATGTCATTTTAAGTATCTTTGATCCCAACTTTTTAAGATGAACATCTAGAAGTAATGACTATTCACAATGACTGCCAGAGTTATGACTTGATTTCAGTTCAGGCATATCTATCTATCTGATACATTTCTTAACACCTTATAGGAGAGCAGATGCTCTGTACATGTGGGAACAGGTCCTTCATAAACTAGCAGTAAAGACTTGTCTTCATCATCAGGGTACTGTTCACATATCCAGAGAGAGGACCAAAGCCTCGAAGGAAAGAAAATCCCCTGCACTCCTTTCTTCCATCCGCCCTCTCTACTCAGAAGCAATAAAAGAAGTTTCTTTTGTTATCCGCACAAAGCAATTTGACTAAGCAAAAAATGAACCAACGAGACAATTTACATCTTTGGCTACTAGTCCCCTAATGAAAAAAAAAAAAAATCATAGGACAGCAGCACAGTAAGGAACAAGGAAATAAAGCAGCCCTGCGAGTAAAACAAGCAATAAAACACTCCTATTGATTTCATAAACCAGTCCCAATTATACCTGGATCCTGATTCAGGATTGATCGTGAGTTATGGGAAAGGGAAAAAGGACAAAGTCCTAGTAGCAGATAGAAAACTCTTTCAAATACAGTCTTTAGACCCTGGGAGGGAGAAAAAAAAAATATAATTAAAAAAAAAAAAAAAAAGCAAAGGGCATCACGCGGCCTGAGAAATCATGCTTTTTATTTAAAGGAGAAATATGATGGATCGGTTTCATTCATGGTTTACATCCCTGGATTAAGCCAGAACGATTCTATGGATGTAAATTCAAACCCACACAGAAGCCAACTTCAAAAACCATTTTTTTTTTTACTGGTTTAAAAGATTTCCTACTGATACTGTAACTTCCTGCTAACTCTTTACTGAACAACTTCTTCAAGCAGATGTCCAAATGGGGTACATTTTTCTGCATTCCTATTCTCACACCTTCATCTGCTTTTATTTCCTGAATGTTCAGTTCTATCTCTATTTGTTAAATCTTTTTATCCCTATCTCATTTGGGGATTTATATTCACAAACACAAAAGCTTTCAATTATAACAAGGTACCTAATATGGAATGTTTATAAACACAGGAAGATCTGAGTTCGAACAAACTAGAAAGCAGTAGTAGAACCTTTTTTGACCAGTCATCAGCAAAACATCTCCCAGACACCACTAGAACAGCTTTCAAGCACCTCCTCCCCTGCAAGATTAACTCCAGTTACAGATCTTGCTGAAATCCTATAGTAAATTGGGTATCAGCCAAAGTAACTAGGAGATACCCACATGGTTAATACCCCACTTGCCTTACAAAAAAAATGTTGATTCCATTACGTCTCTGCACGAGGTTGGCTAATGTGACCTGGTAATTCTGTAGGAAAAACACACCTCTCTGTCAGCAGTGACAGCCTTAGTGTTTTATGCACTCTCCTTGTCAAATCAGTCGCATTAGGAAAATAAATCTCCTGTGAACCACACAGTTGCAGGTGCTTTTTTTTTTTTCTCCGTGCTTTGAAGTTTTGATAGCACATACTTTATATCTTTGCTAGCTTTTGGTGATGACTTGCATGTTTCTTGGGGCTTGAAAACTAAGTCCTCATAGCCCAAGAATGTCTACAATAGTTCAAAGCAGCAGACCATACACATCTTTGGAAATAGCCAAAGAAATTCTTCCAAGAACTTCTAAGATAGATGAAATAACCTTGCAGACATTTTTTCCTGAATTCCACCTATATAACAGTGATCCTAAAGCATTAGGGTATGTATCTTTGATCTTTTGTAGCTTTTACGATGTCATAACTGTAGTTCTATTATTCATAAAATTTACAAACCTTATTATGACTCCTTGGAAGCTCTTGGTTTCTACACAGAAGAGCTAGACAGACCAGTTCAAACAGAGAGAAAATGAATACTAACCTCTACAGAAGCTTTCCAAAAGGATTTTGCTGAGGTTCAGGTACAGAGCAAGAATTTAATCTTAACTCTTTTAATAGACCTTAGTGTACGATAGCATTAGAAATAGTCTGAGATAACAATATCAGTACCAGCTTAGCAAAGCATGAGTAGCAATTGTAAACAGTGTGTGCTTAGCTTAGCTTTGGTCATGGTAACAAGAAATAAGATGTCTGCAAAGTATCAGTAGTGAGAACATTCAGATTTTTAAAGCTGAATGAGAGTGTTCAATTGGTGAAGATCGGAAAGCAGCTCAGATTGTAAACAAAGGCGAGTTCTGTCCCCTCTGGCACTAAACCTGTATTCCTTATTAGATTCCCATCTGCACAGGCCCTAAAACCTTCTTGAAACTCAAACACTGCACTGAGGTTAAGTTAGATAGAATGTGTCTTAAATGTCATACACCTGCAGCAATTTCTAGAATAAATATTCTTCCTTTATGTCTATTATTCACACAATTACAGATCTAATACATTCCATATTACTGTTATATATGTTAATAACAACTAGCCTGCACTGCATTGTTCTTTATTTGCTTATTTAATCATGTGCTTGAGATTTTAAACAAATTTATTTTAATCTCTTACTGTGAGAATGCGATTCATCTACAACTGGTACATTGAAACATTTTTATTTCCAGTTATATCTAGGGTTCAGCACAAGCACTCTTTTGCATCAGTGCAAGACTTTGAAACTCTGGCTAACGCTTATTGAAAGAGATTTTATTTGCAGTGATGTTCTCTATTTCAAATAATTTTAATAAATTAGAGAAGAAACACTAACTCTTCAGTCCTCCAAAACACATTCACTGTGGTGATGGCACAGAAAAGTGATAAACAACCCATGATTTAAGGGTCACCACATCCAGAGGAAAGAAGGGTGTTTGAGTTTCCCTCAAATCAACTTTATCCCAAGACAAACATTAAGAAATAGGTACAGACGTAGATGCATAAACAGTTATGGAAAAAAGCTATTTACTGTGGTTCAAATAGTTACAGACTGATAACTTGGTTTAAATTCAGATTTAAAGAAATAAAAGGGAATAATGATTACATACGTATGAACTTCACATCCACTCAAACGCATTTTTCTTCTTTGCTTCAAATACTGCTAAAATGCTCCTATGCGCACTATTCTTTTAGAATGAAATTCTTACGTTTCACTCTCAGAAAAAAATCCTGTTAAGGGAAAAGGCTCCTGTTGAGATCGTACTCAAATGCAAACCTTTACTTTACCACAGATATCTGTGATCTGCAGTTGCAGAAATTGAATTGCAAAATTATCACCAGTGATAATTTTGACACTTCTCCTAAAGGGCTATTCGCCCTCCCCATCTAACTTTGAGACTTACTAATGTCTCTTTCAGGTGGAGTCCTCTCCACGTAAACAGAAACTTGCTGGGGACTATTTCTGTATTTAATATAAACAAGCCATTAACCCCCTGGGGAGACAATGTTCCCTGCCGCCTGGTGTTTAAAGAATTCAGCTCTGAGTGTATATACCCTTTACAAACAAAAATCTGTATCTCATGTAAACATCTAAGCTGACAATTGTATTTTATACAAGCATATAAACTACAGTGTGATGTGGCTCATTATGTGTTGTTTGAGGGTGGACATAATACTAGACAAAGAACTATTAGGAGATAGTGGGTTTGAAGGTTTCCTTGATCTGGACTTTGGAGAGTATCATGCTGTACTTTACATTTTCCTATGCCGAGCAATCACTGCTATGATGATGAGCACTTCTTTCATTCCAAACCTAGAAAATGTTCTTTATTATATATTTTCTAAGTACAGGTCACCAGGTGTAACAAGCAAGGTCCACAAGCTCCCATGGCAAAATTGCTTCTTTGTTAAAGCTGGATCCCAGGAAAGACTGAACTGTTCCCAGCTGGCACCAGTTCTCTATATATATGATCAAAGCTGAAAACACAGCTGTCACCTTGATGTCCTTAGCCTTTTGTAGTCACTGTAAAAATTTGTATTTACATCAGTGGTTGAAGTTCTGCTTCATCTGGTGCTGTACACTACCCAGCTGTGTTGGCTGCAGTCTTTACTGAAAACAAAAGCTAAATCCACGTAACTTAGACATTTGTTTTCTCTAATAGCAAAGCAGTGTAAAATAGTTTGTCGCCCCTGTGTCCCTGGACACTTTGTTCCCTTCTTTGCAAACTCACCTGGCTCATAGCTGCAGCTCGGTGCCTTCCCAGCTCTGCCAACTAAAGCACTGTAGGTGCTGCTTTGGGCTCCTTTGGGCTGTGCTCTGATCACAGTCACCAGAAGGATCAGAGGGATTTTTTTTCCTTAACTACTTCTGAAGAGGGTTTTTGGCCATTTCAGTGATCCAGTTTGCAACACATGTCCACAGATAGTTGTATCAGCACAACTATTAGTTGTTGTAGTAGGAGAAACATCGCAGAGTGGGAACATCTAGAGGAATAGGAAAAATCAGAACCTCTTAAACTGCCCCTGCTGATGGGAGAAATGTTACTGGAAAAACATTACTGGGATGAAGTTTTCGGGGTATGGCTTTGTTCAGCAGGATAAGCCAAATAACTGGAAAAGAGAAAGCATGGACACCCATGTCTGCTGCTTAGCTTGTGCCAAGTAGGGCTGTTTGTCTGACAACCAAGAAGTTTAGTGAATTCAGTACACTAAAATGATACTAAAATTCAGCCGAACAAAAAAAAATAGGGTTGTTTTATTTGGGTGGTTGGTTTTAGGTTTGTTTTTTTCCAACTGAGGGATTTAGTTTAAAGAGGAAGGGAAGGGTATTATGCCTATGAGCGAGAAAAGAAATGAGAAGATGTGGGAAAGAAGGGAAGGAAAAGAAACAAGTGAAGAAGGAAAAGGGTGAAATGCAGTCTGCCCCTTCAGGAGTAGCAGCTATTCATTTGGTTCAGCTGTGTCAGCAAAATTTGCCATTACTCTGAAAAAATAGCAGCACTAATAAGAAGATAATCATTGCAACCAATGAAAATTATTCACTTGCAGTCAGGTTTCTTGTTATAATGACAGAAATGGAGCGTTGTTACTAAGCAAAACTCCTCTGTGTGATGTTATTTCCACAGACGTGTGTTCACACTGGTGGCACTTCAGCAGGTGGAGATGAGGGGCTACATTCCAACCTGGCCAGGCTGGACTTCAGAGCAGGGGGTGCAACAAAGCTATAAATGTGTCTGTTGTCTGACATAATTTTTAAAACTGAGAGATAAATTTATGACATTGAACCATCCTTCAGGGATTCATCTTCCTTCCAAAACTTCCCAGCATACACATTGCCTTCAACTCTTCCTAACCTTCATTTAAGCCAGCGTTATTGCACATGGCACACAAGCTAGAGCAAATAGCAGGATGCCATTGCAAGAAATCACTGCAATGCTGCTGTTCAGACAGGTTTTGTCTCCTTTGCATTGCTTACAGGATTCAAAATAAGGATAGACCAGTGTTTTTCCTTTGCAGCAGTAACAGCCTTGCATAGGAAAAAGGATTAAGAGGCCTGAAATCACTGACTTCTCACTGATAAGATTTTATCATTGATAAGTTACTAAAATTCCTGTCTGACATGTACATGTCATTATATGAAAATATGATTCTTTCTGATTTTTGCCATTTTCATAGAAGGGACTTTGTCATTGCCATGCTCCATTTTTGTACTGTTGCATTGGAGTTAACCCCTGATGGAGCAAACAGTAGTCAAATGAATACTAATTAGCATTAGGGATTAAGAAACCCAAAACAGACGACAGAATTCAGGCAGCCTGGGAAATTAAACTGAAGCTTTGTTTCTACAAAGAAGCAAGGAAAACAGCATCAGGGCCAGCAAATTACTGTGTCCTTTATCATGACTCTGCAAAATAGCTTTACTTACTGGCAAAATTATGCAAGGTTCTGGAGTTCTTCACCTACAGCTTATTAATGATAAATCTGGGAGTCATTCCCTAAAGCACTGTCTCATCCTGCCATTGGGCTTGATTCTGAGAGCATCATCTGATTTTCTACTGACCCCTTTGAACTTGAGGTCCTTAGCACTTTTCCGAGCAAGGCCATAAGCTGGATAATGTTTAAAGGTTTTACTGCAAACAAGCCTGCCTTCTGGTGGATTGCTGTTGTTGTTGTTATTGTTATTATTAAGATCAGCCCACATCCTTTAAAAAGATCATTTTCTCCCTGTAAAAAGTAAAGAAACCCCAATAATTTCCTCTGGTAGGAAAAATTTCTTCACTCTCTTTTGTCAGCATGCACCTGACTGCTGCTGTGGCTGACACTGATAGCCTTTGCTCTGTTTACTTTAAAGAATAAGCCACTGCTGTTTGATTTAGTTTTTCATTTTTAATGTGTAAGCCCTCTCTTGACCCTGCATTCCAGAGAAAAAGAACCTGAGTTCCTTTAAATATCATGCAGGGTGCCTTCTGAAGCCAAAGTTGTAGATGTAAACATTCCTAGCAAACATATAACTGAGATTTATTGGGGGGGGGGAGGTGGGTGGAGAAAAAACCCCAAACAAACAAGTGAGCACCAAGTTCCCCTGGCAGCATTAACATGACAGGTGTACCTCAGCCCAGCCAGTCACTTTTCACTGAACTGTCAGTACGCTTGTTTAAAGCTTCTAGCTGCATTGCACCAGTACAGCTTTTTATTCTAAAGGTCAGCCACGCACACCAAAGTTCAAGAAGACATTTAATGCAAACAAAAAATTAAACCAAAGGTGGCTTTCGTCAGATCTGATTTGAACTAGCTAAGCAAGATGAGGTTCATTAATACACAGGTTCCAAATTTTGAAGAAAAAATTCTTGTCAGACCTGTATGAATTTCAAAATGAATAAGATGGAAAGAGCTATGTTCTTCCTTATGCTTATATCTGTTTAAAGTACTTGGGCTATCAGAGTTACACAGGGAGGGATTTGTATATTTGTATATGGAAAGAAAAAACGCTGAAGAAGGAGACTTAACATTTCATTCTTAAGGGAGAACTAAGGACCTTGATCCTCTCTCTTGAAACTCAATGCAGTTGTTTTGGGTGTCCAGAAACTTGTTTTAAATTATCAATTATGAACCCCCAATCCCAGGTCTCTGATCTTGAAGACACCCTCCAAGTCATTGTACTGGAGATGCCTAATGAAGCTGTGATGGCTGCTCCAGCATTTAATATAAGAGAGTGATGATCAATCCAAAGCCTTGCTATCTGAGGCTGCCAGATTCTTCCCCATATCACTGAGAGAGGCACACAATGACCTGTGATGACTTGTCAACAGAAGATGTCTCTACACAGCTCACATAAAACCAGTCTAGAAGGAAAAAAAACCACTTTCCTTTCTCTTTTCTTTCCTTTCTCATCTCTGGAAGGAGGTGGCAGATGAAGCACAACAGCACTTCTCAAAAGCTGGGAATCCCACTAGTTGGGATCCTTGTCTGACCAAATCGCCTGGGTTTTATGCTGCCAGATGAACAAAGCAGCCACTACGTCCAAGAGAATTGGAAACAGGGTAACAAATGTGAAATTAAATAGGTTTTGGTTTGGTTTGGTTTGATTTTGTACACGACCAAAACACAGCAACAGCTGCTCAAGATATAAACGTCTCTTTAGTGTAGAAACCACTTATACAAGTTGTTTGAATTGGCTGATCCTCAGCAAGGGAAATAAGGTATTTACATAAATCCTACACTTCATCCCAGATAGCAACATAGAGACATCTTTATCCAAATGACATGGGGCCTGATCTTTCAGACTCTGTGTGAAGACTTCCTAATGAATTGCCTGTGTCAGAAACAGGTTACTCATCTATTTCTAAGTGCATTTGTTTGATACAAATATTTACAGTTCTTCATTAGGCAGCTCCAGTCCTTGGGCCTCTTAACTGATTTCATGACACCTTGATGGCACAGTGGTCCTGGAAACACCTCTAGGGATGTACAGCAATCCCTGACAAGTATCTGACTATGCTAAGGTTAAAGGAACAGATTTTTAGGTGGGCTTTCCAGTACTTTAAAGATTACGCAGTCATCTACAATTCCAGAAAGCAGGGGTTGCAAATTGTCCTTTCAAAGAGAACAGTCTGAACAAACCTGAATATCAAACTCAGCCATGCTGAACTTGGGGAATTGGACTCTGTCTCAGCAGTCACCATATCTAATCTTCAAACCTTTCAGGCTGGTTTATATACCACAAAGCAGGAAAAACAAACAAACAAACAAAATCTCAACAGATTTTTTTTTTTTTTTTCCTCTTCATTTCAATGTTATGGTCTTATTTTTTCTTCCTGGGTAAAAAAGTTCAGCTTCAGTTTGCTTAAATTATTCATGTCTTGTGAGAATTAAAAAAAAAAAGAAAAATAATTCCAGGTATAGAAGCTTGTCTTTCAGGAGTTTATAGTGTTACTTCTTGTGGAATGCTGAATGATGTGAAATTTTGCTATCAACTGAAAAGTCTTTTCAAGTACAAAGCAACTTCTAGTGTAAAAAAATTCATTAGTTCTCTTTTGAATGCAAATCTTCTGAATGTTTATACAAAAATTCTGTGCATTTCAAGGTACATTCATACTTCTTCACCTCCTTCAATAAGGCTATGCAGAGGCTTAACTTGAAGTGTTTGTTCAAGTGTTTTGCTGCAGACGAGCCTCTGAGACCTTGATGGGAGAAGGCATTGTTGTGGTGATTTCAGACTTCGAGGCAGGAAGGAAATTGCACATGTGACATCTTACAAAGGACAGAAAATAACACTGGCTTTTTTGGAAAATATAAAAGCAGGCTTTTCCTTGGATTCTAAATGGACAAATTAATGGTCACTGGCAAAGGCAAGGAGAGAACAAGAAAAATGATAAAGAAAGTGAATAAGGAAAGAATTAGATGTCTTTTCTCACACAGGCTTTACTGAAATCCTTTCAAACAATTGTCTTTGGATCAAGAAGAATTCCTGAATAATTTTGCAAAACAAAGTAGAACCGCAAATGAAAGCAACACTCTGACAACCAAAGAAGTGTTTCCCAACTCAAATATAGTAAAACAAAAGGTCAGGGGGGTGGGAGTGGGGGTGGAAATGAATGACTCTATAAAAGAAAAGAAATAGAAAGAGGGTTTTAGAGGGGTGGAAATGGCTGTAAAGATGGGAAAGCACTTTTATTTCCTGATGTTTCAGTGGTACATCTATATCATCAGTGTTTCACAATCCTAACATTGACTGGTGCACTTTGTAAGAGAATTTGTGTTTCATCCTCTGGCCTTATTTTGCATATCAATAGAACTGTTTTCCTCCAACCTAAGATAGCCATACACTCTTAACGAACAAAGCCAGTATCCCATTGATATAAGTCCACCTAGAGCTGTCTACGGAAATCCAAGACCATTTGCAATGCCTTCAAACATATCCCCTCCATGCATCTGCAGTGCCTGCACTTCAGCTGAGCTACCCTCCTACACATCACTTCGCCTTTTTTTGTGAGAGGCTCTCTGCCACCTATGCTATGTACTCTTGTGAACTGGGAGTCACTTCTTTGTTGCTTTCTTAAGCCCTTACCCAGGCTGTAGAGCCCATGGTCCATGCCTATATATAGGGCATCTGGATTGATTTCATTTGGGATTTCTGAGTGAGTTATTGCACAACATTTGGAAGACTTCCATTTTTGTTCCAAACTCCACATGTTTCCACTCAAGACTGGTCCTGCTGGACCTTGCCTCATACATGGTTATCTCACTTAGAGACATTAAGCAAACAGCTCTTGTCTAACAGTGTGGAGCAAAAGTTGTCCTTACCCATGTGTAAACCCCACTACTAAAGCCAGAGAGTGTCTGAATCACAACCATTCAAGCATCTGACAAAGCGTCTTTCACTGCAGACACTTATAATCACCTCATCTTCTTTTTGGAGTGGAAGACCATGAGAAGAACTTCTTCATGTTGAGGGTAGCAGAGCACTGGAACAGGTTGCCCGGGGAGGCTGTGGAGTCTCCCTTTCTGGAAACATTCAAAATCCGCCTGGACACTTTCCTGTGTAAGCTGCTCTAGGTGACCCTGCCTTGGCAAGGGGGGTTGGACTAGATGGTCTCCAGCGATCCCTTCCAACCCTACTCAGAGAAGGGCAGCAGCCAGAGCACCTTTCAGAAGAGCAGTCATTTCTGCTGCTCTTCAGTTATCTCCTGACCACTACACACACAAACACACCACGCCACAGGCTTTGCACTGGGAAATATCCAAGACCCCAGCAGTGACAACTTCACAGCACTATCAATTCATGAGGACATGAAGGTTCCCAAAAATGTGCCAAAATGTATGTGTCAGTCTCTAATATCTCAGTTTGGTGTACAAGAAAAGGGAGTGCAGTCTTACTCAGACTGGAAATTACTTGCTGCAGTTAGCCATTATTATACAAACTTCCACCAAAAAAGCCAATAAAAAAATAAATATATTTATTGCCTGTATTCCAGGAACCTGACTAAATAAGCCATGGATGTTGCTTACTGTAGGCCAGAGAAAATTCTCCACCAGAATAAGATTTTATTCGTGGTTTAACTGCATTAATTCAAGAGATTCAGAGCTGGCACTCAGAAGCTTTAGTTCCACAAACATTTTGGTCCAGCACTGATGCTAAAAGAAGCAGTCCCATTCTCCCATTGCCTTCATTTTTTTCTAACTCAACATTGTTCTCTCTCTTGTTCTAGTATCAGAAGGTGCATGTTGGTGCAGTGGACCAGAGAAGGAAACAGGCCCATATTTGAGCTAGCCAAGCCCCTTTTCCTGGCATAGCTTTCTCCTGGATGGGTTTCCCTGCCCAATGCACTGTGCATCTGTGTGAAACCTCACATGGCACGAGGGATGGTATGGCATAGGGTCAAGGGGGTAATATGCACAGGGGCAAGGAGAAAGCAAGACTGCTTATTCCAGTGGCAGTGCTGCATGCTAGCTTAACTTGGCTGTGAGTGATGGTGGTGTCAGGGTTATTCTTTCTTGCTGTACCCTCCAAATTCACTGACCAGTTTTGGAAGTGCATGCTCCACAGTGCCGTGCTGTAAATGGGTCAGAGGATGCTACTTACATAGAATATTTATTAAAGTGACTGCATAGAGCCTACACAAAATAAATATAGAGAACATGCTGACAGTATGCAGCATACATGTATTACACAGGTTTATAAATGCTTTTAACTATTTTAATGCTGAGTATCTCAATCTGGAACTCAAAAGGCTGCATTTTACTAACATTGGCATAACAATGTGTGATCCAAAATCAGAAATGGACCTAGGTTAGGACTGATCATTTAGTTCTCTCATGATCTATGGCTATCTGCTAATATGGCTATCTCCTAATAGACACAGCAGAACATCTGTTGAAAAAGACCTAGTGAAAACTACATGCCAAAGTAATTAAGCTGATTTTAACAAACAGTTTAAATAAAGAGCATTTGTTTTTCTCAGCTAAGTTCTGGGTAGTCTTTAATAAGGGGGGGGGGGAGCAATATTTTTCTGTGACCAAAAAGTAGCCAGTTCAGCTGCTGGCAAGAGTCCCTGTAGAGTACACAGAAGAAGAGTGAGGAATTAGGCTGTGCTATTTTAAAAGGCTGCTTTCATTGACGGGAACTTTATTCACTGGACTGCAGCACATTAACATTAGGAGACTATCTGACTTTTTTTGCAGTTCTTAGTAAGAACTTTCATATTTCCTGGTACCAGTCAGACTAAATATTAAGTATTTCCTCTGATGCTGATTGTCCTTCTGTGCTTCTTCCTCTGCTCAGGACAGACTGATCTGTCAACAACCAACTACCTGGGTATACACTTGGATTTACACATTGCTATTTGAATCTTTCAGGATACAGATACTACCAAATGCCATGTTGCAGGTGGCCTCACATGAGAACAAGGGTACGGTTTCTCCTTGTTAACACCTGTTTTCCAGACAATGGGACTTTCTTGGCAGGCTTCACTCCAGAGTAGAGACTGCAGGAAAGCACCACCATGAAACCTGCACCTCCATTGCTTTCTCCCTGTCTCCTCCTCTTTTCTCTCCACAACTCTTTCTTTCTCTCTATCAGACCATGGCTTACTGAACTCTCCTCTTTCAACCTGGCTTTCTGGT
Source organism: Strigops habroptila (assembly GCF_004027225.2). NCBI lineage: Eukaryota > Metazoa > Chordata > Aves > Psittaciformes > Psittacidae > Strigops > Strigops habroptila. Next base: position 64,570,853 of record NC_044278.2, on the reverse strand, counting down.
TTTCTTTTTCTTCTGGGAACATGGCCCACCTTACTCCCACCAGTCCCTCTGCCCCTACAGCCTTGGTCCCCATTAAGATTCATCCTAGATCCCCACAACACCCTCCCAGAGAGCAGATCAGCGACATGGTTGGGGGACAAGCAGTCAGTGCCCATTATGCTGATGAAGTAGAGGACTGTGCAGGATATGTCTTACAGTTTCAAAGGTATAAGACCAAAGGGGATAAGTGTGGGGAGAGAGGCACCGAAGATGGGCTACACGGTTAGCACACCACAGAACAGCAGACTGGTGTTACAAAGGTTACACAAGCATCAGCACCTAATAATTTTGGTACTACTTGATATCATGTATGTTCAGAGATGCAGCATGCTGCCTAACTCTTCTGGAAATGGGGGAGAAAAGGGGGAAGAAAGATTTCTTACTGTTGTTTTGGATTTTTACTGTCTTCTAACTGTTTTTTATATTCCCTTGTAGAGAGCAAGTAGAGTGGTTACTTTACAACATAAGGCTGACTATTAACTGACAAGTAGGCACATTAAATCTGCTTCTTGTCCCCTCAGGCAGTAGTCCCCCACTCTTGGCTCAGAGACAACACGCTGAGCACCAGATTCCTCAGCATTACTTGCAGCTATCAGGGAAAGCAGAGTACAGCATCAGACATGACTTGTGGTGCATTACTTCTTCAGTACATTAGTGGCAAGGGGGTTCTCTGGGAGTAGACATTGGCAAAAAGATGTCAGAATGAGAAAATAACAGAAGGTAGAAGAGGAGTTAGGTGATCACAAAACCAGTCTTGCCCAGTACCTGAAAGCTCATTTTTTCACTGCAGCAAGCCGTGAAAAAGAAGACTGCAATTCTTTGTTTCCAGTGCTTTCCACAAACTCCTTCCTTAGGTTCATGAGAAGAGAGATATAATCTCTGCACTAATAATGGTCTTATAGTGCCAGGCTGCATTTCATGGGATAGCTAGGAAAGCCATGTCTTTATAACAAAAAAACCCCAACAAACCAACCAACCAACCAACCAACCAACCAACCAACCAACCAACCAACCAACCAAAGTCTGAAAACATAAGAAAGTAATTCAGATCGCTCAGAGCTATTCAGCTGGTTTGGGATAATTGTTGTATTTAGTTTATAAATACTTATTTTAAATAAGTATTTATACATTCTGGAGGTAGCCCCACATGTTTATTTATGTTTTAAGTTTGGGAAGAAATGAAAATTATCTATGAAATACTAGCTAAGTTGCAGCGTACTGCTAATCCACAACCACTGATAGGGCAGATTCCCACTGACAAACTCTGAAGGTATTTCTTTCATACCTTGAACTATAATATGATGATAGAAAGAGGCTACCTGTTTCTCTGGTGTAAAGGGCAGCAGCAATAATGCCTCTTCAGCAGGAATAAAGGGCTGTCCAAGCAAACAAGACAGATACACAAGTTGGCCTCACAGATAAAATAATCCTGGTCAGCCAGATTTGAAGTGACACACTCATTTATGGACACTGTTGTGACCATGCATGTGCTTGATACTCTCCAGATTTGGATTATAAAGGTTACACGTAGATGAGTTAATCCTCTTCAATGCACAACCCGGTTGTGGCTGAGAGAGATGATCTATCTTAAGCCATCTCATCTTTGAATCTCTACTCCTTATTCAGGAAAGCTCCTTAGGCAGGGTTAACAATTGTTTCATAGATCTCCTGCATGGAAGAGGAGGAGAAATACCTTTACTGGCCTCTTGCAGCCATCTCAGTTGGGTCAATGGCTCACTTCTCAAGTGTAATGGGCTCCCTCAGGTTCACCCTAGTACATTGACAATGATGTGCTTTCCTTCCTATTGAATAACTTTTTAATGCTCTGTAAGCTCCATGCATCTCTCAGTTGTGCTGAGATCCGAATACCTGCAGCAGCACAGCTTGCCTTGCAAGTTGCCAAGGCTACCCTGAAAACTCTTCCCTCCTTTTCTCTGCTTTGTGTATCCTTTTCTTGGTACGCAAATGTCAGCAGTTGTAACCTACTGTAGGGAGGCATCTGGCAGTGATGGCTGCCACAAAGGAGGAGGCTCTCGCTGAAGATGCTCTGCCAGCAGTGTTATGCAGACTCCCCTTCTCAATTCACATTTTCTTGGCACCTACCCCCCTGTCTGACTGACTTTTAAACGGGCAAAGAGTCAACCCAGCAGATGGACTGGGTGGCAGGCAACCAAGACACTATGAATGTACATTGTCTGGGTGTGGAGAGTCAAATTGCCAGTCAGGAATATCCAAGTAGCTGCCCATCACACAGCTATGTGACGACAGTGCAGAGATATGCCATGAATAGCCAAGTTTGAATCTCTTCCGTAACAGCAGCATTTGTAGACAGAAAAAGTACAGTAAAGTGGCGTTGCAGCTGACCACACTTGGGAGGAATCCAGGAAGGAATTGCAGTGGAGAGGCAAGTCCAGCTGAAAAACGACTTTCCTCTTTTGAAAGGACTGTCACTGTCCCACATCACGATACCTTCTGGCATCACAGAAGACTTCATATAGGGCAAGGGAAGCAGCAGAGAAAGTTTATCTTTTGTCTCTTGGGAGCCCTTTAAAATTAGTACAAAAAATCTAATGCATTAAACATTTTTGCTAAACGGCTCAATAAGATTTGTACGGTATGAAGTGGCCTCTGCATGGATGGTGTGAGCAGACTAGCCTAGCAAGTCTAGTTACCAAGGAAACAGGTTTTAAACTTGAAACATAGGTAGTCAGGATGACAAAGAGATCTTACACTTTTGGGGAATGTGTCTCTCTTCTGAGGAGGGCATGTGGAAGCTGGCTTTCAAAATCCTCCTCGCTATGGTCACAGGGCTGGTGGAAAATATTGCATTGCTGACCCTGACTCACTGGTCTAGCAGGGGAGGAAATAGAATATATACCAAAAGATCATTACACAGCATTGCCTAATGCTTTACCTTAAAAGAAAGCAAATGAGGGTGTTAATTAGACAAGGTCTTCCTTTCTTTCAGGGAGCCAATCAATCACATTTTTTCTGTCCTGAAATGAGGAGATCTTTTTAAAAAACATAAATCTTTTAAGCCCCAGTGCTGTGCTTTATAGGAAGAGGAAATTGATCTCAGACATTCCCTGACAGAGTGGCACTGAACATAAAATGTCTTTTTTCCAGGACGTGTTCATTAGTTCCTTCTCTCAATCTGACCTTGAACAGATTTGATTAAATGATTAAAACAATTTCATCCCCAAATGACAGTTTGTGGGACAAACTTAATTAAGCTCTGGGATTGAGGAATGGAAAAGCGTGTCCTACACTTCTTGCTTTGTATGAGCTCCTATGCTTAAATAACCACGCGAGGGCCATTGTAAACCCCTGCAATATGTTGGACATCTGGTCTCCCTGATTCCTTTCCACCTGATGGGCTCCCAGCCAGCCATCCCCCTTCCCTGAAAGCAGCAACTCTACCTGCACTGTAAGCAGAGTCCCTCATCAGCATCTTCTCATTTCACAGCCCCTCCAGAACATACAAAATGGCCACAGAAAGCTTGAAAACTCATTTGGTGCATGTAACAAAAAGGGAAGGAATTCTGCTAAATTCATTGTCATCTCATCATTTAAAAATACAAAAAAAAGTTACACCCTCTGTAGGATAGTGCAGTGAAAGTTGTGAAATTATTACTTTTTCGCCTCTTTGTTTGATCAGCCTGTCTACACCATCAAAAGCCTGAATCTGATTTCTCTGCTAAAATAGCACCACTGCTTTTGGAGCAGCAGTGAAATATTAATGCAGATAGAGATCTTCAGTATTGTTTCTTTTAAATTTCTCAGATTATTTTATCCTGGCAGTTTGGAAATATGGACCTTCATTTGCCAACATTCACTCTGTATCTAGTCCCGTTGTAGGGTCTCTCGTGCTAGCAGTGTTGGATATATCACTTAAATAAGGCCTGAGAGAAAACTGCAGTGGACTTAATACAATGCTCAGTCATAACTAAGCAATTCTATTGACTGGGGCTGCATAAAAAATAACTGCTAGCAAAACTTGGCTCAGAAACTTAAAAAAAAAAAAAAGGAAGAAAAGAAATCCTTAAACCACAAACAGTATGTGGTTCATTTTGCAAACAATTACTTAACTCACCAATATACCAATGATAAAAACAAACCTCCCCCATTCCCCAGCCAACACAACAACAACAAAAAAGGACTAGGACAGCAAAATTGCCTATGCAGGGTAAACAGCACACAAATAAACTAGAACAGGAAAAACATATTAATGAATCTTCTTTTAAGAGGTAAACAAGATGCTGGCTTCTTGCCAAGGAGGCATGCATGGAAATCAAGCTGGGGATCCCTGAAAGCACAGCAAAGCAGCCAATAAAGCCTTAAATGAGGCAGACACAATCTGAGAGATGCCTGTGCCACACACACACAGTGGAGGGGTGAGCAGAGGGGCGAGTGGCCCACCTTGGCATGGGGAAGCTGTGTGTGCTGCCAGGGGCCACTTTTCTCCAGCAGCTGCCTTTGAGGAAGGTGCTAAAAGACCTCGAGGGTCCCACTCTTGCCCCTCTCTCAGTGGAAAGAGCATGAAGGCGGAAAGAATCGGCTGAGGCTGAGTTTGATGTTTTGTGACATTTCCCACTGGTGCGGCTGGTTGGAGTGGGAGCAGCTTGAGCAGAGCCTAGCAGATAATGCATCCGTTCCATTAGCCCTCCCTGTCCCAGTGGCTGGGGAGGACGGCGTCCATTTCTACACTGATTCTGTATCCACCACCATAAAGTCTTTGGTGCTTCCTGTACAATGAAGCACTCTCCTGTATAATACCACTCTCTCCTTAGCTGAAGGTTTTTATTTCTTCCCTTGAAAGGCTTGAGAAAAACCCGAAATGCAAAGGAAAGTATAAAAAGTCTCACTTCTCTTTTCCTTGAGTCAGTATTGTCCAAGAGCCACCTTGCAGATTAATGCACTGAGACGGGGATTCAAAAGATTTTGGCCCTCACTGTATCTCAATCGCTCAGATTAAGGAATTGGCTGAATGGTTGCACTCAAAGAGTAGCCTGGGCTGCATCAAAAGAATTGTGACCAGCAGGTCAAGGAGGGTGATTCTCACTCTCTATTCTGCTCTTGTGAGACCCCACCTGAAGTGTGGCATTCGGCTCTGAGGCCTCCAAAATAAGAGGGATGTGGACCTGCTCAAGCAAGTCCAGAGAGGGCCATGAAAATGATCAGAGGGCTGGAGCACCTCTCCTGTGAAGACTGGCTAAGAGAGTTGGGCTTGTTCAGCCTGGAGAAGCGAAGGCTCAGGGGAGACCATATAGCAGCCTTCCAGTAACCTCAGAGGGGCCTACAAGACCCGCCCTGGAGAGAGACATTTTACAAAGGCATGTAGCAGTAGGACAAGGGGGAATGGCTTTAAACTGAAAAAGGAGAGATTTAGATTAGATATTAGGAAGGAATTCTTCACTGTGAGGGTGGTGAGACACCGGCACAGATTTCCCAGAAAAGTTCCCATTCCTGGAAGTGTTCAAGGCCAGGCTGGATGGGGCTTTGAGCAACCTGGTCTAGTGGAAGGTGTCTCTGCCCAGGGCAGGGGGGTTGGAAATAGATCTTTAAGGCCCCTTCTAACCCAAACCATTCTACGTTTCTATGATTGTATGATAAATGGATGTGCTAAGAGAGGCGCACAGCTGCAGTTCAAGCTCTAAGGCAGGAAGATTAAATCTCTAGTGGCTAAGGTAAGTTGGAGGTCCACTTGAATTTATGGTTTCATTCAGGAGACAACTGATTTTCACCTTGCAAATATTCTCTGTTAGAGGACAAGTAAAATAGTCACCCACTCATTAGCAAAACAAAACCAAACAACCAACATCCTCCAAATACATGTCAGTTGGTACACTGACATCTGTCAAACTACATTTGAATGCACACAAAACATGAGATTTGTTGTGTGGTAACAAGTATAATTAGGCCTTTGTCAGGGTATCCCTTGATAAAAATGGAGAAGTATCCTTTACCCTTGATAAGGGTTCTCCTTCTGCAGAAGAGGAGAACCAGAGCATTTCGCTGAACAGCATGGGAGAACTTCACCCACAGAGCAATGATGCACCTCGCACTGTATAGATATATCACTGGTATATTGCTGCTTTACAGATCAATTTGAGGACAGTAATGGTGTAAAACAACAGCACTGCTGGATCTTATAATTTGTCAAAAGACAGGCAGTTCAATGACTGGAGAATGTAAAGGCAAGTCCAAACATAAATGAGGTTCTTCTGACCATGACCCCTGGATGTTTCTCCTAACCTGCATGTCTGTAAATGAAGAGCAAAGATCACAGGTGTAATCCAGAAATGAAGTCCTACAAATACATCACATATCAAGCGTGCTTGTTCAACAACAAAAGAGCATGTTTCCAAAATGAAAATTATGCTGTCTTGAATTTCTTTGCAGAACCCACTTGTCTGGTTTTGAAGGCATTAGACTACAGCTGCTCAATTAGAAATCTCCTTTTCCTTATTCCTTCAGAACAGGAAAATCCTGGGGTCTGTTACCTTCTGAGAAATACAGACAAAGTCAATAAAGTAATGAAATGTTTATACAGTCCAAGTATTTCCTGTGAAATATTAAAACCATTATTAAAATAATAGAGAATCTAGCACTTGGATATCAATCATGCTGCATCAAAGGCAGAAAAGGAAAATATTATTCCTCCTCTGTCAAGTCTGTTACTAAGAAAAGACTCTACTCAAATTAGAAACACTTCAATGTTTGTTCTTTAGATAAATAAGATTAAATTTTAACCTTTACTCTTCTGAAACCTTTAGAGAAACACTCATTTATCTGCAGCTGAAATGAATATTGGATTGCTTTATTGATTTATTGGCTAAAGGCACAGACTAGCATGAAAATTCCTCTCTGCTTGCATTGACACATTGAATAGGAACAAAAAAATTGCCATTTAAAAGCAGTTTAGCCTTGAGAAAATGGGCAGTCATTGTGAGGTTTGGCATTCTAGGGAAAAAAAAAAATTCTTCGTGTATCCCACTTAAGAATCAAGATATTTATATGGAACAGCTTGATAGACATGATAAATAACTGACTATAATTAAATTTCTTGAGGTACTGCTCAAAGGTAATCTTATACCACAACACAGAAAAGCCTTCAGAGGACATAAGGTTTAAAAAATAAAATATCAAAAATATATAAACCTCCTAATAACTCTGAGCCAGAGCTTCAGTTGCAGTAAATCACCATGAATGCAATAGTGGCATATTCCTAATCTGCAGCCACTGAAACCAGGGCCCCAGGGTTTATCTTTGTGCAACAGCTTGTGATATTTAGACTGCAAATTGGCAGCAGTAAAAGGGCAATCGGGTGAGTATGTTGTAGGTGATCTGGGTGACCCTACTAAAGGCGAGTTCAGTGTGAACTTACTTCCCAGTCTCCGTGTTTATACCCTGATCTCATGGCAAGTGTGAGATAATTCAAGGTAACCACTGCTTAGTAGGGAAGGGGTAAACATCTCACAGTTACCGCTGGGTCAGATTAAGTAAAATGATAGACATTAATTCCTTATTTCTCCCCTATCTCCATAGCCTGTTTAAGTATATACACATTCACATGAACCATGACAGCTTTACCCAGGTTTATCACACAGCTGAAATAATGGCATAATACACACCCCACACACACCCCACACACATTCTGGTCCTTTTCCAGGATGGCAACACTTGTCTGAAAGGTTTGATGACAACAGGCTGCTTTTTCACACTGACCAGCTTCACCCCTAATGCCTGAGGAACAGTGGGAGCCCTGCGTGGAGGCCCCAAAGGGGGGAGTTGACAGTCACACGTGATGGTTCCTCTCCTGTGAAGTGGAAAGCATTCGTGTCTCCTGATATGAAATGATACTACCCTCAACTGCCAGAGAGGTTGATCATGGTGTTGCTTTGGTTTTTTTTGATTCATCATGTTGAATAAGGAGTTTCATCTGCAGTTTGATAAGAGGACTCCTGAGCAAATGATCGGAGTTTTAACTGAGTAACCAGTCTCATCAATTCCTTTCTCTTCAACACCTGCGTCTAATTCAGGTCAGTTGCCAGTAAAGGGCCAATGTTACAGAAACTATCATTATTTTTTTCCAGGAGTAACTTCTCTGTCAATTAGGGTCATAATGTATCGTTGCAGCATACATTTAGACTACGCCTTGAAGACCTCATAAGGGACACCTGGGAGACCTTTCCGCAGTCATTTAGTGTACAAATTTGTCCAAAAAGTCATTCTGCCTGGGTGAGCGGGAAAATTTTAAAGGAATTAGGAGAATGCATTAACTCTACTGTTTTAAGGTCAGACTTCTTACAAAAATATTCTGGTGGAGATGTAGTAAATTCATCCCCTTATATACAAGTTTCATCATTTGATCTGATACTTTGAATTAAGGGCAGGTACACTTCAGTTCACTTTTTTGGGGGGGAAATCGAAGTCATATTACAAGATCTAAGTCTGGACCCTTTTGCTTGGGCAAAATTCCCACATCAGAGTTTGTCTGAGGTAGAATGGTAGACCAGGATGTTCACCTCTGCAATACAGCTTACTCACACTTATGAATGAATCGGGAAGTAATAACTGCATTGTTGGGTACACCCACATTTTCAGACAGGTTCCTTACTTAATGAGAAGGAAAACTATTTTTAGGAGCGGTAGCAGAAATTTCAAAGGTTGAGATAGAATAATATATTAATGTTTAACTTCTACCGAATGTGGGAGTTCAATCTGACTGGTCCATCTGCAGCAAGCATGTTTCCAAGTATGGGAATCCCATTCCTCTATCTAGACCCTCCTTGTCTTCATATTAATGGATGTTTCAAGGTGTGTCTCATACCATCTTCTGCCTCCTCCATCTGCAATATGTAAACATAGCCTGATGTTTATATTGTCTTTCTTGTGTAAGAGCTAGTATTTTGGCAGTAGTGCTCCTCACCTTCTAGACATAACTTTTACGTTCAGTTTACCACTTACTGATGCATTTTTATGATAGTGTTTATTACTCACTTTAAGCAGAGGAGCAAAGAGAAGATGCAAAGAGGCCCCGTAAAGAAATACTGAGGATCAGGTAGGCTTTGCAAAAATGTTTGGCAGCCATAAGCTCAACACATGACACTGTGTTGCCTAATAATATGAAAAAAATTATGAGGTCATGGCTCATATGAAGCAATCTTCTGTGTCATATGCATCCCACAGGCAATATTTTCCCCATCCCTAGCTTGAACGTTGTAAGACATATGTTTGGTCTGATGCAGAGATTGGACACATCACAATAATCAACAAAAATTTAACACACACACACACACACACCCCCGGATCTATATTTTCAAAAGTTTTCTATCCCTCTTACATTGGTAGGCCATTGCTTCTAAGCACCAGGGCACAGGCAAGTGCTCAAGGTAACTTCATTCCATGCTGGGACGATACAGACCTGTACCAACCCTTCCCTAAACCCTGTACCACAAAAAGAAAACCAAGATGCCCGAGGAGGTTAAAAGCCGTGGACTGCTTTGAGGTCCTTGAGAAGGACAGTCACTAAACAAGGACTTAAGAGCACCACTCAGGTCAGCGCAAATGTCGCTCTGTTCGGAAGCAGCCTACATCACACCAACCTGTGCTGTGGGTGGGCTGGGTACCCAAAGATTTTCCTTAATGCTTTGATTATTAGAAATTAAACCCACCAAAGAATCTGACACTGGATTTCCAGATGTCTTATCAAACATTCTTCTTCTGTGGTATCATAATGTACCACTCACATATCCTGTTGACAGTAGGAGAAGATACTTTGGATAGCTGTATTTCTTCAGAGCCATTTCAAAGACTAAAGCAATTGCTCTTTCTCTTCAAGGACGTAAGCACTGTAAGATCCACAATGTCTCATTTTGCCTCCTCTAGATCAGCCTGCAGCTAAGACAGTCAGGATGGGTGAGAGAAGGAACTGAATGTTCTCTCTTGGGCAGCATATATGTCATCTGTGGTTTATGTCTGCACTCTGTGGCTTATATGGACACTCCAGCAGCCACAGGATGATCCTAGTGCAGCAACAGACAGAATTGCTCTTTTCCACACAAGTCCCTTTCAGAGAAAGAACCTAATCTTGCCACAATGAGCCAGGTGTTGTCCCTCTACGACAAAGTTGCACGAGTACAGTCCTTCAACCATACCCAAAACATAAGCAAACCATGCAAGTACCAGCCCACTTAGTGCTACATATAGCCAGATGTAGCAAGATCCTTGAATGGACATCAAGTGTTCTCATGAACCTGTTGTTGTTGTTGTCCCCTGTCCCTCATCACCACAATCCCTGCCATGATTGACCCTCACACAGGTCATTTACCTGGGAACATTACAAGGAACATTGAAAAAGGGTTATCTATACATGTATAAGGGACATTCCTACTGACCAGGAGCAGATCAGGCTGTGGTGACCCCATGGTGTCTATGACTGCACGCTGGAGGCCCTGCATGCAAGCGAGCAGATGAAGATGCCTAAACAGAGCATTAGGTTCCCATTCACCTTGTGCCACTGTGACTATACACAGCATGCATAGGGCAAGTCCGTTCTCACTAAACAGGCTGCCATAAGGACTCCCATGGTCTTCTACTCACTTTTAAAACTGGAATTAAAAATTAAGACCAAATTCTACTCCTAGTTATTTCCTCAAATATACAGACCTTGCCTTCATAATACTGATTTTTTATTCTTAAACAAGATTTAAACTTATTTAATGACTTTTCATGTGTTACATGTGTTAAAAGGAAAGCAGGTAAGTATTTGCAGAGCGGTAAGATTTATTCAGAGAAAGTGTGTTTCTGTTTAGAAGAGAATAAACTAACTTTATGTAAACAACCAGAAAAACCACCCCACCCCTAGAGAAAACAGGCACAGAAATACTTTACTCCTTTCATAAATAATGTATTTTATTGCATATGGCTATTAAGGAGAGCATCCATGATCAATACAGACTAAATACAATACACTACTCTAGTTCCATTTATTCTGGTCTCCAGCAGCATCACATTTATCCTTATATACAGCGTGTACATTGGAAGACACAGCAAGATAAGTTAAGTCTCTTGTCATATCACAATAGCAAGAAATATATTTAACATCTTGATATCCAGAAACAACACGTACCCCAAAAGAAAACACTGCTTAATAACTGTTAAGGTTATATAGCAAAAAATATTTTAAATTTAAGGTAAGTCAGGCAAAATGTACAAAGACCCAATATACATTGTGAAGTTTTAGCAAACATAACATTTATACATTTTGGTTCCATTCTGTAAACTAAATTAAGAATGTAAGTATTGCATATGCCTTTGTGAAATATACAGGATAGAGAAGAACTGACTATATTGTCAAGTTTTTGTTTCAAAGTTGCTGTATGCATTTTAACCATTTGTTTTAGTGGCATGATTTCTTAATTGGTACAGACGGCTACTTCAAAATAGAAGTTTGGAACATTGAATTCAGCAGGTACCACACTCAGTGCTATGGGGGAAATCAGACAGAAAATGCCAAAGGTATTTGTTTTTTTTTGTAGTTCCAGACTTGAACAAGCAGCATTTTAGAATGTCTTAGAACCATTTATAGTATTATTATTAAAAAATAATTCGAACAGATCAGATATTTAAATTGATTTTAGATCTAATATTGTATAAGCCTATGCATTGCTGTGATTTAAGACCCCAAAAATTACACCGAAAAATAAAGTGTGTCATGGGGTAGGGAAGGAATTAGTTTACATTCATCTTTGTCTTGTAATACAATCCTCAGTTCCAAAAATTCAGCATGTAAGCAGGAAGACCGCACTGCCATTCATTATACTTGTCAGACATTGACTCTTGTCTTCCTCAGAAAAAAAAAAACAAACCCAAAAGATAATGCATTGTTAATAGCGAAGTACAGGTTCCACCTAGCACAATGATTTAAAAAAAAAAAAAGTCTCACCCAATTCGTAACTTACTAATACTTACATGTCTATCAGAGCAGGCACTGGGGAGGTACCCTTAACATGTATACAAACAAATTTATCGAAGGAGAAACAAGGTGGCATGACATTCTGCTAGTCTGGTGCAACAGTTGTATGTGACATTTGTGACAGTACCTGCCACATCACTTGGATTTTCAAGGTAGCCTTGAAAAGAACTCAGGATAAGTAACTGCAATGGTTCTTCTTCCCTGTAATAATGCCTGCAGCTACAATGGTGCTTTCCTGGTAAAAGGCAAATATCAGGACTTTCTAGATGGCAAGATAATACTGTGTTAATATTAGCGCTTGAATCTGCCCAATACCCATTATCATCCCTGCATTCCTAGCATGCCTATGTGGATTTTTGGTTACAAGAAACGCAGCTAAGAACAGGGTTAGCTGACAGAAGTGAGCTTGTAAATAGGAGTAAAGGCTTTTGCAATCTGAAGTACCTACATAAACACCTACATAGAGAGGATTAAACAAGTGTGTCAAAGGTACAGAGAGATACCCCCAATACAGTTGGATGTTTTTAACTTACGTTGCTTTAGTTACACATTTTGTATTTAACAACTCTGAATCCTCTGTCCGAGTCCAATCCACAGAGTTTCATCCCATTTTACACTTTTCAGTGCCCTGCTTAGGCTTTGTCTGAGGAGTAAACCCTGCGGCTAGTGATTCGCAACCCAGCAGCAGCAGCTGTACGCGTTGCACGTTCAGTAAGGCTGACGACTGTTCTTGAGAGACTCAGCATAGAGATAAAGGAGATCCTGTCATACACCAACACCGTAAATCCGGCTTTACTTTGAACTGAGGTAGTACTGTGGTAGGCTTGAAATTATGCCAGTAAATACCAGATCTTACTGCTTCAGCAGGTGTTACAGAATCCCCTAATATGCCGAAGAATAAATACAGTTTATCTTTGCAGAAAAAAGAAACGAAGGCATTGGCTGTTAGTTAAAGAGGCCAGCAGAAAAATTCCTACAAGATAAAGAGCATCTCCAACTTCTGTCGAAACAGCAGCAAAATGATACCGTAGATGCCATGGACAGGTAATAAGTTAGGCAGGTTGCTCTCCCTTCCTCCCAGGTTTGTTGTACAGTTTAGTCCACAACAGTTAAGCAACTGTTCGGACCAATAATAACAACAACAATGAAAAGTAAACCTTAAGCAGCTTCAGTTACAAAAACCAAACCAAAACAAAAAACCCAAAACAAACAAACAAAAAGGTATATGCCGAGCAGCTTCTTTGAATGTTGTACTCTGTTGTTTGAGGTCATGGTGAGAAAACTAACTCCTTCACTCTGAAAAGAAAAATGAAAGAAAGTCAATAAAAGCTGGAAAAAAAAATCATATTTACAACTTAGAAACACCAAAAATACCATAGAGAGATTATTCAGAATGGGTTTCATGGGGGAAAAAAAAAAAGCTACGCAATAACTGCTATTATATTTGCACACATAATAAGATATTGTAGAGGTGTAGTCCCCAATCCAACACCGCCTCCTTTTTTTAGAACTTTTCAGCTGTGGCTCTTCAGACCAGCAAACCATGAGAGACACAACTGGTTAGAAAACACAACATAACCCCCCGCCCAGTTCAAGTTATGACCACCACTGTTTGCACCTGGGGAAAGGAAAAAGGGGTTGCAGAAAGCAGGCACAAACTCAACTGTTTTTTAGTCAGCTGTCCATTCCCAGACCTTAAAACTAAGACTATATGGTCTAAAAATCTATAAGCAAAGTATTGAAAGAACCATCTTCTAACTGACTTATGTGATTTACTAAATAACTTTTATATCAGAAGTAAAAAAGCAGGTAGGTATGCAAATGGAAGGAATCTTCTCCGTATTACTGACTACAAAGCTGTTTTAAACAGTCATGGTGATTACAAAGTAGCCCACGCTAATTTAAAGAATGCCCCTGACTCCTTCCATGATTTTTCACTGCAAAGTATTAATGGACAGTATGTGCCACCACCATAAAGGGACATTATTATATTGATGAACTCACAACATGGTCATTAAAAAAAATATTCAAAATTTCCTCAGCATGTTGCTTATGGTGTAGATTTTTCCTGTTTGCTATACTATTTGGAAAGGGTAATGTACAAACAGGAGTGAATAGAACACTGTGACTGTACATTTTACATGACAAAACACTGACACCTCATTTCAAAAGGTGCCAACTAAGTGGTATATTCCAATACAACATCAGGCTGCTACATTACATTCACATAATGAGCTATTCACAATGTCTAGTTCACGTAATAGTTTATAGCAATGTTTTTTGTTGTATATTCTTGTCCCCAAGTTTACAAGTCAGACAAAGATTATGGTTGAAGATGTACTACATAGGTTTTCCTAAAAACTGAAGTTATTTGAAACATTTTGGGAACTAACATTGTTACTTAGTAAAGTCTATAAAGTACATAACCCATTAATTTTGAATGTATTGATACAATTACTCATATTCTTGTATATTTTTAATATCTTTGGGACCACAAAACCAAAATAAATTATATATAAAACCTGGTTGTCAAAGTAAGCATAGTGCTTATGTGTGCAAGTTTCAATCCATGTAAGCCTCTGATAATCCAATACAAAGGCTTTTCCTTCAAGTCTACACAAAAACAAAGGTTGACATATCTTGGCATATAGTTGAGAATTGCTAAATTGCCACTGAATCTCTCAGAGTTATGGTTTACTTAAGAAATTAGTCCTGCTGGAATTAATTTGAGCCACTACGTGATCAGATAATTAGGATATTACTTAGGATTTTATTTCATGACACAGCTTGAGATGAATGAATAGCTTGCCAAGACCAAAACAAGAGCATCTCATTGCCCCCATTCATTGCCATTTATTTGCTGCCACTTTTCTGATCAGACAGCAAGTCAAATCTACCCATTCAATCTTCAGAAAATGAGCTTTCATTGTTTGGGCTAGGGGGTCTTTCAGATTAAAAACTTGAACTGTCTTACAAAGCAATCAAGGGAGCCCCAAAACTGCCATAACTATCTGGTAAGGCTCTGTGTGAGAACATTTGGCAAGCTGGATGCCTCTCCAAAAGGAGCTGAGATCCCTCATTTGAGGAAGAGCTGGCTAACAAATCACTTTGTTTCAACTTTTGTTCAGGGAAGCAGTATAAATGTATCATGTAGGCAAACAAGTGAGTGTTTACAGATACATGCTGACTCTGTGTTACTGCTTTCCTTCTCCAAATGGATACCAGCCTGACAACTACATTTAGGTTCTCAGAAGTGGCCACATGATAGCGAATGCCAAATAAAGTTTTTAAAGAATACATATTTCAGATAAGGAAATCAGAGGAAGATGTTTTCGTACATGCAAACACAAACAAGTATGTTTCCAGAAGTATGTCAGCCTAGGGCAGTCATCAGGGAGGATTATTAGCAACTTGAGTAAACCTGCCATTGTTCTTACAGCACAACAGGTACTTTCCAACCAGAATTAAACTGGAGCAAGTGAAGTGGCCGATGCTTCAAAGCACTTCCAAACTTGGTTCACAGGGTTTTGTAGTTGACACTGGGACTGTGGGCACAAGCCTAAGAGCCTAGGATGCAATAAACACACCATCCAGGGAGTCTCTAACGCTGACCTAGAACTCACAACACAAAACACAGTCTTCAATAATGAAACGATTTCTCCTGACTTCAATACACTTTGAATCAGGTTTTGAATAAGCTTTGAATCAAGAAAGTAAAAATAACTATTGCTACCACTTGATCCACGTGATAGCAATGACAGCTTCAGAGGAAGCCTACATGCAAGAACCAAGTTGCAGGTTCCATGCTAAAGTAAAAAAAACAAAAACAAAAACAAACCAAAAACCCAAACCCCAAAAAACCTAAACAAACCAGAAATAAGTATCACTGTTAGTTTTTGCTTCAGTGATTAGTATCTTTTACTTATTTCAAGTTTCAGGTCAACATTCCACTTACACAAGAAGTCACACTACCATACACTGTCTTTACCCAGGAACTAAACAGAATTCCTACAGGGCATGAATATATTCTTCAATAACCTCATTGTCCATGGGCACACACAAATCAAAATACAAAGTCCAGCACTGTGTCAATACTGAAGTTTCCTCGTGGTTTTGGGCTTTATCAAGAAAAGCATCCACGATCACTACTGAGTTTCCAAAACTACTTAAAGTTATCTGATTCCACCAGTGCTTCTTGGGGAATACATAAACACACACACAAATTGCTAGGAAACTACCAAATACTCAAAGACTTGTTAAACATTCTGTGAAGAGAATACAATGGTTAGTCAATTAAAGAAGATCAAGCCTGCTATTAATTTTCAAAGTCAGTAAGCAATGAATAAAAATTTTCTTAATTCCTAAAAATAATTCTCATCTCCTAACAAGCACGCAGACAGAAACAGCCATTCATGTGGCTCATGGCAAAACATGCTGCTGGTTATTCATAACCAGCAAATTTATTCCACTGGTAGCGCGACTGCCAGAGCGGATCAGGCATTGGATGCAGAATCCCCAGCTCTGCCACAAGCTTCTGCCTTGACTCCAGGAAAATCACTCAGTGGCTTTGTCCCTTTGTTTCCCCTCCCCATGCTGCCTGCCAAATCGATTAAGGCTCTGATCCCACTAACTAACTTTTCCTGGAAGAGCAATCCTATTGACACAACTGAATCTGGAGGCTAACAACATGTACGTCCGTGAGCATAATGTCAATCCATTAGATGGCACAGCCCAAGGAAGTGAATCCCACCTACAGAGAGAAGTATTTGCACACACACACACACACACACCCCTCCCCCCATCTTCCTCTCCCAGGAAGAGATGCATGGCCCTGGGTGAGGAAGCTGGCTGGCCCAAGACAAATGTTCCTCCACCAGCATGCAGCAAGCTGTACTGCCTTCCCTACTCTCTAGCTCTGTGCATTGTACCTGGCACCCTGCAGGAGATGGGCTTACAGGTACCTGCACAGGTTGTAGCCTTGCACCTCATCAGCATCTTCCCTACACCTGCAGTAGTTGGTGTCAGCAAACAAGCAGAGCAGGGAGGCAATCAGCAGGGGCAGAGGATGGTGAGGGACAGCATGGGTCCTTATGGTTAAACCCATGCTGACCTGGCACCAACAGCAACAGGAGATGGTCTGAACTGCAATCTCTGAGGGCTTCTTTACAGGAGGGATTGTAGGATGCACACACGCACATTATAAGGTCACAAACGTGGCCAAGCATTCCAATGCAAATGCAGTGTGCCTGCTCGCTGGGATGCTGCTGGGGAGGTGCACAGTAGCAGCCAAATCCTGACTTGGCTCTGACTCTCATTAAGCAATTTAATGAATACTATACTTAATATTAAGCACACAGGTAACCCTGCTAAAGATAGCGGAACTCCTCATGTGCTGAGCTATGGCTCTCCACAAGTAATTCGAGGGAAAATGAGCTCCACTCAGCAGGACTGCTCATACCAAATAAAGCTGAGCTTGACCATCATCACACAAAAAGGTTTCAATCAACTTAAGCATTCGCCTTACCAACACTTTGCAGGAAAACATAACGTGCTCTAACAGTTTACAAAGACTATGAATAATATTCATCCAAAGTAAATGATTCCACATTCGATGGGAAAAACAAATTAAACTGTGAAATGAAAAAGACACATTGTTATTATATTTTTAAACAAGTCATGGTTGATCATAATTGGAGACATGCTGCCCCAAGTAACTAGGCTCTTCTGGTATGTTCTTCCACTAAGAAACAGTATGCAATGTTATTTAAATATGTCTCTGGTGGCTTATGAATTTAGAAAAGCAAGCATCGGGTCAACACAGACTCTTCATGACTGAAACTAAAAAAAAAAAAAAAAAAATTAAAATCATTGAATTTCTTTAAAGTAGTAAAATAGGGATTTTGTGGGCACAGTTCTCTATATTAAAATAAGCTTGACAGTACTTCTACCTCTTGTGTCAAATAGTTAAAAATCATAACATCTTGAATTGCATTAAGGTAACCAAAGGGGAGGAAAGTTATTATCTTCTGAAGTGGGAAACAAACCACTAGATTATCTGGAAAAAGATGCTGCATGTCAGCACCTGCAAGCACTTTTTTCTTCTTTTTTGTCCTAGCATACGCATGAGTGTCTAAAATCTTCATCTGATGGCACAGACAAATCCCCACAATTTATAATGAGTGTCAACTTCTACCCATAGTACTAAAAATAAAAGTAATCTGTATTTGATATTATATATTTACCCAACTAACACTTATTTTACCTGCAATACTTACCCTGGAGTTTAAGCAGCTAAGTCTACAGAAGAAGTACAGATGACCATGAGGGCTATGCTTAGTTGATTTCAGAATTTGATATAATTTGTGTTTCATATCACTTTGTCAAGCTTCTTATGATTTTGTAGTATGAATAACTAAACATTAAAATGTAATTATGTGGAAAATAAAGGATTTAACTTACTAATGTCATTATAATGAATTTGCAGCTAAAGTGCTGGTCCAGAAATACATTTCCCATATCAATTATAATAAAAATAGGCACTTCAAATTTAAAATTAAGAAACTAGACATGCTTATTTTTCCAGGATTAATTTAATACAATTGCTATTATATCTCTTAATTTCAGAGCTACAGCCACTGTCTACTATTAAACAAGTTTGCAAAGATGTGATTTAATCCTATGATTAGGGATAAAATAAATTAGACAAAAAAACCCCTCAGCATAGTACTATCTGAAATTTGTTCACTTATCCTCTCCCTTGCAAATTGGGTATACAACCATTCAAAAACATTAAATGCAATTAAAAAAACCCAAGCTGTTTTCTCTGAGCAAACAAAATACTAGGAAAAAAAAGCTCCGTCCTTTTGGTCTTCCGTTGGGAGTTTGTAAGAGGGACAGAAACGCACAAGCAGAAGCAGATGTGGAAACTATATGGAAAATTTGTGACTGAAAAGCTTAGTCTGTGGCAGCCAGCCAGAGAGCCACTCAACAGTTCACATGCACAGGATTTAACCACCATGGAACAAGAAGTCACGTTCTTATCATGCAACTGGAATTGCCTCCCACCTTGCAACCACCACACCGTTCCTTTATAAGTGCAGACTCAAAACCCAACACTGCAAACGTGGCCTCAATTAGGCAGTCGGCTTCATTTTTACACCTCCTTCCACCACATGACCAAGAGAAGCAGCTCTTCCCAGGAACAGACTGACACCAACACCCAAAGTCCAGCAACATTACTTTGCATACAAAGTGAGGCTGGAAGTTTCTTAAGAGACAATTTTTTGCAAAACAACATGCTCACCTTACAAGTGATGAAGGGCAAGGGAGGAAGGGATTGGTGACTAACACACTGAATGACCTACCAACCCCATCTTCAGAGACACAACAAAAACAACTGAATTAGCGAATTAGCTTGTCTGCCCCTGCAGCATCAATTAGGCAATACTCAGCCACCCCCAGTGTGTACCTCTGCATCTTTGACCTACTCACCCTATGAGAAGCTAGTTGTCCTAGCTCCTTATAGTCAAGGAGAAGAAACAGGCACTTCTAAGCAACATTTCTTCTGCTCTATTTCATGTTCGGCTCAGATGAATAAGTTATGAAATTCAGTCTTACAAGTTTACAAGTTATGAAAGATCACCAAGTCTGTGAGGTGTAACTTGGTATTCATTTAAGAAGCAGAGACCAAATCATTTCACACACCTTTACAACTGCTTTAAAGTTTGCTGAACTGGGATGTCAAAGGCATATTTGTCCTTCTAATACATATCAATAATTGTTAACAAAGGCAACAAGGTTTGACAAGGAAGAAGAGCTCACGTAACTGCACACTGAAAAGCCATCAGTGTTGGTGGACCCATTTCAGGCAGATAATAGTGGGGGGAGTATAACCATTCTTCTGGTTAGTTTCACATGCGAGAACCTGGCTGCCATCCTAGGTATCAGTGGCAAACACCAAAGTCCAGTGGCTTTTTCTGAGCCACTAAGTTACCTCCATCCACATGCCTGAACATGCAATGTTAAAGTGCTCTCAAAGAGCTTAAAAGCATTTTCTCTCCCTCACTGGGGAGAAAAAGCAATCTTTTCCAGTGATTAAATTGAAGAATTATTCATACTAAAAATTTGAATATTCATGAGAACAGGGATAAGGACTCATGTAAGTTGTGGGAAGTCATGTTCACCCTCATTTTCCATTACAGTGGATATCTAATTATTCAATGAAAACAGCTTCAGCAAGAACAAACGAAAGCACTCTACCAAAGAGTATATGGCTAAGATGCACTAGGATGGGGAGGAGGGAAAAAGAGGACTGAGATTCTTTTCAGCCAGAAAATGCTGGTCAGTCCTGGGTGAGTGCTCTAGCCACGTAAATATTGAGGGCAGGGGAACAGAAACACTTCACCCAGGCACTCTTTAAAAGACTGATCCCTGCCTCCATCATTGCCAAAAGAGTTTAGGCACCTAATATCAAAACAGGTTTCAGATTTACAGAGTCTTTATGGAGACTGAAGCATTCCTCCATCCTAGAAGATGACATTTATCATCCGGAAATGTCTTAAAACACAAGGTTCTCCTCAACTTTCACAGTCAGCTACTTGCCTGTTTTGCAAACTGACTTTCAGACTGCTTACCAAGAACACTGAAACACCCCTGGCATTACATACGTTCATTTTTGCACCTAACCTGGCATCTAAGCCCACTGAATGGTCACACACAAAGCATTAGGCTGGCTGCTGCAGCTTTTGGACTTTCAAGTCAGGAGATATGTCCAGAGATGCTGCTTCTCACAGAAGAAATACATGGGGAGTGAAGGGACAGAAAAGAAAGCAGGGACAGGCTAAGGGGAACAATCCGGCACGCACATCTGATAGTAGGATAGAAAAATATTTTTAAAGGATGATTTTCCATTTCTGTCAATGCTTTTTTAGCATCTTCTGTATTTGCACTATTGTGTGCTGTGAATCAGTCAGTTATAGAGGAGAGAGGGAAAGATGAAGCTAGGTAAGAAGTTGCAAACTTCGTGTATACTGATAAAAGAACACCACCACCCCCTTAACCTCCCCCAAACCATTTAGTGAAATGAGCAATACAGCACAAAACGGCTGCACTGAAGCAGGCTAAAGTCTCCTCTAATCCAGTTTCCTCTGACAGTGGGTCAAAGCAGCAGCTGCTTAAGCAAGACTATAGAAACCAAGACAAGCATACAGAGATGCTTCCCAAAATTTTCATCTAGCTTCTAATGATTTACCTATTAAGGACCTCCTGCACTTCACCTCCCTTCATGGACACCTTTACACCCTGCAGCTTTGAGTTTCCCACCCGAGCTACAGGCTGCAAGAAGAATTATTTCCTTCTGCTTGTTCTGAACCTGCCATGTTAGCTTAATGTCCCCAATAAAGCTGAAGTCTTACTTCCCGTGTACAGTTAAGGTTCAGTCCATATATCATCAAATGCTGTCCTTCCTTTACATATTGAGACACACAGCAATAGGAACTGCAATTCCCCCATAGGGATGTGTCTTATCTACAACCTGAAAGCACAATGGAAAGGCTCAAAAACACAGTGCCCAAACATTTCTATACAACCCTGCAAAACTGGGATGAAAAGCCCTCTACAGCTGGCCAACACTTCCTGCAGGATTCTTAGGAGAAGCAAAACTATGCTGTACGTTACCTGAAAATGTTTCTAACATTTTGATGGGAAATCAGTTGCACTAAATCTCAGTTTAGAAAACAGCACTTCTTTCATTTTTTTCAGCAGTGAGACCTGCAGTACAAAATGCTACCTCCCCCAAGGAGAATAAAAAATAAAATATTATTAAAACATGAAGAATACTATGTTGTCAGAGTACAATGTGCTTTCACAGCACATTTCTCAAAACTTCAGAGACCTTAACAAGAAAGACCAAAAAATTACTATCATTTATAAGCAATATTGCTAACTCCAGAGCAGGATGCACTTTCTTCTGTAATTACAAGAGCTCTCAGTAAATATTTAGACAAACAGAGCTGTACTCTACTGTTTCACCAGTTCTGGTTTTCCCTCCTCTCCCAAGTACTCTCCTCACACAGGTGTCTTTGTTTTATTTTATGGCTCCCCTGATTTGTTGCCAATAAATATGTTTATAAGCAACCAATGACAATTTTCTTGAAAAGGCTCACCAGTACCTCATATACATGTTACTTATAGCAATATATCTGACCACACAACTACATAACTGACACTGTCACATCTTTCTGAAATTCAATAATGTTACCAGGACTGTTTCTATAAAACAGATGAAAAACATCTTTGTCACTTGTAAGAGTTTGGCTCTAGACCCATGATGTGCAGCAGAGAATTCCCCTAGACTTCAGGGAGGTTTTCCAGTACAGAAAGACCTATGCGTATTTTTCTCCCATTGCTGGCATCCCAGCTCTTTAAAGCTGCTTAGGATGTCTCCAGTAAGTGTGATAAGCACTTCAGGGCATTGCATTAAGGAACTATAACTTCCTGTGGGAAACTGTGCAGTAGGTGAGGCTTTATAAAGTGAAGATGCTGTTCAGGAAGAATGCTCTGCAAAGAACAGGAAATGAAAGATCACAGACAACACGCATAAAGAAATACTTTGCAAAATACCAGTATTTGCCTAACGCATCTTTGCCTAATGCATCCGTGCCTTTAAAGCCCAAGTTTGCTTCCAAATGGTAAGGCCCTGATACCATTGCATATTTCACATATTGTGATTGACCAGGAAATATGTTGAAAAGCATTCAGCCAACAGTGCAGCAGCTGCATAGCTAGAGAAAACACAAATCCCTTTTAATTTCACATTTACTGAACAAGTACAATACATCATCAACTAACTAGAGTACGGTCCAGGTCAGGCAGGAATACTTAGCTACGCCAGCTGATCCACACATGAGTATCAGTCTCATTTCAAGTCCTTCTGCTTACAATAGACTCCACACAGAAAGTTTGATCTCACAAGCCACAGACCTCTGAAAATTAGAGGTTCCGTTTATGCCAAGCATATAGGCTTCCTCTATAGCCAGGGAAGGCAGGTTTGCGCCAATCTCAAAGTCTGGCTTTGACCAGCTTCTTCAATACTTAAAAGACACCTGTATCTCTCCAGTGACTACTTATGGAAGCCAGATTTTTTAGAGGACTGTTTCAGTAGGCTATTAACAACGTGCAAATGAGGTGTCTACAGACAGGGCCAAACCTCTCTGTTCTAAATAATGTGCAAAAACACTGGCTAGATGAAAAAAAACCCACCACATATGTGGGAATCTAAACCAGGAAAATGGACCCTTAGAACACACTGGAGACACTTGAGCTGGAATCTGCAACACAGAAGGCATTAAACAGCTTCACTCGGAACATTTACATTAAGGCCCCCTAAGATTTTGAAGTCTTGTGGTCAACCTATGGCCTCAGATGAAGATATTTCTGCCTTTTAATTATACTCTTGTGTCCATCAGACTAAAATAGGAATCCAGCACAGCTGAATTCCACAAAACCTATTAGGAAAAACAAGGATAAGTGGCCTACTCTGGAATATACTCCCTTGGCTTGGAAACAATTCCATCCCATCTCTGCTAAACAATCCTACCAAAACTTATCTGTAGTAATCATAAGATGCCTGTTTGTGAGAAGGAAAAACCAACCAACCAACCTGAGGCACTAATAAAAGGCATAACTACTTTGACTGTGTCTTCCACTTTGATGCCTCAGCCTCCCCAAGTGTCATTAAAAACAAAAAAAACAAACAAACAAACAAACAAAAAAAAAAAAAAAAAAAAAACCCAAAAAAAAAAATTTTAAAAAATCCAAATTCAATCTATGAGACAAGAGACCACAGATACATTTTCCTATAGAGCCAGAACAAGACTAGGGCAATTACTTAACCATTTCCATAAGACGGACACAAAATAAACCCAGTATGAACAGGCTGTAAATGACTGGTTCCTCCACATTACAGCTTTCCAAATTATAGTCCCTGGACTACTTTATACTGTATCAGGGGTCCCTATTTCCAGTAGCTATTTTTAATTAAAGTACATTGAAAAAATTAATTGAAGTAATTGTACTATTCCAGAATGATATTATGTGGTCACAAATGACCTAAAGAGGGACCTAAGACAATCCATGAGAAAAGAGAAATGGTTCCAAGAATCCCTATTAGTATCTCGCAGCTGCTGTGAAAAATCTTGGAAACCTCTGTCAAATTTAAAGTTACCACATTACAGAAGCAGAAAAGAAGTTTAAGAAAGGTGCCACCAGATACACCAAGACATACTAGGAAAATACCCAAAACCTCTGGTAGCATCTGATCCAGTGAAGAAACAGAATTTTAGACTTAAAGGACAAACAGTAATGTTGTTCATTCAGACAGTTACAGTCAAAGCCCCACTATGCTACATCCTGTACTAATATGGGTACCATTTATTTCCAGTGTTTTTCCTAAACTAAAACATGGAATTTGCACAAGTGTTTCCCACTCCTGAATTTACTGACAACTACCAAATATAATTATTTTTAGCACAGTGCTATTTTTAACTGATCAAATACAATTTATTCCCTTCTTCCACGTAAGAATCAGCTTTGTCTGTAGCTGATACAAATAACAAGTTAATATATTTTGGGACATACCAAAGCGTGAAATGTTTCTTTGACTACAGAAGCAAAATTAAGATCTTGCTCAGGGACAAATACATAAACACAAAACCACAGTTGCACTAATGAGTAAGATAAAACCATTTCACAGTCCAATAAAACAATGGGTTTACATTATAAAAAAATATATTAGAAGACTGCAAATTAGAAATTTAACATACAGTTTCAATAAAAGACTTGTCTACTGTTTTGCCATCTTCAGCAGAACTTAATAGAACTTTGCCTCCAGAGTGGAATGGAGAAGAGTTGGCTGCTCAGGCAGCCCTTTACAAAATGGATGGGAAAATGCCTCAAGACGACAAGCAAAAAGTCAGTGCCTGATAAATGGGCTGGTATCTAAAACAAACTAATAGGAAATAGTAAGAACATCTTCAGAGTTAAGATACCTGACTAAGGACAAGATGTATACACTTCATTCCACTCCAGGTGGAGAGTCTAAAGTGGAGAGCCTAAAGTAGAGAGTCTAAATTTGTCTCCTATGTATCAATACCCAAAAGAGTTCACTATTTCCCAGGTACATGTTCTAAAGTCCCAGCCATCTTTTTTGTGGGTTTTGGTTTGGGGTTTTTTTTTGGTGTGGGTTTTGGTGTGGGTTTTGGGGGGGGTGGGGATGATTGGATTTTATTTTTTTTTTTTTTATAATTTTTTATTTACAAAGAATAACAACCAAAACCACAAACACATGAACAAAAAAATCCTGAACCAAACTTCAGCATTCTGCTTCTCCTATACTTAGGTAAGAAAAAAAGAGTAATCTGTGCTATAATGATATGGAAATTATTAGTAAAAATCAATGCAATCATATTATTTGGCAAAGTAAAATTAAATAGAATACAAGCTTGAGTCTTTATGACCAAAATTACCATGTAAATAACTCACAATATATTTTTTTTTAATAGTATGGTTGAAATGTTATCAACTTGTAAAAGTGACAACAGCCAATCTGTGAGTACAAAGGAAATGGAAAACATCTACTGAGAAGTGAGAGGAATAGAAAATGTTGCAGTATTTTCTTTTAATATGACAACATAGCATCCTCATGGCCAGTATGGCAAATTAAAGCTTGCCATGTTCGTGACTGATGAAGCAGACTCAAGACTTGGGGAATAATTTCAGACTCGCAGAAGGTTCTCTGAATGACCTCTCACAAGTCCATCAAACAGCAGTGTGGGATCTAAACATCCTACGTAGCTCACAGCACAGACCAGCTCCCTCTGCATTCAGGCACACCAGTCTGGCTGTGCTCACTCAAGCTGCAAGATCTAAGTCTACTGTTCCCACTTTCTAGCATAGTCAAGTATGTATTTACTAAAATAAAAGTACAACAGTTTATTTCCTGGGGGCCGAATTCTATTTCATTAGTTCAAATCAATAACAAAAGTCCAGCTATTTCTCTAACAAGTTCTGATTTACTTTTTTTTAATAACAGATGGACTATCTCATGTTACCATATATTGCAAAGCTTTTCTGTCACTTGAGCATTCATACTAACAGAAAAAAATTAAAAATGAGTGAGAACCTGGACTAGAAGTCATTTACAGTGCTGAAATACATCGCTGCATTTGTATCTGGAAATCATCCTATTGGCTAACATTCAACACTACCAATTTATTTATTTAGAACTCACGCAATCTACTATTTCTGTAAAAATACACCAGATATGGTGAAAGTTAAAAGCCTATCTGGACAGGATTTTCCTTTGACATCTAGATACTGAAATAGAACAGTGTAGTAAGTTACCTTTCTGTAGATATTCAAAATGCAGTATTATCTTAGCACTCATTGATACATGTTAGAATCTCTCACTGGTACCTGTGAGAGTAACTGCTAGACTGTTGGGATTATAAAGTCTTATGTGCTAACCATTTTAAGTTTATGGTCTATTCTCTCAAGTATTCTGTACCTATGCATCATATATCTATATCTATCTATCTATATATTTATTCCTAATGCTCCACCACACAGTCATTTCTTTTTAACTATTGTTAAAGTCATAAGCACCAATTCCATAACATCATCACTGAAGGAATTATGTACCCTTGCATTAAGTTACACAAGCTTGATTCCAAAGCCAAACAAAAATGTTGAAAGCTTCATGCTAGATCAAAACTAATTTGCTGTAAATAATTGTAATATAAAGTGACTTTTCATAGTTCACAAAAAACTTTAATATTAATCACCATCACAAGTCTTTATCATGTTTGTGTACAAGATTGTTACAACAAAAGTGTAACTTTTTTTTTTTTTTTGTTTTTTTACATTAAAGAAATCATATTTGGTTAATTTTGGCAGAAATAATTGCTCAGGACTGAAACCTGTTGTAAAAGATGCAAGCCACCTTCCTTTAAACTTTTCTAAATGTTTACTTCACAAAAACAAATGATATTACAACACAACCCAGTGCAACTGCCTTACAGAAAGATTTTGCCTCCACCTTCCAGATCCAAATCTCATAATTCTCTTGCAAAAAGTCTTTCCTGGGTATCAGTGAAAATTTTGGTTAGAGGCATCACCTGACATTTGATCTGCCTTCTTTTAAAGCAAACTAAAGCCACTCACCAGAGTTTTTGAGAAACTGGTAAAAAGACTAAACTCACACCGTAACTTCTGAATAACTCCAGCACTGGAGAGACCACAGTAGTAGAAGCAATAAATTTGGTGATTTAAAGGCGTTTTGAATTCACTAGAAAACTGATGAAGTTTGCATCCACTCGTCAATTCTATTCTTACTTCTTTTAAATAATGCTAAAATGTAACATTACCAGTTATTGCAAATAACTTTCTATAGCCTCAGTTATCTCCATCAGTGAAGGCAGACTAAGCCTGCATAGTTACTGGTTTTTCGTTCTTGAGCAACTATTCAACACTACCATCTCCTACGTAAGAGTTAAGCCTAACTCTTCCCCAAAAGAATGTTAGATGCTTTGTTCAATCAATCTTGTGACTTGTGGTGAGCAAAAGTCTAGATCCAAAGGGAATGAAGAAAAAAAAAAAAAGGAAATACTCCAAAGTCTCATTCCATACATTACCTTGCCAATGCTGTGCAATTTAATCAGGGGTTAAACTGAACATTAGGACTGTCTTAAACACTGTTTTAATACAATATATTGCTCCTGTTGGGAGCACACAACATGAGACAAATCTAAAACTGCTTAGATCTTATTTCATTGACATGATTTTCCCACTGTCACTGGAATGATTTATTGATTCGTCTTTCACTGAAGAGAAGCAAAGTCCTCTGCCTTAAGTCACACTTACAGTGTTGTTAGTCTACTTTTAAGTGCCTGTGAAACAGATTTGGAAATTGAGACCCAATGGTAATGTAAAATGTAAAGCTTTATACTTTACACTCATCATCACAGCAAGTATGAAACAAATTTTACTAAAGCACCACTTGAAAAAGCTTGGAAAATTATCCACTGTGCTCTACTGATTCTAAGAAACTTCTGCTGCTTCTGGTATCAGCAAGTTTGCTATTTTGGCATCGCACTAAAGCCCCAGTGCCTTCATTTCTGACCCCTTCAAACAAAAACAAGCTGCTCAACAATGTCTAATCTGTGCGTCATGTAATCCTGCTTAATACTCTACAAACTCTGGGTAATATTTGGGTAGTTTTTAAATTTAGCAAAGAACATCCTGGCCTACTTCAAAGATACCCTCGCCTTGGGTAGCGTCCCCTAGAAACATCGCCCACACTCGTTTCAAAGAAGAAAAGCAAACACACACAAGCGCATAAGAGAAATGAACAAAAGATACAATAAGAGATCCTGGTCTAATTACATAAAAAAACATATAATATCAGAAATCAAACTATTGAAATGGAAATGCATTATGCAAGCACCAAACACACCATTCAAACAATTAAAGAGACATTCTGACTTTCTAACACCGCTTTGGCCTCATTTGCCAGCACAAGACAGAGCCATGCACAAGTACATCTGATCCCCTCCTTCCAGTGAGGGCAAACTGCTGCTGAGGACTGTGGCAGGGCCAGCTAAATCACACAAGCCTTCCTCCCATTGACACAGAGCTATTAATATAAAGTCAGCTATCGCTCCGCCAGAGAAACAGAAAATCCCTTCTTTGAGACATCATTCACTTTCTGCAGCATCATTATCTTAAAAGTGGCTTACACTGCAAACGCTACCAAAGAGGTCTAAATTAAATTCCATTATAGTTCTCCAGTATACTGTCCTGACTGTCCTTCCTAAGATCTCTCAGACCCTCGCTGAAGGACAAATATGTTCCTATTTTGTTTAGGCTGTCAGGCAGACAGTCTCCAATCATTAGCCTCTTGTCAACAGCAATGCTGGGGTAGATTACTAGTGCACAGCGCTTGTAATGGCAGGTGCATGGCCCTGGGGCTGCCATCTGCCAGGAAGGAAGTGTTCTCCTCTAGGATGCTGAGGAGATTGACAAACAATGTAAACAAAACACTGAATCACTCCTGATCTATGGAATCAAGCTATTGCACTACTTTTCTGCAATGTAGATGTTACCATCAGAGGTGGGGGCTTACATTTGGGGCTTGGGTTGTATTTTTTTCCTCTTAACTACTTCTGTGATTGATTTACTGAGATAAAAAACACACTCTAAAATAACTTTTATTTAACTGAGGCAGGCAAATCTGGATTTGAAAACAAACAAAAACACAGCCTACTATCAAAGATGTTTATTTTGGGAAGTATTTCCCTACTGTTAACTTGTAATGTGCCTCTTTCCAGCATGTACTGCCCTTCACTGTGCACAAGAAGTGGATCTTTTTAATTACTATTTTAATTACACCTTCACATAATTTTGGGTCATAATCACTGATAACGAATTGAGAACATCCATTTTGAAAAAAAAAATTTTTGAAAGTAAAAAAACCTAGATAGTAACAGAACTCCAAGTGTTGTCTTTAGTCCTTTAAATCTGTTTCCAAACTGATTTCTCATGATCAGATTGAACATCTTTCCTAAACAGTGCTGGTTTAGTGGCCAATTTTTCACCCCAGCTAACAAGCAACAGCACAATGCCATGCAAATGTGCATGCACATACCAGACTAGTCACTGTGATCACACCTATTCTTCAGGAAAGTTATTCATTACTGTCTAACTGGCAACACAGAGGAGATTACACACTACTGCTGTCTTTCAGTGAGCCTCAAATGTTACTATATGTGTTAGCACTTTAACACTTCACGAAGCGTATCTTTCAGGTGAGCCTCTGTAAAGGTGTAAGCAATCTTTACATTGATTTATCCATGCTTTGGATCAGCCATGTAATACCTAAGCCTTAAAAACTTGTTTAAATACAAACTCTTACAACCATATAACTAAGGGATTGATCCTACCTAAATTCATGTGGAAACTGCAAATACAATCTAAACCAGCAATTCCTGGTTTCCACTATAGCTGACAGAGATGCAGGGAGGAAATTCATGCTACTTTGTAACCTGCATTTGAAAGATGTGGGAGCGTCTTTCCCTTGCTGGCTCTGCGTACTGCTGCTGGTTCTCCAGAGAGCCTGGTGGACTGGCTAACCCACGATGTCCACACGTTGGACAGCTAAATGCAGTTGAGACAAACACAAGGGTAAAAAAACACCACCACAAAACCAACAAGAAAAGACCTCGTTTGGAAAAGCTGCAAGAGGAAAACCAGCGTTTTCAACAGCCGGCAGCAAGGGGACTGCTCAGCTGAACTTGGTCTTTCAAGGCTGCCACTCTTGACCCCCTACATACATACACACAAAAACTTTAAAAATAGCTACATGCCAGACAACAGACGCACAAACAAAACATATCTGAACTTTGGGGTCACTACGCCCTCCTCTAAAAACTCAAGGGATGCTACTGATTTCCATGTATACACAGATTGCTTCTAACCAATCACTATAAGAAACTACAACAAATAACAAAGAGTTGTGAAACCCTTACAATCACAAGCCCTAATTTATCACATCAGTCACTATACTCACTTTAAATTGCTATTACACACATCAACATAACATTAAAACTTCCACAAACTCTGCTGAAATATATAATGACTAATATACAACACACCTAGACACAAAAAGAAAACATATGGACAACCAGTACAAAAGCATACTGTACCTCAACAAATGGGGGGGGAGGAAGACACCAGATACAGCCATTTCTTTAGGTGTTTATTACTTTAAAAAGAAACATATTAATGGTGCTTTAGAGAAAATCCAATATAAACAGAAAATACCCCACTGTACCTATGTTGCCATTTAACTGCTGAACAGGGGGGAAGTTAGATTACATACACAAACTCTAGCTTAATTTTTCTGTGGATGCTTGCTGTGTTTCAACTGTTAAACCGCTTCAGCATTCCAGTGTAATTAATGCTATTTAAAAATAATAGTAAATCAAGTGTAAAGAAACCCATGTTATTCTCTCATTAAATAAAAAACAAAACCACCATATAAAACATGTCCTAATACTCAAACATTCCTTTATCCATTTTACTTACAAGCAAATGTTAGCCTCTGTAGCTATCTTGAAAGAAATCAAGTAATCAGAAGCAATCATCAACCTAAGCATTTCCTCTGCCTTGAGCAATGACTGTACTGGTTCATTTTAGAACAAACCCACCATTCAACTTGGTCTGTAACAATTTATCTTAAATGACTCAAAGTAACCATGACATTCTTTCTAGGAGCAGTATAGCTAAACATAATAAAGCAAACTAAAAGTCTAATAGATGCTACACATTTTAATATTCTATCTGCTTGTAAAAAGCTGACATCTGTATAATAAACATAATTTAAACTATCAAAGGCTTCATTTAATCTTAGATAATTTCAGTTTACATTTTGTGTTTCACAAGTGGCATTTCTAGGTTCAGACCTAACCATTTTGGTTTGGTTAGCTGTAAAATGCAATCTGAGAGAAAAGAAGTTGATTTCTAGAGGTTGTAAAAAAATCCTCAAATTTTTAATTCTAAGCATAAGAGGTAAAAGAAAAAAAAAAATCAAACTATGCAAGGTATTAGTTCTTTCTGCTGTTAATTTTAATGTTCTTGCAGAATTTACAACTACTTTATTCAAAAGAGGACTTTTAAAGATGTATAGCTTTCTAACACAGTATATAGTTCTTCTAGTACTTTTAAGAAGCCATTTTAAAATGAATACAAGTTTTGCTAAAAAGACAAACATTCTCACGCTGCTCTGAGAACCAAAACTTTATGGCAGTTGGCATATTAGAGAAGGGGGAGGGAACCGTTAATAATATAATTCATTGTGCGAAGTAATCCCAAAGAAAAATGAAACAAGGGTTATGTCTTCAATAATCTAAAATGCCATTAGAAAGACACAAAAGAGATTTCTTAAGATAGGCCTTTTATTGTTTAGCTGCAATCATAAAACCCTCACAAAAGAAGAGCTAATTGACAAGGCGGCGGGGGGTCATTATTATCAAAAATCACCTTATTAGGATCTTAAGTAGATGCATTACAGATGATGACTTCTTCAAATAAATCAAGACAAAAGAAACTAACACAGGAGGAAAACAACCCTCAAGGTTTTTTTTGCACCATTACAGAGAGTATCTGTTCAATTTTAGAAAACTAGACCAACTACTAGAAACATTCACAAGTTACAGAGCATTTTGTTAACGAAAAAGAAAACAAAATTAAAGATAACCCATCCAAGTCTGGTGTTTTCAATTAAGCAAAACTTCCCTATTACACACCCACTAAATTTAATGGGAATTTTACTGAAGAATTTCAGGATTACACACAAAGAGCAAAATCTTGACCCCACCAAAACAGAGACAAAACTCCCATTTGACTTCAATAGAACTAAGATCCACCATAAAAAGTCACATAATTACTAAGTGTAATCTGTCATAAATATACTGGAATAAATAATTTACACTATATGAGAAAAATTACTGTAAATTTCTCCATAAATAATGAAAACCACACAGTTCATACGTTTTTAAGCAGAAAAAGCAGTCATAATTTAAGAACAAAGGCTAATTACCAGCAAGTAACAAGTTTGAACCAACCAGTAACAGCATTACTTTATTTACACATCAGATGAAGGCAAGTGTTTCTCCAATTCTTAAACATTTGCACACTTTCGGAACACAGTAAAACTAAACGAACCGGTAATTTCAAGCAACCTTCTAATTGTTCTGTTTTGACAGCAGTTGCGGATGCACTCATTTGCTCTTGCCACGGCAGGATAACATGGACAGAGATTTCCAAAAGCACAGCACTCCCTACAGCAGAGGCCAGTTACTGATAGCAGAGGAACAAGCTACACGGGAAAGCCAGCCACTGTTAAATAATACAAATAATTTACCTTAAAACACTTACCCACATGAAAACGCATCTACTACTACAGACTCTCAGGCACATTTTAAGCTGTAGTTTTTTACATGTATTTTACACAAATCGAAATATTAATTTACTGAGGTGATTACAAGGAGTCTGTTTGTATACCCTGTATCTCTGACATTCTCCTGTTCTAAACATTAAATGCATGTGGATTCTCCAATGTTTTACAATTGCAAGAAACCTCTCCTGGGTTTTGAAGAAGTTCTGAAGAATTAAAGCTTCTCACTTTGCTAATATAGTTAAAAACAAAATTTGAAAAAGTGCAAACAACTAAGTAAACAATGCTGATTATATATAAACTATCTCTTGTGCAAACCATTTTTACAAAATTAGATTCTCTCAAATCTACCTGAATTACTACTGTGTTAAAATGATCTTGCTTATGCTCAAAATAAAATTTTCTTTAAATTGCATATGTTTTTCTCTGTAAAACATGGCATTCTTAGTAGTCTCCCAAATCACAATGTTTGAAATTCAAATACTCTGGCAGAATACTTGGTGATCTTTTTAAAGAGAGGAGGCAGTCCTTCCGTAAACAAACCTTGGTGTGAGATCCCAATGAAAACCAAAAGAGAAACTAGGACACCTGCAGAAGTCAATGACTCGATTCAGCTTACACCGGTAAAGTCCTTTGTCATACATTTCTCCTTCCCCATGCTATGGCTTTTCCAGTTTGCCTGCCACAGGTGCGACTAACCTGACGCCCTGTTTTCGGTGCCTAACCCTGTGTGCTGCTGACCGCTGATGTTGGGGTGAGGTTTTTCCTCCCCACCTTGGCCTGACGTTGGTTCTGTTGCTCCCCAAGTCCCCCAACCCTGAGTACACCCGGCAGGCGTGCACGCTTCTCAGGGAGCAGGGTGGCGGAGAAGCCAGCCTCGCCTCCTACACAGAGAGGAAATCTCAACCAGCTTCTTCCTCGCACCACTCCTCGATGTGTTCTGTGTTTAAAAGCTTACGGGAAAGAGGAGAAATAAATAGGCATGCAGATTAAATATTACAATAAGGCAAGCCTATAACCATACTTTAACAAATTCATAGCAGAACTGAATCCCCTCCTCTGGACACCACAGTGTACCAAAAAATTAACATGGCTGTGTTTACTGCATTACCCTTTTCACTGGAGGGTAAGAAAGCAGGAATGAAGGAGGGAAGGAGGGAAGGAGGGAGGGAGGGAGGGAGGGAGGGAGGACAGCAGCCAGTTGCCCTTGCTTATCCCACCCACCGTCTCCTTCACTCCTGCTTTTCACTCATCCACTCCAGGTTTTCTTGGTAGCTGGCGCCCGCCGCCCCTTCTCCCCCCCCTCCTTAAGGTCAGCAGTTTGGGGAATGTTGTGGAAATAGCTCTTTCCCAACCTGGGCCTCGGTTTGCAGTTGGGGCTGTAGGTGGCTGAAAAAAACCTCCTCGTTTCTGTGAAAAAACAAATTTCAGTTTGCAAAGCAAAGGGCACAATCCTTTGTGGGTGCCCGGGGCCACCAGCCCAAGGCTAAACATCCACATCAGCCCAGGTCAAGCCCAAAAGCAACCCCAGAAAAACTAAAAGCAACAGACTCAAAGTAATGCTCTGCCCTCAGCCCTTCCAGTCCATCAGAGTAAGCGTCCATCATCCTCGCAAACTCTGACACTGCATTCAGCAATCCGCTCGCCTTAATTAGGTGCAAAGCTTGCTCTGCAAACGGTGGCTCTCTCTCTCATCTTTTCCATCTTCCTGTACTTCCTATCAAAAGAGAAAATATTTTCTTCTTCAAAATCAACTAGCTACTCAGAACACAGAAGAAAAAACAAACTGCGAGTGGCTCTTACAAACCGTCGCTGTTGGGTTGTTACTGGTGCCCCCATCAGCACCATGACTACAGAGCATTAAGTCCTATCCACCTCTGAGCAGCTATGTTTCCTGCAGTATGCAGTATGCTACCTCATCTAGCTAGGCCCATGAACATACAGCACAGCTATGAATGCATACAGGGTCGAAGTACCATGTCTTGCATAAATTCAAGAGAATCCCTAGAGCTTCTCATCATTAACTTTTAATCCTTGACAGGCTGGCTCTTTGGTGCTATCCTCAACCAGCCCCCAGCTGCACACAAATTCTCACTCCCTGAAAAAAGGCAGGCTGCTATTTTGGGACTGCGTGTGTGTGCATATTTCTTTGTTTCTTTCCCCCTTTTTTTTTTTACAGCATAACTAGCACCTCCACAAAGGAACAGCTACACAATCAAACCCTAAATTCTTTCTCGCCTTAAGTTTCTCAATTCTTTGGTTTGCTTTTGCCTTGGAACACCCGGCACTTGCAATCGTATAAAAGCAAAACAAACCAAGCGGTCATTCACGCTGGGGCTCAGCTGCCAGCTGGGACACAGTTACAGCCCACCATAGGGTGGGCCTTGAAGGGAAATGTGCGATACAACATGCAACAGCTCAAGCACATCATGACTTCTGGAAAGAATTATTACTTTTTTTTAATTCACGTTCCATGCTCATCATGATTTACTGTTAAAACTTTTGCAAGAGATAAGATATTTTCAAATCTAAATATTAAATTTATCCTTCTCATTTTGGCATGATTGACCTTCCCAGCAAGAGAGCCAAGGATTGGGGTTGTTTTTTTTTTATCATTTTACATTTTAAAATAGTATTAGAAGCTGCATTAACATAAACTATTTTGGTCACATTTTCCAAACGCTTTCCAAAATCTTACATAAGAAAACTCTGAAGTACATCCCAAACATAGTAACTGTGTAAACATTAGCCTCTATTGGGGTAGCCAGAAGTATACACTTGTAGTAATAATAGCACAGTAGAATTCAAACGTGAAGAAATATCCTAGAATTAAACTTTTTCTCATACAAACAGCCAGTGAGTTCCTCCAAGACTGTTTATTACAGAACATACTGGGGGAAAAGAGATTTTTAAGGAAGCAAGGAGGGAGAGGGCTCTACCCAACAAAACACAACCCTGCAGTGAGAAACAAATGCTAAGCACAAACACACATGGCAGGCACTCTCAGACGCAGCTACTCACCTTTCACAGCACTTGCTTCTTTAAGGTTGTGAGACAGAAAGTCTATGCTGGCATAGGCGCTCATCTCCACTCCATTGATGCCCCCATTCAGGACATGCCTGGCTTTCAACCTGGCTTTGTCACAGTTTGCCAGGGTCCCATCCACCACATCGATGGCGATGTAGTTGAGGCCGTTCTGGAAGCCAGCCGAGGTCTCCCTGCACATGGGGCTGCTACCCTGCTCCTCCTCCAGGCCTTCGCTTTTCCTGAGGGACACGTTCTCCACTGAGGCCGAGTTGTGCCGTTTGGGGTTGTGTGCAAAGGAGGGGGACACGGGGGTCACAGTGGTGGTGGAGGAGAAAGTTTCCGAGCTGTGCCTCCTACGCCCCTGGGGATCTGCCCGGATGACCTTGGCCCCCCGGTTTGGGTCTGGGGGAGGGCTGGAGAGAATGAAAGCCTCCACCCCAGAGAGGGTGAGCCTCTTCACCCCTGCCGTGGGGCTGGTGACCCGGGCACTTTCTGGCTTCTGAACAATGGGTTGGGGTGGGGTGGTGGCCATGCCAAAGGTCATCTCAGTGTAATCCCCACCATCAGACGGGCTGGACAAACAAGCTACCCCCACAGCTGCCTTCAGGTAGCGCCCCTCGGGCTGGCTGGTGCTGGAGGAGGAGCCTGGTGAGAGCCCTTCCAGGGAGCCCACCGAAACCGTGCCTGACTGGGAGGGCGACTGCGACCCGAAGTCAATGTTCATGTAGTCAGAGAGAGGGGAGCGCCTCTGCCCCGTGCCCGAGCCCAGGGAGGAAGCTGGGCTGTCGGCAGGCAGCGAGGGGGGAGAATAGACGGCAGCATCGCCAAAGTCGATGTTGATGTATTCACCGGGGCTCTTGGGCTCGGGCGGCAGAGGGTGCTCATTCATGCTAGGCAGCATCGTCCGCAAGGTCTCCAGAGAGAGGCGGCTGGGCCGGGCCGCCCGCTGGCACCGCTGGCTCAGGAAGCTCTCGGTCCGGCTGTGCCGCAGGGGCGAAGGCACCGTGTGGCTGGAGGGGGCAAAGGTGCTGGCAGGCAACTGGCCCACTCCGCACACCGCCTCCTCCGGGATCATCCTCCCCGGGGAGTTCATGAAGACATACTGGTCGCTGTCCTTCACCAGGCCCTGGCTCTTGTAAGAGCGGGGTAAGGAGCTGTACGAATAGCAGCCGGGCTTGGGGGGCTCACTGGACCCATGCCCTGAAGGGGCAAAGAAGAAGTCCGGAGGAGTGAGGGAGGGAGCCTGGGGCCCGTGCTGGGGGTCCCGAGGGGACATGTTGATATAGTCACCGTTACTCAGCCTCCCATCTGAGCTCTCCACAGACAGCTTGGAGCCACACCACATCCGCATGTACCCGCTATCATCGGGGGAGCTCTCCCCGGGTGAGCTGGTCTTATAGCTGCTCCTGTTCCCAGGGGACCCGCCGCCCACCCCTCCCCGGGGCTGCAGGATCTGCTTGGGAGCAGACACGCTAGTGGGGCTCATGGGCATGTAATCATCGCCACTCCGGCTTCCCTGCCCTAAGGCTGCAGCCACGCCGGGGGTCATGGGCATGTAGCCGTCATCATCTCCCCCTCCTCCTCCCCCCCCTGCCGGCGGCCCCAGGTTGGTGCTGCTGCTGCCGGAACTGCGGTGGGAGCCGATCTCGATGTCCCCGTAGTCCTCGGGGTAGGGGGTGTAGGTCACTTTAGGGGAAGCCCCGGCTTGGCAGGAAGGGAAGAGGCGGCCGGCGCTGCCAGCGAAGGTAGCCCGCATCAGTGTGTACTCGTCGAGGGAGGCGGAGGAGACCTGCGGCGGAGCGGGCCGCTGCCGGCACGGGGTGGTCAGGGAGTAGGTACGCTTCCGATGGCCCCTGTCGGCCGCGGCGTCGAGGCCGGGCCGGTAGCAGAGGCGGCCGCTCGGGGGGCGCTCCATTGCCATGTAGCCGTAGAGATCGGTGCCGCCCCCGGGGTCCCGCACCGGGGGGGTCTCGGCCACGGACTCCGGGGTGTTGCTGCGGTTGCTAGCGGTGGAGGAGGAGGAGAAGGGCCGCAGGTCGCCGCCCGGGCTGGAGCCGTACTCGTCGAAGGACATGAAGCCGGCGTCGCTGGGGGAGCCAGAGACGGAGGCACTGCCGCTGGATGGGCGCTGCGGGTGATGCGGGTGGGCAGGCTCGGAGCCGAGGCCGCTGCTGGAGGAGAGGCTGATGGGGCTGGTGGCAGAGGGGGGCGAGTGGGATGCAGGCATGGACATGGAGCGGCTGCTCTGAAGGCCGCCGCCGCCGGCCAGCACCGGCAGCAGCTTCCCCGCCTGCCGGCCCCCACCGCCGCTGCTAAGCGTATGCGAGCGGCTGAGCGGGGTCCGCACGGGGCCCGGGCTCATGGGGCTGCCGGCCACCGAGCCCACCCGGCAGCCGTCGCCCTCGCTGGCCGTCCGCACCCGGCACGGCGTGCACTTGGTGCCGGCGCCGGCGGCGAGGCTGTCGGTGCGGGAGCGGCGGAGGAGGCCGGTCTGGCTGGGAGGCAGGTTGACCAGGTGGTGGTGCCGGCGGCCAGGCACGGTGATGGGGTGGGTGGCGGAGGCGCCGCTGCCGCCGGGCCCGGCGGCCCCCCCGGAGGAGGAAGAGGTGGAGGACTGGCTCTTGCTGCGGGGCCGGAACTCGGACAGCTCCTTCAGCGCCTTCATGGCCTCCAGAATGGTCTCGTGGATGTTCTGGGCCACCACCGAGTCGTCCGCTTGCATCCAGAGCTCGCCGGGGCCGGTGGCCGCCGAGCGCCCCACCTCCATGAAGAAGAAGCTGTCGGAGTGGCCGCAGCGGCGGATGTTCATCAGCTGCAGCGTGACCGAGGGCAGCTCGCAGTTGAGGCGCACGAACCCGATGGTGCGGGCTGAGAGGCAGAGTCGATGGACGCCGGTAAGGTTTTTGCTCTGCCCCAAGCCCTTGGGCTTCAGCGTCACCTGCCAGACCTCCCGGTACGCAGCGGCTGCCGGGGTGATCAGCCCGTAGTTGAGGTCCTCGCCGGCGGCGGCCAGGGAGGCGGCGGCCGCGCTGCAGGAGGCGGCGAAGGGGGAGGCGAGGTGGCGGTGGGGAGACCCCTGACCGGCCGCTTTTCCCTCGTTAAGCAGGTCGGTGAGAGCCCGGTACCAGCCCTCCTGCTCCTGCTCGTTCTCTGCC
This sequence comes from Strigops habroptila, assembly GCF_004027225.2. Taxonomy (NCBI): domain Eukaryota; kingdom Metazoa; phylum Chordata; class Aves; order Psittaciformes; family Psittacidae; genus Strigops; species Strigops habroptila. The sequence goes on along the minus strand of NC_044278.2, from coordinate 64,531,642 downwards.
GCCACGGCGAAGTACTCGTCCTTGGTGTAGAGGGCGATGAGGTACTTGTGCTTGGCGTCCGCCCGCTTGTTGATGTTGAGGCAGGAGTCCAGGGCGATCACCCGCTTGGGCGCCCCGGACTTGTTCCTCCATTTCTTCTCGCTCTCATAGTACTCCAGCCGGGCCCCCCCCGCCTCCTCTCCTCCGCCGCCGGGGCCCCGCAGCACGAAGAAGCGCTTGTGGCCATGCTTCTGCTTGCGCAGGTACCCGCACTTCCTCACGCCCTGGTTGTTGTTGTTGTTGTTGTTCAGGTTGGGCCCGGGTGGGGAGCTCAGGGGGGGCAACAGCCCCAGCACGGCGGGGCTCGCCATCCCAGACCCCACGGCGGCAACGCCGCCTGGTTCCTCTCGCTGCTGCTGCTGCCGCTGCCGCCGAGCGGGGCTGGGAACCGAGCGCCGCGGAAAAAAGAAAAAGAGGTGGAAGCGGGTAAAATAAAGTTATTCCTCCGCAGGAAGAGCGCGGCTGCCAGGAGCCGCAGCAGGGTCCTCCGCTGTCGCCTCTAGGCAGCGGGTGCTGCCGGCGGCTGCTCGGCGTTCTCCCCGGCTCGGGTACCGGCGGCGCCGCTACCGCTCTCCGGCCGCTGCTGCCGCTGCTGATGCTGCCGCCGCCGGCGGGAGTTTCGCCGTAAGTAACACATCGCGCACCGAGTGCCCCAACTAAAGAGCAAAACAACACGTGACCGCCGCCTCACCGAGACGCTCACACACCGAGACGGGGCGGGGCGCGCCCGCCGCCGGCACCGCCCCGCATTGGCCACCGCGCCGCGTGAAGGACTGCCCTGCTCACCAATGGGACGGCGGGGTGGGCCCTCGGGTGCGAGGCGACGCGGAGCCATTGGGTGACGGGAGCCTCGCCCCCCACTCCGTTCCCGCCCCTCCGCGGCGGGCGCGCTCCCGCCCGCAGCCTCCAGCCCCCTTCAGGGGCAGCGGGGGCGCTTTCTCCGCTCCCCCCGCTTCCCTGCCGCTGCTTTCCGCGCACACAGCTCCGAGCGTGCCGCGGGAGCGGCGGGGAGTGCCCCTTCGGCTGGTGCTGTCCCTTGCCATCCCTCGTAGCCCCGGCGGGCGGGACACGGGCGCGCACCGCGGCGGCCATCAGGTGCTGTCGCCCCCGGAGCGGAGCTTCCGGCCGCGCGTGTGCGGCTGGCTCCCCCCCCGCACACCCACGCACACGCGTGTGTGCGTCAGCCCTCCTCGCACACGCACGCAGCGGCGGTTCCCCTGTACGCGCGCTCCTCCACCCGGTGTGTCAGCCCGCGGTGCCCACGCGTCCCCCGCCTCACGCACCACCGCCATGTCGCTCCCCCGCCCCGAAACACCCGTGGAGCCGCCGTGTGTCGTGCGTGACCCCTCGGGTCCGGCCGTTCCGACCCGCCTCGCAGCGGCGGGGGAACGCCACGCGGGGGGAGGGAGCGGGGGCGACCAGCGCTGGGGATTAACGGGACAAATCAGTTCATCCGGGGGTTCCGCGGTGGCGGTGGATGGGGGCAGCGTCCGCGTCTCCTCACGAAACCACCGCGGCCGCGCTGAGGGGCACGGCGGAGGGGGCGTCCCCCGCCGCCACCCGCGCTCCTTCCCGCGGAGTCTGCGCGGGTCCCTCCGCTTGTTTACGGGGGACTCGCACAGCAGCCAGCCCGCCGGACGGAGGGGAATGGCGGCGGAGGAAGGGGGGGGGCGCGACCCACCGCCGCGGGGCCGGGGTGCGGCGGGCGGGGAAGGGGGCCGCAGCCGGGGTGGCGGCGGCGAGAGGGGCGGAGGGTCGCCCGTCCCCATTCTCCTGTGTGGGGGGGGAGCGCGGAGGCCCAGGAGGGGTCCGCGGCGCAGGGATGCCCGGCTGTCGACCCCCGGTGAGGGCAGCGGCGGCGCCCTTCTCACGGAGCGGGTAGCAATAATAACAGCCAGAGGATGAAGGGAAGAGGCTGCGTTGGAAACGTCCAGCCCGGGCTGTTTGTCACCCACAGCCCCCGGAGAGGCCGGGCGGAGCCCCCCCCTCGCACATGCCACCGGGAGGGAGAGTGAGGCTGGGGCCACGCAAGCGTCCCTGCGCGCAGTCCCGTTCTCTCCCCGCATGCCGCTGGGACACGCTTTCATTTGTTGATCTGCAATGGAGCTGAAGCAGCCGGGGAAAAAAGGCAAAAAAAACCAACTACCCCCAAGAAAAACGGGGGGAGGGAATATAAGAAAGGGGGGAAAAAAGGAAAAAAGAAAGGGGCGGGGGGGGGGAAGGCGAAAGTGAATCGGCGCCCCCAGCTGCCGCCGTGCGCGGCCGGGGCCGTGCCCGTAGCGGGGGGCCGGGGCCGGCCGCCCGCATCCCGCACGCCCCGCTGGCGCCGCATGGCTCCGCTTTGCTCTGTCCTGCCTGAACTTCACCGCGGTTTGAGACATAATGAACCATTTAGAAATCAACAGTTGTAACCGGGAGGGAGGGAAGGAGGGAGAGGGGGTGACTGGAAAAGAGCACTCCACTGCAAATACCACTTTGCTACAATCGAGGAGCTTTGGGAGAAAGATCCCTCCCATCGTCTTACGCGGGAATATTAACATTTACATGCAAGGTAGTAGTCACCTGGGTCTGAAGGGGGTTTTTGGTATTTTTTTTGGATGGGTGAAGAGTTGGGAGAAGTTACTGGAGATCTTAGGAAAGAAAAGAGCAGCTGCCCCTGATTCGGGGGGTAACCTTGGGCAGGGTACCTGCAATCTCTCTGTACGTCTGCGACTCTTCACACACAGAAAAGGATGCTTTACTGTCCTGGTAGTGTTCTTTGATTTCTGTATCTGGAAAAATGGATAGAATTGCTGATTGTAGTTTTAGATTATACGTAATGCTTGCATAACAGATAGAATCACGGAATCATTTAGAATCACAGAATCGTAGAATGGTTTGGGTGGGAAGGGACTTTAAAGATCTTCTAGTTCCAACGTCCCTTTCCACCCATCCAACCTGGCTGTTGAGGCCAGCCATTCTCAATGAGGAAATGAGATCTCAATGAGGAAAGTTTCATACGAAAACTTGTGAATAGTTGATTTTCTGCCTACAACCATAGTGGGCCAGGCTATCCGCTGTACTCACACCACTGAAGACATAAGGGGAGTGAGTTACCTGAACAATTTCTTGCTGCTCTGAGTGATCTGGGCCCATAAACACCAAGAGGAGTTTGCGTGGAAACCCCTTGGAAATTTGGAAAGATTTTTCCAGACATTTATGAAATATGCTTGGTCACCTTGAGCAAGCATTCTTAGGTCTGACATGTAGAAAAGATGAATATCCATTTGTCTACTTAATATTTCCATAGATGTTGTTCTTGACTCTGTGGGCAATACACATTTGATACACAGGCTATAGCAGCAGAACTAAGTTTGCAAACAATTTCGAGGACAAAGGCATTAGGATAGACTAGAATTGAAGGTTGAAGTTCATACTTTTTATTTCTGTATTGGCATTGATATAAGAAGCATCTTTAGCAGTTTGTTTTTAGCAGTAGCCAATTCATAACAAGTATTACTTTTCCCATAATTATATTTGTTTGGTTGTGTTTTGTTGGTTTGTTTTGTTGGGGTTTTTTGGGGGGTGGAAGTTAGGGTTTTTTGGGGTTTTTTTGTTTTTGTTTTTGTTTTTTTTTTAATAACCAGGATACAGATCACAAGAAGTGGGACTCAGGTGTGCATAAAATTCAGGTTAAAAAGTACTACTGTTTCATGACCGACACTCTCGAACAAATGACTCCAGTTGCACAGGTGATCTGTCTTACTCAGAGTTTTCTCTGAATTCATCTGAGTTGCTTTTCAAAACTATCTCTCCTGGAAAATTTTTCCAGTCATTTCGATGTAATTACAGGGGCATTTAGTTGAAATGAATGCATTAACACCACTCGTCCACCCCACCTCTCAGCTACAGGTCTCTTTTCCTACAGGCTGGCATATCTTATGCTTCAGCCATTCCTATGCATCATGTAGCATGTTAGCTTTAATTTCTGAAGTAAGTGGGTTTTCAGTGTTGCAGCAGGTTGTGAATTTGGACAGTTAGTTGGAGCATAGCACATGCTCTCTTGGTTCACCAAGTAATTTCAGGTAGAACATAGTGGGGGACAAATCAGGGCAGCAGCATCTTCAGTAACTGCAATAGATTTGCCAGAGAATGTTTGCTTAAATCATCTCCATAGAGTAATTCCATCATGATGAAAGAAAAAAATGATCTCTTTTTACCTCTCCTGTTCCTTTTCTTCTGCCGTATCACCCTGTCCTATCTCTATTTTACCACATTTATCTTGGAATTGGAGGTCTCTGCTGGAAATGTGTTCCTAGTATACACAGTAGACCAACAAAACAGTGCTAGTACTAGCGCCTTTCCTGGCTGCAAAACTATGCTTTTGCCAGCATACCTAGCTTCAGCCACCTCCTTTTCCCTCCAAGAAAAATAAACTGTGCTGGGTAATGGTCAGATTTATCAAAATATACCATGTATGTGAGGGGTGTTTGCCATCAGTTATATCAATCATAAGATGTTACCTCTGTCCCCCCTGAAGTGGCAGAGACATGCCTAGAAAATTATGGACCTTGCTTATGAAAATGATGAAGTTTAGTCTTGATATAGCAAATAAAGCTTTGACAGCACAAAAAAAAATGAAAACAAAAACAAACAAAAAAAAGGTGTGATTATTTCATTTACATATAAATGTATTTAAACTCCATCGTTTGGTTACTGGACTATATGGATGGATGATAAACAGTGGCCAGCAACAATGTTTTGCGGGCAATGAAGTTATCAAGCCATCAGTGAAATTTGCTTGGGAATACTGTTTGCCTGAACAGTAGTTAAATGGTCAGACAGAAGTATTATCTCTAGGGGCATGCACCTGGTTTTAGTTACCTGTGGGAGCTTCATTCTACAAGCCCAGCATGCACAGGATCTAGGTTTTTTTCCCCCCCATTAGGGGGATTGGAGCACCAGGTCCTATGAATATGTACCTGTATTTAAACACTGCCCAAAGCCTCATCCAGGCTACGTACAAAACACTTTCTGAGAGTCTGGATGCACGAGTAGGTTGAATTTCATAATCCTTTAAAAATGAATTTTTGTTTGTTCTTAGTCTAAATCCCAGTTTGAAATACCTTTCAGTTTCAGGATAAGGAGTAACAGTTGAAAGGGATGTTTGGCTTGGCTGTTGCATTCTACCTGTTGCCAGGATCACAGAGCTGGTGGTAGGGAAGCCATGGGAAAAAAAGTGTAGAGGAAGATTATGTGCGTCAGCAACACTTTCTTGTACTATCAGGAGTACAGTTATCTGTTCCAACAAACCAGAGTGATTTATATTTTGATGTCCTTGAACTTCTACGTAAACAGGTGAAGTCAGTTTATTCGCTTGTACATTTATTTGCATACTTTTGATACAGTGTCATTCTGGTTATACATTTCATAACCTTACTGTAAGAGGACATGCTTCTTTCTCTCTAAACTTCCTCAGCTCCTTTGAATGCTCATGTGCCATGACTGCTACCACCCAGTTGTGAAGTCTGTGTTATTTGGAGGGGAGGACTGGCCATCTTTCCAGATGGTTTTATAAAATAGTGTGTCAATGCTACTCATGTAGTAACTCCTAACAGCATGTTTTATCCCTCTGTAGCAAGAGTAATGCTAAGGGCTACAGTTGCCCTATTCCCTTAATTTGGGGCTGCCAATTTTCTGAAAACAATTATGAGTGTCTTTGTACATGAGAGAAAGGTATTCAGAAACCGTAGACTCTGAAAATACTTATTTTAAAAGTAAAGAATACTTGACTGAGTGAATTACTTGCCTGAGTGCCCAGAGAAGCTGTGGCTGCCCCATCCCTGGCAGTGTTCAGCCCAGGCTGGATGGGGCTTTGAGCAACCTGGTCTGGTGGAAGGTGACCCCGCCCATGGTGGGGGGGTTGTGTGTGTGTGGAGCTGGGTGATCTTTAGGGTCCGTTCCAGTCCAAGCCATTAATGTGATTTGATGAATATAATACCCACAGATTTCCAGAGAATTCCAGTTTAGATAAATTGGGGTTATAGTTATGCAGCTTTGTGCATATTCGGTAATTCTTGAAGCTAATAACACTTTTGTTAATTGTTTTGAATAGATACTGCAAATGATGTTATTAGCTTGTACAGTCTTATATGGGAGAGGAATAAAGCTGAGGAAAACCTGGAACATGCATTATTTCCAGTTTATTATGTTTTGACAAAGACTTGGGATATTCTTCTGCATTTAGATAATTTCTTCCTCAAAACTTGTATTTCAAGTGTCAAGTTCACAACCCTGCAGCCCATAAGCTGGAGAAAACACTGAGTAAAGATCTTGTGGTCTGAAGAGGGAGACAGTTCTTCCTCGCGTGGCAGGTGTACCCCAAAAAAGGCCATTTCGGCAACACGCCTTGATGCAGCAGCATGTCCCAAGGCATCCGGTGGCCCGGGCTGCAGATTTGGATCAGGCGGGGGTTCTTCGGTCCAGCCCCTGGCCGCGCGTTTGCCGTCTCCCATGGAAACCACTGCTTTCGTTAAACCTCCCGGGGCATTCCCGAGCAAGGAGGGGGAGCACAACCCCCAGCTCCTGTCCTGCTCCCGCCCCTCCGCTGCCGGTGTAAAAATCACGCACAGGGGGCTGAGATCAGAGATGCGTCAGCGCGTCGCAGTCGCCAGGATTTTCTTCCTGGAACATCTATTTTTGTTGGTTGCGGGGTTTATTTTGGATTTGATGGTGTTTTTTACCCCCCAGTTCCCGCCTCTCAAACGCATCGGAGGCGATGGGGAAGGTGCAGGCTGCAGAGGGAGCCCCGGGTCACCCACAAGTCCCCCCTTCCGGACCCCTCACGGGAGGGGCGGGCGCCGCCTGTGCTGCTACCGCCCGCTGGCGGCTGAGGCGGCGGCGTTGCCCGTGACGGCGGCGGGGGGAGGGAGTCGGAGGCGGCGGGAGGATTGGGGGGACGGTGCCCAGTGCCCCTGCCCTACCCCTCTGCCCTGCAGCCTCTCGAGCTGCTGGGAGGCGGGTGTCGACAGGTAGCCTTTAAATTATGGGGAGGTTGGGGGGTGGTTGGGGGGGGAGGAGGAATTTTTGTTGGGGGATGCTATCTTTTATTCTTTCTGGAGTGGTCACGAATCTGAAAAATGTTGTTTATTTAAAGAAAAAGCCTGGTAGAATATAACCAATCCTGGTTTAGGGGAAAAAAAGTGTTAATGAAGCAGTAGAGCCAAATATTCTGAAGCAATAGTTGAAGTCTATACATCTCTTGCATATGAGGAGAATGTGTAAATGTCTAAGCAGCACGGGAAACGATGCCCTTTTCCTCTTTTCCTCTTTTCCTCTTTTCCTCTTTTCCTCTTTCTTTTCCTTCCTTCCTTCCTTCCTTCCTCCCTCCCTCCCTCCCTCCCTCCCTCCCTCCCTCTCTCTCTCCCCTTCCCTTCCCTTCCCTTCCCTTCCCTTCCCTTCCCTTCCCTTCCCTTCCCTTCCCTTCCCTTCCCTTCCCTTCCCTTCCCTTCCCTTCCCTTCCCTTCCCTTCCCTCCTCCCTCCTTCCCTTCCCTTCCCTTCCCTTCCCTTCCCTTCCCTTCCCTTCCCTTCCCTTCCCTTCCCTTCCCTTCCCTTCCCTTCCCTTCCCTTCCCTTCCCTTCCCTTCCCTTCCCTTCCCTTCCCTTCCCTTCCCTTCCCTTCCCTTCCCTTCCCTCCTCCCTCCTTCCCTTCCCTTCCCTTCCCTTCCCTTCCCTTCCCTTCCCTTCCCTTCCCTTCCCTTCCCTTCCCTTCCCTCCTCCCTCCTTCCCTTCCCTTCCCTTCCCTTCCCTTCCCTTCCCTTCCCTTCCCTTCCCTTCCCTTCCCTTCCCTTCCCTTCCCTTCCCTTCCCACCTAAATAGCCAAGATCTGGGGTCCTTCAGGGTATTTCTGTTTCAGAAGAGACCAATGATAGAATTCAGTTTTTCTTTGATGCAATATTTACAGGCAATTTGCCCAAACACAGTAGGACTCCAACAGAAGAAGGGCTTTTTCTGGTCTCCTTTTTCCAGCTCTCTTTCCAGGTAGCATTCTGTTAGAAAATATATTGTTTTACTTGTTTTCCTCAGGCAGGTTACTCCAGCCTCCCTTTCTGTTTGTTTATTACTGCTCTCAGAGGCTGTTCCCCAGCAAAACAATCCCAGGCATTCAGCTTTCCCCTCTGCCCTACAATTCGTTTGGCTATTTGTCTTTGTTTCAGCTGGCCTTTGCATCTGCTTTAGGTAGTAACTCTTTTTTGTCTGGCTGCTGCTTTCTTTTTTTTAAACTTCAGAGGGAGCCTAACTTCCTCTATCATTTATCTTGACATCAGGATAATTGTCCTAACAGCAGGGGTAATGCAGTCCTGGAGTTGATTGTCAAGGGATTTTTATAGAGTGCCCATCACTGGAGCATTTTAAGCTGCGCAAATATTTATCGGGAATGACACAAGTACAGTAGTCCTGACTCAGGGCAGTGTGATAGCCTAGATGATCTCATGTTTACTTCAAGTCCTGTTTTATTGGATTTCTATTATATACACACCTTATAAATAACCCCAGGTCTATTACTGCTGAAAGGGAAAAAACAGTCTTCTCTCTTTTTTTTCTTTCTTGTTTTTTCTTTTTTGGTCTTTTTTCTGTCTACTTATCAGATTGTGCAAAATAAAGACAATAGAACTCCGATTATGAATCACCACTTACTCTTATTACCGTTTGGGATAAGGTATCAGTGCAATTCACGCAAAACATTTACTGGTCTAATTTGTGCACAAGACCACCAGGGAGCTAAGGAGACGTTTGGGGAAATAGAGTCACTAGGGAGGAAAACCTTGCCTGCTTTTTTCAATGTACCCCTTCAGTGGAAGTTTTATGTGAATCAAATGAGGAAGGCTTGCCCTCGGAGTGGGCTCAATGCTTTCAAGGAGAATTATCATCTATCATCTGCATTATTTAGACAGCGTCTGGGAAACTCACTGGAGTTTCAGGCTCCCATTGTGCTAGATATTGTGTAGATGAGTAATTAATGGTGGGCCTCCTCCTGTTTTGTTTAATGTTTATATTTTATGTATACAATGGATTGAGGAAGATTGCAGATGTGGGGAGTCAAATGGGAGAAAGGCGATTCTGCAGTTCCATGAACCATGTGGCTGACAAGCAGCAGCTTCGGCTTTCCAGTTGCCTAACTGATGGATGCTGCAGGCATGCCCAGCATTTAAAGAAGAACTGAAAAATGTCAACCTTTCATATTTTGGTGGGCTCATATGCACAGGGAAAGCACAAAAGGCAACATGTCTGCTGAAGGAAGAGGGGGAGTATCTTTTTCAATGTATTTTTGGAAGCCTATTTTTTCAGACATACAGCTTCGGTGCAACTATTAATTTCAGAAAGATTAAGATTCACAAGAAGAGTACAAACTGTACAACAACAAGAGTACAAAACTGTCAGCACTACAAATTTATGCAGTTTCATGGGCCTGAAAGAGAAGTTTTAAATAAAACCTTCTCCCAGTCGCTGACCATCATGTCTTAACATGACACCTGATAGTACGGACTCTGTCATGGATGGCTGGATTGTGGGGCAGGAGAAGGAGTCGTGGGTATCTCTGAGATTCTTGTTATAGCAAGCGCTATTGTGGTTGGAGGCAATTTTTATGTCTAAATAATAATAATAACTTGCTAAAAGAATTACTGTTGAGTAATTTCCACAAAAAGGAGAAAAAAAGATTCATGCATGTTCTGCTGAGTGCTCATGGACTCACAACAAAATGGTCACTTAATGTTAATAAAATATTCATGTGAACATTACATTTCAGTTAGTGAAGTGGGAGACCACAAAATCAAATACCAGTGAAGAGTGTGCTTTCAGTTAAACTGCTGATTAAGCAAAGGAACAGCATATGTAACAGAAGAGAATGAGGTAATCATGGCAAATGAACATGTTTTTAATTTCATCTGTTGCATTTAATCATACAATAGGGGAATGTTTCTGGGTGCCTCACTTCATTCCTACACACGTCTCTTTTGAGATAATTTTTGCTGACTTGCAAAATCTTTCAAGGCTACAGAAGTAGGTTTTTTAAAGATGAGTAACTCCAAATGCAAATGTTGCAAGAGTTACTGTCATCTCTGGAAAGCAGCTGTCCTGGAAGTGGTCAGTGAGTTAAGATTTAGTCCACTACCTTATGGTGACCAATGCAAAGCCAACTGTTTCTTCGGTTGGAGTTGTATAAGGACCTGCAAGAAGCCTCAGAAATGAAGCCCCTGAAGAGTATCTTTTTCTTACACCCTCCAGTGAGCTGAAAGGGCCTTTCATTTCTGGTACAAAGCATTCAGAGTTTGTTTGCAGACAAAAATGTCTTCTGCCTAACTCACTTGGACGTGGTGATGGATCCCTGGGCTGCACTGTAGTTTGGCCTTTGGTTTACCTTTCCCAGCCGATGTACCTACCCAACAGTTTCCTCTGCAACAATTTCCTGAGAAGGTGTTCTTTGTGTCAAAATGACCTTCTTTGCTTTATTTAGAAACACATAAGCACTACAAATGTGCTAAACATGTAACTGTTTCACAGCAGTATAAATTACACAGATGCAATTTATTGATTGTGGAAAGATCAGATAGTTTTAAAGTCGATAGTTAGCTGTCAAGTTGTTAATTGAACATTTGCTGAAAAGTGCCTCTGGGTAAGTGATCTAGAAATTCTTGCAGGATAATCAAGTTTAAAAAAAAACGCAGTTGTCTGCCACCCTCTGTGTTGGCTATATTTAAAGAAATACCAACAAGTTAAAAATCACACTCCCCAAAACATTCACACTAAGACATCCGTAACATTACCAGTCCTTCAAGCTGATAATATTGAAATAATTTTACAACCCAATTTAATGACTTGTTGTTTTTAGTTGCTTTTTTACTTTCAGTTGGGGGAAAGAAAGTAGGTTGTTCAGTTTCTCACTTTTGAAGTCTATAATTAATTGTGATTTGCTTTTTCCATGTGCACATTCAACTTTGTAACCACGCTGCACACATACATTAGATTAACGTATTACTTTAAACAGATGTCTTGTCTCTAACTGGATTTCAATAATTTAAAAAATCTTAAAATCTTACAAACCATTCTCTCTGAATTTTTTCAGCAAGATCCAGGAACACAAAACAATTGATGAGCTCTTTCCTTTTTGAAAATAACTCTGCCAAACTGACAACATTTTGTCTTAAGTTCATTAGTTTCAGTAAATAAATTTCTGTCCCTCATTATAAATTTTTTAGTGCTGTTTAGACCACGGGCATTTTACATAAATGCAGCAGCTGTACTCTGCATTTCCAGAAGTGATGATTTATATGTAGAAAACCATCACAAACCAGACCTATTTTCTCTCAACAAGCACATTCTATTTTGTAGGTTTTCTTGCATAAATTCTACACTTCTCCTCAGGCTTAGCAAGTCACTTAAGAATAGATACTCACAACTCAAGTTATGTTTGTTATAGCAGCATGGATTTTAAAGCAAACTGTATAGAGTTCACTGATCTGATGTCCTCTGCAGCACAAACACAACTTGTGATTGAACTAAATTATAATATTGAAGTTTTCCTCTACAGGCCATCAGTGGCCATTCAGTTATATCCATAAGTGATGGGATAAGTGAAGAGATGCTGTATACTCAGCTGGATTGAATCTCCATATTTGCTGAGGTGGTGTTCATCTTAGCAAACCATACCTATTTAAATCTTGGTCAACTAATGCATTTTAGTCTCTAGATTTCCTCCAGAGTATGAAGGGACAGTTATTCATCCTTTCTTCAGGTAGATCTTAAATCTAACAGTGGGTTTAATCACAATATAATGAATCTGGTTTATGTTCCTCTTAATATTGGAAGAGATAATATGTGAAAACACGATGTAGGTGTTGATTTGTACAATTTCAACTACGAATTCTTTTTTTTTTTTAACAAAAAATTAAGACATTGACTTTGTACTCAGAAATTTATGCCTGGCCATGTACCATCCACTCTCAGTATTCATTTTCATGCCAGTTAGGGCATCTTTAGAGCTTCTGTAGGCAGCATAGAACCTTAATGCCAGCATGGACTCAATTTTGTGTGCTCTGCTCATTCAACAAAAACATTCAAATTATTTTAAAAGAAGTGCTCAAGATATGTTTAATATCGCTCATGTACATTTGTGTGCAGCTCTGATATTATAATTATGACAAAACAACGGCCTAAAAAAGGTAAGACATATTTCCAATTAGAAAATAACCGTGCTTCTCCATTTGATATAAAGGGACTCTAGAGCACTTGCCTCCTCTCTTTCAGATGGCCAAGATGCTTATATGCATTTGATTGTCTGCCTGTCTGCATACAATGTGACCACTTTGAAATTTATTGGAAAACTTCAGGGAATATGTTAGGCATTATGGGGCGACACCCTGACAATTTTGCTGAAAATCAGAAAATCGGAAGACATTTGTACCTTAAAGTTGCTCATTGCTGAATGCTGTGTGACAGCTGTGGGACAGGCACAGCCAGCAAGGGAAGCTGAGGGGGAGCAAAGTGGAGATATCTCATTTTTTCCCTCTTCCTCCTCACAGCCAGTATGTTGATGATGGTAGAGAAAGAAGGAAAACACCAGCTGTTGGGTGATTGTTTTAGAAAGGGCAGAATTACTGGCTATTTAGAAGGGGGATTAAAAACAGAAGCCCATGGTATCCTTAGTGTGGTGGTGAAGATGCTGAGGGACAGATCTGTTATTCATCAGTGTTTTATTTATAACCTATCCATTTTATCCCTTTTCATCTACATTGATCTTCACATTCCCTGCAAATGTCAGTGATTATTAGATTAAGTGATTTTTTGACTCCCAGCCCTGATATCAGTCCTGCTTCACATTTGCCTCTCTGTTCCCAGTCTGCCCAAATCTCATGCATTAACCATGAGATTTGTACACTTGTCCTGCCTGACACATCTCTCCATTTGGCCTACATCTCACCTGTTTTTGCTGCAGGCTCTTCTGCTCCATGAACTAAGGTACTAGGTTCAGCTGATTGACAAAGCCCTGTTTTTACTGGTCAGATACAGGATCACGTCAGATCAGAGAGGAAAGGCTGCAGGTGGTGAGTTACCAAATGTACTTTGCACCTTTAGCTGTGTGGGGTACATGCCTGTGTTGCAGGGCAGCATGAGACCTGCTGCCCCACCACATGACCTGATGCACCAGTCACATTATCAGCCATTACTACTGTCTCATCCAGGGGCACTGAATAATACGAACAGGTATGCATCTCCCCACTGATTTCTCTTCAGCTTCATCTCTGCTTCCTTCCAGCAGCCTACCTAACCCAACCAGGTTAGCAAACCCCAAGCAGTTTCTTCAAATTTCAGGTTTGGCTATGTACAGAAATGAAACTTAAGCACTGAGTGGCCCCTTTTCCTGCTTCCTGGTTTCTGTCTGAAACCCTAGCGCTGGAGACTAGAGAAGACTAAGAAATCAGGGTTCCGGGGCTGGCTGCATGCAATCTGCCATAGCTTCTTAAATCATCATCAAACTGCCTCTGTATATGATTTCTTGTAGTCTGGAGATTAAAAGAGCAGGGTGAGACCTAGAGACATCCTTTGTCATCTTTGCCTTTTAAAGCATTCTAGGAAGGAAAAAAGGAGTGGAAAATTAGCGTCTTTGTTGCTCATGGAGCAGGGAGATCAGAGGAAGCGGGGGGAATTGAAGTGGGAGTGGGTGGACAGAGAGCTCTGTCCCATGCCAATGATGACTGCCCCTGAGGGAACCAGAGGAGCATTCCATCTCTCACACAGCAAATCTCTGGGGACCATGAGACAGGAAAATAAGTTGGACACTGTCAGGATGTGTTTCCCATTAAAGATCTCAAAAATTTCAGCACTGTCTCAAGCTTTCTCACTCCGAGACTTGCTTTGTGCTTACTAAAAGAAAACCCTAAACAAAAACAAAAACAAGAACAAAACCGAAAACTGGACAAGGGCTAGCAAAGTTGTGCAAACTTATTTACAAACAATGTAGCCAAAGTCCTGTTTCCCCAAACAGAAGCTCCCTGCTGTTCTTCTTTGCCTTATTTATGCAGATGTACATAACACCTGCTAACCATTTCTTCATCCACTGTGTTTGCAATATATCCCAGAGAAATTGCTCTGTTCATATAAACCAAAACAGAGTAATAGGTGTTCGTAGGGTGGTAGCTTTCATTGTTTCTGCCATTCTCTGTGGAGAACTTATTTTGGTCTGACCATCATACCCATTAGAACACCACCTCTGACCCCTTCCAGAGTAAAACTGTGGATCGCTTTAACCAATTTCATGCTATTTTACACTAAAAAATTGTCCATCAGCCATTGCCTTCCCATTTCTTTAGAGCCATTATACTCCTTAGTCCTGCAAGTGCAATCTATATGTCCTCCCCAAATAGCTAGTTTTTAATCGTCAATATTAATACCCATATTGTTTCCTTTTAGAAAGAAAGTTGTCTGAATCACTTCCTGCTTGTAGTCTGTCCTCATAATTCCTCTCCTTTTGTCATTTGCATAATTTAGAGGTATTACTAGAATTTAGTTTATGGGGGGTTTTCTCATGCCATATATAAAAGCATCGAATAACAGTGTCTCAGACATGACAAGATCTCTGTAGCACCACACTGTCAGTAGTTGGTAACTTTTAGCTAACAATTACGCATTGAATTTCTGAGTTACACAGTTTAGTCTCATTTAATATATGTTTTCTTGGTTTTGTTCAGGTGCTAACGTTTTAATCAGGGTGTTATGTGGTATCAATGCTTAACAGAAGTCTGAAAGACATTGTTTTGTCAACGTAGTTACCTTTCTTAAATCAAATGATCAAAATTCTTCTCTCATAAAAGTACTATGAAGTTTGTTTAACTTAACCTGTTTTGCATAAATTCATGTTGACCAGCAGTAATTATGTTACATTTTTTTATTTCTTTATGGACAGCGTCCTATTTCAGCTATTCCATTCTTTCACATGGAACCAAGGTCAAGTTAACTCATCCACAGTTACCCTGGTCATCCTGTTGATGTATTGAAATATCTGTGCAGCATTAGATTTTTCCAGGCCTCTTGGACTTGCCCAGTATGCCAAAGCTTTTTGCCAATGAGCAGCAGTACAGCATTCCTTTTAAAAGCTTTAAATTAAGTTATCTGGTCCTGCCAATTAAAAAAAAATAAATAAAAATTAATAGATGCTTTTTACCATCCACTTAGGAGAATGTCAGAATAGATGATGCTTTGGCAATGCAGACTCTGTTTTCCTTTCTAAATGCAAACCAGAAGTATTCTATGAAAGCTTTTCCTTTTTGACAGCTATCAATGGAACTGTGTCATCACCAGGATTTCTATTGTCCTGAATAGTCCTATAGAAATTCAGAATAAAAAAAAACCAGGTTCTTAGTGTTTTTATTCCTACATTTTCATAGATATGTTTAGTTTGCATACCAACATAATGCATGGATTAATTTGTTACATTTATTAATTTATATGAATGTTGGCTTTCATTTTTTCTTAATTACAATTATATGTAATTGTCTTTTAAGTATTCTATTAGTACGTGTCTACACACATACATGTGTATATATACTAATATACTCATGTACTGCTGTATGCACTAATTATTTTACACGTGCTAATCAGCTCTGAATTCTGTGTCTTTAATTAGATCACTGCTATATACTTCTTGGCAACTGTTAGTTTGAAGTTCAGTGAACAATCACTTTCATGAGTCAGAATGAAGGATAATGGAGTATTATAACATGCTTTCCTTTGTGATAGAAATTTCAATCTAAGTTTTAGAGGATCGAGGGCATTGTAGGGAACGTGAAGCAAGAACTTTAGCCTGTGTCATTGTATTAGAAGCCTTCTTATAGAAGCAATTTTCTTTCTTTATAGATATTTCTTCTTAGTCACAAAAGTTACATGGGGTAGAAATCATCTCATCTTAGTTGATAACATAGATATCCACATCTAAGCTAGTGGTTACCTAGGGTGACCATGCCCTTGTCCATAGAGGAAACCAGGTATTTTAGAGCTCAATGAATCTGACCTGCTTTGGATGCCTGCATTAGGATGCTATGAAGTATGCCTTAAAGTGCTGCTTCTCTCTTCTTTTATCTCCACTTTTTATTGCCCACAGACAACAGAAGGAGCCCAGGATGATTAGTCCTGATCCAGTTCTTTGTGCTTCAGATTTCTGCATCTGGCCATCCACACTGCATTTTTCTTTCCTAACTGAAAATAAAAAAGAAATAAATAATAGTTGATTATATAATCATGAAGAAAAGCAGCAGCTGAGCCTCTGAATCTTCAAGATACAAAAATCTTTTAAAACCATTCATTTTCTTTACCAGAATTGCAAGCTAGAGTATGATTCTATGAGGGGTTTTTTTAATTATTTTTAGTTAAATTTGATGAAAGAACTTAAAATTCTTAACTAAACAACTTTGCATTGAAATAATGATTAAAAGTAAATATTTGTTTACTGTATGTCGCATGAATCAGACTAAATCAAGACAGCATTCTCTAATTCAGATAACTACTGATTAAATTAATTTACTCTCTTTTATTTGCTTTAG
Source organism: Strigops habroptila (assembly GCF_004027225.2). Lineage (NCBI taxonomy): Eukaryota > Metazoa > Chordata > Aves > Psittaciformes > Psittacidae > Strigops > Strigops habroptila. The sequence goes on along the minus strand of NC_044278.2, from coordinate 64,515,029 downwards.
CTAAATATTATTTTTATTTTTACTACACTTGAAAATGTTAATCTTTACATTTTTAAGGATTTAAAATGTGTTCAAAACTTAAAGTTTAAAATGAATTTGTTTTCTTCTACATTATGGGAAAACCATAATGGCATGAATGATCCATAAGAGAGCTATCTAAAGGGATATGTTGAAGCTGATTTCAAATAACTTGTGTTAACCTACCAATCAATTTAGCAAAACATTTCAACATACTGACTTGGTACAAATAGCTAGCTGCGTACACAGATTGCTTCAGAAAGACTATGGTTAGTGGGTGAATAATTTCTTTTGCATTTGAGAATTTTGCTTGAGTGAAGAGACAGGAAATCCTAAAAAGAAAGTGGGTTTCACAACATAGGTTTTTAAATTCACTCTTGGGCTTACTGAAATACTTTTGATAATCATCAGTGCAGCTATTAAGAATGTAATTTGAACAAAGAGTACTCTTCCTGGATCATCAAGTAGTAGACCTCTAGAAATAACAATATATTACAAACAGTGTTTAAGTGAAATTACAGTGTTAGAAAATACCTTTCCTATTGATGATATTTGCTTGTCTGCTGTAGGGATTGAAAACCATATCAAATAAAATTATTTAAGGCATTTGCAATATTGACCAGTTTCCCTCTTTTAATGCGGCTTATGCCAACAAAACTGCAGACAAGACAAAACTTTCTCACTACCTATCACCATCTATAGGAAATCATGGCATGCAGGCCTTTAAATGAATGCCCCAAAGGCTTATCCAGGCACAGCATCAGAGGTTCTTGTTGTGAAAAACCAAGGACTTGAAGCAAGCAGCAAGTCTTTAGACATGTATCATTTGCTACAAATTATGCAGCTATGACAATTGCTTGAATACCTCTGATATCTTTTGAAGTGTAAAGCATTATGGCAAGGGCTACCCACCTATCTGAGTGGTGTAGATCTCAAAATTAATTGCATTTGTTGATGCACTTATAAAATACAGATTTTTTTTGTTTATACAGCGAGCTACTAACCCCTGATTCTCTCAATATTGGCTGTACTTATGCTGGAGCCTTTATGTGCTGGTTATGATCATACTGCCTCTTCTAATGAGTATGGTAAGAGCTAACACACTTAAGAATTAATGCATGGACATGTCTTACAAAGACACATTCCTTTATATCAAATAGACAGCATTTCTACCAAGATAGATGCTTTGTCAAAGGTTATGAAATACATATATATCACCATTTTATACACAGTCTTCAAGAAGACTTTTGCGTATCTATGTGGCCTCCAGGATTAGCTGGAGTGCTCCTACCTTTCATAGTTAAGAGCATTCAAGGGATATTACATACATCATGGTATCTGATGGATAGTAAGATGCCCATTCATCCCTCATTCTGTAATACATATGGCCTCCATACTAATGTAATCTTCCTTGAATAGCTAGTGTCTAACTTTACTACTGATTAATGAAAGTTGACACTGAATTTTCTTTTCTCAAGAACCCACAGTGAAAGCAAAGCATTTTGGACTTAAATACTAAAGCGCTTTAATGTACAAAACCTCAGACCTGCTTCTCGTGAATGTAAAACAAATCCCCAATGAAGTCTGCGTAACAGCCCTTTATCGTTGTTACCTTTCTCTCCCTTCCTACCATTTACCGCAGAGTCATACATATCCAGTGGGGCAACCCTGTGTGGCCTAATGAGTAGAAGGCAAGTTTATTGTAGCAGCAGACACAGGATAGAAAAAAATGGTAGAATAAATTTTCTGGCTTATTTTCATTATGCTTTCAGCTTTGAATTGAGTTGTTACAAAAAAAAATCACCCAACTCTGACTACACAGATATTTTAACAATTACAGAGATTCTCAGAATTTTAAATTTTTGTTGACTGCAGAATCTTGTTTATTTAACAACTTCGTTTATACTGACCTGCAGGTATTAGAAAAGAAATCTTCAGGCAAAGATAGTACCCTATTTTCAAATGGATATCGTGCAATTAAGGAAAGAGCAATATTTTACTGTTCTTGGTACTGAGACTATTTCTTGGGCAATGACTACCTGTTCCTTTTTATCTTTCCCACCCATGGCACATTGCAGCAACCATGGCTGCGGGTGCTTACACTGGATGAACACCTGTCTAATCTACATAAAAAGGAAAGGAAATCAAAGGATGGCATGTCTACTGATCTTGTGTACACAAGACAACAGTGATAAAAAGATGGAGAAATGGAAAGAAGGTTAAATTTAGCATGATTAAGAGAAGAGAGAGAGTAGATGAAAATGGTCATGATCCTTCAGAAACAGCTTTTGCAGGAGATGATACAGAACTGCTAAGTCTAAATACGTTTTTTTCAAAGCTCTCTGTGTCTGTGTTAGCCTTTTTCGAACAACGGATCTACTGAGGCAGCACGTTTTAACAGCAGTTTGCACATACAAGTTTGTCCTTCCACATTCCACATTGCAAAGCAACAAATAAAGCATGCATAGTGTAAGACCCTGTAAACTCATTTATCTGCCTAAAGGGACAGTGTATTTCTACAGATCCACAGAATATTTTTCACTGCTGTTTTGCCCTAACTAACTTATATCTTCTGAAGTGATTTTTGTAACATTTCTTGATTATATAAAAAGCTTTGCAGAATTCAATAAAATCCCTGTGTATGATATATTAAAACCTCTCACATATATGAATTTCCCTACTCCTGCCCTAAGAGGGCATCCATTTTGTTCACAAATCTGCAGTCATTTCACTCATTTGAATTGTAGGGCATCCCTGACTATTGCCTTCCTGATCAGAGGGAGGGGTGCACTATCACTGTTTTTTTAACTACTCAAAATGTCGCAGTGTTTCTCTGTTTACTTTGCTGTGAAAGAATAACACTGCAGAGGAAATAATTCTCACATGAGGCAGATATTACCAACCAAGCATCCAGTTTTTGTGTATTGTTAATGCACAATCTAAAATCACCCTACTTGGTTGGGTATAAATGAGCCTTTCTTTAGTTAAGCATCCGGTGAAAGGCTTCATAAATAGGCGAAGCATGGGTGTATGTGTATGTAAAATCTTTTGGACAGACAAGAATAATCATAGCACTATTGTTTTCTATATTTGCTCTTAAAGAAAAAGATACAAATAAAAAAAAGCCCAGTGTTTCTAAAAATGTAGGTTTCTTGGACCTACCCATCACATCATTCTAATATTAGTAAGTCTCCCATGGCGATCATCTGTCTTTGCTACATCACAGAAAAATGCTGCCTTCTGTTAGGTGCAGTCTGAAGTAAGAATAGCCTTATCAGTCACATTAATGACCTAAAGACAATTAGCTACCTTAAAATATTTAAACTCGTCAATAAATGCCTGTGCATTTCCAACTCGTATAAGCTAGACAGTTTATAGCTGTTGCACATAACTCCTTCACAATAATCCTGACCATTTTTTCCTATGGATTTCTCTCTGCAGAAATGGTTACCAAATGAGAATGGTGAGCCTTCAGATGAAAATGGATGAGTACATTTCACCATGCCAAAAGAAATGCTTATGACATGTTCCATTCTCAGAGTTGCAGGGCAATTTCTCCATTTAAGGCTCTTGAAAGTTAATATTCCCAAACCCTGCTGAAATTGCTGGCTGTTCCTGTTCTGCATCACTACTGAGCCTCACCATTTCATGCATTAGTTTAGTCAGTTGTCTCTGCTCAGCTTCAGCTGTTCATGTGTCCCCATCCCTGAAGGTATACAAATAGCACCAGGAACCTCCCAGTGGTCTTCAGTGCTTCTTGCCTGATGCCTAACAGTCCTTTGAAACAGAACTCACTTCAAATGTTGTGATGAAATGAAAAAATGTTGTGATGAAATGAAAGAAGTTGTGGGAAATACTCCACCACCTTCTGGTGGGATCTTTCACAATGAGCAGCATGGAAAAAAACAGAGGGGCAAAGCAATAAACTGTGGAATCTTCCAAGAATGCAAAGCAGCAGTGTTGTAACAGCTGTGTAGACATAGCGATTTCAGAGCACTGTGTAGACATAATTATTCCAAATGCAAATTGCATCACCGAGGATAATGAAACACTCTGGACATACTGCTCCTTGTTTCAGAGGACTTGTCTTAGATACAGATGTCCACAGTGAATTTCAGTTGAATACGGAATTCAGTGTCTTTTATAAGCTTTGTGCTGTGTGGAGGGTGGACTCCAGAATTGCTTCTGAGGTAAGACAAAAGCAGATTATAAAGACTAGGTCTTTGCTGCTGAGAAGAAAAAAAAAAATGTTATGACATTTTTTTTATAAAAATCACTAATATATGTCAGATATACCAAACTGGAAACACAGCCAAGTGCTGGATACTTTAATTTTACCACAAGGTTAGTTCAGGAAGGAGAGCCCTGTCCTCTTGGCTGGGACTGGACTTGGAAATTCACCTCATTACAAAATTAAAACACCTTATCTTGACTATGTTTTTAGCACAGGAGAGCAGACACATTTTGATTTCTCTGAGGTTAAAAAAAAAAATAGTTAATCTTTTTAGCAGTATAGAAAAGTCCAAATCAATAGAGTTATCTCTATTAGGGTATGTCTGCAAAACTGTGTGTTACCTATGTTGGTCTATGTATATGTTCACTATTGAATTAAAACATTAGTAACCATGGTATAGGCACAGCATTGCAATAGTGTGGCTGATGGTGGCTTTATGCAGGACTAGTCTTGAGAATGGCATAGTATAAAATAAGGTAGATGTGAATTAAAGTAGACATAGAGGTATAAGGTACAAGTACCCTTGGCAGCTGCACAAATGGCCAGTGAGGTGCTTTGTCTTGCATCCTTTTAATTCTGGTAAAAGCCCAAGGAGAAACCTATTTACCATGGCACAAAGTGGTACAGCTTATTTTGCACTTTTGCCCTGGTGCATGTTACATTGGTAAAGCACTTTTCTTGCTCATACAGGCTCTCCCTGAGTTAGGAGAGCTTGCTGGGAAGTCTATTCTGACAAATGTTTCCTGGCTTGGATTTGGTCCTAACTTTGTACCGGAGCAGACTTTCATGTGTATACTTCTATGACAGAGTAAGAATGATTTTTCCCATTTATCTTGAATATATTTGTGACAGGTTGAAAATGAAAAATGTCCTTCTATACCAAGAAGGTACATAACATGGACAGGCATTACAGTAACTATACTGGCTTCAAAGCTAATTAAATTTGCCTCAGTACAGCTTTCCCCTGTAGACAAACCCAGAAGTGCCAACCCCATCAATTATTGCCTCAGTCACCTCCCTGACCTATCTTTAAAACTTGAAAAAAAGCTGATCAGCTCCTCTCCATTTCAATTTTGTGCTCCCCAGCCTGAAGATCTTTTTATGTCCCAGCTTCTGGCACGATGCCTTCCAGTTACTGGTCAGATTCAACAGTGGCAGCTGCTAGCAGAAAATCCTCCTATTCAAGAGATGACCTTATGTGCTCCAAACATTGCTTTCTCATTCTGCCTAAATCGTTTCTCCATGTTCAATGCCTGCACTAACACCATGATGCAGATAGACAGGTTGCAAGTGTTCTGGAGTGAAAGATATTATTTAAAAGGTATGAGATTTTATATTATAAATTCAAAATTATGATGAGACAGCCTTTCTGCAAAATTTCACACATAGCATCCGAATTTTATTTTGAAGTCAATGCCACAGTATCCATCCTGATTCCCTTATGAAAGATCCACTGTAAAATCCTGTAATGCCTTGCGAATAATTTTAGTGATTCACTCCCATGCAAATCTCTTATTTTCCAAAGCAAATATTGCATAAGGGTAGCACAGTACTCTTAAACTCGAACAAGACATAAACCAATTTCATTCAGATTATGTTTGTGTCATAAATAAGGCTCTGCATCCACTCAGTTCAAATCGGCCTCCTTAAGCAGGCTTGCACTCGTTAAATCCTGTCTATGACCTCAGGCAGCCTGTTCTAAATGCAAGACTCTAGCATGTGAAGAGAGGAGCTTGGAAAATAACACTGAACTGAGCTAAGGCTAAATCTATTTGGATGCATTACATCCATGACCGGCCTGTCTTTGTAAATAACATATTTACATATATCTTAAGAGCTGTCAGTTTTGCATATGGAAAACGGAATCACAAGAACATGAAAAGCTCATTCAAGTTTTGGTGACCCACAGTCACAAAAAAAAAGGCTGGTTATCCCTACATATTTGACACAGTCAGTGTATGTCTACTGAAATCACTACATTTCTTCTATCCCTTTTTTTTCACACCATTCTTTTTTGGTTTTCTGCTCATCATACTAGCGTGAGTAGATTTTACATATGCAATTCTCTGAGCGTGTGTATGTCTGAAATGATTACTATCACTGAGTCACAAGCCAGTATCCAGGCACATTTTGGTGCATTTTTTTTTTTCTTAAGAACTTTAAGAATTTTCTAGCAGCACAGAGAGAGTATGGGAAAGTAAAAAAGTTTACCTACAAGAAGATGACTATTATTAAAAAAATGTCTTCATATAGGTTTCCTCACTAAAGCATACCTGTAAGGTAACAGTTTTTCTAGATGTTAACCTGGCTTTACTCCTGTTTGAAAAGGTTCAGTTCTGTCAGCTGTTTATTTTTTAAATACAGAGGGTTTTCCTACTCTAGGCTTTGCTTAGGAGCCTCGGTACGGTCTTATAGCTGGATATCTTCCATGGTTGTACTGCCACAATTAGGGGATTTGACTCATGCTCACACAGGACTCTGACTCAGGAGGAAGAATGGCTTATTCTGGCATGGCTGTAATGTTTCCTGCTCACAGTCACCTATTTTGGTCTAGCCTTCACCCCTCTTTTGAGTTTACTCACTTCACTTCAAGATGGGCTAGGTTTTTCTGGGAAGCAGCCATAACACCAAAGTTCTTAGACCTGTCAAAATAAACCAGCACTGATACGCTGTTCTTTAGTTCATGGCCATTATCAACTTCATTCATAACTTAGTCACCCCACAGTAAAGATGGGAACAGAGAACTGCATCTGGAAAATTCTCTATCTTGCCCAATGTTGGCCACTCTTTCTCCCCAGTTTGAGACCTTTGCTTGCGGAAATGCATCCTCTTCCAGGTCTGTCTGTGGTATCTGAAATTATTATCGTCCATAGCTGTGTATTGGCAGGTTCTGTTAACCAAGCCAGTTTTACCTAAGAAAGATTAAAGGAGGTAATGGAGGAAAACAGAGGGGTGCCTCTCCTGAGAGGATACTGCGGATCTAGGAGATTAAAACATTATCAGAGTGTGCTGCTGTTTACAAAACAAAGTCCATTATAAGCAGTGTCATGACCTGTACAACTGCTCAGCCAGAAAACCCACCTCCCAGCCAGAAGGTAGGTGGATCAAATGCAAGTCCACGTGTTACCATGTCAGCCTGAAACCTGACAGTTTATTTTAAGTTCATCAAAATTTATGCTGAGCTCAGTGACTCTGCCACTCACATGTTCTATAGTGCCATTCTCCTGAAGCAGTTGTAACCTTGGTCAGGGCAAAAAGGAAGGATGGACGGCAAAACAGCTACGGGTACCACCTCTTTGAACGCTACAGTTCATCTGTCATCCCTCTAAGTTTTCAATGGAAAGAACAAGATTAAATGACATCACGTGACTGTGTAGAGGTCCTAAGTCACATTGCACAGTTACCGTGCAAGCTCCCCCATCTGCTTCTGCTAGAGTGGAGCTTTGTGCAGGACATACTTATACTGGTGCACATAAACCAGTTTGAATTATCTTGGCCTAAGTGCTGACACCCACTGAAACAAGGAGAGATTTTTTTTTCCCAATTGTAATAGGTGTACAGTTTTGTTCTAAGTATAACCTTAGACAAGTCAGAATTTGTACAGTTTAGTATTAAGACTACGTTGGCAACTCAGGTAACACTTCTTACAGGGAAAAGTAAAATACGAATAGGATGGGTTAATTTGCCAGGGGAGATGAACTAGATGAGAGCATCTAGAAAATGACAGTTTTAATTTTGTTCTGTGCCTTATTTTTCAGCAATTTACTAAGAAATAGACCTTTTACACTACTGGTCTTCTTAAGAGAACATACTAACCTTCTCAGGAAGAAGATTCATTAGAGTTATTGTGCTGGTAAGGGCCTGAAAAAGAAAGACAGAAGAGTTGAGAAAATACATGTGATCACTGTGTGAAAGTGATTTGATTGTCCAGGTCACCACACATACCATTTGTTTGCCGCATGAAATGCTGAAGACCAAGCCTGAGGCTCTTTAATGCTAACTTCACCCTCAGAAGAGAGTTAAGCAAAAGGCTATTTTCCTTATGAACCACACCAAGCAAACTGCATAAAGCAGCCTTAAAGGAGGGTGCCTCCAGGAAACCTGTGGTGATTAATGCTGGAACAATTTAAGCGGGTAGTGTCCCCAGCACCCCTCTGTGTAGGTTACCATTCCTAGAGCAAAAACAGGGTGTTTGCTTCCCAGCCACACCAACCAGCAGTCCAGTGCATCAGGTGTAACTGGGATTGATGGCCACTGCAGGTAGTATGCCAGACTTGAGGCTGTGGCAGCTGAAGAGTAGACACAGTGCCTGTTCTCTCAGGAAGATCAGAGTAGCCAGCAGGAACAATACACTATTCTAAGTTTCCCCTACTGTGCTCTTTTTAAAGCATTCTTTTATTTGCTGCTATTTTGCGTTTTCAGCTGATACCACATACTTTTTCCAAGTGATAGCGTGTAAACACAGCTACTGCTATTGCAGCTGGTGCAGCCATACCCAAGCCAGAACGTAGGTCTGGTACTCTGCTCTCAGTGTAACCATAGCAATGTGAAGCTATGCATCTGAGACATAGCAGGATATATGTTAATATCTTCTTCCCAAGGAGTCAGTTGATACAACGTGAATTACAGCAAGCCTTGTGTCCATTACACAATATGTTTTGACTGGAAAGCACTAGCAAAATTAACAGTACTAAGAAAAAAGTTTCCGTAGGCCATCCACGATTACTCTGTTGGCTAGGTAGTGGCCACATCTGAGCTGACGTATTTAACATGTTTCAGTTGGTTTCTCCATTTTTGATTACGGAGTGCTCCTCCACCCAGTTCCTTGAATAGGAGCATCACATAATTTCTTCTCTTCACATTTAGAAGAGGAAGAAATTTTTAGCTGAGGGGCCTTTCCAACCTTTGCTTTGGAGAAATCAGTGGCAGCATTCCTTAAAACACAGGCAGATGAAAAACAAAAACAACCAACCAACCAAAAAACAAACAAACCCCAACCTTCTTAAAACTATCACATAGGTTTCTATCCATTACTTTTATTCATCTTCGTAGACTGCCAATGCATTGGACTGAATTGAAATAAAGACTCCTCGGCAGAGGTCCTATTAGCTGCAGGAGAAGGGCAGCACGTTGTCCCATTTCACTGGGAAGACATTGCAGTATTTTTTTCTACGATGAAAACAATGAATTCTAGTTACAAGAGAGCTTTAGGTGAAGTTTAATTACAAAAGAACTGTAGGAATAGCAAGACCTAAATTTCTTAACTCAGGTTGAAAGATAATGCATTCATCAACAGCCTTTTTTTTTAATTGTTAAACCTCTGTAATAAAGTTAAATAACTTGTGAATTGTTCAAAATGATACATTCCATTCAGCTTACATCAAGTTATCTCTGTTGAAAACCAATGAGGTTTTCATATGCATTTCATTGCATAGCAACTAATGACACAGGTCTCCTCTTTCCTAACATGAGTCTGAATTTTTCATTGGTAGATCATAGTATGCCTGGATCGCTGATGGCATAACGAGGAATTACATTTCAAATTGACTTTAAAATTAGTTATTTCCTGTACACTTTCAATCATTTAACAACTAAGCACTTAAATCTTCAAGTGATCATTTGTGTTTCATTGTCCTTCCTTTTCAGTACTAGGTAAGAAATAATTAGAAAGCTATCTTCTTGGTGGCTCCTTTAGTTTTAAAATAATACCTATTATGTGTGTAATCAGAATTAGAGTGGCACCATTTAAAATACATAAAATTAAAATGGAATTACATCTCATAGCTCCAATAAATTATGGGAATAATCTATTTTTGCAAAAAGATTCCTTAAAATTAGAATAAAAACTTTGTACTATTTTTGTGTTAAAAATCTATGCTTGTATGTTTTAGGTTATTTTTGTGTTATTAACAATAATGCTACTATAAACTACAGAAAACAAGTGATAAATTTAATGTGTATCTCATAAATACATTCAAAAACATAACACTAATAAAATCTTTGTGAGTGACAAAGCCAGGAGTAGTTGCAATTTCCCATTTATGAAATGGAAATATTTTGTTGAAAACATGTTCTAGTTTCAAAATGAATGAAAAATTCTTTTTTTATATAATTAGCATACATACTTGCAAAGGTTCAGATAAAATTAGAATTCAGTCAAGATGAAAAACTACTTAACATGCACAAAAAGGGACCCACAATTAGAGATTGGAAGGGGGTTAGGCACAATAGTGGGAATACATAATTCAAAATGTCACTCAGTAATCTACTTTGGAATAATATTAGTTGTACACTGATTCTCCTGTTTAGCAACTCAGAATATACTTTGGCTCAAAACAGGAAAATAGCAGGTACTTCACAGAGTTCTGCTTGGAAGGATGGTGAAAACTGGAACATTTTCTGACTGTTTCAGGAGAGATCCGTATCAAATTAGATAAGGCTGCTGTCTTTCACCTGCTTTTCACTTAAAAAAAATAATTAATATATGCAGAAAATTCAGTGCAGATTTCTTAAAGTCCTCAACATATCTGGCCCAACATTTTAGCTCATTAAAAAGTAATGCAGCTTAACATGGACTACTATGCAACAAAGGAAAACTAAAAGAAGGAAAAAGAAAAGCAGAGGAAGCAAGCTAAATGAACACATTATAGAAATTCTAAGCCTTTTCAGGAGACAAAAAAGAAAAAAGTGTGGTTAACTTATTCTTAGCTTGGAGTTTTATTCAGATGTTTCCTCAAGGCTTTCAGAGAAAGAGAGTTGAGGAGAAAGAAACACTGTGGAATAGCTGGAAAATACAGCAGAAAGGACAGTATATGTGGCATGAACGGTTACTGAAAACTGGCAGATAGTGACAGAAGGGTCAATTGGCAAGAGCAAAGGTCAGCATAAAAGAAATCATTATGAAGGCCCTGAAGCATGGAGAAAAATGTCTATGCACTAAAAAAAATTGTTTACTTAGTTTTGATTCATAGCTGCTGCATTGTGAATTTCAGTTACAGTTAGCTGCATAAGACAACATTTCTCTTCAATCCAGACTTTGCCAGTAAATGAAAATATCTGATTTTCAAAACAACCTTTCAGAAAAAGAGTATTAGGTAACGCAGGACTGATGAGTAACTATAGTGTTATTAAAATCAGTCTAATCTAATGTGCTCCCTAATAGTCATGTAGTTCACTGTTACACTCTCAAAAGCTGAAGTAAAAAATGAATGAGCCAAAACCACATTTAAGAAACGCAAGTTTTAAAAAAACCAAAACATTATATAACTCAAAGCTTTGCCTCATGTTTGCAAATAGGAATCAAGTTACTTGTTTACTGATGGCAAGCGAGATGACTGACCATTAACCTTCCTGGAAGATATTAGACATTGAAAACATCTTGAATGAATTCTAACTAGTATCACCAGGTATCAACATTTGACAGCTCTTTGGTTTCTTGCAACTGTTCCACATTAAACTGCTTTGCAGCCACAGATAGTTGTTCAAGCATCTGTCCTGGCCAAAGATAGTCCATCCTTAGCTCATTATTTCTACCTTTTACCCATAGTTTTACCCACAGAAATAGCTCTGGGGGTTTGCATTATTCAGACCAACTTTGACAGAAGTTAAAGAGCACTCACACGAGTACTTCTGCAGACAGTGTTACAATGGTGGTAAGTCAAGGATCTGCTGGCACAGTAAAACCCAGAAGTTGTCTGTTCGTAGGCTGAAGTTTGCATTGTGCATAAGGCATCAACTCGGTAATTTAATAAATTAGCAAAGTAATGTAAATACATGTAGATACTGGTGGAAGGAAGGATTGTACAGAAGCCTTTTCCTTCATTTTTGCAAACCTGTGGATAGATGAAGGTATAGAGAGTGCCATTACGTGTTTTGGACATTAAACAGGTAGGATACACCTCACAGACTTTCAGAAAGACATAAAGCAAATTCCAGCATTTAGAAAGTGTTTCTTCAGCAGGCTGAAGAGATACCTACAAATGATCACTTCCTTCAGGTCACTGTAGAAATGCAAATACCAAAATGTCTTATCAATAGCTAAAAGTAGGGATTTTACATCTTTAGCAGTTCTACTCTTAGAGATACCAGAGGTAACAGTTGGAATCCACCTTGTCTTTCATTAAGGTGGCTTCTAGAGCCCTAGTGAACAGTGAGCATCAAAGACCTAGCTTGATAGTGTCTCCTTTGGTCAGCTCTCTTTTATTTATTGGTTTGGTTTCAGCACTGATTATAGGATGCAGTAGACCTGCTCAGTGTGAGCAGGTGCAAAGTATTTGCCTGTCAGGGGTACAAGAAACCTAAGTGTTTAGTCAATGAAGAAAGCAAATGAAAGAACCCGAATAAAACTGCTATCTTGAGTTGCTGTTGGAAAATAAAATGCAGAACTTCACCTACCATGAAAATTTTATAGAATGAATATTAATGTTATGAAGAGAAGTAGGGTGGATTTGCATTATGTATTTGATGGTCCCTGGAGCGCAGATACTGACACAGACTGGTGACTGTGTTAACTATAGCCAAATTTTAATTGAAGGTGATCGATTGTTGAGCATTCTATTAATTAACCTCTTTATTCTGTATTTTCCGACAGAATCTGAAATGTCCTTTCAAAGTAAGCTTTTGAGTTTAACCATCAAAAAATATGGACATGATCTTCATTCACAAAAGGTGTCATGTAATATCAATCCAGGAAAAAGAAGGAACGGCAGGTGTAATACAAGTGGATTTGAGCTCAGAAATGGTTTAATGAAAACCAAAAACTAAATCCAGGCTAGTTATTTGTCATTTCAAAGCTAGAAACCCAGTACTCAGAAGCTCATAAGGGACTTGTCCTCATAATACAGAGGTAAGTTCTCACAGCTCCATTTGAGTAACAAGAAGGCAATAAATTAATTTCTTAAAAAATCATGCCTGGAAGATTCCTCTCCCCTCCCCCCCCAGTCCCCCATCTAGATGCAACCAGCTTTGTTTGCTTTGAGCTTTTATTTCTCCTCTCTATCTTGGATTTAAAATTAAATACATGTTCAACCACAAAAGACAATTTTTTTTTTTCACTGGTTCTGCATTATTTGCTAGCAGGTTTGTGCAGTATATCCGATTTCTCATCTTGGCATAACACAAAGGTCAGATTTGTGATATGAATGATGAAAATAGTTTTTCCAGGATGAGAAAGGGTGCTTGTTTCCTAATGCAAAACAACCTCTTTCTAAATCATGTACTTTTCTCAGTCTTATGTGCTGTGAAGGAACCTTCTACATACAGTGACACAGAGAAAGTGAGGGATCCTTCAGTTAATACCAGTCACTACGAGCAGCTGTTCTACATCTAATCAGGCATCACTCCATCACTCTCCAGCTGCCCCACAAATGGCATCTTTGAAGCACCATGTCAGTGAAAGTCTAATGCAAATTTCAGCACCTTTACTTTACAGTGCAAAACAGATCATGATTCATAGAAAACTGGAAGGAAAACAAGGCAGTTAAAATGATTTACTTGTTTTGGGATGGCACACTGTACCGTTCAGTTTGAGATTTAGGGTGGGATTAATCTAAACACTGAAGTCATCTCAACGCTTGGAGGACTCAGTCAAATGAGGGACTCTGCATTCCCTCAATGTGTGCCCAGGAAAAGAGATAGACACCACCAGACGGTGATCACCCAATTCCAACATGAGTGTCAGAGGTAGTGTGATGAATTGCTTCTTAAGGTACCTATCTCTTTCCACTGACTACAGGGGAAACACAGACTAGACATCTTATTTTATAAGCTAAAATTAGGTGAGATTAAGGCTACCCAGCTGCTCCAAAGTCAGGCAGCATTTATTTTTCTTTTACATACTTCATGGGAGGCGCAGATAGCAGGATCAGAAAGGATGAACAGAGCTCAGTGAGTGCGTAGTCGTTCAATATTTCTTCTAAGACTCATCTCTCAACATGTGCCCCATCCATTGTTTACTGCACACCATCTGAATGCTGCCCTGAACAGAGAATCACTCATTTTCTCATGGGCTTTTCCATTGTGCTCTCATTGTAGTACTCTATTTCTCTGCAAATACTAATCATCTTCCCAACACCCTCGTGGTATTAATATCTTCCTCTTACATGTTGTGAGTGGAAATGCTGAAAAAAAGTAAAACCAGTCCTCTAATATTGTTTCCCCCACGTAATATGCTTTCCAGCTGGATTTTTCAGAGTACTTAGTGATTTTAGGCCTTTATAAGGTCAAAGTACAGTTCCTGTTCCCTTCTGCTGCAATTACCCGTGCTTAGCATTCAGCTGAGCAGTCTCTAGGTGTTTTTAGATGGATGTGCAGAAAAACAAATTAAAAACAGGTACTGAAATGCCTCCATTTGAAGTTTTCTGCCATATTCATGGCACACTTTTCAACATTTGCAACCAAGCAGATTTAAGCCTTTTTCACTGTTCAGTTTTGACTCATTCCCTGTCTGAATGCACTTCCTGCATTTCCTCTCCTGGCTGGGAGATCTGTGGCTTTTTGGGTGGCTCACTGCTAGATGCTTCATATACCCTCAGACATAAACAGCTACAATCCAAGCAATGTCTCAGGCCCCTGGCTGATGTGAACAAGTTCTGTAAGACTATGCCTAGAACGGAGTGGAGGGTGTATACTGTACTGAGGACAGAAAGGGTCCATTGACAAGTTAAACAGAGAGGCCCATAAACAGAACTTGAGCATTGGACCCCTGATCATGAACATTGATGGCTCTTTCCCTAAAAGAAATTCACATATGAAGAAGGGTAATTAAGTCATGGACCTCCACAGCATCACAGAGATTACAGAAGAACGTGCTTCATGGCACTGACACTCACCCTGCTAGAGGAGCTGTTCCTGAGTAGTGCAGGTATAAACCTCTGGGTGCGACTTGGGTTTCAGCAGCAAGAGTTGGTCCTTGCTCCCTTTACTTAGCAGAAATACTCCTCCAGAGCTGTGCAGTGGGAGCGGGCCCTGCTGTAAGACAGAATGGCTTGCCAATATTTGGCTGAAGGGTGTGACCCTCCTCTTTCCGCAGCTCTGCCTGCGTAGTGTCAGGCTTGAAATAAATGCATTGAACAGTACATGCTCTTCTACTACTTTGTTATGAAAACACTGGTAATAGTGTTGTAACTGGGATGGGCTAAAGACACAAGAGCAGCAGGCTTTGCAGGAAGAAGGTCTACTTTTTATTAATTATAAAATAATTTAAAATACTTTTTAAATCACCTTGCTCTGTAAATCATGCTTGTATTTCAAAACCAGATGGTTTTTTTGTGTAAAACACCCCTGACCCCTAAAAATAAAAATAAAAAAGAAAAAAAGTTGGTTTTTTTTTTTTCCTTTTTTCCTGAAAGGATTGCTGCCAGAAAAATGTTTTTGCCAATGCTGCGATCTGTCCAGGCTGTGTGGCAGGGGTACACCAACTGGATATATTAGCTGGTGAGCCTTATTATTTTAGTGAATTTCAATTACTCAATTAAAATAAAACAGTGTTTCTCTTAAGAATAAAAGAAAAAAAAGCTACAGGAAAAATTTAGAATAAAAGTCATTAATACCATGGTCTGATTTTAATTTAATCCAAGTTAAATCAAGATAAGCACGAATGGTAAATTAAGATAAGAACAAACTGTTTATAAAATCAGCATAAGTCTTGGCTTGAAAATTGATATAAAAATACTGAATAGGATATTCAGTATTGCCAAGCTAGTAGATTTCCAAAGCCAAATGTGGGATTAATCAGAGTTCATTAATCTTCATTTTCCATCTGACCAAGTACAACAAAATTTTATCAACCTCATTGGTCATTTTTACCATTTACATTTTTTAGTTTGCATAAACCACTCATCTATTGCTCTACTCCTGCTTTTAACATGTATATTTTCTGTAGGAAATTGTGCAAAAAATAGATTTGACATTGCACTGCGTCTGTCTTCACAAGTCCTTCTTGATCTCCGCATCCATTAGCTGACTGCAATACGGATTTATCTCAGTCTACTTCTTGCACCATCAAGTTCTTTAAATGAAGTTCTGCCCCTGTACATGAAAAGACTTCTTAATTCATAGTTTCACATGCAGAGATTAACAGTAGAAGGTTATTAACAGCGCAAGGTTATTAAAAGTGCAAGGTTATTAAAAGCATGTTTAATATTATTTGAACGATAGCAGAATCCTATGGAATCCCATTTCAGTATAACTTTATTAGTGACAGAAGTATTCAGCTAATTCCATGCTTTTTCCTAGAATGACCAATAATAATTTGCAGCAAATCAGTATGCATTTTAAGCTCCTTTTCAGCTAGAAGTCGACAATTTTGTGGTCTATTAGAGACTGTGTAAGTGCTGAGAAATGAATGCACTTTACCACTGGTAAAGCTTATAATAGTATTACTATTATTTCACAGAAATTTCTTTCTGGTTTACATATAATCATCACAGATACATTTGGAAGTTTTTGAGTTCAAGCCTAGCATACAGTAGGCTAATTTCCTAAACTGATGAGAGCCAGGTCCCGCCATGTTTCACTTCAGTGTAATCCAGGGAGGAGGAGAACAGGGGAAGCACAGAGGCTCTCTAGCAGCCAATTTGGTTTGTACAGTGCTAGAGGTAACCGTTTCTGGGTCTAACTGGGGCTTATAATTAGCTTTGTAACTAATTCTCAGCAGAAGGTCTTTGCCCCCATAGTTCAGCAGACAGCAGGGATAGCCCAGGAGTGTGTTTCCCCCTGCCTTGCCACAGGCATCCACAAGGGCACTAACCTGACCAGACCTGTGACTAGGAAACATCTCAAGATCCCTCACAACACCTGTGCTGGAGGATGATTCCACCACCAAGCCATACGTCAGGTGTAAACATCTTAAACTGCCGTGACTGCTTATAAAGTAATCAGAAGTCTAAGCTCTTAATCAGCAGCTACGCTGAGAACACCATAGACTTAAAGGAGTCAGCTAATACATGAAGAGCATACACCTACACGTACCAAACAAAACTCTTCTTCTTCAAGACAAGCCCAGATAATACTTTCCCTGTAAAGTTTCAAAATCTCACAATTGGTCTCAATTCTTATTCATTTGTGATTTTCTCACAAATTTCTTGCAAAATCAACCTAGATGTGCAAATATGTACTTATTTTAAAAAAACCCTTGTTCTTCTTTTCCACTAGAAAAATAAAAGGATGATCTACTGTTGAAGGATAGACTTGTTTTAATTTTGTAACCAAACTATGCTTAACCCTAGGAGCCTTGTTTTAAGAGCACTTGTTTGTTTATTTAAATTCCCTGCTGTTGCACAGCATCTGCAGTATATCCTGCAGATCCTTATATAGATGAGCCACTGGCAGCTATCAGCTCTTTTTAATCTTCATATCGTCCAGCCCTACTCAGACAAGGGCTGTAGTGTAGTTCCAGACTTCATTTTCTCTGGTGGCAAAACCAATTTAACAGATTTCCATCCTTTCTCACCCCAGTTACTCATTCCCTTCCACAATTTATCACCTCTTTAGCTGTGTCCATGTTGCAGGACAATGAGTGTTCAGTGCCATTCTCTAGAACAGATTAGTGAAATAATATGGGTTGAAAAGACTTTTTTTTGGAGCATTTTTCTTAGCTTAGGACATTTTGCTGATCATATTGAGGAAAATCTTATCAATGACTCCATTGGCAGAACCGAGGAGGTAAATATCAGTGAGGAAATGGAAGCAAGCAGCTAGAGAAGAAACATTGTCAGAGGGAAAATTATTCATGAACCTTCATGCTTAGATACTGCATGTTTTAGTTCCTCCTCTGGAGAACCAGAACTGTTTTCTACGATACGGAAGTCCTGTGGTGCAAAGAAATATTGAAAACAAATTTAGTCATAACTATGAAATCCACAGATATCACAGAATACTTCAGAATTTTTATTCAGAGAAAAAAATTGTTATTGGATTCCTAATTTTATAGGCTGTTCAGCTTTCTGCCTGACTTCTGCATTTGCAGCCCTGTAAGAGCTGACTTCGCTCTTTCCAGTTGAAGAACTGCTTTTCTGATTCAGAAGAGGGTTTTGCTCCACCATCATGCACAACTTTTCATTGCCTGGCTTTTTAGCCTTAAAGTGTGAGATAACTGACACAGAACAGACAAAAGCTTGAATACATAATCTGTGACATTTGTGAAACACACAGTATTCTTTACACAGTGTATAGAAATAGCCAAAAAGAAATTGTTAAATCTGTGTCTGGGTTCTCAACAATGAAAACCCTGGAGTTACCTTGTCTTTAAGCACGGGCAGTAGATATGGAGGGTGTACCTACCCAGTTGGAGTGGTAACATTTTTAGACTCATGTTGAAGTATGGATAGCTT
The DNA here is from genome assembly GCF_004027225.2 of Strigops habroptila. Taxonomy (NCBI): domain Eukaryota; kingdom Metazoa; phylum Chordata; class Aves; order Psittaciformes; family Psittacidae; genus Strigops; species Strigops habroptila. The sequence continues at coordinate 64,496,447 of NC_044278.2, read as the reverse complement.
TGGTAGTGGTTACTTTACAGAGAAATGCCTGGGTAGCTCAGCTAGTGCACTAGGTGCTCACAGCCTCCAAGGAAGAGCAGTTCAGCAAAACCATTGAAGGAAATGGTGAAAAATAGAGACTATTTCAGCCAACACATCACATGAGCAGAAATGAAGAGGAAGGTGAGGCCCAGACTGGGATATCGGAGGGGTTGTCAGAATCAGGCCCAGTGAGGGGAATCGGGGCCATACATGGAGTTCTGGGCTGTGGGCATGGTAAGGGGACTCCCTGGGCTGGGCAGGGGAGGGAGGTCCTCTGTGCCCCTGGAGTCATGACAGTCCAAGAGTCAGGTCAAGGACTGATGGGGTGAGGGAGGATAACATAATGCGATAGACCTGCGAGAACTCATTTGCCATGGGTTAGGTGAGAAATTACAGTGAAAAAACCCTAGCAGATTTGCAGTTCAGCAGTTTGCTGAATGCACTTTGTTATCATATCATATAGAAATAAAACATACTCTGCACCTCTAAGCCACTGAAAAGCTATCATAGAATTACTGCAACCAATAAACATACCACAATGGAAACAGAAATGTGAAGTAAATTTTAAGGCCTCATCTTGCCTTGTATGGAGGGGAGTCCGCTCTGTTGTTAAAATGCCACAGATAAGATTTTAGAGACAAAAGTTCTTGCAAATATATTTTCATTCAAGCCTGCCTGATCCTGTCTCCTTCCTGCTCCCACTACATTCCTGAGTAAAAAATCAAAGTTTGATACGTGTCTCTCTCATTGCTTGCCTTTCCCTCTTATCCCAAGTGTCTCTGTGGGCTATTAGCACCCAAAAGGATCATAAATATTTTGCCCCCTTTTTTCCAATTTCATGAATAGGTTTTTCAAAAGAATAATTTCTCTTTTTTACTAGAAGATTTTCTGAAGGACTGAAAAGCTCCCTGCCATCTTTCATAGCAGAGGGATGGGCAGTGGGTTTCAGAAGGGTAGCGTCTGGACGTTCTGGCAGGCATGCCTGCCCTGATCCCCCCACTGCCCATTCCCCGCTCACCCTGCCCACATCTCAGTTGCTGTGTGGCAAAGACAACTGAGGAACCAAAGACACACTGTTACGTCAGCTTGTTCCTAACAAAAATGCTCAACTACAAACCTCTAAACAGGAGGACTTGGTCCATAGAAGCACCGAGATGTGGGAAGGATCTGTTGTGCCCGTTATACAGCTGCCTGCTTTATTGTGCTTGCCTCTGAGTTCCTTTCATTCAAACTCTTTAAGAAAAGAAAAGTCTTGCTTTTTCCAATTATAAACCCCACTGTACTTTGTTTGGAGATGGCTTTCAGAAGAAGCAGTTGTTCTAAGCTATACTGTTTAATGTTTTATTTTGAATTTGAGATAAGAATGTGTCCTCTGCAATTCTCTTACTGCTACTTTTGGAGAGTTTATATTTTATATGAGGAGGGATCACATCAAATAACTAAAACATGCTTTTTCCCCAGTGATAGCTTCTAATTACTGCTTAACTATAAAACTGAATGAGGAATTAAATGGCCAGTAGAATGATAGAGTTCAACATACACATTCAAAATGAAAATTAAACTCATCTGGGAGTGAAGGGGAGAAAATCAACAACATATGCAACCCATTTTATAATTCAATACAGTCTTGAACATTTCAGCTATTGCTTCAGCTTGGCAGAACTAAAGCCAGAAAAAGGCAGATTACCAGAACTCCCCAGCTTTAGGGTGTGTATGAAGACATGGTGATTTATTTTGTTGACTTTCTCTACTGACCTTTATGTTCTGATTTGTTGATGTATAATTATGATAATGGTTCCATAGGTCCAAAAAGTCTTTCTGTTCCAGGTATCACTTTCAAGCTGTCATTTCACAATATGCTGTCCTTAACCATTCATTCCTGCCTCCACATATTGTACCACCTCCACAGTTGTGTGTCAACACAACTGTTTGTGGAACTGCAATCTAAACTGGATCGCTGAACTGATTTGGCTTAAAAATAACATTTGTTTTGGAGGGGACAGGGCATGGGAATGAGCAACTGGGGGCAGAAAAGGGCTGACTGAGATGGGGGAGGAGAAAAGGTGGGAAGTCAGTAAACTAGTTTTACCACTGAAGTTGAACTATTGTGAAACTGAATTCATACTCACCTTTTAGCTACCACAGCCATGTTTTTCACCTAGTATTAATCAAATTAGTCACATTGAGCTCTCATTCTCATAACATTTAATACAAACAAGGGGACAAATTTCATGAAGAGCTTATGAACGGTCAGTCATAAGTACATCCATTCCATATACTGCTCATGTAATACCAAATGAATCAGCAGCAAACAACGCTACTGCAAATGTCTAACCCAGACCTCAGGATGGTCAGTGAAGGTAAACCTGGCTAAATAAGCAAGAGCCAGGGAGTAAGCTCTAGCCCTGGTCTTAATCATTGCCAAGGGTGATTTGTTATCTCACTTGTTGGTGCTGCACTGGCATGTCACATCTTGCTCATTCGACGCAATTCTTATATAAGAAGGACTAACCTGAAGCAGTGTGGGTACAGGTCAGTGGAAATACATGGACTTCAAGCCAGTTACTCATTCCTATCCCACTTTTGTTATGCAATATCAAGAGACCCGTCTGCCCTTCCTTTGCTTTCATCAGGCTTTAGGTCAGGATCCAGAAACTGGAATGCCAAAACAAGTTATTCATAGTTGAATTTCACATAAAGAGACGTAAGCAACACAAATACACTTGTGCCCCCTCTGTATGTTTTTCTTAAAATAGATCTGGAACTAAAGGAATTCAGGGACTGAATTAGAAACTGACTCAATGAAAAGATGATTCCTTCTTGTAAAAAGTCACCATGATTACCTAGTGATCTGGAATAATAATTTAATGACATCAGTATGTCAAGTAAACAATTCCACAACCAAACAGTGGAGTGACCCACATGTAATTCCGTTATTTATAGCGCAAGTATCAACAGTAGGTAAAATTGTAATTAAATATTCTAATCAAATAGCTGCTAAAATCATTGCTAATGTCATCAGCGTGCATAATGGTTCTGTCATATCTTAAAATAAAATTTCATGTATTTATGTCAGCTTTCTCCTAATGAACAATCATTTCCCAGATGCCCTATCAATCCACATAAATAAAAAGCCTAAGTAATTTGCTAACTTGTAACAGTAAGGATATAGCTAGACTTCTGTTAGCAAAACACCCTTGGGATTATGACTAGAAGCAAAGTGACTTTCTTTAATAGAAAAATATATGATCTTATGTCCTCTTGTGAAGAAAATCAGCACCAACAAATCAGCATTTCCTAATTTTCTACTAATTATTCTACTAGCTGTAGACGCACATATAGTTGTGATTTGCAATCTATCCTGTTCTGTATTACGATACAACTAAGTACAATATCTAAGTTAACATATCAAAGTAAATTCGATGGAGAAAAAGAAGTCAAGATTTATGATTACTCTGAATGTCATCATGCCTATGAACACTGTTGATAGAGTAGTGGGTAATGTTTGTGGGCAGAGATATTCAAATGCTCTTATTTAGTTCTACTTAAGCAAAAGTTATTTTTCAACAAGTTCGTGATTGTCACTGTCGTAGATCAATTAACGCCCCGTGTGTTATCTTTTGCTAAAAGTGCTACATAATTCGTCATGTACTGTGCCTCCTATAGGGAACATCTGACAGTGAATGACCCTCCAGAAATATTTAATCAGTCTTGAATTTACCAGGGAAGCTGCAGGGGGAATAGGTTCCCTTCTAGCATAGGATGCCATAGTGTGTAAGATTTTGCCTCCTGCATCAGAGGCAGAGCAATGTGAGCATCCAACTCCTCCTTCTGATCATGAATGTCTTTATCCTGGTAAGAAAAATCTTTACTTTCTTCATATTATTCCAATTTCATCCACAGGCACTGGAAAGGTAAATAACCCCTCCCCATCCCCCCAAGAATTTACAATACAAAACTCACATTGCATTTTTTTTTTTTCATGGAAGTAATCACCAGATTCTAATTGAATGCAATCTGTATATTGTTACACCTCAAAGAAGAGTTCAGAAGGAAATGACAGTCTTTGCCTACCTGCAAATGCCTCCATGTTTTTATAACATCCAAACGAGGCAATCATAATGGAAAAGAAGATCCAGTGAACAATGGCTCTGTAAGTGTGTTGTATGAGGAGACACAGAGTTCAAAGAATATTGTTTAATTGACTCTTTGAAATAGAAGCAACAAGCAGGATGATTTTCCCGATTCTGGAATAGGAAGATCTACGGTGTCTAGAGTGACAAGTGATTTCTGGGCCATAATTTCACACTACAAAGAGTTTATCTGCAAGACTTTCAGTTCCATGTTCAACCACACAGCATGGTGCCACAAAGAAATTTTCAGCAGATCTGAGCAGGTTTGCTCTCAGCCATATGCCACAGTGCAGGGTGGCAGGAGGAAAAAGGGAAGAGAGTATCTAAATCCACTGTTTTCACTGAGCACTTTCTGCCATGAAACGACATCTGGAATGTATTAGTTTTCAGATACATTAGGCAAATCAAAAGACTAGAAAACACAAGCTCTTTTAAATCATTAAATACCTTTTAATAACAGTTCAGACTAAGCTGCCAAAGACTGACACACCAAAATTCATAAGCCATTCAAAAAAAAAAGAAAAAAAAAGAGTATATTTAGCTCTAGGAGTTGTTTATCTAATGCTTAAAAGTAAGTTATGCCAACCAAGGAGTACAAAGATCTTTCTTTATGGATTTTGATCTGTCTCAGGCAAGAAATTTTGTTTTAATTAACTTTTCTGATGTACAGATATCAGTTTCTTCTTGTAGGCATTGAAAAACTCTGTAAGAAAGTGGTGGGTCCCAATAAAAAAAAGGAATTAAAATCTGCAAAACATTACTGGCAAGCCTGACCAGATAGCTTTTAAAGCTATAGCTAAGGTCATTACAAAAAGCAGCTGAAGTTACTGTGAAATAAATTAATTGTTTTGTGGAGGTAGCTGGCAAAAATTATATTCCCTTATAAATGGAAAAACAGTGAGAACTATTTCTAAAATACCTAGAAGCTGTGGGTTTAAGCCAGTTTTCCAGCAGCTTTATAGCTAGTAAGATCTATAGAAAGCATACGATGTCTTATGTTTCTAAATTTATAACTAATAAGAAAAAAATCAACAAGTCTGTACAAATGGATGTATTTTGCTTCAAAATTTAGCCACAAATTAATACTACTTGCTTAGATTCATATTAAAAGCTATGTTTAAAAACTCCAGTGTATTGAATGGGGACCACCATGACCCCTCTTCAGGTATCAGTGAAAAGCTCACCATAGTTTTATTAATGGTTAAGAATAGTGTTGTCAGTTTTCCCAGTATAAGTCATGAAGCTGAGTAGGCAATTATGTAAGACAGCTTTCAGTAAGTATGGAATGACATAAAATGGGTCATTTTAGTCTCAAAACCCTAGGACCATTTTATGAAATGCTATGTCTTTTGCTCCTGACAGCTTCAGTAAGTTTTAAGGGTTGTCTGTATCTCAAAAATCTGTGTTTTGCTAGAAGTTATGTTGATAAATTTTTGAGGTTGATTACTGCATATTACCAAAATTAATTAAAAGTAAATTTCCAGATACTAGTAAGGATTCAAGAGAACAAAGAAAACAAGATGCTCAAGGACAAGATCCCTGGCTGTTGTAAATCAGAACAGTTCCTAGGTTTTGAAGAATGTGTATTAATCTGTACCTGCTAAAGATTTCATGCTGTAAGTACACAGTATACAAATGCAGACAACAGTTTAGTGAATTCATTTTTCCCCTGAGGGTCTACAGGGGACCCTACAGAGGACAGCTTCTTGCTCATCCCATCCACTCTTACTCAAAACAACCTGCACATTCAGAGCCTACCCAATGTGATCAAGACTGGGGAAAACAAACTCATAAATTATCTAGGATCAGAGACCTGGAATTTTGGGAAAAGAGTTTTTGTTCCCATGTTTTGTTGCACTTGAAGACTTACCTATTGAGAATATTTTTCCAGTCTTCAAGGAGAAACGTGGCAGTTTCTTTCTGAAATGCAGCTCATTGGCTAGGGTCCCCTGGCAGCAAGAACATCATTACTGCAGAGCACGTAGAAGCCCTAGGAAACCAAAACACTATGTTCACTTCCCCATGGACGATAAGTTGTCTTCTGAAAGGTACCAAACCAACAAAACTATAAGTCCAGAAAAACAGTGAACTTATAGAAAACCAAGTAATTTTTCACCGCTTTTACAAATATGTCTGAAAGAATATAGTGTCCATGTGTATTACCAAAGACTAGTTCCTCACCAGTGAATCCTGCAGGAGGATAGTGGCTGGTAGAAACAAGATCAGCTTCATGTCTGAAATAGCATATGATGCAGAGTAATGAGAAGGATAGGCTGAACTGTTAAGAAATTAATGTATTTCAAAGTATGTATGTTTCATACATGAGGTCACTTCAGGAGGGCTGCAGGAGTAGGTTAACAGAGTCAGCAACTTCAGTGGAGGAGGAGAGAGAAAGCTAAATTGACTTGAAATATAAGGGTAAGTGCTTACATTTTGTGCTCTCGAAGTGGCATCTGGGGAATTAAAAAAATTAGCAAGAACAGTCTGAGAACAGTGCTCCAAAAATTTTAGGATCAGATATATCTGTTCTTAACACTTAAATTTATTTGCAGACTGCGCTATGTCTTTTTATTTATGAAGGTTTATGGCAAGCAGTTTAAATGGTTCCAAGGACCAGATGTGGACAGCTTCCTACAGCCTTTTATTACACAGTCAAGGAGTGGCATAATTTTCATCTACTGCTGATTACCATTTAAAACTGTTTTATTTTACAGAGGTCTTATTGGACTACTTTCAATTGTCCTGAAATATAATTGCAGTGATGGCTTAAGGTCAAAGTCTTGAATAATGGTTTGCATGATAGAGACTATCTCTACAAGGAAGCCTAGAAATGTCTAACCCCCCTCCTCCTGACCACCAACAAGTTTGTAACTGACATACTAGGAATTTGCTTTCTTTGGAGCTGAGCAGCCATTGTAACACTACTGCTTATATTCTTAATTTTAAATGGCAGTTCACTCGATTATTCTTTAGGAAGTGCCTTAGCTATCTATATCTGCCACATAAGTCCACCAGAGAAAGCTTTATCTCTCTTCTTGCTTTGCTAAAAACTGACAAAAATTATTAAGAGATAAAGTGAATTCTGATGAGCATTTCTTTTTTGTGCCATCAATATTTCACTTCACATTGGGTAGAAAAACTAATTATATATCCTTAATATAGTCATTCTACGGTAGATTTTAGAAGGGAAAAATGCATGGAGTTGAGATCTGGCAAAACAAAATACATCACTAAAATTCAATTAAAGGGTACCAACATCACCACGTGGAGGAACTGATCGGGGACTCTTTACATTCTGCATCTAGTTGCCTGGCATATGTCAGCGTCTTCAAGGTTACCCCTTGTCACATGAGAGGCATCAGTTTCCACTGAGCATGGGGTTACTGTTACAGCAAGCTTAAATCCGGAATGGTTGTCCTCCCCCGTTCGTAACAGTGTTTAAAGCATTTGTGCCTATCTCATGAGCTCTTTCTGGCCTAAGGACTTTTGCGATTTTACAGTCCAGGGTACAGTGTGTGCTGTGCTCTGGAATATCTACTATCTGTACTGCACACACAGCTGAATCATTCTATAGTAAGTCAAATACTTAATACATTACAGATTGTCCCTTGCCTATAGATTTCTTTCTACTCATAGTAGACTAGCTAAATCTTTTTGTATACTACTTCTATTAAACCTAAACCTTGCAGATATATTGTCTTAGTTGCCTTATATATTTCGTATTAAACTGTGATATGATAATAATAAAAAAGAAATTATTTTTCTTTTCTGCAAATTGACACCCCCTCACCTGGAAACTTACAGATATTTAAGAGACTTCTGAACACATAATGATATTGAAAGACTTTTGGCATACAATAAGAGACTTTGAACTCTGAAACAAAAAAAGTCATAAATTATTGAGTATTGCCATTCAAATCACACAGTTTGTTTCTTAAGCTCCAACAAACAGGTCCATTTATCTTTTGAACTCAACGATCTTTCCACTACTTAGTTGTAATAATATATTCTACATAATTATGGACAATTACTGAAGCACAATAAATTCCACAATTTGCAAAAAAACCCCTATCCTATTTTCATGTCATGAATAGAAAGAAGTCAATGGATTGCTTTTCAATGGTGCTTACCACCTAGCAGCACCCAATCCCACTGGACATAGTGGAATGATCTGTCATTGCAGTGAAAATATGACTTTAGAAGCATGACCCAGTACTAATTTTAGAAGATCTGGAAAAGGCAAACACATTACTATGCACTAGGAACACACTTACGTGTGTAATGTTGATTTTGCATGATTTATTATGCACTTATTTATAAGGCATATATTATAATATCATCATTTATATACTTTGGAAAATTCATGGACTATATCACATATATAAACATGCTTGTAAGGCTAATAATGGAAAGATTGAGGAACACAAAAATGCAGTCTGTGCTTCTATCTTAGTGACTTCATGTACAAGAGGAGGTTGGTTTTGATATGCGTTTGCCTTCCTTTTACGCTTGGAGATGTGATGTATAACCAAGCACATCACTGGTGCTCAGAGCAATTTCCCTCCAGAGAGAATCAAGTTTTAAAGAACACAGAGGGCCACCACCAGAGCACCTCATCAGCAGCATGGGCTCAAGGTCCTCCAGCAGTCATCTTTCGTGCATGCACTGTGTGTACCATAGACCAACCATTGGCATGAGACTTACCATTCTTCTGGATACTATTGAAAGACATTTAAAGAACAATGCAATCATCGGGCATAGTCAATGTGGATTCAAAAAGGGAAAGTCCTGTTTAACTAATTTTTTATCCTTCTATGATAAGGTCACCTGCCTACTGGATGAAGGGAAGGCTATGGATGTATTTTTTCTGGATTTTAGTAAGGCCTTTGATACTATACCTCACAGCATCCTTCTGGACAAGTTGTCCAACTGTGGGATGAGCAGGTTCAAGGTGTGCTGGATGAAGAACTGGCTGAACATTTTTCTTATGTTTTTTGCTATTGTAGCCAAGAATTTTACACTTCAGTTAAAGATCACATTTAAATAGGCAGGTGCTTTGAAAGCCAACTGGTGAAAGAAATTAACAGAAGTTTAGTTTATTTATTTATTTCCTTTAGACAACACAAGAGAATGCAAAGAAAAGTTTCTACAACACATTTTGCAAGAGGGTGTACCATTTCTACTGTGCATTGGCTCACAGATTCCACTGTTTACATTTTTGTTGGTAAATTAATCAAAGGTCATCAAGCTGTGATAGTTTCCCATTCAAACAAATCAAATGCATTTATGTATGAGATGTATCCATGGCTTTCATGCACTGCTTTATCAGTAGGAGTTAACAAGGAGAGATGTGGTTTCCCTCTGCAGGGCCAGCATTCCGCTCATACCATCAGAGAGTAATGCTACTGAGGTTACGAACATCCCTTCTGATGTTTCAAAGCTTCAATTCAAGATACGGTTGGCAGGCAGCAGAAGCTCAAGCAGTATAAAAGGCACAGAACACTGATATAGGAGCTTAAATTAATAAAGGGTTTCTTCCATTATATATTAACCCCTCCTTTTCACAGTGAATTAATAGAGCTCCTTGTTTCTGCAGTGAACAGCCTTCATCAGCAATACTGAGCAGACACTAAGTTTGTTTACTGTCTGCATCTTCAGGTTTAAAATGAGTGACATCATAGCATAAAAATCAGGAATAGTTGCAAGGCACAGGTATGGATTTATTTTGAAGCAGTGAAAAGATCATTTTGGAAGTAAGTTGTATCTCTAACCCAACCACAAAGTGATAAAGATTAAATTTGTCAAAAGCCACTGATGCAAGCCAAAAATGGTATTGCTTGGAGAAAATAGACACTTGGATTGCTGACAATAGAACCCATATTCAAGGAAGCCTGCATTTAGGGAGCACACCCATGTACAGCATTATTACACAGAGCTAAGTTACTTGGCAATGTTTAGTCCCTTTTCCTTTCCATGTCTGCACAGACTTGGAATGAAATATTTTCCCTGCAGTGAGCTTTGTCTACATGTTTTGTGTATAGTTTTAATTTTGAGTACTTGGCTGGTAGTAAGTTCACAGCAGTAGTAGCAGTATAAACAGATTGAGAAGGCCACCTTCCTTCTCAGAAAAAAACAATTAAAAAAAAAGAAGCAATAAATATGAGCTGAAATAAATTCTGCAGATCCTGAAGATGCTATGTATGAAATTACAAGTTAGCTGGGGATTCAGCAACCCATTGCCTTTAAATTCAAAGTGCGGGTATCTTTAACACATCAAAACATGAAGTAAGTATGCTTTCTAAAGCTGATGTCCTCATTCTGGTATGTTGACAGCAAAATTAGGGAAGAAAACGAAAATAAAAGGCTTCTGTAATTGTCAGCATAGAAGAATGCCAAGAAGAACAGGAACAACCTGAAGAAAATTAATTTCTGAAGCTCTGTCAAAACATCATAACTTAGATTTTAGAGAGAAAGGAAAAGGTACTTTGAGTAGAGAGAGATTCTTTTAACCAGGGAAACAAGGCAGTAGTCATGTTGCCTGCAATGCGAAATGTCTTATTAATTAAAGGTTTCTTCCCTGTTTTCTGTGGGAAGTGGAAACAGAGAGCCAAATTCCTGTCCCCACTAATGTCTGATTTTACAAGCAGCAAAATATTAATCAAAACTTTAGATTCATACAATGCTTAGTGCCCTTAGGCATCAAAAGAGATGCCAGAGAAGGACAGTATTGCTCTCTGCACTTTTTGGACCAGTTTTCACCTATTCCTGCAGTCCTTGTCTCAGGCAAAACTCCTGGTAATGCCAAAATGTAAACCATGCTCATTCTGAGACCCAAGCAAAGCTAGGTCTAGCACCTCTGCTCTTTGGGGGATCAGGCCTTCTTTTGATAGCAGGACAACACATGTGTGAAAGGTAGAACATTTGCCTGTGAAAACAAACATTTTCTTCCTGCCATGTAGATGAAGTACCAGTGGCCAAATATCACCTTAAATATAAGTAATAAAATGTGAAATGCTCAGAGCCAAAACAAGATTAATGCTGTATTTTGAGGGCGGGGCTAAGAACTAGAAAAAGACTGCAGAGGGCTTTTAAGCCTTAACTTCTAGCAAATAATTGGCAGCAAATGTCTAACAATTTATATGAGGGAATAAAAATATTCATTGTGTGTGTATGTGTGTTGGCTTTGAATACCATGGTCACCCTCCAGCTAAGTTGCCATTTACATCTGCCAGCCAGCAGCCAGACACCAGTGGGGAGTTGGCAGAGCCCTTATGGTCTCATTGTGTGTGAGTCCAGCCAGGGAGCAGAGCCAAGACTCCTGCTTGGTCTCTCCCCAGCAGCCAGAAGCAGTAGCTCCCTTTAGCAAGCTAAAAATGACCTCCCTACCTGCTGGCCAAGCCCAGAAAAGTGCTGAGCTTTGGGTTAGTTCAGACGGACACTGCTCCCTGCACAGCCCACCATGTGACTCCTGTGACTGTCGGCATGTGGTCTGTTAGGGGCTCTTTGACAAAGGTTGATAGATTTCACTTGAAACTCTTCACCACCTCAGAGTTTCGGCCTATGATTTAGAAGCTTTCAGCATGTTACTGCAGTCCCAATAGGTAAAGCAAAATCAAGTTATCAGAAGAGTATCTCCTCCTGCTATTGTTCCAGCAGGAAAAAAAAAGAAACCTAAGAAAAAAATGGCAAACTGATGAACTTTTTATTATTATTTAACTTTTTATTATTATTTATCGACAAGAACAGCTCCTGTCCTAGGGCAAAGTCAAAACCCCTGTCTTGTAAAGCTGTAAGCAGACGTAGAGATGGTGGTGTCTGAAGGAAAAGATGCTCAGATCAGCCAACCTGGTGCGATGGTTCCACAGGCCAGTTTACTTTGATTTACCTTTTTCTAGTGAGGGAGAAGGAGTTGCTGGATACAAGCTTTGCTGTACTAACCCACGTGTGGGTTGTAGAGGTGAGCACATAGTGCGGTACCACAATTGTCACAAGGTCAGTGGAGAGTAGGCGAAAACAGATGGAGAAGAGGCCTTCCATTGAGTATGGGAGATGAAACAGGAAAAGACAAGCTTATTCTCTGCCCTTAGGCCACCCAGGGCAGCTCTAGGACGTGTATGAGGTAGTTCTGGTGAGGAAACTTCCACAGCAAGCAAGAGCCTTTTGACCAGAGCGAAGTCCAGCAACACAGTGCAGACTATGCACTAAGAGGAAGGTGTGAATGAATCTACCTCTTCCTTTCCCAGGACATTTTAGAAAAACTTTGCTTTTATTTACCTGGAAGTCATCACAGAAGGTGATTCATTAACATATTTATGCACTGATGCAATCGTAAACATAGATATACTTTATACCTGGAAACATAAAGCACCCAGGGTCCAGCTCTGTAAACATGAACACATTTTATCAACAGATGCACAGCATATCATTACATTCACAGTGACGGACATATTGCCTTCAGTCACTCAATACATTGATCCTACACAAACAGGATTATTCAAAAGGTTATATTTGCATTTTGCACATGGAAGATGAAATGGTGGCAGCAAGTCCATAATTAATACTCTATTGTTTCATTCAAATTTGGTTTTGCTCTAATTTTCTTCAGTCTCCAGGAAAATTTCTCTCAAGCTCAAATATGCTGCCAGATGATATTTTTACCTGTCCTGTTCATTTTATCCAGGTAAGTCCTTTAGAAGCGGGAAATGAAAAATCATTTATAAAGAAGCTAGGAAATGAGGTGGAGTGGGGTGGGCCACAGCTGAGATTTTCACAACCTTGAGAGGATTTTTGTATTTAGAAAACAAAAAAAGAAAATAAAGTTAGATTTTAAGGCTATTAGTATAAAAATATGAAGTTTTAATGAGTTTTTATTTACTTTTGCCAATCACAGCAGTAAAGAATGGTAAGTCAGGAAAAAATTAATGAGATTGGCTTAAACATAAAATTTTACATATGATAAATTTGCAGTTCTTTTTATTTATGTCTGGTTTTAAGCCTTGGGCATCTGTATAACAATGATGGCTAGAAAAACTATTAAAAAATGGAGAATCTTCTGTATCTAAGGGAAATGGTTAAAAGAAAAGCATGATGTTACAAAGCACTGTAAACTGATGTATTATCTAAAGTTTTTGGAATTGCGGAGTAATTTCAGTACTAGAAAATGCTTTGTGATAACAGATAATTTGGACCGTCCATCACCAAAAATGCTGACGTTGGAATTTAAAGTCAAAAAAGTTTCGTTTTTAAGGTTTTGGGGTTTGTCTACAAAATGATGGGGGGGGGGGATGAACTGCAGAAAATGTTTGAGCTCAAACATTATGCCTAATAAAAAGCATTGTGTGTGTTTTATTTTTGTGACTAACCTTAGCCAGTAATTTAATCTGGAACATTTCAGATCCCAGCACATGCTTTGTAAGTGTGGTGAGTGAAAAATCTCCTGGGAACAGAGAAGTTCATCCTGCTCCTATGGAGTTTCTGAAGTTGAATGGCAACACGGAGGGAAATGGAGAGTGTCAAAAGCTCTGTATGCTGAGGCATTTCTGGGGACAGAAGACTATGCCAGAAGCAAACTCTTCCCAAGTTCCACAGGTTTCTGCAGCTCTGCCTCTGAGAGGAAACCCTGCAGAGTGTAGGAAAAATATGTTTAAAATAGAAAATAAAACTCCTTGAGCTATCTGAATCCCTCATTTGGTGAGTAGATGGGGAGATAATTTTGAAGTAGGTAGTGAATGACATTAGCAAATGGATAGATGGGAGCGAATGAGTGATGAGGCAATGAATAAGTAAGGAAGGAATGAGTGGTAGGTGTGATTTGAAAGGGCATAGCTCAAAGCTGCTCTCTGACAGCCTTAACAGGACACCCCAGGAAAAGATAAAAAGAAGCAGGAGAAACACCTGAGTCACCTGCAAGCTCAGCTGCTGTCAAGCTTTCACTGCCCTTTTTCTTTCCTTTTTTTTTTCTGCCAAACATCTGCAGCTTTTATGCAAGGATTGTAACAATTAGGCCTCTGAAATATACTGTCAGCCCTAATTCCAGCCTAATTAGTACTTTTTTACTTGCTGGTCTTGGAACTCATGATCTCTTTGAATGGAACTTCTAGATAGACACATGAACACGTCCAGCTCTGATAGAATAAACTTACAACACAACTCCTAAAAAGTCTCAGGCTTGCATTACTTGCCAATTCAGCTGGGAGAGCTGAGGCGGCTTGCACCCACAACTATCCCATCCGTCTTCTAGCAGTGGCTGGGTAGGGGCATATATCTCAATTACCTCTGTTTACAGTTCGTCCTATAGTCATAAACAGAAACTGGTAGTGGTTTTATGTTAATTATACATTAATATATCATGCTGGAGATTGCAGCACTGGAGGATTGGATGTCAATCCCATTTAAATCTCTTTCATATTGTGGTTGAAACTTTGAGCAGGATGGGCAGCTGGGACAATGGACACTTCCCAGCTACATCTTTTTCTAAACATGAGTCAAAGCCCAAGTTTAAACAGTCTTCAGCTAGAGTCAATAATACGGAGATCTTAATAAGTTTCAGGCTGGTTTGTGACTGAGAGACTCTGTTGCGTGTTACCAGCAAGGACAACAACCACTTATGAACGTTTTGAAGTTAGTTTAAAAACATCCTCTGAACCACAACACCTTGAGACTGGTAGTGTGAAGAATCCACATTTATTCTGAATCAAATTCCCATTTGAAAACTGACTTTTATTTCTAACATCATTTACCTATAACACCATTTACTTGGGACTGTAAAGGAGCGCATCAAGTATTTGAAAACAGGGTGGTGTACTGCAACTGCCGATTCTTTCACTGATTTCCAAAGTAGTGAAAACTAAGTTTGTTATCCTAGACCTGTGTTTCTTCTACATTGTTGATAACCTGAAGTAGCCTTCTTGATAGCTCAGGCTTACACAAAAATATCCAAAGTACCTAAATGATCCAGAAATTCCACTGTCAAAGGTAACACCTGCCCGCTTTGCATCTGGGTCTAATTTAATGAGGTTAAAGATTTCAAGCCTTCCAGACACTTCAGAGAATAAGATTTTCTGGAGACAAACATTTAGTTGAAAGCACTTTTGGAGAAGACTGCATGTTTCATAATGCCCAGGACAAGTTCAGTAGTTTGGTTTATCTCCTCCTGTTGCTGCTTGTAAGATTTCCATAAGTAAAGGAGAACTTGGTGAATAACTATTGGTCAACAGAGAATATCACTGCTCATAGAGTTCTGCTTCAAACACTTAAGCAAGGGAGAAATCACGAAGTTTTTATTTATTTCACTCACATCTTCTGGTAGCAGAACAGGGAGCTACATTATATCAAATATACAAAGACGGAGAAAGAGAAAGCTTTTGTCAGAACAAAGGGAGAAGAAAGGAGCACACCTACTAAGCTTCTCTTCGAAAAGAAAGGTTAACTGTATATCGAACTGAACACCAGATTAAGCAGCCAGCTATGACATGCATGAGTATTGTATCCTGCAACATAAAAGAGGAAAAGTGATTTTTAAATGGTGACACTGAGTGAAAGAAAAAGATTTGCTATTCAAAAGGAAAGATAAAATGGCTAACATGAGAAGCTCCCTAATTCTGAAAATAAAGATTAAAATAGAATCTGGAAAAAGAACCCCACAACAACACAGTAAACAAAACTGCGTTACATGCTTTGGACTACCACAAAGCTTAAGAAAGGATAGGGCAATATTACTGAACAGAGGCTAAGAGGGGATGAAATCACAGCTGCTCCAGCTCCATCGCTTGGTTAGTGGTCTGCAGTAACAGTGACTGCAGACCTCTACAGACTAGTAGAGAGAAAAACAGAGGGAGTTATTTTCCTCACATTGGCCAGCCGTGAAACTAAAACCCTTAAATCTTTTTATTTTGCTGATTTTTATGACCTTGTTACCTCACCAGTGCTTACAGTAGAGAGTACTGTGTAAAGCGTAGTTCCTCTCTAGAAACAACACTGTTACTCAAGTAGGGTGTTTTTGTAAGAAAGCCAGTCTCGCACTCATATCACATTACAATGCACCCTGGTCAAAGTGAATGGAAACCCACAGCTCACCAAAAAAAAAAATAAAAATCATCCATTCTGCTACTTGCTCTTCCTCCAGAAGTAAGAAAATAGAGTACGAAATAACTCCTCTGGTGACGCACAGTTCAATATGGTTGAAGTGTTATAATGTGTTATTTGAGTCATAACTGACAGGGTGCCAGCCTTACATTTGTTAGAGCAAACAGAGATCAGCTTTAAATTTCCATGCTGTTACGTAACTATGCTATTACTTAAAGGACTACTTGTACTCAAACAAGAAAGGCCATTTACGTTCCTGTTACAGTGCTGATATAATTGTCTTTACTACAGACACATTTTCATACACACACATGTATATATTTAAATATACACATACAGCATTTTAACAGCTCTAAGGAAATGTTCACTATTTGGCCTTAAAGCATCCTCCTTTTTACCAAAGTTTGAGACTTAGGATTGCTGCAGCTAGTGAAGGAAGATGTGACCACATAGTCCAGCCGACCTTGCAAATCAATTCTCTACCAACCTCAGTAGCCAACAGGACTTACACACTAAAATGTAAGAAAGCAACAATCGTATTTGCTGCTGCTAGTTTCCCAAAAGCTGATGCCAGTATAACTTGGCCCTCACTTCCATTAATCAGTCATTAACACAGTCATTGTATTTACCAGGTCTCTATTGGCTTTGTGGGAGGTATCCACTAACAGAACTGTCTACAGAAAAAATACTTCCCGTAACTTTGTCTGGAAGACTGTTAATGAGTAAAACTACAACATTACTACTGAGAGTAAGTTGGGCTCCGGGTTTCGCTGGGCAACGGGTTACCTTGCAATCTAGAAATGACAGATTCTAGGGTCTACCTCTGGGCTAGGCCAGGAAATGGTTGTGCCTAGGTGTCCCTAACACTGCCTGGAGGCAGACCAAACTGGCAGAGCCTCCTGAAACCCAGGGGAGGGGGCTGGCCTTGTGGCAGCTGTTTGCCTTTAGGTTCTACAGCAACCAGCTTACTTCTTTTCAGAGTTTGAATGAAGACAGCAGTGCTATTCTAGCTTAGTTTATCAGAGCCAATCATATGACTAATGACTAATCATTCAAGTATTTATCACTTCAGTATAATTTCTGCATACTATTATTGGGGTTGCACCTTCACTGCTGTGGCTCAGGCATGATTGGAGCTGACACTTGGGGAGCATCTTTCAGCAAAGAGCTTAAAGAGCTTGGGAGCCTGAATACTGACAACAGGTGAGGCTGCTGTTGGCTTGAAAGCAAAAAGAGGAACAAGCCATGACAGCTGTGAGAGAAAGCAGGAGCAACACAACTTGATATCGTCTCCAGGCTGCCCCTTCAGGTCATCTCTGCAGACTCAGGGCTCTTCATTGCCCAGGATCTGAGAAGGGAAGAAGGTTGGTGGCCAGGAATGTGGGCAAAGGGCCTGAACTCAACTGCCCTGAGGCATGTGCCGCTCTGGCAGTGATGTGATACTGCTTGTACAGCCCCCGGAAATGTACTCCCTGGATGGCTGTGCTCCATCTTTCCACCTCACCATATGTTCCCCTATGCAAGCAGTGCAAACACTTGGGATGTCTTCTTTTCTCAAGGAATCCAAGCAAGTTGGTGCCTCGCCTTCTCCAGCAGGATAGCAATGAAGACATAAAGCAACTGAAAGTTAGTCAAATCATGGTATCCCTTTGGGTCACAGCATCTCAAGCTCTTTTCTGTTCTTAGGTTTTTCAATCCAAATGCTAGCAGGGAGAATTTCTTCTGAGATGATTGTGTCATGGGACTTTTCCACTTCTTCAGCTTTTGACGGAGTGTAACTTTTACCAAATTTCTCTTCTGGCAAACCTGCTCAGAGACAGCTAACTCTGGGAAAATTCTGCTATCATACTGGTATTTCTGGATTTCTCCACAGCCTCTCCATCAACACAGGTTGTCTCTCCTATTTCATTTTTCTGTTTGCCTAGGCAAGTCAACTGCAATCTTTTCTCCAGTCCAACTCCTTCCCTAGTCTTTTCCACTAGTTATGAGTGGTTCAGGCTAGAAGACTTTTGTCCTACCAAATGTGTGTGAGGGTTGGGGGCAAGAACATGCTCTATCCTTTCTCAGCAACATAAGGCAAGTTGTGAAGCTACCAGATTAATTCAGGGTTTTTTTCAGAGATCATTCCTATTGGTCTCCATGAAAGCCATCATAAGCTTCACCTTGGAGTGAATGGAGAAGAAGGAACTACCAAAGAAATGGCAGGGCTAGAGACTAAGCATGTAACACAGACAAAATAATTACTCTTTGGCTTATTGTTGAAGGCACAACAGAGTATATCTGGATTCCAGTCCCTTCTCCAAGTTTTGATTTTGTATTTTAAGCAAAATAACTACTGGGTGACATACAGAACTTGTCCTGGAAAACAAAGGACTTCATGCTCTCGGCTCAGTGTTATAGCCACTGAGATGCAGTATCACAAGTATGTCTCTCCGTCTCATTCCCCAGTAAGGCTGCAATCTCTTCTGTACTGTGGCATAACTTTAGTTGGTGGAGAGAAAATGGTAGAGAATGACATGGTCAGATAGATGTTGATTTGAGGGTGCTGGAGTGGGTTTTCCATTTTCCAAGTAGGTGCTCTGGCCACCAAAACATGAAAGAAGAACACTACTTCAATCCAGATTTGTAAGAAATGGAAACAATAACATTGCTTGAGGAGCCCAATCCTGTGGGTATGTTGTGTGCTCTGATAATGCTTGATAGATTAGGATCCTCTGGGTAATTATGCCCAGTGAAGCTGAGCAGCTAGATTTTAATCACACTTCTGAGAACTGAAGTGTTCACAGAGGGTGAGTGGGAAATGCACAGAGTTCTCATCAAGGAGCTTCCAAGTCAAGACAGTACCTAAATGGTAATCTAAAATTGCAGGTTTGGACATATATATTTGACTTTTTGGGGGTTCTGATCCCTAAGTTCTGTTTTACATCTACACTTGTCTTGTAATAATGCCTTCTTGTGACTCCAATCATAAGAACGTGAAGTTTCTACCATGCTTACTGTTGGCTGGAGTTTTGTGAAAGTATGACAATGAATAACTCAGTAAATATGAAACAGCAGCAAGACCCACTTCGTACTGTAAGAAACAGGTCAGATGGCCATCAAACAAAGAAGATGAAAAAATACCTCTGTTAATCGGCCCCAGCATCTGTTCAGAAAATCCTTGGTTCCCAAATACAATCTCAGCCTTGTTCTCTACTGTCACTTACTGACATCTCATCCTCATAGGAGGAAGGCAACTTCAAGTTCTACCTCTTATTCCCTTCGGAACCGTGGCCTATCTATTAGATAGGCCTCCTCACTTCAGGTCATATTCAGGCAGCTGTAACAAAGTCCATGCTCTCGAAGTGCTATGTGGCCAGAAGGTTATCTTTTCCCTTCAAAAACTCCCTACATAAGGACAGAGCAGGAAAAGAATTTTCTGGTATGATTTAAAGGTCAGAAGCCATCAGCCCTGTGTTTGTACGTGGATGCTCACTTGCCTGGACAAGCAAACATGATGCACACAGAGAACAGTGCCATGGTTACTCTTATACTTCAGGCTACAGCTGGTGTTTGGCATTCATCAGCTGGAAAGGAGCCAGTTATTTAGTTACTCAGTTATCATCATGTCTCCACAGGGCATCTCACAGACCAGTAGTACAGCCATCTCTTCTCTCTCACCCTCCCAGCATGGGATCTGCAGTGCCCTGAGATGTCCCCATCAGATGGCCCCAAACACACACATCAAACACATGACTCCCACACCCTGGCCTGTTGCCCCCCATCGTTTGACCCAGTTCATGGAACTCAATCATGGAAGTAACTACACAGCCTGTATTTGCATTCCTGTGAAGGCTGCTTAAGCTTGTGGACAGAATACATTTCACAAGATATGACATGTACAATTTCTACTGTTCAGGATATGTGTACATATTAAAATAAAGCTGTCTATGTAAGTGTGTGCGCTTGTCTGGGGAGAACTGTGTGCAGAACCAGAATTTGGTCTTAGGGCAAAAGTAAGAGAAACACTGCCTTGCAGGCATTTTAAAAAATATGACTCTTAATAAAGTGATGATAATCCTATTTTTAATTTGGCTTCTGTGTCTGCTCAGTAACAATTTTTCATAACGATTTATTGGCCCCAGCTTTTTACTGTGCTCTTCCTGCTAACACTTTAGGAACGATAAAAAGCCTTGTCCTAAAATTTAGTGCTTTATAGATGTCTTCTGGAGAGAAATATCAAAAAGTGGCTTGGGTTAGCCAGATTTTTTTGGCTCTCTCCTTTCTGCTTGGCTCAAGGCTTACTTATTAGACATTTTCATGTTCATATCCCTGGCAAAGCTATACATTCAGAAATCTGGCACATGCACAAAGATGTGCACGAAACATTTCCTAAGGTTGTGTTGCTTGAATTTCAGCTCCTTAATTATCAGGATGCCTTCGAGAAGACATTTTCAGGGTTCTTTCCACAGTTGACTGTTCTATCTGAAAGGTTTCTCCTAAGATTAGTTTTACAGTGGGGCTTGACCTGATATATCCATGGATTTTTAGACCAGTTGTCTTTTACCACTCAGAATTTTTGTCCCAGTTGAAGAAGACTCTATTAGCCAGCTCCCATTTTTGATATAAAAGTCAGGTATAATGTAAAGCCAGGATATGTTGGCCTTATTCCATGTAGTACGCAGTTGGTAGCTTGTGAGTAGTCAGTCTGACCCTGTCAAAAACTAATAGTCTTGGTGCACGTGTACAGATAACCAGCTGGTCTGACATGTCCCAGAGGCATACTCCTTGGTGTGCTTGTTCTGCACAGTGGGTGTACAGAATTACTTAGACACAAGTACAGAAGCCTTTCTGCATCCTGACATCCTTAAAAGGTTTTGTCTAGACAAGAGAACATTTTTGACATAATTATTCTCTTGCATTTTAACTTTGCATGCAAATAATTAAAACTCTGGTGTTATAAGACAGTTTCAAGCAGGCCACGCTACTTGTAGAGACCTGAACCAAACTCTTAGAGGCCATTGGGAAAAGAAAAGAAGCTAAAATACTGACAAGTCAGCATAGTATCTTACCAGGGGGAAAAAAAAAAAAAGCTAACATAGTTTTAATACTAATTAATATAGATACTGAAAGCTGATGAAGGAGTATGATCCTCCTTCAGAACACTGTGCCTTTGGGCTGATTGACAGCAGTTGGATGCACACACACTCATTTTTGCTTTGGAAATTATTCATTACCACTTTTAACTGCAGAAAGTTTTCTACATTTAGATAAAGCAATGGAAGGTTCCAAGGAAATAAAAGGAAAATGGCTTGTTATTGCCAGCTTGCCATTCATTTCCCTTTGTACACCACGTGCAGTACAACTATGTGTGGTGCCAAATAAGGGCCCCAAAGTGGATTGAGGAATTAATACAGATTAAAAAGATGCACTTTTTTGTGGGTGTTTTTCTGGGTTCTCAGTTTCTCAGCCTGGTTCACTGTGCAGCTGTACAATGGGAGAGCATACGGATGAGAAGATATGATATGTGAACTCGCTCTGCCACAAATATAAATGTTCGTCTAAATGGGGCCTTAGTCAATTTATCATTCAAGCATGTAAACTAGTTCATTACATTGCATGTGCTGTACTCAAACTATAAAAAAATCCTTATCTCCATAGTAAACATGCAAACCTGGAAACTCAAACTCTATTTTTTACTCAGTAAAAATGCATCTGAAATAATCGTCTAGCTTTGAAGATGTGCTTGAAATACATGTAGAAATACAAGAATTTTTAGCAAAATTACTAACATCAGGATTATATGAGTAATCAAAATCTTAACACAGTCTATGTATTTTCTTCTATTCCTATATTCTAGAATGACTCCTCTATAAAGAGAGTCTAATTTGTAATAGAAATTATTTCATTTTAGGATATTTACCCTGCTTTGTAAGTAGAGTAATTATTCTGGAACATGCTCATTTACATTTCGGATTAGTGCCTGCAGAATGGCTCAGAGGAGTAATTATTTTGGAAGAGCTATTCTGATCAATTTCTGCATCTGAGGCCCTGAAGACCATATGTGTCACCAAAGGCAGCCCAGAACTCCACAAAATACTGATTGGGGCCTTTGACTTAAAAGGCTTCAGCAGTATTTGGTCTAATATTTCACATTAACTGTTTATAGTGAAAAAATACAGAGATCACACTTCTAGGGCACTATTTATAAGCCAGCTAAACACAGTATGCAATCATTAAATGCCTAGTGTAAGAATTTCAGCACAATACAGAGAAAATATATTTGCCTACAATATACCACTAGGGCCTTGATGGTCCCCATGAAAAATGCTTTGTGCCATGACACACTGGGTATTCATTGCTAAACTATAAAACTCAGAAGAAAGATTCAGCTGTCCCTGATGCGTAGGTATCAGGGTTTTACTGAGGTGGTCACCAAGCTGAGAAGTCCAGACTAAGTTCTTTTCTTCAGCACAGCACCCACAGGATGCCAGGCCAAACGCCCATGGTGGAAACATCCACCACCACAGCACCAAGGTTGAGGGACTTTCTTGTCCCAGTAATGCTCCCTGGCAACATGTCACTCACTAGTATAGTCACAGCCTTATATCTTTGACAAGGAACAAGAACACCAGGAGGATTCCTAGCTTATTTGTGCTCCTGGAAAATTATAAGACTTTGCATAGAGTATATCTCTGCATTTCTATCATGGCTCACATTGTTTCTTCCCATGGAAAAAAAACAAGGTAGCATAAGCCAGGAACGAAAATCTCCCAAAAGATCTTCTTGTGGAGAACTCCTCATTCCTCAAATGCTTGTCCTACAGGAATGATTGCAGGTCTGCCCCAAACAGTATACTTACCAGAAACTCAAGATTTACACCAGTAGGAAGGAGAAATCAGAACCTGTTCATTAGTTGTTCCATAATAGATTTAAAAATACAAACTCGCAAGGTCACTTACATAAAGCCTGCAATACCATATGCTCAACACATTCCAGAACACCAAACACATGAATCACTGCACTTATATTCATAAAAATACTCTTCTACTCCTCCAACACATCACACAATGATATAGTTACAGGAACTTTTTTCCAGGTGGCAGCTGATTTAAGAGGTTCCTGCATTTGCTGCTTATTCCTGACCCATAACTATAATTGGTTGCTTCCTCAACTGTGCTGGTTTAATTTTGTGGAGCTGTGGCAGCCACCATCCTGGGTTTAAAAAACCCCAAAACAACAACTAAACAAAACCCCACCAATACTTTTTGAAAGTTGTTTTAAAAAAGCCCAACTTTGGTTATTTCAGGGATGTAACTGTTGCTTCGGCACTGCTGGGGGGGGCAGTGACTTGCTGCTCAGTGACAGGAACGAGCAGCCAAAAGTGGAGAAGGTAAGAGCTCTTTAGCCAGCTTTGCAATCAGAGACAACAGATTAATCAAGCTGGATTTTAAGCGAACAGCGAGAACAGGGACATGGCTGAGCACACTTCCATGAAGTGTCCTTCTCAGAAACATTTGCAGAGGTTTTAAACAGTAAAGAAAATCAGTAACTGTATGGTAACATGTCTGCAGAACAGTGACAAACTATGAATGTCCCAAGTCATAAGTTTGAGAGATGCATGAGTTGGGCTGGGACTAGCATGCAGGGGCTCTATCGCTTCTTAAATTATTAGACCTCCTGAAAATTCTTTTCAAAAGATTTGTAATAATAAAAAAAGTAAAGCTGAACGTTACCAAAACACATATATTAAAGGGGTTTTTTTCACCTGGACTTTAGTGAAATACAATTTCACCCTAGCACTTTTCTGTGTGTATTCTGTGTATGTATATATACACTAATAAATGGCATGAATCCTCATCTGTGTTTGCATTGTTTGCTCAAGCATTCGGACTCAATAAACCTGTGGGGTTTTTTTTCTCACTTTTTTTGGAAGACAAGAAAACCTCAGTGAAACTAACAGAATTAAGCCATTCTTAAATAAGCACTGGTGAAAGATGAAGCAAAGCCTCTACGTCTTGGTATTAAAAATTAGGTCAGTTGGCAGACAAATCTCCAATGTAACTGATATACTAATCAATACAGAGGAACTCTCATTTGTTCCATAAAATGAAATCAATTTGCTTAAGGAAGTTGGTGTTCTGAATATTGAATGCTAGAATAGATATGTGTGTGTGTAAGACGGAATGCAACCGTGACCTGTGTGTTTGATGGAAGATTTTTCAGGAAGTGTTAATTTATCTGGGGGAAAAACTGGAAAAAATCCTGTATGATTTTATGTGGTTTAGGGCTCGCGGTGTGTTGCTACATATTGTTTTACGAAAGCAGGAATGCAAAAACCCCTCTCCTCTGAAAACTTAAAAAGTACCAGGAAAAAGAACTAAGACATTCACAAATTAAATTCTGCCTGAACTTAATTTTCACTGAAAGACATTTTTTCCATTCTGCTAGATAAAAAATCAAAGAGCAGGAATTATGAGAATGATTATTTTCTTTTTCTACCATTTGATGGAAAGGCTAGCATGTTTTCTGTAATACGTATGTTGAGAACTGTTGCCTCTAGAATAAGCACTTGACCATAGATAGGAGAGCCTTTTTCTTCTGTTATAAGAAACTATTATTTTAAAAAGAGGGCTCACAAGAAGTCCTGTTTCGGTGAACAGTGTGAAAATAAGGTGCTATCTCCTCACTGGCAGCATTATGGGCTCTGATTTAGCAGTGGGGATGGCACAGCTGAGGGTGGCTGGTGTGATTAGATTCAGCCCTCTGTCCTGCTGCTTCCAAGAACAGGGTTTGCTCATCCGTAGAAAACAAATGGGATACCCTACTGCTGTCTGCAGCTGCTTCATGGAAGGATATAAAGAAGATGAAGCCAGACTCTTCCCAGAGGGGCAAGGTAGAAGGAGGAGAGGTGATGGGCACCTGGCAATTCCCAAGCAGAAAAATACTTTCAGCATGAGGGTAGCCCGACACAAGAACAGGAGCCCAGGGACGCTGTGGACAGTCCAACCACGGAAATATCCAAAGCTTGATTAATCAAAGCCCTAATCTTGCTTTGGGCAGGTGAGTTGGGAGAGACTACCTCCAGCAGCCTGCTCTGTCCTTTATCCTTTGATTCTGTACAGATAGCAGATCCATTTGTGAAACCATGCTGGAAACACTGCTGAGTGGCTGTCACTAGCTTTGATTTACCTGAGAAGTTTAGGCCATGAACTGAGGCAGCACTGATGGGTGGGCTGGAGTTGAAGGAGCTGACTGGGCATCAGTGTTGAAGAAATCTCTTTAGGTCTCCTCAGTTATGCCTCCCATTCCTGGTCCATTACAGCTCAGAAAGGACTCACTGATATCTCTTGTCTTTGCCTCCTTCCTTCACCAGGACTCTTAACTGTTGAACTGTGGACATTTATGGGTACTACTGACCGTAGAAAGAAAAATTTATTTTCAGTGATTTTACATACAGACCCACAATGTGAATGTATATCCAGATAATCTCTGCCAAGGAAAGAAAGCTTACTTATCTGTAGGTACTCTACCATCATCATTCTCTTCAGCCTCAGATCCCACTCCTATTTGGTGCCTTCTGTTGTTTTCCATTCACACAAGTAAAGCACTAGTCTGGGCTCCTGTTACCCTGACTGCCTCAAAGTCCTCTTCTCTGGCCCTGACAAGAGCCACTAACATCTGTTTACGATGTTGCTGCAGAGATGGCTTTGATTTATCACTATGACAACGTCATTCTCAATGCTGCATCCCAACACGGCTTCTGCTTTCTCCATGGCATCAGTCACTAAGCTCTTGTCTTCAAATCCCATCTACAGTGAAATCACTTGCTCCACTGCTGAACTGCATTTTCCTCCAGGATGGAGCTCCAGCAATACATAATACTAAACATCAGGTTTAGGAGAGGAAATGAAAAGTTATAGTGTATACAATGTTAAATAAGGACAGATCTACATAGGCTGAGTGTAATAGCCAACTAGGAACTGAAAAGGTTCTAAAAATATTAATTGTATTATTACTTTCTGACATGTTAAGATTTCTTACTGGCTTTCGAGATTTACTCAAAGGAGTGGGTGGTTTAAACGGCTTTTATCAAAACTTTTGTTCTTCTTAAACTCAGAGGAACTTTACTTGACTCTTAGAGGAAGCCACTGACTGCATGTGGCTGCTGGAGGGATACAGCACTATGCAGTGGCAGGAAGTTTATCAGAACCTGGCCTTAGACATAAAACTCTCCTTGAAATACTCTCCACTTACATCCTGCTCTGACTTTAAAAGCTAAAAGTTATATTCCTTTTAGCAAACCAGCTTATAGCTGAGGTGAAAAGAACAATGGCATCTTCCAATTCCATACAATGATACATATGTATGTGCATGTTTCTGTTTTCTATGTACCGATACAGAAACTTGACAAAGCATTCATTAAGTATATAGCACTTCTGAGCCATGCTTGATATAGTGTTGCATTTGGCTACAATTCAAGATGTAGTTTGATATTTATATGCTATTTTACATTGAAATATGATTACATGCTTTTAGATTTACAAAACTCTAGTCTTGCCAGGAAATTCTTGCCTGTGAAGCTATTTTAGGACTTTATCAGTTAAAAGGCTTTTAAGAACTAGATTTTGTCCTCACACTGACTTAAAGGGATGCTGTGTATGCGTATTCAGAGGCAAGCTTTGGCCTTAACTTTAATTGTTTAGCGTGGTTAGAATTACACACTTAAAAATCTTGGGTGATTAATGAGACTGGTGACAGTTTGGGAACTCTTAACATTTCTCTGATGCTTGGAAAAAGCTCTAAATTTCTTTCTCTGACACATTATACAAATAATAACTTAAATTCCCATGTGGTTTCTATTTGTCACAAATACAGATGATTTAAAAGTTTTAATGAAAAACTGACTTTGAAAATAAAAGTTTCACATAACATATTTCCTTCTTTCACTTTTTATTACCAACTGGTTAAGTAGCTGAAACATTTCCAGTGTTCAGAATCAAACAATTCTAGTATTGCACAGAAAATTTGAAATGTACCGGATTTTGGGGGTTGGGTTTTTTTTTTTTTTTTGAGCCCCTCACAGAAGTTTTTTGTAGCTCGTTTGTAAAATACTGTGGAAAATATCTACTGTGTTCTAACTGACCCAGAGACTTGAGCCAGAAGACAAAGGCACTTGGTCAGTAGCAGCTTACTGGCAGCCATTACAAAATTAGCAGCCCATTGGAATCCCCCAGGAATTCAAGCTTTAACTTAGGAAAACAAATATGTTTCCAACCCTAACTACTCCAGAAAACACTGAAAATATGAACTGGGAGTAAATCAATGCATTGTTCCTTTACTGACAGTGTATATAGCCTGAAATAAAGCCTGGAGAGATGGGAGTGACTAGACTACAGAAGACTACTAACTCAAAATCCCTAATATGATCAGTCAAGTCTTAGCATCAACTGAATTATAACCGTTTATCTTTTCAGCAGCATTCAACTAACGTGCATGCATTATGAATCTAAACCAGCTGTCAATCTTCTCTCTGTGCCAGAGCCTCCCCCAAACCTGAAAAATATAACACATTGATTTTTGTATCACTCAGAAGTGGAGTCACAGAGGCCTTGTTGCATAAACTGCTAATTAACACAGAACAAAAGGCTAGTCTCTGCCCTAAGGAGGTTGCAGTTTAATTATGACTGGAGTCAGCATGTAAATATCAATGGAAAATAAATGAGCGTAAGGGTTCACTTAAGATTTCTCCAGGGAAGGAGATTTAAGAGACGTCCATCTTCTTTCATCTCTGATGCTTTTTTCTAGGATTGAAAAAGTGATTACATCTTGAAAACACCACCACTATTTTTAGTGCAGGGTTGGGGGGGGCTGTTAGCTTGGACCATTTCACTTCTCAGGGATTGAGTGTAACCTTGGAGGGAGCTGGATCAGTAAACCTGGTGGGATGGCAAGCAGTGCCCCATGAGCAGTTAGTTGGTGCTTCAGCCTGGACCTGCAGTGCAGTGGAATTGCTGCCTTTGGGACTGCAACAGGGCATTGTTACCAAAGAGCACAGCAACACAGCAGCATCACAGGGATCAGCTCAATAAGCAGCAGTGTCAGTGTGCCGGCTTCAGGGGAGAGTCTCAGCACCAGTAATGGTATGGTTACAGAATGAAATAGCAGCAGTGAGAGCACAGAGTACTTGTTTGAAGCATAACAGGTAGTGAAGTTCAGAGTCTTCGGCAAAGAAGAGGTGGAAGTCAACTTTGCCTTACTACATAAGAACATAGTGGCTAAACAGGAAAAAAATTGTAGCAGCCTGGAAGACAAAGCCTGATCAGCTAGATATTGCCTTCATATTAGCCATTATCAGTACAATGTCTTGCAATTGTGAAATTAAATGGGCAAGAGCTGAAATTCCATATTTCATCTCAGAGCTATGAACATGCAATATTTGCACACTTCAGTAAGAAGGAACACATGAAGTCAAGCAGCAACAAAATTCCCCATATTTTGCAGTAGAATGGCACAAATTTCAGAATCCTGGTATATAGCAAACTGCACCTATATTTTACAATGCACTGGCTATGGGACAGGATACCTACCTTGCTCTTTTATTGTCATATGGATAAAGGAGCAGCACTGTCTTTTCATTGTAACATGCCTGACTTAAGGGATAGTTGTTATCACAGAGACATTTTTCTGTAGACTTCATACATACAGTAGGTGTTATAAAAGGTAGAAAGAACTCCTCTCTAAGTGTATTATCTGTACACTCCAACTGGGCCATGCTGAATCCTTCATGTAATTGTCATGCTTTGTTCAGCTTATAAAAAAACCCTCTGTAGACCACCATGAATTTATGGTACATGGCAGCTTTAAACTTGTTTGTAAAGGTTTAAAGACAGGAGTTGAATTCCCTGGATTAAAATTAATTTTAAATGCTTTAATGGGGTGAGCTTTCTTCTTGAGGACTTACGTGCCTGCAGGCTTTATAAAACACTGGCATTCTAGGATGCAGAGATATTCTCTGAGTCAGGTTGCTAAAGGATATCACACACCAATGGCAATTACCACTCTCCCTTTTGCGGTCACATATGATGCCATAAAATGAGCCCCAGACTTCCTTATTTAATTGCCTGGTTTCTTTTCATCTCAAGCACAAGGCAAAAGAAATGCATTTCACTCACCCTTGTAAAATAGCACATATTTTCTTACTGTTATGACTTTGAAATATTGCACATGACAGAGAATATTTAAAGAATTTCATGAATGGCAGAGACTTGTATGCAGCCTTATCCTGGGGATATTTGTTGGCAGAAAGCTTCAGTGGCATCATGCTTCGATGGTATTGAAGAGGTAAGACAAGTTTGCGCTGGTGGATGTGAGTGTGAACAGACTTCCCACTTCAGAATGGTGACATTTGTCCTAGCCTGTCTACCTAAGAATAATGCAATTGATGTGCAAGTCAAACGTTTGCATACTTTTCATTAGATTGTTTTCAATGAAAAAAGATGATAATGCCATTTTGCAGCACTATTATCATATTTCAACTTCGACTTGACAGGTGATCCAGGTTGTGGATCCTGGTGTGATCTTGAACAAATTGCTTCATGGAATGGACAAATTGCATGTTCATGTCTCACAGTTTACCCCACTGTGTGTTAGGAAGAGTAGAAATTATAGAAATCCTGCCATCCTTACTGAAAATGTTTGGAGAACCCCTGATGAACATACTAACCTAGTGTGAAGTATTCAGTATTGTTACACAATTCAAATTTAATGTAAGACATTGAAACTTTTCACTATATAATGAAATATGTTAGGATTCCTAGGCAACCTCAGCGAGAAAGACATTGCCAAGATTGACTATGATGTCTCAACAGCCATCCGGCATAAGAAGAAACAGGAATGATATAAGAGAGGTGGGGAACAGAGAAGGAAAGAAGAAATGGTCAGAGAAGGGAAGCAGAAAGGAGAATGGGTGAAGAGAGGCTGTTTTCTGCAGCATTCTCCTCCAATACAAGCCAAAGCTGAAGTGCATGGCAGTGCAGCTCTAGCTCAAGCAGCTGGCATTAGACTGCTGCAAAGCAGTCAGCACTGCACCTCGCTTTCACCTGGCTGTGACCTCTGTTCAGATGTAGAAAACCTGCAGAGAGAATATATTCTGCATCTGTCAACCAGTGCCACCAGTAAGCCGCTTTCCCTGACATCCTGTGCTGACCTCCCAGTCAGTCCCCAGTGCAGAAGGCCAATGGTACCATTGCATGCTACCACCTGCCCACTCACCTCCTTCTCTCTACAGCACTGTAGCAGTGTCTGGGAAATGCTGTTTCGAGGAACCGCTCATTTCTCCCCCTTTCCTTCCATACTGATGGAACACAGAGGTGGTAAGCAGCCATTTCGCTCTTCCCACTATGCCTGAGGTGCCAGCTTCTCCCAGGGAAGTGTCTGCCAGTCTCTATGTAGGTCTGCCCTTGTGCTAGTCAAGCAGGAAGAAATCTGGGTCCCTCTGATCTCCAGACAGCAGGATGTCAGTGACAGTGCCTGCAGAAAGAAAGGAAAGACATTTTCCTTAAGACACACATTTTTGCACCTCAGAAGATAAAGCTTTGTCTGTTAAAAGTTATGAAATAGTGGTTAATATTTGCCCATAATGAGTTTTGTACTAAAAGATAGATTACAGAAATCATTCTTTTTTACCCATTTATCTTAGCAACAAAAAAGAAGGGGAAGAGTACACCCACAGTAATAAAGATACAGGCTTTAAAAGTCTATAATCACTCTGTTTTGCACAGAGTGAATGAATCAGAAGTTCAATGAGCTACAGAAAAGAATTTCAGTGGAAGCATGAAAACAGCCTTCCTCTGTAGCTGGATAATCTCACTAATGCCTGGAAAAATAAAACCTCCATATTCAAAGACTTACTATTTCCTTTTATATCCCTTCCTATACAAGTTCATATGTCTGTTCCCTAGCACATGTTGCCACTAGACTACCAGTTGCTAAAGACGATTCAGAGGCAAAAATGTTTTAAATAAGGAAAGGACAACCAAAACCTTCAATGATTAGGTCACCATTCCCTCTCTGTTAGCCACAGGGGGAAGAAGTGAAAAGCCCAAGTTTAAGGTCTGTCACTGTCAGACTACTAGAGATTACTGTCCTAGGGACCTGCTTGCTGAGCTGCTTGGACAGTCAGTCCCTGACCCACATCCATCAAAATGAGCCAGGTTAAAGCTGAAACAGGGTAAAAAGTGCTAGCACAAGAACATCAGCAGAGGGGACAGTAGTGGGGATTGCCAAGCATTCTCACTGTGGCATTGCTGTTGTCAGCAGAGGATGTGTGCTCAGTCTCTTGGAGCTGAAACCTGTGGGGACCTGACAGCCTTTAAAGGGAAGGTTTCTATCACTGAACCTACGCTGTGCTCTGGCTGATGGTATCTAACAAGCTGGCACCCCAGTGTGGTGAGGGAGGAATTCAAACAATTCCTCTTGGTGGTATTGTCATAAGAGAGTAGTTACATAGAACATAAATGTGTATTTCTGGGGAAAATGTGACAGCTAATAGTTAACCTAGCTGATGAAAACAGAAGTGATACTTCTTAGTCTAATTATAGTGTAGTAAATCAGGGACAGAACTCTAGCTAAAATATAAATGCACTGAGAATGTAGTTCTGTGTTTCACAGCACATACTTAAAACAAGAACTGATATACAGAACAATCTTTAGAGGAAGTCATTTTGCAGTTGAAACAGATGAGGAGCTTCTCTAGGATTTTTTATTTGCTTATTTAGACACCATTTTTCTTGCACTTAATACCACATTCAGAGCCTCGCTGTGCTTAGGGACTTTCAGATGTTCAAGTCTAAGAGGAGCACTTGTAAAGGGGCATAGGTCCTTAATCTTGTGTCTCTATAAGCCAAGCACAGCTTTAATTGTATTGCTACAAAAGGAACACCCAAAAGCTATGTAAAGCAAACCTTGTAAGATTATCTTTTATTAAACCAGCCAGTAAAAGCCAGACAGCATTTTGGATAGGCATGTATTCTTCAAGCCTGAAATCAAATCTTTTTTATTGTCTTCATTAAATGTTATACCAGGATTGGATAGGTGTAGGCAATTGTTTCTGCCACAGGTAAGAATGAAAGACTATTGATCAACCACTCATAGGTTTCCAGAAAGAATCCCCACAGAAGAGTGAAGGAGGAGAGCTGAGATGCCTAGAAGTGTGCCTCATTTCTTTTGTAAATATTTCTCCCAGGAAGCCAAGCATGGTTCCCTTTGTATGGTCATTTAGACTTTATTGTATACCTGGCATCTTTGAGGGCAACTTTTCTTTGCAGTTCAGAGTGAAAATGAGATATTACTTCCCTATGTCATAAAGCAAGTGCTCAAGTGTTAACTTATTTAGTATGTCTGGTGACTTCTCAAAGTGAAACACAGAGGTCCATTGTACAGGCTTATGAAGTCTGATTTGATTCCAGCACCTGAGGCCCACCTTCTCCTCCACAAAGGCCCTATCCTATGAATTTATGCATGGTTTATCTTCTATCCATGTTAACTGGTCAGCCTTTTCTGTGATCAGCCGGTCAACTGTACTAGACATAGAAAGGATCTCAAATACATGCTAAAAAAGTAAAATTCTCCTAGGCTTCAACTTCACATCAAAGCCTCTCCCTTCAGACAACACATTCAAATGAGAGATCTTACAGATCTGCTGGTCCAATGTATAGGGAGCTCCTGTCATATGGACTAATGTATAGCAACTTGTGCACTGGGACAGAACAGACTAAAGTTCAGCTGGAAGATAGTAAAACCTACCATCAGGTATAAAGGTAATGCGTACACTAAACATCCTTCATTCAATGTATACTAAGGCAGCAATTAAACATTTCTTTTGTCAGTGGCAGCTGCAGTACTAAGATAATGCCCAACAAAGCAAGAGCAAAACCAAAGCTATGTTAAGTGATAAGTTTCCCAGGGGCTTGCTTGCAGAAACAGGATCTGGTAGTACTGAATTATTTTGCACCTGGGTGTGAGGCAGTCAGAAAGTGAATACAATGCCAGGAGGAAAAGAGAAATCCAGTAGTGTGTGTTGCCTTCAGGCAGTGCTTTTTTTTGTAAATAATGCTTTTTTGGTGTGGGGGGAAAGTACTAACTAAAAGGGCATGTTTGAATTCCTGAAAATGGAAGCTGCCTCCTCCTTAGTATTCCAGTGCTCAGGAGAAAAGAATTTAAAATTTTTATATTTATTTGGTTTTTTAGTGTTAAATATTTAAAGACTGTACTGAAGAAATTCTTGATCCACAATTAGCTACTTCTAAGATAAAACTGTCCTGTGAGTTTCCAGTATCAGTACTGGGTGCTTGAACCAACAAGCAAAACAGAGTTTCCACAGCAAATAGAAAAATTCCACAGGCAAATAAGGATTCTTTTGCTGAATCTGTTTTGTTCTACAAGTTTGCAGGGAGTGTGCAACAGAGGCACCTTGGTTATTCAAGTCCTTGTACAGCACACAGCTGGCATGGCAGCATTTTCTTTCACCAGGTTAATTTTGAGACAGGACCAGGGAGGTGAAACTAAAGATTTTGCAATTTTTAATTAAGAAATTGTGTAAGTATATGAACAGCCACATGATGAACAAAGTAACCAGACATGAAAGAGTTTATGTTTACACAATATGAGCAGTAATAAAAGAGTCATATAATGAGAGCTACCTCCCTTCAACATAGTAGAAAAAAGCATATCCTGAATTACTTCTCACTGTGCTTATCATCATCATCTTTACCAGAATTACCAGCAGAGCTGAGCTACATAAAACTGTTGTTGAAAAAAACATATGAAGACATCAGTCATTGCTAACTGTATAGAACCCTGAGAACAGACATGTTATATGTCAGACTGAAAAATAACATGGTATATGCACATAGATAGCTATGCAGGCATTGCTGGAGGAAGAACTTGGAAGTTTCCACATGAACTTCACCTCCTTCCCTTCCAGGACCACAGCTGCCAGGCTGCCCATTGCGTGCAGCACTGCAGGTCTCCAGGGCAAGGCAGAGCACCACATCTGGTGCTGCATAGTGGGGCCAAGGCCAGCTGCACTGAGGATTAACCTGCAGCAAGGCAGAAAGTTGCATTTTACCTGATCAGCCGATTAACTTTTGTTTCTGGGAAAGAACAGGCTTTCATCAGGAAAGGCTCTCAGGTGGACTCACGAAGACTGAGGGGCTGCTCACATTTGTGTCTGTAGGAGACAAAGTAAGGTGCCCAGATTTGAAAACCATGTTGTATTTTAAACAGTGAAAGGATGAAGGAATGGCTTAAAGCACCATGTAATTATATTGTTATTAAACCTTATACACAGAAATAAAGTCTTGCATAATTACTATTGATATTGCCAGATCCTCATTAAGAGGTATGAAAAGAACTTGGGAAATTATCATCTATCTCCTTTGGTTCAGAAACCATTCAAACACAGACTAATTCATCCAATGTTAACAAGCAACTGCAACTCTGTGGAGTTGCTGCTGTGCTCTCCCTTGTCCTCCAGACCTTTTCTTCTCCTTTCAGATTCCCCCAGTTCAGTGGAAGATCATTAGTCTGGGTAATGAACACTAAAGTCAAGTCATGAGAATGGAGTGTATAAACAAAGGAGATGTTAAAAGATATTGAATAATTGTGTTTAAAAGACAAAGGTTAAAACAGCATTTTAAATAGCTAAAATAAAAAGATATTTTAGAAAATTATCAAAACCTTTTGATAAAAACTCTTTTTCTCTTCCTGATGGTAAGCAGTATCTTATTCAGTGATACCAGTTGCAGTCCTCACAGATTATGAGATTTCTTTAAGTTTATTGTAATTTGAGCAATAGGAATAAGCAATGGCTTGAGTCTTATTAAATGTGGTAATGACAATATAAACTTTATTCCTTTAACTTCTAAAGCAATTTCAAGGAGATTTAAAAGAATTTATTTAACCTCAGAAGAACAACTTGAAAGATTACAGCTGAGTGACAGGACAAGTCTTGGGCAGTTTTTACACCAAAGGCTGCAATGTTGATTTTGAACTTCCTTGAATTATTTGAAGACTAATTCCAGAATTATCCTGGTTTCATGCAGTGTAATTGAGATCAGAATTGGGTCAGAGTATTTCTTCACATTATCTCAACTGGCTGTTTAATAAACATAAGCATATTCCCTTTTTCTTTCACTGACCTTATCATGGTCTAACCTGGAATTATTAACAGGTTTCTCCAGCATTAAAACCATTAACATTGTTAGCATTTTTTTAAAATATCACAAAAAATAATATCTTCTCATATGAAGTAATTTAATACCAGTGTGTAAAAGTTTTGCCTAAAAAGTATTGTGGTTGTTGATACATATATTGTTTAATGAATTCCTATACAGATGTATTTGGGCTGCTTTTTAACAGAAAACATCACCTCTGATAACAGATGTCTCTAATTTTGGCCCTATTTCAGTTACTTCTAACTGAAAAAGAGGGGATCTGACATTATTCAACCACATCATTTGTAATTTAATCACTAAAAATCTCTGTATCCTGTTGCGCAGGTATTCAAACCTCTGCCTATTGCAAAACCTGTTATTGTTTACCAGAAACATATAAATTGTACAGACACACAATGAAAACTCTTGAAAATATGTAAGCAAGAAAAATAAATCTCTGACACAGGTTTTATATCATGGCATATTGGATTTCATCTGGAAAAGCACAAAATTCTAAAAAATATCCATGAATTTTCATACATGTGTCCCAAAACACCAATTGTTCTTTAAGAAAGTATCGGAAAAATAAGTTCATCAATTAAGTGTACCCAATGAAGAAAAATAGAGCTTTCAAAATATGCTATATTATTGTGGAAATGTGCAGAGAAACATCACAGTAACTTTTCAATCATTTAAAGATGTAATATTTTTCTTTTCAGATTTTAAGCCTTATTAAACCTTAATCTACACAAAAACTTGTACGTTACATGTATGACCAGTTCCATATGTAGGTATCAGTCAGACTTCGCTATATGAAAAAACAATTTAACTAGGTCATTTTATGTTAGTTTGTTTAAACCACATGTATCCTGTCTGTGTACCCACACATTTTAATCTGTAAAGGTTATTCGTAATGTTGTATCCAATTATTATGACAACTGAGACTGGTATTACATTGATATTTGGGATCAACATAGTTTACTTGCTTATTGTAAATAAGCCATGAAAATACACATTTTTAAAGTTATTATAAGAATTTAAGTAATTTTAAGGTCAAGCATATGCTGTCAGCATTACTTCTACAATATAGTTTTTACGACAAAAGAAAATCTTCATTGACATAAGAACTTTGGAATAGAAAATCTCTTCTTCAGAATATTGCAGAAGACCGTGCTCTCTAGGCCTGACCACAAAAGAAACATGGAATATTGAGCAAAAAGAGCTTCTCAGAAACAGCATTCTGAATTTTTCACATCCTATATAATCTTCTAAGAACAATCTTAAAATAAGGGGAACCCAGACTGCTGGTAAAACAGCCAGTAGATAACCATATCTAAACTTGTCCCATCCTTCAGCAAGACCCATAGAATGACCCTAAAAAGGCACACAGTCTTATATATTTATTGTAATCTACCCGACAATACTGAATATAAACAGGCTTAGCAAGGATAGTAATTTACTTTTTCTTTTTTT
Source organism: Strigops habroptila (assembly GCF_004027225.2). Lineage (NCBI taxonomy): Eukaryota > Metazoa > Chordata > Aves > Psittaciformes > Psittacidae > Strigops > Strigops habroptila. The sequence continues at coordinate 64,459,540 of NC_044278.2, read as the reverse complement.
AATCTTTCTTGCACTCTCTGAGATTGTTTCCCAGACTTTTTTTAAAGATTTATATTCTTCTGTCACGCTCAATGGACCAGCATCCCACCATTATTAAGAGGAGGTCAGTTGCTCAGAACTGTCACAATAGCAACATCTTTTGGATGGCAAAACTGCTGTACATACTGTACAACTGAGGTCAATGAATAGAAAAAGTCTTCCCTACAGGTATGTTTCGCTGAAAATCTAAAAGAAACTTCTTCTGCAGAAGTAGAGAATTTCATATCTTCGTGTGAAGCAGGCTATAAATTCCTCATCCTTTTTAAATTATTCAGTTCATCTCTGAGACTGTGTATGTTATCAGATCAGTGATTTCTTCTCAATCCCCAGTTCCAGGTAAGCACTACAGTCAGACTTCAGCTCTGCTGTGAGGTGTGGGAAAATGTTACTCTCTTCCCTGCTTTCATGGAGAAGACACTGAGGTTTTGGGGCTAGAAGGGAGCTCAGGGAACCAAGACCTCGAGGTCCATGAGACAGGGAACTGCTGGTGTCATCTGCTGGTGTCATCACCTCTGCAGTCAGAGAGTACATCCACCAGTCCCAGCTGGGCCCTGACCTAGAGCTCATCTGACTCAGTCTCAGGTGGTTGTCTCAAAAAACCTTTCTTAGACAAAACATCCAATGCTGATTATACCTGACTTTTTTGGGAAGGCGTCAGCCAGTTTTGTCCAAGCTCAGTAGAGGGCAAAAAGCTTCAGCTCCCGAGATCATGAGGGTCTCAACAATTCTGCTCAATATCTGAAGAGACATACCTGGGCAGAGTAAAATATTGGTTTTATACAGGTTTTCATCTCTCCCAGAGCCAGTTCCAGGTCTTAGAATTAAACACACAATTCCTTAACCTTACTGCCTTTGTGGCACAGGAGTAACCATTTGCCAACACAACATTGATCCACAGACTGGTTTGGCACCCTGAGTCTCACACCAAATGTTTTAGAAAAAGGTGAAAGAAACCCCAGAATGAACAGGTGCGGAAAAATCTAGCCATGGGGGAAATACCTACTTAACTCCCAGTAAATGGTAGATCTCTTACGCCATAACACATTGTAGGTATAACCTGTATATTTCTTATCCTCTCTAATTAACCGTGAATGTTCTTATTGCCTGTATAAAAGTCTAATAATTTTTCAAATCCTGCTAAACCCTTTGCCTCAGTTATCTTCTAGTAATCAGTCCTAACAGATAATTACACGTTGCATAAAAAGCATTTCCTTTAAATCATGTTTAAACATGTTTTCCAATTTCACAGGCCATGCCCTTTCTCTCGTATTATGAGACCCATAAAAGGAATCTCCCAATTTACATTCTCTATTTAAATTTCCAATATTTTACCTCTGCCTCCCAGTCCCTCTTGCTTGACTCCTTCCTAGTACAAACTATCTCACGCTCTCACGATGCAGAGGTTTCTGCATAATCCTCGTGATTTTAGCCCATTGCCACAAAACCACAGTTCAGTCTCTGTTTTGTTTTGCTTTGTTGTTCTTAGATGTGACTACCATCACTTGGCATGCTCTCAGTTTACGTAACCATCTTCTTGTCTATCTTTCTTTGCATTATTTCTATTATTGATGTTACTATGAATGGAGATTTTCATTACACTTCAGATGGTAAAAAAATGTTTTTGCTGCATGCTGACAGTCACTTTTGATTCCAGCAATCCCTAGAAGCTCTGTTTAATCCAAAATAGGTAACATTATTTGTCATACATAGCTACAGTTATAAAGATTTTGTGACAGACTTTAAAAAAAGCACTTCGGATCTCAGAACTGCATGCTTTCCTATTAAGGATGGTTTGGAAATTTTCAACAAAACATCTTTCTTTTGGAATTCAATTTTTATTTCAAATGTTCTGCCTTCCTAGAGAAACAGTCAGTGGCAACCTTCCAATGTGTGTTAAAATTACATGCAGTTGTGACAAAAATTAGTGTGTGTGTGTGAGAGAGAGAACAAGTGAGAGAAGGAGGTAGATTGCCAGTGCTGTGGAGTTCGGGCTATTTCCCTGGGTGGAGAGTGCCAAGGTTCAAGACTCTGCTGCGAGTGCTGAAGTCCGCTGATGTGTGCTTGGATCTCCAGGAGCTCCTGGCATTTCACAAAAAAGTTGACAGCATCCAAACTGCTCAAACATCAATTTTTCATGCAAAATGCAATTCTTAGTTGTTTTTTGGTTTTTTTTGTCAGTCCCGTCCCTTGGAATCTGCTCTTAGGCTGAGACTTTCACAAATACACATTTTCTTTGCAAAAGCAGTACCTTTTTGCCCTTTATATGTTATATTCACCACAGAATTTTATAATTCTGATTTTGGTTACTGCTTCAATTAATTTGCTAGTTACTGAAGAGCTGGTTTCTCTGGTTTTGATCTCATGAACATCCCTTATGACATTATTGAAAGAGAGATGCAGCATTTACTGCCATCACACTGTTTGTTTGGTAAAGAAACTTATTTTAGTACATCACTTCATGTTTCTACCCTTTTTTTCTGAAATACCTCAGAACTGCTACCCCAAACCTAGCCACAAAATTGTGTTAAACTTGACCTATGCTCATATAGAATCATAGAATAATTAGGGTTGGAAAGGACCTTAAGATCATCTAGTTCCAACCCCCCTGCCATGAGCAGGGACACCACACACTAAACCATGTCACCCAAGATTCTGTCCAGCCTGACCCTGAACACTGCCAGGGATGGAGCATTCACAATTTCCAGTGTCTCACCACCCTCACTGTAAAGAACTTCTTCCTTATATCTAGTCTAAACTTCCCCTGTTTAAGTTTGAACCCATTTTCCCTTGTCCTATCGCTATAGGCCCTAAGGAAGAGTCCCTCCACAGCATCCTTGTAGGCCCCCTTCAGATACTGGAAGGCTGCTATGAGGTCTCCACGCAGCCTTCTCTTCTCCAGGCTGAACAGCCCCAACTTTCTCAGCCTGTCTTCATACAGGAGGTGCTCCAGCCCCCTGATCATCCTCATGGCCCTCCTCTGGACTTGCTCCAACAGCTCCATGTCCTTCTTATGTTGGAGAACTGTACACAATACTCCAAGCGAGGTCTCACGAGAGCAGAGTAGAGGGGCAGGATCACCTTCTTTGACCTGCTGGTCACGCTTCTTTTGATGCAGCCCAGGATATGGCTGGCTTTTTGGGCTGCAAGCACACACTGCCAGCTCATGTTAAGCTTCTCATCAACCAACATCCCTAAGTCCTTGTCCACAGGGCTGTTCTAAATGTCTTCTCTGCCCAGCCTGTAGAGGTGCCTGGGATTGCCCCAACCCAGTTACAGGACCTTGCACTTGGCTTGGTTGAGCTTCATGAGGCTGGCATTGGCCCACCTCTCAAGCGTGTCCAGGTCCCTCTGGATGGCATCCCTTCCCTCCAGCGTATCAACCGAACCACACAGCTTGGTGTTGTCAGCAAACTTGCTGAGGGTGCACTCAATCCCACTGTCCATGTCGCCAACAAAGTTGTTGAACAAGATCAGTCCCAACACCAACCCCTGAGGGACACCACTCGTTACTGGTGTCCAGTTGGAGGTTGAGACATTGACCACAACTCTTTGCATGCAGCCATCCAGCCAATTCTTTATCCACTGAGTGGACCATCCATCAAATTTATGTCTCTCCAGTTTAGAGACAAGGATGTTGTGCAGGACAGTGTCAAACGCTTTGCACAAGTCCAGGTAGATGATGTCTCAACTATTGTAAAAAAGCAAATAAACTTCTCGCACATACCTTCTTGCTTTTCTATCAGAGACACATTTTGATAGACATTTTAATTTTTACATGCTTTGGGGACCAAAGTGTCAAATGTTTTTTTGACTGATTTTGGTCTATAGCACGCTAAATAAGAACTAATGAAAACTGGCAAGAACACACAATGTAAGTTCTTGGCTGTACAGTTAGAGGGGTCTATATGGAGAAACATGCTGCTGGCAGCAGGGTTGACACAATTCAGTGAGCCTCTGGTGCCAAGACCAAGCTCAATAGCAGGGATGACAAAAGTCTGCCTCAGACATAGATGCTTTTCCAGTAGGAAGTGCCCTGAGAGGAAAAGGTGGGAGGACGGCAAGCAGCTGCTGAGAGTCAAGGAATTACAGATCAACAGGCATGCATGGCTCATGCCACTGGCTGTCTGGAGATGGTCAGATGTTGGTGAAGGTGGGTCTATTATAACTTTAATTTGCTTTTGCTAACAGCAAAACAGTATGCGTAATTGTAACACAAAGCATCTTGAAGAGGGAGTTGTACTGCTGTGAAAGCCTGAGGTGTGCCATGCCTTTTCAGTTACCTAGACAGTACTTTACAAATAAAGTCGACTCCCAAAGCCCCCAGGCATCCTCAGTCTACACGCTTAGGAACGCTGAAGAAATTTCCCTAATATTTTTTGAATATTTATTTGACAAAACATGAGGACAGAAGCTGGTATTTATGACCCTATGAGGTATAAGGCACCTCCCTCTTTCCAAGGGTAGTGTCACTTGATATGGGGCCTCCATGAATGTGGGCTCAGCAGGTTTCACCTGCATATAGTGTGTGTTTGACATTGCATCTTTCAGGTTTTTAACACTCATGTAATGATATGTGGTACATCGCTACTGTTCAGCTCTGACATGTCAGGGCAATTCTGTGTGGTAAGAGGCTTTGAGGAAAACTGTGTGGGCAAGGAGTGCTATGTCCTCTCCACATCACATCAGGCTTTTGCCCCACAGCACTATTCCCTAGCTCTCAATAAACCTTCACCCTCAACCACCTCAGATTTCAGCAAAGCATGTCTTCATTGTCACAATAACAGTGGCTGTTATCTCATCTCTACGAACACGGACACACACACACACACAAGCTACAGTGGAATTTTGTCTTTCTAGAAGGGAACTCATGAAGACTTCATCTTCATTGACACTTGGCTTGTTGTCCTTACTCTTGAAGGTGGGAGTACTAAAAGACAGTAGAAGATTAACTTCTTGATGTTGTGTATCTTATACATATAAGCAATGCAAAACTTGGCTATCTGGACTTCAGAACCCTCATCAGCCAAGTTTTGGAGCTGCAGCCGGTAATGTAATTTGATAGGAACATACCATCCTCTAACTTCTGACCTTTTCACGTGCAACCGTACCTAATCCCCCTGTGAACAGTAATCGGTATGTTGCAGGTGGACTCAAATTCTGGATGCTAACCACTTCTATACTAGCTGGGTGTACTGTTTCTACATCTTCAGTGTTAGTGGGCCTTCTCAGATGCAGACCTTCTGCCTGTGCTTTCCTTGGTTTTCCAGGCTCAAGAGTGCATGTGGCTGAGTTTGCCAGAGCAGAACCTGCAGTTCTTGCCACAGTTCTTTATGCATGACCCTTTCATGCCAGGGGTGTACAAATCACAGCTTTAGTCTCTGGTTAAACCTGGCAAAGCGGCAGAGAAGAAAGAAACCTAAACTTAGGTGGAGTTTGCTGACTACTAAAAATATTTTCATCTATATGTATATAGATGAATATATTTATTATATAAATATTTTAAGATTTTTATTATATAAATATATAATCTTAAAATTATAAAAATTCTTTTGCTAAAAAACAGCAAAGAATTACTGAAATTCTCTTAGTCTGGCTTTTGTTCGTTCTCTAAGTAAGGACCTCAGAGCTCTGAGGATGAGTCCTTTCTGCCCACTCTCCGCAGCCACTTCTGAAAGGTGTGATGTTACTGTTGGCTCAACTATTTTCTGTACACAGTCGTGGACTGCCTGCTTCAGCCAGCAATGAGCACTGGTTTGCTACAGTTTAAAGCAAGGAAAATACAACAGGTACAACTAAGTTTTAGAGAGCAAAAGCTGGGAAATGCTGTGACATGAACAAATAAAAACATCCCATTTGCCTGGTTGAAATGATCAAGTGAAAAAGAAAAAGCCAAAACCTTAGAACCAATGAAACTTTTTGCTTATTTCCAGTAAGTTAATTAAAACCAACAATGAGGTAATGGAAAAGAAAAAGTAGATGTAGGCATTGATTGCAAAACGGCATGGAAAAAAAAAATAATCTTCCATTACTTTTTCAGATGTACAAGATGTGGGAATGCGAGGCTTAGTTTCCTCCTCCATCTGAAAATATATCCTTTCCTCTCACTATAGACAAATGCTTAGATACTCATAGGTATAGAGAGAATAAACTCCTAGGTGTTTTAGGAGTTTGCGCATGGTTTCAAATACCAGGTTCAATGCATGTTTCAGGATCCCATACAATTAGGACAGCTTCATCTAGAGAGACTGATATTAATAGTTAATGCATTCAGACGTACTACTTGTGGGGCTGGAGGTCCAGATGTAAATATGCTTATGCAGAGGAAAGAACAAGACCCAGGCCTTCTGGCTTGTTAGTGAAAGCTCTTACTCTCTTACTCCTGGAGAAGGGGTGAAAATCAAACAAATGTGATTTCTTTTCTTTCTTGCAAAAAAATTATTTATTACACTCTTTTTGTGCTCAGCTAAAGTGTCTTAATGCCTTTTTTCTTTTTTCTTTTTAATTTTTAACTGTTTGTCTCTATCTATTTGCCTGGATAGGGGAGGTTTTTTCCATGTGAAATTTTTCCATCAGTTATTCAGAAACTAAGACAAAATGAGCTCTCACGACAAGCTGGATATTGGCTAGTTGTGCAACTGTTTCCTTAAATATAGGTCATTTCTGGGAATACCAGACTGCTGCTATTTCAGACCAGCTATAAACAGGAATAAAACAATGTCTGCTGTCTGAAGTATTATCATTCACCTGTAAACGTGTGATAATTCTGCAGAAAAAAAAGCAGCACATCTCTTTGTCACATTGTAAAGGACCCCATACACAGCAGTGATAACATCAGGGCTGCCAGAAAGTCCCAAGCAAGTGAAATTTCACTGTTTACGGGTTCTGGGTGATGATTACTAGGGTGGACATTCTCAGGCATCTCTGCTAGTTGTTGCTTGAAGCCTGGGCACTTTTACTCATTCATTGACTAAACACAACGTGAGTCATTAACCTTCATATTTACACACATAAACACACACACGTTTGTACACACACACATACATACATACACATATGCCCTGAACAGCTGGGTTTCTAAAAACTTTTAAGCTATAAACATTAACAATTAATCTGCTCTGGCAGCTACCCGTGCTATTTCCTTCTAGGTCTTTCATAACATCTCCTAAGTACCTCCTCCTTGCCTTTCCCATCAATGGGAATTGTCCTGCAGGCACACCCACCTGTCAGCACACACGCGCACTCACAAATGCATACGCAAACACATGCAGAGTAAACTGAAAATGGCAAATATGCCATTCAAGAAGGCTGTCATGGAAATAAATTTCCAGGGCACCAAGCAAGTCATTGTATACTAAAAAAACAAAGGGTTGCGGTTTTACGTCAGCTGCGATGTCCTGGCTCTCTTTGCTTGCTAAGACAAACACACAGAAAAAGTAAGTAAGTCAGAGAATAAAGTGAAATAACTTGTGAAATACTTGTCAATTAGGCTCCTTCATTATAGGAAATAATTAAAATAATTATCTTAAAATGTGCAAATACTTTTCTCAGGAAAAGAATAAATGAACAGGCACCTGACCAGCTCTGATAAATGTCAGCTGAGGGCTTAGATCAAACATTAAACCTTCAAGTGTCTTGTTTTGCCTACGGTGGTAATGCATATTCAGCATGGATTAGGAACCACAGATGTAAAGGTATCCGGGTGCTTAATTCTTATGTTGTCAGGGACTCATATACTTTAAGAATTTGTTTTCAATTGAAATCAAAATTCTAAAAATAACTTAAAACCACCTTACCTCACCCCGAAGGGCATCTCCCTGCCAATTTTAGCATAATTCCTTAAATTACTCCAGGGTAATTGGTCTTCCTGCCAGTAGAAGCCATATAGCATATCTGCATGATCAAGAGTCATAAAGTACACACCACATACACAGGAGACCCAAGGAGAAGAGGAACACTAGGGCTGGGCCCAGGGGGAAGGAGGTTGTTCTGACCAAGGGTCTCATTGCTTCACTGTGGGATGTGAAAGAGATGTGAAAGCCCAGGGCCGGAGTCTGCAATTTGCCTTCCTGCTCCAAGGTCTGGATTGACCTCTAGTCTCAGCTCCTGTGTGATCTCAAGCATTTAGCATTGTTCTTATGAGCAGACTTCTCCAGACTGCTTACGAGCAATGTGCAGTTGGTCACCTGTGTTCAGAAGTTGAGAGAGGGACACAAGGAGAGAGAAACTATGTCTTCCTTAGCAGGCAGCTCATCTTAACGCTCTCCATTTAGCGTCTAGAGAGACTGGCCTCATGAGGTTGTGGTTAGCCTACATGAATAATTTCCTGTATTTTATTAGCTTGAATTCCTCATTCTTTTTTAAATCGCTAATGTATTAAAAGGAAGAAGATGACAGTTGTACAGAGGAAAGCTGCACTGTGCTTTATCCTTCTGTCATGGTTTAACCTTTGTTACTGATGTTGTAGGTTTATATTTGAGCATTAATAACTGCTATTGTTTATTGTTTCTTTGCAAAATAGAGAAGGCAACCCTTTCCTATCTCACATGGGTGAGGTGGTATCTAATGAATTCTAGTGTTGTATTTTCAGACACAGTTTAAAATGTTGTGTATAATGGACAAAGATAGCACTTTTAAACATTATTCTGAATTGTGAATGTTCTTATGGACCATTGTTCAAAGAGCACCCGGGATTGGTGAATGAACAGACACAGAAGGTATAGATGTGGATGGAAGGAAGCTATCAGCTTTTCTTCTGCCAAAAGCAATGCTTCTTTTCTTCTCTTTTGCACATCCGGATGTTATTGCTTATATCTTTCTTTAATGGGTCACAATGGATACACTATTGTAGATTCCAGTTTCTCCCACTGCGGTGTATTTTCTCTGGTTACCATTCTCACAGTTAGCTGATTGATAGATGGAAAGAAACATAATTTCTTCCTACCCTGTCTGACATCTAGTCTGTGAATCATATAGCATATCTGCTATGGATTCACACCATACACCTACTCTCTTTCTCACTTTTTATGTTAGGTAACTAGTTAAGTCTACTCTAAGCCTTACTTCAAGTGATCAGGAAGAACAGTGCTTATTTCTAAATTGAATTCAGGAATTTGACAGCCATTAAGAACATCTGTAGCTATGCCTCTGTCCCCTCCCTGACACACAAATTTGTGCTGGCTGCAATTGCCTGAAGGGTCAGGAAAGCCTCAGTGGCACACACCCAGGACAGATAAGTTTCAGTGCTTTCACTATGTTGGCCATGACAAGAGACATGAAGACTGATAGGCAATTTCCGTAATTGCATGTTTCTGTGGAACTATTAGCCAGCTAGTAGAATTCCTGCTGTTACAAATATAACAGGGGGAAGAAGTGTACTGTCAAAATAAATTAAACACAACTCAGGTTTAATTAGCAAATTGGGACTGCACTGTAACTATCCAAGTCTTGTTACTGAATATGTACTTTACGTTGCACGATCTGAAATAGGCAAAGGCCTGTTCACTTGTGCAAATGAACTACAGGTCCCAGCTGGAACAAGCAGAAGCACACTGCCTCTGCCAGACTGCTCAGAGACTGTATTCTACTCATCCTCACCTCCAGTCCACAGAAAGAGCAACGAAGATGCCTTCAGCAGGCAGCTTAATACCCTTGGCCATGCTTAGCCCTAAAGCCTCGACTGCAGAGGCATAGAGCCTCCACTGTGAGCCCCTTTGGTAGGAAACCCCCCAGGAAGGGCACAGGCTTTAAGACTGTAAGGAAAATGTCTAGTCCTGGCATGGAAAAGGTGTAAAAGATGTGCAACTCTACATCTACAGCCTGCTACAGTTTTTCCTTGGAAGAAAGACTATGCCCATCACTGCCTGCTGTTTCTTGCTTTTTACCTTGTGCCTAATGGCAGCTTTGAATTTTATTCTTCATTAGGAATAAAATAGTATCAATTTCAGAGTGTATATGTCAAATGTCTATCTAGGATCTTACCTAAAACTTGAATTGAGTGTATGGAGATGTGGGGGCATAAGTTCTCCTTTAATTATTTACTCGGATATGTTCTGATTTTATAACACAGACAGTGTTTTGTACTGCTCTCTAGCAGGTAGTATGCATTTCAAGAACAGTAATCATGCATTTTGTTCCCCTTTTACATCCATCAGCCTGCATTGCTATAATTATTCAAAAGGCTGAATAGCAAAATGTATAGAACATATAAAAGGCAAAAAAAAATCAGAATATTCATTGATAGAACAGTAGGGAGCTCAAGCTGACAAGAAAAAGGGTCTGATAGAATGAAACTTTGGTCATGTGAGCAATTCAAATTAAAATAAAATCAGCCCTTCCTTCTTTAGATCACCACTTCAGGGAGAGTAGTTTAGGAGGCACAGTGCAAACATTCCTGAGTATCATCCATCACCTGACTAATCTGCCTGCCAAACTACCCAGCCATACCTTTCCACTAACTGTTTCCTCTTTATTTTCCTACCTGCCCTCTCTCTTCTGATTAGATCCTTTGTTTAGTGGAGTGGAGAGGGTAGAAGGAAGGAAGGAAGAAAAAATTAATATGAAAACAAAGGAATACTTTCCCTAACAGAGCGTAGATGTGTTAATTTACAGGTATGTTTGGTGATGACTTTTCACAGCTGTAGTTTTTTATCACTGTCATCACAAAGGTTAATCCTAACATTTCCACTTGAAGCAATGTCTTCCTGATTTTCTATTTTAGAACATCCTGATCCATTCTAGGACTCATTTTTCAGATATACACAAAGACGGGAAATTTTTCAGATCACTAATGGATCAGCAAAGAATGCCATCAGCAGCATTAGAAACAAACTCTGTGGATATTAGATGCAACTTTTCCTGAAGTATCTGATATTGGCTGCTGCCTGGAAAAGAATGATCCATTTTAGTCTGACAACTTTTAAAATCTTTTTAAATTTCTGTTTCTCTATGGCGTAGTATCTTCACCATTTGTTTTCCTCACCTGATCCCAACCAGGTTATCTAAATCAAGAAATAGGAAATGGTTAGCATTCAACTGCAAATTCAAAAATACTCTCGCACTTGCAGCATGTTGGGTATGATAAGGGGTCTGAAAGGAATCAGAGGAGGCTCAGATGCACAAATGGTTATGTCATTATACTCCCACACCTCAGAGAAGCATATAGTTATGTAGAATATCCCTTTATAGACACGCTCACTTCCATTCCACAGACATCTGATAACATCCTACATTTTAGCATAGGAAATAACACAAGTGTTACAAACAATAAGAGAAAGAGAAGGATGACAAGCATAATGTTTCTAAGCACATGACCATGTAGATAAAATATAGGAATCCAAATCAAGTGAAGCTTAATTTCTTATTGACTAATTAATAACAGAAATCCCCACTGCCACTACAAGCTAGGGTTGTGGTAGAAGGTCCTAAGAAAAGGGTTCAGGGAGGAGCAGGTAACAGGCAGGTTCATGAGCTACACTGGAATGTGTTCTTTATGCTGTTCAAACTGGGAGAAGGAAAACAAGAACACCAAAAATGACTCTTACCAGCACAGCAGGGCACCCATAACACAGGGTTTTTAAAATTGTATTTGCTTTGATTTATCTCCTATGGCTCTGCCAATCAATGAGGACTGCCTGTATGCCAGAAATTGCTTCCTCATGTTCCAGGTGGAGTCCCTGAGCCTCATCTGCACAGTGCATGTGTGGCTGGACTCCGCTGGCAGCTTCCTGCCAGACCTATGGCTATCTAGGGACTCTTCACCCCAGATCCTACTATTAATAGGGCAAAGAGGAGGCAGTATGTAATATTATTTCTCATCTGTCCTTCTGAACTCTGAACTGGTGTTTACTTTTCCATGTTTTACTCAGCATCACTCAGGCCTGGTTAATGCCTTCTTACTTTTTTCAAATACCCAGCTATCTGGTTTCCTGTGACCCTTTTGTAAGCCCAAAGATTCTTCTAGCGTATATAGAAATGGGACTTGATTGATTTAGGATTAAGCAGGTCTGATTGATTGTAAACACCTTTAGTCAAGTATTTCAGGAGATTTTTGGTATGTGATCATCTGAAAAATCTCAGCAATTATTCATCCTTAAATATTGGAGTATCTCATTTCCAAATAAATGCATCAGAAGAACAAAAAAAACTAAAAAATCTCATAGTGTTTATCATCACACAATAAGTATAAAAAGGTATATAAAAATTGGATATTTGTGCTTAATGGCTGAAGTAGATAAAACGTTTAATTTATGGTCCTGCTAATCCCTCAGGTTGTGAGGAACAAAGTTAGACATGATCACACAGCTGAACCTCAGGCAAAATCCTTGTGATGATTCATTGATGCTTATCCAACTGGAAGATACACAGTAGTGAAGAAGAAATACCAGACGATGAATTGGAAAGGTTTCATGTATTGGGTTGTTGTGGGGGTTTTTTATAATTATCATTTTATATCAAAGATTTGCTTTAAAATATGCTTTATTATGTGCAAGAGTTTTGCGCATTATCTCCTCAAGAGAGGAAACAGAATTGATTTAAACCACAGTCCTTTGTTACACTTTGGTGGAATAAAAAATCCAGTCCATTTTTTCCACTTTGTTCAGTTCCAAAAGTATCACTTAAGGAGACAAACGAAAAAGGTGCATAGATCCAATGGGATAAGTTTACTGTCCCAAATTACTTAGATTACTTCTGTTCAATCTTTTCAATACTATTGGATTTTGGGGAAGTATGGATTGTATGCTGCCAAATGAGAAAAAAAAAACTTCTATGTATGATTAAGGAGGTAGGTTTGCCCTCAGCCTTGGCCTTTTTGGACACAGTAGGAGGCATCCAGCTGTACTGCAACATAGTAGGTTCAGCAGAGGTGGCTTAAAAGTCATGTTCATATTCCTGACCTATAGATGCTTCCAAGTTCCCAGATAATAACTGTAATATTGGAGTAGGTCAGGTGTGAATAAGCATCCCTATACTTGAATTCCTCAGAAAAGAAAGCAGGCATGGAAACTAGACCAGGGATCCTGTAGATATTGCACCAATCTACAGTGCCACATCTCAGCTACAAGGCCAGGACACCAACATAAAAATCTTATCTTGTTTTCGTCACCCTCTGAAGTCTGAGAGTATAAGGTAATGTCTACATGGACACTGTGGCTTGAAACAGCCATGAAGTTTTGAAGAGACATCCTTGTTTGACTCTATTCCAGCATCTTGGTTCAAGCAGCAGAGTGATCTTCGTGGGCACAAGTTAAATTCCCCTTTGAGGAAACTACAATGAAATCGCCACTTCAGAAGTGCTCCAATGCTCCATGGAGACAGTGGGTGGCAAGCCAGGGTCACATTGCCACTAGATGTCATGTGAAATATCTGTGCTATGAGGAGGCTCTTGACTCTTCCACAGATCCCACAACATCACAAGGCATGTCTCCTGCCATGCAAAGAAACAAGTGCCATCTCTGCCTTTCTGTTTATCAACAACTGTTATGCCTCTGCTACTTTTGCAAATTACCTTTCCCCTTCGTTACCAGCCCAAACTTGTCACTGTTTCCTTCTTTCTCCTGTCTGTCAAAGCATCAGACACCTGCCCATTCTCCTAGAAGATTCACAGAGACTTCCTCCTCTCTCTTTCTTGGTCCTTGCTCCTATACAGCTCTTGGCCATATTGGCTTTCCCACCTGCCATGTTGATCTCCATACAAGTGATGGGGCCTGCCAGCTCAGGAGATGAAGTCATCTATGTTAACCCATTTCTGCTTAGCTACAGATATTTCACCTTGGTCTAAAACTCTGGGTCATCCTAGCATGTGCAAGACTTTTTTTGAATGGGATAAGAGCAAGCTGCTAAGGAAGGGAGTATGGGTTGTAGGAACTGATGGCCCATCATAGAATGGAAAGAGTATAGTAGTGGTTCCTTATAGCTGTGTGATTGCAGAAAGCTTGGCCCCTAGGTGCTTCATGTGTGGGAGGGCAAGCACAGTTTCTGGGACTCCAGCTTTAAGTCCCTCTGGGGCAAGGAATGTGGGCAACCTGTACGGCTGGAAGGACTCGGTCTCTCCGTGAATCTAACATGTGAGGCAAAAGCCTAGGCACAGAACAGATGGGAGATTTTTTCCTAAAATTGAGAAGAATGAAGGAGGAGTAAGAGAGAGTTTTGTCTGGCACAGGAGGAGAATCTTCCTGCTGAGGGGTCCCTTCCCACCATTTAGGGCCAGCTAGTCTACTACTCCAACATTTATTGATTGTCCCATCCCCCAAGCAGCTTCAGCTAACAGAGCCTTCAACAAGCTTCCCTCCCACCACTGTGTCTGCTGCCAGCTCCCTGCGATGCCACATGCAAGCAAACCACCCTCAAGCCCCCTTCTCCTGTCAGATCTTTGCTGAGCAGCAAAAAACACACCCACCCACCACCCCTTTCACCTGGGCTGCATGTATATTCCGGCTGCTACGTCCCCCAGAGCAGCTACTCCAGGAAAGACCTGTAAGGGCAGGAGATTCACCTCTACAGAGGGTGGGGGTGGTTTTCTTAGAGTTATTGAGTCAAAGCGCATACTGATATGCAGAAAAAGTCAGAGGAGACAGAGAGAGCTAGCAAAGACTTAGTTAGCATGTTTGCTGAAAAGGGATAGTGTATTGAGTGCTACCAGTGAGCAGCTGGAGCCCCGCCTAGGGCTATAGAAATCGCCTGTAGCCTCTCCTCGAGGAAAGGGAAGACTAACAGACCTAAAGACATTTTTGGATTATTTTTTTGAACTTTCTAATTTCCATTATGAAGTTTCATTTCTGGAAAAGATAGGGACATTTAAACATCTTGTCTCATAGATGCTCTCTATCAATGAAGGAGTAGATAGCATCCCAAGCACGCATGTCATACTGGGTGTTTTCTGTGCAGAGTACAACAGGTTGTGCACAATTTTTCTGAAGAAACTGTCCCTCATGGTTTCAGTTCAAAATGTGTTCTCCCATAACCCTGCAGGACACAGCAGGCACCCGTAATTTGGAGGGTACTGGCACCACTGCTTCTCTACGCGGCCCTCCAGCTTGCAGTGTTTTGGCCAAATGCACGTGGCTTGCACATCTACTAAGAAGCTCCCTGCAGTAAGGAAGCATTCCCATCCTTGGTGGTGTAGTCCTCAGCACAGACTCATGATCAAGTGATACATGGATATGCAGCATCTCTACAAAGCCTGACTGCCCTGAAGGACCCTTGTTCAATCTGGAAGGATGGTGCCAGCACCCCACTGACTTCATGGCCAGAGCTATGGAATGCAATGGGTATCTTGAGCCCTTTTGGTGAATTCTGTCAAGGCATCTTGGCTTGCCTTGGTCCTGAACAACAAGTGGTGGAAGCCTTTGCAGTTTAGGTGATCATAGCTGCTATGCACTGGGAATTGGATGAGAAAGAAGGGCCCTGCCCATCTCCTCCATGACACACACAGTTCTGCAACCCCTGGATTGCAAAGGTCTCAACAATTTTGCTGATATTTGCACTTTACGTAGGAAGCAGCTTGGAGAGCTTCACTGCACCCTGCCCATGGTGGACTTGCATTCCACAGTGGTTAGCCACAGACCAGGCTTTGAAGTTTGTAAGGGTCTGTAGGGCTATGGCTGCTATTCTGAATACAGATACCAGCTTGCAAAATGTCATGTTAGGATGGTAAGGTCCTGGCACCAGCTCGCAAGAGAGATTCTTGATGGTACTCCACTGCAGTGGGAAATTTCATGCCTACTGCTGGTCATCCCAATGGTGATGCAGTCCCAGTAGTCTTAACTCAGCACTAATCCAGCCTGGGCAAAGTAATCAGAACAGAGACAGAAATCTGGGAGTACAAGTGTCAGTTCACTCTTGTTGTTCTGCTGGTGTACCCACTGAAGCCACAGGATTCACATCTTGCACGCAGCACAGTGCAGCAGACACTGTGTAGACTTTGAGGAGGGAGATGGATGGATGCAAAAACAGCATGAGCAGGAACAGTGATACTTTCATATGTTTGACCTTACACAGATAATAGCAGTGTGGAAACTGCTGTGAGCAGTGGTATGAATCTGCATGAGGCAGATGAACCGAATGGCACTTCGGAGAGCAACCCGAGATTCAAGAAGAAAAGGTCTGAATCACAAATTTCTTTTAGAAAGCTTTGAACCACATGTGCAGTGGGGGCATTCAGCCAGAAGAAATCACATACCAAATAAACTGCCTGTTAGGCACTGCTTCTGCCTGCCAATCTAGTCTTATTACTGAAATTAATTTGCTAATGTAGCCACAGCTTGACTTTATTCCATTAGCACCATGGAGGGAGAAGGTCTATTTGAGATTTCAGGTATACTTGTAAGAGAACAGGTAAGTATAAACTGGCTATTAATAAGTTATGTCTGGAGATTAGAAGGTTTCTAATCTTCAGTTCAGTGAGATCCTGGAACAGCTTTCCAGTAGGAGCTGTTGTCAACAAACAATAGGTATTGTTAGCTGGAGTTAACCAGGCAAAAAGGGATAGAAGTTGTGACTGACTGTAACAGCATGAGACTGAATTACACATCTCAGGCAGGCTCCTTCAAGTCCACAGTGCCATGTACATCTGAGAAAATCCCAGGGTCCACTTTGGAGTCCTCCATCCCCAGCCATAGCAATGGAGGTACTCACGGGAAGCGAGTATACTCACCAGCCTTCAGCTACCTGCGAAGATAGGCCACAGGTTTTAGAGAGCAGAACTAGCAGGAGTTTGTGGAGCCTCTGGAAAACGTTTGTGTGCTCCGAAGTTGAGATGATGTGTGGGTGCCACAAAGCAACACTTCAACTCTGTTCCCTCTGCCAGTTTATGGTGTTGATAGACTATGGAACAAAGCAGAAGCAGACAGCTCAGTGTCTGTCTATAACCAGAATTTCTTAGTAGCTGACTGAAGCACAGTTTCAAGAGTGGAATTTGACGAGTTGTTTGTGAAAGCCATTACGTGCTGTAGTTCCTTTTTAATTCCCCCAAATTAGTGGGAAAAGCTTCCATTGATTCTAAGAGGTTTTAGTACAATCCCAGCATAAGTATATGCATTACGAAGGGAAAACAAGAGTAAACACCACCAGATCTTTGTTGATTACAGTTACCTTTACTGTTCAAAAATGTAATATCTAATTAAATTTATGTAAAAGATGCATATCTTTACTGTGCATATTTTTAAGGCAAATAGTTCTCCATTTTCCTTCATCTTTGTTTCCTGGGGGTAGATAGAAGGAATTCGATCCATACAAGGGTAGATTTTCCTAACTTAGCAAGATTAACTAGCATGAATATCTAAGACTGCTGCCCTGCTTTGTATGTTTTCAAGACAATGTTTAGTCTTATCTTGGCCATGCTATTTAAGATCACAGGACCTCTACCTGGCTTGTTTCAACACAGCTTCTTACAAACAGCATCTTAGCTATCTTCACTAATGAGTGCACTTGACCTCTGTCTAGATTTATTGAATCAGAAAAAAAGAAAGACCATTATATTATCCCATCCAATCTTTTGTATATATGTTCACATAAATTACAGAGATACTGCTTGTCAGGAAACCTTCAAGTTATACTTCATCCTCTTTCATTTTGTCTTTTTTTTCAATAGTCCATGCACTGCAGAACTAGCTCTGTTCACATGCATGTTATTAACATCTTTCCAGCTAAGGCCTTTGGGTCTAATCATGCAAAACCTTCCTACATACTTCTTACTCACAGCTATCTTGTTTAAAAAATGAGAATATTTTCATTGGAAGGATTTGTCTAAACATTTTAAATGAGTTCTTTAAGACAGTTTGCTGTTAATTAGAGAGGAAAGAGCTCCATCTAGCTGTTTTGGGTCCAAAGGTGGAGGCTGGTATGAATTTGTGCCAAAAGAACACAGAAATATTAACAGAAGGACAGAAAATACCCGGTTCTGACATCTCATAACTATATTTTGAAAAAAAACCAAACACCTCTCTCCAGACACTTTATCAATCAGTACTGTGTTAATAGCAAAGCAATACCAGGACTAATAAAGCCACTTACATAAGATATTTGTTGAAGGCAATAGGAATCTTTCCAACCACGAATGCACATAATTTTCTTTCATTTTAAAACATAATTATCCCCAGAAGAAAACGTTCAATGAATTGAAGCAAAACAGTCCACAGCTCATTTTGTTTGTTGTCTTTTGTTGCATCACCTATTCTGCAATAAATAAACATCAATTGCACAGTGAATAGTTTTCAAATGATTCAGTAGAAGTTATTAATGATTCATTATTATTTCTATTGCAGCAGTGCCTGAAGGTCCCAGTGGGGAGTTGAAACCCCACTGTACAAACAAATAAGGGCAGAGCTGGTCTGCTTGTGTGAATCCATGACTGGAGCTCATACACACAAGCCCAGCCTAACTTGAAACTAGCAAGAGTGATGTTACTATGTAGCTATGGCAGCACAACTGTCAGCTAGGGTTATGCAAACCACCTGAGAAACTGAATAAATAACAGGAAACATAGCTTGCACCAGACTCTGTGCCACCTCAGCTATTTGACAGGCTGTATCCAAGGTAGCTACTTCAAAGCATGTTCACATATATCTGTACAACCTGCAGCGTTATCTCTGGCTGCAGTTACTCTGACAGATGATCACATTCACTGTTCAACAGCTGGAGCAACTGAAAATGTTATGGGTCTCTTCTATTCTGTACCTGCTTTTTCTTCTGCTGGTGACCATCACCATTGACGCAGAAGAAACCAGGCAGAAATACATTTGCTTTGTACTTTGGCATCTTAATGTGAATCCACTGCCATCAGCAGATTAAGCATGAACTGGAACTGCCAAGGTGTGGGCACATGTTCTGCTCTGCTCCCGCTCTTTGGGATAACAACTTCATACAAGTTAGTGGTGGTAGCATCCAAAGCTAGCCCAGTAGCCTACTCCTGTGCTCCTCTGCAATAATAGGGGAATAAAGTAGCAAAGCAGGAAAGAAGAGTGGCTCTTACCAAAAGAGCCTTAGGAGGCAAAGCATATACTGTAGGCAACACGCCATGTTAGTCTCAGAACTTTTAAGATAATATTTGTGTAAATATTTAATATTAATATTGAATAAACTCTAATTTGAGTTTATTAATGAATAAACTCTATTGAAGAATATAGCTTCAACTGGGCTGACAGTCCATCACCGCACCTTGCCAATAGCTATTGACCAACCTCAAAGAAATTAAACATATAGTTGTCATTATCAAAATTTTCCAGAGCTTTAAGCATGGCACTCACTTCCCCCTCTCCCCTCCCACGTATTTATATACACACAAATTGCTGTACACAGTGAAAAAACAAAGTACGTGCGAATGCATGGGGTGTCCCTGCCCATGGCAAGGGGTTGGAGCTGGGTGATCTTAAGGTCCTTTCCAACCCAAAACATTCTATGATTCTGTATGATTCTATGCAAGTGTTGCAGCACTGAGACATAGGAAAACACAGGCAGTACGAGGAGATGTTCCTAACAGCACAAGAAGGCAGAGGTGGCAAGGAATAGTCGCCTGCTAACAAGAAATACTTTTAGAGAAAGAGTTTTCAAAGCTTCAACACAGTAAGATTCATTTCAGACTTGTGAAGGAGCTGAAGACAGTGAGTGATTGAGATATAACATCTGTCTTCTACAACATGAAGAAAACATACAGAACTCAACCACAGAAACTTCATGGGAGGACTCAAACAGTTCCACTGACTTTGCTTATTTGCCTCTGAAAAAACAGAAGAAGGATGATCAAGTCTTCGGCTGGCCCTCAGTAAACTTTAAGCATATTACAGAAAATTCGGTTTTTCATGCAGCCTCTCCATTTTCTAAAAAATTTAGGTTAAACTTTGCTCCTAAAGTTGATTTTCAACAACAGAGCTGTTTTACACTCCTCTTCAGCATATGAATTCTCTATTTCCCTTCTCACAATGAGTGGGAACCTTCTGAGCTTGAGAACCATGCTACAAAAGGAGATTAACAAAAGGTTGTTTAAACCATGAAGGAAGATTTTAAGGTCCTTCTATTTAGACACTCTGTAAGGAAATAGTTCCTTAGATTCTCTGTCCTGGTCACTTCTCCATCCAGTAAAGCACAATGCAATCTGGTTTTGTGCAAGAGTGTAGGAGTGTTCACACTAAAATGTCAGACAGAGCTTTACATAAAGTTTTACATTAAAGAGTTTTTTGCTTCTTCCTGAAGCAACTAGAGGATTGAAAATGTACACAGGGATCATACAAATGATCTTACTGTCACTTTGGAAAAGGCTTGAAATTGCTAAGAAGTGTATGGTAGTTTATATGCAAATTCTCCTTTGGTGGTATTCATATTCTTCATGTGGGACAGAAGAAATGGAATTTAAACCATAAAAGAAACATCCTCATCCTGGCTTATATGAAGTGGGTTTCCATGGCATCTGGATGCCATAGGGATAAATCATATCCACTTTGGTGCTTTCTAATATACATTCAGAATAGCACCAGTGTTATTCTAGTTCCCATATATGTCCTGTTTGAAGTGTGAATGGCAATCCTACGAAGAATGCTGCTGCTGCTCCCCACTGCCTCTGAAAACTGCAGCAGGGAGGAGGCTGCTCAACATACAAAACATGCCTTTATAACTCTTATAAGTCTCTTGCTACTTGCAATTTATATGCAAGTGAAGGGTTATGAAATTGTTTCAAGAAAAGGAGCTGGCTTTCCTGAGCTAAACCAGAGCTACTTCTCGTTTCCTGAAGTCACTTACTCCTTGGCTGTGTTGCTGAAATGGTTTAGGCAATGTTGTATTTCTAGATAGCGGGTTTTGCTCTGGTAAATGTCTTTTTATTCTGATCGGTATACATGCAAAATAATGTCCGTCTTAATAAGTGTTACTTATTTCCTCTGCCACAGGCTATTTTGCCATTGATTTCTATCTTGTCACACAGTGTTTCCAGAACTGTTTTACAGATAGAAGGAACTATTCAAAAGAAACTGTGGACAAACTTGTAACTATCTTGTTAAGTTTCATTAGATTAATGCAAGTAAATCATAGAATCATAGAATCATAGAATAGTAAGGGTTGGAAAGGATCTTAAGATCATTTAGTTCCAATCCCCCTGCCATGGGCAGGGACATCTTGCCCTAAACCACATGGTCCAAGGCTCTGTCCAACCTGGCCTTGAACACCGCCACGGATGGAGCATCCACGACCTCCCTGAGCAACCCATTCCAGTGCTTCACCACCCTCACTGTAAAGAACTTCTTCCTTATATCTACTCTAAACTTCCCCTGTTTAAGTTTGAACCCATTACCCCTTGTCTTTAAACTGTAAGTAAACCTGTAAACTGAGGACTTACAGAATGAAAATAGCTTCCATTTTTATAGCTATTTCTAACACTTCAAACAAATTGCATTGATCTTCATTAGTGTGATGCTGTATCTGGCAGGGATTTCAACTTCTAGCCTGAATGAAATGCATCTTGGCATGTGTTTGCTTTTGAAAGCAGATAGCACAGAAAGACCCTAGGTACAGTGTCTCTTGTAAAATCAGAAAAATAGCATTATAAAAAAAAAGTAACTGCAAATATCATGAAGAACAAGGGCAGCTTCAAATCCTCAATTCAAGAATGATCAGGGTCATGCTAAATTCTATGACAATTCTAAATCTTGAAGAACTCTTGTAAAAAGTTTGGCTCTTTGGAATGCTTACTCATTTTTAATAATGATACAAACCTTTGTAGCCCTCTGCATCCTCCAAACAGTTGCATGTAAGTGCAGTAAAATCTTCAGATGGGAATATCTCTTTAAGATGGCATTATATTCTCCCGCCCCCAAAAGTGTGTTTCGTTTGCAGAGAGCCCTTTGTCTTCATGGCAGTGATGTAAGGTTCTTATGCCCAACATGGATCACAGAGCAGATGGAGGTTGTGTGAGTCATGCTTATACACACCTGGGATTTATAGAAGGTCCAGAAATGCTAGGTAGGACAAGAGATATAGCAGATGGATGCAAGGTCTCAAAAAATGGAAGAAAGTTTTGGGGTTATTTTAGCCTTTTAGTAGCCATGCACTTAAGCTTATCAGTCTGCAGTGTATTGCTAATCATGTCTACTTTCATGAGGTCCCTAAAGGAATACCTGTGTGATACCAAGATTATCCCTGTCAAGAACACAGCTGTACACCTTCTCTTTTATATAGTCTCAAAAAAGACACAGCAGTTAACAGAGATATGATGCCTTCAAATTGTTTCATCAGTATTTTCCCTCCAGACCTGCAAAATAGTGCTTCCTCCAAAGAGGCCAGCGCAGGAAATACTGCAAACGAGCACATAAAAATTACCTAAACCAGCTTGCATACTGAGTATGAACACAGCTGAGACAACCAAGGGTTATTTGGGGAAGGTTTTTGTTTTATATTCTGAGATGTATGCACCGTGTTCAGTTATCTCCCTCAAGATTCCCATTCCTGAACATTTTCCTTGCCTTTGTTTCAAAACTAGAGCAGGTGAGGACTCTTCCCCTGTCAGATGTAACTAGAAGAAGAGAGGATGATGGAACCAATTTCTTTTTCCTGTCCAGAGACTTCACAGGTAGGGGATAGCTGTGGGGTGTGGGAGGCACAAGGCTGAAGGCATTTTCCAGCTCTGACTCATTTTGATGAGTCCACAGGGGTATGGTAACTACAGATTCACTCAGAGGCATCAGGTAGGAAGAAGAATAACTCACATTGTCACCTGCAATAGGGGTACTTGGCTGCCCTGCTGGTGCATATCACAGCTATAAAGCTCACACAAGCTCCCAGGTGGCCTCAGTCACTGAGGAGAGCCTACTTCCCCTGCCTGCCTTCTCCCTTCTGTCTCCTTTCTCTGGCATGTCACTCAGATCTGTTTTCAAGATCTGCATGAGCCTCACAGCATTCCAAACATAACCCAGTGGCTAGGGCAGGCCTCAGAAGAAAACAAGTCTTTTCAGGGCATCTCCACCCCCTGTGTTTTCCAGCAGCCACCTGGGGTGGCTTTCTGCCCAGCTCATAGGCATTTGCAGCCCCCTCCACTCTGAGATGCTTTCATCTCCCGACACAATACAGAAAGAGGCTGGCGCCTGGCTTGGGTCTGCTGGTCTGACTCAAATCTGGGCATTGAAAGGAATCCAGGCATCAAAAAGTGAAGCACACAACTTCTGAGACCTTTTGGGATCTCAGCACAAAAGTCTGAGAAGTACCATTTGATGAGACTCTTAGCAGTTTCTGTTTTCTTCCCCAGAATCTAAAGTTATATCCTGACTTCCAGCTAGCAAAGAACAGAAATGTCTCAGTTATCCTCTAAATGTTAACAGGCAGTGGAGAAGAGGAGGCCTTGCCAGTTACCACTATAACTTCTTGTACTGATTTTTTGGTATGTAATGTATTATCAGCTTCAGTTCCTGAAGAATGGACCCTGTTTGCCAGAAAGGCAATATATCAAAATGAACATGATATTTAAAACAATTGTAAAACATTATCTACCTTGCCTATTTCTTTCTGAGGACAGCGACAGCCTCCAACCCCAGTCTGTCTTGCACTGACTGTAACTTATCCTAACATATATTAACTTCACGTCCAGTAAAAAATGCCAGAGGTACAAACCATGATGCATGCATCATAGAATCATACAATGGTTTGGGTTGGATAGGACCTTTGGGGTCATCTAGTTCCAACTCCCCTGCCATGGGCAGGGACACCTTCCCCTGGACAACCAAGTGTCTCAAAGTCCCATCCAACCTGGCTTTGAACACGGCCAGGGATGTGGCAGCCACAACTTCTCTGGGTAACCTGTACCAGTACCTCACCACTCTCATAGTGAGGCAGCCCAAGACACAGCTGACTTTCCGGGCTGCAAGAGCACATTGCCAGGTCACGTTGAACCATCAACCAGCACCCCCAGGTCCTTTTCCTGAGGGCTGCTCTCAAACCATTCTCTGCTCAGCCTGTATTTGTGCTTGGGATTGCCCTGATCCAGGTGCAGGACCTTGCACTTGGCCTTGTTGAACTTCTCATGAGCCCACCTCTCAAGCATATCAAAGTCCCTCTGGATGGCATCCCTTCCCGCCAGCATGTCTACCACACCACACAGCTTGGTGTTGTCAGCAGGCTTGCTGAGAGTGCACTCAATCCCGTTGTCCATGTTGCTGACAAAGACATTAAACAGCACCAAACCCAATACCAAACCCTGAGGAATGCCACTTGTCACTGGTCTCTACTTGGACATGGAGCTGCTGACCACAACTCTGTCCGCAGCCATCCAGCCAATTTCTTATCCACTGAGTGCTCCATCCTTCAAAGCCATGTCTCTCCAGTTTAGAGACAAGGATGTTGTGCAGGACAGTGCCACATGCTTTGCACAACTCTAGGCAGATGATGTCAGTTGCTCTTCCCTTATCCACCAAGGCAATAACCTTGCTGTAGAAGGCCACCAAATTTGTCAGGCATGATTTGCCCTTAGTGAAGCCATGATAGCTGTCACCAATCACTGCCTTATTTTCCACATGTCTTAGCAAAGTTTCTAGGAGGATCTGCTCCATGACTTTGCCAGGCACAGAGGTGAGACTGACTAGCCTGTACTTCCTCAGGTCTTTCTTTATTCTGTTTTAAAAAAATGGAAGTTATGTTTCCCCTTTTCCAGTCAGTGGGAACTTAAATGGACTGGCATGACTTCTCAAATATGATGGAGAGCTGCTTAGCCACTTCATCCACCAGTTCCCTCAGAAATCACTGATGCATCTCATCAGGTCCCAGGGACTTGTGCACATTCAAATACCTTAGATGATATCAAACCTGATCTTTTCCACAGTGGGCAGATTCTCCCAGTCCCTGCCTTTGCCTCTCTAGAGAGTGTATCAGCTTGGCAATGAGTTTTGTCCAACAGAACAAAAACAATCTAAAAATTAATTGGATATGAGGAAATGGTAAAGAGATTTGTTTCTTGAAGAAAGGATGGCAGGTAGGAAAGCAGCAAGATTAACAGGGACAATTATGGTCAGAGCAATGTCTGCAAAGTCCTAAGAAGGGAAAAGAAAACATGCTTTACCAAATAGCCCAGCCTCACCTCCTCCTTATCATCGATCTTGCTAGAGACCTACTAGCAGAAGCTGCTCAGCCAAATGAGATAGCCAGATTAGCATGCACACTTCAAATAGATCTTTACTAATTTAGTTATTTTGACTGAAATTGTTTTGGAGCATCTGCGTAAGCCACTCTTGCAGCTGACTGGAAAGACGGAACAAACAAATACTATGTTCCCACTGCATGCAGCAACATGATGTGGTAACCTTTTCCACTGGTGCATCCTGATCCAGAAAATGAGATGTGTCTCCAGGCTATCGTGAGCGTCTGAAAGAGTACTGAAGGGAGTGTGATGCTCTACTATAACAGCCCAGGATATGAAATCATGTCACCCAGAAACAAGTTTTCAAAAAATTCTCTAAAGATTGCTTAGTTCAATCGTTTCACTCCTTCCCCTGCCCCCTCCCCCACCAACCCCTCCAAAATCTATTCTTGGCTGGTGTTTTTCTAACCTATTCTTTAAAATCTCCAGGTGATCAAGATTCCAGCACTCTTCTGGTGCTTCTCCGGTCAGACCATTACAGTATATTTCCTAGTGTCTCTGTCTCTCCCTTACCACAGTTTTAAGATCATTCCTTCTTGCTTTTTCAGCCATCAGCTTGGAAAATAAATAAGCATAGCTGCTTTTTAGATATTTGAAAACTATTAAAATTTTTCCTCCTTGTCTACTCCTCTCTAGACTAAACAGCCTGGGTACCTTCAATCTTTTCTCATGGGTTATGTTTTCTAGACCTCAGCTCATTCCTGTTGCTTTCATCCAGATTCCTTCCAAGTGGTTCACATCTTTCCAGAAGTACAGTGCCAAAACCTGACCTTCCAATATCTGATGTTCAGGCTTGGTTTGTATGAATAATCTAAATTCGAATGATAAGTAGTATCTGAACCTAATATGTCAGTAAAATTTGCAGCATAACATGAAGTTAGGTTCAAAAATGGGAATGGAAAATATGAGTTTGATTTTACTTTTAGCTATACAGAAGTTTCTAGTGTGTGTCTGGAATACTGGTGTGTGTATTTGTATATATATATACACATACACTTTTCTACCAATGAGTGCAAACGCCTATAACTGAGGCCATAGCTGCTGTTATTCTTCCTGCAATTGATCTGGATCTATAAATAAATGTTCGAAAAGATGAAAGATAACTTTACAGCAGATCTCACTGATTGTTCACATATGTAATTATATTCAAAAGGACAGTTTTCAATACTGTTGTCTGAAAGAAATCAACTGTAAGCTATCATACAGTTTTCCTCCCAATACGCTTATTTTCTCCTGCTGGCGAAAAAAAGCCCCAATTAAGTAGATGTTTTTGTTTTGGTTAAAATTTCCATTCCTTCTGATATTACTAATAAAAATTCAAATTTTCTCCTTCTGAACTTTAGAAAGCAATGACACCTCTGTGAACGGTCAAGGAATAATGGAAAGGACCCAAAGCCATCATTTCAACAGCTAACATGCTTGCCACTATCGAAAAAGTAAATACATAATGGGTGTGCAGGACTATGTGTACTTTTCCTTTCACGCGTAGTGGGTGGAAATTCTCAATTACAAAATTACCAAAATTACATCAGACTGTAACAGTTTGTTCCTTTCACAATTTGTTTTATAAAGTTCGCATTCCTGCATGTGTGCTCCTTATAGAATGTCAATCTTATTTGTTGAAGTGTGCTGTTCATGTGATGAATACAGTTTCTCCTTGTATCATTTTGTTTTTTTGGAATAAATTGCTACTCAATAATGTTTTATAGATCGGTAACAGCCACTCATCCTTTAAAGGCTCTTAAGGCTATGGCTGTACTCCACAATGCAGTGCCAACTTCAGATATATGACCTATCATTAGCTGATTCTCAAGAGCCAGTTTGCTAGCGAGCTAGCAAGCTAGAAAATTAGAAAGCAAGTTTGCTTCCTGAACAGCGGACTACTGTGCAGCGTAGACATTCTAGTGCAATGCAAATCTACCCTGAAAATCAGTGCAGGTGGTATACAGCAATCCTTGAAACGGTATGTCTGAAATACTCTCAGGCACTAGATACCTACCTCTATATACACAGTTACATTGAAAATCCACGCACACCCCAATATGAAACTAAAGTATAAAAGTCACTACAAAAAAATTCAGAGTGGAAAACAAATGAATGAGGTCTGGGGGAAGGGATATGAGGGAAAATGCCTTCAGTACCAAATTTCTTGCTACTGGTTCTTTTTCTTTGAAGAAAGTCAACAACGTTCATAAGATCGTTGTTCTTAAGAAGAAATGCAGATTCTGAGTCTTCATTTACTGGAATATTTTCGATCTGGAAAGAGAAGAAGGGAAATAAATCTAAACTGGGCCAACAACTTCAAGTAATAAAGGTATTTAATCAGAACTACAGCTCGTGCTTACAGATAATTTTAAAATTTTGTTATGATTACACATTATACAGTGTAGCATGGCTATCAACAAGGTAAATTTAAGGAATAAGAGTGAAAATTGTATTTATGGCAAAGTAACTAACTGCTCCTTACATGTATAACCCACTGATAACTGACCTTCACTAATGGAAGAAGAAAAGATTATGTTTTGCTCAAATTGCTTCAGACTTTATTTGAAGGAAACAATCCAAGAAAAAGTAGACACCCTTTTGATTTTTCATGCATTTCACTACTTTTATTTTTTGATGACTTCACCCAAACCCATTATCAGAATTCTTCAGGGTAGAGGGAGGGGAACAGAAACATTTCAAGGAACAGGCAGCCAAAGATTATGCCGAAAAAAAGGAAATGTCAACCCTTTCAAAATTGAATATGTACTTGGACCATGTTAATAGTCTTCATTTGCTGAGGAAAAGAATCAAAACCAAAAAACAGACTTGATAAAAGTCATCCTCACATAAGAATAAGAAGGTGTCATTTATAGGTTAAAGTAAGCTTCTATAATTACTGGCCTTGAAGTTGTCAGATGTTGCTAGGGGACTCCAGTTCCAGATGCCAATCTGAGGAGAACGGTGCTCAAGCTGAGGTAAGTCAGATCAGCATTTTTATTGATCTGATTACATGCATGATCACTAAGATTTAACTGAGATTGACTATTATTAACCATAGTTTCTATGTGACTCCAGCTGCAAGCCATATGAACTTGAGTGGAGGCTCACATCTCACAATTGATGTGCCTGTTAACTATCCATTCTGATATCTATTTGCAAAATCTCATACGCAATTCCATTGATATTGTATCTTTGTCCTGGCATACAAGCATGCATACTATACTTTAGTAAGCACAAACAACAAAACTAATTCCGATAAGAATATAATTATTAGGTGGAATTATAGCACATCATTAACCCTATAACAATAAAAAAACAACAACCAAACAACAAACAAAAACCAAAGCCACAAAGGTCCCAGGTTTATATCCATTGTCTCTTAATCCACAAAACTTTCATGCCATGAGAGATTTTCCAAAGATACTGGTAGTTGAACTGATTTCTGAACAGTACAGCTCCACCTGAGAGCAGGAATTAGCAGTACAGATGCCAAACCTGGGGTACAAGGGAGCTCCTGAGTGGCATGCAGCAGGGCAGGGCTGGGGGGATTTGGAAATGGTATCCTGACAAGCATCAGTGAGAGGCAGCAGCTCCTAACTCCTGGGAGAGAAAAAGCAGCATCTTGCTTTCTGTAAGAACCCAAGGGAAACTTCAATGGGCTTAGATGATACATACAAAGCTTGGCATATTGTGGACCCCTGGTGTGAAAGAGAAATGTCTGACTTTTGAGTTGCCATCTCAGGGTTCCCAGCCAGGTGCTGCAGCATGGTGCCATTATCAGGTACTTTACGAAGGCAGACAAACAGGATTTCTAAAGGCACCAGGACATTACTGCAATTAGTAGCACTATGGATATCCTCCCATGCTGCACACAAGACAATTTCATGCATGCATTTTGACAGTTTCATGCACAGATGAGAAGCCTAATGACCACATGTACATAGGTGTAAACATACAGCCTGTACACAAAGCTTCATGAAGCGAAATGCAGCTCAGGAAATATGGGCCCAAGATTATTCAGAGTACCTCTAAATGAGTTCTTGCAATATATGCTAGAATAATTTAAGAGGCTATTACTCTCAGCTGCCTGCCCACACAGCCAGGAGTTACTGCCCAAAACCTAAGACTTATTGCAGTTTCACTGAATACACCAGGCTATGACCTCTGTAGCTGAGAGAAGGGTATATCACCCTTTCTGCTGCCTCTGTTGCTGGGCTAGTAACGTCTGGCAGAAAAATGGAGCAGGTATTTTAAATCACTCCTACACAAATAACCAAAGTTCATCTTGGATACTCTCAGTAAGGCCAAACTAGAAGACCAGTGTCCTTACAGTTATTTGCTGACCTACACCCTTGCCTGTGGAGTCTTTGCGAAGTTCAGAACCTATTAATTCATCCTATAAAGTCTTTAACACTGATAGATGTATTAAAATGGGGAATAAAATTCATACATTCTGTAATCAGCCAGGAGAGGAAAAGCAGGTAACAATAGATGAATCGTGCATCGAGCATTAAAAAGAAAACTCATTTTCTGACGAGTCTTACAGTTTTCACATTCCTTTGGAACATTCAACACATCTCTCTTTTCGACAGTGTGGTTTTAAATAAAGAAATGCTCTAAAATAGAGCCAGAACCTCAGGAGATCAGGCAGACATAACATAGGTCCCATTTACATGCCCCTGATTGTACTCAATTCTGTAGTTCATGCTTCTTATCTCTGTTAGTATAACTGCAAATTAGCACAATATGTTCTTTAACCAACCATGTCAGCAGACCCCACAGTGCTTGCCAAATAATTATCTTCAAACTTCAAAGTCACCCTTGGAGGCTTTTATGTATAGCACTGTATCTTTTAAAAATAAAATTTTTATATATTCTGAACCTAAGCAATGATTAATCACCAGCTGATAGAGTTAAAGAATGTTCTCATGTGAACGTACGCATGAAAATAGCTTGCTTTGCAGAAGTAGGGTGATACCTAGATGAAAATGAGAGGTGAGAGCATTATTTTTCATTCAAGATTCTGTCAGAGGAAAGAAAGAGCCTTTTTCTGAGTGGGACAGTTGACAGACAGAAACCACACCTTAAAACACAGGCAACACACAGAACACAGGCAACACAGAAAGCTGGTCAGAACTGATACAGAGGAAATGTCTGATGTAACAGTAATGGCAGTAAAATAAAAAGAACAATTTAATTTGGCACAAACCAAGAATTATTCCTGATATTTCTTATTGAAGAAAAGGGAAACCTTGAGAAAATTCTTCAATGTTGGATTAAATGTTCCATTTGACTCAATTGTCTCTTAGACTCAGGTAATAAATGCAAAGAAAATGATGAGTTGGAGTCACAGCAGTGGCAGGAATCTGCAGGAAAGGAAATTCAACACTTATTAGGGCATGTAGCATGTGGCAGGACAGGTAGCTAGACGCCAGCTATATTACCACCCAAATGCATACCAATACAAGCAGGTTAGAGAGTCAAAACTGCATGTTTTTTATCAAAAGGTCATCTGCCTTGTGCCAGGTGATCAAGGTGTTTCTGTCACACGTGGGTGATGCAGCTCCAGACGACCTCAGCCCAAGAAGGAAAATTAATACTTGCAGGAAGTCCCCTAGGGCCTCCACTTCCATGAGATTTGCCTGAACCAAAAACGAAACCACACAAACTGTTTAAACAAAGGCTTTACTGATTATCCTTTTTTTTTTTTTTTTTTGTCCACTGCTGAATTTTGACCTGACTTGATCAGCATTCCCAAGACAATTGCACCCACATGTAAGGAGTCAGGTGTCTATCAAGAAAATGAAATTATCCCCCACTTCTCCCTGGAGCCTGGAGATAAGCACTGTCAGAATAGGGATAGGGAGGGAGGGGAGCAGGTACTGTCTAATGGAGGAACAAATGTGTGATTTCTTGCTCAAGCCCTCTCCATAAACTGAAAGTGACAGTTTATGCTGAGGACGTGGCCCTGGCATGAAGCCCACAAGGGAAAGCTCTTTGCATGACGTGTTGCTGGAGGGTACTCCTAACAGCAAGTAAAGAAACCGGTTCCCCCATCCAATTCCATTCAAATTCATGGCAATAAGGATTTCATAGGAGTTTGTCCTGTTTCCAGAAACATCCTGCACTGCCCTGAATAATGACTAACCCTTGGTGACAAGCAGGACAACTGAGCAAAGCCTGAAGCATGAGTAAGATCTGTGCTCCCCAGGATTGTTATACATAACTGGCTCACCAGTTGCCTTTGCTTAGGTAAATGTCACATGTGCTAAATAAAGGCTGTGACTAATTGATTTCTACTGGGAAGGAATGAGGAAAAACAATTGTTTTGTTGTTGTTTTTATTTTTAATACATCCAATTACTGTAGACTAGCAACAGTTGCCAGGACAAGCTGTTCCAGTTTCATTCCCACTGCCAGGGAAACAGGCCATTTTAAGGAGTGGTTTATACAGGCAAAGAAACAGAAATACCCAAAAAGCTGAAGTATCAGTATACAGGAAAGCATGTTTAAGAAAGCTGGCAAACTACTTGGGATAAAATCACCTGAGAAGGGCTGCTGAAGTGAATTATTACAAATATATTGTAGTTCTGAAATTGCAAACAGCGTTTGCAAGCCCAGCAGAATGTCAGCAGGACTTACTTACCTAAAATTATCTTCACAGAGATCTTGCTTGCTCTGGTCACAGCTAAATTGTTAAAGAGTTCTCAGATCTATCCTGAATTTTCTCTGGGCATGGCCTAATAATTCCTTTCTAAACCACAAACAATAGGAAATTATTTCATGAATGAGATCCAGCTGGAAAGATCACAGGCCTCCCAGAACAACTTCTTAACTCCATGAAGTAACAAGAAAATTTCTGCTAAAGGAGGCCTGCTGCTACATCCCACCTTCCCTGCTGTCCTTCGGGCTTCATTTGGAATTTATTTTCAACAGACCCTCTGTGTATGAAACAGGAGTCGCTCAGTACTACCCTTAGGTTCTGGATGGAAAAAGGTGGTTTGTATCCCAGAGTACTAACAGCAGCAACATTTTAGCCATAGCTAGATATGAGTTTAGTCATAATAATCATGAATATGTATTATGAATAATAATGTTGTCTAATACATCTAGACAGGATTTCGTTGCTTCGTGAGTTCAGAATAGCTATCTCAGGCCAAATTTCTCTTTCTCTAAGGTTTGAAAAATTATTTAGGCAAACTTGTACTGCTAAAGTAAGCAACCATATATTTATCTCAATAACCTTTTAGAGTCAGCAGAAGTTGAATGAGTCTGCCAGGTTATAATTCTTTAAAAAACAGCCACAGATTATTAGCAGTATTGTCAGCTCCAAGTGTTTCAGAAACCAGTTTCCTCTCTTCATATTTTCAACTACAAATCCCCCACCCTTCTGTCTCCTTGATGTCTGTTTGGCATCGAGACAGTGCCCTTCCACAGGACAAAGGCAGGCAAAACCAATGGAATGAAATTGCCTTGTGAAAATTTGTTGTGAATCTCTTTTTGGTGAAATTTTCTATTCCACTGGAAGTTACAGATGATTTACTGTACATTTTTCTTCTTAAATATGGTTTATGGTTTAGCCTACATCTTCTGTGAGACAGCACATGGTCTCCTATTAGCAAGAGATGAAATTGCATTTGTGGGACTGCAGTTCAGTTCATGAAGGGGAATCACACACAATGAAGAAAGAAAACCCCAAATAGCCTAACTATAACTTCTGCAAGACTCTGCAGCTGAATATCTGAACTTGTGGTTCAGATATATTCACAAGAAACTTGTGGTCAGTTCTTACCTAAAATAGAGTCAGTTCAAAACAAGAATTTCTTGTGAATTTTTTCTCCTTGAAAACCCAGTTTTCTACCATCTGAAGCAGTTTTGAAAATGTATTAGTCATCTACCTGCCCCTCTAAGCTTTTTGTCTAAATTAGATAAATTCTTTACAGCCAAGATTATGTTTCCTATTTGTTCCGTGTAGTACTCAGAACATTTATGGTTCCCCATAATAGACACTTAACCTTTTAGATGAACAAGTGTAGATAACTTAAATTCTGAACAAAAACCCCTCCAACAAGATGGAACAATTCTTTCTTTCACATGATGGCATATGCCAGCTAATTAGCCACATGGGACACTGAACACTGCAGGAGACACAGATGGCAAGTTGGGGCTGATAGTCCTACAGCAATGGAACAGCACATTGTTTATTGGCAGAATATATTGGCATTCTTGTGCTGATGTCTGCAGAATAATCATAGCAGCTCTTAGTCTTCATAGTTACAGCTTCTCTCAGAATAGATTCTTACGAACTTCTTTATTATTACTTTCTTAAAAAGTTCAGCTTCACAATAACAAAAAATAAATAGACTACAACTGCATAAGGTGTAATGGAAAATTTGAGTGCTTTTCAATTTATGGATCTGCACAGGTACTTTGGCTACATCCTAGCTCTATTTTGCAAAGAGATGCACAATTTACTTTCCTTGCCCTTTTATCCCATGACTATGTAAAGGACAGGGCATGTGGAATAGATGTGCTCTCCAACTATGACACCAGATTAGATCATCAGGAAATCATGCTGCAGGTTACACTATGACAAACACCAACACAGATTACCTAATAATTTCTTGATAGTATAGCAAAATAATCATAAACATTTACTTTAGCATTTTTGGGGCTGATCTCTCTAATCCTTCTCCACCATCAATTAACTCATTTCTAAATATTCAGGATCCTCACAGAAGGAGACTATCCTTATACTGAATCTGTCATCCTTAAATCAACATTTTTTGATGTATTTCAAGCTAATTTGAAAAATCATCATGGTGCTGGCACCATCCCAAGGCTCTGTTGGTGACTTGGCACCCCTGTCAATTGCTCATCATCAGTCTGGTAGGGGACACTGGGAGACACCAGCCCTACGCTTTTCCTTGTGTAGGTTTTAAATGCTGATCTCATTTATGCCAGGCATAGTGGAAAGCAGGAAAACCTACACTGCCTGGAAACATCCTATGAAAAGTTCACATTCATTTTCAGAGCTAAAAAATGACTCAAGATTTTCTCCGCAGCAAGACATCCTTCTACCATTTGTTTCTGAACTCCAATGCACTTTCAGGGGTTATGACTTTGTAGGGAAACTAAACAGGGCCATGGACCCACCACGCTCTTGGTAGGCTCCCTGACATAGTTTAGCTCCTCCCAGCCAATATTCAAGCATGATTCAAGGGAGAACATAGACAAAGGCCTGTTTCCAGTAGAAACAATGGATAAGAACAGCCTATTTCGTTGAGAGAAGAAGTATTTTAGCCCTATATCATTTCACTGTCACTTACTTGGTGGACCAGAGAACACATTGTACTCTTTTGGTTTTTTTTTCGTGGCATACATGTATCCTTCATGACCTGCCCATTCCAGATCTAACTGAACAAATTTGATGGAAGTAACACCGTCATCAGTTTGTTCTTAATGTTCCAACAATAGACTGCATAATACCTTTAGGAAGATGGGCTTATAGTTTTCCTGTTAGCCTGCTCCCAAACAGAAAAATCCTTTTGCTTTCTGGCCCAGAGCCCTAGTAGGAGAGTGCTTGCATTGCAAGCCTCAATCTGCTCCTGCCCCCAAGCCAGAGCATGCATCACTCCCTTTAATACCACTTCATACTTCTTTGCCAGTCTTCTCCATTCTGGAAATGCTTTTCCTCACAATCTCTTTCCATCACACCCCTGATATTCTTCCAGACCTTCTCTCATTTCCTGGCTATTTTCCCCAGACCTCCACTTCTCCATATCTCCTCTCATGTCCTTTCCTCCTTTTATCTGGCTTCCCTTTTATTATTCTGGTAGACAGATTATTCCTGAGCCCCATGATGCCAACAATTTCCCTTTGAGATTGCATTCCCCAAAATTTCCTGTCATTAAACCCTCAGTCAGAGGGTTCATAACACCAGCTCTTAAAAGCTAGCACAATTGAGTATGATCACAATCTTAGATTGTATTGCCACTGTAAGACTGGAAGATATGCTCTAGGAAAGAAGAAACAGCTCACTTTCTGCAGGAGACTGTATGCTTAACAACATATGACAGAGAAAAACAAGAAGGCACCAAAGCCAGACCTAGCACAAATCTACTGCTGTGCTCATAAAAAGAGGAAATGTTGTTAAATCTGCTTCAATGAGGTGTTTTTATGGCATGTTTGTTCCTGCAGCACAGAAAGCAAGCTAGATTTCCTGGAGCTCTAAGCCATAAAAGGTTACTTGCCTCCTCCCACCAGAACCCAGAGAGTCACATAAATGGTTGATGAATGCATTCCAAATGCTGTGAAAGTAGTTTGGTTAAATATATTCAATTTGATGAACAGAACCCATTTTAAATGTGAGATAAACAAGTGCAAACACCACAGAAGTTTCACCTGCTCACACAGGTTTTGAATCAAGTACTCTTTAAGGAACACTTCACAGGACAGCAGATAAGTCACTCAAGCTATAGATTAGGAGGAAATCCACATTTGAAGACAGAAAGACAAGTAAAAAGGTATTTGCAAATCATTTGCTACTACTGGGAATTTCTAAGTGATAACAATCCTGAAATGCTATTACTAGCTCTTGAAACTTTGCAGACATAAATTTTAGGCTTCATAAGTGTATGGAAGAGAAAAAATAACTTCCCTGGATCTGAAAAATCCCATGTCTAGAGGGGGAAACTTCATTAATAATGAATTTTGTATTCTTACTGTTACAGGGAAAAGAGGTAGAAAGATGTACTCAAGACCTAACAGCCATTTAAAATTTCCAAGGGAAACACAGACACTCTAGATAGATAGTATATCTCACTCCCTTTAAACATGCAACTGCTTTTCAAATTCCAGAGGCCAAATATATTAGTTAAATGTCATATGCTTATAGATCCTGTTACCTTTATTCAGCACCCCGTTCTTCCCACCTCCCTTTCCTCCGTCAGTACTACTGAGTTTGTACGGTACATTCAGGACACAGACCTCATTTCCCACTGGTGCTGAAAACAACTTGGAACACAATTAGCCTTGTCAAGTCCTTCACTGGTATGCCATATAGGGCTGCCAGCTTTCCAAGCAATTCAATAACCCCTAGAGCACTGCCACAGGGGCTGTGATTAACAGAGGTGTTTACATGTCTGAAAATGTACCAGGCTAAAAATAGAAGTAATTTTCTTAGCATCCTGTGATGTTGCATTTGTTCTTTTCTCTTTCTTTCCATTTGCCAGATTGACAAAGCGTGTTTGCTTAATTCTTTCAACTGGTGTAGAAGATCAACGACAACAAAAGAACAACTTCACAGTTCTGTGGTGGTGGAGGAAAACAAATCCCAAACAAAATACTTTCTGTTGCAGTCCAAAAATAGAAGAACACCCAAGAGTGTTAGCAAATTGGTCTTCTCTGCAGAACGGGGCACAATTCCAAACTGGGGTGTCCAAAGGAAGGGCCAAAGATGGTGCTCAGTATCCCCACACAGACATTTTTAGTTAGACAGTAAGGCTCTGCTGCCTCACAGGGAGGGGCGAGAGGCATACACAAGTACCAGGAATGCTTCTGAGCTCTTGGTGTGATAAGGCAAATAAGGAGACTCATATTTCTTTCCCTTTGGGTACATCATGTGGGATAAAGACTTCCCTAGGAAAGTGCAGTGTCAAGAAACACTGCCCTAGGAGTTCCTGGAAGGCTGGCATCTCTAAAAGTGACACATATTTTTTGTGCTCTTTTCTGAAGGTTGGTTTGCAGAAGGCTAGGGACAGACCCATTCTTCCTTCCACCCCTTCTAAGGTGACACATCTTTTGGGAGCCACAAATACAGTCTCTGCTGCTCAGCAAGAGGATAAATGAATTAGTTCAACTCCTGGAGACCTGATTATTCCCACTGCCTGGCTGTTGTTTCAAATGATTCTCACTTGCCCTCTGTAGGGCAAATAACATTTAGCAGTGCTAGCCCTGGTTTGGGTGGTACTAGCCTTAGGCTGAGGATTGGTTGCTGAACAAGAGAGAGAGACTCAGTCAAATAGTCTTCTGTGTGGCTACCTGTTCAATGGTCACTGCTGGGCTGAAAGCAGTTCCTATAAACATCAAGGCAGCTTTTTTTCCTTGAAGCTAGAGCTCTGAAACAGTTAGCGAACTTGTGTCCGCTTCATGCCATAGAATGGGTAGGGACAAATTCATGCTCATCATGAGTTTCACATGAGTGAAAAGAAGAAATTTCCTTGAATTAAAAGTACAAGTAGTGGACACATCAGAACCATCTGCACTTACCCCATCTATAGATTCCTAAAATGAGCAAAAAGCCATGGGTAATATTAGCATGAGATAGTACCAGTCGTACGAGATGACAGTTGGATGAATTCTCAATGCAACTCCATCCCAGCACAGGGTCTAGTGTGACGCAATTTAGGTCACCTCTGAACTAGGGCTTGTTCAGAGCCTGGTGCTGGGTAAATTGATTTTATCTATCCTGGGTCACTGTATCCAGACCTGGTTTGACCACAAGAACTCCTTGTTCCAGGATATGCCCCTATTTGGGGCATTCGTGGACTCTTGTCAACTTTGTAACTTTAAGCTTATTTATACCAGGTAACGTAACTTCATAGATCATAGATAAACAAGTTGGTTCTTTTACTGTTGTGCTTGTGAGGCTACTAAAAGGCTATGGGCCTAGATTCTTCCACAAAATATTACAGATTCATCTGAAGTCTTTATATGCTGCATTTAGCATTTGACACTGGAAGCTGACTAAAAAGTAAATATATTCACATGTCAGTAAGTATAGGTCATTTCACAATTGAATATTTCACAGTATTGAAGATCACAGACTGCTCCTGTCAGCACAAAAATAATATCTGTGTGTTGCAGGTGGTAGGTAACCCCTACACAGATTCCAAAAGACATAATCATCTTGGAAAACTGAAACCTTGAAGAGGGACAGAGGTGGCAGGTGCTCCTTTAATCACAGAAATTAAGCAAAATTCAAGAAAGTAAAGTGAACAGCCAAATTTTTCCCTATGAACTCATTGTTTCCAAATGTCCAGGGCTCAAAACCCAGAGTCCTTTAAATGATGCTACATGGGGCAAATTCCTAGTGAAATCGGTGTAATTTTGATCCCTTTAAATTATTAATGGAAAGAGGACATATTTTACCTTCAAATCAAAATCAACTCTCTATCTGTTATAGTCATTACTTCATCTTTCCCTGAACAGTTGCTCACAGTATAATGTGATATAAAAAAAAGATTATGTGAGGACTCTTTTACCCTGGGATATCATTAATAAAATAATAAAATGACTGCCTGACTTTTGGTTCCGGATTTCAGCATAGGCAGTCATTCTTTTTAGCCCCACATGTTTATCAAACTTATCACAGGCAGCCTAGTATCAGAAGGTTGCCCTGTCCTTCTAGGCTAAGAAAAACAGGCACGTGTAGTTACTCTAACAGTATTTGACAGAATGGCCAAGCTGTGAAACGAAGGTACACCTTCATGCTTTACAAGGAAGTGTTTCTTCTGCTGTTTTTAGCCTCCCAAAGCCTGCTTCCTGCATGGTAACAGTAAAGCACCAAACCCCAAAAGGTTTGTTCCTGATTCAACTCTCCATAAAAACATTTATCTTTCTAGCTAGTACCTGTGGATAGGAGACATGAACTTGACCAGCAAGACTGGAATAAATTAAGGCTGTGAAGATTCTTAAACATGCTGTAGGGAGATCTTACATTTTAACCAGCCAAGTTTGTAAAATGACTCCTTTACTCTGGTATCTTAACCCAAATTTCTGTCACTCAGCAGCTACTCCAGAAACAGAAGAATTCCTCAGCTGCCAGAAGAAGGAGTCGCCTCTAGATGAACACACAAGGCCTGATTGTTCACTATTGTGTCCGATGTGACCAGTTTTCTATCTATCTCCCATATGAGCACATCTTCATATGAGTGTTATTTTTATTTTGTCCTTCTTTACTTTCTACTGGACTACATATGGAGTGTGCCTGCTGACAGTCACTTTGGCATGGTTAAAATGTGGTGTAAGAGTCACGTCCATTCTTTTGTGTGGCTGATCAACAGCTGGGCTTCATACTGTGCATGCAGAGAGCTGAGGACATTGCAAAGGGATTGAAGACAGTCCCATGAAGAATATAATTTTCTGTTCCTTTTCTTTCATTCCCATAATTTCTCCTCCTTTCAGGCAGCTTAATAGAACTTTCGCATGGCTGTAACGTTTCTCTTTATCTATTATCCACATTTTGGATAGATTGTTAAGAGGATCATAGAGCCTTTCATCTGTCTCCAATATCTGAAACATATCTTTCATTTACTGAGTGCCAATCATAGGAATAATAGTTTGCCACCAAAAAGATTTGATCCCCAAATACAATTGTTATATGAAAAATTCACTAAAGGGGTCACTTTAATGGGTGACCTACAAATGGTAGACAGACAGCTCTGGAATGAAAATGTGGCTCTTCAGCCTTTATGGCAAAGATCAGTAGTTCACAACTGTGGAAATACTGAGGTAACTTAGCTTTCCTAGATGGAAGTGTAGCATAAAGGAATGGGAACTTAATCCCATATTTATAACCCCTGGCTGAAGCTGTAGATATATGTCCTCTTCCAAATCTATCTAGGTCAACTGAAGATAATATCAGCTCCCTTTCCCTCCCAGCAGTTTTGTTACCACAGCACAGCCAGCATTAGGGGTATCTTCTCATACTTCCCTATCCAGGGCTGCCTTAGAAACTTGGACGTTTACATATATTACTGGCTTTCAAATGTCTTTGCCCTGACTTTTACAGTTCTGTGTAGTTAAAATCACCTGTGCACCTTGTGACTCTATATCATATCTGCAGTTAATGAGGCAGGTCAGATTTGGTGCATATCTGATGTAAAACCACAGAAAGCAGGCACAGAAGGTCTGACACTTCCCAGAGTTCAGCTGGAAAATTCTATATTAAAGCATCTTTACAAGTAAATATGAATAGTAAAAATCACTACTGTGTTTATTTCAGTCTTGATAGAATTGAATTTAAACTGTAAAATCATCTTGATTATCTGTCCCAGTGTTGCCACTTGGCAGGAGGTAACTGAACTGTACTGGACCCCAGAATTAC
This sequence comes from Strigops habroptila, assembly GCF_004027225.2. Classification (NCBI taxonomy): domain Eukaryota; kingdom Metazoa; phylum Chordata; class Aves; order Psittaciformes; family Psittacidae; genus Strigops; species Strigops habroptila. The sequence continues at coordinate 64,419,306 of NC_044278.2, read as the reverse complement.
ACCTCTCAGGCTGGTTTTGAATTTGTGATTTCCCAATTTCTTTCTTCATGGCTTGTTTTTCCCTAAAGCCACCCACACTTAAGGAAGTTGTATATTTAAGGCTATGATATATGAAGCTGAATGATTTGACCTATAAACCATATTCGCTGGAGAAGCTTCTAGGAGAACGTGCTCTAAATATGATATTGTGTGAGAATTGGTATAATGACTACGTGAGTTTCAATCCCCTTTAGACTTTATTTCTGCTAAGGTCAGATACCAGCATATGATGTGTACTTGTTCGAAGTTCAGTGATTTATAAATAGCAAATGCTTTCAAGGTTTACCTTACTGATTTTGACCTTATTGAAATTCCTGTTGTATGCACTGAACATAAAGAGCAAGCCACTTGACTCATGGTCCATCACAGTGTTCAGAAAGGGTGCTTTACCAAAAAGTTGACATGGGCATAGTTCATTCTTGTCTAGTTTTTATCATTGAACAATAACCAAAACTGTGGGTGTACACATTTTTCAAGTACTTTGGTCCTGTACTTATTTTGAAATTGAAGTTATCCATAATGTAGTGTATTACCTCTTCTTATTACTGCATGAATAGAAACTGCTGAATATTTACAGTATCATGGGAGATACATGTGAAATGATTAATAGCAGATAGTAGAATTCATTTGGTCTTCTTTTTAGGAATATAAGTAGAGCTAATTCTGTGTGAGAGCAGGTGCTGGAATACTTTTCTGGAGTGCTAGCAGTATGGCACTCAAGATCATTCTGATACAAAATTAGCTTTTCAAAAGCCATAAAATCTGCTTGAGGGAAAGAGATGAAGATCTCTTTTTTTAGTTATACCATTACAAGCCATTATTGTCTTACTTGAAAAGCCAGCTACTAGTATTATGTGGAAAGGTAATTTGTGCTTACCTTGCCCTCCAGACTGTGCCCACAGTCAAGAGTGTGCACCTTATTTTGTAACCATTATGATATGCTCCTATCATGTGAATAAGGGATTGCCTAAGTAGCAGATTTCTGGGAGTCACTAAGCTTCAGATGGCAGAGCATCACATGTGTGCAATTCTTTTTCTATAAATATCTTACTCATCAGGGCCTTAGAATATATACCATATTAAAATGGTCCTTCATCTATTTGTGGCCTAGTTTTCTAAGAAAGTTCCTTGTATCCTCAGAGGTTGCCTGTATTGCCATTCTCCCCCACTGAAACTTCCTACTGGACTTATCCTTTTTCATATATATTTTGAATTCTTCCATCTCTTCTGGTTAGGTTTTTAAGCTTCTCCGAGACTTAACTGTAAATGTGCTGGAGAGATTTGAGCTTTAACTTCTCTCCTCTTGAAACACACCAACTAGAAACAGAAAAATATTGCATAACTTCATCCCTAGAAATGTCTCTGATAAATTCTGGCTAGCTGCGCAGGGCCTAGGATTCCTGTAAGTGAATTTTCTAACCTTTCAATGCTTGGAGTATCATGTAAGCCCGAAGCTAAGACTTCCCATTTGCTTCAGAGCCTGTCCTTTCCTCCACTGTCACCAGTTTAGCCTAATGTAAATTCCCTTACTAACAGGAGCTGGCACTTAGAAGCATATCACCTTCTCTCAGAGATAAAGCTTTATGGGAACAAACTCAGAAGAGATCCAGATAGCAATATAAATTGTCCTTAAGAGTAGTAAGAAATATTTAGGCTGGGCTCAGCTGTTGTCAGATTCTCCACCATCAGCTGATCAGCAATAATCCCATGTGTGTGTAATCTCGCAAATGTGAGATAATTGGATTTAATTGAGCCTGCAGTAATAAAGAGTTAAGATAAGATGAATTATCTTGCATTTGCTGCAGACTAAGAACGTACAAAAGCAGCTACCACAGCTGCTGGTGTGCAGTAGTTTGTTAAGCTCTGGAAACTAAATTCACTGTATGCCTGAGTCTGCTGTGGTAGCTCTTAAAAGCCACAGATACAGTGTTACCTGCCGTGATATCAGCTATTCCAATGGGGAAAAAAGAAAATAAAATTTAAAAACCATTAAAATAAAAATCAACCCTGAAGGAGATCTGAGTATGAGGCCGGATACACTACTGCACTGCCCTGCGTGGGCAGGGGAGACACACCTGGGAGCAGTGGTGGGGCAAGCTGTGCCCTCACCCACATGGCACAGACGCACAGTCCCCAGGATGGTCATCGTCATCGGGCAGAGCTGTGGGGGCAGGAATGGACTGAGGTCAGGCTGGGACATCAAGTCAACCAGGCTGGTCTGGATCAGCAAAGCTGGGCACCACGGGCCAGGGCCTGAGCAGAAAAGTGGTCCCCGAGATGGGGAAGGCCCCAAGGAAGCTGCTCATGGCCATTCCACCACTAATGGGCCCCAAATTGCTTCACAAACATTTGCTAAAATAGCCATGCTTGGAAAGGTAGCAAACCCTCAATGTACTCTCTCTGTGTGGCTTGAAATGTAAATGGAAACTGTGAAATAAAATCTACATGGACAGCAGCGAGGCAGCACGGGACAGCAGAAGGAAGGCATGTATATGTCCTTTCCCTGGCTGACTGCAGGCTCAGGGATTCAGGGAGAAAAGCTGTAAACAGATATACAAGCCTTATAGGGCCATCTAGACTGCTGCCAACAATTCAGAATGGGTGTTATCAGTGTTGTTCCCAGACTGAAAGTCAAAAACACAGCACTGCACCAGCTACTAAGAAGGAGAAAAAATGACTGCTACAGCTGAACCCAGGACAGTATCCACCCCTTATTCCATACAATTCACATCATGCTCAGATCCCACATTTTTCAATATACCATAGCTTTTGTCTCATATGTGTACACCCACACCCACACACAGAGAGATCATTCCTTAGTCCATGGACCAATCCCTATGAAGTTGCTGAATTCATCCAGTCCATGATGTCAGGCTCAATCTCTTGTAATAGTCGTTCAGGGCAGGAGGAACGGTGTGTAGTGTTGGGTTGTTGCCTGCTGATGGTACCGCCAAACTCATCTGGTCACTGCTGAGCTTGTCTGGTTCCGTCAGATTTCATTCTTTGTTGGGGTGATGATCGGAGGGAAGTCAGGGTCAGTTGCTGGCGACCTGAAGATATCTAGCTGGTGGGCTATAAAAGTGTTATAGAGCAGGCAACATCATACAATTGAGTTCATTGGCTGTTTGTTTTCCCCTCAAATTAAATCCCCTTGAGGTACACATCGGACTTCCCCATCTTCCCACATTACCCACCAAGTATATTCAGGTCCCTGAGCAAAAGCAACCCCACGAGTGTGTTTGCTTTTACCTGAAGCAGGAATAACCCAGACTGTCTTCCCCAACAAATTCTTTATGCACACCACAGGAACTTTATCCCCCTCTACAGTACATAAATAAATAGAATGAAAAAAAGGTCTGGAGACTGTTGAATCTCATATTTCTGGGATCCTGCAGAATGTGTCAGAGAAGCAGAGAAATAGACTGGGTGTCTTCAAAGATTACACTGCACCCACAACAAATCACATTTTCTCCCTCTTAGCATCCTTTCTGGGTAACACGTGAAGCTTTCAGAGCTTTCATTACACTTATTTTCTTAATATCTCCCACATACATTATCTTAAATGCTCTTTCCCTCAGTGGTAAATAATATTTTAATCAGGAACATGTAAATTAGTACTTGGGTCAATATCCTTATCTACATGTGAGATAAAAAATAGAGGTGACAATGCCAGTGAGACATGGTTCTGGTCTTTGTACTCTTAGCCTAATGGGAGACTGACCCTGTCTCCAGCACAAACTGGGGCAGCTTGAAGTTCACAATAACCTGAATCTGGCTCTGCAGGGATGACACGTATCTTAAAATCAGGATAATATGTGCACTGGACTAGGTGTCAGGGAGTCTCTTACACATACTATTTTCAAGTTCCTGGTTGACTTTGCTTCTTTTTTCCCCTTGGACCAGCACATATGTGCAAAGCAACTGGAGCGAGACCAGGTTCCTTCCTTACCCCTTTTCTTGTAAAGACCTGCAACACTCAAAGGTGCTGGAAAGTTACTCTTCTGTTGGCTAACCTTGGGTTAACCTTAGCAGACAAGGCTGCAAGTGGATGAGGAAGAAGGGTTACCTCTGATGGAGTGACATGAAGACACTCTCCATCCATGACACCCTCAGATTTTACCAAGTACCAGCAGGTCAGAGCTCACATGATGGCTTTGTGTTGCTCTTCGCTTCTCCAGCCAGCCCTCACCATCTGGCTTGGGATGGTAAAAATGGTTCCTCGTTTCCTCTTGCAAAACAGCCCCACCTATCCCTGCTGCTGAGCTGAGTTTGGGACTTGGCACCTGGCACAGCTGGCAGCCGAGAGCACACACCCTGGTGTGAAGGCTGCCAAAGGGCTCGCAGCCCAGCCGTAGCAGCCAGGCAGGCCTCATAGTCTGCCTAGACCTCTGCGCAGCAAAGGTCTCTCTGAGCAACACAGATTAACCATGTAGGGTTCAGGAGAACAACGGGGTCCATGCCACACACCTCCGGGCTCTTTACAACCCTCTGGGATGCAGCAAGATGTAGCTGAAATCCCAAACAACATCTGCCTTTAAAGGTCTATATTCTATTAGCAAATGGGCTACTAATTATACCCCAGTGACTAGTTATAGCAGCAGTATCCAGTCTCTCTAGCTAAAGTAATAAAAATAACCTAATCACTTCTCTGTTTTTCCCACTCAGAAAACTGCTGTGCATTAACTCAATCCATCACACAAAAGATTTCATTTTGTTTCTGCATTTCAGCCCTAAAAGGAGGCTGTCAAGCTTTTATGATAAAAAAAAAAATTACCTCCTTCAACAGTGGTCTCATTTAAATGGCTCTTTTAAAGAGCCATCTTGGGCGTATTTTTCTTTTCTTTCACCCTGACAAGAAGAAATGAAACATTTCTCAGCCCGTTTTTCCCTCCCTCCTCCAATTTCACATTAAAAAAAAAAAAAAAAAAAAAAAGAGCTGGTCATGTTTATCAACTCCTTTATCTCTTATGGTTGGCTGTTCAGTCAGAATTTGATACAAAGCTAATCGAAGTCAGTATGCTTTTTGAGCTGTCTTAGCTACGTCTTAGGTGAGGTGACACCAAAACACAGTGTCAGCGTAATATATTTTACTCGAATTTTCAGTAATTGGTGTTTAAAATCAACATTTTTTTTTTTTATTATTTCTTTTTCATTTATATACTAATTGGGATTGGTAGCATCTCCTGCTAGGAAGCTAGGCTGGCACTTTCTGTAATACTCTAAACAAGACTTCCCATTGTAGGATTTGTCATCTTCCAACTACATGTATAAAAGACTTCAGATTGAGGCAGACACTGGGTACTGAATTTCCGTGGAAAATTTGTCATGGCAAAGTCCAGCCACCCACAAGAGTGAGTGTGGGGAAAAGAGAGTGTTTTGTGCATTTAAAAACCTGTTCTTAAATCTAGAGGTTCACAGAAAGCAGTTGAAATCTAAGGGGGGATTAGTGGCTTACACGTAAAAAAACAACTGCTTTTTTCCATCCAATATGGTCCAGTTATAAGGTTTTGAAAAACAGTGGTTTCACCTGTTCTTTAGAAATCTATAGCCAATTCTCTAGAAATTCCATCTTTTGTTCAGATGTTCCAGGTGGAAGCTGCAGAGGGCAGAGCAAGACTTCAGTTTTACCTGGGCAAAGGAGAAAAGGAGAGGCCAGGTCAGGGAAAGGACTCCAGGGTGAAGGTGCGAAGGGGGCTGCAGGCAGGGGGAAGAGGCAGCAGAAGGAAAGACCTTGGGAAGAAGGACACGAAGAACAAGCCTGTGAAGGGAGATTTGGACCTGGGCAAAGACTGAAATGAGGTGGAAAGGTAGAAATGGACAGATTGGAGAGTGGTTCCTGAAAAGCAGGAAATAAAAATGGTTAGGAAAAGAAATAAAAGATGGGCAAACATCTTTGACATTCCTGGCCAGACTCAATTCTAATTGGACCTTCACTTTCCTGACCTGATCCCTACCTTCCCTGGGCTGGGAAGAATACAGGGACATTGTCCAGGAAGCTAATAAAATTTTGATCTTATTTTAATAAATAAAATTAGAATATCTCAGGGCAGGGGGAGGGGAGAGCCTGCAAGCAGCATCCTTGTCTATAAATTGACAACTTGGTATTGTCTTGAGTAAGGAGTCACCAAGAGATAAGCTGCCACAAACCTTAAAGCGTCAGGGAAGAAGTCTGAAAAGATGAGCAGGCTGTGAGAGGTGAGACCCGAGTTTCCCTGCACTGGGAAAATTGTAAGAACTTTTCCAACCATTTGGCATGAAAAATAAAAAGATTTTTTTTATTGCTTTCTTGTTACAATCTGCATTCCTCTCCTTTATTTATTTCCATGGGCTAGATTCAGATCTCCATAACCACTCATTAGTCTCAGTGCCCTAGGGGTCATGGAAGCGCTGGCCAGGAAGAGCTCAGTGATCCAACCCAGTGTTCCAGAAATTCATATTCTCCGGTCATGTACCAACAGGCACACTTATGAAAATGAAAATTTTGAGTACATTAGCCTGGCATTTCATAGTAGCAAATCCAAGAAGCAATTTTCAGTCTTATAAAATTATTTTCCTGCCCTGCAGCCTGAGCTGCAGGGCAAAAATACATACCCTTCCACAACCACACTGATTTCAGCTGGGGTTTTCCAAGGCGCTAGAGTCAGCTCACATAAATCAAGCAGCAAGATCAAAGTCAGTGCTGGAAAGACTCAGGCTATCAATTATGATGGAGTATAATAAATGGAGGACCCACTGACATTTCATTTTATATCACACATGTAATTGTCAGGGCTCAGTGACATGACACTATCAAAAAGTGATGTGGTTATTCTGAAAATCACAGCTGCCCGATTATGTTTCCCCCTTGTGAGTTGTTGTATCTAAAAGCCCTGAGCTGCTTTCTGAGACATTGTTTCTTCTCCCAGCATAAAAAGTAATTTGTTTGTGGACTGCCCTTCTAATTAGAAAATCAAGTCACAGATGTTCTTGAAAGAGAACTAAATTCTGTAACTAAGCCTCTAGTCACTGAAAATGTACCTCACTTGGAAAGCCTGCAGGAGAACTGTGCCACAACTCAGCTGTTTATAAGCAGCCGTCCATTCACTCCTGTCTCTGGGACCAGATGTGACAACAATACTGCAGGCTGCTCGCTGTTTTCCACTTGCCTTTTGTTCAGGTGCTCCCAAAGTCCTCTCTCACCACTTTTGAAGACCAAATCTGTGCACAGCTCTACCCTGAGCCACACTAAGTTGTCCTCATAGCATTGGGAAGTGCCTCGTCTCACAATTAATCCAATTTTTTTTTTTTTTTTTTGTTAATTTCAGAGCAAGTTACCATCAATATGTGTTGAGTTTTTAAGATGGTTGTCAATTAATCTTGAATTCTGAGATGCCCAGTCTGTTTGAAGTGCATTATAGTCATTTCAAAGAAATAATGGCAATGGCAAATTCAGGCCTAAAAAGAACATATGTTTAACACAGATGGTATGTATTCAAACACTTGTACAGTTGAATCCACTTTTAGAGTCTACAAATATAGCCACCTTTTACATATAGTGTAAGAAAGTCAGATTCCCAGATTTCCATTTGCACATCAAAACAGTTATATTATAACCAGGCATCATGCATACGATGAAATTGTTCTGTTTAAAAACAAAACCAGATTGCTATAATGGGATTCCATTGTATCTGTGAAATTAATCTGTCTTAATACTAAAGAATAGCATCTGCTTTTAATGGAACAAAAATACCTCAGCCAATATAGCAAATAACACTGTAAAGTTTCCAGACTTTCCACAGGAGGGATTCCTTGGTAAAGGTGACTTAGGCTTCCCATGTTTCCACATTGAAGACTGTGATTCAGACATTTCCTATGAGGGAATAATTAGATTGGCTTTGTGTCAACAAAATGATATGTTAAAAAAAAAAAATACATTAAAAAACCCTATACAAAGACAACTTTCATTTTAAGTGGCAAAATTGAAGGGCTCATGAAACAAGGCACAGCAAACTAGATATTGAAAGAATGTCTTCTTTACTTCCTTCATAATACCTTTTAGAAAACCCTTTTCTATAGCTATGCCATAGGTTTTTGGTAACACAAACTATTCCTTGTTTTGAGCATGATTACTGGTACACATCTTGAAGCATACTTGTAGCCCTAGGATGACATCAGTTCTCATTTGCCCACAATCCATGCCATTTTCAGAAGAAAGATTGCATCACAGTGAGCTGTAACTGGCTAAGAAGTTTGACAGACATTTTAATAGGATAAGAGATTAGAAGTCTGTTCAGAACATTTCCAGTAAGGTCTGTTGCTAAGATTGGTTTACCTGGTTTCCAATATAAAAAACCTTCTGATCTGATTCCTACACATACCATGCAAGCAACTGAAGTTAGGTCCCTCAGTTAGGAAGCAGGAATACTGCATAGTGACCCTGCTTCTGTAAAAACTGTAAGAAGTAACATTACTCTTCTGTGTTGTCCCACTGAAGTCAATTAGATCATGGCAATTGTCCTGTCATGGACAAGTGTTTGCAGGATTGGAGACTGCTGATAATGGCAGCAAAAATTAGAAGCTTTGAGGATGGAAGTCGTTTAAAGGGATAACTTTAGCTAAAATCGCTTTAAACCAACAAACTATTTTTACATACTTTCATTTTAAATAAAATACACAATTGGCTTTCAAATAGACTGCACATCTTACAAACCAGCAGCATTTCCTACTCCAGCCGCTTGCAAAGATTTTAATGTTTTATGAGTGTGGAGTTATTTCTAAATGCTTTTGAGTGCTTGAGATATTTTCTTCCTGAAAATGGAAGTGAATTAAGCCATGTGTTCAAACAGGCAGTTCAAAGACATATTGAAACAATTTGTATCAAACAAAAGGCTCACAATGAAAGGAACAGCCAGTAAGTATAAAAACACAAACCATTTAAAAACAAAGCAAATGGAGCAAACGTTTTATCATCAGTATTATACAATCAGAAGGAACTTAAATGAGACTTCCTCTTACTATCCTTGTCCATGGTTTAACTAACCTTCCCTGTGACATTAGTTTTACCAGCCCTTCTCTTCTTCCCCCTCTTCTATTCCCAAGCCTTTTTGTTATGAGTTATACCACACAGGCACACTTATCCTGGAACTGGTTTACTCCAGCCTCCTCACAAGCAATATAAGCTAAATTGGAAAAAGATCCCAGAATAAAAGTGGTTGTACCAGTATGAAATCATTCAGATAAAGTCGCACCACATTGAAAATATTTTTTCTTGTGTAGACCAGACCTAAATCTTGTTGGTTCTGCTTCTGGAACTAGTTCCCTAAACTGGGTTTCACTTCACCTCAATTTAGGTGTGTAGAAGTCAGATACCAAAGTGCAAGCTTTTCAGTCTTACCTCTCTTTGTAGTTGATTAAAAACAAAAAGCATGTCAGAGTACCAGCAGGTATCCACTAGTACCATCTTGAGTACCATTTTTAGATTACATGCCTCAGCTTCAGTAGGAGCCTGTTTATATGTACACTTGTGAGGATAGTGATAATTACTAACATGGAATTAGCATCTGTATGGGAATCATCTCAAGTTTAACATAAATTTAGGAGAGCCTGGAGAGTATTCTAGAGGTTCATTCTAAAATAAGTGTCTAGGACTTGATTCAGCTGGTTTGGATGTACTTTTAGACATAAGTGCACAGCATCCATCTCAGATGCATGCAGGTATCTGAGACATCTGTGTGAGCCGGCGGGTATAATACAGACCTATTTGCCCGATTTGTTTCAGGAGCAGCAGCTGCAGGCCAGATGGCACAGCCTAGGGCATCTCAACTGGCATTAGATGCCTATGTTTAGACAGCTGAATCATGCTGCAAGCAACTTGTCTGCTGAATTTCTCTCTGGATCCCACTGACTAAACCTCTGTTGACAGTAGAAGGAGCTTAGACAAGTGGCCCATATGCGACACCCACATACCATAACCACAATTTAGACATCTTAGACTCAGACTGAATCCCACCTATCACTTCAGGGTGAGGTTCATTACATCCCTCAATTTGTTCTTGAGGGCTAAGATCATATTGACCATACGCCTGTGGATCTAATCACTTTCCCTGTAGTCTCTGTATTTTTCCTATCTTGACCATGGCATCCTGCTGTTTAAATGAGTTTGCCTTATCCTTCCCTTCAGTCATACCTCAGAAAAACTTTTTTCTCTTTCTTTGTGTCTGTGCATTGTTCAAATTTCAATTCCAAATAGGTCCTTCAAGAATAAAGCAGAATCTGCATAGATGTGAGATGGTGTCAGAGCATGCTCTCTGTCTCTTTAACTAGGCTGGGGCCAATGCCCACAGATGCAGAAAATGTGGTGAAATCTTGCCTCTGGAAAGACATTCTGCTACTGATATAAATGTATGGCTTTCGCAACAATATCGTGACATCCAAAGGCATTGCAAACATTAATTTTTTTCTGAGCTAAGCTGTCTGAAGTAAATCACAATGTGAGGAAGGGGGAAAGAATATGTTGCTGACCACAGTCTCAAGTGTGTGTTTGCTTAGGACTTTTCATGTAACTGTTACCCATCTTGCTTGCAAAACCTGTCCATTTACTTTCCAACCTTAAAATTGGCAGAGGCAGAGTTTTGCTGTTGCCTTGCCTTCTGGGTGCTTCTCAACACCAGACTCTGCACTTCTATCACTCTGCTTTCTCAGCTGATGAAAAGTATTCTTTCTTATTTTTATTCATTACTTGGTTTTGCAACTCTGATCTCCATTCCACCATACACACAAATTAAAAATTACTAACCAATATACATAGTTTATGTAGAAAGACATATTAAGTCAGCAGAGCCTAAAAAGGCATTATTTCCTCTGTTCTTTCACCAAAAAACTGTTTCTTCTTTTTTTCTTTTTTAAAATTATGTATGAAGTTTCATGCTTCAGGCTTAATCTTGCAAACAGATACGCACATGAGAAAATTTAATCACATCACAGCTCTCATTTGAAATCAAAGAGACTCCTTATAGAATCGTAGAATCATTTAGGTTTGAAAAGACCATAAGATCATCCTTGAATAGGTTCACCTTCTTAGTAGTCCGCGGAGTGATTTGTGCATTCTGAATGCAGTCCAGCACCTGCATGATGTATCTTACAAAACTGTCATCAGTGGAAAGGACCTTTCGCTGAGCAAGAGCAGGTTAAAAAGAATGCAAATTGAAATGCAATAGTTGTTATTTCTAATCAGCACTGATGTGAAGGAGTGAATTTTATTCTTTTGCCTAGCAGTTGGCAGTTTCACCTTGTGACTTCGTGTCTTGTACAGTTCGCAGAACAGAATGGCAGCTTTACTTGTGAAGTTATTGTAAATGCTATTCATAACAAGCTAATTTGTTGTTCTGTTAAACTGGAACTCTTGTTTCTCAAGGGCATTTACTCATTGTGATTGTGAACTGTTGCATTCACGTTTTATGTTTGGTTAATCTAGTGAGCACTGTAACCTGACTTGTCCTCTTTGAGAGAGTGGCGTGATCATAACTCAGCCTTGAAGGCTGGGGTTACCATCTAAAGTCTCTCAGAAAAGAAAAATAGATGGTATTTACCCTGGGTAAAATCACTGATGTTATACCACTGAAGTTTGGCTCAGTTCCAAATGAGTCATGAAGAAAAGATTCCTGGCATAAAGAAAAAAAAAACCAAAACAACAAAACAAAACACCTCTTGCTGATAATTTTATGTGCGTGAACATACCAATGCAAAGCAAAAGGCAAAGAGAGCTTGTGAAATGTTACAAATATCTTGAGAGTTTTTCTGTGATTTGAAATGGGCTGCACAAACTCTCTGCTAAGCAAAGCTACTTCTTAGCAAAGTCTCAAGCCCCTTAAGAATAAAACCTATAGTCTTTATTGGAAAAACCAGGCTGCTGTTTCATGTCATGTAACTACATATAACTTAACTTGCATGGCGTTGGGTTTATGTGCCATGTGAGTATGTTATAGAAGCCAGAAGCGAAATAGAGACACGAAGCCAGAACAAACAAGAGACCAAGAAAGACATGGCTGTGGAGTAGGGAGCTACACCCGAAGCTTAAGAATCACATCCTAATGCCAGTGAATATACTGGATGAGAGTCTCCTCTGGCCCTCCCTATTTCAACACATTTGGGTTTTTTTTGATTTGTGAAGGGGTTTTTCAGTCCATTTCTTCAGAAGTCACACAGCAGTGGCATATCTGCCAGTATGGGTGGCCCCTGTGCACTCTTTCACACCGAGAACCTGAGATTGTCTGCAGGGTGTTGTGAACCAGCAAGAGAGGCATGATTGTCCTCACACACACTGAAAGCATGAAGTAACTGATTGCTAAATAACTAAGCATACTGAGTTTACTTTAAGCTGAAATAGTGAAGAATAATAGCTGGTATTCATTTAACCTTAACTGGTTCTGAGCCCAAGGATTTGGCGTTAAAGAAATCATAAATGTTTATGTCCTGTGACAGACATTTCAGGAGTGTTCAGGCTGCACGTAGAAGTGAGCTAACTAACGCAGGCTAGCTGCTAAAGTTTAGAAATAACCTGCTTGCTCCTCACTGCCCCATCAGAGCCAAGGGCTTGACAAAGTCTTTTTGATTGCGCGTCTGGGCTCCAGCCGACAGCAGCACATTACACAAGCCTGAGTGTAGCATAACTGGTTTCAGCTGATGTGCAAAGAAATCCCTTGAAAATACCATTCCCAATACTTTCTTTTCCCAGCTAAGGATAACAGAAGTGACAACAATTACATGATGTTAATGTGATATTTATAACCAGTCTATTAACTAATCTGAGTAGCAGCCTCATGTTTGTGGTTCGTGCATGCTTCCAGGCTGTTTCCCAAGCTGGGGCTCAAGAACCTGGTTCAAGTAGGGTGGGTTTGGAGTAAAGAGTAAATTTATGCCTAGACTCACAGTTAATTCAACCCAAGCATCCCCCACTCCCCCAGCTTGTCTTCAACTCACAGTGTAGATAGGAAGCAAGTTTGGGCTCACTGCATGGTTAGACCCATGTTCAAATGGCATTGTGGGAGTATCTACTAATCTTTGGTTTTAAATAAGCTCTTTCTTCACATAAGTCCAGGTTCACTGTGACCTGGAGGTTTGTTTTTCATGCTGCAACCGTTCCTGTGTCTGTTAAAGTAGCAGGAGGGAACAGTCCAGTCTTCATGAGTATAATTTTAGTGTGGTTTTGTATAGAGTATGACCATCCTGTCTTTTATAATCAGTATTTTATTACCTAGAACTGTTTTCTACTAAGCTGGATTTATCTGGTTAAATGCATGATCTTTTCCATCTGCCTGAGTTCACATCCACTAGACTGCGCCCCACTGTCCAGCTGTATAGCCCCACTGGCTCTTCAGTACTAAAAAGGATTCGAAGTCCAGGACAAAGTTGCACTTAGAACTTAGCGAAATACATGTCAAGCAAAAGCAGATTTCATTTGTACAGTCACCTGTTTTAGCTATAGTGTCTTTTAAGAAAATTATATCCTTGCAGTAAGATTTTACAAGGACACAGGGTTTTTTCCATCCAGTATACTGAAGATCCAGAGATCTTTTCCAGTCGTATGCTTCTTAACAAACAAATCTGTCTCCTTTGCTCCAGGATGAGGACTTTTTCTGTGACATCAGCATGGGCACCTTCACTGAACTTGGCTTTTCTTTCTGGCATGTATGACAAAACTTAGCAGATTTGTCAGTGCAGATGCAGAATGAAGCACTGTTCAAGCCATTTGCCTTCCAAATTTCCAGGAAATTTCAGCTGTATTGGTTTTAGGTACTTAATTCTGTCACTCAGAGTATTTCATGCAGGTAATATGTGTTCCCAGATAGTGTCTGGGTTTTTTTCCAGAAACTGCTTAGAGCCAAGGTCTCTCACAGAGGTCTGCTTTGTCTAGTATCTAGCTAAATGATCAGCATTGTTTGCTTCTGGATAATGAAGGACAACAGTTTCAGTGGTGTGTGCTAAGGATTATTAAAGGTATACCTAAATTCACTTGATAAGAGCTCTGATTTAATAGGACTGACCCAAGCAATATGGACATTGCAATTTTAGAAGTATAGTCACTGTGTTACTGCATTTAATAGTCATTAGCTTTCCACAGCTAATAAAAAAATAACTTTATGTAGCAGCTTTTGGGTTAACAAGCAATTCTAGGGAATATGTAGAGATAACTTCATATTTTACCTATCAGTGTCTCTTGGGGAAACGACTTTCTTTAGTACATTCATGGACTGCCCCAAATGTCCAAATTAATTCAGGTCAGGTGGCTCAGCTTTGTAGGTTATCTCTTTGTCAGGGTGAAGAGAGACACTAGCAGGGGCTCAATAGGCAGACTTTGGTTTGTTTATTCTCTGTGTCTTTTTTAATTTGCTGCTGTAAGTAATTTAAAACTTTGCCAACATTCTTTTTGCTACGAAACTCTCACATTTAGGATATGAAAGCAAGTAGGCCCAAAGAGGTGGTAAGATCTTCTCTCCAGATCACATCAATACTGGGAAAGTCTTCAGGAAAGCTTGTCAGTGTACAGGTGTTGCACTTAAATGGCAACAAAGTGCTTTGTTTTATGGTAGCTAGTCGGATTCAGAGGTTAGAGCCACTCCTTACCTCTGCTACAATTTACAGCATTGCCACACAGTAAAATGCCACTGCCAGGCATCTCCTCTGTGCTGCTGTTTCACCTCCTTTTAATGACAGTGAGATGCAGTACGAGTGTACAGGACTGCACAACAGTGAGACACAGAGCTCAGCTGGGAACGAGACCCTGAATGGGGAGTTACATCCTCTCAGAGACTGCAGAAAAAAAAGGAGTACGCCTTCTGAATGAGAGGAGGTGCGAATGCATTAAAAATGCATCCACTCATTACAAATGCATCCTTCAGGTAAAATTCAGCCTATGTTACTTACTGAAATGAAGTAGGCAGTATGTGTGTTTTCATTTTATGTCTTTTGCTTGATGGCTTTTTTGTTTTCAGTCTGTGCTATGGCTTTTTTGTTTTCAGTCTGTGCCTGTTTCCTTTATATTGGATACCACATTCTATGCATTTTTGCATTACAAGGGTAACCTTCTCTTTCCCCACAAGATTTGACTTCAAAATTTGATTCAAAGCCTAACACTGTGTGGCTGGATGTTATCTGCTACTCAGTGATTCTCTCAAAGGTACTGGTTTACCCCATACACTCCACAAGTAACAACACTCTGTCACTGAGATCAGAAATTTTTTAGCTCTTCTTCTTTCTCCCATCTACCATTATCTTCGTTCACCACACATTGTCCAGTTTGTCAAAATCATGGGCATCTGCACAACCTCGATTACGAGTTCAGCAAAATTTGAAGTCTCTGATGCACACATTTGGATGATTCACAGTTGGAGAGCTCGTTTTCTCTTAAGCCCACTGTTTGGGTTTTTTTTTTTACCCTCAACAGGGTAGAGCTTAGCTTAATACCTGCATCTGAGAGCAGTTGAAACTACATGCACATATCCTTGCACATCCATGGATACCACATGCAATCTGGTCTAGTGGAAGGTGCCCCTACCCATGGCAGGGGAATTGGAATCAGGTGGTCTTTAAGGTCCCTTCCAACCCAAACCATTCAATGATTATGTGATTCTATGTACATACAAGTAAGAAACTAGAAGGGACTAATTCAGCAACCCTCCCACATATACACAAATAATTAAGCAGCATTTAGGGAATTTGCATGATCCTCAGAGGTCTGCTTCTACCCAACAAAGGTAGGTCAGGGCCAAAACAGGTGACTGTTTTCACAAGCCTGGTACAGAAGTTTTCCAAGGTAGAATGGGGAACAATTGTAGAGCTCATAAGTCTGGAGGATCTGAAGCCAGTGGAAAATTTCTGAGAAATGGTCTTAAATTACAGCAGTTCCTATAGCTGTTGTGGGTTACGCCCAGCGATGTGTCAGTTGCCGGAACATGGTCAGTAATGGACTGAGCACACCTTTCCCTGCTTTCCCTGCTTTTTTATTTCTCAGAAGACTCAAGAGTCTCTTATTCTGAACCTCTAGCGCTAAGTTAATAAAAATAAAGATCAATGACTTACTACACATGCTAGGTTTTACTTACTGGAGCATTTAAAGATGCCGAGAATGCAATTTCTCAGCCTGTAAGTTGAAGTAGTTGATGGGGAGGGGGTGGAGAAGCAGCAACACAAGCACAGAGTACTGAAGGCATCATAACCTGGTGGGAAAAGTACGGCCCAGGTGTGTGGTGGAGACATCATGGGCTATCAAAGAGTGGCATGTATCTGTACGGGAACGATGGTCACTGTCTTCCAGTGCTTTTTTCCTAGAAAGCTGACGAAGAAAGGAGCCCTGGGTTGTACAACCTGGACTTCAGTTCTGTAAGAAAAAGAAAATCAGGCTGATGAAGGAATGACAACATTGTGCAATATCACTGTCCAAACCAAGGATATGCTAGAAGGGTGAGATCAAGGTTGGAGGGTCTTCACAGAGTGTTTTTATTTTTCAGAGTGCTATATTCTCCATTCCTGAGTCTGATTTGCTCCCTTGCCATGGTCCCTGCTCTACATTTAACTACGAACCAGAGCTTCCCCAATAACAAGAAGTATCTTGGTAATTAGGGACTCAGAAAGGCTGTGGAATCAGCACTGCTGTATAAAGCAGTGGCTCTACGGGATTCCACTGGCTAAAGACATCAGAGAGTGCTTCTGAACCTGAAACTCATTTCTGTGAATGATGGTGCTGTCCAGGTTCAAGAGTCTTTGAAGTATACATGCTTTTATATTCCATAATGCACTCAGTGAGAAGCAATTAAAAATGACAGGGTAGATGTTGCACAAAATTGGAAGCAGTGAGAATAAATAATACTGAAGTAGATATTGAGGGTACTGCAAGAGACTAGTACAATTAGTAGTACATTGAGGTTGGAAGGGACCCCCGGGGGCCACCTTGTCCATGTGTTAGCTGCACTGTAGGAACTATCTATCTTAGGAATATTTAGGAGAAGGGCCTCACTTTTTTAGATGGTGGCAACAAATGGATGACATTAGACGTTTGTCATGGGAGTATGAAAAAGTGCAAGTAGTTGGGTGAAGAGTTAGGAAAGTAACTACAGAAACCTTAAAGTATCCATAGAAAGTGATGATAAGAGAGTTGCCATGTCAGAGCTTATTTTGATGGACAAGCTGATTCACTGCTGATTTAGAATATTTATGCTTGCCTGTATATTAGTGATCATTATCGGGTTAAACTCATTTGACAACAGTACTGCTACTAATCAGCATTGTATTTTATTAAGCTTTAAATTGTCATTTTTTTGGATGTATGAACTAATTGGCAACATTAGAAAATGGAACTGTATATATAGAGTGAGAAACACTTTGAAAAAGTATGTGAGGAAATGCTTCAGAACTAGTTCTTGGGTGCTAAATTAAAAACCATGATTGAGCAACCAGGAAATATTCAAAGGATTAAAAAGAAGGAAAAAAAAATGCAGGGTGATAAAGAAATCCTCAAAACAAATATTTAGAATCTGGGAAGGAAAGAAAAATGTCAGCGATGATTGATAGGTTTTAACTTTAAAAAGGGAGGAGATAGTGGTAGCTAAAGGAATCAGTGAAATGTCACCAGTCACAGCTTCCAGTACTAAAGGGGCCTACAAGAAATCTGGAGAAGGACTTTTTACAAGAGTATGTAGTGACAGGGCAAGAGAGGAAGGCTTTAAACTGACAGAGGGAAGGTTTAGATTAGACATTAGAAAGAAATTCTTCACAGTGAGGGTGGTGAGACACTGGCACAGGTTTCTCAGAGAAGTTGTGGCTGCCCTATCTCTGGCAATGTTCAAGGCCAGGCTGGATGGGGCTTTGAGCAACCTGGTCTCATGGAAGGTGTCCCTGCCCATAGCAGGGGGCTGGAACTGGATGGTCACTTTCAATCCAAACCACTCTATGATTTTATGCTGCTGGCAGTCTCTGCTGACAGGGCTTGCTACTGGCTCCTGTTCAGATCACTGCCCCAGAGCTCCTTCCCCAGAGCCTCTATCCAGGCAGATTTTCCTCAGCCTGTACCATTGCAAAACACTCTTCCTTCCCAGGTGCAGCACTTTGCGTTTGGTTTCTTGAGTTTCATAAGGTTCCTGTTGGCCCTTCCCTCCAGCCTGTCTAGGAGCCTCTGAATGACAGCCCTTCCATGGAGAGTATTGGCTGGCAACCCCCAATTTGGCATTTTCTGCAAACCTGATGAGTGTGCTCCATGACCTCCTCCAGGTCACTGATAGCAACATTAAGCATGACAGGTCCAAGGATAGACCTTGCAGTACCTACTCTGTTGCATGATCCAGGCAGAAAATGATTCACTGACCATGACCCTCTGAGTCTGACCATCTAACTGGTTTCTTACCAATCTAGTTGTCCACCTATACAGGCTATAACATTGCAGGAGACAATGTCAAATGTTCATTTGTTAACACAGATATGTTTTTGATACTGTTTCAGACATTCACTCAGATCATGGTTTCATGTCACTCGCCTGCTTCTCTATAGGGTCACAGAGGTGGAACCATTTTGTCCAGAATTCAGGCACTTAAGCAGAAGTCCATGTCTTTTCACCCGATATGTGTACCAGTCATTCAAAGGATATTTGTGATTAAGACAAGGATTCTAGTAGCCATGTGGCACTAGGACTTGGTGTTATTAAGACGGGACAGAACAGAAAGTGATGTAAATGGAAAAGATGATGAATGTTTACCTCCTTGAAAGTATTTTCCTTGTGGAGTATGAGTTGAGTACACTGCCATCTACAGGTTGTCAATACAGCACCCTCTGGGCAATGTTCTATTATTTTAATCTTTCCATCACTGACCCTGGCTTCTGTTCTGTTTTCCTACAGTCCATGAGCATTCCTTCGGGTAATGGACTTCATTGGACTAGATTTATAGTGACAGTGGCCTACAAGTCATGCTGATGGAAAATTCATTATGGTTTGGGATTAGTTGCTAATCTTTGGGATTATTAAAACTATACCACTTGGACATTCTTCTTTTTGTTTTAATTGTCTGTGTTATGAACAAAAGGCATGGCCAGTCTAACATCTGGTGTATGTGTATGATTTCTTATGAGCATTGACAGACAAATAAATATGAGCTAATTTCAAAGTGACCTTCTCCTTCCACCCGTATTAGAATGTTCTGACAAAATTTGTAATTAACTGAAGTCTTTTTATAGCAGCAATGAACATAATGACCAGGGACATAGTTTCCAGGCTGCCCTCTCTCTGCTCAGTTTCCTGTCATAGCCATGGCTCCAGTTGGGCTGCATACATCAGGGTAGCGCCTTTACTCTGGCAGAGCGCAAAGTCGCAGCAGCCTCCACTGTGGGGATTTGACTTCACAGCGGATAGAATTTCTAACTGGAAATAACGATGCTTTGGAAGTATCTAGTAAACCCCAGCTGGCCATATGTCCTGTTGTTCACAGAATGAAATGGAGATTAATCCATCAGCAGTCATCCACAGATGATTCGTTCCTAAATACTAGAAAAATACGGTTTGGTCTCTCTATAATACATTGCTAAATTATATCGATTTTTAGTTCAGTTTACGGTTCATGCTTCAGCCTATGGTAAGAAAAAAACTCATGGATTCATGACAAAGACTTAAACTATACTGTGAGCTTCCTGGCAACAGCACCAATTGAAACGGTTCCTTGCTACTTGACTATAATACAAACCCCCTCAAGCTCCTGTGGGCAATGAAATAGCTTCTTGCCTTTCAGTTTCCTTAAAGATTGAACAGTGTAGCAGGAACCTCAGCAATCTGACAGAAAACAGAGGACAGCTAGCAGTTTGCAATTTTAACCTCTTTTTGTTTGTTACCCAACGTGTCTTCACATCCCTCTGGAAGCATGTGAGGACCATGATCCCATCTGACAGGGTACGGCTGAGGAAAGAAAATTCTGACTCATTACAAAAAAAAATCACGCTTCTTTGGCAACACGCCAACGTGACACACATGACGGAGTGCAGCCACTTGTGAAATAATTAACACTCGCAGAGGCTTGTTTGATGCGATGGTTTGAATGACAAATGTCACTGCATTCCTAATGTACTCTTAGTGACCTACACATAGACACTTATCAAATAACATGTGTAAAATCAGGCATTTCAGCAGCATTTGGCTACCTAGGCTCAGAGGAAGAAAGTGGAGCAGAAATAGTGCCTTTAATGTTAGCAATGATTGATTTGGGGTTAGTACTGCAGCATGAATCATTATGTCACAGAAGCACAGAACAGCTGAGGCTGGAAGGGACCACCGGTGATCATCTAGTCCAACCTCCCTGCTTAGGCAGGGTCACCTAGAGCACATTGCTCGGGATTGTGTCCAGATGGCTCTTGACTATCTCCAGGGACGGAGACCCCACAACCTCTCTGGGCAACCTACTCCAATGCTCAGTCACCCTCATAGTAAAGTTCTTCCTCATGTTCAGGTGGAACTTCCTTTGTTTTAGTTTGTGCCCATTGCCTCTTGTCTTATCAGCTGGCACCACCAAGAAGAGTTTGGCCCCATCCTCTTGACACCCTCCCTTCAGATATTTACATGCATTGATGAGATCCCTCCTAGGCCTTCTTTTCTCCAGGCTGAACAGGCCCAGTTCCCTTAGCCTGGCCTTATAGGAGAGAGGCTCCAGACCCTTACTAATTCTAGTAGCTCTGAGCAGGACTTGCACAAGGAGCTCCATGTCTGTCTTTTACTGGGAAGCTGGGCAAACGTAGTACTATCATATCGTCTTTTAAGATGCTTCAACATTTCAGAAGGAATATTTTTATACAGCTGTAAAGTACTGTCAGTAATTGACAGTAATTGTGGAGACAAGGGCAGCAGCGGGTGTGGACATGGCCTAAGAGTAGGCACCGCGTGTGTGAAGAAGTTGGGCTCTAGCTCTAGTCCCTGGCTCGTGAGCATCTTTGCCTCAGCTCCTCTACCTGCAAAACAAGGAAGATCAATAACATTGCAGAAGCCCAAAACAAATGGCATTATGTAAGGTTGAAAGCTTGGCATTTGATGACAATTTTGTGTTTACAGTGCGCTTTGATGTGGCCACTGAGAAAGGACGAGAGCAGCAGGTAAGGAAGCAAGCCAGGTGCTTTCTTTGGACACCCAGATGGCAGTATGTACAGTGTCAAAGATGGCAAGAGAGCATGTATTTCCTGCTTCACAGGAAAATCATCCATCCAAGCAATTTTTGCTCCATGATGTTTAACTGAAGTCCGTTTTGTTTACGATTGTTTGTTACTGGGTACAATTAGTTACGTAGAGAACATATCCCAGAGAGTTATCTTGAAGATATGCATTTGTATACTTCAAAAGATTTCTGGCAACTCACCTCCATAAAGTAGCAGGTACCAAGCCAAAAGAAGACCTACAAAACTGAAAGATTAAAAGTAGTTCTTAGAAAGAAAGTCAAGTTTCCCACATAGGAAAAAATTAAAGTGGCAAGATTTTCACAGAGAAGACCTTGTTGTTAAGCAAAAGGTAAGAAACTCCTTTATTGTGCCAAGAAAATTAATACTAGAAGAGATGCTCCAAGCTGTAGGGTTTTTTAAACTAAAGGTTTTTGTTGTTTATTCTCACTGTTTAAACCTTTTCCAAGTAGACTAAGAGGACAGAAAACGAATCCAATCAGAAGTTTCTAGTTTGCCCTTAGAAAAGGGCAGACTTTGAGTGTATGTAGTAGAAGAACAGGAGAGTAGAGAGCCTTAGCACTGCAATTCCTCCCGTGCTGTAAGCAAGCAAGATACCTTTGTATCTTTTTGTGGAGCATTTTACTCACTCTTGTGCTTTCACCAGGCTGCTCTTGTTACCATGTCAAAAGAGGATTTCTTTTGCTGCAGAAAATATTCTTGGGCCTATTGCTCCCAGAATTAACTTCTAAGCAGGACCAGATGAGGATGTGCCCCTAATATTGACACACGGAAGTTATACCACTCTGAAACAAAACAGAGGGGTAGACACTACATGATGTCGTGGTGTTTGTCTCTGAATAATCTGTAGGAGTAGAGGACAGGGAGAGACAGATGCTTGGGCTAACACATGTGACACACTGAAGAGAACTAGACGTTGTTGGGATTTTTAACTGTTATATTCATAACAGAGAGCAAAAGTCAGAATAGCTGGTGGCTGAAAAGGAACAGGTCTCTTCAGTTTGCTTTCCTTTCATCAGGAAAACACGCTGTTTGTACAATCAGACACAGTTTTCAACAATGGATTGGCTGGAGATGAGTCACTAAAACGAATAATCCTTTTTAATCTCTATGAAAAACATCCTGTTAGTGTTGCCATATTCTAGGAATTGTTATAACAGGAGCAGCACAAGGATTAAGTGCTTAAACCTGTCCCACCAGTACAAGTTTACTGCAGCAGAATCTCTCTGTCGGTAATGAATCTCCACTTCTCCTTTCAAAAAAGTAGAGAATATTCCTACTCTGTGTTTCTTTTTCTATAACAAGCCCTCCAGGACCCACCAATGCTTTGGTTATTTAAAAAAAAAAAAAAATAATTTAGATCAACTCATAACACACACTGAGGATGAAATAAAAGTAAAGATCACAAGTTCACCAAGACCACACCGGTGCCTGTTCTCAATGCCTTTCACTGAGAGCATTACATTTCTGCCAATAAACCCTCCAGAGGGTAAGAAATCTGTAGACTCAACACTGTCCTTTCTGCGCTTTGCAGTGCAGTGCTGTGCCTCTTTCAAAAGGTGAATGATTCTAGGAAGTGATTAAAATATGTAGGATATTCTCTGTAGCATAATGCCGAAGCCTGTGCTTTCAATACCAAATGCAAAAAGGCTGTCAGCTATAAAGCATGAAAAAGCTATGCAGCTACCTGACAGGAACGATTAGTCTCATGAGTTATGAAAATTGCTAGAGGAGGCAGATGACTGCTTTGTTTTCCCCACAATACTTAAAATGGCAAGAGCTTGCTAAAATATTTAGTGTTAATAAAAACTGATGACAAGCTCTTACTGGTCTCCTTTCCAGAAGCAAGAGTTCAAGAAGATTGCTTACTTTCACTGGCTCTCTCACATTAAGGTGTCCAAAAGATGTTGACGGTGATGCAATACAGAACCCACGCAGACATCCCCAATTAATAAATTGACAAGGCTTTACCATTAGCAGGTGGCCAGGCAGTGCTTGTTTTGAGGACTTCTTTTTAAATACACCACAAGGGATTTTTCAAGGTGCTCGATCCTTACCAGCTCTGCTCCTGTGGACTAACATTGACTTGAGCAGAAGGAGAGTGGCACTAGCAGTATTTGCACAGTGAGGCAGTTGTTGTGTTTGTAGGCTGTGCACCTTGGCCATGTCACAACCCCAGAGCATATCTACCCTGCAACGTACCCACCAGTCCTAACTCACTGAGTGCCCACATCATGAACCTGATGGGACTCACTACCAGCTTGCCCACCCTTTCCTGTGCTTCCGGGCTTCTTCCCAAAAGCAAGGGGGGTGGAGAGGGAACAGTCTGCATCCTTATCTCCCTTCAAGGTGGAGCTGATTCAGAGCTAAAATTCACACCTAGATCTCTCCAGCTCTTGGCATATCTTCTGCCTTCACTGAGTGATGAAAAACTACAGAGCAGAACTTCTTAGCACTTACACATTAGGTTCACCTTTCTGTCAGCTGGATTTTAATATGTTTTGGACAAGTAATACTGATAATGGAATAATAGTTCTTAGATGTGATATATATATAACAACTATTGGTTTTATATATATTTAATATCTATTTTATATCTATACATATCTATATAGACATACACTCCATAATCCCACCAGAACATAGAATGGTAATATCTGATAATAGGAAACTACAGATACAGCCAACAGCTGTGCATTTCTTTCCAGTAAGTGCTAACACAGCTTGGGATGGAAAGTGTCTCAGTTCTTCAGTTCTGCCAGCCCAGGCTCCAAATCTCCCTTCTTTGATGGTTATAAAGGGTTCTCCAGGCTGAATTTCTTTTTAAAGGTCAATTCACACCCAATTTACTAAGTCCTTTCTCTATTGAACAGGAAGAGCTTTTAGGTCCTCCTTGAAACTATGTGAAGGAGTTTTAGGCTTTTGATCTCAGAATACGGACAGCTAGAATGGATCGAGGAGGACACCTATAAGAATCCGTATGTCAGGATAACTGGTTATCCAGAACATCGTTTCCTGGCCATCATTTCTCCTTCTATCCTGACTCTTCCTGGAGCCCAAAGAAAAAGAGAATAAGTGATACACTGTCTTTCCTGAAAAGAAAATTCTTGCCTCATTTTATCTATCATTAGTTTGCTTCAGAAGCTCTACTTTGAATACCATACATTAGTAATTTTCTTCTTCTTCGGGAAAGTCACTGTGAAGAGAGACTCATTAGGCACCTTCTCTCATGTTATTTGACATCTTACATACAATACCCACATATCTGATCCAGCTGTCATTTCAAAACTACTGCAACTCTCTGGATTCTCTATAAGATTGTATAAAGTTTAACAAATGCAAGGGAATACGGAAAAACCAAACAAGTATTTCTTTTCCCCACCCCTGTTCAGGAATGCCCTCTTTGGGGCAGACAGGCAGGGACAGGCCCAGCGCAGGAGTTAAGGACTGACTTCTTTTCTAACTAACTACATGTAATTTCATTCCTATTTTTCCTGCTTGTAAACTGAGAGAAATGGCATTTATTTGCAATGTAGAAATATATGAATCAAAAGTCTTGTATATCAGTTTATTCTAACTAATAGTTGGAGACAGTTACTACTAAACTCCTGTGGGTTAACTTTATAGATACATACATAAACATAACCTTTTGTCTGAGTTTGTGGCTCTTCATATATTAGCATCCAAGGTACTTTTGTTATAGGAAGCAGAAAAAAATTTGTTGTCACAAGTCTATGCAACTATATAAAACTAGGTTAACTCCGTAAGAATGATAAGAATGTCCTCTGCTAAACCTTAGTGCCTCATGGAAGAGTTGGCCGCATGTGAAAGGAGGTAGATGGTCTTACATGTTCCCTCTCCTAGTACTTGCTGCCACATGATGAGTTAATATTTGATTAGACAGTGGTGTATCTATGACACCTGTTCACCAGGGAGACTAGGCCAACAACTGATGTAATCTACCTTATTATATACTTAATGATAGAGGAGAAGTGCAGCTTTTTCAGCTTCCCACGTCTGCTTTTCATTTCCTCTCCTACACATTCCTGAGGGGTCAGGTTCAGTGCCTTGCAAGAGCAAACAACTACAAAATTTCTCTCTCTCTCTCTTTGTGATTCTCTGCAATTTGGCTGAAAAAGAGGAGGAAAAGTTAAACAATTTCCACTGTACTGTGTGTTTCTAGAAAGAAATCTACCTCTTCCTAATAGTTATTAATATATGTGTGTTGGATATATTCATCTGATATGACAGATGAAGACAAAAAATAGCAAAAAATATGTCGGTACCAAAACTACACAGAAGAGCTCATTTTTTCTGTAGTGGTGAATCAATTGCTTGGCCAGTTAACAGATCCTCTTCACAAATGTCCTCTCAGACAATCCCAGGCTTCGATTAGTAAGTCCTACTCAGCTTTTTAGGTCAGGTCTCTGAAAAAGGAAATGGCTGTGAGTGAACGCTTGCAGTTGCTCCAGAGCACCTCATCTGAGCAGAATCCCAATTATTCTCACTGCAGAATTATTCGCACCTGTGATCCTCAGGTCGCAGTGGCTTCCTCTAGGAATGCTGTGCTTCTGGTTTGCACCACTAGCAGTCACAGTGATCTTCAGAATCTGATGATTTTTATTTCAAATATATAAGGTTTTGTTCTACTCAGCCAGTGTGATTCTGTTTGGTTTTTTTTTTAATTTGGCCTTCAAAACTTCTATAGCTTTCCTGTTAAGAAATCCCCATCTTTATAGGGAATTCCTCAAATTCCCTCATAACTGTAGATGTTCAGAGCATTTCAGATATTGCCTTTCTTACTCTGAGCAACTGTTGTTATAAAATGTATATAGAATCTAGATAGTATTTTCTCAAATTTCCATTTCAGATTTTTCTCTCCCATTTTAAACAGGTCACCATCTATCACTGAAGTAAGATTTACCTTTGAAGAGAGGAGGAGGAGAGCTGCGGTGTATTTTTATTGGAAGGCCAGCACTTCTTTTCTATGTTTTTTTTTTTTATTGGGAAAGGGAGGGCTGGGAATAAGACGGTATATCTTTCACTGCCCTGGGCCAGACCATTTCCTTAGTTCAGGGAGAATGCTACAGGGCCTGGATGGTATTAGCTTTGAACGGAGATGGTCAACAGTTCCCAATTGCTTATCAAGGGTGGTCAAAAAATCTGTGAAAAAGCTGTAGTCAGTCTGTGTGAAAATGAGAGCAAACAATCATTTCATTTGTAGATGTGCCTGTTGAACTACCAAGAGTTCATTCACTTCTGGTACTCACCTTCTCACCCACCAAGAGTTCCTGCAGACACTGCAGCACATCCATGCTAGCATAACAGGAGGATAACATAGATGTCAACAGAACTATAAACTGATACTCCCTGGGACTGCCCGGGAAGTCAGTCGGTGTTTGACAGCACAGCTAGCATGGGGATTCCCAGATACATTTTTGAAAGCGGTATGCAGAAACAATTCTCAACGTGGGATTCCTATGATTGCATTTCAAGTCCCTATAATTTTGCTGACACTTTGATCTCATCTCTCAAACAGGTTCACGTCCAAAATTAGGCTGGAAAAAATGCTGTAATTATTTAGATGAAATAGGAAGAGGGGAACATCTTCCACTGCCAGCTACTAGCCCACAAAGATAACAAAAGCTTTGATAGCAGAAGATAGCATCGGGCACGTGCTAGCACTCTCCGCTTTGCACCTCTTCCAGGAACTGAGGGCGAGAAATGACCACTATGGTGCGAGCCTGAGAGGTACGTTACAGTGAAGCATACAGGGAGTAACACTGGTCTAAAAGCTGTGCGCTAATAATAATAAAAACGATTGATCAATGCTCTTTAAACTGTTTTACAAGGACTTTCTCCCCTGCCCAAGCCATTTGACGTGTTTATTTACTACAGAGTAAATCATACTTCATAGAGCTGAGATGACAAATGAAGCCTGCCACAATTCCGCATTAAATGTAACATGTTTTCTTAGGCAAGACAGGAGTTGACAGAGCATCAAATGATCATGTTCCATCTATAACTTTCACTTTGTCAAGTCTTCTGTCCTCTGCATGCCAATTATAATAAATACAGCTGACTGCATATAGTCAGAGGAAAATGAAGGCAGGTCTCTAACATGTAAAACTAAAAGATTCAGACATTTGTACATCTTTTGATTGTTTACAGAAAAGCAACACTGTCTTAAGACAGTAAGAAGCTGGAAAGGAATATATCTTTACAAATCAACAGTGAAATATAAGTAGGAATATTCAGCTCAGAGTAACATCCTCTACAGTGGGAGCTGAAGATAGAAGGTGGTGTCAGGACGCCTGGCTGGGTGAAATATCTTTACCTTAGGAAGCTTTTCAGGGTTCATGAAAAGTCATACTGATTTATCCTCCCACAGGTATTAACACCTCAAGCAACACAATAAGCATATTGTTTGCTAGAGAGAAATAACCAAAACCACACACACTCCCTCCTTGCATTTTTTGGAAGGACTTTCTCCTGACATTCTGAATGAAGAGAATGGTTTAAAAAAATTGTATTTTCAGAAAATTCTATTATCATAGAAGCATTCTATGATTCTAAATTATTTTTGAGGTTGTTCTGACGGCTAGTACATTTTTCACAAAGAACATGTGGTACTTCTTGCTCAGCTGTTAGTGCTACAAGTTTGCATATTATTTTATTTATAATTATGCTGTACAGACCTCCCCCAATATTACAAACACAATTAATACCAAGATCTTACTAAATAAACTATACTGTAATTAATGGATGGGTGGAATGATTTCCTTCTCTCTTGTCTTACCTCAGCCTGGAAGCAGAGAGGCTGTTTCCATGTGGCCACTGGGTAGTTCTTTTCCTAATAATGATTAATTATATCCCAGACCATTACTGGTCTTGGCAGTAGCCTCAGCCTGATTTATGCATAGAAGGATCCACACCGGTCTCATGTTCTCAGTGTTATCTAATTCTGAATGTGAGGTTTGTAAGAAAGGCTATTTCTGTATGAAGAGATAGAAACAAGCTGCCATGAACAGCAAAGAGGAATCTCTGCTGCAGCCTCAGGCAGAAGGCTGCTGGACTCCTTCCGAAGGCGCAAGTGCAGGCATAGCCAGCCACCGATACCAGAGCAAGGGACAGAAATACAGGCAGGTACCAAGACACCTGTGATTTCAAATTGCCAATGGTATTTCTTTGTGCCAGTTGTAAGAGGGTAGAGTTACATTGGATATTAGGAAGAAATTCTTCACTGTGAGGGTGGTGAGGCACAGGCACAGGTTGCCCAGAGAAGCTGTGGCTGCCCCATCCGTGGCAGTGTTCAAGGCCAGGTTGGACACAGGGGCTTGGAGCAACCTGCTCTAGTGGAAGGTGTCCCTGTCCATGGCAGCTGGAGCTAGATGGTCTTTAAGGTCCCTTCCAACCCAAACCATTCGATGGTTCCATGATTCTATGATTTTTTGTTTACTGGGTTTAGTGGGCTCTCCGAGACCCACATGCCTGTCTCTGTTTTACGTCTTTATGTTCTGCCTTATGTAGTTAGTGCAGATTACCCAGGATTTGTAAAACATGAAAAGTAGGAAAGGAATTCTGAAGAAGTCATGCAGCTTTACGATTTCAGTCATATAAAGGCACGGCTCTAATACAATCACTTTTCTGAGAGCCTACTAGGGGGATATTGTTCTCAGAAGTACTGTTTCATAGAAAGAAGTACGTTTCATCAACGAAGTTGCCACTATGGAAAGGATAAAAGATATAATTATAAACTAAATGTACATCTATCAGAACAGACACACACAGGCTAAGAGATCATTTGTGTCAAAATATATATTGGATTATTCCATTATATTCTATTTTTATATTGTCTATGTATAGGTTTTTTAATTCTTTTTTTTTTTTTTACTGAAGACTGCTCCATTCCTATCTCAGAAGGAACACGTCAGAAAAGAGACAGAGACTTCGGAAAACAGAGAACTGTCAGGCTGCTTGACATTTTAGTGGATTAGGAACAAGGCCTTTGTTAGTGTAGTTGTTAGTACCAATCTTACCATAAAGAGAGCAAGGGCACCACCTCCTGGTTTAGAAATGTATTTATTTGGGTCATGAAAGTTATTCTTCAAGTACTGCATTCAAAAACAGACAGGCCTACCAAACAAGCTGTACTTCTTTAGGAAAGCTTTCTCCTGAAATTTGAGCTTATGCAAGGCAATTTTAACAAATGATGTGTTTGCAGTTGCCTGTTCACACAACAAACGGTATGTAGCTACAATGCTGGCCATAAATGATGGAATATGGGGTAGTTACAGATTTGTGAAAGCAAGAAAGTGTTTCACACTTCTTTTCCACATTAGTACATGGGCTCTTCCTCACCCAGGGCATCAAACTCCAGCATTCACACCATTTTCAATAGATCTGATTGGTATTTGATAACCACTGAAACGTTTACTCGCTGACTTAAGTAGAAATAGCATCTTTAGCATGACAATGGTTTAGGTATTTTTATGAGCTGGAGGTCATGGAACAAATAATTATTACTATAGAATTAAGACATCAAACTATAGTTCAAACAGGTTTTGAACATTTTCGTATGACCTTGTTTCCAAAAGGCTTCTAGTTGAGAAAACACAGGTTAGTACATGGCCAGCTGCAGTGAGTAGTCCCTTCATTAGCAAAAGGAATTATATTCTTATGCACAGGTTTGATTTAGACATACATGAAGGACTTTATAAATTCAACTGTCTGGCAGTTCTGAGACAATTCAAATTAAGAAAATTAAATCCCTAGCTGACCAGGAGATAAGCTGTAGAGTGCAATTAAAAAGCCTGAGCAGCAACCTGGATCCTCTGAGTTAGAGCAGGCTGAATGTCTGCTTAATTCTTCCTAGAGGCCACAATGAATCGCCCTTAGCATAGTGTTTTCCTCTTCTTCTGAATAACGAGTGGCACTTTGGAAAACCCTGCATCAGGCTGATTAGACATAATCAGACTCTGGTATTTTACACTCTGGTAAGGGACTTTGTGAGGACTGGTGACTTATAAATAAAATGATCATCTGTCAAAACTTCCATGAGAGCTAAGAATCAGCGCCAAAGGAAGTGGCCAATTTCTATACAGAGGCCCTCCTCAGCCATTTGGCCAGACAATCCTCAAGGATTTTAGTGCAAGTGAGCTCAGAACAGCAGCAGCAGCCTCTTCACAAATTTTGGAAAACAACATGAAACATTAACAACTTCTGTGCCTTTGCCAAGGAAAAAGATATCACGGTCCATTTCCTCTTCAAGCAACCAGAGCCAAGATTCACCTTGCCCACTTACAAGCAAAATTATACGAGACATTTAATTTTTATCCTGTATAATTCAATTCTGCTTTGTACATGAAAATTCCAGGGAAGAGTGAAAAATGCGTATAACCTGATTGCTTCCCATGAGCTAAGATGAGGTTAGCAGATTTTTGTAACATGTTCACATCAAGCACATTTCAGTAACAGACACATAACCCCTGTTTTGTCTATTAGTACCAGTTCTCAGAAGATAGCAGTGGAGGTGTTGATACTGTGTCCTGTTTTCCCCTTTGGAAGATGCTTTGTACATCTGAGAGATGTGCAAAACAAAAATAATCTAGGATTGCATCAAGCTTGTGCATTTATTGGTGGCTTATTAAAAATTATTCATTGCTGTAAATGAATGCTAATAACAAATTAGTAAAAACTTTTTCTTTTCTTCTGGTTTTTTTTTTTTTTTTACAGAAATAGTTTTATTACAAACTTGAATTCTTAAGAAATACACATGTAAGAAAATACACAAAGGCCTTGGCATTTGCAAAAATCCTTTGGTATTTGCATGGTAATAGTCTATAAAACACTTTTGGACACAGATGTGCTCAAACAACGGTATCATTGCATAGAAATTCTTTAGAAATATTTCTGAGGCCACTTTGAAGAATTTTTTTGGCACAATATTAACAAAATTAAGGCCTTATACTTTTCAAAATCAAGTCATTCAGTGTGTGAGTAGTGTTTAAAACCCTGAAAAATATTAAATACAGAATAAAGACTATAAGCTTAAAGCAGGATTTACTATAATAAACACAAATAGCTGTTAACCTGGGTTCAGTCTCTGCAACTTCAGCATTGAAACGGCCTATTGTAAAATGAACATTTCACATCATATTTTGGCATTTAACACCTAATTCATGACACTGAAAAGAAGAAATCTTTTGCAAGCTTCTTTTTGAAATTATAAACTCAGAGCTTGATTTGCCTAATGGTCGATATCTATATAAATTACTAAAATATTTATATATATATTTTTTCTTGACCATTGCTGGATCATTCTTTATTCCACAGGAAAGTTTGTTCTACTGCATAAAGAAGCTGCATAGTACCAACATGGCAGAAACACTTACTCGCCTATTTGGGAAACCAATAGGCAATCTCTTCCAGATGTAGTCCCGTTAAAACCAACAGCACTAAAGACTACAAACAGAAGCAAAGGTTTGCAGGATGGCACTCTATGTTGTGAAAAAAACGGTTACATGTTGCTTAACCACAGTCTGTAATCCCAAAACTCTTTTTTACATTAGTATTGCTTTGTACAGGAACAATAAGTACATACCCAAGAGTCTGGGATTTTGAGACACCTAGATAACGGTAACAACAAACTTATCTGGGGAAGAAAAATGAATCTAAATATATAATACAAGAATGAGAAAGGGGGGTCAAACAGTATAAGGCAGAACTGCATACCTCCTAGCACCTTTGCATTTTTTCTGGATAAATGCTGACTTTTTATTCTATCAGTGCATTGCATTTATATAAAAAATACATATATTTTGATCAAAAGTGCCATTTGGCATATCAACGTTTGAAGCTTATCTTTGTTGTCTCTTTTCTTCTTCAGCAAGGACAGGGCCAGTAAAGCAGTGTGTGTTAGTTATGCAAGTTCCTAAAAGGCACTTTACTGTTTTCATATTGGACAACAATGAGGTACATATGATATATGTCTAGGCTTCATTGCTGTTAAACGAATAGCACCATATTGTGTGAAATTAGTTGAAATTCAAAAGTCATTATGTTTTTCTCATACAGACTTGACAACGGCTAACGTTTGAGCGCAGATCCCCTGCTTTCAAAGTTGAGGGAGTCGGTTTCCTGTTAAAGAAATGAAAAGGCCCATTAGCAATTGTTGATATCAACAGTTAGTTTTCAGGTTTAGAACTGACAACACAAACTTTGCATGCAGCCAAGTGCCTCTTTAAGCTGTGCTGAATTAAGAAGGTGTCCCTAAGTTCTCCAATGTATATTCACTTTTGGTCACAAACTATCACAAGATTAGTTTTAAACATTGATCACTTCCAGTTTAGAATTCAGTTCTGTCACAAGGCTGAACATTTTCTTAACCAAAAGGTACAACCTGTTTAATCAGCAATTTAAGAACATGCTGGAATTTGAGTAGTAGAAAAAAAGTAGGCAAAGAAACTGAAGACATTTGACTGTTCATGAGTATCTGCTAACTCTTGTGACTACACAAAAACGAAAAGCCAGAAAACAAATTATGCGATATACTATAGAAAAGACAAACCAAAATCTTTACTCTCTAACCTATCATAAGGTTATGCAACTGGAAATTTAGCATTTTCAGACACAAGTGTGCTTACATTTAACACTTTTCTTCAAAAAAGATGATAAGTTTATAGGAAAATGATGAGTATTTGTGAATCATGATGGTAGGACAGGTCCCCTGATCCGGAATTATTTTATTAATTTGAAATACAGTTTGTCTCCAGAAAAGGGTACGAAGTTGACAGGTCTCTGGGTAGGACGCAATGAATACAAACAACAGTAGTGCTGACTCCTCTGAATTTTCCTCTGACCAGCTTTTCTCTTTTCTAGGGAGCCAGTGCTTACCCCAGTGTAAGCAAATGGGCAAACGGGCTCTTTCAGTAGCTTTTCTGGTTGATGAGATTATCACAGCCCCAGTGATAATCATTCCCAATGCTCAATTTTTCTACTTAGTCAGTTGACAGCTGAGTAAGTAGAACACATAGACACATAGTCAAAACTGGCTAAACAACCTGCTTCATTTTGAATGAGACAGGCTGAGAAGCATTCACAGATCTAGGAAACATGAAGAGATGAAAGGTACCAGATGAAGGGTACCAGGAGCAGCATCCTGGACTGTGGTAGAAGAGGGTCCTTGCCAGAACTCCAGAGGAATGTCTGCTCATCAGGTAAGCTGTGCAGACCTGGGAAATGGTCTATATGCTAATATAATAATAAAATTCATATGGAACAAATTAGACTGTATTGAAAAATGCTTATGTGTGGGAGACCAGAACAAAGCCTACTACCACTTAATTCCTGAAATCAGAACCTCAGCAGGACTGAAGAAATGCCTAAGGCGTCTGCCTACAGCTGCATTTTACTCATACATACTTCCTCCAATATTAGGGAAAAGTAAATAATTGTTCAGCTCACTTAGTTCAACACCTGTGCAAATTTCAAGTGGTTCTATTACATGTTAACATCCACCAGGCGGAATGCTGTATTTTAACTTAATTTCGGCCAGTGTGTCAGCCTATCCCAGTTATGACTCAGTGAATACAATTCAACACAGCGGAAATGAAAACACTGTTAGATTATTCTGAAAAGAAAAATGCCAGGTACAAATGACACTAAGGGAAGATACATTCATTAATTTCCTCAAAAGCTATTACAATTTCTTTTTGTTACGAAAATCATTAACTGTGTATACTAACGAGGCTGGGGTGCAGCCCATGCTTGAAACATGTATTACATTCAAACAATACTTCTCTTATTCAGGGAAATGGCTTGACTGAATCTCAAATACTGATAAATAAATCATGAACTTACTTGAACATCTCATTCCTTTCTATAGTGGCAAGCCAGAAGCTGTAAGCATTTGCATAATAATTGCAGGTGCCCCGGCCATGGCATTCAATGAAAGGAGCGCTGCGAAACTCCTCTAGGCAGGAACCAGGAGACGCCAGGGCCTGGCCAGAGCCCTCCGCACCAGCACTGGTGTGCTAGAAAAACGCAAAAGCATCAGTCAGAGAAGGGCTAGCTTAAGGAGAAGCAAGAAGGTGGAGCTGAAGGAACCAGAGGTGGCACTAGGTTCTTTCACTTAATGGCAGTACAACACACCAGCAACATCAACTTCAGGGCACCTGTAGGCACAGAAATCCTACAGGACTGGCAGTAAGACCCAAGCTAACTCTATGCTAGCAACAAGCCAAGGACAGCTCTCTGTCCAAAAAGGCATACAGACTGGTATTGTTTATATCTGAATAGCTTAACCCAGTTCCCGTCGCACATCACAGTGGCCTCTCTCCTACTGCTGACTGCTAACAGCTCTGGATCCATGCTGTTTCTCAGACCATGCCCAGACTTTGCCTGGCAGGGAAAGTGCCTGTTGATATAGGCTGTGAGCATGACAGGAAGCATGCTAACAAACCACTGCGGAGGACTACAGAGCAGTTCTTCCAGGCCACTCGTTAGCACTATTTATTTTACTAGTATAGATACAGCTGAAGAAACTGGATAAAAGGTCAAAAACGCCATTTGAAAACTGAAGGCTTATTCATCAAAAAAATGGGAAGAGGACAGGCAGTGACATGCTACCACTCTAGGAAGCTACTGCAACATAGATGTAAAAGGACAATGGAAAATTATGCTTATTTCTTCATTTACTCAGCACTTGGATTCTGCCCTGGAGCTGCAAACAAGAGAGCAAGCTGTGTGCCTTTCCCCAAAAGTGAACAACTAATTGCCACCATATCGTTCTCATTTAGTAATTAGCCAGAATCTTTTTAATGACACCAGAAAGGATAGAGGTCTAATGCCCTCCGAAGGCATAGTCAGATATTAACTTTCTCAGAGCAGGAGTGTAGATCAAATGCCTGAAACAAATGCTTTTCTCAGCTCAGAGTATGCCCCAGTGCACTCACCATGACAAAGGAGTAACCAATCCAAAGCGAACTCCAGCCTTCAGGACATGGCGGTATTTGAATTGTTTGACTGTGAACAGCTATTACCATAGCAGGAGCTTCACACACAGAGCATCTAGAAAGACGAAGACATGAATGAGCTACATGCACTTGAGGATTAATACTACTTCTTTTTTCAGAAGTGACTTTCATTGAGAAATCTTGAATTAGAAAATGTTGTCACCTTCAGAAAAAAAGGAAAACTAAAATGTTTCATTTAGAAAAACAACTGTTTTTTCTATTTTGGGACAGCTTAACTATTAAGTGTTACTCCTATCAGCCTTCCTATGAGCAAAGAACAAGAAATCTCTTATCTGAATACTTACGTATATTTGTGTTTTTCTAGTCCCATTTGTACTGTAGTTTCTAAAAGCACTCAGTGTCATGAACGTGACAGGAAAATAGCAAAACATTGTAACTCCGCAAGTATCAATTAAAAGTGGTCTACTGAGATCAAAGAGAAGTAACAGCAATTCATCATCCTAAACATAGCCCTGAGTAACTTCCAGAAAGAAAGCCCTCTCTCTGGAAAATGTCTTACAAGGGTAATTACTGCTAATCTAATCTAATTCAAACTCTTCCCGATGCATTTTCCTTGAAACTGGCTTTTATTTACAGTTGTGGTATTTATCTCCAGTAAGAGACTTCTAGCAAAGTAACTTGAACAATGAACTTGAAAGCAACTCTTCAGAAAGCTGTGCAGCACCAGTTCTTTTACTTCAGATGAATTCACTGTGTCTCAGAACTGCTATGTTACTGAATAATCCAACGACCAATCATGCCTTCACAGGAGAAGCATAACAAATGTGAGTTGGGCTGGAAATTTTAATATGGGAGCTGGTAATAAAGAATTTGGTAGATATAATCCATTTTCTTTTTTACAATGCTTAAATTGCCTACTGCAGTTAGCAATGATGAAAATGATTCAAAACAGAACTAAACAGTCCGATTCCTGTTATCAGAGTAGTGGAAAGAATTAAGTGCAAAATGGATTAAGTTGGATACTGGAAAGGCACAGAAGCAAAGGAATTCAGAATTAAAGCCTTCTATTTCTGACTTGTGAAGACTGCTTTCATACCTACTGCCTTCATCTTTAGTGCAGAAGAAAGACAGTTATTTTAAGAAACACATTGATGAAAGAGTAAGTTAAAAGAAGAATGTAAAGCTGCTTCTGTTCCTGGAGCTCTGCTTTGCTTCAAGAGATTTCTGGTATTTCAGTGGAAGGCCTTACATGAAAAGAAGTCCCATGACCCAAGGCTGCAAGTGACACTTCCATACCTTTTCAACTTTTGGACTGGGAAAGCTGCTGGTTTAAAAGCCTCAACTAATAAAATAAATGGAAAGAATGGCCTTCTCAGATTCCTTGCTGGTTTAAAAAATGCGTATTACCAATTATCTCACTCTCTGTTATGGCTAAAAGATGAAAAACCCATATACACATAGCTGCACACATACACGTGTGTGTATATACATATACATTACATATACATATACACTACATATACATATACACAAACACACACACACATATACATTTTTACAGTGCAAAAGCTACTCTATCTGCATAAGATAAGGCAAAATGTTGGTGGGTACCTCCTTGAGAAAGAGTTTCATAAGTGATTGTTAAAGGTTATTTTGGGTGCTTGATCAGGGAATGCATAAAAGCGACATGAATTTCAGAGGTTGGTCATTTGAATTTTGCTGTAAGTCAAGCTCCTTCCACTCACATCCAATGAACAACCGAAATAATAAGACCAACAAAAACTATAGGCTGTCTTGACAATCTTGCTCTCAATCTGCTCACTCATTTTCAAGGCATACCAATTTTTACAGCACTAAGCCAAAAACAGAGTATAGAGTACAAGACACAAGATGGATTCTATTATGCAAAAAAAAAATCAAATATTTTGCAGGAGAGCCAAATAGCTTTTTGAACAAACCAAGATGTCAAGACTACAACCCACTGATGATCTGAATTGTCCTTTCTCTTGGATGGTTTATACAGACCCAAGAAAACAATAACAGCAATCTCCACTCCCATTCACTTTACATGGCAGGAAGAGGGATCAGCAAGAGCTGATACAGATTAGAAGCAATGAGAGGAATCAAAGTAATGCCTATCTAGCTCTAACAATTATCAATTATGCTATAAATTGGATATTCCTTGTCAGATTCTTATCTAATGACAGTGGTACAGTTCACCACCCTCTTCTCACACCTCCGCCTTCAGCACTGGGCATATAATGCCAGGACAGCTTTTGCTAGAGGTCTTGAAATTTAATATGGACCAAAAGTCTGACATGTTGGATTGATGCAGAACAGTTACATGCCACACTTTATGCTAGCAAAGAATCTGGAATTATTAAAAAATAGATGATTGATTTTGCAACTGCTTCCTTTAATTCATACAACAATGGCTGTATTCAAGCAGTATGTCCAAAACAACGGAAGAAGTCTGGCAGCCTAGTGTACGATAAAAATGCTACCATTTTCAAACAAAAGAAAATTGAGCCCTGAAAAGCTTCTAGCTATGGCTAGTCAAAAACCAGAAGTGTTCTGGACAAGAATTGTGAATAAATTCAAAACTTTTTCTCATTCAAAGTACATCATAACTTTTGCAAAACAACATTTCAAAGTAAATCTTTTCATTTGCATTAGACTCAAAATAGACTACTTGATTTGTTTGGGTTTCCCTCCAAATGGATTTATTTTTGATCAAAGTCTAACCTGAAAACATGCATACTTTGAAACACTTCACCAAAGGAACTCAGACTTTAAATTTAAAGGCAGAAAACAAAAATGTACAGATTAAAAGCCTTTCCCAAAAAAATAATGTACCATACGCACTTTTCACAGGCTTCCTCATTTTACAAACACAGCAGAACTAAAACCGTACCTGCTGATGAATGGTCTGATATTATCACCAGTGATAGGAGCCATACTCATTGGCATGGGTTCAGGAGTGGACAGCCAGTAGGAATAGTCATTCCTTGATGCAAAGTTACATACGTTGTTGATATTGCAGAATAAGAAAGGCATGGTACTAAATTTACGAAGACAGCTTCCCGCCGTGCCTGAAATGTTAAGTGAAAGGTTCCTTGTTAACCCATTTTTGTTGAATCATTGCCAACTGCCAAGCAAAGATTTCCAGGAGCAGCTAAAAAGCAGATTTCACTTGTTGTGGAGGGCCCAGTTCTCTCAGAGGAAGTGACTTCTCTTACTCCCTAAGGAAGGAACAGGGCAAGGCAAGGAGTAGTCCAGTCTTGCTTGTAGAATTATGGAATAACTTAGGTTGGAACAGACCTCTAGAGGTCACCTATCCCAAGCCCCTGCCAGTTAGAACAGGTGCTTGGGTCCATAGGCAGTTTGAGTTCTGATTATCTCCAAATACAGAGGTTCAACAACTTCTCTGGGGTTCCGTTCCAGTGTTTGAGCACCAGCATGGTAAAAAAAGCTTTTCTTTATGTTTCACTGGAATATACATCATACTTATGTCCATTGCTTCTTCTGTTACTGAGCCCCTCTGAGAAGAGTTGTTTCCATCTTCTCTACCCTTCCTGTAGACAGCTGTAGACAGCACTCAGTGGATAAAGAACTGGCTCGGTGGCCGCACGCAAAGAGTTGTGGTAAACAGCTCGATATCCAGTTGGAAAACAGTAACGAGTGGTATCCCTCAGGGATCAGTGTTGGGACCGGTCCTGTTCAGCATCTTTGTTGGCAATATGGACAGTAGTGGGATTGAGTGCACCCTCAGCAAGTTTGACAGTGACACCAAGCTGTGTGGTTCACAGCTGGAGGGAAGGGATGCCATTCAGAGGGACCTTGACATGCTTGTGAGGTGGGCTGATGCCAACCTCATGAAGCTCAACCAAGCCAAGTGCAAGGTCCTGTAACTGGGTCAGGGCAACCCCAGGCACAGCTACAGGTTGGGCAGAGAAGAGATTCAGAGCAGCCCTGCAGAAAAGGACTTGGGGGTGTTGGTTGACGAGAAGCTTAACATGAGCCGGCAGTGTGCGCTTGCAGCCCAGAAAGCCAACTGTATCCTGGGCTGCATCAAAAGAAGCGTGACCAGCAGGTCGAAGGAGGTGATCCTGCCCCTCTACTCTGCTCTTGTGAGACCTCACTTGGAGTACTGCGTACGGTTCTGGTGTCCTCAACATAAAAAGGACATGGAGCTGTTGGAGCGAGTCCAGAGGAGGGCCACAAGGATGATAAGGGGGCTGGAGCACCTCCCGTATGAGGACAGGCTGAGAAAGTTTGGGCTGTTCAGCCTGGAGAAGAGAAGGCTGCGTGGAGACCTCATAGCAGCCTTCCAGTATCTGAAGGGGGCCTACAAGGATGCTGGGGAGGGACTCTTCATCAGGGACTGTAGTGGCAGGACAAGGGGTAATGGGTTCAAACTTAAACAGGGGAAGTTTAGATTAGATATAAGGAAGAAGTTCTTTACTGTGAGGGTGGTGAGGCACTGGAATGGGTTGCCCAAGGAAGTTGTGAATGCTCCATCCCCGCCGGTGTTCAAGGCCGGGTTGGACAGAGCCTTGGGTGACATGGTTTAGTGCAAGGTGTCCCTGCCCATGGCAGGGGGGTTGGAAATAGATGATCTTAAGGTCCTTTCCAACCCTTACTATTCTATGATTCTATGATTCTATAATAGCCTCACCTTAAATTTCTGTTAAGGCTAAGCAAACCCTTACAGTTCCATCAGACTGTCCAGACCCCACTAGCCATCTTAGTAGCTGCTTTTGTATTTACTGTGGTGCGACAATGCCTTCCTTGTTCTGGGAGGCCCAAGTCTGGGCACAACATACCAGATGCAGTCTCACAACAGCCAAGCACAAGGGAAGAATCACTTCCCTCCATCTGCTGGTTGCACTTTTGTCGATAGAGGCCAGTAGGTTGGGCAAGGGGGAATAGGGCAGTTGTTGCAAGGGCACACTGCTAACTCATGTACAGTGTGGCTCACCAGGACTTCCAAGTCCTTTTCTGCAAAGCAGCTTTCTAGCAGCAGACTGTACTGCTGCCACTGGAAGTAGCAGTCAGTCCCCAGTCTGTTCTGTTGCACAAGGTTATTTCATTCTAGGTGTACCCCTTTACGTCTGCCTTTACTGAACTCTGTGAGGTTCTTCTCAGCCCTCTTCTGCAGCTTGACCAGGTCCTTCTGAATGGCAGCTGTGTCCACTAGGGAATCGACCATTCTTCCCAGTCTGGCATTACACATTATGAACTTGCTGAAAGTACACTCTGTCCCATCACCCATGTCATTAATAAAATCATTGAGCAGTATTTTCCAGTACTAATTCCTGAGGGACATCACTAACCAACTACCACCACTCAGACTTCGTACATCTGATCACATCCCTCTGAGCCTGATGGACCCACAAATTTTCCACTCATCACCTACTTAGCCAGCCCATATCTCACTAATTTGACTACAAAGATACATGGATGACCACATCAAAGGCTTTGATAAAGACTTTCTTAGGTAAACTGACACTGTTTCCACTATATACCAAACCATTATTTGTAGCAGCCTAGAAGGCATAATAAACTACCAGCTAGCCAAGAGTAATTATACAGGTTTGTTCAATACAGTTCTACAAATGAAAGAAACATTTGGTTTGTAACGAATTCTAATTGAATTCTAATCTGGTCTCTACTTACCCAGATCTTGGCCATGTGCTCTTTCATTGCCTTGTACATAAAGCAAGGAGTAGCCATGGTAAATCAGCCTTGTTCCAAATGGACACGCTGGTTCTTCAGTGGTTTGACTGTGTCTGGTAACAAGGAAGCCATGAGCAACAGATGGTGCACCTGGTGGGCCCATAGCCCCAGGCAAACCTTCAGGGCCAGGTGGACCAGGGAATCCTCTGGGCCCTACAATACAGAGAGTCTCCTTTTACCTCTT
Organism: Strigops habroptila; assembly: GCF_004027225.2. Classification (NCBI taxonomy): domain Eukaryota; kingdom Metazoa; phylum Chordata; class Aves; order Psittaciformes; family Psittacidae; genus Strigops; species Strigops habroptila. The sequence continues at coordinate 64,378,197 of NC_044278.2, read as the reverse complement.
AGACAGCAGTAGTCTGCCTACACAACTAAATAAGTTAAATTAGATACATTCACAGCTAATCTCCTATGTTATTTTTCTGTGAAGGAATCAAGTCTTTGAAGAACTCATGGGCTTACCTGGGGGACCATAGGGACCAGCTTCTCCTTTTTGCCCAGGTCTACCATCAAACCCTGGGCTACCAGGTGGTCCGGGTACACCTGAAGGTCCTGTCACCCCTGTTGAAAAACAAGGAATAGTTATTACTGGATATCACTTCCTGTTAGTTCGGACTTTTTGCCTTTTTATTCAGTACAGCACAGGCACACCTCAGCATAAACTAAACTCATGCAGATTCAGTGCATATATTTCGATATCTAGAGCACATATGTGGGTTACTGCAGGCAAAGTGATTATAATAGAGAAGAACATAGAAGTAAGCAGAGGGTGTGCTTCTAAAATAACTAGTATTCGCCTGGAATATGAAAAGGAAGGGCAGCAATCTCTTCCCTCTCTGCTTGTCATATGACTCAGTCAAAAATAGACCATAAAAAAGTAGGGTCATGAACACGGGAAAAAGCAGTATTCTCTTAGCTTCTTCCCAAACAGGTTTTCAGACATACATTATGTCCTCCCTTTATCGATTTCTAGGGATGCTTTGAGTCCTACGTAAACTTAGTAACTCTGACTTTGGGAAAAATAAGTTAATATCATCAGCACCATGCCAGCACTTCTGTGGCACATGACAAGCTTTAGATAGGCACAGCTGTCATTTTCCTGATCACTCAAAAAGCAATATTGTGTTCACATATTGAACTGACTACAGAGAATAGCAACAGATCCCTTACAAGCAAACCCACGCTGTGTTCAACCACTGAGATTATTTCATATCTATTTCCTAATTGAAAGCAGTTGCAAAGTTGTAACCCCACCTTCAAAAGCAATCTTCCATTATCTATTATATTAAATAGAAACAAGATATTAATTATATTCCACTGTAATACCCCATTATCTTCTCATAAAACAACCAAGAACAAAGCTTTCCCTTAGAATCTTACTAGCTTAAGAACACCTCTGAACTCCCACTCTCCATGTCCTGTCATTCTGAAGGACATGTGTCCTTGTGCTACCATTTCATTTGTTTGCTCCATTCTCTTATTTATTCTCTTAAACTTATTCTCTAACACGTTTAATTTTTGCAGTTCACCTTTTCTTTTCAAAAATTGCAATCTAGGACTATGGAACAAGCTTCCTCAGGAAGCACTTTCTGCTTCAAGATTGAAGTGTTTTTCCTCATGCTTGTCTTCTCCCAGAGACAGACAGTAATTAAGTTTGGATTCAACACTAAAGACAGAAGATACCCTAACAAATACATTTTGGGGAAAGGATGAGCAGTGTGTTGCCAGTCATTCTGCTTACTGCTGATCTCCGATACTGGTGTGATGACTGCCTATAAGAAAATCACTAGGAAGGCATCTGTTCCTGTGACTCTTTTGGATGACTCTCCTCCTCATCGCTGACGCAATTTAAGTGGCTTATAAAAAGCTATGTAATATTATATCAAAAATCTTCCAGTGTCTAGCCTACCACTGGTTTACTTTCACGTTACTTAAAATGTGTTTCTACTGCAAGTTTGAAACTCTCACCTTGCTGTCCTTTGGGTCCTGGAAGTCCTGGGAATCCTTTGAGACCAACTGGTCCTACAGGGCCAGGTAAACCAGGATCACCTTTAACAAGCTGAAACGCACCTGGTGGGCCTGGTGGACCTTGTAAACCTGCCAAAGTTAACAGAGGAAATCAGCACATATTTAGTATTGCACAATAAAGTGAGAAAACAATGTTACTTTGTATTGCCATTTAGAGTCACAGAATAGACAAAGCCTACAGCTACAAGATATCAATCTGTCCAAGACTTTATATGTGCATTGAGTAGGGTCATACCCATTATGAAGCCAAACCCAAAGTTAACTGAGGGTATAAGACAATGGGGTCCAAGGCACAATGGGGGAAACAGCCTAGGCTGGGCCTCTGCCACTGACAAGCCTCTGGTAACACCTAAGTAGCTGCACATGCTGCTGCTGAAAAACATATTGCTACCTCCTACATTCCCATCTCCCACCACAAAGGACAGAGCAGGCCCACAGATGTAGCTCTGACAAGCAGCACTGTGACCAGGGTGTGCAAACAGGAAGTGGCATCTGATGGAGGTGGCATTGTCAGTCTGGGCAGCAGTTTGCTCAGAAGGGCTGCACACTTTGCCAGTTACTGGGCTGTTGTCTGCTCTGCTCCACAGCAGGCTTAGGCTGCAGCCCTGACGGTCATGCCAAATGATGGCTATGCAAGCCTACCTAGAAGCTTGAGATCTCCAGAGAATTACAATTAGAAGGATGACATCTTTCAAAAGAATTACTGTTTTTAAAGTGGACTATTTTTCTAAGAACTGTAAGGAGACTCTGACCTGCAGAATGAAAACGGTGTCTACACAAGCAACTGCAAGGCTGTAGCTGAAACCTAAATGGAAGCACTGTAGCCTATCTATGTTGACATCTCCATCCAAACAGACCTCCCAAGGACTGAAATAGCTGCCCAGACTTTAGGTTGCATGGAGTTCCCTCAGCATGTTTGCAGATGACACCAAGCTGAGTGGTGTAGTCAATATGCTAGAAGGAAGGGATGCCATGAAGCAGAACCTTGACATGCTTCAGAAGCAGGCCAGTGTGAACTTCATGAAGTTCATCAGCGCCAAGTGCAAGGTCCTGCACCTGGCTCAGGGCAATCCTCAGCATCAATACACACTGGCGGATGAATGGACTGAGAGCAGCCCTGCAGAGAAGAACTTGTGGACAGATGAAAAACTGGCTGTGAGCTGGCAACGTGTGAAGTTGTAGACCTGGAAGTGTTCAAGGTCAGGTTGGACAGGGCTCTCAGAAACCTGGTCTAGTGGGAGGTGTCCCTGCCTATGGCAGAGGAATGGAACTAGATGATCTTTAAGGTCCCTTCCTACCCAAACCATTTTGTGATTCTATAATTCAGATGCTGATACCATGATATATGGTGTCATATTCTAACTTGTTACATTGAATAAAAGGGGGAGAGAGATACCATTATTAGTCACAAATTATCATTTTAACAACATCTGGTGGAAAAAAGCAAGTCTTCATATTATACCTTTAGATCCAGGAAGACCTTGGTCACCTCGCTCACCCTTAAGGCCTGGGAAGCCAGGAGATCCTTTTGGACCTGGAGTGAAAGGAAATATTTACATGAAAATTCAGTATTTTCTTGATTTGGAAAGGTATGTGCAGAATAATCATGTGCCACCCCATGACCATGTAAAGGCCATGACTTTATTTGCACAAGTATTTTTTAACTGTTTGCAAGAACAAGATACAAATACAGAACTAAGTAACCAAATAAATGATGGCTAAACCCAAAACCTACCTTACTTCAATTAATAATATCTTTAAAGTACACGAATTTTTTTTCTATTAGTAACTGCATTTTTTATACAGGCGGTGTTTTCATGTAAATGATGGTGACAGTAATAGCAATATAGTCAATATTGGAGACATACTGAGCCCATGTTTCCTCAAATATAGCTATAATATTTGCTTCTCCAATTCTTAGGAAAATCTTGAAGATTCTTGACTGGTAATGTCTAAGCATTGATTTTACATCCATCTTTTAAAACAAGCGCACACTTACAATTAGCAAAGCAAGATAACAGGCAAAAGGCAAAAAACCTTGAGAAAAATCTCCATGTTCTTGTATGCTTTTTCATGCAGTTTTCAATGTCCTGTTTCAGTAATTTGTAACACAGAGTCAATATTCTTTGAGCATCTTTTTTTGAGAGAGGAAGGACATGAAAGTGACATCTCTGCATACTTTTTAGGACTATGGTAAATTTTCTTCTCACCTGGAACACCTGGAACTCCCGGAGGTCCCAGATCACCCTTTTGACCAATATCTCCTGGTAAACCAGGACTACCCTGTACAAAAGAAAATGTTAAATATAGTTATCCTACACTATTATGATATGACTCAAACAGTCTGGATATTTTCAGAAACCTATAAAAAGCACATTTAATATGAGAGAAAAGCCATTAAGTTTAAGGAATGGTTACTCTCTACCATGACTGGATAAGAAGCTTCTCTTATAGGAACAAGCATGACACCTTATTCTTACTAAACTTACTAGTTCAGAATAAGGACTCACTAACAGTATAGCTAATAAAAAGGTTCCCAACCATAGACCATATATATTGTCTTGAAAAACATCAGTAAGCACAAAGCTCAGCAAATACTAATTTCAGTGCAGCCCCACAAGGCAGTGTCTAGTCAGATAATTGAATGGGGTCATTCTAGACCATAGCAGACTTGAATACTTCTACTTTCACATGTAGAATGAAATGAAATGTGCTCAACAATTTATAATCCTCTGAAGATTTTTACTTCTCAACAGGGCTAAAATATACAAGGACTTAAACGCTTCAAACACAATGTGAACTCTTCCTTCTGCCTTCACTGTTATAAATTGCTCTCCCAAAATTAATGGTAACAAGTTCACTATAGCCTCACTTCAAGGAAAACCAAGCCCATATTTCAAAAGACACTGTAAATAGTTATTTGACTGTCAATTTCCTTTTCTTCTTTTGTCTGTTACAGAGCATCTGCAAAAACCTTGTAAGTATCGTTTGGAGTTTCTCCCTGGCTGAAGCAAAATGGCAGTGACAGTCCGCTATCTAATAAAATGTGAACACGGGTGGAGGAAAGATACAAAATCCCTTTGCTAAGTAACCTAGAGATCAGAGGTTGGAAATGTGAACTGAGTACTCGGTGAAAAATAATACCAATGGCAGGATTCACCTCATCATATTTGGAGAGCAATAGGGTAGACACACAGAAGAGTGATTTTTCATTTGATATAAGTTAGATGTTTATACTAAGGTGAGAAGAATGGCTCCCTATGAACTTTTAATTCTTTCCATTGACTATAAAGGGAGAAGAGAAAACTTGCTCAAAAATGGATGTCAACAATGAGACTATTACCCTTGGTGTGGTTGAAGTAAGGTTCCCTAGTTTCCTTCATCCACATAGTCATGATATGCAGGGTTGTTTGAAGAAATGGCCCTCTCTTTGTATCATAACGTGAACTTCTCTGGCATAAAACAGGAGGGCTAACATTCATTCAGAAGACAGTCATGAGTCAGAGAATCTCACTATAAGAGGGTTTTTTTAATGACCTTTTTTTTTTTTTCCAGGTTATAACCATAAAATGTAATTATTTATAAGAAAAGTTTATTGGAAGCTTTCCATCAAAATACATTTTCCACAACAGTACGCAGATTCTTAAACTTTTTTTTTCCCCACCAGATATAGCCTGGCAAACAACATTTTGTTTTGGATCTGCTTCAAACAAAACAAAACTATTTCAGTTCATTAAAATTATGAAAACGTTTCTTTTCTCATTTCAAGTCTAAAATGCACAGAAAAACCCATGGGATTTGTATTTCACGCTCTGATTTCCACATTTACTTTTTCTTTATTGGATTTTTGGACAGGCTGTGTCACCCATCTTGTAACAAAATCTCCTTCGTGATATAGGTTACTATGTACCTGGAGACCAGTATGAGCAAATGAACTGTAATCAGGGCAGGAGCCTGTCGCATTGAGGAGCATGAAGACATTAGAAACCCATCTTAGTATATATCACCAGAGGAAGTTTAATATTGAAATAACTCTCACTGGAGCATTTCACACTAACTTAACAATCGAATACATTGTGGCACAAGGATAGTAAAGCTTTCTTCTAACTGAAAGCACAGAATCAAAATCCTTTGGCATTTCCCATTCTTCAGAAACAACCAGTCCTGGGAATAATAACCCATGAAAACTTTAGAATTTTCTGGCATATAGAAACTCGTCTCTCTGCAGAAGCACTGCAAATTCTTAAAACGGGGGAAATAATATACTGGAATGTTATTTTGAAATTTACTACCTTCAAACCTGGTATGGTATGGTCTCAAAGATAAAAAGATATAGCCAAGATCTAGTGTTAGAACACTGAATCAAATCCTTAACGTCTCTGTGAAGTGACTCCGGATGCAGAAAAGGATGTAGTAGATCTCTGCATTATCAAGAATAATGTGGACATTTTAAGTCCATTATCAGTATCTTGCTTTCACATCAGGACCTTATTCCTGAGTCTTCCTTCTTCTTGTACACTAGGAATTGTTGAGTCATGTTTGGCTACTTTCTTATTCCTTCTTCCATAAATTTTATTATTTTCTTAGTAGGAAAGAGGAAATTAAAAGTTAAAATATAGACCATATTTTTCAGAGTGGAAAAAGACAGCAGACAATCTGAGCGAAAGAGTATAGAAGACCAAGTATTCTAGGTAACTGTCCTATTCTACTTTATTCTCCCTAATATACACCAAAGGGACTGGTTTAGACCAGGGAAAATGAATAATATATGCCAACAATGTATTAATAGCATTGCCTGTTTGTATTTCTAAATCAGCAGCTATATTTCATCACTGACAGTACTGAAAGTGCACTTTATTTGAAAGGTTTCATAACAAAACCAAACAATTCAGGTATTTTCAGAACGCAATTTATCGTGATATATGCAACCTTTAAAATTAACTACTAATGCATTTGCAGGATTTATGGATGTGCTGCAGCCATCCTGTACTGTTAATACACTATAAATTATATTCTGGGTGTTGTATGTTACCACTCACTATCTATAAATTTCTAATAAGTTCATTAACTCACTGGGGCTTATTGGTAAGCAGCCTTTAAAAGGAGAGAATTGAAATGTTTTCAAACTGACTTTACATCGTCAGCAGGGAGTCCCAAAGGCACTTTGAGCATAAAGAATTGTTATTTTGATCATGAAACATCTATGATTAATATATCCATTAATTACAAGAACCAGCTTTCAGAAAATCTGGAGTGTATCAAAAGTAACTTACTGGCAGTCCCTGGAAACCCGGATCACCTTTGACTCCTGGACCCCCAGGAGTCCCAGGCCAGCCATTGCTTCCCTGCTCTCCTTTGGCCCCTTTCAGACCTGGGGGTCCTGGTGGCCCTGTTGGACCTGGTAAACCTACAAACCAGAAGAAGAGACTATTTAGTGGCAAAATTCGTTCAGAGCAGTACCTGATGAAGGACAAGCTGTCTCAGTCTACAGATGGACAGAATCAAAGTAATTATTGTGACATTTCAAGAAAACAAGAAGGAGAATCTGTTGCAGTGATGTCCATATGACCCCCCACACCATCACTTATCAGCCTGTGGCTGACAGAAAATACTTGAGAGTTTTGTGTATGTGTAAAACAGGTTGTACGTTCTCAGGTATGAAAGTGTTAGAGACATACTGCAGCTCTTCTCTACTCTCCTCCTTAACCTCCAGTACAGGGCCATTCACTGTCAAGATAAGGGCTCTTTTTAAACACATTAACACTCCAGGACATAGGAACATATAGCTATGGAAGCCTTAAAACAGTAAATAAAGTCCAGAGGGAAACATGGAAATGGGAAGCACGCTTCTCAGCATTAGAAAGACTTCTGGACAATACCAACCACCTAAGGACATGAAATCAGCCTGTTTTAGGATATAACGCCAAGCTGCCTATGAAGGGGAGCTTTTCTCTGACCTCTGAGAAGAGGATATAACAAAGATATGCATTATTGACTATATTATTAATTAATTAGGTGAGCTTTGATTAACAGCAGTACATTGACACCAAAGATAAAAGAATTACCTGGAAGGCCAGGTTGGCCTTGGGGTCCTCTGTCTCCTTTAGGGCCCTCAATTGCACTTCCTGGTAGTCCAGGAAAACCTTGGCTGCCCTTAGGGCCTGGTGGACCTGCATATCCTGGTTCTCCTTTCAGGCCTGGGATCCCCGGACTTCCTGGGGATCCTGGAAAGCCCACATCACCTTTTGCACCTAAGATTTGTAAAAAAACCCAAACAACCCACAAATAAAACATGATTAGAGAAAGGATCACAATTACTGTAACCTTCTCCCCTATTATCCACTCACAGTATGCTTTATTCCTTAAGAAAATATTGACCTTGCCTTTATACATTTGTATAAAAATGCAAAACTTTAGGAAATTATTTCCCACTTTATGACATAAAGTATAAGGAAAAGACTAGTCTGACTGACACCTTTTCTTAGCTAAACTGATCACTGGCTATTTTAAACCATTCTAAAAATAGATGAACATTCAGCATCTCTCTATCAGTCTTTCCACAAGGAATATAAAGTCCTCAAACCCTTACTGCATTACAATTACTATTGTCATAGCTGAGTAACGGATGTTTTCCTTGACTATGCACAAAAGGACTTGCTCCTGGAGAAAAATGGAATATTTTTTTTACTAACATCTAGATTTAGACACTTAGTACTTACTTTAAGGCTTGTACATACTTTAAGGCTTGTACAAATGGTTAATATTTGCAATTCAGTCCATGATTGAGTAAGAATAATATAGATTAGCTCGTGTAAGTACAATAATAAGAGAAATACAATGTATAGAGAACAATATCCCTGGCTTTTTGCCTGAACAGAACAGGGACTTTAAATCCTGGACTTCTTTCTTTGGACGTACAATACATTTGGAACACAAATGATGGCAGCTGTATATCTATGTACTCTAAACCCAGGTATTTTGAAGTGAGCTGTGCTGACAAAATAAGATGGATAAGGTGAGAAAAGTGCTCTTATAATCTAGCATTCCATATGCCTTACTGAGCTATGATTAGAAAATCTACTTACTAAGTAAGTTCTCTAACATTAGGGCTTTCTCAGTAATTAATGACAGTTAATTGCTCTAAGATGGTAAATAAAATTCTGGTTTACCACTTCTGATTGTCCACACAAGTTTCCTGTATTTATAGGAAGAATGAGTGAGGTAGGGCATTGGAATTTCAAGCTATGTAAGTTATTCAAAATCTGCCATGTCATGTTTATTTCATAGATGGACTAGTTGAATCTTTTTTGTTTTCTGGATTTTAAAAATTGAAAACTCTTTAATCATAATTTCCTTTATCAGTAACAGTTTGATATTTCTTCAAACAGTTTCTTTTGATATTGCAGCCCAGTGTCTAGGACATACTTATTTCATCAAATGGAGCATGGTGCATTACAGACACCTTGAACAAACGCTAACTCATGCCAATCGAGCTGTTCTCACGCCACAGTGTAGTGACACACTTTGCAAAGACCACAAGTGGTCTTGAAATTGTGATAGCTAGTAAGTCCAGAGTCCACGTAGTAACAATTTTCAGTAAGATCTCATCAGGTCTCTGCTACCTTTTGCACCTCTGCATCATGCTCCTGTGCATAGCTTAGACATCCTGCACTAAGCTATACAGAATAACTGTTTTAGCAATGAATAAAATAGCATCTGGGCTGCACAACAGACTCAGGTAAAAAAGTTACTGCAGTATCTTGGCTATGAAACAATTATCTTTAGCTGTCCGGTGCAGAGAGCCTCACTAGACTTTGATTCTTGCAAAATTAGTACAAAACCAGGAATACCTGGAGTCAAAAGCACAGCACACAAATACAGGAGTTATTTATATTACCTCATCACAGCACAGCTTGCAGTAAACTCCACACTATGAATAATTACCTATTTTAGAGCATAGCTAACTCATGTCCAAGATGCTGCCACTGTAACAGAAATTAGTATTTAAGCCTCTCAGAGTTTCTGCCTGCTGTGAAAAGGTATAGCATGTGAAAGAATGAAGTAGAAAGTCTGTCTGAATTACAGAAGTATGCTTATAGTATGTTGTGAGGGATGTTTGCTACTTGTTTAAAAAAATGTTTTACCTTTATCTCCCTTTGCACCGGGAAATCCTGGAAGTCCTCTACCTGGAACACCTGTAATAGAGAAGCAGAAAAAAAATTAGAAGATGGGATAGACTTAAATTTAACATGTAATGAACAAAATTCTATTAAGCAAGCATAAAATCTAAATAAATGGTTTAGGCAAAAGTTCTTCAGTGCAGAGACTATCTTGGTTATGTATTGGTATTGTATCTAGGAAAATGCGTCCTGTATGACTGAAAACCCTACCACAAGAAAAGGCAATCCTGCTCCATTATTTCACAGCTAAGTTGCAGACTGAAATTAATTCCAAAACATGCCAATTCTTTGAAGTATTGCCAGCTTTTGAGAAATAAATTCTTTCAAGATTACACCGATCAAACACAGTTGCTCATCTAAATGATCATCTTTACAATGGTGGATGATAGTAACTTGCAAGACACAATACTAACTTTATTTTCTAAGGTTCTATTCAAAGTACCTCAAACCCAGCACACCCGTCTACCAGCTACTCTTGTGTAGCCTGTCTCAGTGCATTTTCAAATCCCATAAACTTAACACGACAGTCACAGTACCTTGTTCACCCTTTGCACCAGCTGCACCTGGAATCCCATCGTAACCTGGTTCACCCTTCTGTCCAATGGAACCAGCAGGACCCGGAAGGCCAGGTTCACCTGAAAAAAAAAATTCCCACTTTCATTTCACCTTCATCAGACTTTCTATTACACCTTTCTTCCCTCTAAAGAAGAGCTTCACTTATTCTTTTTCTCCCAGAGAGACCAAGCAGAAGTTGCATGATGATTTCAGATTTTCTCTGAGGTTACTTCTGAATGAAATCGGTGTGAGACAGGGCTCAAGTATTACAAATTTGACATGGCTAATTATAATGAATTTCAGTGAGTTTAAAGTGCAGGAACCCCAGCAAAGACTTGTGATATAGCACAGCCCATTGTCCAATGAGATGACGTATCCTGCAGCCAGTAAACTAAGAACATAAGACTCCAAGTTCAAAAATGCTGTTATATTCATAACAGCAATGGACTTAATTCCTCTTTAACATCTGCTGAATGATATTAATGTGGTGACTGAGGTTTAGGCCCATGGATCAACTTTACTGTTTTTAAATTAACTCAGAAACAACAGAAGTAATGGCTATAGCAACAACCAGTGCTATGAAAGGTGGTAAAATCTCTTCTACAAACAGTGTAAAAGAAGTATTAGTCCCACACTACACTGACTTGGATTTAGCTGGGAAACAGCACTGTATTTTTTTGCTTATGAAATGAACAAACGTAGCAGGAAATATCTGAGCTAAAACAAATGTAGAATGCCACCATATTTGTTTTAGCCACTACCTGGAGGTGAACAATACTTCAAGTAGCATTTGGTGTTTTATATTTCTTTTCTACCTGGTTCTCCTTTTAAACCTGGAATGCCACTTAAACCAGGAAGTCCTTTTTCACCCTTGTCTCCATGGCGGCCGGGGCTTCCTAAGGAAAGGAAGAAGACATGGGTTTATATGCAGGATATTTGGTATAAGTTTCACATTCATTTTTCACTGCAATTTATGTTTTATTAAAGCGTAAAGACTTGCCTGGAAATCCTGCGATGCCAGGGGATCCTTTGGGACCTGGAGCACCCGGCATTCCAGGAATTCCTGCACTACCCTTTTCACCCTTATCTCCAGATAAACCTGGACTACCCGTTCTTCCTGGTTCTCCCTAGAAGAAGCAGCACACATTATAAAATCCACTCATTGAATATGAAACAGCTTTTTCTGTTTGCAATGGTATGTGTCACCTGTCTTATCCATCAGATGTATAAAGAATTTTTTTTCCATTTAGAAACAAAGTAATTTAGGATTAAATTTGGCATGAAATTCCACTATCAGAATTACTGACTTTCATAGCAACTGCTTAATACCTACATATTACTCATGAAAATGAGTAGTTTTCTATGAATTTTTATGACAGTTTTTACAAAGTCTCTTCCAAATTAGCCTCTTAACTTACTGTCCTGGATTCAGTTCAAAACAATCTTTAAATATTCAGCAAGTTTGCTACCAGATTAGTTTTATTTTTACAATTATTCCTTATAATTTCATGATTATTGTCATCATATAGCTAAGAAAAGGAATGTGAAACAAATGAGAATCCTATTAGAATAGTATTAGAGATTAAATTAACTTTAGAGACAGTATTAATACAGTTCTCTTTTCAGTAATATCTGAGCATTTTAGAGTTCTTTTCAGCTTCCCTGTATTTCTGTAAAAGTACAGAAATACTATTTCAGTGTGATTATTTGCTCTGTTTGTTAGAAGCCCTTTTCACTTTATTTACTTAGCATTTTTAAAAAGTTCTTCCCCTCACCCACATTTCTAGCACTGTAAATTAGCCTATTCTGAAGAGACAGAATAAGCAAGAACGTTGGAGATAGTGGTCCCATCAAACAGATGCACCTAAACCTGCACATATGCACACCTTTCAATACCTACCAGGTATTTAAATAAGCATATCAGAAAATACAATAAAATAGCTTAAAGGCCAACAGCATCTTTTCAAATAAGGTATTTGGTAGAAACAGACAATGAAATCCTTAGGGGTATAAATACCTTTTCACCAGGAGACCCTGGAAAGCCAATTCCAGGAAAACCTGGTGCTCCTTTGTCTCCTTTTTCACCTTTTTGCCCAGGGAACCCTGGTGTGCCTGGTGAACCTGGTACTCCTGGCAGACCCTTTTCTCCAGGTGTTCCTAGCAAAAGAAAAGGAAAAATGGGTGTATCAGAACTAGTGGTACCTTAGCAGTGTTGACAATGATTCTTCAGCGTTGCCTTAGCTATTCAGAGGTAGAAAAGCAATGTAACTCACTAAAAATAGGTAGCAAATTAACTTTTGAGATTTGCTCTGTAAATGGGACTTTTTACGGGAAGATAAACTCTCCTCATAAGAGAAGGTCATAATCTTGGATTTAGAGCTCTTCCTAAAAGTAAGATTTGAATAAAAGTTTATGATGTTGATTTGAAGAATTTCTAACAGGACCACAGTGACAAAGGGACTCTGCTGTCGCAAATTTTTCTGCCCTGCTTTATCATTTCAGTCTTCCACCGTTGATTTCCTAAATATCTAGGCACAAGACCATCTGAATAGAGACCAAGTTTCCACGATGAGATGTAGGTTCTTCTCCATTCTATTCTTTACCAATCCCCTTCACAACAACATTCTTCCTAGACCACTACAGTTTGTAGTTTACAGGCAGTACACAGCAACACATCAAACATTTTAGAAGGTGGAAAATACACAAGTAGCTTAATGCAGTCCACATACTAGCAGAGACAGAGACAGAAAAACAGATATTACTTGAAAAAGTGCCTGCCTGAAACAAATACACAAATCCTACACATACAGCTAAATGATTTTCATGTAGAAACTTAGGAAACCATCCTGTTATTTGTATATCACAATAGGATTGAAAAAGCAATGTCCCAAAAGTCTAAAGTTCAGATATTGCAAATAGTGCAACCATTTAGTAGATCTACTCCAACAAATATTCTATACAGGTCTCATAATGTTCTATATTAATTTGTGGAAAACAATAGCAGGAAATTCCCAGCAGTCAATACCTGGCAAACCCATTTCACCAACCGATCCTTTTTGTCCTGGAACTCCTGGATCCCCTGGAAATCCTGGGGGGCCCTGATCACCTTTTGGTCCTATGGACAGCAGAGAAATTAAGAGTCCCATTAATTAATGAAGTTTCAAATACCTGATGAACAGTCTCTCTGTTGGTAGCTTCAGACATACCTGGCTGTCCCGGAGTACCAGGTTCACCATCCTTCCCTGGAATTCCTGGTTCTCCATATTCCCCACGTAATCCTTTTTCTCCTGTTGCTCCATGGTCCCCTGGACACCAAGAAAACAAACACAGTGAGATCAGTTTTATCAAAATCTACCATATAATAGTCCTTCCAATTATTTTTTGATCACTGTTGCTTCTCTCTGCTGAACAAGGAAATGGCTGAATTCAAGCTTAATACATTGCCCAGTAAAGTCACAGTTTCACGTTGAAACACAACGTTCCAGTTACTACACCAGTGCTGAGGAAAGGCTGCAAACTATTACAATTGTATAGGTGTCTGTCCAAATTACAAGGCAAGTTATGTCTTTAAATGAAATTGCAATTGAACATGTGTTTGAGTTAGATTAATGAGTTACTTCAGAAGTTCGAGACTCAGGTGTTACAGAAATTATTAATTTGACTGGTCTGCTGTCTAAAAAGATACATGTAAACAACAACCACTTCACAGCCAGAAATTTGCTGTTTCCTCAGTTCTATCTAATGTTAAAGCATCTTCATCATTCCAGAAGGCTTCATATCTTATTCTGTAGTGTGCCTCTTATCCGGGTTTAAGGTCCATGCTTTTTGGTCATAATCCTTTCTGTTAGTGTCACATATAGGTAGAGGGCAATAGGTTACTGAAAATAGTTCACCAAATGTTCTTAAGGAAGCAGATTTCATTCAAAAGGTCCCAAGATGTCCAAAACTTTTTTTTTCATTAAACATCACTGATAATCTTCCATAAAAATACTGTGTCTTTTCTGCACAGTTAGTATTTTAGAAGTATTTTCAAAGCATTACTGTGATATTCATGCCTAGAGAGATGAAGGCAGATCATAAAATTATAGAGAATAACTAGATTATTCTTCTCTACTGGTACTAAGTATCTTTCGTTTGAAGAGGATGAGATGGGCAGACTAACAGCAGAAATTGCAGGCTTGGTTCTGTTTCGAATTTAAACTTCCAGGCTGTGTGAGCCAGGCCAACCTCTAGACTGTGTGTGGTCAGGAAAAGGTAGAGCATACATGTTTGCAAGTGTTCATTATTAGTGCTGGAGAGATGAAGTTAGAAACCAAGGAAATCAAGCATTTGAATTTCTCAGCAAAGGCTTCTTTATTTGCATATAACCAGTGTGCCTAATTTGGATTTCTAGAAAGAAAATAAAACTCATTTTCAATCAGTCAACCTTCAGGCTAGCAGTAGATAAGAATGTAATGAAAACCAACAAGCTTTTCATACAACCATACATATCAAGATCAGGAACAAATGAGAAAATTAATCTAGATGAAATCTTTATAGGCTGGGAGCCTCATCAAATACAAAAGTGCTCTTAGAAGCTGCACCTTGGCTTAGAGATGGATGCAGTCCACACTTGCTCCTGCCTTCCCTTGCAGTCCATGTGTGTCCAAGCTGGGAGGCACTACCTATCCACATGCCCATGTTTCTCTGAGACCCAACCAGGACACATGAGCCCAGGTCTTATTCTGACAAATAGCCAGGACACGGACTTTAGAGGTACATAGCCTAGGAAACCATCCTCTTCCCACAGTTCAGACATAACATAGTATAGTTATTGGTGAGTCACTGCCAAACTGAAAAGGAGTCTCAAACGCTTTGTCTGGAGCCCAACAGAGAGTAAATTGATTAAATGTATAGTTGACACTGAACTGGAAAGACTTAAAAAGAGGACAGAATTAGACTGCAGAAGAGTTGGAGTAAAGGTTGAAATCAATATCATGAATTTCAAAAAATGTAATACACCACATACGTGATAAGAAGTCAAAAGCATGCATTCAAATAAAAACCAATTGCATAGGCACCTGTCCAGAAGTGAAGGACTAAGGATTATAACTAATCACAAACTGAGTTAGCTGTTGTTTCAAGAAAGGAAAATTTAATTCTAGCATGACCCAAATTGAAGTACTTTACTTGGTTTAGCAAAGTTCACTCTAACAAGGATGCAGCCAAATTGGGGAGAAGACAGAAAAGGTAACAAGAATGATAATGATTTCAGAAAACATGAAATATAATGAAAGGCTGAAGGATCTGGTTGAGGGAAATGGAAAACTACATGATCCCAGTAGCTCCCTTCTAAGCCCTACACTTCTATTTTAGCTAAAACAGTTATCATTTATTTAAAAATTCTTATGGAATTTTTTTAATAAAAAGTAAATCACAATATAAAGGGGACAAATAATAAAAATATATAAAATATACACTATTTTTTTCTTTGAAAGGAAAAACAAGAGAGAGAATGATCTTAAACAACTAAACATTCATGTAAAGCTAAAAATAAAAGTCCAAGAAGAATGCATTGTCTAAAATCCCCTAATATCTCTACCATCGTTAAGTTTCTAAATAGAAAGTTGATTGTCTTTCTCCTGCATATTTCCAGATGTTTCTAAACTGACATAAGTTGATCTTTTGGTGTCGGTGGCCTATGGTGTGTCTTCCCTGAAATTTCTTGAGGCCACAAAAAAAACATGCGTGCCAAAAAAGGCAACCCACTTTTTCTTACAGTATCAGTTGGTCTTCATGGCCACAACAGTGTTTCCACTATATGTCTACATGAAAGACAGCTTTTCTGTTCTGGCAAGCTTTAGTTTCTACTTTTAAAATTTCCTTTCTTTTGAGAGACTCTTCAGATGAAAGAGGTAAAATGGATTTTACAAGGGCAAATGGAACTTCTCCCATGCAACGAAAACCCTTTCTGTCTGTGATTAATCTTCTTTTCCATGGAGTTGAAAGATACCAGAAATGTACCTGCATTTGCTGTGTGAAATACTTTAATCTTATTTCAAAAACTAAGATACAACTGAACTCAAAGCATTGCTGCTTAACAGTATTTAAGTGTTGATTACACTTATCCACAATCAGAAACTAAAGTTACCTTTTTCTCCTTGATCTCCCTTTTGGCCTTTGAGACTAACCATATCCATGGTGTCCATTGTTCCAGGTTTGCCCGGGAGACCGGCTTCACCTTTGTCTCCTTTGACACCAGGATCACCCTGTGGTCCAACTACACCTTTGAAACCTTGGCTACCTATAAAGGGATAGCACAGAATATTATAGTGGCATATAAAACTTCTAATTAAAAAGATATTCAGTAGACACCAACAAATTAAATTAGCTATTCATTCAAATTTTGAGCACCAAATACCATGCTCTGGAACATCTCATTTATCTCATATCAAGATTTTTATACCAGGACTTCAAAATAGCTCTGTCAAAAAAAGTTGACATATTTTTTCCTGCCTCATGGTCATTAATTTTAGACTGAAAACAATAGGGGTAGGAGTTCAGTAGTAATACAGTCTTCCAGTACCTAAAGGAGGACTACAAGAAATCTGGAGAGGAACGTTTTACAAAGGCATGTACTGACAGGATGGGGGGAATGGCTTTAAGATGACAGAGGGGAGATTTAGATTAGACATTAAGAAAAAAATTCTTCACTATGAGGGTGGTGAGACACTGGCACAGGTTGCCCAGAGAAGCTGTGGCTGCCCCATCCCTGGCAGTGCTCAAGGCCAGGCTAGATGGGCCTTTGAGCAACCTCGTCTAGTGGAAGGTGTCCCTGCCCATGGCAGGGGGGCTGGAACTAGATGATTTTTAAGATCCCTCCAATCCAAACAGTTCTATAATCCTGTGATTATTTGAAGGATTTAAATAAGACCTTCCTGCTGGCTTCTTATAATTTCAAATACAGTGCTTTTTTTGGAGTAATATCTGTAGCATCCTAGCACCTAAGTTCAACAACCCTTAAGTTGTTGAAGACTGGGTCAAAAATCATGGCTCAGTGCTCAAATACAAAACTGCTCATAGGACACGGCTTTCTAAATTACACTATTTCTAACTTACAGGGAAGTTACTTAACGTAAAACATTCCTTAGGCCAAGCATACTCCTTATATTTGGTTATTTCCAGACTTGTCTTCTGCTGGGAGAATTGGATTTTACAATTTTGATTTTTAGAAAATCTCTCTCTTACCTTTTTCACCAGGCAACCCTCGATCTCCAACTGGTCCAGGAGTTCCTGGCAATCCAGGAGTTCCCATAACTCCCATTTCTCCTTTGGCTCCTGAAACCAAAGTGAAAGTGTGAATAACAGAAATAAAGCAAGCAGTGTAAAGAAGTACAAGAAACAGGAATTGCACTACTTAAGGAAAAATGGGACAAAGAAGATGACTAATTTAAAACAGCCTGATAGAGAAAACAACAGTAAAAAACAGTGTTATGAAAACCAGACTAAAACCATTTGTAATTTTTTTTTGATAGATTCTTAAAACTTCCTATTACAGTAAACAATGCCGTCATTAAGAAAGGCATTATTAAAACCACATTCTGTCACTGAAATGGTGCAGAATAATCCTCTTGCATTATTACAGGCTAAAAGCTAGTTCCTGCAAGTCACTGGATTTGACCCACCGAAGGAGTTGAATAGCAGTTCAATTACACGTGCACAGAGCTGCTTTACTGACATCAGCCTGTGTGCTTTCCCAGGCTTGGGCTCTTTGATGGATCAATTCCTGACTGAGTGAAAGGGCATGATACCAAAACTTACTAAAAGAGTAGTCAAAGATGATGGTTTCCGAGGTAAAAGTTCTTTACCTGCCGATCCTTTCAGTCCAATGGCCCCCTGTGGACCTGGCAGGCCGGGTAACCCCACAGAGCCTGGCACTCCGGGCTGGCCAGGGCTACCTTTATCCCCTTTTGGTCCTGGCATATCTAGACCTGGGATACCGGGGAAGCCCCTTTCTCCTTTTATTCCAGGAAATCCTAGGGAAAAAAGAAGATATAGGATTAGTCCTTAACAGAGCATGGGGAACATGGTTAACAAGAATATCTGATAATGTCCACCTGCGGTTCAGAAATTACATGGCACGAAGAATGAAGAGTCAAAGGCAGACAGCAGAAACAGTCCTCATTTTCTAACTGCATATATATTACCTGCGAATGACCTGAGGAGACCAAACAAAATGGCAGGCATTCCCTGGAGGCCTCGCCCTGTGTTTTGGACCAGATAGAGGCAGCCCACCAACATGCCCCTCCATGCATCCCCACAACCTCACACCACAAAACAGTTCACGAGCAATGCTTTTACCAATGCAAATATCCACTTATGCCAAAAGTCCACTCCTATAGAGTATTTTCCCCTCACCTGGCGGTCCCTGTGGTCCTGGCTGCCCGGCGGGTCCCGGTGACCCCTGCAGGCCCAGCCCCGGTGCGCCCGGAGGGCCCTGCAAGCCTTGCAGTCCTGGGAGGCCAGGGTCACCTGTGGGGAAACACAGACATAGGCCAAGTGTCCTCCGATGTTATTTGAAATCTTTGTGCTGAAGATGCTAGACAAGGTGCTTTGGAAGCACTTGGCCAACAGCACATCATTTGAGCCTGTATTGCCTCCTGCCTGGGCTTGGAGGAAGGGCTGCTCTTTGCTGCTCGCACTTGTTAGTGGTGGTTGGTAGGAGAAAACAAGGAGAAGGAAAAATGGCAGACATCAGCAGGATATCTCAGTGGTGAATAGACTTTCTGCTGCATCTATGAGCGAGTGACTTTAAAAGAAATAGAAATACAGATCTGAATATATTTCTGGCAATGTTACCTCTGAATCCTTGCTGTCCAGGTATGCCTGGAAAGCCTTGCTCACCACGTAAACCAGGCAGTCCTGGACTTCCCTTTTCTCCAGGGATGCCAGCTGGGCCTGGGGGGCCTGGCAATCCCTTAGGGCCAGGGAGACCTACACCAGGTTCGCCCTAGCCAAAGAAATACAACAGATTAGGAATCAACATATCAAACCCAAGAATTCATTCACTGACTATTTAAATCAATCAGAGGCAGAGCATTATACATGACTTCAGGGGAGAGCCATAAGGCCTTTAGTGTTAATATCAAGCATTCATCCATCTACTCTGTTCGTTTGTGTGCATAGTAGGAAACGTAGGAAGGACAGTTTAGCCAGTTTTGGGGAGTTTTTTTAAGAGCAGGATCTTTACACACATTCCTGTTAGCACAGGCAATCACAAATAACAGTACCAGCAGCTGACACCTACTTTTTGACCTTGTAAACCTGGTACACCTGGCAAGCCATCCAGGCCAGGGGTTCCCGGAGTCCCCGGAAGACCAGGCGAGCCAGGCTGACCTTGGAAACCTATAAAACAAAACAAACCAAAACTCACATCATTACTGTCTCTGCCTGCAAGTGTCCTCTGCTGTTTCTTCAAGCCTCTAACTGAACTGTTCACATCCTCCATTCACTCAACTCCAGTACATGCTCAATAAATTGAGATGAAGCTTCTCTCCCAAGCAAAGGTCTCAGGGACTGGAAAATCCAGCTTTTAGGCTAAGCCCCAGGATAGGCATTAGGTAAAGCTGAATTCAAGGAAGGATCCTTGAAAGAAATATATTTGATATGTCATTCCTTTCTTGCTGGCATCAAAGAGCATACAGCAATCCTTTTCCAGATGCAACAGGCATCTTCTGTTCAGGCACATCCCACACCAATCTTGGAGGAACTGGAGGTGGTCACAGGTAAAATTTTGCCTTTTCTCTTTGTTACGTCTTCCTGATCCTTCCAGTTCATTGGTGTGTGAAATCATAATAAATGAAATAATAATGAAGATACACAAGAACTTTGGATATTTAGGCGGCTCCTGAAAGCTCAGTCATCTAGTTCTAAATTAGTAACAGTACTATTAAGTACATCTCTCCAAAATACAAAATATTTAGACTCCCTCTAAGCTATGTGCATACTCTTGACAATGGCCATGCAGGGAAGATCAAACTTATGCTGAACAAGCTGGTATTCTAACCAAACCAGAGCTGCTATCTCTGGCCCAAAAATGTTATAGTTATATCAGCATGGTTTTTTTGACCATCTCTCAGAAAGGTCATCTCATCTCTCAGCAACCTCAGTTGCTGCAATGTAAGATATTGCACTATATCATTTTACATTCTGGCAGTAGCTTTGACAATGTATCTACACATCACTGCACAAAGCAAAGCAAGCGTGTGCTGAAAGTATTTTTATTGTGGTGCTTGTGGACTTCCATAAGGGAAGTTCTTCAGTTGCACCTCCCAAATCTCATGCAGCCATGCCTGGATGATAGTGCATGCCTCCATCCACGCTCCAGTTATACCAGCAGTGTTAGATGGGTAACTTTATCTTACCTTTGGGTCCTGGAGGCCCAGGGAACCCTATACCTGGCTGCCCAACAGCACCTTTTTCTCCTGGCAGGCCGGGTCTACCTGGAAGCCCAGGATCCCCTTTGTCACCTTTGCAAGTGAAAATAAGACAAATGTTAATGAAAAGGCCAGCTTCTGGGGAACAGAGCCATTATGATCATCAGACAAAGATTAACAGGCTACTGTACCTTGGGGTCCAGGGAAACCAGGTGGCCCAGGAAGCCCATCTGCCCCAGGAGGTCCGGGGAGCGTTACCGTTCGTCCTGCTTCGCCCTTTGCTCCTGTGAATGTAAAGATGCATTAAACACAGGAACTGATGAAATTAAACAAGGGAGTTTCACCTAGCTAGCAATATTAGCCCATCCATACCATTACAACTGACTTGTTAGGAAGTTTTTTTGTAGAAGATTCATAGAAAATTAAGATGAAGCTAAACCATTCCATTTGGCCTAAAAAAATTCTTCAAGAAACCTGCCCTCAAAAATTTGCAGGTTTAAGTGATTCAAATTAGAAAGATTTTTTTATTTCAGTCTTAAATTCTGGTGGTCCTGTAAGTTGTATCACTTAAAGGGCAGAACTGTTGGGTTTGGGTTTTGTTTGTTTGGGTTTTGTGTGGTCTTTTTTTAAAGCATGCTATAGCATTACCTGGAAGGCCTGGTAAACCTGGGGTTCCAGCAAAGCCTCTGTCTCCTTTGTCACCAGGTAACCCTGCAGTACCTATCCCAGGAGGGCCAGGAAAACCTCTTTCACCACGTACTCCAGGGAATCCAGGTTGGCCAGGGGGACCACGTTCTCCTTTCAAGCCAGCTGTACCCTAATTTTAGGAAAGTATAAGTGTACTTCTTATCTGATTAATTGGCAAGACAGAACACATGATCCTCTCTGAATATTTTGTAACTTGGATTTAGCACAGGCATCTGTAATGCTAAAGAAAGTGGATTTTCTATCACTGAGTTCAATGCAAATAGAACTGGGTTCCACATGGAAATTATACCTAGTGTGCAATGCAGCTAACTGGACCACGTAGGCTTTGTACCCAGTGATAGATCTGGGAGCATATGGAGCTCCACCTTCAGCTCCACATCCGTATCAGCTGCAAGACTTTGAAGCATTAGTTTTCACAAGAAAAGAAGTATGCTAGAACAGAGTTGAATCCTGCCTTAACAATTTCTACTTGGAAAACTGCATTCCTTCAATCATCTCCAGGTATCTGCTAAATCATCCACACTAGTTCTTACTATCAAGCTGTGAGCAGGAAGAATGAAACAAAATTATCATCTATGCCCACAACTTTGTGGGGCAAGTATTCTTGCTCTACAGTCTTGAAAGTAGCAACCAATGCTGAATACGTCTGAGTCAGATCACTTATTTGCATGACATGTAAAAAAGGGTCAAAATCTAAAACAGTCTGTTGTTGAAAGACCTTCCTTCTCACTAGTTACAGGGAAAATGGAGTCTTCCTCTGAGAAAGAATGAACTACTCAAGGTAAAGACATGATGTGGAACAATGAATGAGGCCAATGAACATAAAGCATGTATAGGGCATAAAAACGTGAATTCTAATCTGAAAGACAGAATGTATAGGACAGCATGTAAACATAATTAAACATACATACCGGCGCTCCTTTCGGACCCTGGAGACCTGGCAATCCATCTTTTCCTGGTATTCCTTCTCTTCCAGGAACACCTGGTTGTCCTGGAAAACCAGGATCTCCCTTTTCACCTTTCAGGATAGAATCATAAGAAAAATCTCCTGGTTCTCCTTTTGCCCCAGGGCTGCCCATAAGTCCTGGAGTGCCGGGGGGGCCCTGAAATTTCATAAATTCAGATGTCATCAGTTGCCTTACCAACCCTTCAACTGATACAAAAGAAAACAAATCTTTAGAAATTAAAGAGTAGATCCAAATCAAGTGAACCATTAAGTTTTCAATTGAGAAGGCCAAATGAGAACATAATCTAGGACATGGCAGTGTGAAAAAGAAATTAACGCAAATCTTGCTTTGACCCATTTTGTCATTTATCATGTCACAGGTACATCATTTTAGAATGTACATATAAATTGACACCACTTACACAAGAACTGCAGGCCAAGATACCAAAAAAATACTCTGAATTTTCAATACTGGATTTCAGTTATGCATATTTATACAATGTCAGCATCAAGGTAAGTGAGGCTTTTTAAAAAGGCATTTTCAGAGTTGAAGTGTCTGCCCCAACCTTTAAAGGCCGAATTCTGTAACACTGTGGAACCTGCTTCCCCGATGCAAATGCAATAAAAGTATCTCTACATTTCCATGATAATTTACAATACCAGCAGAAGTAGTACTAATACAAGAAAATAACACACTTCCAGTATGCAAAGACAAACATAGACAAACTTAGAGGTTTAAATTGCTTATACAAGCCCTCCCCCCCCATTATTTTCTTTCTTTCAAAACCTTTTAAATCAATTATTCATCAAATATATAGATTGTCTATGAAATTAAATTCATTGTCTTACACAAAACTCAAACATTATTTGCACAAGAGCTAAGGCTAACTGAAGGCTGAAAGCTTCTCCCTGGGTAATTTATGACATTTAGCTGACACAAACCCACATTTCCCTTCATTACTAATGTTAATTGATTTTGTACAATTAATAATCACAGTCAGTTGGTACTATGAGAATACTATGCACATGCTCAGAATAGAGTTTTGTAAGAATCCCTGGGAAGAAATTATGTACCTAGTAATATACCTGTAGGATTTCCAGAATTCAAATTTTTCCCTACCTGCCTTCTAGGACTTAGATGAACTTTTCTCATAGGAACAGTCTCTCTAATTTCAAGTGAATCAGAGCTACTCACTAAGGTAGTAAAGCACAAACTTCATCGCCAATGTCCACTGATTATGACTAATGTTTGCCCTCCACTTTAACCTGAACCAGAACATGGTCAAAGGTAATCTTTCCATTAGCTTTGGTGGGTCTTGCATCAGAATCTGCCTCTGGCATGTCTCTAAGCAATGTGAGCTTGTGAGGCTGGTCTCTATGCAGTTTTTCCAAGCTGAACTATATGCTGGATCACCACCTGGCTGAACTTTGTGGAGCAAAACAAGCTTAAAGGAATTCAGAACAGCAGCCAGTCCTTGTCTGATGAAAGACATAAACAGAACTTAAGAGGCAGTAAAGGGAAAACATAAAGGTGTGGCAAAACATGTGCTGAGAACAAATGCTAGGCACAAAAAAAGTTCAAATATATTAGGATGTCTTTTATTTTCCTCCACTGCTTCTTTCAAGGGTCTCATTGATATTATAGTAAATTTGCTGAGTAA
Source organism: Strigops habroptila (assembly GCF_004027225.2). NCBI lineage: Eukaryota > Metazoa > Chordata > Aves > Psittaciformes > Psittacidae > Strigops > Strigops habroptila. The sequence continues at coordinate 64,354,050 of NC_044278.2, read as the reverse complement.
TATCATCTTACTTATCATGGTGGAGATAGAGAAAGGACTCCATCTTAGCTAACTTTCGTTGGCTGAAATCAAGCATCTAGGCTTTATTCATACTCAAGGGAGAGAAATAGACTCCTTGAAGAAGGAATTCATACAGGGGTTGGTTTAACTTCTGAAGGTGCTTCTCTCTTACCACTGGTGATAGAGGGAGCTTGTGCAACTCCAGTATGTGTTAAAGCTAGTGCACATGAATAACACTGAGAAGTTATATTCCCAAAAGTGATCAGCTAGAAGAAGAAATAAGCTTTTGGAAAAAGAAGTCTGGGAAGACTCTGACAAACCCAGTCTACTTACATTAGGAATGGTGTCAAAATCCACGTTATACTACAGGAACGTGTATGCTAAGGTAGGTCTTGACAGCATACCACAGTGTACGTAGGGACACTCAAGTGAACTCTGACAAGATCAAATGTAGTTGTGCTAGTACAGTGCTCATCTAGGAGTAATTCGTGTTACATTTTAGACAAGTGCTATGCTTCTGATATCTGGCCTTACTCAGTAAGAGTCCTGTTGTGCTGCATTAACATAATTTACAAGAGATCATATTGCCAGGATACTACCCACTTTCAGAGGCTTCCTTTATTTCTTAAAAACTACTTAGCTTTCCTTCTAAGTAATTATGCTTTATGGAATATACTGCACATATTTCCCAAAAATCAGACAAAATGCCAAAGTATATTGCATGCTAATATTACATTGCTTACACTACACTAGATGGCACTGTTTCTCAATATATATGTACATAACAGCAAAGAGTTACTGCAGTGCTTCAGCAGAAGGTCAGGGCAGACCTACATTTGTTTCCTGCAGAATCCTACTTTTTACTCAACTCCACTGCTTAGCTTGGTCAGCCAGGTCATGTGTCCTGCTGAGTTCATATGATGGGCAAACACAGAAATATAACCCATTTCTGACCACTCTTTTTTCCTCTCATAGCTCAATCATGCCTTCTATTTTATTTTGCTAGGCATAGTTCTTTAATTTTATCATATCACTGTGCTGGTCTGTTTTTAAACAGAACTATTACACCACCACACTGATGAGCACATGTTTTTCTGATTACATGTCTCATAGGACACATAGTATTTGGCAAGGCGTTACTTACAGGTACCCCTGGAAGGCCATCAAGTCCAGGTAAGCCTCTGTCACCCTTGAAACCCGATTGTCCTGGAAAACCTTAACACAGAGACAAAAATACAATTCAATTTATTACATGCATTTACAAATAGGTCATTGTACATGAAATCTTTGTGATACTCCTCAAACTGTCTCATTCCATTTCAGTTATATCAACATAATGCTGTTACAGTCAGTGAAGTTGTCTGGATTCATGTGCTCCTGTGTGCTATATGTGTCCGTATTCATAAACTCATCTGACTTAGGAATGAATTCACATTACTGCTTAGACCTATCATGTAACCACTGCAGTCTTGAAACTACCTAAACCGTACTATTTTTTCTTAACAGCCACTAGGACAAACACGTTTGCATGTGGCATTTCTCTCATGTGATAGCAGAAAAATTAATTTATTTTGGCCACAGAATTCAATGCTAAGATTTGGAATGTATGTATGGGCCACTGCCAAGCCTGGGCACATAGGGCAAATGCTGCCCAGCTTATTTTTAACTTCCACAATCTTGCATGAAAATATTTGAGCCACAGTTTGCAAAGACCCTCCCTGTGGCCAATTTTTGCCCCCTTAGTAATTGTTGATTTCCTTGAAAATTTGGAATCAGGCCCAAAATAGGAATACTCCATCCTCCTTTCATTAGTTTCACAAAGAATTTGATTAGTAGGACAAAAAGTGATTAATTTCATCATATATGCTGCATTCTTAGATTTTAGCCTACGTAGTTAATTCTCAGGTAGTTAATGAGTTTTTACCTGCTGGACCTGGTGGTCCTTGCGGTCCTGGAAGTCCAGGAGGTCCTACTTTATCACATAAGGCACAGGATTCACCTTTGTCACCTGAAAAAAATCATCAAACAACAAAACTAATAAATAACAATGAAAAGATTTAAGACAACTGCAAGCAGGTGGATTCAGGGACAAATGTCAATTTAAATACACTTCACGTTGAAAGAATAAAAATAAATGTGCTACTTCTAGTTATAGGCTTCAAAGAGAATTTATCAGCAAAGTGATATTCAAAATTCTTTAAAATTTTTACAGGAACGGCATGAAAATCAACTTAAGTCTAAAGAAAAAAAATATACACTGCATATAGAAAAACAGATTAAAGCAGAAAAAGGAGAACCTTAATAGTAACTGCGATTTTCAATTTTAGAAAAGCAGTGAGCAGAATGTGATTAGGAAGGATCAACCATTGTGTAAATGAGTGCAGCTCATTTTTTTACATGTCCATTTAGTCAATGCTGCCAAAACCCGCGGTCGACAGTCCTATTTATAGGTGTTACAATTTTAGCTTCAATTATACTCTTGGCAATGATTCATAAACCATTTCCATTCCCAACTCATCTGTCCCTCTCTAATTCTTTATCTCCGACTTCACACCTTAAATTGCCATGAACAGTTCAATTTACACTTAATGGGACTATACTCAACCCTTTCTTTTTTCCTCACTCCTCTCTCAGCCCTGCACTATCCTTTATCACTTTACAGAAATGTGTAGGCTAAGAGAAATGTAAGTGAAGTTTGTGTCACACAACTCAAAACACAATATCCTTCTTTTACTCACAAGAGACTCAAGAAAAGTTTTCCATGTCCATGAAGTATTTAACTAACTTCAAGTACTCTTTCTCTGGATCCAGACTAACTTGCTCAGCCTTTTTACATACCCAAGCTCCAGAGTACAGGGCATTAGCAAGCAACCACTTTATAATAGTATTACCTTTCTCTCCCATCTCTCCTGGAAATCCATCTCTTCCTGGAAGTCCAGGACTACCTGGTGCACCAGGTTCCCCCTGCTGGCATTGATCGATTCCATCTGCAATGGAAATACAATGAAGAATATAGTTTGACAAGTTCCAGTTTCCATTATAGGGCTGCATTTATGAATATCCCTGCTGAAGAGTGGTAAGTTAGGACAGCATTTTACTTTTCTGTTTGATTTACTTTGACAAATTTAACTGGGATTCTGTACTCTGATTCCACATATACTGCTTAAGAAACCCTGAGGATTACAAAGAAAAGACAGGCTCTGCCATAATAAGGTTACAAACAACTTTCACATAAAATCTGCTTTTAAGTTTTGGATAAGAAGAGTGCTGTGGGTGAAAAATTGCCGGTGTGACTCTGAAGAGAATGGAGAACATTGACATTCTGAGGAAATTCATTAAGTAGAGTTTTTTGTACCCTTTTTTTTCCCAATATTTTAGGAAACTTTCTAGGTCAAGAGCAGCTTGCTGACATCTATTTAACTTCTTCACATTGATCAAGCTTCCTGAAAACAAGAAACTTCATAATATTAGGAACTGAAATAGATAACAAATGAGAATATTTACCAGACTTGATATGAGGATACAAATTGTGCTGCTTCTGTTTGATGATATGGCACGGGTTCTGACCCAATGCAATATGACTTCATTTTGGCCAAAGCCAGTACCGAAAATGTTAGTGTGAAGTTTGGCAAACAACAGTTAAATGAAAACAAATTGTTTCTCATTATATACTTGAAGAAAGCTGAAGTGTCCGGGGAAGGAGCTGAATTAAGCAGTGGAAGAAACATGTTGTACGAAAACCAGGAATCACTCTTCTTTTTAGGCCAAGGTAAGATTTAACTATTTAATTCCATTTTCTGGTGATGGGTTCTGCTTCATTGGCAAATACAGCAACAACTGGGCATCTTCAATTGTTTTTGAACAAAGTGTTTAGGAATGCCACAGAGATTAATGTTCCTTTCTATAGCTTTAGACTACCTAAACTACTGTAATAGGGATATCATTCTTTATGATATGACAATGTAACTCACAATATCAGTATCACCTATAGCAAAAGTTTTCCTTCAATAAAAGACTTAAAACATCAGTTGTAAGGAGCTATTAAGCATGGACCACTTTTGTATGCACTTTTTTCATTATTTTATTTCAGAGCAAAACCAAAACATTTTTATCTTTAAAAATCTTTTCTCTCTTTTCTCTTTCTTCATCAGAGCTAGTTATACATAGATGTACAATGTTATCATTATTACTAATTATTATGTGTTTGTCACATCATTACTAGCTTTTCATTTACCTTTATAAGCCATGTGTTGACCCTATTCTCCTGTAAGATAATTTTTACAATAAAAACTTCTGGCAGGCTAGTATCTCAGTCTGCAATTTTTACACTTGTTCAATCTGTTACATAGATTGGTACTGCAGACTTGTAAATTGTTATATTGAACGGCTATCTTTCATGCTAAGAACAATATTAGTATCTGTTATTTTTTTAATTAAAGATCTACAAATATCTCTTGGTTGACACATTAGGACACAGAGGAAACCAGTATATATTAAGGTCAATTATTTAGTTAAATTGTAACAGTCCACAACGAACTTTTGAAGAAATCTAAAAAAAAAATTAATATAGCAAAGAATCCTTGTCCTAGTAAGCAAAGGAGCAGCTTGCTGCACCGTGGAACAGCTTTTCCTTGGTCCATTAACAACTCAGATCTATTTATTTCACGATGTAGATGTATTCTGATTATAGCTTTTATAATCTTGTTGCTCTTTTCTTTTTAATGTGCATGCAATGTGCATTACTGAGTCTTCATTGTGAAAAGCAACGGAATGTTTTACGTACCTGTTTTGCCTGGAGGACCTGGTGGCCCAGGCAACCCCGGGGGACCTGGGAAACCATCTCTTCCTGGGGGTCCGGGCAAAGCAAATCCTGGAGAACCCTTTTCACCTTTTTCACCTCTCTCTCCAGGGACACCAGGTGACCCTACCCTGTCTGGCAGTGGTCGACCTTTGGACAGAGTAAAACATACATGAAAAAAGTGACAAGTGAAAACACAGTAACATTAACAACACATTAGCCTCCATTAGGGTTCAGAGAGAAATGGAGAAATGTTAGTGCACAATAAAAAAGGGACTGTACTTTACTATAGGTGATTTACACAAAATTGAGATTATATACTCACTACAGCTCAGAGTAACTCACTTCAGTCAGGTTCCTAGACAAACGCACTTATTCTGTCCTACGTGCCTTTCTGAGATTTAGTTGAATCAACTATTGCTGGGTAGTAATAGTGGCAACACAGGAGTTAATTTAACTATTACACTTAGAAACTATTACGCACTTGTTATCTCATAATAAACCAAATCTTAAACAGACCTAGAAAGGGACAGCATGTCTAGGAACTTCTGTAAATAAGTATTCAACAATGCCAGCAAATTTCGGTAATGCTAAAACTAAAACTGTTTGTAGGAATAATAAGCAAACAACAGCCAATAAAAAGCAGTTAAACAGCTAGGGAAAAAACCTACTTAAGATCTCCTTTTAGCTATTTGTCACACAGGTCTTCATACTTTAATGAGTTAATTTAGTTCCTAACTAATCACTAGACGTTATCACTAAACCATTTTGAGCCTTCTCCAACACTGCAGAAAGACATGAAAGTCACACAAATCTCAATTTCTGCAGGGTAATGACAGACTAAGAGCTACCATTATTCTTGCCTTGTCACACAGAATTCTTTAGAGAGTATTGCAGCCTACAGTATATAGTATCTCCCCCCTAAACTGTGAAAAATTTCCTGGAAACTATCTGACCCTGGCTCACATTAATTTCATATTTAGCTCACTGTCGAGACAGAAAATGTAAGCAAAGGAGGTAATAGCAGTATCTCTGTAGGATGCACTAGAGTCAGGTTTCCACAGAGGATTTGCTTAGTTTTAAAAAAGCAAATATGGTAGCTCAGTTCAAACACATGTACATGTAGATATATACATAATAGCAGCATTGTCTTAATGTGAAGACATTAAGACTACGAAACAGGCAACATGTGCAGGCAAAAGAAATAACTTTTATTAGAGCAAGTGACAAAAAAGCAGGAAGCTTTCAGAAATGACTTTGATGCAATAAATGCTATTATTTCTCCCAGTGAACCTTGTTTTATTATATTCATGCAACCACATACAGAGCTGAAGTGAGAGTAAAAAAATTATATATGAGTATGCATACATAGGTACATACATGAAAAAAGTGGCAAGTGAAAAGACAGTAACATTAACAACACATTAGCCTCCATTAGGGTTCAGAGAGAAATGTTAGTGCACAATAAAAAAGGGATTGTATTTTACTATAGGTGATTTATACAAAATTGAGATTATATACTCACTACAGCTCAGAGTAACTCACTTCAGTCAGGTCCCTAGACAAACACACTTATTCTGTACTAAGAGCCTTTCTGAGATTTAGTTGACTCAACTATTGCTGGGTAGTAATAGTGGCAACACAGGAGTTAATTTAACTATTACACTTAGAAACTACTAGAAACTTAGAAACCCACTCACATATTCACATTTAATAAGTCTTGCCCAGTGGAGCCATACTCTCTGGGCTATCTCTGATGACCTGTGCACACTACTTCTTCAATTTAAGCAGAAAGTTATCAGGGCTCTACACAAAGAACAAAGCTGGATAACATCAGAGACAAGAGAAGAACAATCTACAGGAAAGGTCTAAGGGGATGATTAGACCTCTGGAGAGGCCACTGCCTGGGTATTCTGTAAGCCAGGCACGTAATGGCAGCAGCTACAGAGAACATCTCTCAGGACTCTTCACCCAAGAACAACAGAGGAAAAATGTGAACAAAATCAGTGGCCATAAATGCATACCTGGAGGACCTGGGATTCCTTGTATACCAGGGAAACCTTTAGAAAGAGAGGGTTTCAATTAAGCAATGAAGTCAGAAATGCCAAGTGAACTTTTAGCACATGTTATTTAAGTACACATCACAAGCTAGTATGTCCTGAATCAAAGGTTAAGTTAAATAATCTACAGATATCTGCAAACAATACACTTAGGCAAAAAGCCCTGCTGTGACCCATCTTCCCCACTGATCTTTCTTCAGTAGTGTAAGGTCTATAATGGGGAAAATAGGAAAGGGGACAATTGATAATCTCTATTTACTGAAGTATTTTATAAATTATGGAAGCCAAGTTTTAAGATTAAAATTTAGCTACTGACATTTTTAAAGAAGTCTCAAGATTCTCTGTATTATTATCCTCTTTATGCTTGTATTGATTTTCATCTTAAATAAATCTCACTGGATTATTTAACTGCCATAACAAACAGATACCAGTTTATCCTTTGCCAATCTGTAACTGAAAGGCAGTCTTACTTATGATGAGAAAGAGTCCTGCAAAGCACCATAAAATGTAGTAACCTGAAAGTAATTAAATAAATTACTGGAACATTTCGCTGTCATATAGAGCTCCTGAGCTCACAGATAGTGCAATTTTAATTTCCTTTAGTAGTAAAACTAAAATCATAACTCAAACAAAAAGATAAGACAAAATACATACCTTTTTCACCTTTTTGACCTTTCAGTCCAGGCAAACCTGAAAGTCCAGGCTCTCCTTTTTCACCAAACCTATCTACTGGTCCAGTATCTATAATCTGAATCACAGGACAAAGACTAGGACACTAGAAACATAAAACTGTGCCTTCATTTGTATCTATCTCCCCCTTCTTGACCTGATGGTACAGAGGCCATTTTGTTTTGTGCTAACAATTTTGCACAGTTTCAGTTTTACTTGCAATTTCAGCGACACGTAACAACTGCTGTGAGAGGGCTGTAGCTGCTGAGGAATTATCAGAAAAAATATTACCCGTTCTATCAAAAATCCTTCACATCAGTAGTACGATTAAGTAGAGAGCTTTATAGCACCTTTCTGAACAAGAATGATGCCAAGAAACTTCATCATAGTCTAAGCAGTGACCCATTAGGTTTGTATTACCTTTAATTTTAAAATACTCTGCTCTGGTAATTTCTGCTAACATTGATCTGAGCTTGCCATATAGGATACTAACATTTAGAATGAAATATTCAGGAAGTATGCACAAGTTTTCAAATAAAATCAGCAGATATTGGGAACTTTCCCCCCTGTTGGGGAAGCAGCACCATCAGTAATACACTTGTAGCTGACTAATCCCATTTTTGATTCGAAATGTTAAAAAAATTATAGACTGCCAAGCTGCCAGACTTACCCTTCTGAACTCTGTTCTGGATATTTCTATTGATTACCAACGCCTATTGTTTTCATAGTACAAAATAATTGAAAGTCATATTTTTTCACAGCTCCTTTCCCAAATTTCAAACATACTTAAAAGAATTGTATCCAACTTTTGTTTTCATTAAGAGAAAATTAGGACATGGTTGATTAGAATGAAATCAGAACATTCACAGTCTCTCTTTATTTCCTCATTGTTTGAGCACTTTGACTTCCACAGAATTTATGTTTTCATTGAATTTTAAAATAAAACAATAATTTATTTTACTTACTCTTCCTGGAGGCCCTGGAAAACCTCGTTCACCTTTGTCACCCTAAATCAAAATACAATGTACATTTTAAATACAGATCAGATTTTCTTGCCCACAAAATAGGATTTCCTTAGCTAAGGAACACTTTGATACAGAATCATAAAAATTCAAAATGGTAAGTACCTGGACCATTATAATAAGCAGTAAGAAATTAGTTTGCAGGCCTGTACTGCTTTACACTATGTAAAGAGAAACTGGAATTTTTAGGAAAGTACATTTGCACATATGCTGGCTTGGCAAAGAATTTGTGAAAATAAAGCCTGCATTAATCAATTTGTATAAGAGATCTAAACGAGGGATACCTATGCTACCTTAATTTTGACTTTTCCCAGTCTCTGAGTGATGATTGTACTTACGATTTGGTTACATTCATTTAATATTGCTTAATATGCATTCATGGCTTTAATGCACATCTATGAACATGCCATACAAGCTCTTAACTTCTGTATGTGATGGGATGTGAAGGCTGCTACTACATACCTTGGCACCAGGTTCCCCAGGTCGTCCTGGAATCCCAAACCCACCAGGCAAACCCTGTGTGGAGAAGACAGCAAAACCAGAAAAGACAAGTATAGTTGTATCTTAGCCCTGGCAGCATCAAAGTTTAAAATTTTCAAACCAGTCACTAATTCACCAAAAGCAACAACTTCAAGTAAACAACTCAGAAGACTAGAAAATTTCTACCATTTATAATACACAGAATGCAAGAAACAGTAGTGGAAATTCAGTAAAATACATACAGCTTCTCCTTTAGGTCCTGGCTCACCATCTTTTCCTGGCTTTCCCTGTAAAACACCAAGTTCCACTCTACTTAAACAGACAGCCACACACATGCAATTTCTAAATACAGCGGGTGAAGCACTAGAACAAAACAACTGCTATTATAATGCATTAATTAAAGTGTGCTAATGCAGCTAACTGCAGATGGTACAAAGCAGGCAAATTGTGACTGCCTAGTGCTTATGTTACTCAACATCCTACAAGCTGCAGAATTAAACAAAATCCTGCAAATCTGTTCCCAGATCCAGGAATAACATACAGATTTCCCAATCAAGGAGGCTTCAAGAAAAAAATATATCAACAGCACAGGAAACTGGAACCAGACCCAGAAACGTTTCCCTTCATAGTAATCCCTTTCTATATATATATACTGTCCAGCCTCACAAAACCTTTATTCATAGACATTTGGTGGCTCAGTTTCAGCAGAAGGCTTGGAGAGCGGCTCCATATCAGATAGCCGGTAAAACTGAAAGCTGTAATTTTAAATCACAAGGTGTATGATAACCTGGAATCCCAGACTTCCTCCTCCAAAGCAAAATGATTCACTATTAGACCACTGTGTTAGCCTATAGAGGAGATTAGATTCATGATAAATGACCTAGATGGACTAACCTACTTTTCAGCATTCCCTTCCTCTTCCTATGGACCATGAAGGGACTGGCACCTAGGCTTGTAGCCTAATCCACTGAAAGTTGGCTTTTAGTTGGCCTTATAGTCCTTAGACTGTATGCATATCATAAGCAATATAAGTATGTCACATAAAATGAGAAAATATATATACTTAATACACAAAGCAATAGTGCATGCATTTCAGTCTAAAAAATAATCCCATCAGTTTAGGTCAAAAAACTCTGTCTAGAACAATGCAATTGAAGGATAAAAATGATAAATGTGAACAGGCCACCAAGGTGTGCAGCTATGGTATCTTATAAAGAAGTTTACAAGTAATTTTTAATGATTAATTAAAAATATGAGCTGTAAAGTCAGGAGAATCTTCAAATGTACACTGTGATTGGAATTAATTATATGGTTTCATTCCATGAAACTAGAATATCAGACCTCAACATCTGTTCATCTTTCAAGCCTTATCTTAGTTTCAGAAGTAGCTATGATTTCCCTGAACAGCAACAATTATATATAAAATATCTTAGGAACTTTGTTCAGGGAAATCTGCAGAAACTGAAGGCTGTATTTTTGAACAATTCAAAGAACAATTCAGGTTTCCTCTACAATTTCTAGGCCAACATTTCTCCATTCTTCCAGCTTTCAAGTCCTGATTTACTGTAAGAGTAAAAATTCATACACAGCAAAGATAATCCCATTACTTGTCTTTACTGAAAGGATGACGGAAGATTTGACCTTGACGTACAGTAAAGAGCAAGACTGTCTCTTTTTCAGATTGAAGTACAATTCAATGCCTATACATGTGCTGGTTCTTTTCTAACAGTTTATGACCCACAATTTGAGATACAATACTTTAGATACGTTTTCATGTAGAAAATGTATGGTTTTGCTACCAGCTCAGCTATGAAAGATATGGCATGACTCATGCAGAAGTTGTATGGATGAGACTATGCTATAGATCAGACCAGGCAAATGTAACAGACCTTATGGCCTCAAGCATCTACAGTCAGGCTAGAAACCAGCAAGCAAACATATTTCAGTCATCCAAGGCTTTTTCTCCATTTGTCCTCTTTATAAGAAATGGTACCTTTAGGCTAAGCAGGCTTATTTTGTAGATTGCATGTAAGAGATCTGCAATAAATTCAACACGTTCCATTTAGCTAAAGTCACCCCAACAAAGTGATATGTTTTGCTCTGTTTTTCCTTCTGTTCCAGAATGATTTAATCTTGCTTCAGCTGGGATCAACGGGAGTCTTGCCTTTGCCTTCAGCACTGCAAGCTACTGTTAGGTGGTTTTGTTTACCTGAAAGCATGCTACATACTTATATTACTATATGTTATTACTACCTTGACTTGTACACCTGTCCAACAGCAAAACTTGCCTGTTTGAAATATACCAAATTTGCTGTTTTGCTAACGGTTATGAAGTTTAATTAGCTTATGGAAACAATACAGTGACTGTAATTATAGTATTGATAAAGTTAAGCATACTTACACGTGGACCAGGCTTCCCAGGTTCACCCTTTTCTCCTTTGAAACCTGAACCTGGCAGTCCCTGCAAAATAAATACACACCAGATTAAAAATACTGCCAAGTTCTAAAGTACATTTGCTTTTATCAAACAGGTATAAAGATATTCAGGGCCATTATCAGATTCTTCACAATTTTTGTAGTAATAAAAACAAATTAAATCTACACAATACTCACTGGAACTCCCTGTTCACCCTTTTCACCTGGATCACCCTAATGAAATTATAAAAAATGAAAAAAAAAGTAGATTAGTAAGCAAAAAACCTTAACCATTATTCATTTAGGTTGCAAATTATTTAACTCTTCATGTCAGCAAAAGCACATTTAACCCTGTTCTTCACATCAAGTACTATGCCTAACAGTATGATGTGCAAGAAGAAGTTAGAGAAACACAAATGTAAATCCATTAAGCTAGTTTATTGTACTAGTATATATTGCTTAGACTGCCTAATTCAATAACTGAAAAATTAATTAACACTCAGATTCCATGAATGTTTTCATGTGCAGAATGTGGTTCTGCACAAGGAAAGTCCAGCTGTTTTGTTACTTAATTCAAAATTATAGAATATAAAAAGTCCAGTTACTTAATTCAAATTTATAGAATATTTGGTGTTTACAGGACTACACTTATCAATCCTTCTTCCTCAAAAAGTCCTCTGCTGTATGCGTTTCTTATTCATGCAGTTATTTATGCATTTATCATACATTTTTTCAGAGAAATTTCTAGAAAGACAATCCAAATTCATTCATGAAGTAAAACAGAGAAGCATTTGAAAAATTTGCTGTAGGTGACTTCATATTCTTTTTCCTGTTTTACTTTAGTTTGCTAACTCCTATTGATCACATTTTAATGAAAAGACAACAAGACGAACCATTTAAGGTCTCACCTTTTCTCCTCTTATGATTTCACTCCCTTTTTCTTTCATATGTGGTGCTGGTCCTGGAGGGCCTGGGGGGCCTCTTACCCCTTGTTCTCCCTGTCAACACCAAATCCAGGATAGCCCATTGAAAACAGTACTGACACTGAGAATGAACATTACTAAGACCAATAACATTAAAGAGAATTACCACTTACTTTTAAAAATACAGCTAAATGGGGTTTTTTTAATTCTTATTTCAGCAAAATCAAAGAAAGGGTTACATCAACAGTTATAGGAGACACAGCTGTATAATGGGTAACAGACAGAGACTGCCCTGAAGAAAAATCTCTGAATCTCCTGGTAGGGTGAAGAATGATTAATAACAAATATGAGGAACATATCCAATTAATTATAGTAATAGGACAAATTTTTTTAGTGCCTTCTTTAGGAAGAAGATTAGGATTATGATATAATGTCAGGTATAACATCATAATGAACAAAGTCTATAACCATTCGTGACTTTTGTTCATTTAGGTGTAAGCTACAGATTTACTCAAGCATTCCAAAAATTACAATGATGATTTTCTCCATCGATTGATTCCAACAGTTTGTTTATTTTAAACAAAATAACAAGGATATGTCTGACAGTTGTTCTCTAGAAGTTTTCAAGAGACTTACCTTTTCACCTTTGGGACCCTGAAAGCCCAAGCCCATATAGCCCTGAAAATACAAATTACACATACTTAGCCAGTTTTTATCAGCAGTGCATACATGCATACATACACACATATGAAGGTATTCTGTACACAGCAAAAGCAAAGAGAGGATATAAAAGACAGAATACATCTTTTAAATGCACATGTGAAACAAATATTTACGTCCTAAACCTTCTGCTGTGTTTTTAAGTCCTGCATCACAGCAATTTGTGAAAACATAGATAGAAATTTATCAGATAATTTTATTGCCAGTATGGTTTTATTTTTTCAACATTTTAGTGAAAATTTGGACATTTTTAGATGAGCTCAAATAATCATAGAATGTTGTAATTACTACCAATTTGATCAAGTGAGATAACAGATGTCCATTAAGACATAAATGCAGATCCCAAAGTGTAAAAAACCCAGTCCTTTAGGACCATTAGTTTCCAGATTTTTGGGGATCTGGTATGCCAAACTAACAAACAAAAAAACCTAATCTTTATACTAAAAAGAGTCTTACCTTCTCGCCTGGGAGTCCTGGTGGCCCTGGGGGACCCTACAAGACAGTACATTTTAGCACATATAAAATGGAATATAGGTGGAATAATGCTTTATTCTATAAAGATAGCAAGAATGCAAATCTTTCCCTTCAACCGAGATGTAAAATCTTTTTCTGCTACTGTATGAAACTCACAAATAAATAATAAAATCAAACAGAATCTGTCTTAGATATCTCATCAGACCTTGTTTTGCAGTTAATAGTGTCTAATCAGCATCTAGACAAGAGACAATTTTAAAAAAGTCTACAGTACTGCACTGTAAAATAAGCTTATTGCTGATTTTTTTTTTTCCCAGCTCTGCAGGCTAAACATTAGTTCTCACCTTTCTTTCATTGTTCTTTTTCACATCAGCAAGTGTGAATGATGACTAAACTGCACTACCATTTTCCTTTACATCACTTTCAGTTTCTTCAGAAGGGTAAGAAATCTCACACAGCACACTTTAATAGCCAGAAACACTGGGTTGACTTTTACCAGATAGAAATAACTGATCGCTGCTAATGCTACCTGCATCCAGTACATAAACAGAAGAGATTATATCTGTTAGACCTGTCAAAATGTCAAATAGCTGAAGTGCCTTCAGCATTTGGCAATTTCCGTAATAACAGACAGTTGATATCCTGCTTTCCACAGTACTAGTTACTGTGGCTGTCCATAAGAACAACCTTGGCAAACATTTTGATTTAGATCTGTCTGCTAGTGCAGCTCATTTTCTATAAATTACGTGGGGGAAGAGGGGAAAGGACAAATAACTGTTGCAACCCCTTCTGCACAAAAATACCCTCCAAGCCTGCAAGAAGAGAAGATGACTGTAGGAGCAACTGCTGTTGAAAACCTACGTTACCTGTTTATTCCTGTCATGGTAGAGTCCAGGAGGTTAAACATGAAGCGTGGAACCACAGGTTATCTTTCCCAAATCCCAACAAACACCAGCTATACACACCTTGTAGAACTTTCCTATAACAAAACTCTGTAAAGTAAAGTGCAAATCACCTTGAAAGGAAACTTACTGGCTCTCCTGGCAGCCCTTGTGGCCCCATTGGTCCCTGAAACCCTGGAGTTCCAGCAGGACCCTATGAAAAATTAAAATGGCATACTTAAAAAGTGATATTTATTTGGAAATTTCATGATACTGATAAAATTTTAATTGAAGCTCGTGGCTATTCAAACATCATTTAGACTTACAGGTAGTCCAGGTTGTCCAGGAAAGCCTTTATCACCTTTTAGCAGACTAGGAGGTAAAAGACCAATCACTTCGCCTGGATCTCCCTATAATAAGAAAGGAAAAACAATAATACTTGAACATCCATTCAAATACATTAAAAGACACCAATACAGAGAGGAGAGGAAAGCTATGCAAAGTTGAGCTATGCAAAGTTTGGAATCATTTGGAAAACTGACTTTAAGCTCATTATTTCAGCTGACCTTTTAATTCAGCTGAAACATAGCAAGAGATACTAAAAGTTAAGACCTCAATTGCCAAATGTCCTTTAAAGCCACCTGAAGAGATGCCAGTACCAAATTTACCTTCATACCCTAATTTCCTATACTGTAACGGGTAATCAAAGATTTTCCCACCAAATCTATCACTACTACAGTGTCACCACAAAACTGGAATATCTGACCCGGCTGCTAAAAGAAGCAGTAACCTCACAATCCCTTTTTCTGGCTAAGATCTTCAGTCTTATACCATATTTTGACATAAAAGCCATTTATGGCATCCTCTTTCTTCCAAAAAGGAATCCACTTTGTCTTAGTTTAGAAAACTATTCTGACCGTTATCCACTTCTTTATGTTTCTTCTTTTTATAGCAAAAGACCCTTTTTTTCCTGCATTTTTGTACAAAGTTTCAACACTGTACGTGATTTTTTTTCAGGAGTTGTGTACCTGTGCATACATGCTCAGGGAAGAAACATTCGACTACTTCTGTGCTTATAAACTGAAGTTGCTTCTTCCCATGTGAGATAAAGAGAAAAGGGCATTTTACAACTTCAGGTAGTCATGTCATTACAAATCCGAGATTACATTTGGATTCATATTTAGCTCACAGTTTCAAATTGTATCTGTTCATCTTAAAGAAGGTCTCTGTTGACATTCAATATTTCATTCTCCTGTTCACAAAATGCACTCAGATACCTAGTTAGTTAGTTTAATTATTTTCTTTATGAAAACTCTTTAGTATGTATGTGTTGGATACTTCTCATATCATGGGCTACATGTGCACAAACATTAACTATGTGGAACTACTTAGATAAATGAAATGTCAATATCAAACCAAATGTTTGAACCATAAAACCTACCAAAAGTGGGTGGCCACCATACCATTTACACATAATTAATGATACATACTACTTTTTTCTGTTGCAATCCATGTAACACACATTGAAGATCTGCTTGGAACAACACATATGTTCAACTGTTATTAACTGGAGGTCTCCCCACTGTCTTTGTTTAGTGGGACTGCAGAACAGAGTATAAAATGAAACATGGTGGTAAAATTTTTCAGACCTCAAGTAAGGACTCCTAGTCTTGGAGGGTGTAGAGTTCACCCTAATTCTTACTGTTAAAAGCAGGATATCAACACAGAGTAAAATGTACCTTCGTTCCAGGAGGTCCTGGGGGTCCCTGCGAAAAAAGACATATTTGATGTTATTGTTCCTCAGTATTGTATATTTTACATGTTAGACTCTATAGCTTTTCATATAGCTATATTTGCATTTCAAGAATAAGGGTTGAAACAAGTGAATCAGGCATGAAAGAATCTACTTACTATGCTCCCAGTCAGCCCTGGTAAACCTGGGGGACCTACAGGACCTCTTTCACCCTAAGGGGAACAGAAAAATTATTTTTGTTTAGGGAACATAAACAAAACATTGAGGGATGTTTTTATTTCAGAACAGAGATGGTGTTATAAATATATGTAAACGTCACCTTTGTGCCATTACATCCTGGAATGCCAGGCGGACCAGGAGGGCCATCTTGTCCAGGAATGCCCTACATGAAAAGGAAGTAAAGAAATTAGCAATATTAGCAATAAACCAGCTCAGATGCCACAATTAAAACTTTGAAGTTCTTTGTAAAAATACAGATACTTCATACATACAGGAAGGCCTGGGTTTCCTGGGAAGCCTGATACTCCTGGGGGGCCCTGCAATTGACAAAAACATAAACTGAAATGGCAAACCCATAAAACACCAACAACAAGCTGCAGCCCAAGTCTCATCTCCAGTAGTGACAGTCAAAATACAGTAACAGTTTCTTTTAAACTTCCTTAACGATATAGCTGTAATCTTCAAAACCTCTCAAACCTGGCACCCAAGTAATCAATAACTGAAAACAACTCTTTATATTTCGTTAACTTCTTCAGCAGCAGTATGGAATTCCTTCAACAGGTACTGGACCAGGGCCTTATGTACAGATAAAAAGGAATGCAGAGGTGCTGTCCTCTTACAACCATCATTTCCAAAATGAAATTTACTGTAAGCATCTCTTCACAGCAGAAGAGTTTGTTAATGCACTGTAAAGATGCTTCTCTATCTTCATACTCCGCGTCAGTGTAGCAATTCATCCTTATTCTCAAAAAGCCTACTCAGTTGAGATAGCTCTCTCCTTGAACAGCTTTTCAGTGTAATGAATCAGGAGTCTGACTTGGCACATCATTTTCATCCTACCAGCTTATTTAATCACGTAGTATTTTCTAATACATGTATTATGGAGCAGAAAAGATGTATGGGAATACTGTGCTCAGATAGAATATTGGCATCTTCCAAAACTTTGTAATTGCTAAAATACAGTCTACTTGCACTGTAGCACACAAACACATTTGTCGGGAGATGCCAAATTTACATTAACACCCAGGATAACCCAGGGTATCGTAAACATCATGGACTGAAATAAAGATTTCTTGATCTAGCAGAATAAGCCCTCTGAAACAGCTCAGAAACTGCAGTTGATTCGATAAATTCTATGTGCTGCAGCAACTGCAGGCAAATGCAGAACAAAACTGAGACAGCATTTTGAAAATCTGTGGACAAGCTGGTATAGCTGAAAATGTATGCATCATTACTGGTCAGATCATTTGAATCCTCTTTCACCGTTACATTATGAAATGTGAAAATGCTCAGAACGAGGTTGGCACCTCACAAAACCCCAAAAGTCATGGCCCTCATTAATATAACGTGCTAAAATAAGTGTTATGTAAGTGCCACATTAAACAGAAATGACAACAGGAAGGTGACAGGCATATTCAGAGCCGCTCCTAGCAAAGTCAAGAGTCCTTTGTCCCTGGCTGTAATTCAGCTCTGCACCTTATGCATATTTTTAACATGTTATGTGTTCATGGGTGTGTCATCTTCTCTGCTGGAGTGCTTCAAGGAGTTTAGATGGCAAACATAAATAAGAATCTTGCAGGAGATAATAAGGTTGGTTCATATTCAAGCTGTAAAAAAGCTTCCTGGTATGTCAGAAAGATATCCAAGACGTATTAGAAGTGCTGTTGACACGGTGGTTAAGTACATGATGAAAATGCAAATGGACAAGGGCACTTGAATGCCCAATGCTCAAAGAACTTCAAAGGCAAAAGCAAGAATTTTGAAATTACTGTGCAGCACAGGGGGATGCCATTAACTCAAAGAAGAGACTAACCCCATCTTGCACTTGCAGGCAGTCACGGAACGTTAAAGACATAAACACATAGACAGCAGAATTGCAAAAAAGGTAGAACTCACCCTTGTTCCCTTTGTTCCTGGCAGTCCTGGTTCTCCAGTATCACCCTGCAAAGGAAAAGAGATAGCTTTGTCTTTCCTAGGGACAACAATTTAGGGAAACCTAAGTGTTTTAAATACTAAAGCTTAAGCTCTTACCTTAAGCCCTGGTGGCCCAGGGGGACCTTCAGGTCCTTGCATTCCAGGAAACCCAATCACACCCTGTAGTCCCGGCAAGCCTCTTTCTCCCTGGGGAAGTAGAAAACTCATTAGCAACTAAACAACTGAAGCCACTTCTTCAAGCAATCCACATACTCCCTGTTTCTGTGCTCAAGAAACCTGATAGGTGGTAAGAATCTACATGTGACAGCAAACATTTCATGTTGGTATTTCCAAGAAGGATTATTATAAACAAAGAAATATTTCTAGTTCAATAATAGGTTGGCAGAAGCTGACTGTGGCACAATAAAAAAACACTCTTTGAATGTCAATGAAACCTTTTTTCTGTCTCCCCGAATAGCTCTTGTTCATAGCATGTTTATACCCATGGGATCAGGAAGGACACTTTCCCTCTAGTAAGACTAAATCCTGGTAGAAAATCTAACACCCCAAATGAGCAATTAAACTCCTGAAAACCACAAATATCAATGTTCAGTCACTACTCTATGAATACCAATACGACTCCTCTTCTAATACATCATTCACAACAATAGATTTAGGAGACCAGGCTTGTCACTTATTCTTGAATTTCAGGGTGGTTCAGAGCACTTTGAGGTACAGAATTTTCCCAAGAAGCTGAACACACAGATTGTATGTGTCATCCTTTAGGTTCTTCTTTAATGTTGTACGAGACATCTGAGTTTTCTGTGCTGTCTCTAAATGCATTTAAATTAGATAAAACTGGAGGCAGAAAATCCACAGACTAGATCAATATTTCAGCTATTATGCATTCACTATACTTGAGCTCCCACTGAAACCAAGAGAAACATTTTCTGAATAAAAGCTGCAAAATCTACACATAGGAGAGCCTCAAAACAGCAAATCAAGCAAATCAAAAAATGTCTTTCTAGGTGGTGTGAAACAGGGAGAAACACTTCATATTGTCCAAAAATGTGGGAATATTGGATGAATAAAACATTACTGATCAACTGCAAAAAGGAAAAGGTATACAAGTTAAAAAAACATGGCACCTGTTAATGGTTTATAAACTCAAAACATAGACCAATTTTCAAAGGATGCAAACATGAAAATAAAATCAACAGGGTTCAAAACAAACAAAAGGAAGCTACACAAAGATTTAAGTATTTTCTGCAAAACAATGGAAAAATAAGATTGCTATGTGCAATTAACAAACAATTGAGTATTTGGATTTTAGGATGGTCAATAGCAAAAAACTTTTCTCCTGCTTGCTCAGGACAGAGATTCCCAGCAATATGCTGATAACTTGCAGGGGTCACCTGAGGACTGAGCATGCAAGAGAAGAACATCTAAGTCTTGGAGAGCTCACTTTTCAAATAGGTATAACAGGCATCTTGCAAAGAAAAGGTTACATTATGCAGGCAGAGAAAACTGAGTGATGACCCACAGACACGGTGCAAGTTACAGTTTTGGAAGATCAGAGTTATTGGGTTGATGTTGGTTTTTAGCTCCTTGTCCAGGATTTTGTTAAGATGACAAAGAGACAGGGGAGAAGAGAGGTGACTGACAGATAAGAAGAGCAGAGCCAAGGAGGAAAAGAGGGGAGAAAACTATAACTGAGATGCTAAGAGCATGAGAAAGTGAAATCAAAATAGCATTCATTTATTAAAATCTCCTGTCAGGAAGAAAATCTCCTGCTGCTTCCCTTCCTCCCACAAAAACACATTTTTCAGTAAAAAGGTATTTTCTGAGGCAAACAAACAGCTTTTCCTTGAAGTGCCAAAATGACATGATCTCCTCTCTTTACTCTCCAATATTCTTTGTCATGGTTTGAGAATAAAGTTTGCTAGTAACCCAAGTATGAGGCAGTATGTTAGACCACAAAACACAGCAAAACAAAGCAAATAGCAGAACAGCTGAAGAAATATATTTCTAGGTCAGCTGTAAGAAGTCCAAGTTCGAAAGTCACAAATTGGTTTGAATAATATTTTAAGGAAGAGTGTATTAGGATCCAGGATAAATGTTGAAGTAATTAAAAATCTGAAGGCTATTTGAAGTAGTAAACAGATTACTGAGGTTCTTAAACCCGCACTTCAGCTTGCTAATTTGCACTGCAGGAACAAGTGTATTTCTACAAAATCAGATGTTGTCTCACTTCAGAGCGTGATTTCACACTGAACCCTGGGCACTTGTTCTCATGACCTGCTGGGAGATGGACTAAGGAGGAAGAAGACACTCAAGTACATAGAACAGGATTTTCCATTGCTGAAGAAAAGCACAATATGTGCAAATGAGAAGAAAACAAGATTATTTTGATACCCACAGAGAAATATGAGTCATGTGTAGCTCAACTAATACTTTCGTAGTCAGGAGTTCTGTCCATCTGAGGATTTCAACACACTCTGAACTACTGCACCCTGCAACACAGGGAAATATGCTTTCCTTCATTCTTAAGGAAAGATAAAACTGTGGTTTACAGATCGGATTTTCACTTAGTCTAAGGCTCCCTTAAGACTGTTCTGGCACTGTAAAAGGGCCTTAACATGCCTGTAAATCACTCACTAAGGTAATGACCACTACAGCTTGCCAAGGAGGTTAACTCCATAAATAAAAACTTGGGCTTCCAAGGCAACTAGAGTTAATTCTCTCAAGGCTGTCTCCAACCTCCCAGGCTGCCCTGTCTGAGGGGTAAAACATAGCTGCAGGAGCAGAGCCGAGACCATACCAAGTCACTCTGAGCAGAGATACATCCAGATTTCCCTAGAAACATTTTATTTTACTGACTTGAACTGTTAGGCCAACAAGAAAAATAACTGGCTATTTGTCCAGGACTTCTGGACATCCAGTCAAGCTACTGGATGTCCCAAGGCCTGGAAGAGCATAACTTCTGAGCTTGTGGAGGGATGTACTGTCCCAAATACTGCAGACTCATGGTTTCTCAGACTAGAACTGAGCTCATCTTTTTGCCTGTGATTTGCCATAGGGAAGTAAGGAAACATAAAGATTACTGCGTGTGTGAAAGCTGCTGGATCCCTCCCTGCATGCAACCTGCAACTTTGGCCACTTATTCTAACAGGGGAACATGGACTTACATACTGCTTACACCTCTTCCTCTACTCCGCCTTCCCATTTCATTTTACTGCAAAGTAAGTTTGAGTAAGCAGTCCAAAGTAAGTATTGAGTAAGTAGCCCAAACTTGTGCAGTCCCAGGCTACACAGTTAATGGGACGTTACCTCTCCATGTCATCCATGGAAACTCTGAGAAGTTATGACAACTTATTTCACCACAACCCTGTAACAGACCTAGGGATGTCCCCTGGATTCCAGTCCCTTTCTTTAGTCCAGATAGCAGACTGCCTTTTTGCACCAATCTTAGAAAACGAGTGTGTCAAAACTTGTAAGGAAAGAAGCAGTGCTAATGAACAAAGGTCTTATTTCAGTAGTCCTACTCCAGTTAGTACCAACTTCCACTATGAGATATTTCTTGGCATCAGGGAAACTACACTAAATTACAGTAAAATTCTATCAGTCTCAAAGTATCTACACTGAACAAGAGTACAGAAACTCTGCCATCTAGCAGCTATAAAGATGCATGTGAATGAAGAGCTCCATGTGTCCCAACGTCACTGAGTAGATTAGCCTGCAGAGATCACTGAGGTAGCAACATTTGTACTGCTGCTTTCCTACTCAGTAGCTTATTTGGAACTTCAAGCTCAGATGAAGCTATTGTTTATTATGCTGTGCAATACAGACATAAGCATGTTCTGAAGATGCCTTGCATTGCAAGGAAATACTTGAGCAGCATCCTTTCCCTGCTTGCTTGCCCAGTTCTTTTCTTCACTCAATGTTCCAGCCAAGCAGCCCAAGAGCTAGTGTTTGTACTACATTTATGCTGCTACTCATTAAGCACCCACACTACATAAATTGGCAAGCACCAGATCACTGCTGCTACCCACTTATTTTTCCCTCAGCACTGAGATTTCTAGCTGTGATGCGTGAAGAGCATGAGACTCTGACTGCAAGGGGTATGTATTGTTCAAGTTCCAGTATTCACAGCTGCGAAATCTTGGCAAGTAATGTTGAAAGCGCTTCTGCTTCTTACAAATCAATTCATGAGACTCAAAAATTAAAACAGATGTAACCAAGTCATCTGTACCTCTGCTGATTCAATACAAACTGTCAGAAAGCACAAAGGAGAAATCATTACTCAGCTCACAAAAATTACTATTCTGCCACTCAGCTGCTGAAAATGGAGAGGTGCTACGTAAAAAGACAGCAAGTACTCAGTCACTGTTGCACTCATTTAGTAAGCAAAATGCCTGTGTTAGCCTGGCTTTTGTGACATGTATCCAAATGCCTTTGCATTAGATATAGTTCAAATTGAAAGCAACTGAATGGACTTCTAAACAAGGTGAAACTGTTAAGAGCATAACAGCATGGGTTGATATTTTTTCTGGCACCTATCCTTCCAAATTTGCCATGAAATGCTGTTTGACACATGGAACAACTGCAGATTGCTAAGCAAGAGAGTCACATGAAGTAGTTTCAGAAGATTCAGCTGTAATAAATTAAGTGCTGAGAGGGAGGAAATAATCACCACCCCATGATAAATTATTTCTGCTATTATTTTGCTTAGGGCCTGCAGGACTGGGAGATTTTAGACTTGAGAGACCGGTAACGTGGATATATGTGTAAATACTTTCCAAAAGTGTGGGCTAACAGGTTGTCTGGGCCCATACGAATATGGTGTTCCCAGTCTCTCCAGAGACTCTGGCATGTGGTGAATAACAATGTGCAGATCTTCCTGAAGCCATTTGAAAGATGCTTCATTTGCCACTCCCAGTGATCGCCCTGAAGCTGAGACAGCAGGACACGCACACGCCTGCCCTTCAGCTGAAAAGGCATAAAAGTCTTAGGGAGAGATGCCACAAGTCATCTGAGCTGATCTACCCAGCAAGATGGCTCTTCTCCTCCTCCTCTTAAAGGCATAGTGCTACTTCACTCTTCTTTACACCACCTGGTACGATTCCCTCAGTCTCCACTGCACCAGTTCAGCTCCCTAAATTTACCCACTTTCCTTTAGCAAGTAAGCTTGCCCTGGCCTTGGTGAGCTGAGGAGCTCATCAGGTGGCCAGGCAGCTGATGCGAGGAGGACGTAACGATGCAGGACACAGGGCAGAAAGGCAGCGAGAGCAGCTTCTCACACCAACGCAGTGGGGTTTGCAGGAGTTCATCCACCAGAGCTCCTCAGCAGTGCGTTCGCTGCAAGAGGAATTGAGCTGGGAGCCAACAAATGCTTGACCTTCCTGGAGAGCCATCTTCAGACCAATGTTCCCGCTGACTCCAACATCATTATAAGCATAGACTTCCTCTCCCACAAACACACATGCTTCCCTCTTCCCAAAACCTAATGTTCATTGAACTGAAACGCCATCAAGGGCATGTGTGCTAAAGAAATGCAATTGCTTCAAGATGAAAACTGAGGATGCAGTTTCCAAAAAGAGAGAAATAGGGCCAGAAAATTCAGCATTCTTTTCTATTTTTTTCTCTTATCCTCAGTCTGATGTTATAGAGTCTCGAACATTGCTTTGGAAAGAAATTAGTTTCAGACCTAGATGCAACTGTTGACAAGAAAACCCATCCAAATCATTCATCACGCCTTGATGCTCCAGTGTGACCTTGTAAAATCTACAGCGATGCACAACATGCTTGCAGTGCACTACATGGTTTCCACCCAGACTATCCCAAGTCACATGAGAAGTGAATACGGGCTCTGTATTTGTTCCTTATAACTGCAAGTGCTGTAGTGAATTGGCTTTGAGGTGTTAGACCAGTAATTACACTGCACGGTGGGAAACACTATTGTGTGATCCAAGTAGCTCACTCAAGTCACTGTATTTCTCTCCACACTCTTCTAAACATGTGTTACAGAACTGTAATTGGCCCAGTCTTACACTAGTGAAGACACGGAGGTGGGCAATACCTAATTCTTTATTAAAGCAGTATTTTTAACCAGCAGAGGGAGCACTGGCCCTGAATATCTTTCACGATTAAAATAAACATGTACGATAAATATCATCTGTTTGTCCTCAGCTGCACTTACCATTTTCAGTATTTTATTGAATGTGTGAAGTGGATATCAAACAGAAGTACTGCTATATGCTCACAGAGCAAGAGTGTCCTCAAATGCACTATGGATGCTTAACATTACAAAATTCTCACTGCACATCCTTCAGCACTACAGTCTATCTGTGCTATAGCTACATAATTCTGGAGCTACACAAGTAACAAGTAATTAATTACACAAACATAACTGTGAAGACATGCAAAGAATCTGTGTAGGAGTTCTGTAAACATCTTGGCTCACCCAGAAGTTTTGGGGCTGCGTTCCTGACAGTATGCAGAGTAGAAGAGGGGGTCAAGGGGTGGGGTGGGGAAGAGGTGGGAGACTCATCAAAATCTGGATTCTTGCATTGCCAGGAAGCATCTGAGAAAATTCACTCATGTGGAAACACGAGTCCAGCATTTTTGGCATGAGTAACAGAAGGAGCAGCCCTGACAGTCCTACATCACCTGCACAGCCCCACAGTCAGGCCAGCTGTGGGCTGGATGAGTCGCCTGCACAACTTCAAGCAGGATTGCTCTATGTTATACCCAGCGGATGCTGACAAAGAGCTACCCCAACAGCTGCTGGGGAACAGCACTCTCCAGTCATGCACTCTCTGCCATGGTGCTAGTTCTGCCCTCTCCTTCTCCCTTTGCTCCCTCCCTGGTGACCTTCACCTGTGGGACTTCTTCAGTCAGTTAAACCAGCTCTCAGGCTGCACTTCAAGGTGGGAACACCGAGAAGCAACCACTTATGGTGCAAAAGCCAATGCCCATACAGAGAGGCAGAAGCTATACTCTGATCACCAAATGATGGCATCTCACCCGGCTCTGGTCTTCCACTCCCTGAAAAGATTACTCTTCCTACTGTGAAAGTATCTTTCCTGAGCCTCATGAGTTTACTACACAGGGGAACCTGTGCAGCTTGATACAAAATGAACCCAAAATAATGAATCTATCTGTATAAACATTTAATTAGAAAGCTGTTCAGGTTTACAGTTCAGGGACTGAGCCTGTGCCTCTGCCTCCTAAATACAAAAGAATGCTTAGACTGAAAGCATATTTCAAGTGTCACCTCATGGCTGCACAGAGCATTCCTCAGAAAGCTGCCAAGTGCTTCCCAGGAGTATAAAAATAGAAATAACAATCTTTGATTATCCTTTTCTCTACATATCAGTATGTATGTGCTTAGTTGGTGTGCAAGTAAATGGGTGGATATACAGTGTGTCTGAATGTGATTTAGAAGATGAAAAAGAGTAAAATAAGCTGAGTGAAGTAAAATCAACATGCAAAAATCAGTCATGGCTACATGCTTAGCCTCCATTTAATTAGAGTCAAGCGACTGGTTGCTTATCAGCATTATACAATTTCAGTTAAACCAGTTACAAGTAATGGCTCCTCCCTACATAACTTGCCAAGCCTCCTCTATCTAATTCCCAGACAACCTGTTAGCCCACACTTTTAGAAAGTATTTACACATACTTGCCCACCCCGTAGTTATTCCTCATTTTCCAACTGAGGTAGTCAGTTTTTTCCAACGGAGGTGCCCAAATTTCACTTTTTAGGACTTCCTGAGCCATGTACACACTTAGGCTCCCAGTGTTTCCTTACATGTGAGTGTCTTTGGCTGATCTACTTTTTGTGTGATATTTGACTCCAATGTCGATAAATGTTACAGACCCAGAAGTAGCTAGGATGCTGAGGAGAAACGTATTTGTACTTACAGCAAAATATTATTTTGCTTGTTCTCCCTCCGTTACAAAAAAATAAAAAGAAAAAAGAGGAAAGAAAAACTGACCGAAGTTTAGTGAGGCACATGCACCTTTCAGTCACTCACAAAAGATAGCATGTATGACCCCTAGTCTAAACATTTTATAAGCCAGGAGTAGTCTACCTCAAAGCACAGTTGAGGGCATGGTATATGAAGGACAAATATGAAGACAATACTAACAGACAGCAGAAGCCAATAGACAAGCGGTGAACTTTATTTTCAACTGTGGAAGTCTGCTTGCACAAAGCCTGGCAAGGTAACACTAAAGCATGTGGTTCATTGTCTTTATGTTTAAATTTTTCTTGCTTTTTTTGGAAAAAAGTAAAAAAATAAAAATACAGATCTCATGATGTTTCAGGAAGAAGTCACGCAAACCTTTTAGCAAAGGTACGCATAGGGTTTTCTAAACCTTTTTTTCTTTTTTAATCAGATGTGGGTCAAGGAGCCTCTTCCCCATCATTTAGAGCCACCCTGGGGAATAGAAGAACTTCAAAAAACCATGAGGGAAGGAGAGGTTTCAAGGACAAATGAATTTGCAATGTAAAAAAAAAAAGGAAATTCTATCACCTGGAGACAGGTTGAATCAAAAGGGTGCTATATTTCCCACCCCTTCTAATCATCTGTTGAACTCATTACATCTGAGTAACTCTTCCTTTGTTTTATTGCACATTGTGTTAAATCACTTCCAGTGTTGAAGGTCCAAGAATATAAGAGGTAAAAATGCTCCACGCCCTTCCTTATTCATTAGTGAAAATTATTTAGCATTTGTTTGCATTTGGCACTGTTTAAAGGCTTGCACTTACAGATGAAACATCAGGAAAAACAAAGGTCTTGAACTTTTCAGGTTTTTTTTACTTTATTTTTGTTCAGACCCTAGACCTGGAATGAAACGTGACGTTACATGCAAGTTTTATTCTCTTGGCAAAGGTTTGTCATGGACATATTTACAGAAAATAATCTTTTCCATAAATAGTAAAAACATGGGCAGCTGGTCCTGGACAGTACAGACGGCAATAAAGTTCTCATAATGAAGTAGCTCATATCTTAGAGAGTATATGACAGACAGCACTATTTGAGACAGTAATATTCTAGCTGCTTTTTGGGGTTAGGTTAGAAATGGCATTTCTGAAGTTTTAAATATTTCGAATGTTGCAGAAGAGTTGCTTTCCACAAAAGCTAGAGGAAATATTCTGGCTTCTGATCTCGTCACAGTCTACAACTGCATGTCAGTCTCTTATCCCAAGTAACAAGTGACAGGACAAGAAGAAACACCCTCAAGTTGCACCAGGGGACGTTTATAAGGGATATTAGGAAAAATTTCTTCCCTGGAAGGGTTGTCAAGCATTGGAACAGGCTTCCCAGGGCAGCGGTGGAGTCACCATCCCTGGAGGTATTTAAAAGATGTGTAGATGTGGCACTTAGGGACATGGTTTAGTGGTGGACTTGGCAGCATTAGGTTTACAGTTGAACTCAATGATTTTAAAGGTCCTTTCCAATCTAAAGGATTCTGTAATTCTATGATTCTATGAAAATACCAGAAGACAGATAACATTGTGGCTCAGAAGTGTAAAACTGTGTTTCTTCAGTTTAATCTCTAGAGTCTCTTTACTCAACCAGATCCACTGCAGAACAGACACTATAATTTATTTTTTTTTTTAGTACCTCCAGGGTTGTTCAGCATAAATCAACTAAGTTAACAAGGATGCAATAATCATTAATAATAATGAAAACAAATATTTTCCTTATTTTGATATTGTGGAGGATATTGCTGCATCATCATTGTCAGTGAATGCCAACCAAAAGTTGATCTACTGCTTAGTAAGTGGCTTTAAAGTTTTATTTTTTTTACTAAAAAGGGAAAAAACCCCAAACAAGAACAAAAGGAAAAAGAAAAAAAAAAAAAAGGCAAGGATGCCTGCCAGAGAACAAGAATTTGGTGATGTCTGACTGCCACCCAGAGGAGCCCACGGGGAAGTGACACAGCTGCGGGATGAGGGATGCTGCGAGCCAAACGGCTCAGCTCTTCCACCCAGCGCCACCCGCACAGGCATCCGGATCCCCCCGGCCCTTCCTGCCTGCAGAGCCTGCCCAAGGAGAGGTAGGGTGCAGAGACAGTCTTGCTATCAAAAGCTTGTACTTCGTCTGTATCTGGAGAATTTCACTTTTACAAACGCTATCTTTTTCATTTATTTCCTGAGGTGAACAGTGTCCCTCAGTTCCCACACCTTGGCATCGCTATAAATTCACTGTGTTTAATACCTAAAACTTCCTAAAGAGATCCCTCTGGAGGAGTTTCACAAAGCTGTGTGTGTCCCTGCTGGACTTGCACTTCCATCTCCACACTTTCAGCCAGAAATGAAGTTTGAGTTGAAGATCTGCAATTGCATCCTTAACTCACAGATCTTGCTAAAGGTGCTGCATACAGCACTGGCTTCTCTGTTCACTGCTCCACAATACCAGCGTTTGGTATTCTTCCCTTTTTTCACCCAACTCCTGATGCTGGAGTCAGAGGGCACTTCAGACTGTCCCTCTGTGCTAGAGTCCCTCCCCTCTATTACTACTACTTAAACCCATGTTTTTCAGTTCTGCAGCATGTTTGCTTGGTAGGCAAGCAAACTGTTCTAACAAAACTAAGGGTTATCAAACTTCCTCGAGGTTTTTAGTATTCTGCTAGCTACCCATGAAATAGTTTTGTTGCATCTTTTTATGGTCAGTAACAGTGTCAAATGAGAAAAGAGTAAGAGGACATCCGATTTGATGCCAGTGCCTGTGTTCACTCACTTACTCAACTCAGTATTTAGTTTAACTGTGCATACTTTAACTTTGACACGAGCCTTGGTGAGAATTATTTTTGTTGGCATATAGAAACATTTAAAAATGTTGCAGCTGAACTGCAGTGGAAGCTGTCACATGCTTTCTTTAATAGCTATAAAATTTATGGGTAGGTTTTGCCTTTCTAGTTGCAGTTGAACATTCTAAGGGATAGAAACATGGTTTTCCAGATGGGAGTCTAAGTTGCTTTTCCCTCGGCTTTACCTTAATTTTGCTTTTCTTCTCCTGTTAAAGATGATATAGAAGAATATTTTACCTGTTACTGAAAGCTAATAATTATTTTCATCATTTAGGTGAACTTTCTTTGCTATGTTATCTATAATTCTTGTCAATACTACTACAGAGAAAACGTAGGCAAAGACTGGTTATTAAGTGCATCAAGTATTAAATTCTTGTGTGGGAACTGACGTATCACAGAATCATCAATTATAATAGCTGGTTTGGTCTGAGATCCCCAGCAAACACAATATAAATTGAATTGCAGAATGATTTAAAGAAGCCTGAGGGATAAACTACAAAATGTTGCTACTGCTGTATTCAACATTTGCTGTCCCAGACCTGTAAATCTACACCCACAAAACCCTGTCAGCATCATAGAATATTAGTGGGCAGTAAGATGAACAACGTACAAATACAGACTGCAGGTGCTGCCATGCATATGACCAGATACCAAAAAACTGCACGCTGCAGCGTAAGTTTAATGATCACTGTGTAGTTGGTATATAATGGAAGCATGACACTGTTCGCACACACAAAATTTTAAATTTGGGAAGATTCCAACCTACACATGCATATTGCACAGGCATTGTATCAGCTCCACTTCCAGAGCATGCAGATTTCAGAGAAGTGGAGATCTTACAGGTCTTTTCTCATCTTGCTTTTATCTCACATTTGGGAAAGTTTACTGACTTCACTGGAGGCTCACACGCTTCAGATCAAAATAAGGCCCTGTAATCCTTCAAGAAACCATAATGAAGACATACAGTAACGGTTGTACAAATGTAAAATCAAACTCTGTGAGGTCAGAAAGCATGTTTTATTCCAGGAAGAAATGCCTGAGCTTATTATACCAACACCTTTACAAGCAAAGATATGCATCTGGCAACTTAAAAGCAGCTTAAAAGATCCTATTATGCCAGCTGACATACTACTTCGTGAAAACCATTAGAAGTCAGCTCTGCAAACTAAATATGAGCATACCCCATCACATAGTATAACTGGGATACCTGCTTTTATATCACTCTCTCCATAGAGGTAAATTCATCAATGTAATCCACTAGTTTGTGTTAATGAAAGATACATACTGTACTGAGTGCAAAAATACATCTTAATATGGAAAACGTTCCTAGAGACATTCAATCCCATTTGGACAACCAGGACAAATGGTCCCAGTGACTATTTTAAACTAAGAAAATCTGATGGATCAACTTTGCAGTTTAGTCTTACAGTTGCGAAAGTGTAGAAAACTTTCAATACTTAGCATATCCCATTCAATACTTAGTCAATATCATTCAAAGTCTTTTGACATTCCATTCTTTTCTAGAATAGCAGCATTATTTGTGTGCTCCCTTCATAAAACATAGGTACTCTTTTTCCCTGATTTGAATTAAAAGGATTGTCTCTGCATGAAGGGCAAATCAATAAAAATATACTACTGTCACTGTACAACTGACATAAACATTGTGACAATGGCCCAATTTTCAAAAATCAGAGCCACAAGTCTCCTTGTAGAATATCAGACCTGCAGCTGATCAATATCTTTGCTTATTTTATTACAGTTTCCTGATTTCCCTCTTTCAGTAATTACTAGATGATTTCATGCTATCTATTAGCTGCAAACTAAAACTGCAAACACAATCTTTCCTCCCCCATTGCCTGTCACCCTTCTTGTCAACTTTATGGCCTTCTCTGGAGTATATTACTTAACTGTAGTTTCCTTAGTGTCCTCAGTTCATAGTCGTTCCAACTCATGCATGAACGAGTGCTGGACACAAGGTTAAGTTCCCACAGCAGCCACTTCAATAGAAACATTGAGCAAAACTATGGAAGAACTTGCTAAAACCAAACAGTACCAATGGAAAGTATTGAAAAATTAACATTCTTGGTACAAAAGAGTCTTGATGCTGCTAGTATAGGTTGAACATGAAAAGCACAGATCGAGTGATTATTGATTTGCTCCACTAAAGGAACTGATTTGTTGCCCTCTACTGTATTCTAGAGGAAACTCAGAAATATTTAATAATGATCATCCCATTGACTGTCACAGCTTCTCTCTAACAAGGGTTTTTCTATTGGTTCAACTCATCAATATCATCCATATTTTTGCTCTATCTTTTGCTACCTAAAATGACAGGAAAAGCCTTAAAGGCCTTCTCAATCTGGTAAACCTTAAAAATCCCAAGCCAAACCAAATATACAGGGACACAGTCCACTGGAACAGTCAACTTGTCATTGCACAACCCCCTGCAGGCAGGAAAACCATGTGTGAGTTTCAAGACTGTAGAAGTGCATGGGTGAGAAAAGACTCGTCACTGCTCCTGTTGATGGGGGACCACAGGGACATCACAGTGACTGTCAGCCTAAGCCAGTAACAGAGCTACCTGGCTGCCAGACCCAAAACACCTCGAGCAAAGCCAGTCTGTGTACTTCTGCAGCACAGTCAATCCACACAGGGATGATGCACCCATCAAGGGAAATGAAGAAGTAATTCTTATGTAGGTATAATAATGCAGATAAAGTCTCAGAACTAGGCAAACAAAAATATGCCAATACAAAATGATTTGCTCAAGTTTTCTTACATCTCCTACCAAAAAAAGCCAAAACCAGCAGTTACATAAGAGTTAATTCTATTCTTATTTTCTATTTTCTTTCAGAATGTCCTAGCAGATATAAAATTTTTTTAAGTGCAATACTTCATGTGCAATGACAAAACCACATTTGATATTTTTGTGACTTCAACTTTCAATGGAGAATGCTGAGACAGCATTATGGGGGAATCATGATCAGATATTTATATTAAAGAATGAAGACTTATACTTCAATGCATCCTGATAAGTGTTAGAAGACTAATCATTCTGGTTTAGTTACAGCAAAGTTCCAGTGTTGCCTCCGTTTATACATGTTTCTGATATGGAGTAAAATGAGTGCAAATGGTCATGAATGAGAGAATGAACATTCTTGGAAAAAGTCAGTACATGGAGAATTTTACTCGGCTCTATACAGTCTTTGTTCTAAATTGCAATTAAATGCTTAACATGCTTTTTATATGCACATTACTGGCTAGCACTTCTTATCTCCACAGCTGCTTGAAATTGTTCTCAAAATCTAGGTAGGCATAAAAGAGAAATACAGCTTCTGCCTGCTTCTGAGTAACTCAGTAAAATGTAGGCAAGCATTCAAAACTAGTCAGTTTAGACAGATCTCACACTTTTAGTGAGGTTGGAAAGAACAGTCAAGTTATTACGCAGAAAACCAAATAAAAAGTGTAAGAGGAAACTAATGATGTTTTCAGCTAATCTATCTAATGGAAAACAGCAAGGTATTATTTATTATTTTAGCAATATTACGTTTTTCTAAAATTTCTGCACCTTTTGTTCAGTAAATACGTGATACTTGACACTATATAGCTTAAAATAACAGCCTGATGTTCAGTGTAATAATAAAGGCTTTATGGGATAAGAGCCATCTGTTGCAATTACACTCACTTTCTGAAATTTTCTGAAAGGGATGAAAGCCCTTAGACTTTGTCAATTATATGCCCTTGATAAAGTATGAGTCATCTTAAAGGAGTTTGGCATAGAGATACAATTTTCATGGAAACAGTCTAATGAGAGAACATATTGAATGTATTCTAAATATGGCCATTCAAATGGTCATATTGACAAAAAGATTCTCAAATGAGAGAGAAAAATATGGCAATATGTAGCTTACTCTTCCATGTCTGAAATGCTGACGGGCAACATTTCTTGGGAATTTCACAGCTTTTAAATCAAATGCTATTTTCAGCACTTTTTGTGGTGAGATCATTAATATGATTATTTGGCCAAATGTATTTTAATTAAACCCCACCCCCAATTCATAGGGTCTGGAACGTCTTCCCACACTATGTGTGGAAAGAAATGTATCTCCAGATGTTAATAATTAAGGCATTAAAGGGTAAACCCAGCACCCACTTCCGCAGCTCCTGAAGCTCCCACGGCAGTGAACTGGTGTGGTTACGTTGCTGGAGAGTGTGGGTGGATTGGAAATGGTCCTTCAGCGTTTGTGCAGTTCTGCACAACATGGAAGACAGATCAAAAGGGTTTCCAGTGTAGGCAACATGTTGGCTGTGGATGGTGTTGGGCAGAATGGGTATGTACTTCCCACACAAGTGGCTACGTGAGAAGCGAAGAACAGATGTTCCCTAATGTGGTCTCCTGGGGTACCACAACAGCTGGGCATGGCGGCCCTCTTCTGGCCTGGATCTTGGCAAGGATCAGTCTTTCTAATCTGTTCCTCTCTGATTACGGAACACTTAGGTAGATTTCTGAGGTAACAGGTACCGGTATTGATGCGCGCGTTAATGGGAACTGTGTTTACAGAGATGCGTTTCAAATACAAATGCATAGGTTGGAAAAACCATTTCTAGAAATATTTCAGTGGCAAGCAGGAAGGATGCTTCCCTTGCTCTCCTCACCAACTTCTGTCTTCAGGCCTGGGACTGGGTAGCAGACTGTCCTTGCTCTAAAAAGGCATTAAATGCAAAGAATTGGATGAAAAGCTGCACTAGGCTGAAACAAAGGTGGGAGCAGACGTTTTTAAATAAAACTCAGTTTTCTGTTCAAAACCCTAAGTATGCATTTGAAAGTCTCAGAATGTTAACATAATGAGCAAGCATTATTATCTGAATCAAGTTACATTTAAATTCACTCCAAAATACCTTCAAATGCCTTTCTTGAGTATTGTTTTCTAGGTATAACTATGCATTCACCTGTCTAAATGTCTCTAATGTCAATAATTAAATTTCCTACACAGTGTGAAAATATGTAAATATGTCATTACACAAACATGTAAAGCTAGAAAAGTTTGTGATGGAAACCCGTTAGGAAGAGTGAGGTGTACACTGACTTGTTGGGCAAGTTTGCACGAAATCTGGAACTTCCTATGACTTCTGTTGCTATGGATGGATATTTTCTCTCTTCCACACTTTAAAATAGCCTACATAAATTTGAGGTGGTTTTGGCTTCTGGCATATAAGACAACGATCTATTTCCTTTAAGGAGAACTTTTTGAGACTCTGGACTATGCAAATGAAAAATGCCAGCGAGAGCTCTAGCAAAGAGTCATTATTTCAGCCAGAAATAAATGAAGCCAAATTATTTCCCCAAACTACAATTTTTTTAAATTATCTAGTTACAAGATGCTGGCACAGTCTATGAACTGAAAACTAATGGCTTTCAACAAGAGAGTTATAACGTAATCTCCCTCTCTTTCTACAATGATTCATTTGTACTTGTTACTGAAAAATAAGATCAAGATTCAAGGAATAAACTCGGAGTTCCGGACCTTTTCCAAATCTTTATTTATTTATTTTTAATATATAGCTGACTTTTATTAAACAGATATTAATGGGCCATTAAAACATCTAAAAGAAATTTTGAATCTCTTTTCATCTGTCTCACAAATTAACCTATGTTCTGTTACAAAGAAAATGATCTTTGCTTGGGTCTCCAATTAAGTAATTTATACTTCTTGTTCTAGAAAATGCTAAAGAAAAGCCAATAACAAACATTCTTAAAACCCTCAGCAGTAAATATGTAGCTATCGCATGTGGGACGATGCAGAACACCAGCTGTACATTTATTTAAACACCCCAAAACAAAAACCAAACAAAACCCTCACATCTTCAAAGCACTCCTTTGATTGACCTAAACAACTTACCTCGAAAAATGTTCCCACTGCAATCACAGGATGATAAAACCTTTGGATTGCACTCATTTATAATGGTAGATAATACAATACACGTGCATGCACAACAGAACACATTTCGGATTGAAATCTCTACAGCAAAATAGGAAAAGATAAGGAGAGTGATTGAATGTCTACACTATTTACAAAAGCAGGTAATTTACAGGGGGAATTCATGGAATGCTTAAGTACACTATATTTTTTCTTCACTCTTACTACTTTAAAAGAAGCCTTTAAAGTGCCTTTTCTGTTTCATACATGGAAAGTTTGAATAGCTGAATGGGAACTTTAAAACGCATTTGCAAGGTTCTGTCAAAAAGTTTTAAGTATTTTTTTTTTCCTTGACCTGCAATACTTTTCTGTATTTAAGTTGATTATTAACCTACTCCTTCCTATTCCAGGTCATTGCCTCCCAGATCGAACCCTGGTCAGGGTGAGTTGCTTCTGATGCACCACAGACTTTCTGAAAGCAATCTGCACAGCATGTTGAGGGGAGCATTTTGGAACTGAACTGCTAGCATCGCTTCCAGAAGTGCTCAGGACGTCAACCCTGCTACCCACTGAAAAGACTGGAGGTGAGGTGTAAGGAAGGTGAGAGTGCTGGGTTAGAATCCCACTCAATGGGGAAAGAGGGAGGGCACGGCCAAACACCGGGCTAGGGGCTTCACCTCCCAAGTGAGGGCATTCGTCTGTCTCCCACCCCTGGCCCTCCTGTCCTCTGCTGCTGCTGCAGACACCAAGCTGGCTGCTTTTCAGAAACCCTGCTGAAGGGCATGTGGCCTGGCCTTGGAAATGCTCCGTGGCAGAGGGTTCACTGAAACCAATGGCTCACCTGCCTCTCAGTAGATCATACACTGTGTGGTTTAAGTAAGCAAGATAATGAAGAGGAGAGAGCTGGCTTACCTTTTGCCCTTTTACTCCACTGCAGTCACATTTTCCACAGCCGGAACAACCCTGAAAATGAAAGAGAAATTGAGAATTAATTGTCTGAACTGGATGACAGGCAGAACATACCACAATAAGCCAGGGATGTCAGCAGTACCACGCTGAGTGCAAGGCTGGTCAGCATGGCATATGTTCACTTAAGCCCAACGCAACACTTTGGTAAATTTATACAGATGTACACTTCTGGTTTCATACCATGTCCAATAAGAGATGCCTTTGTAAAAGAAGAAAAATACCTGCTATAGTTTTTAACCATAGAAAACTTATATTACTACTAAATCACTGTCTTGCAGCTCACCATTTAGAAAAAACTAGTTTTTATAGAATACACACATACTCTGCATCTAGCAATACGAATGTCTCAATTTAAAAGAAGTAGGTTCTCCTCTAGGATTCTACAGTCACACATTCAAAGCCCAACAGAGTATTTAAAATCAATTCAACTGTAGAAGCATCTCTTAGGTCTCAGTTTGTTAATAAATGGCTTGCATTCTGCATAAATACTTAAGCTCTATAAATATGTACCATTGTTTTGAGGAAAGAGGGACGGTGAAGCTGCAGTTCATGATTTATCTTCTACACTTAAGAAAAATATCAAACCTGAAGAATATGTTTTCTCTTCCAAATATAAAAACCATCTATACCCTTTGCATTTTTACCATGAGATCTCTTAATATTGATTTACTAAATTTTTTTCAGTAATTGCCAATCTTCAGGTAGGAAAAAAGTAGTTTTTACAGGAAGTTAAATGTTGGTATAATTACCACAGTAAACTATATTAAGAAGTATGTCTGGACGTACTTTATGAAATCAAGGCGAACTGCAGCCCCTCAGAGAGCACACTGCTCCTAATGGTAAATATTAGATATTGAGGCAGTTGTTAATGTTATTTAGAACGATATTAGGTTCTGGTCCTGTTTCTTGCATCTAGCACATTTCAAGTGATCTTTTTTCTTTCTTGCCCTCTATAATGACTAACTGTAACTGTCATTACGATGGGAAACCTTCTACTAAGTAAAAGCACATTCATTGCAGTAGGAGAATGCATAGAAAACACCAATAAAAACATAACCAGTCCAAATTATTCTCCAGTAGACACTATAGAGATCCTTGTTTTCTAAAAGCCTTTCCTTATAACAGCACCACCTCATGGGGTTTCTACACTAGATAAACTAGACACTGGAACAGGTTCCCCAGAGAAGTTATGTCTGCTCCATCCCCGAAAGTGTTCAAAGGCCAGGCTGGATAGGACCATGAGCAACCTGGTCTAGTGGAAGGTGTCCCTGCCTGAAGCCAGGGATTGGAACCAGATGATCTTTAAGGTCCCTTCCAACCCAAACCATCCTATGATGCTATGACTTCAATGACATAAAAAGCCACTCATTTTTTTTTGCAAAACATGAAAGGTTACAACATCTGAGAGAAGTCAGATTAACTGATCCAAGCGTAAAAGCTTTCAGTCACTTTGTGTTACCAAAGTATTTCTGTACACTTAAGTGCACCTGGGCTACTCCCCACTTTTCCTCCTCATAATCATGAAGCAACTGGTGAGTAACTCAGCAGTCTATTGCTTTTGTTATTGTCATGCCCCTCAGAAACAAACTGGGAGGAAAACAAGCAAAATATTTGTATCACTGAATACTGCACCAATGCACACAAGATCATTCAGCAGCTTTATTAAGCCATTAACAGGAAGCAGTCAGGGACAGCACTTCTTCAGAGCCAGCTTGCAGCACAGATGCTGGGCACCTGTCCCTCCACACCTGTGGGCTCCACAGTCTACTGGGACCTGAGTACTGATGGGAAATTTAGAGCAAATATACCTAATCTATTTTGAATTTGGAAAACCTCCAATGAGACCAATAAGCATCATCACTCCGGAAAGTTAAATAATGTAGCAACATTTTTACTTGGTAAAAACATTTTCTTTTAAAGTAAAGCATAAAGGAGAAATGGGGGTTTAATACTGAAATAAAAAAATAAATATTGAAGACTGTCCAATAAAACTAAAGTACCAGCTCCTGAAAAATCCGTTGCTTTTGTTGAGATCCTTTTCTTTTAAATGTAGATCCACTGAATTTGTTGTTTGAAGTCAAACTTTCTCCACATTCAGATAAAGCAAAAATAACCACATTTTCTCTCCGACATTATTACAGCACTTCACCATGTTATATTACAAATGCACAGAAAGATGAAAATTTATTATCTACTGCAGAACGAGAATTAGATCAGAAAATGACGCCAACTCATGCTGCAATGCCAACCCAGTACTGACCAGAAGGGAAAAGTGCCACCCACTGAATAATCAACTTTACTCCTTGCAGTACATGGTTATGCCTGGAAAAACATTGGGCCTCCCATTTCAAGAAATGACCCAGTGTGACCTCTCCTAGTTTTTCAGACCTGATAAGATCACAGCTGGAGGACGTATGCTTGCAGCTCATTCTTCCTCCTTCAGCATCATGTAGAATGTTATCAGTTTTATCAACACATCCCTTAAATTCAGAAGAAGTCTGTTCTAATTGCATCTGGGAATGTAATTAAAATACGTCATTGAATCATTATAAACATCTGTTTTCAAGTTAATCCCCACATATTTCCTTCAGCCTGTTATTTAGCATGCACCGTTTTGGTTTTTTTGGGGGGGGGGGGGGGGGAGGAGAAGCCTGTTGTTATTTATTTTTAAGTTGGGTTTTGTTCTTAAATTTAGCATGGCCAGAAGAATGGACTTGGGCTTTTCGGTCTCTTTTTGTGCTTCCAAAAAATGACACTGTAATATTCTATTTTTCCTGTTTCTAAAGTCTCAGAATAACCAAAGACAAGGAAGGTAAGAAAGTACTGAGCATCAGGGAGCACAGCTGCGCAAGGTCCAATGTGCAGGCAAGTCCTATAGCTTGCTATGCCAGAACAGGCCACCTGCCCTACAAAACTCTGCCTTTATTTTACACTAGCGTCATCTCCCACTATCACTGACTGTAACCTTTGCAGGTGGATGGAAGGTTGGCCAACAATGACAGCCACTACTGGTTATTATCCTCAGCTACTAAATGTACTTTTGAATCTGAGGGACGTGATAAAATTCTGCATATACTGGGATGAAGTATGAGCTTTTTCCTTCTGGTCATGTAGGAAGATGGGAGGGCCAGACTGCAAAAAGCTTATGGATCAAAGGTCAATTTAAGGAGGTCAAAGGGGCATTTAAGTAATGAGATACTGGGTGAGAGGAAGATGGTTACAGCAGGTACAAGAATTAGGATCTGTGTCCACCTAACCCAGTGTAGGTACGAACATCTCTACCAGTCACTGCAGTCTCTCTTTATTCAATGGCAAAAAAAATGTGCACTTCTGTGCTGGGATCCATCTCACCTACTTTGGATGTTTGCTTTCAATGTAGATGGAGTACACCCTGGAGGACCAAGGAGTAGAGACTGAAATGGGCAGAAAGGAGCATGGGGTATGCATGAGAACAAGGGGGCAAATAGGGAGAAAAGTGTACGTGGAGGATCAGAGGGCTAGAGTTTGCAGACAGAATGGGAAAGAGAATAACAATAGCTCTTCATTCCTCAGAAATCGTTAGAAATTTAGTTGAATATCTTTCAAATTGTGAACAAGGAGATCTGCATTTCTGGTACTCACTTAGGAATGACTTAAGAACCTTACACAATCAAGTCTTAAGTGGGAAATTTCACCCTGAAGGAATAATCATCACAAGGTAAGTTAGCTGAAACCATGTAAATTGTTGCTTACTTCTAAACTTCTATGATTCAAAATCAGTCTCATGTTATGAAGAAGCCAGTTCATGATTTCTTGCCACACACGATTAGAGACAAATGGAGAGAAATAGTTTTGTCCTGTCTTCCAGACATCCTCTTTGAAACAATATCTTCCCCAGAAAGACACTGGAGCTTGGAGCAATCACTGCTGTCCTCCAAGTGCCAAAACAGAAGGGGAATGTTGCTGAGCAGGAAGCATAATCTGCAGGGGGGGATGCAGACGAGATGTGAAAAGGCAGGCTCCTTTTCCCTTGTCTAGAAGCCAGTTACAGACCAATCCAAAGATTTTGGCCAGGTGCACCGTGATACCTCACCTACTTTACGTGGTAGGCTGGCACTTTTCACATAGCCACAGCTTCCTTGCACCACAGGCTAGCCTTTCATATAATACTTGAAGAAATTAATTTTATCTTACTCCACCCACAAAATATCAGTCCGCCCAGAAGCAGAAGCTCATTTTAGTGATACTAATGGCTTCATTTTTTGACAAGCATTTCCGTTCTGTTTCATTCTCCCAGACTGTCTGCAACTGATAAGCTTAGTGAATCATGCTAGCAAATCAGTATTAAAACTATAAAAAGATTATGTCCCTTCAACATTGTGCATGCAAATGTGCTACATGAAGACCGAGTGTTTGCCTAAAGAACAGCAATTCATTTACTATCATATTAACATATAGTTAAAAAAAAAAGTGCACCTAATGAATGGGCGTCCCAACCCAGACCTCTAACTTCCATTAATCATGTACAGAGCTTTACTCAGCCCCGTCAGTGACAGAGCTGAGAAGGCTGCTAATAGTTGTTGCAGCAAAAGGAAGAAACTCTGCACTGCAATGCAGCCTGTAAGACATCTGTCAGACCGTAGCTGCAGACTTCTGTTGCGTTTCGCCCTGTTTTTCCATGTTCAGCTACTTTCCTGGCATTAGAGGACTACTGCTTGGACAGCCAGATGAGTAGCCTAGGAGGGAGACGACTGCCGTATTTGGAAATGCACCATTTCTGGAGGCTACAGAGATCTCCAAAAAAACACAAAAGCCAAGTCAGTTCTTGG
The DNA here is from genome assembly GCF_004027225.2 of Strigops habroptila. Classification (NCBI taxonomy): domain Eukaryota; kingdom Metazoa; phylum Chordata; class Aves; order Psittaciformes; family Psittacidae; genus Strigops; species Strigops habroptila. The sequence continues at coordinate 64,313,204 of NC_044278.2, read as the reverse complement.
ACATCCCACTCTCTTACAGAAGCACATTTTTCAAGACAAATCACAGTTCTCTTTCCTACAACATCAGCTCAGACTCTACTTGCTGAGTTTCAGTTTCTGAGCTGGCTACCAGCTTAGGCTAATTGCATAGGTATCAATCGAGTTCAAATCTTACCCTGTAAAGTACACATTTAAACTAGAAAATTAATAAAAGCCTCACTGTAAACTTAACTGTCCATGTTAAAAATGTCATTCCAGGGAATGTAGTCACTTCTATCTAAAATCCAATGTTTTTCAAATGACTGAAAATCCTGTGAACAGGTGAACAGTGACTATTCACAGTGTTTCTAATTCACAGCTAAAATGCTTCAAAAAGTAATCATACCTGTTTCATCTTGTGATTCATTCATTATAAAATGACATTTTCTGTTTAGACATGACGCTTAAACTGATGACGCTTTCTGATTAAAGAGTGTAGATTTCCTGTTCACATTGCTCTAGTACAAACTCCAATTTGAGCCGAATTCCAATACCAGTTTCAAGCTGAAACACCAAGAATGCCTATGCCGACACGATGGACATTTGACAGTGACAGCTTTAAATCTCAATGTCTTCCCTCCACAAAATCCACCCCCTTTTACCCCTATGCTAAGCTGGACAGGGAAGGCCAAGGGAAATTTATCCCCATGTAGCAAATGCTGTACTTCTTCCTAAGCACACGTATGCATAACTCATGTAGCTGTCACAAGAGAGCTGGATCAATGATGTCTTCAAGTTTCACATCCCACCAAATACAGAAACAGGGAGGTGGTGCCAACTGCAGGACACTTATCTTGCATTCCTCTCATATTTTCTTCTCTCTTCAGAATGTCAAAATAGCTCTCTGGCTGTATTGCTATTCTTGTCTTTACCCTTTAGATATTACTGGATTGAATTAGTCAAACTGCTCTTTTGTGTGTAAAGTACCATTAGAAGAAATCATTGCTATATTCCAGTTCACCTTAATATTTTTCCTAACTGATTTTGCAGCCCATTAACAACTTTAAAAAAAAAACATGTTACTAAAACTTCTGATTTACACTTAGTTAGAACAAAGAGGATAACAAAAAAAAAATCTAGACTGTCTTAACAAGTTAGCAAAATTTAGTTATGTTCCCCTATAGGAGTTCATACAAAGTAAATTGTCCTGGACTGATGATTTGAAATTCCACTCTCAAAATGGTTCATGAAAAGGAACACCTGCCATGCCTTCCTTTTCAGGACTCAAAGCAAAGAACAGAAATTGAGCAAAGTTCTCATCTCATTTGTAAACCCATCAATTTCAGATGTTAATAAATAACCAACAAAAGCAAACATTTTATGATTTTATAATCATAGAATCATAGAATGGTTTGGGTTGGAAAGGACCTTAAGATCACCTAGTTCCAACCCCCCTACCATGGGCAGGGACACCACACACTAAAACATGTCGCCGAAGACTCCATCCAACCTTGCCTTGAACGCTGCCAGGGATGGAGCATTTAACACTTCTTTGGGCAACCCATTCCAGTGTCTCACCACCCTCACTGTAAAGAACTTCTTCCTTATATGCAACTTGAACTTCCCTTGTTTAAGTTTAAACCCATTACCCTTGTCCTATCACTACAGTCCCTGATGACGAGTCCCTCCCCAGCATCCTTGTAGGCCCGCTTCAGATACTGGAAGGCTGCTATGAGGTCTCCATGCAGCCTTCTCTTCTCCAGGCTGAACAGCCCCAACTCTCTCAGCCTGTCTTCATACGGGAGGTGCTCCAGCCCTCTTATCATCCTCGTGGCCCTCCTCTGGACTCGCTCCAACAGCTCCATGTCCTTTTTATGTTGAGGACACCAGAACTGTACACAATATTCCAAGTGAGGTCTCACAAGAGCAGAGTAGAGGGGCAGGATCACCTCCTTCAACCTGCTGGTCATGCTTCAAGCTCCAGCTTTTCTTCTCTCCCAAGCCCGTTTTCTCCCCCATCAGAAAAAACAAAACAAAACAAAACAAAACCAAAACACCCAAACCCAGTTGGCAGCTTATCTTAATGTCTTTTTTTTTATTTTTTCCCCGCAAATCATGGGTAGACTTCAGTTATGACTGTTTGGGGAATTCCCTGAACCAAGGGAAGGCTTACTGGTTTTACAGCTTTTACGCTCTAGGTCACTGAATTAAGGTCAGCTCTAGTCAGCAACCACTGGATGTTTCTGTCATGTAGTAGCTATTTAAAGTCCTTGGTTGTGTCATTTCAGTCTTCTGAAGCTCCAGATTCACAGAGCACAGAAGAACAGTACCATTCAAAATGTCCTATGGGATATCACCTGCTTCCATGTCCCAGGCCAGGTGGCAACAGCTCTCCCCTAAGTCCGGAGTCATATCTGCTAGGCCTATGTAAATATCTCAAACGGCACCAGATGCCTATATTTAAGCAACAGAAATAAGTACAAGCCAGTAATCTCCAGAGGCTCAAACCTTGCATAGATAAGAAGAATTAAAATGCTCATTCTCCTGAAGACCTCCTTTGGCTTTAGGCTGATGTACATGAGAAGGCCAGAAGAAAGCAGAAGTGGTGTCCACTCATTTCTGTCAATGTGGAGCTGTTCTCCTAATAAACCTTCTAGAGGTAGATTTAGACCAGATGAAAAATCTCCTGGAACAAACTTACCCAGTGGAAAAGCGTGGCACTTCATGGACAGTAGTATGTCAGTGCATCAATTAAGAATCCCTGTTAGTCCAAGGGAACTTCAAGGGAATCTCAAATTAACATACAGATAATATCTGAAAGAAATGGCAACTTACTGTCTGAAATACCACTGTGCATGATGAAATCTGAACTAATTACAACAATTTTTAAAGCCTTGTACAATTTTCAGAAAATTAACTGATTTTAAGAAAAGCTCTACAGAATATAATCAGAAAAAAAAAATCGTTATGCTATTGGGACATGGGGGATGTTTGTAGTTTTTGGCAGGGTTTTTTCCTTTTGGCTGGGTGGGGGAGAGGAGGGTTGTTTTGTTGTTGTTGTTTTTAGTATTACCAGAATTATACAGGATGTTCATACAAAAATTGCAGACAGACCACAGATTCTTATCAGAGATGTCCAGTGGATTTCAGCTACTCAAGGGAATATTAGTTAATTTTTAAATTCTTACTATTAATTATTTCAGAAAATATTTGTTTTGTAAATTAGCATCAGTCAGAAGTACTTCACGAAAAAGAAGTGTTACAAAAGAGAGTCACATCTTCTCAGTCAAAAGAATACCAGATTGCTGGAGCTGAAATGTTTTGTTGCTAGGACCTCATTTCTGACATTCTTTTCCAAATTCCCCTGGAGAATTGTCCTGGAGATAGGGTCATGGGAGTCCCCTGAAAGCTGCTCTGTGAACATGACTTTCCTGTTGGTGATGTGAACATCACTTTCATAGAGCAACGCAAATCCAGGGGGCTTCCAGTTAGGTCACAGGAAATATAAAGTTTTTCCTGTTGTTCCATATTTGGGCAAAAATGACATTTAAAGCAACTGTTTCCTCTAAGTACATTCTTTTACAGGAAGCTCTGGCAACAATCAAGGTATTTGCTTACTCAGTGAAAATTTCCAGAATATCACATTATACCACTCAGTTATGCGCAGCTTAAAGCAGATAACTGGTTTGTGAAAACTAAAGGTGTTATCATTAAAATATAAAGCCTCCCACCAGCATTATCTACTAGCAGGTCTAATTCCACAGACTGCCAGATACTGCTTAGCCTCCAGCAAGCAGAGAACACTGTATTTACCAAGTTAGTATTGGTCCAGTAGGTTTTGTATCCTTTTCCTATTCAAGAACTCTACTTTCAGTTATATTTTCAAAGAAGTGACAACAATTCCAGGTGCCAGTAGGATCCTCTGGTGTTACAATCACTGGTGGTACCAACAGCTAAATTAGATTATGGCAATCACTGCCAATAATCCCCACCTTACTCATCTACTTTGTGAATGGGCAAACTGGATCCAGGCAATACAGGAGAGAAGCTCCCATTCCTCATCATGCCAACTTAAAAAAATCTAAGGAAAATCTGTTGAAGAACCAGCATGGGTGTTACAGAACTTAGCATCCGTCCCATATGCAACTACTCTGGAGCGTACAAAGCAAACTGTTCCTTGTCCTGTACAACGCATATCCAAACACCTTGCCTTCTAACTCGTGTTTTTAGTATAGCTAGCATTAGCTGAAGGGAAACCAAACATCAAATTTCTTTCTCCTTCAGGAAGCAGAGAGATTGCAGGCTCTGAAACAAATCACAGTTTGTTTTTCTTGCTGCCTTCCAGGATGGATCCTCACAACCACATCCAGCACCTGCTAGAGGTACAAGGCTGGATCCAGCAATAACCTGGCAAGATGGAAACGGTGTCATTATAATGGTGACCCGTAACTGCTTCCTCTGCTGGCTGTGTCCAACAATGCCAGGGGCACAGGCAGCAGTCTCCTTGCTGTCGTCTCAGTAAACCCATATCTGCAGAGCTTAACTGCAGGGCTTTCTAGAAATGCCTCAGAGCTTCTCCCGCCTCTGTGCCATCAGCGCTCATCACATATTCCCATTTTCACAAGCACAAGGGTACCCATAATAAGTTCATAGAATCATAGAATGGTTTGGGTTGGAAGGGGCCTTAAGATCATCTAGTTCCAACCCCCTGCCATGGGCAGGGACGCCTCACACCAGACCATGTCACCCAAGGTCCTGTCCAACCTGGCCCTGAACACTGCCAGGGATGGAGCATTCACAACTTCCTTGGGCAACCCATTCCAGTGCCTCACCACCCTCACTGTAAAGAACTTCTTCCTTATATCTAACCTGAACTTCCCCTGTTTAAGTTTAAACCCATTACTCCTTGTCTTATCGCTCCTCTCCCTGACGAAGAGTCCCTCTCCAGCATCCTTGTAGGCCCCCTTCAGATATCGGAAGATATCACAGTATCTGTCGTACAGATATGACTTGGCTGCTATGAGGTCTCCACGCAGCCTTCTCTTCTCCAGGCTGAACAGCCCCAACTTGCTCAGCCTGTCTTCATACAGGAGGTGCTCCAACCCCCTTATCATCCTTGTGACCCTCCTCTGGACTTGCTCCAACAGCTCATGTATGGATGCTCAATGTGGTTGAAAAGCCTTCCCCAAAATGCTCCAAGGAGGCAGGCAAAATGCGATGCTATGCCACAGAAACCAGGCAGAGCCTGAGGGAGAGGCATTGATGTCCATCAGCCCATCAAGCAATGAAGCCCCCCGTGGTCACCCTACACCTTCCAGCGCTTCCCCTGACCCAAGCCAGAGGTAGAACCAGGCTGAGAGGAAACTGCCATGGAGGACTCCCTCCTTCCACCTTCTCACACTCAGCAGCCCTCTCTAAGTATCACCCAGGAACGCAGGAAGAGGTGGCTGCCAAAACCAAAGCAAGCTCTCATGCCCAGAGGCTGGCCCACTGGAGTAAGGACAAACCACAGCAGTGTGGCCACAAGCAAAGCTGCTTTGCTGTGGGACAACCTCTCAGGAGGTGAAGAAGAAAAATATCCCTCTTAATGGCCATGTAACTGCCCTGCTTCCTTGCCCGTGGTTAGCAGGACATGAATGCACAGCTGCTGTTTTAGGCACCAAGCATTATACCCAGTATGGCAGCCTAGACATGGCGGTAACCACCCACAGAGCCAGCCTGTGCACACTGACATGGGCCACAAAGGGCCCAGGACTATCCCTGCAGCTGCAGGGCCATCAACCTGATGGAGAGGACACCTCTTTGCCACGCTGTCCACAGCCATGGCTAGGTCTTCCCTTTAATAACCATTACTCGGCTGGCCCCTGCAAGACCCTGTTATAGAGGGGTGTGCAATGAAAGAGCAAATCTGCAGGGGAGATGCAGCCCTCCAGCACCCCAAACCTCCTCAAAGCAGTTTGTAAACCTGAAGGCAAAAGAGATGCCTCAGGAGGGATGCGCAGGAAGCCAGTGAAGCCTTTTTGCAAATATTTACAGCAAGTCCATGAGGAGTGCTTTCCCTTCCGCTAGCTGATAAACATGAACATGAACATAAACAAATAAATTTAAAAGTAACAACTTTAAAACAATACAGCACTGGGCTTCTTCCTCAGCCATCCTTGCCTAGACTAAATAAACGGAGAGGCGAAACCCTCTTAGTTGGGATGATGCACCAAAGAATGTGAGAAAAGCACAAGAAGATAAACTGGACGTCTAGGTTTGAACACCCTCCTGCAGTGTGATTCACCACCAATGGAAAAGGTTGTGTGCACATTGCAGGCAACACCATCACTCTGAGCTCAATATTGCCCAGGAGGCCTCCTGCCTCCACGTCACACACGCTGCACGAAGAGTATTCATTTGCTCCTTCTTAGTCCTCTGCTCCCCATCACCAGTTCCTTACCCTTCAGCCCTCCCCGAGCCTGATTTTGCATGGCTTAGGAAATGACGTAGCTTTATGTGGGTATGTAGTACCTACAGCAAGGACTCTGCATGCGCACTGGCAGCCATTCCTCAGGTTGCTCCCTGAAGCTGTACTTGCATGGCATGAACATCCCCAAGGCACAACCCCATCTGCCAAGAGGTGATGCAGCATCCTGTTAATGAGAAGATTTGCCCCTACGTGTCAAATGCTGAAGCTTTTGCCAGGAAACCTTAAGGGAAGTCCCCACTGACCTCCATGGCATATTGCAGGTGTATATGACTTGTCATTAAAATCCTTCCAGGATGACTCTGGTCAGACAGATTATTTAAAGACTACCAAATTTTACTAGACTTTATGCAATTTTTATTGCATGAATTTATCAGAAATGTCTAAATGATTTCCCAATTAAAACAATACTCATATCATATGAAGTTGTCTTTTCTTCTAAAAGGAACCTCAACCTTTTCAAAAATTCTGACAATTAAATAATGAACTAATAATGATTACTATAAGCAATTTTACTTACTTAATACACTATTTATACTTCACAACACTAGATAGGAGGTTAGGTCACTTAGCTCCTCAGTAACACTGGAAAGATTAGGCAGGTGATAGCCTCACTGTGGCCAGCAGACTCAACAAAATAAGATTGTCAATGAGCAATTAATTGGTACATTTTAAGAACCTTATGGTATTCTGGAAACAGCAGTAGTAACCACAGCAGTTCAACATCCTTGCCCAACACAGGATTTAAAAAGCACGTAGCATGTTTAGTCTACTTAACAGCCAGCCAAAATATACACAAAATTTCATTTTATAAACCCATTTTTTTTCCCCACAGATCTCAAAGCTCTTCCAAACAGGTTCATCCTATGACAATACCACTGCTACAGTAAAAAAGCTGCATTTAATTGCTCTAGTGAAAGATTTCAGCCAGTTGTTGCACGCAGCCAGTTCTAAAAACTGCAGCATCACAGGAAGGCTTACAATTGGAAGTGTATTACATAAAATGAAATCTGTTCTAGGAATATTTGTATTATAACCCTACCACAATTTATGGACCAGAAGTTTACCCTATGCATTTTTCTCAAATATTTTAACAAATCACTAGTCAATAATCTACCTGGGCATCTTCTCTTAAGTTCCAAGTTACAACCTCAGTTCACTTAAACTAATAATTTTTGCAACAAATTGTCAGTCATTTATCTGTTTGGACTGCTAAAAAGCCATAAGGTGAAGCATTGCTTTCTCTGCTCCTTATTAACAGGCCACTGATTTCTGTCTGCAATTGATGGAATGCCATTGACTATGACCTGCTTTCTCTTCAGGACACACCACTATCTTTTCCCCTAAAGACTGTACACCACAGAAGCACCTCACTCAGTTCTAGTTCCATTTCAAAAGACATTACTCCATATTACTCTGTTCAAGAGTCCCAACTTGTAAGAGATATATCTTAAATACATAGCTCATGGTTTTACAAAAGCCCTTGCTCTGTAAAGAAGTGAAGACTCAACTACTGCTCAGAAGTACAAAGACCACCAACTAAAGGCCAAAAAACTCATTTTTTCTTTCCTCTTTATTCCTCTCTGAGAAACATCAGCTAAGTGGTAATACTCAGTGGCTTGTCCAAGTGATGTTGCCCTTTAAGAAATGGCCTAAAGATAAGAAAACAGAGTGGAAAAAAATACCAAACCAGACTACAATCCTCAAACTACCTGGAAAGTTCAGCAACCTGACAGATAATTGAGAAGGAACCATCAAATCATTGTTTTAGTTCATAAATCCATTTTGCAAGAACTTTACACTGCCCCACAGCCGAGGTATCTGGAGCAAGGTAGTGGCTCTAGATCCTGCACAGGCAATACCAGAAATAGGGAAATAATCTCCCTCAGTGCACAACAGCCTTTCTCTTTCACACACTTGGACACCCGTTGTCTACAATGGTTTATGATTCCCTTCTACCTCACTTCCACAAAAATGAAGATGAGCTTTACCACAGCCTAATTTATGGACTGCAACACTATGAGAACTAGGAGTTACAGAGAGGACTCCATGTCTTCTGCTACCTGATGGGCAGCATGATCACCACACTGGGATGTAAAAGCTAGCAATGACTTGTATGACTTGCAAGAATTGTGCATTAGGCTTATAGGGAGTGAATGGATTGGATCCCTTTCAGGATGTTGCTGTAATCCTCATTCATCCTGTGAATATCAAACTTAGATGGGAAGGAAGCAGGACTTAGGTGCAAATTATATGTTCTAAATCTCACACTTTGTCCCATTAAATCCACACTAGAGGTGGTTACACCTCATGTTGAATTCAGTTCTTAGTTAAGAGCCCTGTGCTACAAAGGATTTCAGAGAAAGGCAACGCAAGTCATCAGTGTAGCTTTTATTGCTATGAAGTCCTGGAGCCTTAATCCTCTAATTTGCTCTGAATTCAACCCTTTTATAAACACACCAGAATATTCATGCTGGCAGAAACTATAATGTCAGCTTTTCCTATACAAATCAGCAATTTAGTCCAGAAAACATTTTCACTTAGAATTGGATTGTGACATTCTACATGTATGTTCCACTGCAAATAAGCGTGTCTATTAAAGAGCAATTTGTCTCAAAATCAGTAACTCAAGAATAACGAAGGGTGATTATCAAACAGTTTAGTTTTTTTCTTTTTCAGCTGTGGAACTCCCTTTTAGTGATGTGGCTAGTTAATGGAATTCTTTTGGCATTTTTAAAACCTAGTCACAAGGAAAGATCAGTACTACCCACATGTACTCCGATTTACTTGTCTGGCCCAAATGAAAAACAGACACAATTTTCTCAAACCCATATTTTTCAAATTTGACATTGAAAATCCAGTTTTAATAAAAATTTAAATGTTGGAACGTTACAGCAAAATAGCAACAGGAAATATTATTTTAGTGTGCAACATTCGCCAGACGCAAAAGGAAACAAACTTGTCAGTCCTCTCTTTCTTTTATGTTTCTTTGTTGACTAGACAGGAAGCTGACAAAAATTGATTTTTTTCCTCTTGTAAAGCATACAATGTAATTTTTATTGTACCACTTCAGTTGCTGACTGCATTTGGTAAATAAAAACATACTTCATGAGCATCCAGGGAAGCATTTAATAGCTGACAGTTTACAAAAATGCCTTACTAATTAAGTACAAAAAGAAAAGTAAATAGCTTTCATTGCAGAAACGGAAATAACGTGATTTAGAAGAGAAGCTGAAAATCCATTCTTTTATATGACAACTTCCTGAGTGATGGAAAAGCTATAGCTGAGTAAAATTAAACATTTGCCTAACCTGCATTCCACATGTAGAGGTCAGCAGAAGTGCAAACATTGATGAACATTGAGATATAGCTGTAAATATTTTGTGAGGAGTTTATTTAAAAACAGTAAGAAGCAGCCAGATAATGTTCAGCTGTAAGATTTCTTACAGTTACTACTAACAAGCAAGCAGACAAAAAGAGCTTTCAAAATCCTTGCTTGCTATTTAGAATTAAAACCAGTAAGCTCACCCATCCAGCTCAATATTAAAGATCTCATTCCTTGTCAAAGAAATTTAGAATTTTTTTCTGAAATCAATAAGCATGGGTTACTAAAGAGGGCTGCGTATCAATTTCAGAGCCCTTCCAAAAAAAAGTTCTGTCAATAAGAGGCTCAAGGCACCCAAAGGGCAAGATGAAGGACACAGCAAAGGCCAAGAATTCATCAAAAGCCATTCCTTCTGCAACTCACTGAAAGGTGGGTTCACAACAGGCAAAGCCACGGAACCCAGTCCTGGTGGTACCTGCTTTTGTCCTCTCCCTTCTACAGCCCTAGCTCTGCTTTTGTGCTGCCACTAGCACACATCAAACCCATCCTGAGATTAACCTACATAAAGACTAAATACAGTGATTTCCCTCCCTCCTCTCCCAGTTTTTTTTAATGGCCCATTTTAGCTTACCTTCATGCTGGGGTAAATTAAAAAAAAATGCTACCACAATGGAGGGCAAAACAATGCAAAGACGACCACAGGTGGTTGAACTGTCCAGGAACAGCCTGATGGGGGTTCAGATTGACATAGCCTTCATAAGTACTTTAACTAGCGAAGGCACTTATCATTTTTTTGGGCACTGAGATAAATGATATACTTACAAGCTACTGCATGCTATTGTGACAGAAAGAGATGGAGATCCCCAGACTTTACCTTTAAAATTAAATATCACTGATCATCTTCTCCAATAGTGTAACTTCCACTTACTAACAAAGATACTTCAGTTTGTGTTGGTATTATGAAAGGACATTCAAAGTATCCCTAAAGTTGTGCTGATCTAAATTCTTCTTGAATAAATTTGATAGTTACTTTCCATTTTCTGTACTTGTATGACTTCTGTTTAATAACCCCATTCTAAATAGAATCATAGAATTATATAAGTTTGTTAAGATATTGTCTTCTTTTTTTTCAAAATAGGTTGACCAACTTCACATCATTATGGATATTAGCTGAATGCCCAATAACAGTTAATTGTAATGTGACTGCAAGCTTAGCCAGGCTTCTAATTTGTCAAGAATGATCACACATTGTGGCACTACTAACATGGCCTCATGCCATAATTCTCAAATTTCAGGGAACTCAGATTTTGAAAAGGAATTTCCCAAGTCTCCTTCCTAAAGCCTTCCCAGCTGTGAACTCCTCTGGCAGACATGTCATCCAGAGTACATCTAGCACTACACACAGTATGTAATTTTGCTGAAGAGATTTAAAATTTCTGATTACCTTGCATCCTTAAGTATGCGTCCTTGCGATGTGCAGTATGTTCCTAAGACTAACATACAAACATAAATCCAATAAAATTATCCTCAGGTAATGAAAATTTACCTCAAGTCATGTACAAAATAAATGTGAAGACTCACACAGTCCTAACTGACAAGGACTTTGCTGGAGTTAAAGCTGTTTGTGTACTATAAATTAGCCTAGCTCGTTCAGAACATTCTGAGTAGATTCATGAATGAAAAAAATGTTCAGCTTAACAATTTCACTACACCAAGAAATGCAAATATTGCAATTTTGAGTAATAAGTGCCCTCAAAAAAACAGGAATAAAAGTGATAAATGTAAGCAAAACCACCCAAAGTCACATCACGAGACTGCTTTTCAATGCCAGCACATCTGCAAGAGTCATATTAAAACTCAAAGTTCAGAACATGTCATTCTCATGGCAACATCCTTAATGCACCAGATGTATTCCCAAATCGCTCCCTAGAACAGACCACACTTTTAACCACACATCTAAATAACACTTTTTCAAAGACCTCATATTTACGCTGCGTGAAAAGTTACAGAAAACTGAAGTCATTAAAATCACTACATCTACTTATCACAAGTGTCTCGTTAACCAAAAGGGCACCAATGCTGCCTATACATAACCTTAAACTCATTACTACTGCCTTAAAGATGTGTTGCAAGCATTCATGACTACCGGGGATCCTTTCATTTCTGGCATTGTTTTTTAGACAGGCGTTATGTGAGTTTATGGATATCTTCAAGTTCTGTTTGGGTTTGTTTTGGGTTTTCTGTAACTGAAAAAGTGTCATCCCCTCAACTGTCTCCTAGATCAGAAATCTGCAACCTAAAGATCAAAACCAGTAGATAAATTTAAAAGAAACTGAAGGATAATTATTAAAAAAACATTCTTTTAAGCCAAACTCACACTTGCTTAGGGCCCAGCTCACATTTCTTGCACAGGGATAACAGTAACTTGGATTTGCTCCTGGACCATTTTTTAGTTGACATAATTCAGAAGTTGAAACAGGAAAAAAAAAGTCAAATATTAAATAATTCAAGCTTTTAGGGCAGATTCAGTCTGTTTGATAGTTGCCATTAACATATTTTAACCAGACTTAATGTAAGCAAAAGTTTTATAACGGAACTAGTCCCTTAATTCACTGGTGCTTGCTTTAAAGGAAATATTTATTTATGTTACATTTTTACAATATTTATTGTTCCCTGTCTTTAACAGTTTATTTGATCTTCAAGTAAAGTAATTTGGCTTTGAAAAGTACCCTATTAAGACAAAGATAAAACATTTCATCAAAGTCTATATATATATATCATATAGACTTTTTATATATATATTGATAGACTTTATATATATATAGACTTTCATCAAAGTCTATATATAGCGCTACAAAGAAACAGAAGTTACTTTATATAAAAGGATTTTAATAATTAAGCTGTGGAACTTTCAGCAGTTCTCAGTCATCAGAAACGGAAGAGTTTGCATCCCTGTTGTCACACATGAACAAAACTATAAGCATCACACTAGGCTGGCACCACCCAGAACACTCAAATTGGAGAAAACAAAGTAGAAAAAAGTACTGAGATGTGGGATTAGGAGTTCTAGTTGACAAATACAGCAGCACAAAGAACAGCAGCAGGTTGCCCCAAGTGTGAGAAGGAGAACCTGCAGGCATCTCCACATGAACAAAGTTAAGGTCACACATTGCAATCTTATTCTATCTGGCTTTCCTTTCAATTCCAACTTAAAAACAAACAAACAAACAAACAAACAAAAAACCTAATTTCTAATCAACAGACTTCAACAGAATTCAGCATCCAAGCATCTTTCGTCACACACACACTCCTGCCACAGCATCTCCCAGAAGGAACATACCCCACAGTGATTTATAAAGTGTACGCAGCAGCAGAACGGCTATGAAGATGGATACTGTTTGCCAAAACAGAAAATGCACCCAGACTGAAGAGACAGCTGTTTTCTTTCTTTGATATGCACCCATAGTATCTGACTCTTTCCTACAATTCTTTCAAAAAAAGAGACAAAAGTGATGTCAAATAGGCCATGTGAGTCAAAAGGCCTTCAAGAGGTTCTGAACATCCAACAAGTTTTGAGCAACTGAGAATATTGATGGAGGGGAGCAACACTTGCAGCATCCAAGTTTAAAAAATAAAAGTCATGAGAAACATTACTGGAGAAGAGAAAAACACCTGCAAAGCTTACTTTAGCAACAGCATTAATATTAGTATTAGTACTTCCTCTGTGGAGATCAAAATAAGCTTCAAAATCTTCAAACTTGCAAAGCACTAAGCAAATTCAAACCATTGCAGCAGGTTCTTCCAATAGTGTCACACTCATCACATCACCTAAAAATATGACCAGAAACTTTGGAGTGCCTGGTGGTTTTGAAAAATCTTGTTACTCATTTAGATTTGGCTATAGGAGTATAACTTTGGGCACCCATTTATTTAGTAAGTATGATTAGATTTTGTCTAATTTTCCAGTCAGAGAGCTTTAAGAATTGAAGAGGCCTCCAACTGGCCAAAATAAAACAAGACCACCATGAATTCTCCAACCTCCAGTGTAGGATCCTGTCTTTATCGTTATTTATTCCTAACGTATATGCATCCCGCATATCAGCGATATTCCCCATGTGTGAAAAATGTTACATTCTCACTTAAAACCAGCATGTTATGAAGCCACCTCATGTCTGTGCACTTGGCAGACTTTCTGAAAACAGCCAAAATATCACAACCAAAGTTAACTGTTGCTTGGGTAAAGACAGCTATTTTAACTGCAAAAAAACCAATCTGTTTTTAGCTCAGAAGCAGGTCATCACAGAATGTATTAAACAGTCTTCTTGAAATGTCCACATATCAGAAATATGAATGCTTTTACACTACTCAAATCAAGGCCTGATGTAACAGTAATTCATATCACTTTTTAGATCACGGAACCACCGTTTCATCACTTGGAAAAACTCTACACAAAAATAGCATCTGTGGGAAGATGAAAACATTAGGCAATCAGTACCACAGAAGATTCTGCTATACTCATTAGGACAGCTACCTTCTTCCTTTGGTCTTATTTTTCACATCCTTCCTTCCTCTTAGATGACTATGTGTCACCATTTTGTAAAGAAGAAAGCATCTGACTTTTATCTTTGCAAAACCTCAACTGTATTATTTCCAGAATTTTTAAATCATTGTGGAAGAGTAATGGAATGTAAAAAAATTATAGGTCTTGCAATATTTCATCCTTATCCAGAAAAAGGCATGTTCCGTTAACAAAAAAACAAAAAAACAAAAAAAAAACCCCACAAAAAAAACCAACAAAAACAAAAAAAACCCAACAAAAACCAAATTAAATACCTGAAATAAACAAAAACCATTTTGTTTTCTCTTAACAATGGTGACTAATTTCAAATACTGCACGAAAGCATTCTTTCTAACGTATAAGTCAGAAGGAACCTTCATTTACATACTTTTCTTCCCTTGTAAACTCTTTTGGTCTTTTCTATTTTGAGTGCTACTTCTAATATGTATACAACTTGTCCTGAAACATCTTAAATACCTAAATCACAAGCAAACTTCAAACACACTTTAATAAACAAGTGTAGGGGCACAAAAAGCTTTTGATTATTCATGACGAGAAGACACTGCTGGCAGTAAAAGGTTGACCTAAAGGTACTGATGGCAGCGAAAAAGCTCAAGGACAAACCAAACTGGTCTCCGGTTCCTCAACATGAGGAAGAACTTCTTTACGCTAAGGGTGGCAGAGCACTGGAACAGCACTGCCCAAGGAGGTTGTGGAATCTTCCTCTCTGGAGACATTCAAAACCTGCCTGGACACATTCCTGTGTAACTTGCTTTAGGTGGCCCTGCCTTGGCAAGGGGGGTTGGACTAGATGATCTTCACAGGTCAACTGTAACCCTAATGACTCTGTGACTCTGTAAAATGCTCAAATTCTTATTTTCTGAAGAATCCTTAGGTTGGCTTCTTTTTCACACTCTGAAAAACGCCAACAGACACATTGCCAGCTCACATCCTAACATTGCTCTTGGCAATTTGTGGTGTGCCCTGACTAAGCATGTCCTGTATTTCACACTAAGACAAGTCCCTGGAGACTTTATTTTACTTTATAGCTTAGTGGTACAGTAACACAAAAGATTTGTTACACCTTGTAAAGCCATGCAGCACCATTAACATTTGGTTGCCGATCTACTCTGCCAATTCACATTCTTTAACTGTATACCCACTTGGATAACCATGACGTAGCAAGAGCTGGTCTAGCAATGCAAATGCAAGACCAGTAACCTGAATTATGCATGGGGAATTCATGAGCCTGCTACTTAGTTTTTTACTGCATGACCATTCTTAAAGCAAAGTAACTTGTGGTATGGATTATAATGTATAAACATATCTCATAGATGTGATTTATGTCAGTGGATTAGTTGCACAATCATAAGATTTCAGACAACAGAGGTGCCATATCATAAATCCCAGTTTCAAAAACTGCTTTTGAAAATAAGAAGTGGAGGAAAATACTTATGTGGAAACTATTCGGGGGGGGGGGGGGGGAGGGAAGTTTCACCTGTATCTTTCAAAAAAAATGGCTAGAAATTTCTGAGATGACTCCCAGAAGTGACAGGCACTCACAATAATGTAGAATAGAAATGTATACAACACAAGTACCACACTTTCAGAACAGGAATCCCTATTTCCTACATCAGGAGCAGATGTAGGAAAGACCTTTTCAGCTAACAGACTGTTTCTGCAACTGCAACCAACCAGTTACTGTGCCTCTTTCCAGTAAGGGGATTTCTTTAAATCCAGCTCTGGAACAGATGATGCTGTCTTTTGCTGTGCAAACCCACCTGAATGGACAAACTGTGACCATGGGACCTCCTTCCTAAACATCTGAAACAGATACTAGGTGCAGTTCATTTTCTCTCTCTGACATGGTCTGTACTAAGAGTTACTAACAACTTTGTTTTCTCCCTGTCTGTGATAACACTAAGTGCATTAGTGATTGGTTATGACAATCCTGACTTCTTTGTATTTGGTTGACACTCTAATGGGATCCGCAATCATATCTGCATTGGGTGATGCAGATCGATGCTATGCAGCGTCTTGTCGAGATTAGGATATGGGTTAGATCCAACCTGAGGATGCTTAATTCTGAAAAGAAACTTGATGCTTGAGAGGTGGGGGAAGCTAGCTGGAAGAGACTGTACAAATAGCATCACCTCTATAACCCCTCAATGTATGAAAGCTAAAGTGAAAGAGTGGGGAAATGTATCCTTTACAGACTACACCAGTTTTCTGGAGACTAATAAAACTTTCAGGCACTAAAGCATTCCCATGGTTTAAAAACAACAATAAAAGGACCAAAAAACCCCATTTTCAGTTGTCTCAGTACAGCTCCAATTCTCAGTGTAGCTTTTCCTAAAGTTAGAGCATTTATAATCTTTCTCATATCTAAGGGGAGAATAACTGCCATTACTTCTTCCTTTTTTAGTAGGATCTCGATCATTTTCGTGACACAAAAACGTCTCAAGACCTCTACTCTTCTGCCAGTGTAGGTTCACACCAATGAACATGCGAAGTTTTAAGAATAGGGAAAAGGGTTTCATAGAGAAATCGGGAGAAATTAATAAACTAGTCTTGTGTCTTTGCGCATTCGTGCACTGCATATACGCTCCATTTTATCCCTCTCCAATTGTGCACCCTATGTTCGATAAACTCCTGAATGGTTTGAGATTCATCCCAAGAGGGAAGGAAGAGCAGAAGAAGCCACTGAGACTGCCCCAACAGTTCCTTCCCCAGGTAGGCTTTTGCAGGAGCAACACTTCAAACTACAGCATCTTCTCAGACAAAACATAGTTTGGTCTTCAAGATTAGCCACATTTAAAATGGAAGATGTAGTAAATTAATTTCAAATGACTACCAAGTAAAGCAAAGGTACCCCTTGAGAGAAATATGATGAGGCATAAAACGCAGAGTAAGAATAACTTAGAACAGCAGCTTCACACATACTTAAGGAGAGTCATATGTAGGTCTAATAAAGGATTATCAGGATTATCAAATTCAATCCGCTTATTCTAAACTAATGGTGGCACTATGTTAGCCATTTGGGCATCAAATATCTTATTTCATTTATAATAACTCCTAGAAGTGCATATCCAAACAGTAAAATGGCTATAAAAATAAATTTAGTTTACAGGCATTAGCTTCAGAATTCTGGTAAGGTACTTTCAGGATTTAGACATGATACTTATAGCATTAGAGAAATGGATTATTACAGAAATGGATTTTCTACAAAGTCTTTGCCTTTACCTAGAAAAAATAACATCTGAGGTTATTTAAACAACTGTTTTTCAGTGACTATGCTGAATACTGTAATATTTCTCATTCCACTTTCACTTCAAAATAGAAGCCTACTCCACTTTGTATTTTCACTTTCAAGCAAAACCAGCTGACTTTTCATGTACTTTCAGTTTTTGAAAATTATTCCCTGGCAATGATTTAATCTCCCCTTCAAACCAAAAGAGATTAGATTACAATTACAAAGCACTGAAAACAGGAAATGTTGTAAACTCTGACACAGTATTAACCATGCTGGTTCAAATGACACTGTGAAATTTTCTTGAAAATGGCTAGTCACCACTTATCTACACAGCTTTTTGACCCCTGATTTCTAGGAGTACTGCGTGAGAGACAGCTTCTTTTAATAGTGAAGTCATCACAAGGCCATATCAATCAAGTAGGGATATTTAGCATACTTCCCAACTGTGGCACACTTGTATTTTATTGAAGGAATTAAACTAACAAATCTAGAAACCAGGCAGGACTGACGGAGAAAAGCAGTAGCAACCAAAGTCCTGAGGAGGCTCTCCGTATGGGAGAATGGAAATTGCTCAAAGTCAGAGGGAAAGTTTTGTTTCTGTGGAAAAGGGGGATGGATTGGAGAGACTGCCAGGACAAGGGTCCATGGTGCCTCAGGAAAGGTGAAGATGGAGTCACTAACTGTAACCCAGGCTAAGTTTTCATCTCTTTTTTTTTATGCTTCTAAGTAATGAAGAAAACCACTACAAAAATAAAATAATTGTTTGCACCTCTCTGTTGAACTGTGCTTGCCTGCCATTCAGAATACCAAAGATCTGTTTTTTTCACTATTACAATTACATACACAAAGTCTAAGCTCTGAAAAGAAATGTCATCTCAAATTACAAAACATGTCACTGTAACAATGCAGTCTTCCTTTTCCTACTAGGGGAAGTATTATCTTTATAACAAATACATCGCTTAAAATAACCACCCAAAATAGTACATCCATGGCTCATGTAATTTAATGTAAGCTGCAGATACGTGCAAGGTCATATGTTAAGTGAATTAAGGAGAACAATATATTGGCTCTGTCTTCTTGCTTAACTGCCTCAATACATATGTTTTGTGTAAACGTAGGCAGTGCTGAGAAGCTGCGCTATGTGGGAGGGCAAGCAAGAGAAGTGAGGAAAGAGCCTTTCAAAAGATGCTGGAGTTTTCTTTGACATTGACTGGCATGTTGGCAACACACATCCCTGGCCCTGAGAAACATTAAAACCCTACTCCTAAACAAGTCCTCACTCAGTTCAGCCAGATTCACTTAAGTTTCTCAAACTGCCTCATAACTCCCATGCACATTCAAGCTCAAAGATGATTAAGAATTCACAGTTATGGACAAAACTAAGAATCTGGGAGAATGGTAAATTTACCTACAAAGAAAGAAAAACATCAGATGGGGGTAAGACCTTTCTGTGAAGTGCTTTTTCAAATCCTCTTGTTTCTTTGGTGGAGGAAAATCTTCGCTAGTGTTTCTTCCTTAATTTTTTTTTTTTTCCACTTTGCTGAAATTTGAAAAAAAATGTAAACCAAGGGTCAGGAGGAAGAGGCAGCTAGGCTCTCCATCTGGTGCACAACCCTAAAAGAAGAGCTAAAGATCCTCTAAACCTGTTGTGTTTATTTTCACTCAGTTCCAAGTGCACTTAAACAAAGCCATTTTTCTTGTAACAATCTTCCATGGCTTCCTTCTTTAAACAAAAAAAAAAAAAAAGAATTTTTGAAAAGGACTTCTCTCTTGCATCCTACAAAAGGGGGGATGGGGAGCAAAAAACCACGTGACTATGGCATGTGAATAGGTTTGATTAGTTTTCCAGGTGTTCACTGATGCACACTGAAACCAAGTTTACTTGCCAGTGTTTGAGACAACTACAGGACATCTCGTATTGCTTAGCAGTCCTTCCTCTGAAGCAAAATAAATTTCTCTGAGGGTATCTTGTAGCTCAGGGTCTACACACTGAATTTTTGCTCGTGTATATTAGCAGTTAAGTGCCATGTTTCTTTAAGTTAAAAACCTAGAAAATAGTATCTGAAAAGGGAACCCAAGAAGCTACTACACTTGCAGTCTCAAGGAAGGGATCAACTACACCTGCTCCTCATAGTGCTTGTCTGGACTTTCTTTAAACTTATCAATTTAATAACCAACCCAAATCCTTTCCTAGCAATTTAACGATTCTTTTCTTACCTGCAGGACAGAGAGAGTTTATTCTCACCCTCTCCTCAGCAACTTTTTATATTACTCAAGACCTGTGCTTTTTCTCTTTCCTCTCATTTCAGAGGAGCAATGCCCATCCTTTTTTCGAGACAGGATACACAAGCCTCCCATGGAGGACTGTATGCTACTGTCTCCCTCCATCATTTGGGCGGGCATTTGCACATGACGTCTGCATCATGAAGTAGATGAGACACATTAAAATCATTACTGAATTCGTTGTTATCTGCTGCTTCACCACTTGTACCACTTGTTAACTGTGGTACAGAGCCAATGAACTGATTTAACACGGCTGGTGCCAGCATGAGCTGTGTGGGTGTTTATTTACATGGGTGCCTCCACTCTGTTTAGTCGGCCACGGATCTTTTTTGGGACTTGAGAAAAACTGATTAGTCTGTATCAAGTTGCTGGGTATTCCTTTCCCACCTTGTAAAAAAAACCAAACATAAGCAAGTATTACAGCCGCTCTGTCCATACTCCTACCTCAATTAGCTTCTTAAAGGTAACTGCTAGTGACTGTAATATTGCAACAGCCTACTCGCCAAAGGTAAAGCCGAGTCTATCTCAGTCAATCTGTCAATCACTGCTACCAAAAGGAGTCATCTTATTCCTTTAAAAAAAAAAAAAAAAAAGACTATTTACAATGAATAATTCTTTTTTTTTTCTATTTTTTTTTTTTTTTAACGGGGTAGTGAGCTGAACTGGCTCAGAGTAGGACAAACATTTGAAGCAAGAAGAGAAGTAACAAGAGTACAGTGCTTGGGGTAAGAAGATAGAGCTGGGTCAGGTGTAACATACAACTACACCTCAGTAGTTCTTACAGCCTGGAAGACTTCAGTCCATGGGATAATGCTGTAGGTCCACCAGCACTCGACGTTAGCACAGTCACCAAAAGTAGACCTCTCACCAACCCCCTCCTACCAGCACACAATGGACTGGGTTGGTAAAATTCATTTTTCAAAAACTAACATAGCAAAGGATTTTTAAAACATCAAAATTTTTGAGCCAAATCAACTCCCTGCCCTGTTTTACCATGTACCTGGATGAACTCCCATGGCAGCACAAAAAGGGGCAGAGTTCAGGAGTAGGAGTAAGCTCCTGGGAGTGGGCAGGGGCAGGAGAGAGTCTGCCTCGTCTGATGGCTCTGCAGCTTAAAAAAACGCGACTGTGAGCCCTGCCATGAGTCTGAGTCATGAGGGTCAAATGATTTTAAAATATGCATCTAATTTAAGTAGGTTCTAGCCTGCTCCTTCCCCAAGATAGCTCAGATGCCTGATGATGCATGCGTTAACCACCTGAACATATAAGCCTCACTCATCATGAGGTTTTCATCTCCAATTACTAAGGCACAACTTAATGCCTTAGGTTTTCTCTTACTGCCTGCAAGCACAAGAAGTATTCTCTCCTTATTATGCCCCCAGTTCATTTTATCTCATTCTGCCCTTTCCAAGTTTGCGCCTACATACCTGTGGTACTTATTTATAATGGTTCCTAAATAATTTGGCCTTGCTGCCATTTTCTGTGCAATGTGCTCCAACTCATTCCATCTCTTCAGTGAAGCTCTCAATTAGTTTCCTATTATGCTTTCTGTTTTTCCCATTGCGGTTGTATAGTTTATGCTGCTTAAAGGTACAACACTAATTGTTTAGTCTTGTTTCCAACAGGATCCTGCCAAAGCATCCCCGAGTCTACTGAAGAGAACCAACTTCAACCTCATTCTTTCGACCATTTTCTACTTCTTCCCCTTTCAGAAACTACAAAAACTGTAATTCACAATCATCACAACCCATCTTTAAGATCTGAAAATCAGATCTTAAACACCAATACTCCTAAAATACTCCCAAGATGTTTATTCCCTTTTTGGATTAAAAAGTTACTCTGAATTTCCTATTTTCCTATGACAAACCCTACACCAGGCAATTGCTGTATCTTTATGTTAGGGATCATTTTTGTAGGATGTATGTTAATAAACAGGATAGTAAGTAATAAAAACTGTAAGACAAGAACACAGACTAGGAAAATATGCACTCACAAAACCCAGCATTATGAAACTCCACAAAAATTGTGGCATGAATGAAAGAGCATTTTATTGTCTATCCATTCTGATTTCTCTGCCACCCCCACAAATATCCCTGGACAGCAGACACATTATGCTTCTTATTCTAAGGACGTGTATCTAATCCATTACAAGGCATGCTCGGTTCCACAGCACAAGCTGTAGTAAGCTGTTAGGTTAGCACCAAGCCAAACATTAACTCTCCATGAAAAAGAAACTGAGGTGCTGGTGGGGGAAAGGGGATGGATGAGAAATGCTTGCTGCACTACACATTGCACTGGGTAATAACACCTACTTGAAGCATGGGAGGGAAACAACCTGGAAGATGTACCTTGTCTTAGATGTTCTAGCTGCACTTTAGGTCAGGTGTGGAGTTGTTTTGAATTTTCCCTTACCATCTTTCATCCATTTCAGTACAGCACCAAACAAACAGGGTACAGCTACAAGCATCACTTGCAACAAATGCATTATCTGTATTAACCAACTTTCAATTCAAAACATAGCAACAGATATGTTTACTCCAGACTCAGTTTGCCAAAAAAGACCCATTCCTTCGATGTAAGATCAGAGGATGCTGGTTAGTCAAGGAGGCTGTACGATCTCAAAGCTTATTTAGCTTATAAATTCTCAGGCAGTCATCATCATTTGTTCCACAGTAAAGACCATTTAGTGAAGAAAAAAAAACCAGGACCCAATGGGAACTTACTTGCCTGTTTTTGGTTATTGAGATGACTTTCATTGATGTTCCTGGCTTGGTATATTTTTTCCACTGTACACAAAGATGACAAAGGTCATGCAATACAGCATTTAAAATTTCTCATAGAAAATAAATGAACCATGACTCATACGTGGGTACAGCACGTTCTTTACTTTATCCCTAAAGTAAGAGATAGTACCAAGTTTTTGTTTGCAGCTGCACAAATGCAATATGAAAGATACATGTTCCTGAACATATGTTTCTAAACTTCAGAGTGGAACAATTGTGCTGAAACTTTCAAAACTGAGCATACGCAAGGCACTCTGGGAGAACATCAGTAATCCTCAGCCATAAACATCTAGTGACGCACATCTCCAACATGTTGCAATATAGGAGATTAAGACAAAAGCCATCTTCAATTAACAGATCAATGATGGCATCTGACCACTAATCTTCCAAGTAATAGTCACATTTGGTCAGCATAGTGAGGCTGCAAATATTAGGGCTCCCATATGTTATGTCTTCACTTTCCCCTTATGCTCCTGTCTAGGTAGATCCCTGATAATAACAGATTATTTTTTTAAAGCCTCTATAAACAAGAAGTGGGCCTTGGGGAGAAGGAGAGGGGGTGTGAGGCTAAGCCAGCAAAGCAACTGATGAGGGAGAAGTGAGCTGGTGTGAAGGGCTAGCTCTCAAGTGGAAGAGTTTGGGGACAGGAAGGCTTGAGGGACATCTCTGTGTTGCAGAGATGTGCAGAAAGTACATAAAGGCAGAAAAACAATGGAGGGGTTGAACCTGGAGGAAAAAGGCTAGAAGCAGGGTTATGGGACCACCACCACTGCAGTCACCTCTGCCTCCCCCTGCTGTGTCCCCACTGTCAGCTTCCTTCCCACTGCAGCAACAAGATCCTCATTCAGGGAAGAAGGGGACATAACAGAGGCTTATTTCTGACCCCTGATGCGCTCTGTTTGCTGTCAGAAACACGGCAGCCCTTTTGAATAGCAACAGGTTTATTCTGGGCAGACTGGAGCCCCATGCCTTCCACTTGCCTACAGCTAAAGCAACGTAGTGGAGGGAGAGCACAGCACCCAGCACCAAGGGCATCCAGACTCCCAGGTGAGCTCCAACATGGCTGTCAGCCACCTGGGCACAGCTGCTTCCTCTCTAATCTCTGTTTCAAGTGGTTTAGGATAAATTTTTTCACATGTGAAGTGCCCTGTTGTCAAATTTATCGGCCTTTGGGCTTTAGGGGCAATCATGGCCCACCTGATTTTAATGCTCCTGCCTCACTGAACATACTCAGATGCACACAATTTCATTTATTGCACCCTAGATTAAAATCAGTAACTAATATACTAAATTATTAACTCAAGGAAAAAAAAAATCAAGGCAATGACATATCCTACATCTACAGGCTTAGGCAGCTTTCACTTGCTGAAGCAATTTTGTGCTTCACAAATCAAGCTGTATATTTAACCAATTTAGGTTAATATGTATCAGGGAGCACAGCAGAGGCAGGGGGTGGGCATTTTGGGCAACCTTTTAATCAACTCCTGAGCTCGAACTATGCAATCTCCTGCCTTTCAACCCATGCTGATGCTCATCCTGCTGTTCTTGGGCTCACAGAAAGCTGCAGCATTATGAAAGAGCCAAGGGAACAAGGCAGAAACACAAGCTCATTTCTGTTATGTCATGTAAAGTTTTGTTTAGTACAGGCATGAATTAAATTGGCAGATTAATTTAATAGAGCAGAACACAAGAGTGAAATGCACAATGGCATGTGTTCCATTTCTGTGTGACACAGAGCTGCCCCTATTAACTTCAAATTATCTCCTTTTATGGACTCCAAGCTTTTTCTATTCTTCACAACTTTAACTGGATGACGGGTTAAATACTCGGAAAAGCGCAAGAATGTTTTTTTACTGCAGCCAACACAGAGAGGGGAATCGCTGAACTCACTGCTTCCATAAAACAGGAAACTGTATTTTGGGTGCATCTGATTCACACTGCTTCCCACCGTCACCCTTATGCAGCCATGGTTTGGCCCCTGTGTTCCCCCACCACGGAGGGAACAGGGAGCTCTGCCAATGCTTTTGCTTCCAATTTTCCACCTGGTTATTCTAATACAGGCATACTTCATTAAAAGAACCTTCCCCAAATTCATATGCTTATAGTTTGAAGCAGGCTGGTGAGAATTTTATTTTCCAACTGTATTCTCCCTTTCACTTTCCCATAAGCAAAACCAGACTGAAAAACTGCACAGAAGCATCTCCACAGCTTTTCAGAATCAACATATCACTGACCACCAGACGAAAAATCCCACAGGACAAACAAATAGGACAAACACCTCTTTCTGCATCCTTACCAGCAAAAAGTAGAACCAGCGCCCAGTCCAACTTGCTTAGCATAGAAAGTGGATGCTCTCTCCATCTATCACTTTAAAAGGATACTGGGAAGGGAAACGCCTCTCCCTCCCTTGTTTCTACCTTTGATAAAATCAGAAGCAGGGAGAGAGCTGAGAACCCATTCTCTTCATAACACCAGAGCCCAGCACTGGGAGCAAGCAGCATAGAAAGCTCATTAAAGCTCAAGAGTGCATCTACAAAACAAATAGCCAGAGGAAAGCCGCAAAGCCCAGAGCCTACACAAAGGCATCTTCTTTTCTGTCCTCATCTGCTGGAGCCATCTCTCACCCACAAAAGCAACTCTGCAGGCACTATTGTGGCCTGTAAGTTTTAACTTTCCCTGTAATTCTTTCATCTAAATACAAATTGGGGCTCAAACTACAGAGGTGAGGAGGCTCAGTGAAACAAAGAAATCATTTGCACTTAACTCGGACCATTCAGAGCTCAGGCCTCTCCAAGAGTTTTAGAAGCTCTACAAAAGACTTTGTTTATGTGAAATCCCTTGCAGGCCCAAATGTCCTGTTTCTCAATGAAATTAGGCCTGTGCAAGATTAAAATTTTGACCTAAATTTGTAAAAATTTTTAACTGAGCAATGATCTATTTAAATACTGAAACTCATTTATAACTTTCCTTAGAAAAGTGCACTGCACTCTAGTGCTGAGGTGTCACACTATGCCCTTGCGATACACTCTACCAGACACTATACCACTTGGGATTCAAAGTAACAGTTTATGGGAGAGTGATCAATACTTTCTCTGCGTAATTTTTTTTCTTGACTTCCCCCCACAGGCTACGTGGATCCAGCTGAGAGGAGGTAATGGAGGGGAAGGAGGTCGGCAAGTTCTGTCATTCCTGTTGGTATACCTAAACCAAGTGCCTGAAAATGGAAGTTGCTGTTTCAACATCACTTTGACCTATTTTGTATGTCAAATAGCTGGAAATAACTGGAAACATCATTTGCATTTCCTCCTTGTGGCTGACGCTGTTCAAGCAAAACTAACAGGGCTGGCTGCAGCTCCAGCCAGGACAGGGAACCTCTGTCACTGCTCATCTGCAGGACTGCCCAAGGCAAAACTCACAGCTGCCGAGTGAAAATTTGGCCACCCCTCAGTGGCATATCCCATTGCTGGAAAGCTGGACAAACCACCTGGCAAGAGTCCACAGCTGATGGCAGCCAGGAATGAATTTCCACAGATTACAGAGCATCACAATAAATCTCTCCATCTTTTGCAAAAACAAGTGTTTGGCACTTGTTTTATTTTGCCTTCTCTAACATATAAAATCCATTTACAGCACATGTACTTTATTTAAAAAAATTAAAGCCACACAGAATCATTGCACATACAGTCCCTTAAGGGACACCATAATAATAGGAAGACACATTTTAAGATATATGTACTGCAGAAGTCATAATCTAGGCACCTATGTATTTCCTATTAGCTACAATCAAAACTGTTCTACTGTGAAAATTAGACATACCTGCTAACAAACATACGTACTCTCTCTCGCGGCAGGGACCCACGTGACTTCAGAAGACATAAAGCCTGGCCCTCAGCTCACACGTACAAGCACAGGCATCTCTATTGCTATGAAATTATGAATGGAAAATCAGAAGCAAAGGAGCTAAAGGCAGAGCTAATAACACAGATGTACATTAGCAGTTTGAGTCTAAGAATGTAAACTTATTTAGGGTGAAAACAAGATTGGCATTATATTGGCATTACTTCATTTTGCTTAATCTGTATATCTAATTCTCCACATAAAGCTTGACTTTGTGCTAAATAAGAAATGCCTTTACACTCCACCAGCAGGCTCTGTCCGTTCTACAAAAAGCGAACATCCACTTATTTCATCTAAAGGTCAAAAGTGAAATGCCTTGGGGATATCCCATGCAACCTTAAAATAAAAGTCGCATTCCTAAACCCCGAACTATCTAGAATGCAACACAATGTCATTATTATTCCTTTGAAAATGTAAAACAATTACTCACTTATATTAAAAGAAAAACTCTTTAAAAGAAAAGGTCCTAAATCCCAATGAAATACCAACGGTGAGAATTTTAAATCTTGCTGTTCAAAAAGCACAACTCTTTTTCCTTGCAGTTTTATGCATTACGGAAGTCATGACACCCATAAATGTTTAAAAGACATGTGGTGTAATTCTAATATTTGTTCACTTTGAATTAGAAGAAAACAGTTCTTATTTAAGCACCAACAGTAGCCAAAGCAGCTATCCCAACCAAACTTTTCAGTCATTCTTACTGAACTGTATGTTTACTCCATGATACCTACCTGCAATTATTCATCAATATTTAATGATCCCAATTAGCAGAATCAGAACACAGAACTCAAGTGGAGCATGAACTTTTGGCTGTTAGGTTTCTTCTGGTTTCCTTCTTCATCTCTTAATCTTTGCACAGCCCTAACTCCAATGTTCAAGACCTAAACTGAAACTCTCTGAAACCATAGGGAGCTTTCTAGTCTTCATAAGCTTTGAAATTATTGCATGTACAAGCTATAAAACACCTGCTATAATATTATACTCAACCCTAGTAATTTCTCCCTTCTACTGTATTTCCACTCAGCCTGTTAGTAGATTGAAAACAACATATTTCTTTCTGTCCTAAGGGCTATATAAAATTACATCACGATGCTTATTCAGCTTTGCAGTGTCAAATTACTTTATTCAAGAAAGGCATATAATGACCTTTTTGGACAACTAAGACTTTTTTCTTTTTTACTACTTTAAACAGATCATTAGAAAAATCTCATAATATACTTTGTGTGTTTAATACATCTATAATGCACACCAGCTTTACAATTACTTTCGAGGTGCTCGCTGCCAGCAGCAGACAGCTGGGACTACCTGTTACCACTAGTGCATATAAGGCACTATATGCAGAAGGACATGACTTGTAGCAGTGCCAATGCTGATCTTCAGAAAGATACTCTCTAAGGGAAAATGTGCTTAGGAGAAGTTCAAGTTTTACACATTTAAAAGTAATATACAATTTTTTATTACCACAGATAATTCGAAACAGGTTGCAAAAACCTCTGTCTACATAAAAACTAAAAACAACTGTGTTGCCGTTTTACCATTGCTTCAGCTGAATTCATAGATTTTATCATTCTCCAGTTGTTTCAACAAAGCTTTTAGGTAGTTTTAAAAGCTTCATATTCATGAGATAGAAAGCAGGTTTGAAAGGAAGTCCTGCAGCATCTGACCTTTCCATGGCGATTTTAAGCATCAGAGGGGTCAGTGATAAACACAACACAAAACCCTGCCAAAGCAAAAACCCACTGAACAATTTTCAGGGAAAAAGGAAGACAACTATTCCATCAACTCTCCCGTGTTTTCAGACATACGAGTTATATCTGGCAATACTTCAACAGAAAGAAAGGAACACCAAAAGAGGAGCACAGACTAAGCACTGATGTAATCAAACAAATGAAGTGGCTTGTAAACTGGGAGCTGCCTGCTCATCAGCAGCTAAAAGGCAAAATACTCAAGTACATACAATGCTAAAGTACATAATTGGCTAACCTGTGGTTTGCTCCATACACTTTTCTTCCTCATTAGAGGCAAAGCTCACAGCCCTGCCAATAAATGTAAGGTCAAGCCGCTTCATGTGAAGAGGGAAGGGTAAGACTACAGTGATACTCAAACGCACTGGAACTGGACTATCAAGGCAATGGAGTGGGGAAAAAAAGGATGACAGGTAAGATAAATAGATAATGTAAAGGAAAATAATGAATACAGTCAGGGGAAAGACAGTGGGCTGAGAAAATTATTAGAAAAAAGCAATGAGTGTAGTCTCTTTACTGGAGCAAAACAGTGGTCTGGATAAGACATGGAAAAATCAATTTCCAATTCACTACTGCTTTCAGTAATAACTATGAAGCCTTTGAGAAAGGATTTTAAATACTACACCTTCCTCCTGCCCTGAGAAAGTGATGGGATAACTGAGATCAGCAAGGAACTGGTACTTCTCCTCACACTCTCTGTGGCAGAGGCACACTTCACAACCTTCTTTCTTGAAACAGTCAAAATGGAAAAATTATTACCTTTCTTTTTTTTTTTGTTCAATTCACTTTATTCTTTCAATGATTTTTGAAGGTTTACAACCTTCTCCTTCCATTGATTCCTGTTTGGTTCCTGCAGGTACTGAAGACGCGCAGGTACTGAAGATGCATGGAGAGCTGAGATGGACAATTGCAAAGACATTTCCCAGTTAAGGCAGTTGAGTGGTGCCCTTTGAGAATGGGATCCAGTGCCTGCCTCTACCATGAAATCCCTTGAAGATGCTGCACAAATCATTTCCACACTTTTCACAGGCAAACACTAATTACACATTTCCCATTTTCTATGCATCTGGTGTTGGATCTTTTTTCAGACCAAAGATCTCAAAGACCTGGCTTCAGCTGAAGTTACTGTGTTAAAAACAAACTATGAAATGCTACTGGACACTAATTAGGAGGTACTTTTGACATTACCTTCCCTATGCTTCCTCTCACAAAGAGTAAGCAAATAGCTATGAGATCTTTAGGATTGTTTCAAGCACCACTCTGGCTCACACAGACAAAATGGGGTGAAATGGCTAAGTGCAGCAATAGGCTGCCTCACTCCATCTGGGGGGGTATACTTCTAAAAATCAGTGCGTACTTCTTTAAAGCATTCAGGTATTATTGTGATAAAAGCCATAGGAAGCTTGTAAGAAGTTGAAGGCACTTATTCTGCCTTCAAAGAACAACTTGATTACGAGATCTTAAATTTAAGAAACAAGTCCAAACAGTAAAGACTAAGAAAAAAAAAAAAATTACCCTGCATCCTCCCTCGCTCACTGAGCACAGTCTGTTCTACGTATTGAATGAGATGGGATCCTGTGCATCAAGCAATTAAAGGCTAGTATGATGCAAAAGGGGCCCATATTTAGGTTGCACAAAAGCTTGACTATGAAAACAGAATATACTCTAAGCATTTTCTCTGTGGGAAGTTATGTTAATATTATGTCAGCATATGGGCAGTGGTAAGAGTGAAGTGCATTTGGCTATACATCACGCAAACATGTTTAACAGCCACCACCTCTCCAAAAGCAAACAGACAAGAGAGGGAGCAAGGCTGCAGTTTTGGGAAGCCAGCTAATAGCTGGCTGTGACCAGGTCAGCCGCACTCATCCTCCCCCCGGCCTCCTCTAGGCCAGGCGAGCTCTGATGTGAAACCACACCTTGAAGCTGTGGTTAACACAGTTCCTGCAGCACAACCCAAATCCCTGCTGCTGTTAACAGCTGCGGTCTGGCCCCACTCCCGCTCCCTCTCCTGTGTTAACACTGACCGTCATGCAGCCAGCCCTACCAGCAGCCAGCACTGGGAACCAGCCGGGCTGAAACACGCTCCACCTTACAGCAAAATGAACACTGACGCTAACGTACATGAGGAAAAGGAGTGGAAATGTCTCTTTTGACAGCCCTGCAGGATGCAGCCTCTCCAGCATCAGTCAGCAAGTCAGTCCAGCCTGCTTCCCTATCCTGTCCAACACTGTTAAAGTAATCACAAAGCATTTACAACAGAGATCAAGTATCTTAACTCCCAATATGTTGCCAGCATGATCAATCTATTCTCCTAGTACTACTAGGACAGCTGAACGAAGGTTTGCTAAGAAGGCTTCCCCTTCTTGCTACTCTTTTAGAGCTATTTCCCCTCCAATGGGTTCTGCAATACTTCACTGCTACCTGAAGTTACTGGGGCAAGCGGCTAGGAGCTCTTGTATTCTGAACTCAACAAAGAAGATAGTCTACAAGCAAAAACAGTGCTACAAAAGTAAAATCACTTCCACCCCTCACTATATAGCCATGTTTAAATTCAATGTTCCTTCTGAATATCTCAAACACATTGCATTTTCAAGGGAAAAAGAGACTAAAGCAAACTGCCTGGATGCTTGCTTTATATTTCAATCTCCATTTTGGTTTTCAGCACCTAAATACAGAAAAATTTACTTTCAGAATGATTCAATAGAGTGATTTAGTCTTTGTAAGTGTATTTAAGACAGGTGAAGTATTTGGGTGCCCATCAGAAACTACAAGTAATGAGAATGAAGAACAGAAGCTGTCTGCTGAACTTCTTAAATACATTGACATAGCTTTTCTAAACAAAACACACATAGGGGTGCCTAAAATTTTGGGGATGAGGTTTAGTTCCATGCTTTTTATTCTGGAACTCTACATTTATCTCACCCATACTTCAGCTGGTGGAGTGCACATCAAGTATCCCTGGGAGACAAAGTACTGCAGTATACAGATGTGCCAATTTTGGAAGCAGTTGGATCACTTCTCCCTACGAGGTCAGGGCTTTCGGACCAAAAGAATAGCTCTACTGTTTGCTATCCAGCTGAGAACAGCCTGGACTCCCTATCTTGTTCAGTGCTGTAAAATTAATCATAAAGAATAAATCACTCCCCCATTATTTCAAATCAGCAGTGGGGGAAGAAGAGAGCAGGTAACACACTCTCATACTATAACACTGAAATTTTTATAGTTATTTATAACAATCCAAAGCTTATCATTCATTAGCAAGCCTTTCCTTTATTTATTTCATTCATTTCCCCTTCTTTGACTGGAAAGGAATTTCACATTAAAGAAACTGAAAAAAATATTAAAAAGTTAAAATTTCCATTTCCGAAAGACTTTTTTCAATCACTAAAATAAATTTAATATGAAGATCTTCGTTGATTCTTCCTTAGAAGAACTGGCAGGCCTCACAAGATGTGTGGGTTTAAAGCTGTCTGATTACTTTTATTTTCCTCCCCTACACTGAATATCAAAATTCAAATCTGTTACCCTTTACTCTTCCAAATAATTCTGTGAATACTTGCCTTTTTGGGGTGGAGGATATAATAATTTCTGGTTTGGGGTCCTAAGCAGAAATAATTTAGAAAATATGCTTTTAAACACACTGTAAGTAAAGTTAGGAAAAATTTTATTCTCCATGATAGTCATGAAGAAGTAGCCAAAAGTAAAAACTTTAAATGGAAATTTACAGCTAATCAGATGCACTATCCTGAACCCTCTAACAAAATTCCTCTGTATCATCTGTCCTTTTTCCCACTCTGATATTTAGCCTCTTTATCTAAAGTTTTTGTCTCTGTAGATATTGTAGAAACACCCAAAAATGAGAACAGTAAGGACCAACACAGGAAAAAGCTAGACAAGCCAGAGTTACATGTTGAGTGACGGATGCGAGTGCACCGCCAACTTTTGGGACATGCACATTCCTTTTATTTCTGAAGCTGGTGATTCTAAAAAATTAATTTTCAATCTTTATCAAATTTATTTTTATTCTATACTTTCAGGCTTTGTATAATGCCTATCACAGAGTATGACACAACTGACATTCTACTTTGAAGATCAGGATGTTTTGTTATTCTTACTTCACTGTTGAGAAAAGGACACACAGGGAAACTAAAATACTGCATAGGGCTGCCAAAGCAGCCTGTGGCAAAATAGGGAATGGATTTCTGCTCCCACATATGCAGCCAGTGATGTTCACCTGCAGCTGGACTGGATACTGCCTGCAGCATCCCTCTCAGTCCATCAGATCAGCAACAAGCTGACATTATCCCAGAACTGGAACTACATAAACAGTTGATCAGCTTTATGGAGCTAGAGATCCATGCTACTTGTTCCAGGGTATCTAAGCAGCCAGCTAGAGCTGCTTAAGTAGAAGAATTCCTTGTATACACCAAATGAAAAAGGGAAAGGGAAAGAACAGTACCAAAAAGCTACTGTAGGACAAGCTCCTTACAAATCTGCTGGATCCATCCTTTCAGGCTGCAGTACCTGAACCTGTCTGCAATTCTGCTGTAGCTGAGGGAGCAGGTGGATGTGCAACAGGAGGGGAATAAGTGGACATCTAACAATCACATTGGATCCTTCAGACAAAAAATGACAGCCCTCAAGGCGTTTGTGCATGGCAGTGTATGTCCAGGGGCAACACTATAGAGATTCATTTCCAAAACAGACACTCTACCTTTGGAGAAGCACAAGGTCCTGTCCTGTTCACATCTGAAAAGGTTTGATGAACATGTCACAGAACAAAGCAAATTGGAAAAATAAAACCTTAGACTGCACAGTGAGGAAGTGCATAATTTAACCTGAAAGAAGAGAAAAAAAAAAAAAAAAAATTTTACCACAGAGTCAGAATATTGGCTATGCCAACCTCATTGGCAAGGGAAAAGAAATTCATTGGAACCTCTTATTCTCCCTTGATTATCTATCTAGATCCAAAGTCCTGACTTAAATGTGAGAAGTCCCCACGGGTTTTAATGGTTCTGGTAGAGAGGGCAGGGAAGTTCTATACTTTTCCTGATGAAAAATAAAAGGGAAACGAGGGGAAGAGAGAAAAAAAAAAAAAGTATCTGCCACAGATAAGTGCTTACCAAAAATGAGGTTTTATCTACATTGTGCATAATGCATCTCTTAGTCTTAGAAGGAGTGTGCAGTGCTAGATATGTTTGCATGAAGTGATTTATAAAATACTTTTGAATATTACATGTAATATTGAGAGGGTTCTATTAACAGATACTTCTGTGAATAGGCACCAACAGAGAAAAAAAAATGCTGAAAGAGATAAAGTGCCAGTGTCATAAAATTGTAAACAAAAATGAAGATTTTGGAAACAAGCAGGTGCACAGGTACTTTATTCTGTAATGAAAATAAAGGAGATGCTTCTGGTGAAAAAATCTTCATCAACAAATACAATATGCCAACATATAGACACAACAGCACAGGACTGAGAATAGTACAGACCGCAGCGCACAGGAGTAGTGTTTGGCTGATACTGCAGGTTCCAAAATGAAGTTGTTTATTCAAACTATTTATAATTTTAGAAAGAATTCTGATAAATAAGTACAGCGGTAATATTTTTATCATTACCCTAGCAATTATTTTACTGCCTATTCTCAGACAAAAATACATAATGTACATTTCTTTTGAATTTTTCTCCAAAATCTTCCTTTCCTGTTTTTCTCGATAAGGCCTGGGAAAAGAAACAAAACCAAAAAAACAAATGTCGCCTTTCATTCCTAAAAATTTTGGGCTGCTTTTTGCCCCAAACACATGTATTTCTGCATTTCACAGAGGTTCTAGATGCTGTGATTTGTACCAACTGTCAGTAGTCCTTAAAAAGAAACAAGACACCAGCTGGTCACAGCCACGAAACTTCATGGGTTTCAGCCAACCTCCCATTCTTAGTCCCTGTTCCCTGACAACACATCTGGACTAAAAGACTACCAGAAGATCTCTATCTCCTTTGCACTGTCAGAGTTACAATGAGGAGAAAAACAGGTACCAAGAAATACATACACAGTCTTTGAAGCTAGTCTGAAGTTTTCACTTAACAGTGAGAAATACTAAACCAAACTCTATAGAAAAAGTTGCCTTGCACTTTACTGACAACATTTTGGAAGATGTCTCTTTGTTAATGTCTTTATTATTTTAAAAAATCTCTGTTTGATGACTCAGCCTAGCGTCTCAGGAGGTATTCTTCCCTTTCTAATTTACCTTGATCACTACACCTACGTAGTTTCTCACTGTCAATATATCCAGAAGCTTTTAATAGCTTCCTGACATTAGACAATAGCATATATTTTCAAATCTTCTATTTAAATTAAATTTAAATATCAGCCCATCATCACTAAGTTCCAACATCAAAACAAACACATGAAAGAAATGAAGTAGTTAGACATGACATTGGACTTGCAGTCTAGGGAACTGAGTAACACTGGTTGAAATAGACAAAAACAGGCACAGGACATGTTTTCTCTCTTTCTGACCAGCCTCTTTTTTTTTCCCCCCTCTCTAAATCTGTTAATATCAAATAACCCTCAGACAACCAAGCTGACAAAACTAATTTTTCCTCTGCTGACTGAAACTGCTAGCCTAATTCTCTGCACACAATAATTCTTCAGTAACAGAAGTAATTTCTCATGCCATAAACAAAACGCTGAAACACCCTAAGAGTAAGAAAAGACACATACATCTTACTGACATTTTCTGGCTTTTCTGTAGCTTGTTCCCTCCCCTTTCTCATTGCCTGTAGGTTTTGAAGGGGATGCAACAGGAGTTGCTATTGCTCCCTATTGTAGTTAGCCAGAGAATTCAGCTTCGAAGGGGGCACTAGGCCGGGACAGGGCAGCGCTCCCGCTTTGGGCTCTACTGGAAATCAAACCTTTCCCATCCCAGCAGGATATTCCAAGAATGTGGAATCCCTGTTAGTCATCCTCAGGCTCATGGAAAGCAGGTGTGACTGCCAAGCATATGACTTGGGATGTGCAGCCCACCAGCTGATGCATACTCCCCTGACTCTCCTGTGGGATGAAGGGCAACAGGTACTGCTGCTGGTCCTGCAGGAGCACGTCACTGCTACTGGCAAGCCCAAGCCTCAGCCGCGCTCGTGCTTCAAATGCAGGAGGCAACAGCCAGGGAAGAAAAAGCCCATACGCCTTTTTCACACACCACAGTAAAGCAGGTGTAAGAGCAAGGCTGAAAGCCACCTATCCCACAGGGAGCTCAGCACACATGGGAAGGCATGGGGGCACAACTAAGTGCGGCCGTTGGTCTTACCCAGCCAACATTCCTAGAAATTATTTCTCTGCCCAGTTCATACCTCAGTATTTCACCACAATGCACAAAGTGCTTTGCCTCTTCTACAGCTCCATCCCTTTTCTGTCCCTCCAAGCACAGGCAGGCAAATAACTAACCTGAGGAAGCAGACATTTGCCTAAGATCAGGCTTCTCCATGACAGATCCAGTTTTACACTAAATGGGTCACTAAACAATTCCTGCAGCCAGTCAGATACTGAAGCATCAGCACCAAAATTCAGTCAAATAACTAATTCCTATGAATTACCTCACTTGATATTGGGCTATTAGAAATGGTATTGGGATTCATAATTGGTACCAAGGGAAATACACAGATCACTGCCCAACACCAGCAACAACTATGAGACTGGTTAATCATGAAGGTACATCATAGTTCTGCCTTTAGCATGGTGTGATTCAGATTTTAAAAATGCTTTCTTGGCAGCTTCCATATAATCTAAGGACAGGAATTCTGCACTTTACATAACATAGCAAATAGTGACAAGAAACAGATCACTTCACATGCAATATTATAAATTCTGTGTTAACTAGCGTTGTACCCAAGCTTTACATTTAACCTAGCATTCCAGAAATTCATTAGTTGTCTTTAGGTACAGAAAAACTTACATAAGAGGCTCACGTTCTAAGTACACCACAATATTCAATTCTTTTCAGCAATACTTTATCCAATAATATGTGCAACTTCACAGAGAACTCATTCTCCATCTTCATGACCGATTTGATATGATTTATGTATCTTTGGATTTAGAACTGTGAAATAATTTTCTAGACAGCTGACCCACATTTATTAGAAATCTCGGGATGTTAGCAAAAACAACACAAGACATGACATAACCACATATGCATCTTCCCATATCAATCAATTTCATACATTTCTCATGGAGAGTATAGATACACGGTGTGCCATATGCAAACCCGTCCCGTGTAATTGCCCATTACCATTGCAATGATGGCACTCATCTGAGCAAGCACACAGAGGAAAATGCAGAGCTTTTCACGTTCTGTTCATGAAATATTCAGACTTTAAACTGTGACAATAAATGGGGATTTACAAAAACAAAGAATTTTTTATGGGCCCTACAGTACAGGGTAACAGTCCAGCTAAAATAAACCTGAGCTGAACAGAAGATAGATACTCAGTATATGGTCTGTTTTGGCACTGCATTAAGTTCTGCACGCCTTTCTCTTTTATAAGCTAAGACGATTCTATTTAATTTTAACCATCAGGAGACTATTTAATAAAATAATATTGATATATCAAAATTAAACATATATAAAATGTCTTCCGCTGAAATGGGGTCCAGACTTACATGTCTGTCAATACACAGATGTGCCTCATATCATATGAGTGACTAAAACTGTGCATATAATTTGCAATTTGAAAACTCTGGACCAAAATCATAATACGCTGGCTTTCATTTCAAGCTGCACAGGGAACCATGTAAGTGTCAGCTCAGGCCTTAACACAGGTTCGGTTAGGCTTGATAATATCCTATATGTGTTTTGAGTAGTTGTAGTTTCTGAGGGCCTGGAAGCATCCAGAAATAGCCTACCTACAGGATCGCACAGACCTTTTCCTCTTGCTTTCACATTGCCAAGTCCATTCCAGCACCAACAGCTCCTGTGGTATTGGTGAGAAAGTGCCTCTGAATGCAAAGAAAGTGTTTAGAAAAAACACCTTTTAGTAGGTGTCTACGTTACCTTTATAAGACCGCGGTGACACTAACGGGTATGAGGCAATTACTTGGTAGGCTTGCTCCTTTGAGAATTTTATTTGAAGACATTAAGAAGAAAACATGAGCCTTATAATGATGGCACACAGAAGCATCCTCACAAAATAATCTTTCTCATTTTTGACTTACACAGTTTCCTGGCTTTGCCCTCTCACCATCGACTTCTTTGGTCTCCTTGCTGATCTAAGAAAAATCCTTCTACATCCTTAGCCCCTTCAACTACTTCAATCCTTCCACACCTTAGCCCCTTTAACTACTCTAAAAAGGAATTAAATGGAAGCTGAAATCATTATCAACTTTGAGAAAATTACTTTGTACCTGACAGGACAGAGGGCACTGAGCTAGAATCACTCTGAGGTTGGCAGTTGCCTGCCTGCAGGTCTCAGGGGCTACCATCCAAAGCTTTTCTATGCTCATGACGCATCCAGTCCGTTCAGGATCACAAGCTCCATCCCAACCAAGCACACCATTCCTGGAAAATGCATCAAAACGCGCCATCCACTGTTTGTCTGACCAGTGTGAATCAGAGCACATGTTCAAAGGCATGTCCCCAGCAAGATGGATTTGTTTTTCTGCATGATTTGGCCTACTATTTTGGCATTCTCTAGGGCGTGAGCCGAGACATTATTTAACCCAAATGGTACAACATTTGCTGAATCACCGAGGTCCATAATGGGAAGCGAGTTTTAAAATAGCAATAGAAAGTCACAGACAGTAGGATTACATTGCATAAGAATTAACAGCTCCAGAACCCATGTCTGAGTCCTCCCCCAGCTGTGATTTACCACTAATGATCAGAGGAACAACCCCTTCCAGACTGGGACTGCCAGCTGGGGGTCCTCGCAACTGGTGACAGGGGCCAGAAGCCAGAGTCAGCTCTCACAGTTGTGCTCCAGCTAAGCAAAACTAAGTGCAGGGCTCTAGCACTTGGCTTTTTCCTGCTCTCGTGACTTCTTTTTGTAATACCAGTTTTTGACAATCTCTTCTGATCCCTGGCTTCCGGGATGCTTCCTACCCCGGTTTCTACTCCAGCCGCTTGGGATAAGTCACACAGCCTTGACTCCTCAGACTCACTGTACCATTTTTAAAAAAAAGCATAAAAACACAGACTTCCTAGGATGATTTTAAGCTTTTTACTTTCTTCTCACTTACACTTATACCTCCTGCTATTCCCTGGTTTTCTCTAAATATTTCCATGCTGATTCCAAAACCTGAACTCTTCTTAACAAAGATATAGCCCCAGTCAACAGAATTCAGCTAAAGAAAAATAATAATATGATAGCTTCAGTAAATAAAAAAAAAAAAAACCAAAACTAAAAACTAAAATCGTAATTTCCCCAAAGCTGCAATATCACAAGCATTTAAGTAGTTTTAGTCTGTCTTTCCTGTTCTTACAAACTGTTAAAGCTACACGTGTATTTACAGCTAAAGTCTTATGAATTTTGGCCCTGAATACTGCTTGCACATGCCTCTTGGCTTTATGGCAGCCAGTATTTATCCTTTTTTATTCTGCTAGCAGATAACTGACTTACCATTGCCATAAAAGGGACAGAGCTTCAACCACAATACGAAAATTCCTGGAATGTTGGAGTCTACCCTCACCCTCACTTAGCTGATTTTTCCCTTAATATGTGCACTATGAATACAAACCATTAATGTACTAATTTTTCTTCAAACTTTTGTTCTAATTCTTTACAGCCCCGTAAGCCCATACCACTGTAATTTTTCAGCCTTATTTGGGTTTCATTACAATCTTAGGATTTGTTTCAATGCTTTTACATTACCAAATATTCAAACAGAAGTCTTCAGTAGACTAGAAAACAAGTTTTATTCCACTAGATAAATAACTGGACTAATAAGACCAAAAGACTTAAAATATCCAGTCAGCACATAGCTATCCAGTGAAAATGGGCTAATTTGTTTTATCCCTTAGCTACAACTGAAACATTTGTCATGACAAAAGAAGAAAAAAGAAGGACAAAAAAAAGAAAAGAAAAAGAAAGAAAAAACCTTTCCCATTCTGCTATCCATATACTAAATTAACACCCCATAAATTATCTATTAAAATAGAACCAGCTAATAAAACACTTTCCCCTAAGTTAGTTATTATTTGCATGAACGATAACATACTTCACTGTGAATTACCAACATGAATGCCTATAGAAATAATCATCACATAAGAATGGCATCAACTATAATGATGAGTTAGAACACTTTCACCCACTAAACCATTTAGAAATGCTCTATGGGGTTCATGTCCCAGTGTTATGACAACATCCTCATGCATAGAAGACATATGAGAGGGCACCTTGGCTAGAAGGAAGGTTGAGCACCTTGGTGAAACCACAGACCTCCCATGTAGCCAGAGAGATTATAAATCCCAGAGCAGCTGAGACAAATATGAGCAGAAAAAAGGCTGGACATTGTTTTTTAAAGGTGGTAGAGAAAATGTAATGTTAATTGCCTCGAGATATTTTCTTGTAACAAATGCTAGGGAATACCACCAGATCTCTAACACCTTTTTTAAAAGTTTGACATCTAGAACTGACTCATGGCTTTTATCTTATCTCAATTCAGAGATGAAACATGGAGTCTGCAAAATCGAGCTCTTCAGAGCATCTCTTCTGCTCCCACTTCAACAGC
The DNA here is from genome assembly GCF_004027225.2 of Strigops habroptila. NCBI lineage: Eukaryota > Metazoa > Chordata > Aves > Psittaciformes > Psittacidae > Strigops > Strigops habroptila. The sequence goes on along the minus strand of NC_044278.2, from coordinate 64,273,207 downwards.
TGGACAGAGTTCTTCACTGGGGTGACAAACTTTACCTAAGACCTTATTTCTGCTTCCCAGTTGTAGTATTTGAAACGTTCTTTAAGGTATACATTGTCACATACGGTCAGGATAATGGGACAGTTTCTCCCACGCTTTATTTGTAAAAGGTTGCATCCCTTCTGAATATGAAAGATCTAACTCACTAGGTTTTTAATGAACATATTCTAATTCCTCCTACTAATCCCTGTGTATTAAACTAATTCTAGTATTTATTTTATAACTTTGATAATTTCTTCCTCCAGTTCCCTCTGAGCCATCTTCAAAACCTTCATCTCAAAATGTCATCTCTGTCACCAATACTAGCAGATGAAAGCCACAAAAAGATGAAAGAAAATTAATTATTACTTCACAATTTGTTTACTCCACACACTTGACAGCACTTTGTGTTATGTCCTTTACATTGTTCTGTTGAAGATGCACACCCTTCCTCAGACCATGCAAGAGGCTGTCTGCCAGCAGCAGTAAAGGTGAAGGCAGCAGGAGCGCACGTAGAGAGAAAAGGCAGAGGAAAGGAGGGGAACAGAGGATGTTTAGTAGTTCTTCTCCTGGATCCACCCAAAGAAACCCTCCAGCCTACATAAAATTCCATAAAAATAGCTGAGTTATTTTGCTAGAAACACAGTTACACTTTCTACGAATCAAGTTGGCACACTGTTGGAAAATCTTATGCCATTTATTTCAGAACACATGAGAGGACAGCATCCTTTTGACATGAAGGTAACATAAGGAAAAAAAGGAAAAAAAGAAACCCCATCCTTTTCCAGCTCTTCTATGGCTTCCCTTATTTCATCTTTGGCCATGCCTTTCTTATTATGTTACTCTGAGGCAATCCAGGCCAAAAAAAAAAAAAAAGGAGGTTTTTTTGCGGGCTCTGAGGCAAGGCTGACTCATCTGCACCCGAGCAGATTCCCAGGCTGCCGGCTCCCACAGCACCTGCTGCCTGCTCCCATGCCTCAGCACCTTGTACCACAACTGCACTGATGTCACTGAAACGCCCCAGCCCAGGTACAAAAGCAATTCTCACTGGAACCCAGAATTACAAGCTTTCAGACGCTTGATGACTTAGCAAATCAGAAGTGAAAAGGGGTATCTCCTACCCCTAGGCAGAGCTAATACAGTCTTAAGGCTTACAATGTTTTTTACCCGTGTTGGAAATGCAATGGGAGCAGGCACAAAGCAAAAAGTTTCCTAAAAAACACATATTTGAGACACTGGATCAGTCAAAGTGGTAATAAGTAAATCCAGAGCTAAACAGAGTATAGCAGAAGTAGAAGGGACTGGAAGCTAAAGTGCTTTCAAATATATAATACTGTACTTTTTCTTTTTTTCTATTTAGAAAGTTTATACAATCTCCTCCCTCTGTGAGAGAATATGTCAGAGATAAAAGAAGATTAAACAGTCTGGTTTTTGGTCTTCGAAACATTTACTCAAACCTGCCTACTTATATACATATGTTTTTCCCAATACTAAATAAAACCTTTAAGCTATAATGGACACAATTTTTCTCTGATGAAATCTTTAATCATCCTTTATCTGTTTATACATGCCAGAGTAACATCAGACAGTGGTTTTTTGCACTATTTACTTATACTCTTCATAAAGAACATTTGCCTTTTCCTTTAATGCAAGTCACTTCAGATTAGAATGGCATAATGGTAGTAATTGACATATTGACAATGTTTTAACTTGTTCTGTATTTTACTTCCACATTGTCCAAGATACTGCTATATAAAGGCTCTTGGGAGGGCTAATGCCACTTACTTTTCTGATGTATTAAATCACCAAGAATAATTCCAGCCAGCCACAATCCAGAGAAATCAAAAATTTATCTTCCCACAAACACCATTACATTGCTGCAGTACTTCACACCTTCAACTACTGACTAAAGGCACAGACTGCTATTCAAAGCAGGTCATAGCCCATGCCCAAATTCTTCCCTTTGACCAAATGTTGCAAGGTGTTAAGGGCCTTTGTGATGGGAAAGTCAACGGAAATTCTGGGAAGGGAGCACTATGTAACTTTCAAACACTGATGAAGTAAGTCAATTTATTCTCATGTTGAGGTTGTTGGATCTTCCTTTGTTTAGTCTAGTTCTATAAAAAGAACAATATTCATAAGCCTATCCCTAGAGATGGTTTCTGACATTTCAAACAATTGTCTTAGCTGCCTGCAGCAGCTATGATACATTTCTCTACCTGCTCAAGGCAGCTGACAGTATATACACCCAGCATAACCTCAGGCATTACATAGCCTAATTGTACCCCAGGATTATATATGCTAAGCAGATGAGCTGCAATAAAACACTGCAGTAGTCCTGCAGGCATCTGATACACACAAACGCTCAGAAATGAAAACTGTGCTACTTGGGATAATGGTCCAGAAACGCACTTGTGTGTGCTGACATTCATCAGCTGGCTCCAGGAATGAAGTTCACAGAGATGAGTCAGGACTGACTGCTCAGGGAGGCTCAGGGACTGCATTCTCCAACACAGCCAGCAGCAAACAGGTACGTTCTCCTGACTGTTCTCTCACAGTACCCTGTGCCATGATGCTGTACAGAAGGTGGCCAGAGGGAGAGGGGAAGTGGACAGGAAGGACAGCAAAGACAAGGACGTTCCCCAGAGTGACCCAGCCTGCCCCTTCATCCCCAGATGTGCTCATACATTTTGCTCTGGATACATATTGATCAAATGACTCCCCAGTGCTGGGACTGGAGAAACAAACCCACAACCACCACTTCCCCAGCAAGTGCTCCTCCCTGCAGGCTGGAAGGCTACCTGCCTGCCCAAGCTCTCATGGCCCTCTGTGGTACACTTTTGGACACCCCAGGTCTCATACCTCTTCCTGCCAATCCAGCTCACTCCAACAGGAGGAAGGGAAGTGCTGTACTTCTCTTCGTCAGACCCTCCCTCATCCTGCCATAGTCTGGCAGGCAAAACCAAACCCATGTGCCATTCCCCTTCAAGCCTGAGAGGTGCTTAACTTACTGGAAGTCATTTGGGTCTCTCCTTCTGGCCACATTTTCTGAATTGAAGTGACTGCATCTCCATCCTGAATTAAAACCTGTCAGGGTTTTTTGGACATCTTCTTGGTATTGACAAGTCCTTGAGGACATTCAGGGACAAAGATGCCAAATGGTCTTAGGGGATAGTTCTTTCAGCATCGAAGACAGCTGTCAGCCCTAGACGCAATAGCTGCAGAAGGCAGTCTTATTTCACTAGTAAAAGCACACCTAAGTGAAGCGCTGCCAGTCATTCAAACTCGGTCATACGACTTCTCTTCAGCCACAAGCCAAAAGCCCCAGTGGTTTTGGGGGGTTTTTTTGTCTGTTCTTGATTTATGTGTACTGTACATCTTCATCTCAATAAGTCATGTTTTTAGTGAAAAAGGAACCAAAAAATTATTCAGATTAGTTGGAAGCAATTTATTCTTTTAGGCCTAGAATTATGTGTGTCAGACTGCAGTCCCAAATACAATTCAAAAATAGGAGGGTTGACATGAGGAAGGCGTGAGGGCGATACAGCAGAGCTGCCTCTGCCTGGCTATGGACAGGGCACCACTCCCCAGACAGGGCTTGCACGGGGACAGGAACCTCCTGGCCTCCCACCAGCGCATCCCCAGCCGCCACCACAGGCTCAGCACAAACAGCACTACTGGAATCAGCATTGCCCTTGTGGAAAAAATTATGCATACTTCTATCAGTGTTTTGGCCTGCCTTCCCCTAGTCGCTGGACAGAGCTTGTTCTCAGCTCTGGCCCAGCTCCTGTTTTGCCAACACTAAAAGTGGAAAGGGAGATGGTTGGGAACTCAAGAGAGACTGCTAAGCCCAGATAGGGCATCTCCATCATTCCCCCAGGGGTACATGGCAGCCAGCCCACCCATTTGGAAGATGACTCGCCCCAGGGCTCACGCACAGCTGGAGAATCTTGCTCTGCTGCAGAAAGCACAGGGACTAGAGCTGCAGCGGCATCAACAAGGTACAGAAATGTGAAACCGGGATTTCCATGGCATTGTCATCTCTCAACCAAGCAGTACTAATGTTAGGAAATGGACTTTCTTCAAAGGAAATGGCAGCCTGAAGAGTGTCAGAAATGAGAGCCCCTGCAGAGATTCATCAAAACAAGCTTCTCCTGTAACCATCTCATGAGAGCAGTCTCTCATCCTAACCTGGAAACATCTAAATCTACTGCCCCTTCTTCCACTCTGCTCTCCTTACAATTTGAAAGTTAATCTCCTGAAAAGAACACAGAACAGTACAAAAGCCCAGATTGGCTATAATTAATACTTTAATTACAATTGGTCAACATAAAAAACACTGAGCTTCCAGTGCCACATCTGGATGTGGTTTACAGTGCCAGATTACAACCGGTGGGAGCTGCAAGGGAGCAGCTCCCTTTTCTGTACAGCGGCACGTGATCCTGACAGTAGCTGGCTCAAGGCTGGCTTTGCTACGTCAAAGCCTCTGAGAGAGCAGTCCTTCCAAATCTCCTTGTATGTATTTAATCACGGATATGTCAGCGATAAAACCAATTTTTCACTCTGCCAGCCCTGTTACACTGCAGAATCACCAACAACAACACAGCACGAGCTGCTTCTGCTACATTTGCATTCACAGATATGGTCTCAAGTCTCAATTAGTCACCCCTGCACAACACGATGCACATATGAAGAAACATTTTTTATTGTGATGGGATGGAGCACTAGCAACTAGGTTGCCCAGAGGGGCTGAGGAGTCTCCATCCTTGGGAGATATCTAAAACCCAGCTGGACATGCGTTGAGAAGTCTGCTGTAGCTGGCCCTGCTTTGAGCAGGGCATTGAACTAGATGATCTCCAAGGTGGCCTCCAGCCTCAGAGATTCTGTGATGAAAGCCACTGAGCAACTAAGAGCATGACAAGACTGTGGCTGCACAAATACAAGTTTTTAAAAAACGTAGCTAATTAAGCTATTTTGGGGAACCAGCACGACTTTTTGCAGGAGAAAAGTGGTCACCCCACTTAGCCTATCACAACCAGTACTGCATATAACCTTGCCTACCATGGTGTCCTCTGCTAACACAACTACTCTTTAAATGTAAACAGTGGGAACGCATTTGAGGACAATGTGAGCACTGGGCCAGCTCTGCAACCTCTCCAAAAAGTGAGAGGTCCTGCCCGGGTGTACATCCCGCCACACTTACTCAGAGCCATCAGACTAGCTTAAGGACCTCCGAAAAGAAACCCCACAACCACCACCCGCCCCTGGTATGCTGCAGGCCAACAGCAGTCTCCTTCACCTTGAGGGCATTTGCTAATGATGGGCAACAGCATGGAGCTGGGGACAACACCAACAGAATTGCATTGATTGAAAGGCCACCCATGTACAGCTGAAAGTTTATCTAAGGCAACAAAACTGCAAGGAGCTCAACTTCCACAGTGTACTTGTATTTCCCAGTGGTGCTGAATAGGAACTGTAAATCTGCAGTCAGCACAGCATAGAGAAAATAATTAATTATGAGGATAACTTCATAATGTTAATTATGAAGCACCAGATTATATTTTAAGGAATCTTTAACCATAGGACCATAGAATGGTTTGGTTTGGAAGGGACCTTAAAGATCATCTAGTTCCAACCTTCCTGCCATGGGGAGGAACACCTTCCACTAGACCAGGTTGCTCAAAGCCCCGTCCAACCTGGCCTTGAACACTGCCAGGGATAGCACATTAATAAAACAACCTGTCCCACATATACAGGACACTTCTAAAACAGAGCCTCTTCAGAGTTACAACAGAAGACCTGAAATTGTACAACTGATTCTAAAGTTTGTATCTTCTTCTAATAAGCACCTCTTCCCTACATAGTTTTCTGTCTTTGACTGACAGCCATGGTTTACCAAATGACTTCACTTTACAGCTCAAGATGGGAACATATCTCACAGACAGGTATTTATACCTCCAGGAATACCAAATTCAGAATGCAAATGTGAATCATTTACTTCAAAAGACTTTAATTAATGAAAATTAATTATATCCTGAAAGGAATACAGCTTAATCAGCTTAATGCCAAGTGATGGGTGAATCATGTCAGAGGTGCATCACCGAGTGATTTACTGCAACCACAGTAAGCCTGATACTATCAGCCTAGGAGCAACAGATAAGACATCACAAGTTCAGTGCATTTCTTCAGCTGATTCAAGGCATACATACCATCCCCATGGTCACATAGAGATATTATAGTTCATCATAGAACTTAATCTCATCTGAAACGGCAGAAAAAAAGTTTAAAATAACCCTTTCCCATACTTCCTCTACTGATTAAAATGCTAGTACAAGATCCTACATCTATAGCAGGAAGCACAACAAGAATCCATCTGCCCATGCCTACTGATGAGCTTTTTGCACCCCCGAATTTCACCAGGAGAGCATCAACCTAATCAAATGCAAAAAGCAAGGATACACGAAAAGATGACCCATTTCAAATTATTATGTCAACTGCCCTTTACTCAGAAGTACAGAAGGAAGAGCACAAACACTTCAGGAAAGAGAGTCCCTTAACTTAAGGACAGCGGATAGCTATTATCTCAGTGATAAAATTAGCTCCCTTAGCAAAACTTGCAGACTACTTGCATGCTTTCGATTTTAAACTGTAGCTCAATCTGCTCCATCGGGAGAGGTGCCAAAACTCAACTTTAACCATTAACAACATCAGGATCCTTCCTGGTCTCCAGCCTACTGCCCATCGCGGGGGTCAAAGGCAGCGAGCACGGCAACTGAAATCCAAGCAACCAAACTATTATTTTTTCTTTTTTCCCTCTCCTTTTTCTTTTTTCCCTACAAAAACTTTCTTTTTTCTTTTTAACCGTGGACACACAACTCGCTACTCTTAAGCCGCGGGTGGGTGCGCGCTTTATACTCCCTCCCCAGCCAGCGGCGCTCCGAGCCGAGCCGAGCCGAGCTGAGCCGTGGGAGGGCAAGCGGCCGGCGGGGCCGGTCCCGCGGCTGTAGCCGGGACCGCGCCGCCAGCTCGGGGGGAGGCCGCCCCCCTCCGCGCCCACGAGGGGCCGGCGAGCGGGCGCAGCGCCGCGGGTCAGCCGGGCATCCCCGCCAAGCCCACCTGGCCGCTCCGCGTTCCCGAGAGCCGAGGCCCCGCGCAGTGCAGGCGTGGGGCAGACCGTAAGCAGACCCCGTCCCGTCCCCACGCTGCCCCGTCAGAGAGTCCCTCGTCCGCGTACTCACCGCGGCAGACACGGCGCTGAGCTCGGCGCTCAGCAGCAGCCCGAAGCCCAGCCAGAGCCGCATGCTGCCGCGCACTACACCGCGCCGTCCGTCCCTTGAGCGGCGGGGCGCCGGCGGCTCAGTGTGGGGCTCCGCGGAGCCAGCCCCACATGCGCGCCGCTCCCCTCCGTGCCGGCCGCGGCGCCTGCAATGCTTCGGGGGCGACGGACTCGCCGCGCCGTAGCCGATGGGCGGTGGCAGCCCCCTCTCCTCCCCCCGGGCGGGGACCCTGCCTGGGAGGGCGCAACCTCGCCCGCTCCCGCTCCCCACTGGCCGCAGTTCCTTCTCCTCCTCCAGCTCCCGCCGCGGGTGGGTGGCGGGGGGAGGCGCGCCGCTCCCTCGCCCCACACCGCCGGTGCCGCCCGGGAGGGCACGGCAGCGCGGCGCGCAACGGTGCGGAGCGGGCGCGGGGCCGGGCGGCGGAAGGGGCTGGGGCTGGGGTTGGGAAGCAGCCGGGGAGCGGGGTTTGCTCGGCCTGTCGGTGTCCGGGCTTCCGCGGGTGGCTGCGGCGCGACACCCTCCTCTCCCTCCCCTCCCTCCCCTTTCCCCCTCCCAGAGCGGTGGGGCCGCTCCTTGCCCAGCAGCGGCGTCACCGAGGCCGGAGACCTCCGGCGGGGGGACCGGCGTTATGTGCGGGCTCTTCTCTGCCTTGCAGGGGCGGCCATCCGGCGGGAGGAAGCCCTGAGCCGAGCCTCTGGGCAGGGAAGGAGCGAAAATGGACATCTCGCAGCTTCCCTGCGCACCTATTTTTGTTTGTCAGTAAGTAATTCCGCTCGGCAGGCCTTTGGAAATAACTTTTTTTAAGTTGTATTGTCACCTTCAGCGGCAGAGTTTTGTCACGTGCTTGTTTTGCGCTGGCTTAAAACAATAATATCGTGTTTATTCACCTTTCCCTGCAGGGATCTGGGGCTTTTGCTGATCCTGATGGAAGTCGTGCTGTCAGCAGTCCAAGTGGATGCCGTAAGTAAAATGCCTTATGACTTTTACTGAGAAGAGAGGAGGAAAAAGCAGTTTCCTTGGTACCAGAAAGTGAGGAACTGCATTTTCCTTTGCCAGATGGCTTATCTATCATGCCATTAAAAGAAACAGCCAACAAATCATCTCTGCGAGCCTTACAGATTACTGCCTTCAACAACATGATGTTTAGCAGGGAAGCATAAGGCTTCAGTGACAGGTTGTTTGAAGTATTCCACTGTTACTTTTGCTCACATTGGGTAATTTGTTAAAGCAATAGCGAAGCAAGCCCCACAGCTGCTTCACTTTTGTCAGAAAAGCAAATGCAGTGCTATAGATAACAGTACTTTGGAGAAGTTAACCTGCAGGTTATCTTCAGTTAAGTACAGACCTCATGTGAGGACTGAGAAGCTGATGTTATGGCTATTACTTACACAAATAGAAACATGTTTATAAATAAATTGTTTAAATTAGATTGTTAAATCCAAAATAGGTAAGTCAGGTGCAGTAAAGGTGGCTTGGGTCATCATCACAGGGATGCGAAAGAAGTGAGAGATAACGTATATGGGGTGCAACATTTGCCTGTTACAAAGCTTAACTGGATTTTAATGGAAAGATTGTCTTTAATGCCAGTAGGCTTTGAATTAGGCCTTAATACAGCAGACTGAAAGGTTGCTCAGACTTGGTTTGTGACTGCATTTGTCAACGACCACATATAGGTAAAGCTTCGTGGTCATGTGCAAGTGGGACCTTGATTACATTTTTTCTTAAGCTATCCTACTTAGTTTTCAATCCTACTGTCTTCAACTTTCATCCCCTTTTTATGACTTTGCGCTGCTTCAAGATATCCGATGTGGTTACACCTTTGTGGTGAGATGATATAATATATCAAGGAATGGGAAACAGTAGGGCTTTTGCAGCAGGGGTTGTGCTACATGACAGTTCTGCAGCTGGCACGCAGAGCTTGCCCATTGGTCTGCATGGCTGCTTGATGTCTTTACATCATGGCTGAGCAAGTGCAGTCAGGCTGGGGACCCTCAGCCCCATGGGGAGGGACACCAGCGAGGACATCCAGTGTCACATGCTACTTTTCTTTGCCATATTTTGATAGAAACATCATTCTGCTGAGTAGCGCTAAATGGATGATAATATTACCACGTGCTGCTGAGACCAGAGCAGGCTGATGATAATGCAAGTGGTTTAGGCCCAGTAATAAAATCAGTGGGATCAGTTGGCATAAAAAGGCAGCATTTGTGGTATGACTCCTATTTTTGTGAAGTTGTGCTGTAGCATGTGTAGCATGATAGCTGTAGCATGGGTTAATTCATTCTCCTTCATGTTCTTGCTTGTAGACTGAAGGCTGAGGCATTAGTATTAGGGGCATACTGAAGAGGTGTTTTGAGCTACCTCAGTTAGTGGATGCAGTCTGGTCATGGCTGCTTGAATGTCTACATGCTGTTTTTTCCCCAAGTATCTTGGAAGAGCAAATTTGTGTGCTTGAAGGTTGTAATTCCATGATTTAACAGCTCCTAAGGTGGTGGCTGTGTAGGAGATGAAATGCCACAGTGAATGTGAGTGAGGAAGTTTGGTCATGTTTCCATGAAAAATTAGAACTGCATTGCCACCAAAATATTTATCCCATTTTCCACCCGTATGCCACTCCCTTCCCTTGGCCAGCACAGGTCTTTCTGTAGTTGTGTGGTGAACTGCATTGGAAAATTACTCGTTTAAACTAATCACTACCCTAAAAGAGAAGAAGGGTGAGAGCTAACTTTAGCCTGGATCAGGTCACCACTCATATTCATAGAAACTTGGGTTGGCACAGGCAGCTGGGAGTGGGCTTGCTCCTTGCAGTGTGATAGCAGCACTGGGCAAGCGTGTTTGCACAGATTTTGCGTGTGTGGGAAGCTGCAGCACCACCGGAGTGATTGCAGGTGGGCTGCTGGCAGTCGTATTCTTTACACTGTAATCCTGTTTGTCACACCGAATCTTATACTGTTTGTTACACAGATTGATGTGCTAATGAAATTATGAAGTGTTTTATTAGCTTGGATTAAAAAAGAACTGCTATGAATTACTAAATTCTGTGGGACCAGATCTTAAAAGTCATGGTTCTGCCTGTTATGAGACAAGTAGAGCTTCTGGGTTTGACAGCCATGTATATGTGAATGAGTTACAGTTGCTGGAGATAAGTGTTGTTGAATGAGTAAATTGCACATAGTAAGAAACTGGAATGAGATTAAGAAGAAAGCCAGGATGAAGGGAAAGAGACAGAGCGGAACTCAGAGCATTTGACTGGAGGCTACTGTTAGCTGTTAGGGAGACGGATGTTCCTCAGCAGAGAAAGAAATGAGAGGAAGAAAAAGAAGGATGTTTAGTATATCTGAGGACTGGGGAAGAAGAAATGATGTCTCTGGCAAGAGGAGATGCTGCTGGTTGCAGGCTTGAAGAAAATTAAGGAAGAGGAGTCCCTGAATGGAAATACTAGAAGAGACAGACAAATGGAGTGTGGATCAGGCCCCAGTTATCTTTAGCACTCTTTGGCATACACTGACTGGTGATGTTAAAAGCCTTAAATAACTTTGGAACTAGTCTAAATTGTAGATTTAAGAATTCATGTGGCTTAGATAAAATTAAGTTGTATTAACTACCCAAAGATTAGCCAAGTTTGCATGTTTCTTCGCCCTCTTTCTGTCCCTGCAAATATGTTGCATCCAAAATATAATGCTTGGATTATTTATTTTTTTTCTTGTCAGATAGAATATGTCTTCTGCTAATGCTGATTTTTATTTATTTTTTTGATTTTGTATTTTCCAAAGCACACTTCTTCCTAAGTAGCTTTGTAACGTGATTACTTTATTGGTGCCCCCTTAGTACATTTTTTTAAACTGCCCCTAATGCAAATCATTTGGTTTTGTTTTTGGTTTTGTTTTTTAGCTTTCCAAGCTGTATTCCACTGGGAGCAATGGAATCCCCGAAAAGAAAGCAATGACTGTCAGATAAAGAAATTTGAGAGAGAATAAGTTAGACTAACATTTTTGCCAAAATAACCACAACTAACAGATCAGAACTGACAATTTTAAAGGGAGAACAGATATTCAATATAGAAAGATTTATATAGAAAGAAAATAAAGTCGAAGTAGTTTACGGGATATAATTCTCTTGCATTCTGTGACGTTGTGAGAGGATGTTCTAGTAGGAATGGCATCAAAATGGGAGAAGCAACAATCCTTAAAAAGAGAAGACAAAACCAACAGTACTATGTACTTCTTTCTATCCACTTCATAGTGAAATTAGTTTGGTGACATGGGTGCCTAAATTATTGCTCTGAGTTAAAATGTGTCAATGTTCTGTGGCTGTCCTGCATCCAGGTTTTCCCAGATGTGTCGTGTTTCCTTCCATCTAGAAACTTTTGTCTGGCTGAAAGGGGAGGACTTTTTACATTAACCCAGGATTTCCAGGCTGAAAGAAGCCAGGGTAGAGTAATCACTCAGCCCATCCTGCTCGACATGTCTACTGTGAATGTATCACAGTGTGCAAAATATAATAGAGTATGTGTTCTTCCCAGGTAATCTAGGAATGAGTTGTCAATCTGGCCTATCAATTTCTTCTGTGACATTTCTTAGTGCATACAAAGTGAATCTGTCTCTTCCTGGAAATACCAGACTCCCTACCTGTGCACTGCTTCAGCAGTAGCTCTGCCTTTTGCCTAGGAGATCCCAAAAAAAGAAACATTACAATCCTATTTTAGAACAATTTCATTTGAGGCATTTCCACACTGGCAGACATGGCTTATTTATGCCTATTTAAGTAAGTGTACAGTTTGGCTCATCTTTGGGTAAGAGTGGTGTTCTGTAAGAAAATCAGACAGAACAGTGATACCTTGCGAAAAACCCCAGCATTTTGGGGAGCCTCCAGCATATCTGATCACTTTATTCAAAATTTCTTTGAACCTTGAAAGAATTATTGGGTGGTTCAGAGAGGAGGACTCCTACATTCAGTCATGGCGGTGTGAAGATGAGGCAGCTCTGACAAAGAACTGTGAGAAGTGCTGAGTGAAGGAGGTGGCATCCAGACAGCTACATAAGGCAAAATCCCTCACTTTCACCAGCACCAACAGCCATGCCTTGATCTGGTAGTGGTGTTTCCATGCTGAGGGTCACAGCGTGCATCATGCTGTAAATGGGCAGCAGGATGGTTGCCAAAATGGGGTTTTTACTTTTTCTTCATCAGACTCAGGATTTTATGTGTCAGCATCGTATGATGTCAGGCAGACTAACACACTCACTGCAAGTATTGCATACATGGAAATGTGGTCATGTTCCATAGCTTTAAAATCGTGTTTCTGGTCCTTTCTTTCTCGTATGCTGTCTGCTCCACTCATCCGTAAAAGAATTTCCTTAAATGTCTCTTTCCCTTACTATTCCTCAAATTCTTCCTTGAAATTCTTTTTTTTGCCATGCCTATGAAACCAATACTCATCCTAAGTTCTTATTAATTAATCATACTTCCTAGGAAGATTTCTTTAAGAGCCGTTTCTGCTATATCTGTGTGGATTAAATTAGAGACACTATTCTTTGTGTACACTTATATCCTAATAGTGATCCAAGTTACTCATTCTACGGCTAAAGACAGGTTACAATAAAAGCCTCGTGTCTCCCTGGAGTTAGTGAGGAGAAGGTTCTTGCACATGTCCATGTTCTTTAATCTCCCAGTGCAAAGCCACTCATAGATTCTTTACTCACTTTTTCTTGTGAGTAGATCAAAAGCATGCTTAATGAATGTCTGCAATAATATATACAGAGTGATTCTATTTTTAAGAGTTATTACACAATATATCATATAGTCATGCTGTGTTTGGTAGAAGAAGAGACAGTTCTGTCAACTTTCCATATTTCTCAGAGGTTAAAACGTTGATACTGAGAGACAAGAACAAGGTTAACTATCATGTAACAAAATGATCTGTTATTTTTGTCACATTAATCTGAAAGTAGGTGAAGCAGTTTCAAAAATTCAGCATCGCTTTTCCTTGAGCATTTAAAGTGGTATATCTGGGTTTTACTGTGTAGTAATTGCACCACAGGAAGCCTTTATGCATTATAGTACTAAACCTAGCATGTAGTTTTTTAATTTTGTGCAAAAAAGTTATTTATAAGTCCAAACAGATTTGCCTTACCCAAGATGTAAAGCTGCATTGTGGCTTATTCAGTTATGCTGTAGCAAACATATTTGTTATAAATATTTTAATTCTGTAGTTAAAAGCACAGTTTGCATCAGTGGATTTTTTTTTTCCTTCTTCTTTTTGCAGTAATGAATTTCTTGTTTGAGACCAGACTATTCTTTATTAGTTCTTTGCTTTTGTTTTTCCAAGCCAAAAATTGGTCAAGGAGTGGAACATTCTTCATATTGTATTTTATACCGATCCAAGATCTTGGGAGAGTTCAAAGTTAATTTAGTAGCTTACAGTTATGATATCTTTCCTTGCCAAAGAAGGCAGCTTGTCTTCTCTAACCCCTTCTCCCTTAGGAAACAAATGTCTCGCGCTATTGGCAGTACCTCATTTGCTCTTAAGGAGCAAAAAACACAGTGAAATTTGCAGTATTTCCTGATGTTTATCAACAGTTATTTCTTTAAAATGGCAGCAGCTGGTTGACAGCAGCGGTTGACTCAGCTCACAGTGAATGTATGTGATTTTTATGATGCAAACATTTCTGAGTGACTAAAGACTGACGTGATTGATTTTCATTTGGCCTTTTTTGTCCATTTGGAAGCTAAGGTGCTGGAGTGAATCACAACCTTGCAAGGGTAGCACCCTGTCTTCAGACCCTAGAAACAATGTGTAGCAAGGGAAAAAGCTCTTGCAGAGACATGAACTTGCATTTCATGAGTAATTGCACATCCTTCAGCTGAATCATGTTTTCGCAGCATGGTTTCCTCTCTTTGACAGTTAGTGTTTGACAAGGCTGCTGCATCTTCTGAACACATGTGCTTTTGCATCATCTTTCACTTTTGCCTTTACACTTGTACATCGCGGGAACGAGGGGTGATGCAGATGTTGTTTACCCAGCCTAGGCTGCTGCCCCACATGGGTAGGGAAGACGAGAGGCAGGAGATGGAGGCAGGGCCCTCACCCTCCTGCGGGTCCAGGTGTGGTCACTGGGGTCAGACACAGCCCTGGAGGGCAGGGCAGGACCATGGAGACAGAGACCGGCCGAGGTTACACTGGGATATCAACACAGGGCAAGGTCGGGGTGGCCCATGGCTGACCACAGCTCATGCCGGCACCAAGGCCCGGCATTCAGCGATCCGCCGGCGGGCCGAGGGGGAAGCCCCACTTCTCACGGCCTTTTTCCCACACAGCTCATTTCACACCGCCATGCAGCGCAAGGGGAGGCCGTGCAGCTGCACCAGGAACTGGCCTTGTGCCCGGGCGGCCGGCTGGCCCCGGGGCTCCCCTGGGGCAGGATGGGGAGCGGGGCCCAAGGCACTGCCAGCGGTGGAGGCGGACGGCAGGTCCGGTGCTGGGGGAAGGCTGGGACAGGAAACGCGTGTGCTGGAGAGGCAGACGTGTGAGCTTAAAGTTCAGTGGAAATTATAGGGAGATAAGCATGTTTCTGGAAGGCCCAAAGAGGATTTCAAAACTGATCAAAACCTCCTGTATGAATCGAAAGGGCGGCATTATTTGGCTTTTCTCTGCCTGACAGAGTTCTTCAAAACAGAACTTTTTGTCAAGAAAAAAAAAAAATGGATTTTCAACCTAAATTTACCAATGAGTTCTATTTTTATTTTAGACATGCCAGATCAGAAGAACATTTAGATCATATCGGTTACCGAGAATGTACACTTACTGGGATATTTATTCATAAATGGTCCCAACCTTTATTTTGAAGTAGCTTTCTGAAGTCAGCAAGTAAAGATCATTCAGATAAATGGGGCTTGGCTTATTTTTGGCAGGTCTTAGCTGCAGATCATGCCCACACCTCTCACCATTGGCTGGTGGAACTAAGTAATAAATTCTTTATTCCAACTATACTTGTCCTTTGTATTTCACCAGGCCTTTAAAGGTTCTTTGCTGGCCAAAATTATCTCCTGACTATATAAGCAAGCTGTTTACAGAGGGGTTGCAGGGGGTGTCATTCTTTTGTGTGTGTGTGTTATTAGAAAACAACTAATTGCCTTAGGTTTAAGCACAGCTCTGAGCTCGTGAGTCTTTACGTCCAATGCAGCTCCTGGAGTTTGTGTTCTGGCTATTGGTGCCTGACATGGCAGCAGAGCAGCACAGCTGCCCTTCGGCCTGTCCTGTGTCCTCATCCTCATTCCTGCTTCTGGCTCAGCAGGAAGCTGACCTCCTCGCTGCATGCCCTGGGCTCCTGTGGAATGGCAGGGTTGGAAACAAACCTGCTCCTCAATGGTGATAAAAGAAAAAGGAAAAAGAAGCATCTGTACAAATCAGCGGTTCACCACCTGTGCTGCAGGAGTGTCCGTTGTCAGGTCCTGCCCACACTTCCTGTACCTTGCAGCCATGGGGAGCAAAATCATTTCTTAAGGCAGGAAGCTGGGAAAACTCAGTAGGCTTTCCCAGCCATGCTCATGTGTGCCTCGCTCTTGGCACAGTGCTGGCTCTCCTTGCTCTGCTGTGTAGTCCCCAGGCATGCTGCAAACAGATGAGGAAAGGCATTTTTACATTTGAGCCGCTGACCCGCCCCGTAATTGATGTTCAGCCACCTGGTCCAAGTCTCACGGCACCCCAAACACATGTGTGGAGACAGTGGGGAGCAATGCTGGGAAGCAAGTGGAGCTGCTCACCAGGGCTGCTGGCGTGTCCTGGGCTGAGCTGCAGCAAAGGGAGTGGGCAGAAAGGAATGCGCAGGGCTGGGAATAGCCACTGGGGCCGTGGAGCATGGGAAGCCTGCATATCTCCCCAAGCCGTCAGCCAAATAAAGTCTGCTGGAAACAGCCCCAAACATCTTTGCATGACACTTGGAAAATCTTAAGTGACACTGGCCGGAAGAAGGAAGTGAACAGGGAAACCTAAGCATTTTCCTTGCAGTGTGGGGCTGAAGCTGGGTTTTTCCCAAGTGCTTTACAGGTGTGTGGTAAGAGTAGGTGTAATGGAATAGATATAAAGTTACTCAAATCTTCTGTCCTTTGTACATGCCCACGAGGTAGCCAGAACATCTGTTATCTCTTAACTCACTAAAAGCCTGCGGCCTACTTCCTCTCTGGCTGCATCCTTTACAGTAAACCACAGAGTCCCAGGTGTGTTCTCTGCCCTCATGGTCAATTGGCATGGTCTGTCCATGACCATAACAGTAATTAGCCTCCTTAGTTTCCAAAGCAGGGTGGCCCCTTAGAGACTGCCTGTGGTCCTTACAGTATGCTGACTCCTGCACCATGCCCAAAAATGTCTTTGCTGAAGCAAAGCAAGTAAAAGCTTCCTAGCCCAAGCAAGAGGCATGCATGGGACCTTTCTGATGGTGAAAACGGTACAGATGGTCAGGCAGGGGCTACTTGATGCGTTAATGTAGAGCATGTGTGCCTCAGACTGTGGCATGAACTGCCTGGAAGTTAGGGCCCACTCTCATTTCTTGCATGCATCAGTGTATTGAGTAGTTTTACCTGAGTAGGGATGAAATAGATCAACTGAGTTATCTTGCAGTCAGGTGCAGAAAGTGCCAGTTAGCATTCTGAATACTTGTAGTTTGCTTTGCAACAGTATTGCCATGTCACCCACTCAAATAAGAAATTAATGCCAAGGAAAACCAAAATCCCTTCTGATACTTCTGTTTTAAGCTTTATGTGATCTTTCATGGCATTATCGTGCCCTATTTGTTGATATCTACATCATGTAAGTAAAAGGGCAAAAATAAGCATGTGAATGGCAACAGGTCACAAACCAAATTGCAAAAGCAGAAGCACCAAAGCACCATTTACTAGTCCTCTTTGTTGTGCCTAAGCATTTGGGAAAATAGTCCTTCCCAAGGAAAAGGACAGTGACTGGAATATGTAGCACTTGGCTACATGCTTGCTTCCTGGTGCCTTATACTGCACTCCTCAACTGCACTTTGATCTGCTCTTGGAGAGTATGAACACTGCAGTGCAACTCCATGAACTGTCTCCCTCTCCCGAGAGATTTTCCATCTACCTGGAATAACGGTCGCTTGTACCAGGGGAATGGCAAAAATGTGCTCCTTTACCTTCTGGTTTTAGAATAAAGTCAAGGACAGGTGAATAGTAGAAGGCAGGGGTTTTAATTGTCCTCGTTTGATGTGAACTGGGGTTTGTCAGTTGTCAGTTACACCGTGCCAGCTTCCAGTCTAGATTTCTTTCTTACTTTTCTATTCCAGTCCTTCCCTATGGCAATAGTTTTGATTTGTTTGGCAGTTCACAGCCTAGCTGCCTTATCTATGAAGCTATTAATACTGTAGCTTTCTATAAGGTAATCTGCTTAGCTTTTGCCCTAGTCTTAGAGAATAAGGAGAGGACTTCTTGGGACTCCATTCTTTCAGTGACCCAGGGGCTAAAGGCATCAGAATTCCTTTCCTCTGAGTAAATAGACTTAATTAGACTCAAAGAGTGTGAAATATGGTACTGTTTTCACACATCAAACTATACCTGAATCCCTTACAAGGAATGATCATTTAAATAAACTTATATGGCAGATGGACTGGGAAGCAATCTAGAGGAAAAAAACACAATTCTCTTTGACATTGATTTCCTTTTGTGAATTTATGCCATTAAATTGAGATCCAGACATCTCATACCATCCATCCAATGCATGCTCTGACCAATACTAATGTGATTATTTTTCTGTGTAAGACGAGAAACTTCAAACTTTCTTTGCTGTTACTCATTCATAATAGTCCTGTTTGTGCCTTCAAGGGGATAAGATAGTAGCCATTCTTGATAAGGTATGTTCTATGGTCTAAGATGTTAGAGAACTTCAAGAAAATGTTAGCTCTGCTTTCACAACTCTTATCTCTTGCTCGAGGTTTGTATTGTCCCTTAGGGACACAGTACTACATAGAGTCACCACTGAGTAGATAGGTGATTAGTAAGGTAGCTTGAGGCTGATCATAAATCTCTTTGAAGATTGGGACTGTAGTCTTGAATTTGTCTGAGTAAGGAATCCCTGTGAGCCCTACAGCAACATGCCTGCATGATCCTGCACTGCTTAATAGGGCTTCATGCTTTGAACCAGCTGGTCTGTTGTATTTTTCCCAAGGAAAAACATTCAGTTACTATGACCAAATCACAGGCAGTCAGAAACATCGTACCGGCATGTTGGGAACTCTTTGTGCATCAAATCCAGTTTCCATGAGGTGGACTGCAGACTTGTCAGCTGCCTCATTGGAAGTATACCATCTCAAATTAGGGATGATGTCATTTTTACTACCTCTTCAAGGTATTTCATTTTCATTTAATGTGATTTCAGTGTTAGTCATGTATCATTCGCTGTCTTCCATAAAGCCAATAACTTGTAAACAAGGAGAGGAACTGAAGTACAGTCATCATTCATTATGAATGAGAGGTAGACTGAGATCTGCCCTGGCCATGCACTTCTAGCCTTGAGGCTACCAATCTTTCATTAGGCATTTAAAAAAAATGTTCCATTAAGACAGGGTCACATAACTTCATAGAATAGCATAATTAATTTTAGGAGATTAAAGCTCATCCTTCTCAGGAGATAAAGCGGTATGAAACTGCACATGCCAAGTAGTTTCACTACCTACCCAGGCATAGTCTGTAGAGAGATTACAGTGCTGCATGCAGATGATGGGCAACCCCATGGTAATCCATTCATCTATGCAGAAATGTCAACTCTCCAAAGCCATTTATGTACATACAGAAAAAACAGAATTTTTTTTTTTTTTATTTAAAGAGGGATGAGGTCCATCCTAAGACTATTGAACTCTCATCTTGAGATCCCCCGCTGTTTGCAGCTTTTCTGTGAACATAGATGTACTTTTTTCTTTGAGGAAAGTCATATTCCTGAGTAGCTGAGAAGGCAGGCCTGGAACCATTCTCTTACCTTATTGTGGTCTGATTGCCCTGAAGTTGTTTCAGCTGCAGAAGTCTTGCTGTTCAATCTCAGAATTTCTGCTGTATTTCCTACTTCCACGTTTGCCTGCTGTCAAAAGAGGGTACTGTTTTCCTATGAAAGGATATGAGAAAATTGTGAATTAAAATAAAAGTACAAGGTCGTTGCTTTTTTTTTCTTTCATTTTTTGGATCAAAGACCAACTCAGTTTTGCCATAGCTTGGCACTTCAGAACCAAATATAATTTTAGATAGTCTGCTTAGCCTTTGCAGGGAGTCTGGTTAGTAATGTCAGCTGTCCCTTGCGTCTTTCAAACGAGCAATGTACACAAAGGCTATGCTTCTTTAAAGACTTAAGACTTAAAGAAGTCCTATAACGACTTCTGACCTTTTGATCTGATGATCTGTTCCCAAAATCTCTGCATGTCCAAAAGCAGCAAGACAAATACCAGAAAACTTGGAGACCTGAGGAAAGGGGAAGCTCCAGCATTTCACAAGCAGAAAGCAGCTCCCTAAGGGGTACAGCTGCAGGACAGAGCTCACAACCAAGCCTGTGGGGACCTGAAAATGCTGGCCACTGTAGACGCACACAGCTCTCCTCCAAGCATAAGTGTCAGGCTGTCCATCAGCCTCCACAACAGCAGAGCCACACATACCGTCTTAATAGATAACCCCAACATGAGAGCCATATTCACTAACTAGGGAGTGTAAGCAAGTCAGGACTCGCTGCCTGTCCATCCCTGTAGTGTTGCTCTTCCTGCAGCCATGGTGCAGGTAAGCCATGCCCCAATCTACATGATGCTGATAGGTGCCTATTGCCTAGCCAAGCATGTGGGGGAGAGGGAACTCATTCTCCCTGTTGGCTATAAGCAGGCCATTAGCCGTTTTCTCCTCTAGTACACACGTCGGTGCTGCAGTTGCATTACATTATCTGTAACACCTCACAACTTTGAAAATAACAGGGAAAGAAATGTTGTATCCTTCCACACTAGGGGTAACATGCTATTGCTTGCTGATTTGCATCACTACAAGTTACTAAGCTGGCTACCTTGCCAAGATAAAAGCTACTTCCAGTAAGCCCTGTGTTTCTGCAGCTAGAGCTTTCCTAATGAATTCCTCTAGCAAATTATACAAATGCACTGCAACACACGCTATTCAGGCCAGATACAGTACCCAGGGTGGGTCATTTCAGACTTCTTGAATCTCTGTGCTATATTGCTATGTACCCAAAAGGTCACATGTTCCAAAGAGTATATTCAGCATACTTGGTAAAGACTTAGCGGTGTGAGATCTTGGTGTGTTATCACATGGATTCTGTCTAATTATTAAGGACATGTGACCAATTGCTTTAAGTCTAAATAACTATGGCTGAAGAACACAGTACTTTCCTGGCTTAACTATTTTGTAATGATTAACTGCAGTGTTATGAGAGCCATTTCGTGCCACCAGATTTAATCAGAACAGCATGTTGTCTTCAATAGAAAATTCTAATTTAAGTTGGTGCTATCAAATGGTCTAATGTTTTCAGTCAGTTTTTAAAGTGAGATTAAAGCATATTTGTAGAAACTCCCTTAAAATCAATGGATTTGAGCACACTTTGGATCAGGCTGTAAGCATTCAGGCTTTTCTGTTGGTTGCTGGGAGATGCAACAGAACACAATAGGATTGACTGGATTTAATGTTCAGGGTAACAATTAACAGAAATGCTGCCCATGTGTGCTGACAGTTGAGGTTTCATGTTAATCGTTAGTGAAGTTCTGCTTTCCAAGCCTCCCTCAGGTAATAATGAGTGACTTAACACTACATACATCTTTTGGCCTTCCTGGTTTTGCAGTTTTATGTCATATCTCTGTCTGAGATGAGAAATGTTTTACTGTAAGCAGGTTCAATTTTTAATTTCTAGGAACCAGAAATTCTGAATAGGGTCCTGGAAGAGTGAGTCAGAATATATTCCCAAACTGGTCATTTACATTTGGTATCAACCAGTAAAGTTATATCTGGGGTTTGACTTAAATAATGATCATACGAGCAGCCAGCTGGGAATTTTTTTTCATTTCAGTCCTATGACACTCCACCACATTACACTTCCTTCTGTAAGACTTACAGCACTAAACTGTGGGGTCTTTTACCTCTCATCCACAGTCCTTGCCTATCACCAGTTGAAAGTACAGAGTCAGTTTAATAGAGTACACTTGATTCATGTGGCATATTGGTGTAAAGAAAAACATGGAATGTATAAAACAAGACTAATATTTATAATGTAGGCTGTGAGAATTTCCTGAATTTAATTCATGTTTGAATTACCGTGCCAGTTTTAGTGAAACATCCCATCTGTGTTTTTTGTTTTTCCAGTGTCTGAGAGTCTATCACAGCCTTTGCTAAGTTGTTCCAGTAGTTGATTACTCTTGCAATAAACAAACACAGATGTTAGGCCACATTGATCTAGCTTTAAAATCTGTCTCTTGAGCTTTTGTTTTACCTTTGCAAGGTAGATGAAAGAGCTCAGCATTACTGGTTTCATTATGTAGGTACTTAGAGAGAGAGAGATGTGGCTTGTAGCATTTAACCCATTTTGGAGCATTACAAAGCCAGACCTGGAGCTGGGAGAATAGCATGTCCATGATGTTTGCCACCATTGCTGATGACAGTGGTATCTGGTGAAATAATTGTTTTAAACCCCTTCTCACTTTCTTCTTATGAAGCTATATAGATTAGCCTCCTGCAGTTTGTTGCTGAAGAATCCTTTTTTTCAAGTCTTTGATCGTTCCCTGTGGCTTTTCTCCAAATCCTCTTCCATTCATACTTGAAATTGTCAGTCACAACTGACCAAGCACTTCACTAGTCTTACCTAAGAAAATTGCATGACCTCCTTATGTTGTCCTCACATATAAACTACTCAGTTTATATGGCTAAATGTTGTATTATCTCTTTTAATTGAAGTGTGGTACTGGGACTTCCTGTTGAACTGATGGATTATCAAAACCCTGTTATGCGTCTTGTCAGAGAAACAGATAACCCATAGAGAGTCCCTCTTACTCTCTGTTCCCCAGGTTTCTTTGTTTATAGATAAGAGTTTACAACAGGCGGTGCTAAAATGTATTTTCATCGCTTCCATTTGAGCATTTAATCTAGATTCTACTTTATTGTGCCCCATCTTCATGACGTCAGTTAACTTTGTCAGTGAAAATGTTATACTTTCTTCTGTGTAACTTACATAACTGCTAAATAACACTGGGTGAAGAGTCAATCATTATGGGGCATCACCAAAAGCCCATATCTCTTTAACTGAAATTTCATCTGACACTAAACAAAATATATATTTTAAACCCATTTAAGATATATTGTGTTGATTTTGTTGGATGGAAATTTCCTACATGATTCATAATCAGAATGTCATGCAGCATCAAGTCAAAGAGTGATGCAATGAAATTCATGAGAACAGTTTCAAGAATAGGTTTTCTCATGGTTCTTAGGTATTACTTAATTGTATAAAACTGTAAGTGAATATAAGAAATATGCAAAGTACACCAAATCAGAAAAATTAATCTAGTTTTTAAATCACAGCCAATTAAGGAAGAGTAACCCTTCCTTTCTCATTTCTTACATACCTTCCATAAAACCCATGGACCAGGTTATCCTGTCACTGATGCTGTGTAATTCCCCTAGGGATGGTTATTGGATTTTGCAGATGTAAGTGAAAGGCAAATGTGGCCCTGTACGTATGTTGTTATGCAAAGAGCATCGGAAGCATTCTTGCCTTCAGGATAATTACAAAATTACTTCCCTTTTGTCATCCACCCATGATGCCATCTGATTTTATGTTCCTTGGCTGCTAGCTGTTAGCCTCATTAACCTTACTTGATAGAGCGTTCCAACATTTATGATTCTCATGTGAAAAATGCTTCCTGACGGCTGGAATTTGTTTTTCTTTAATTTCTACCTTCACCCTCTTGTCCCATTATGTTTACTAGTCTGAAAACAGTAACTTGAGATTGGTGTGCCTACTCCTTACAGTGTAATGGATTCCAGCCAATCCTCTTGCTTTCTCTTTCTCTGAAGATAACTATGGTGCTTTAAAATTATTTAACCAACAGTCTTACTTATTTTCACTTAGGGCCCTTGTGTTTTTACATTTCATAATGAATTCTTCTGTGGAAGGAAATGAGGAAATTCAGATACGTATCATTCATCAGTTGGCCTATTTCCACAAATGTAACATTACCCTGATGTTGTTAACTTCATTGTCTTATTTGGCATGTGGAATAGGGCCAAGATGCTGTTACTGTGGGCAGTATAACTTGACGTTTCTAAGGTTAAAATTTCATCAGTCAGCGCAATTTCACTCTACCCAGTGGAAAAATCCTAAATTTAAATCCAGTTCAGCTAGCCACAGTGGTCACTGTCAAATTTGCAATGGTGGGAAGTATTAAGAATTGGTCTGTAATGCAGCATGTGTTCTTTATATGGATACAGATTCATTTGAAACTTTATGGTTTTGGGATGGAATGCATTGTACTCTGGGAAGCCTGCAATATTTTCTTAAGACTAATCAGAAAAGCTACCACGCTATTTCAATTAACTTATTTAAGATTATGTTAAGTTCTTTAAGTTAAGCTGGTCTAGAGCTTGGTGGGGTTTTCTCTTTTTCTATTGTTTACTTCGATGTTTCCTAGTAGGGGCTTCACAGGGTGAAGACTGAAACTCAAACTGTGATACTTGATACCTAGGAAAAGAGGTCAAACCATTGAAGAAGAGAATTGTTTACAATTGTTTACAAACAATTCTCTCCAGTTAGACTTTAAATTAAGTTTATAAAGGATGACAATGGGAATAGGAAGAGATTATGTGTTACCTAACTGGGGTGTTTGTAGTAAAATAATGCAAAGAAACAATCGGTGTCCTTAGAAAGTGCAGCCATTCTTGGACTGAAAGGATGAAATTACTGTTGCCATTCACTGGCAAGTATTATGTTGTAAAGTAAGTCCATCTCTCTGGATACAATTGTTTTGAGGGCTCTTTCCTCTTTTGAGTTTACAGGTTTTGAAATCAAGAGTTTGTTTGATGTCTTCATGTTATAAGAATATCATGCAACCAAGTATTCGCTTCTTTAGAAATGGTTATTTTAGCATATATTGGAATATATACATCTTTGTCTGAACTCATGAAGCAGCACACAGTAAAGGCAGTTTTGGCTTTACTGACTATTTAAAACCTATTCATAAGAGACCACCTTTTGGCTGAGGTCCTACTTTCTGTGTAGAGAAGGTATTTTCTGAAAGGTTATCTTGCCTAGGACAAAGTTAGTGGGTTAATCAAACTAAGTTTTCCCGGTACGTACATGTTTGTATAATATATGTCATTCATTCTACATGGAAAGTGATCCCTTCTGTGAATTTCTTAAATTATACCCTAATAACTCACAAAATTTAGTAACTTTCAAAGTCTCCTTTTAGGGATTTTTTTTTTTTTTTTTTCCCCCAGCCTACTATGCAGATAGGTAATTCCAAATTTCTTCTTTTGAAAAAATAACCAAAGGTCACACATTTGCTGGAAAGAAGGCTATACTACCAAAAATAAGTATTTACTGAGTCAAGCATTCCAGTGGCAGGTTCTCTAGGGAGGTGTCTCAGGAAAGAGAAGGAAGCCTTCCTTCAAGTACTGTAAATTTAGTGCTTATGATATAATAATAGGATCTCCTGGAAACTCTGCTGCAGAAACTAATTCTACACTTAGGACAGTAAAACATACTTCTCAAGTAAGTTGAGACAGCAGATACATATTTCTAACTCCTTGCATTTTTTTTCATCTTCTGAATGCATGCCACACATCCGTCCCTTCTTTTGCTGGCTGCTAAACCAAGAAGTTCTCCACATTGCTAGGAAAAGGTGAACTCTATACCTGAAAATCTTGTTGCTTACTTGCTGATGTAAATTGTTGACCTGATAAATTCATTTATACAAGGTTTTCCCCTTCATAATCGTCAAAGTACTGCCAAGAGTAGATGTCCAAGGTGAGATGCTTCGGAGAAGTCAGGTTTTTAAAAGGCTTGGCTTCCCCTTGCCCAGCCTCAGCCATTGAAGGGCTCTGCAGCAGGTCTGGGCTGATGGCAGGGGAGGAGGTACCTGCTGGGCATTGGATGTTGGTTTTCTAGAGAGGCATGACAGCTGGATCTGCTTGTCCTCTGGAGATGTCTGTGTCTGGTCCCTCATTGCACAGGCAGCAATAAGTATCAGATAGACCCCTCTGAGGTGTCTCATCAGTGCGCCTGATCTTCCAGGTATCCATAGCCACTTATTCTTTAGAAAATACTGCTGGCTTGTGCATGTTAGCATGGACTTGAGTCTGCCTCCAAGCGTGTTAAATCCCCAGGCACTTTTATTTATTGCTGTGAGATTTCTATTTGTAATGAACCTGCAAGGCATAGTTCAGCTGTGTTTCCTTGCAGTCGCACATCTTCCACTTTCTCAAATGCATTTCCAGGGCAAGCTGCCCACTGGGGAAGGCTGCTGCCCACTGTCCGCAGCTATCAGCATCTGCTGCAGACTTTCCTGAGGCAGCTTTGGCTCAGCCCTTGCTCAGTGCCAGGGGACAGGGAGCTGGGGGCTGCCCGAAGAATGGATGTGTGACACCCCTGCTCCACACTCTGTGGTGATTCGGGGTCAAGTGAAGGAGGTAACATGCCTGCTGAAGTGTGCCATGCCACATGTTTGCTACCTGGCTCAACAACCCGGTCCGCAGTCAGCAGGGAAGCAGGGAAGTGCCTCCACACAAAGGGACACTTGGGAGGACAAGTACAGTGGGGTTCTTTTAATCATTTTTAAGCCTGAGTGCATCTCAACATGGTATTTTTTTGCTAAAGAAAGATCAGGAGACAGGAAGATGAAAGAAGTTAAAAAGAAAAAACAACATTGAGAAAATGAATTATAAAAAAAAAAAGGGCAAAAAAGCAGCAACAGAAGGAATAATAGTGCTTTGTTTATTCTTTCCCTTTGAGCTTTGAGGACGTATAATAGATTTCCACTTCTTGGTCCTACTTTCTTTTTTCTCCTTCCCTGTCCTCTGTCTGGCTTCGTTTTTTTCTGTGACCATTAGCACAGTGGGAACCTACCACCCACAGTGTCCATTCACTGCCTCTCCAAAGAGGCCCGAGAGTGCAGCCACCCCACTGAGGCTAACCTGGACTCAAAGGGCAGCATGATGTTGTACCCTGAAGCCACTTACTATTTGTATAGCAACATGACATTGCAGGAAAAGAGTTCAGTCATGCTCAATTTTGCTTCTGGTATTGCAAAAACACAACATCAGTGGTGGAGTGGTGCAGATTGGATGGAACTAATTATATTAAATTGCTCCGTAGGAACTTTTAAGAGTGTTGCCTGTAGAAAAGCAGGCTTTTCTGGCAAGAAGTTGGTTCACATGAGGCTTCATGGAGCATTTATTTTATCTTGAAGAGTTCAGATCACCTTCTTCTATGAGAAAACTGAGAGAATTCTTTACAAAATTCCCTGTAGAATTTCCTCCCCATTTCTTCCTCCAGGCATTTTCCTTCCTCAGCCTGGAAGAAACAAGCTGCATGGGTAGCATGAAATGTGAAGAGAGCCCAATTCCTTCTCCCTCCCTTCCCTTGTGACTATCTTCACCACTTTAAGAACTACTCTGTAGGGTAAATACTTTTCATGTTAAAGGTCCAAGGACCCTAGCCTTTCATTTTCAGTTTCCAGTTGGATGAGAGGCAATTTCTTTTTCCGGATATTTTATTTTCCAGATACATAGCAAGTGCTCCTAAAATCTGATACTGAAGACTGGTGAATAACTGATCAAGGCTTGTTATAATTTGAAAGGTATATGAAGCAATACTCATGCTTCCCTGAATTCAGTCCAGCTTGTTTTCTTCCGTCTTAGATTTTACTGAGACCACCAGAACACTCCTGCTCAGGGCAGGCAATTATCTTTTATCATCACTAATGATGACAACTGGGTTCCTAGTGTCACAACACTGTTATTTATTTTCCCTGCTGGGGCTTCATCATGTTTTTAACCAACACTAGTTAAAAACATCTGCTAGACAAATTCCTCTGGAAAATTCCATATACAGCAAGCATAGAGATAAGAGATAAGTTTAAAGCTACTTTGCATACTTCCGCTGAAGAAAAACCAGCAGCAAAGAAGTTAGTCTATGTGACTTTTTTTAGTATGGTCAGGAGATTCAGAGTGGAAGTCAAATGATAGTTCTTTTTTTTGAATGTGTTCCGTGAGATTTTAGGTTTCCTAATTCTGCTTTCTAGAACTCATGATATTTTTCTCTCCAACCCAGTCTTTCTGTTACAACTACCTCATCTTTATGATAGCTATATAGCATGAATATTGTAAATTATCTACTTTACTGTTGTGGATTTCCTGCACACAGGTCTCGGGAGTAGCACTGATGACCATTTTCGCTTCATGGCCCAACACAGGTGACGGGACTCCTGATCTCTAATACCAAAGCTCAACCTGTAGACAAGCTGGTTTGACCAGGATTGACCTCTTCTTCATAACTTGGGCTGCATTAAGGAGCCAAATGGGGGGTTTTTTCAGTCCAAATGGACATAACTTCTGTTTTCTTCCTGCTGCAGTCTCCTATGTGGTTCCCAGAGTATTTTATTTTATGAAATAGCCATATAATCACGCTGCTTAAATGTGGTACGCGTGTGCTGGCCAGAGGTGGCAGCTTCCAGTTCTGCTTGCTTGAGTCACCATCTGCACATAGGCACAATCAGAAGTACCTATTTCTACTGCTGCCCGTAGCGTGGATGTACTGCAAAGAAGGCAATAGGATGTCTGCAGCTCCAGCTGAGGACGCTGGAGCTAGGGTGTTATGGGGCCAAGTGTATATAGCAAGATGGTGAAAGAAGTGATTGCACAGGTTTGAATTTGTGAATTCAAGTTCATTTCTGAATTCAGAGGATATACCCACTTGTGAAAGCAAGATATGTTGCCATCATTCAAGCAAGTCTGGGATTCCCCCTATGTAACATTACTTTAACACTGAAGTTCAGTCTCTTTCAGTACAGTAGCTCCTCTTTGTTATTTTTAAATTTGATATAGCTCAGCTGTTTCTTAACCACAACTGTTGTTCCATCTACCTGCTGACAATTAGGCATGTAGGAGAACAGGAAGGATGGAGGGAATCATTCTTCCCATTATTTAATTAGAAAACTAAGTCCCAGAAACCTTTCTGCAGTCTTTGTTTTTCTAATTTTAGAATATGCTGCACTTACAGAGAACATATTTAGCTTTGCTGGTTTTGAGAAATGGAAGAAAGTTATGTTATGTCCTTACATACCCCTTGTGTCTTCTTGATAAATGATGCTTCCATTTATCAAGTAAAGAATGACAAATACACTGGCTTGTTTTGTCATAACAAGATAAGTAGTGATGGTACTGTTCTCTAGTCCAGGCAACCCACATTTATTTTATATTCAGCCACCCTGGAAAGTTCATTTTGCTGCTGTCTGTTCATCAAGAATCAGTCACAGAGATAACAGAGGCTTGAGATCTCTCAGCAGTATTGCTCTTTTGCAAATGAGAAAGCAAGTGAAGAATGTTCTTGTTTGCTAGCCAGGAACCTGCTCCACACTCTGCTTGTGGTACCTCCTGTTTTGTTCATGTGGTAGGTGTTGCCATGTCCTAAAGAAAGGGAGCAGTTGTGTACCAGGAGAAAAAACTTCAGTGCGGGAAAGGATTTTAGTGAAACAAGACTGAAGCCCTCTGTGGAAAGGCTGTAGTCTCAACAAGATCAGGTAGCAAAGTGATACCAAAACTGCCGTTAATATTCCATTGATGCTCCTCTGCTTTCGACTAGCAATCTGATGCTGAAGGCTGTGCTACAGCAGTAGTGTCTGCAGGCTCCAGCTGTGCTTGGGAGACAGCTGGAACAGCCTTACTGGTCTTCATGGCCTGCAGTCCTGTCAATCTGAGCCACAGTCTTATCAGATTTGCCTAGCAAAGCAGAGCTGGGCAATCCTCCCTGAGGCAGAGGAGTCTCAGAGCACAGGCGCCTTGAGTCTGTATGGAGGTATGGAAAAGAAAGTTGCCTGACTTTTCTATTGCTACTGTTTTCCTGAAGGTGTGTGCTACTTGTAATCTAAAAGAAAGGAACCCACGTTTCAAGCTTATTTATGAAAAAATATCTGAAAAATATTTTTTTCCTACTCAGAATAAATTAATAAATCAAGTGATCTATCATTTTGATACTGAAGTTTTCTGTGCTTTGTATTTACATTGAAAGCATGTTGCATTCATGTAACTTTTTCTGATCTGACTGTATAGAGCTAAAACATGTAGTCGAAGTTGGGAAAAACCTTTTATGTTTACTTTTCTTTTGAATACCAAAAAAAATCAAAATTAACACCAGTATAAATAATCTTTCCCAACTTTGCCTTGGCTAACTAAAGGCTTTTATGTGCTTTGATAGTGCTGTTGCTCTCTCCTACCACACAATTAATCTTTGCTGGTTTTGAGCGTAAGGATAAAAAGAAAAAAAAAAAAAAAAAAGTAGCAGAAAGCATATACATGCGTTTTTAGGCACTATATTGAACTTTCATCTTAAGAATTACCAGAAGAAGCATAATGTGCTGTTAAAAAACAGCATAATGAAAATGTTTGGTACTTCTGGTCTTGATCAGTTCCTCAGAAGCTACAGTTTGCAGCTAGAGTTACTTAGATAGGAGAGACATCAGCCCTCCAGCGAGCAAATGCAAAGTACACATTCTGAGCTCAGGGACTGAACCACGCTACAAAGTACATGCCACAGGTACTACGTTATGGAAACAGAGCTTCTTCAGGATGAAACAAAGTGACTGACATACTAACACAGTTTCAGCACTGCAAATTAGAAACAATTAATGCTTTTGGACCTACTGTAGCAATATGGGCAGGGAGGATGCTTTTACCACAGCTGGAATGTGATGTCCAGGCTGCAGATGTGGTGCGAGGTGCACTGGGGTGGTGAGGATCAGTAACAGTTCCGCTTACAGGCTCTTCACCTCCCGTGGCATGTCAAGCACTCTTTGCCCAATTTTTGAAAGCTGTCCAAGCAGCACCCGTACTCAGCTCTTGAGAAGTCCTGAAGTCAAAATGCAGATGGTATGAAAAACACTGCCAATGTCTTTCCTAGATGGTAAATATTTTATTAGTGTGTTCGGCTCTCCAAGGAATGAATAGTTCTGGTGTTAGAGGCCAAGGAAGTTTTATTATGGGAAAGCAGAAAATTCTGCATGTTTTCACAGCTATATCTCCCAAAAAAGAATAAATTCCTCTGGAATTTCAGTTTTCACTGAAATTTCTTTCCAAAAAGGAAAACTGAGAAATAAAAAGCAATCTATCCGAATGAATAAGGAGAATAAATTAGCATAGTTCAGATGATCTCACTCAAAACTAAAACCTCAAAAACATGTACTATCTAAGCATGTACTTGAATAGTATTATTATGGCATTTAATGTTTATAAGTAAGCTTATTATTATGAACTAATGGACAGTGTTGCATTGTGCCATCTCAGTTGCATCCTTTTAGCCACCTAGCTAAGTGTAAGGGTCTATTTAAGCAATCTTTAGCCAGGTCTGCAGTCCAGCCATCTGTGGATTACATGTATATATTTTGCTGACAAAAGCTGTTATAGACAAAGCCAGAAAGGCAAAGCCTGTGCTGTTCCCTATTTGGGTTTTTTTGCATAGAGGTACTCCATTGGCAGCAGTGTAATTTGACAATGTGATTGCAATAGCAGCCTTTCCTGGCTGAGCTATCCGAGTGATAAATTACACTTCACATCCATCTATGTTACAAGATAGCTATGCTTCTAGATTTGATGCCTGCTTGTATGCATTGGCTCTTTAGAGGTCCATATCTGCCCACATCATTCAGGTAGACTGATGTCTAACCCAGCAAGGAATTCAACATGAGAGAAACCTCTCTGGCAAGAAGCAGTATAGGTCAGAATCAGTTTTAGCTCTCCATTACCAAATAAAAAACCCCAACCCTGCAGAGCCAAACAAACTGCACCAGTTGAAGCCTCCACCCAAAAATCTGGCATCTAAATTATGCTCTCTTATTGAGCAGTACTTCCCTCCACAGGAACAATGAATCAAACAAAAGGGCCTAAGAGTAAATAAATCTTTACACTTCCCTGTTCTTTCTTCCTCCCAATTAATCATACGTCATTTTGGAAAACCTAAGTAATCCACAGCAGGAGGCAAAACTGCCATCACCGAGTATGTTCACAGCATCACACCGTCCTCCAGGAGCTGGGGGTGATAGCTGCGGTGGCTTGCCATTTCACCCTGTCCCCTGTTCATCTGCAGGAGCAAGGTGCCGAGGTCTCACAGGTAGTGGGTGCTTTTTGCAGCCAAACCTGCTCCAGACCTAATCCCCACACATGTTGTGCTGCGCTGAGCTCCACTAGTGGTTTTGCCATTAGTCGCTGCTGGTGCTGGTGCTGCCTGGTGCTAGCTGTGAGTGCTGTGCTGGCAGCCAGCTTCCTGACTACGCCCTTCTCTGGTCTCTCCAACTACCATGCAGCTGTCACAGCAGTGCTTCTGGTCCTTTACAGAAAGTGCAGCGGTGCAGGGACCAATGCAGAGCCCTAGCCACGCAGAACAGGTTTACTGAATTAAGTCATCTTTCTTTCCTAAAGATAATAAGAAAGGAAAAAATAATCGGCTTGGAATCTGTTTTCCCACATAGACACATTTTTCCACTTCTCAGGACCAGGGCAGTTTATAAGGACAGTGTTTACCACAGGGAAGTTGCCTATGTTTTTGCAAATGTGTTTGTATGCACCATTTTCCACACTTTTTAACTAAGTTGTTTTTAACACAAAGGCCCAAAATGCTAGAAAATAGATGTTTGGTTAAGCCTGATAAGGCCTGGTCCATTATTCCCTTGCTAGCAGATGCCAAAAGATGATGCTGCTTCTCTAGGCTGCAGAGAGGACTCATTGTCCATGGGAGTTCTTGGGAAAGAGCTGCTCTTCAGACCATCTGCTTTCACAGGAGAAATTGGCTGAGTTTGTCCAAGCCCCCACTGCTGCATGAGGTGTTTTGAGTTCTGAAATGCCTGGTTAGCACTTCCATGACAGGAATTTCTTAAGTTACTGGGGTTTGAGTTCTCATGCCATGCTGTCAGCATTACATAAGATCTAGAGGTGAGGAATTGCCACGAAACAGATCAAGTTTCTAGCCTGAAAGGAAGTTCTGAAATTACTGGAGAAGGCCTGCTGGTACAGGATTTCTGGTACCATTTCACAGAGCATCAATAGTCCAGATAAGCTTTAGATAAGTACTCTCTATTTTGGGTGCTTATCTCTATTTTGGGTGCTTATCTTTAACTCTAGATCTTTTAAAGTAAGTTTGCCCCTCACGTATTTCAAGTCTGCGTCCTTTAAACAGAGCTTCTTCGAAATGTGATAATTAAAATTTCTTTGTGTCTTCTCTGAGAACCCATGTGTTCATTTATGATCCCCAGAGGGAAGGCTAAATTGTTCAAGTATTACCCAATGACATTATTTATACTAGATTTAGACATAAGTCCCTATTTCCAGGGGCAGTGTGTCCTAGAACAGTGCAAAAAGGATGTTTTTCTTTCCTTTCTATCTTTAAGGCATGAATAACATAGACAGCCACATCTTTTCTTTATGATCTCAGAGGACAATCACTATTGACAAGAAGTTTGCAGGCTGAAATAATGTAAAGGTGTTTATTTCAATGTCTTTTTCAAGAGTGTAGAGTAGATAGCAGATCAAAGATCACCTTTTCACCAAACAGTTTTATTTTTCTATGGGTGGGGGTTTTCTAGTTCATCATTACCTACAGCATTCTTGTCCCCACCACCACCAACTCCCCCACCCTTCTTCTGGTACGTAGACAGCAGTTCCCTCCAGTGCTCTGAAACATAGAGGTCTCTGTCTTTTCTCTGATTTCCTTCCTTCGAACTCTCCCGTCACATTTGGGTGATGTAAAACAGCCAAGATAAGAAATAGCTGTCTCTTCCCAAGAGGAGATGGGACGGATGTGCGATTCAGAAGAAGAATTCCTTTTTCCTACTGCCTTCCTGGGATGGGGGGTGGTGGGGTTGGTGGGGAAGTGAGAAGCAAGTTAACCTCCCTTTTGCCAGCTGTGCCAGCTACTCCTAGCAATATAGACACAGCAAAGCATGACAACACTGTTCTGCTTTCCTCCTGAAAGGACAGAATTGCTTAAAAAAGATAAGATAGGAAACATGGGTGGCTAGTAATGTGTATTTTTGGTCAAAATACAAGACCCAGCATTTTTTTGTGTAATGCATCCTATTGGTCTTCTAAGTATCTGGCATAAACTGTTGTCTTCAGTCATGTAGTCATGTTTCATCTAGGTCTCTTGTTCCTAGAAAAAGATGACAGGAGAGAGACTCTTACCATTGTGGGGTAATAGTCACATTTGTTGCGGTTTTTTTACAAAGATTAACATACTGGGGTTTGGGTCTATAGGAGTTGAATTTGCGTGGAGGATGAGTGGTTTTGCTATTGTGAGATTTTAAGAGTATTTTTTTACATAATTTTTATATTATTGCTGTGATTTAATGAGGAAAACACAAGAACTAATATTTTCTTAGTTACCTAAAGATAATAAAATCAGCAGAAGCAGAAAAAACTTTCTCATTTGCCGTGGGATCCCAGCTCACATAGTAGCAGAAGTTCACAGCCAAGAACATCACACTTTCTGATGGTGATCAAGTTCTCCGGTATGTGACAAGAGGCTCAGTTTCTATGATAAAGGGATACAGATGAATTTAGTGGGACAACTGAGTTCAGACTTACTGGCTATTTGCACTGGAAAATAGTTTTTTGGGATGAGCAAAAAGAATCAGGACATCAGAAAGTCACAAGAAATACTGGGAAGTTTGTTGCTATAGATACCCTTATCCATACGGAGGGCTTTACTATTAGTATATCAAGGTTTTCAAGGACTGCTTTTGTCATGCCCATATTCTTAGTATCTTGACCAGCTGTATCAGTGGTGATCCAGATTCCAAACTCTGGCTTGTGTATAATACAGAAGCACAGGAACACCAGTAGGAAGAAGCACTAAAGCTAATGTTCTGCATAATAGGGGACAGCAGGAATCACTAATGCCGCAAAACAAGGGTTAATGTCAGTTTGACTGTAATCTACTTTAGGAGTTTTCCAAGGTGACCTAAGCGTTGTACAGAGAGGACAGAGCACATGTATGCATAAGGAAGATAATGGGCAATAGTCAAAAAAGTCTGGGGAAATTGAAATATTATGCTTGGGTTATCAGAAATGAGAACTGCAGGACAAATATTCTGAATTTGGTTCCATGAAAGCTGGGAGCTGCAGAGAATTGTCCAACTGTGCTGAAGATTGTAGTTCAGCAGCAAAATTGAAACTGAATCAAAGCTGCTGATCTGAGGTCTCCTACTACTGAGAAGCTGTTGGCTGAGTGGAACCCAGTTTATCAGAAGAAACAGAAAAGTAAGGAAAAAGATCAAGAAGAAAAGCTATTATACTTCACGCCTGGAAAACAAATTGCACTTGCGTGTGTGTAAGTACACACTAAGGAAATAAGGAGGTTGAGGTTTGGAGTAAATGTCTGCAAGACATGTTTTAGCATCTTTCTAATTCAGTTAAACAGGTTCCAGGATCTGATGTCTAGGGAAACCCTCTTCTTACCTTTCAGAACACAAAAGGGGAGAGATTACAAACTATGCAATATAAACAGAGAGTGGGAATTTTCTGGGGACCATTGCTCATCTCATTAGACTGAGAAATGAGTTTCTAGTTATGCAGCTTGCAGGCATTGAATAGTCGGTGCTCAGCCCCTCAAATGCATGCTTAATGAGATCCATCCATGAACAACAGCTGTTGCTGACAAAGTGTGATAGGACTGGAAACCTCATTACTGATCCAGCGTGTGTCAGTACTGTTACTTTCTAATGAAAAAGACCTGCCTTTCAAAAATAAACTGGAATAATTTATTAGAGGCTGGGGAAAAAAACACAGAAGGAAAGATCTAGTGAAGAGACAGCAATGAAACTAGTTTACCTTGCTTTCAGCAGGTCATGCATTGAGTGTCTCATAAAAATAAATGGTGAGAGAGGATTCTGCTAGGACAGGAAATGTAGTGTAGTCTTTCCAGAATCTTACTGCATTTGAGATCTATCCTGCTCACAAAAGGTGCCATAGATATTGATTTTTCCACAATCAGGGAAAAGAAAGACAAGACAAATATGTGATTCTTCTGTTACCTTCTGATGCCTGAAAATGAAGCTGTGGCTTTGACTGTGAGAGCAAAGGACCTTGGAGAACAGTCTTGACAGTGGCTGAGGCATACCTACAGTAATGGTTCACTAGAGTCCTGCTTCCTCAGTCTCCATGTGGAGAGCTATTTTCCTCTACCAGGCTTTAGAGTTTAGCAGAGTCTTGCATTTTATGTCATGTAAAAGCCACTGAGTTTTTATTTTTGGGAGCTTAGAGAGGCCTGACCACTGCCGTAATAAGGTGGTACCCACCCAAGATATCAACAGTCTCATTACTGGTCTTTGTTCCAAGCAGAGGCATGAGCTACAATCTGTGAAGTTTCAGGGAGGCAAGCAAGGAGATAGAACTTAGATTTTTTTTTTTATTTTTTTATTTTTGGAGCAATATTATGACCCTTTATCATGAGCATTGCAGTCCCAGGTTATTTCCACACCATTGCTGATAAAATATTTCTAAGATCTGTTCTTGGGTTTTGGGCATCTGGCTCAAAATCAACATTTTGAGCTAACATCACCTACAAGGAGTTTCATAGAAAGCTCCTTATGGCAAGGCTGAATAATACATCCAGTGTGCTGGTTGCCTCTGCTGGATTTCTCATTCAGAGTTGCTCTTCTTGAGTTAGGTGGGGTATACAATTTATATAGGACACATGTTCTGAATAAAGCATCAGTTGCCAGTTGCTAAGACCTTTTCGCTTGATGAGCACTGCAGGGTCTGTTCTACCTCTTCTAAGAGTCAAGCTCATCTAATTTCTGATACAGTGAGCTCTAGGCATATTCCTTACTTTATTCTTGTCTATTTTGTACTCCATACTGCCAAGGCATGAACATTTCTGGATTTTTGTAGATCTGTTTGCAGAAAAGACAAGCATATAATGAAGAAGGATGTGAAAGAGAAGCTAAATGACATCACTTAAGTCAGTTTAAAGAAGCTTGATATTTGGTTGTTTATAATCTCGGTATGTTAGTTGTTTGTATTGTGATAAGAGCTTTTTTGGTGTGGAGACTGAGCCACAAGACTTATTGCAGCAATGCAGACAGTATTTGTCTGTTGGTTAGGGAAATGGACTGGAAGGCAGGAAGGTCTTGGGTCCCAGACCATGCTGAACCAGTGACTCATCGGGCGGCTCTGGGAAAGTACATTGAACTCAGTTCTGCAACATTGCAGAAATCAGCCCGGTTGTGGAACTGAACCAAAGCAGGTTATAAGTCACAGGTCAGTGGCACATATGGGAAACATGAGCCATTCATTCTTGTTCTGGGTATATGTAAATTCTACATTATCTTCTCCTGAGCCAACACTTCACTGTGAGGCTAATGCTCTTCTATAGTCAATGGGATATTTTGAAGGAAATTGAACCTCCCCCCTCCAAAAAAAAAAAAAATTCCCATCCCTCCCATGAAATTTATGTAGAAGCAGATATGAAGGATGAAAAAAAAATAGCCAAAGAAAAACCTGGCTCTTATTTATTTTTTACTATCCAGGAGAATTTAATTTGGCCATTCCAGGTTTCTACACTTACAAATACACAAAATATTGAGCTTTTGTCCAAAACCTATATTGAGGTTTTGTCTTCTGAGCAGGTAAGTGACTAAAACTGCTTTTTGGTAGAAGTGGGAATTGAAACACATCATGTAAGTTTTATGAGCAGGATTTACTACGCTTCTCCTGTTTGAATTTTTCAGGTGTTTCTTATGCACATTGGGACATCTTATTTGCAAAATAAGAAAAATGAGATTTCACAGGTCCTTTCTTTTCTCTTATGGCAAAATATATGAAGACATGTTGCTAATCAAAAGTGTATGGGTGAGAAAGGAGCTTATCACTAATAGTTGACTATCAGTTTTTATACCCACAAGGAAGAGATTAATCTTTTTTCTGAACACCTTCTTCTGTATTTTAGATTACCTTCCTTGACCTCATTGCAAATAGTGAAACTTTCACATAGTCCTGATATGTGAGATCCTCTAATATACCTTCTTTATCTAGTACACACCCTATAACAACCTGCTGTAAACTCAAGGCTTTTACCAGTGGCACCACTGATCAACTTGGAGCAGAGAGAAGACGGCTCAGGGAGGAGGTTAAGTTTTGTAATCTAAAGTGGAAAGTGAAATGGGTCAGTAAGAAACCTAGTTCTCATGAGCTTTTTAATGACTGAAATAGAAAGGAAATTGTGGGTGTTGCATCTGACCAAGCAGTTAGAAGTAAACTATTCCATCATCAAATGCAGTTCTTTTTCCAGTTTTCAAATGTCTTATCAATTCTTCTTACTTTTAAGGAAATACTAGTGCAGTCTCGAGAAGCAGTTCTGACAAACTGCATAGCAAATTTCCACGCTTAATATTTCCACTATAGTCATTGGTCTAACAGCCAGCTCTGAAAACTGAGCCAGGTCTGTAAGTGTTATAGTGGACTAGGCTTACTCATCAGCATGTATGATAAAAACAGTGTCAGTCAGTCTGTGCCATCACTGGTTAATGTGTGGAAATCTATTCCTTTCAAATCACACTCTCACTGATAGCTCCATACTTCCAGTTCTTGGTGTATACTTCTAATTGCAATTTAGCAAATAATTCTGCAGGAAGAACTTAAACTTGTCTCTCTTTCTTTCTCTGCTATACTTGATTCTGCAGTCACATCAGGATTAAGAAAGGTCATTAAAAACCATCACCAACCTCACTCCTCCCAAGGAGGGAAAAAAAACTCTCCTAGGATCTCTAAGTGCATAAGAACCAGGTCAGCAGATTATTACTGTAAACAGCTATTCTTCAGAGGAAAACTCAGTAACTAATTCAGTTTATAAATGCAGTTCATACACAGTCAAGCATTTTCAAGTAGTTATAGAAAACATGAAACTGGAATAAAATCTTGGTGGTTATGCTTACATTTTGGGAAACGCTGGCACCGCTGCACTGCACTGAACAAATACAGATGATAGAGCCATGCAAACAGCTGTATGGCTGGTTTCTATCGGTCGCTTCCCCACGAGCAGGGCTAATACAATTGCCTTGCTGCTGGTTCAAAAGCAAAAATCTTTCCTACATTGGCAGGTTGGTGTGTTCTTAGTGTAATAGGTGCAGATGAGTTTTCAGAATTACTGGATGCAGATCTCAAATATAATTTAGCAACTTCTAAAGTTTGCCAATCACTAAGAATAATATGTTCTTAAGTAAGTTTCCTGAGTCTGACAATTTACGTAGGTGAGTAAACTAGACAGGTCAAATAACTTGCTTGGTTTATAAATAGACTAAAAAAAAATCTCCATATATAGAATAGTATCCAGACTTTCTATTGTTTGAAGCAAATGATATCATTATTTGGATGTCTTTCCAGAACTGAAAATGACTAGACTTTGGAAACTAAAAGCAGTTAAATATAGAAATTGCTACTTTAATGAGTGGATGCTGTGTTTCATTATTATGCTACTAGTATGTGAACAAATGCCTTTCTGTTCTTAGGGATGGGAAGGGGTATTTTATTCCAGTAATATAAGATATTGGACAAAAGCCAAATTCAGATTAAGGGCTGTCAGTGTGTTTACCTCATTCCTTTATGGAAAATATTTTTGATCCACAGTGCAGTGTAACTGCACATATGAGGTGATAACACTTTCCACTAGCTTGTGCCTTGCATAAGCCTTTACATTTGTGCAGACCAAATACAAAATGCACAGTGCTTTGCATAAAGTACAATAATACAATAAAAATTAAAAGAGAAACAAACTGTGCCTTCCAGCATAGCTTGTCATCGCAGACTCCCTAACAAGTGATTACATCTACTTTGCCAAATCAGAGAGCTTTCTTTATCACTGATAACTATAAAAACATTTCTTCTGACTCCTGCAGTACTATTTAAAACCACCTAAGTAGTTTCTGTGGAGATAGACTTCATTTCTAGGGATGGGGTGTTGTGAATAAAGGCTCA
Source organism: Strigops habroptila (assembly GCF_004027225.2). Taxonomy (NCBI): domain Eukaryota; kingdom Metazoa; phylum Chordata; class Aves; order Psittaciformes; family Psittacidae; genus Strigops; species Strigops habroptila. The sequence goes on along the minus strand of NC_044278.2, from coordinate 64,233,698 downwards.
TGTTAAGGTGTCCCAGCACTCTTACTCTAAAGACCGCCATCCTTTTAGATGAGGAATGCTATGTTGGATGCTAGATGGGTAGTCTGTTGTCTCATAAGAAAAGATAAAAGACTAAAATAATATGCATCTCTAAAAGCATGCATTTACAAAGATAGAAGCAAGTTTAAGAAGATATCAAACCAAATTTTAACTTACCAATCCAGATTTCCCTTCAGCTGCTTCTGCATCTTTTACCTGTCTCTCAGATTTAGCTAGAAATTCACATTTGAACAAAAAGTCAGTTGATATGAAGTCACCTAAATTTAGGCATCTACGTATTCACAAGGTATCGGAGCTCTCACAATCAGAGAATCCAATATCCTTACCTAAACTAATAGTAATAATTAATGTATGTACCTTTGGTTACCTTTATTAATATATTTCCATCTTCAGACTCTTACTAGACTTGTATCTGTGGGGATTTTTTCTGCAATCAAACCTGATTCTTAAGTTGGTAAAACTGAAAATGGAGTGCTCATGAGCAACACTTTCATTGCCCTTCTGTAGTCACTGTGGGCCATAGGTGTCCGTTGATGACCATGTAACGTTTGTCCCTTTGGAAGATGTAAGAGATATTTTTAACCATTGCTGCACACTCTTCAAAGAGCTCAGTTTGCCTGCAGCATCACCTCTCTCTTGCTGGTGCATGTTCAAGCTTTGGTTGATGATTAAGACAAAAACTGTCAATCCTTTAGGCAGTTAAGTCACCTGTCTCAAATACAGAAGTGCCAGAGGATATTGTTCTTCCTCTTCTGGATGAAATTTTGTTCTGGAAAAGCCTTCTGCATCTTAACCCTCCTTCATTAGCTCCTAGAGCTACAGCACATTCATGCAGAGACCTGTGGCTAATTTTTAGGATTCCCTTTCCTATGGCATTACAGATTCTTCAAAAATAAGTAGGAGTGGTAATTTTTTCTTTCGTGGTGACTATTATTTATTGTTTGACATTTCAAAAAGTTTTAACTGGATTTTCCCATCTTATATTCTAGTCCCTTTCTAGGATAACATATAATCATCTCTGTGAGTGAAAAAAAGGCAAAATGCAGCTGAATTCAACTTCATTTCCTGTAAAATATGAGACCCTCATTCACTGACTTCTTGACAGAAACCTATGTCACGGCACAAGCTGCTTGCTCAGAAGTGTACTGTTTGCACACAACCTCATGTTGGGCAAGTGGGCAAGAGCCCTGGACAGTTATTCAAATATCTGTACTGTATATTTAGGCAGCTTTTAAGATTTACTCTCTGACTGAGCCTCTTAAAGACTTTACTTTTTTCTTCCTTTTTTTTTTTTTTTTTTTTTTTAATTCCTACTATATCACAGCAGCTCCTTCTGGTTTCCATCTGGTTTGCTGGGTCAATATGTGTTTGGATGAAAGCCACAAAATTAGAAATGCTTTTATGAAAACGTGAAGAGTAAGTTCACACTGTATCATGTCTGACTTCTGCAGTTGTTACAAGGCAGTGTCTCAAGACTGCAAAAAGGGAACATTTTAATTTAAAGAGGGGATGGTAAGTAGTACCTCAAATAAAGTGAACATGTGGAGCTGTGAAGTTTCACTTTGAAATGAAACTATGCAAGGCTGTGTGCCAGAAAGTTAATATAATCAAGAGCCACAAGCCAGCCCATAAGAGGAAAGTCTTTTATAGCTTCACTTCTGAGAGGTACAGAATTCATGTTTCCCATTGCTGGCTTCAACATACTTGCTGAGACACACTTCAGAAGACAAGTTTGTGTCTGTTGGAGTCTTCTCAGCATCAGAGACTTTGTATTCTCTTGCTCTTCCTTCCCTCACCCCAAACATTGAGCACAGGCATCCCGGTCCCCAGGAGCAGTGCTTCTTTTGGATATTCCTCCTCTGTTGATGTTTCCATGCCCATCAGGACTCAAACTGAAGCAACTCGCATGTTTGCTTGCTTGCTTGGCAACATGCCTCCCAGTTTTCTCTATGCACTCCATTGTAAGAGGGAGGTGGCATATGAAACTCCACACCAATCAATAATTCATAATGGATTGCGACAAGCATTCCTGTTCTTACTTCATTGGGAAGACTACATTAGGCTGTTGTTAGGAGACCAGCTTTCTTAATGTGGCTGATGGTAAGTCTCTTCGTGTTCCTCCTGGGAACAGTTTCCTTCTCCAGGTTTTTCTTTTCATTGAAGGATGTGTAAATGCATGGCTCCCCCTTCTTTTGATGGGAAGTGTAAACATTCATATGATATTGAGGTCACGCACTAAATTATTCCAGTTGCCATGCATCCAGTCTAGAAAAGGTTCTGGCTCCCATTCAATTATGAAAGAAAGAATTATTTCTTAGCGAAATAATTCTCAGAACAGTTGAAGAGAGGATCCACACCCACATCTTTTCCTTCCTCTCTGAGTGTGCCAATTAATCCTTTCCCTCACCAATTAAGGTCTTCACAGTGGTCTTACTGTCTGGTGTACTAGTAGCTACTGGATTGTGAGCAGGCGGTTTCAGATGACTGGTTCCTTCTTTGGCATTGTAACTCTGCGGACAGAGCATTTTCCAGACCAAGCCTGACACCGGGCTGTCCAGGCGTCCCGCACTGACAGCATTCTCCATGCTTGTTTTGAATGGTTGTTTATACATGTTTCTAGAGAAATAAGTTTGGCATCCAGGCAACAAATGTTTTCAGCTCTGTAAAGAGTAAAATGCTGGTTTTGAGCAAATACAACTGTTCAGTCACATTTGTAACCAATGAAGTTCTTTTCTATCTAGTTCATCAACAGCAGGAGTACACTGTCATAGTCTTACTTTATTTTTTCCTCCTTTCTTCCAAAGGAAGCAGAAAATTAATGTTTCTAAGTCAGGACCGTATAAACCAAATTTGAAATTAATGCGAGTTTTGACAGCTGAAGGTCAGACGTGGAAACAGAGGTCTGTAATGGAGGTGTGGGCCAGTCTGGTTCTCCCTGGCAGTGACATAGAGGGCTGCCTCACAGGCATGCCAGGAATCCCCTCAGGACTTCCAGGCTGAAGTCTCACGTGAGTCACCCGAACGTGCTGTTCACTGCCACTGCAGAGGCATGCGGTATGTCAGCACCCCTGGTCATAGTTCAGCTTTTCAGCAAGCTCTCAGGCCTTCTAAAACCTCTCTTGGTGAAGCTTAGCTGGCTCGGAGGAGCCGCTGTGATTTGATGGGGCTTGTCAGGAGGGAAGATAATGCACAACTGCAACGTATAAAACTTCATCAAAGAAGATGTCAGTGTGCAGAGTCTTTTGATTCCAGGTTGCATTATTTTCGTTATAATTTCCCTTATTTTTTGAGCTGTATGTAGGGAAATGGCTTATATTTCCTGGGCTTTCTGTACTCACAGAACTTTACTTTGAGATCTGTCCTCTGATTGCCTTTGTTCTTTGTCAGAATACCAACCCTGGAAGTGAAGGTGCTTGAATGGGCACAGAGAGATAACATTTACACAAATGTGACCAAGATCAGTAATAAATAAATCATTAATATGTGAAAAAGTATAAAGATAACTGCATATATGTTTCCGAGTTTTTTAAGAGTTTGGCTCAAGGAAACTGCATTTGTCTTTTGTTAGCTGAAGATGTCTAAGTACACAAATAATATTGTTTGGTGACACAAAAAAATTTATGAGAAAGCAAGAGGGCAAAAAAAGATTTTATGTTGGGACCACTCACGTATTTCATGCTTGCAATTTCATATACATAAAAATGAGTCGCTATTTACACTAGGCTAATATACAATCTTTACAAACATAGATGGCACTTACATGTTTTCTCTTACTTGTGTTTAAGTAGTATGCACATTCCCTGAACCATCAATTTTATATTCTTTCCAGCAAAGTTCCCCAACAATATTATAAAGTTGGAAAAAACCCTCTTCTCCCTTTTTCATTTATTGCTTTCCTTATTCCCTTTCCCCATCCATTCCACCCTTGTTTGCAGCCTGCTGGTTACAGCTTTCCCAGGGGTAGGTGTGTGCTTGATTTTCTGACACTCAGTGTTCCCATCAGAGGCCATAGCTTGCTTTGAGGATGAGATTTGGACACTCAGCGTAGGATCCCTCTCATGCGAAGCTGAACTTCTACACTTCAGACAAATCTCAACCAGTTACCCTAGACTACCTTTCTAATCTACTCACCCTTCTAGGATGAGATTTAGCTCAGGTGTTTAAAATAGATGTGATGAGATTCTCTGGATGGTCTATAATAGCAGCCAGATGATGTGCCTATATTGCAGAAATTTAAAATTATATAAACCCCATTTCTAGACTCTGCCTAGATTCTGGACTTTTTTGAGGTTAGTGGAATTTAAGATCATCCAAAACATGACCAAGATCTGGAATTGGATTTTTTCTCAGTAGATATCTTCAGAACTGGGGACTATTGCTGGTCTTCCAGCTTGGTTGCACAAATCTTAGAATGCCATTCTGCTGCAAATACTTCTTAAAACTTTTCACCATTTAACTGCATATTGATCAAATCAGGAGATTCATCTCCCTGTCCTTAGACTTCTACAGGGCGTGGATGTCTTCATATAAGCCGGTCACCTCACCCACCTCTTAAGTTTCAGAGAAAGCAGTAGGCGCTTTCTGGCAAGGGTGCAGTTTATCAGTTTAGGTGCCAGTATCAGTTTACGGTGAATTGTACCCTAGGACTGGTTGTTCTCCCCATTGATCAAAATAGTCGTCTAGGCACCCATCTCAGATCAAAACAGCCACATTTGGTTATCACCATTGGTGTTATGTTCCCAGAAATCTGTTTTCCAGAAATCTTTTTTTCTCAGGACATATATAGTTTTGGTACTTTAAAACTACATTGTCCATCACTAAATTTTAAACTGGACTTTCTGCATTCCAGTTACTGACTGATACATGTCCATGTGATTTCCCTTCATCTCAATTGTAAGCCCATGTGTATAATTGGTTTTGACAAAGTTTTAGAAGGATTATTAATAGAGTTATTTTTTTAACATAAACAAACCTTTAAACCATAATGTTTTATAGTGTAACTTCCCAGTAACATCAGACTAAATGGCAGTGCAATGATCTGCCTTCAAGGAGTTATAAACATTCATAGATAATAAAGTAGAAAATGCTACATATGACTAAAAGCTCCCAGGGTCATCTCACTAGCAGTCAAAAAGTGAAAAAGTGGAAATTAGGCAATAAGGAGAGCCCAAGTATAATTCAAAAGAGATATATTAGTGCTGGTCTCAAATGTTTTCTCATTATGTTCCCTACCTTTGGAATCTTCCAGATTTTTCTCTTGATTATCTGAAGAATCTATGTGCTTAAAAGGACATAAAATGAGAAAATTTAAAAAAAAAAAACTTCCTAAAATTGTGGAAGAAAACAATTGTGTCCCCACATTAGCTGCTGGTATTGTTACAGCATACAAATTAAAATGTTGGATGGTGGATAGTACACAAACAATAGACCTTGAACTTCTTCCAATTGAAATATGCATTAGCAACCTCCTTTTTTTTTTATACACAAGTACGCAAATAATCTTGCCATAGTTCCAATTCATACTCGATGTTCTCCTTAGCAACAGTTTACCAAATTTAGAGTCACTCTGCTAATTAAGAAAGAAATAAACTTATTGTTCTCCTTGTTGTTTTCTCAGTAGGTATAATTGAAAACTCACATCTTAAAATTACTGTATCTGTCAGTCTGTTACTGTTAGGCTGGGATATACTGTTGTTTACAGCTCCAACCAAAACAGATCTCTAAAAGTTCAGAATTCATTCTTATTAATGGCAGCACTACTTAACACAGTGCTCCTTAATGAAGACCTGCATCCTGCAGAGGTCACAAGGTTCACACAGGTCTTACATCTGCATGACATCCATAAAAATGAATAAAACTATCCTTAATTTCTGAAAAAGAACTGAGAGGGAAACTGAAATGAAGGATACTGACAGAGATGCACGTTTCATCTGCAACTAGGTTAATAAGAAAAAAACCCCAAACATAACACACAGATGGTGAGTTTGTGACCATCTAAATATTTAACTAAAAAATCAACCAACCTGAGCAAGCTGCTAGAGTTTATAAAACTGTCTTGGTTTATTATTTCCTCTAAACAATAGCCTAAACATAAAGCAGAGTTCGTAACATGATGTAGAACACTGTTACATCCATGAAATATTCAAAGGATTCAGAGTTCTTCCATCCAAGAGGGGAGCAAGCCACATAGAACCTGTATCCTACAGTTGGGGTGCCTTGAGGTTTTACCTAAGGAGCAGTGCACATGAAAATTAGCAGCCACCCTGCCTGAGGGGCTGTGGCTCCAAGACATCCTTTCTGTAGCCACTAGACTTCAGTCCTTCTCTCTTTTTCTTCTGGCTACATTGACTATTTGCTGCAGGGCAAACCAGGTTCAGAAATAGCGACAAGAAATCCCTTCCTCCTTTCCCAGTTTACTTACTAGGCTGCTGGGGCACTTTCAGGGTTTCAAAACTCTGGGCTTAGGTGAGCTTCAGGCTGGTCTTCATAGTATTCCTAATGATTAAGTTACAGTTATAAAAGTCACACCACAGCATGCCCAGCATCTCTGCTGTTCAGGTTTCTGAATGAGAGTGACTCTAGCTGCTGCATTTCGTGCAGGCAGTGTGTGCTAGGTGTAATCGGAGCTGGCCTGCCTGTTGAAGATCATCCAAGGATTTACACGGAATGGTGCATATTTTGTGATCCATATATTTGCAGCCCAGGCCAAGGTGGTTCTGGACAGGCAGGAGAGATGTAACTGCAGCCATCTACTTAATCTATGTCTGACTTCTAGGTCACAGTAGTTGGTTGCTAGCAAGTTTTAGGTGCATCTAGAATAGACAGTCATTGAAGAGGGGAGAGCAGGAGTTTAGTTTATGATTTTAAACATGATACTTACATCTTCCTTTATATCCACCCATAAATACTTTAGCAACGATTTAGAGCATGCATAGAAGGATGTGCTGCATTGTGACCTAGGACTTAGTCCTCGTCCCTGGAGAATCCAAGCAGCTGTGCTTCTGTGATACGATATCTGTTGCATGTGTCAAAAAGATGTGCAAGATACTGCTCAGCATGGAGCTGCAATGTTTTGAAAATGTGAAGGGAAATTAATACAGTAACATTATATTTCTTGATGCTGATGTCCAAGAACTGGAAAGCCACTCATGGCTGCTTCTAAGCAGAGATTAAAGAAGTTTCAACTGGAAGTCATAGATCTGATCCTGGTCTTTGCTTGGGCAAGTTCCCAGCAAGCCTGTTAATCAAAGCTTATTGTGCTGTGCCAGGTATTGTGACTGCTATCTTTTAACTTTCATTTTATGTGTGTTCTGGTTTGCAGGGTGGAAAGACTTACACAGGACCATGTGGAGGCAGAGACTGCAGTGGAGGATGTCAGTGTTTCCCTGAAAAAGGAAGCCGTGTAAGTGACATTTTTTCCTGTAAAACATTCTTGGTGGTACCAGTTCAACGTTGTTTGCTATAGGTGGACTTGCATCAGTCTGCTAGGAGTATTCAAACAATTATTCTTTTTCAGGTAAAAGTTACTGTTGTTTCATCTTACTTTCTCAAGAGCTTGTAGATTTGAAGAAATGCAATGTTATGAAAATAGCAGGTTCTTCCCTCAAAGGTCCGGGCCAAGGGACCTAATAGCCATGACAAGCTGATCAGATCAGAATTTTAGGGATGTTATGTTCTACAGCATCACTGGATTTTGTGACAGTGCTAAATGAATATGGACAAAATCACTCAGTAATGTTCTTAAAGTCTTTCTAACAAAATGGTATCTGATGAAAAGCTATCACATACATATGATTTCCATTAAAGCAAACGGGAACCAGGCCTGCAAAACCTGAAATCCCTGCTGGAAGGGAACTACTTGAGACTACTGGCATTAGGCTGTTGCTGATAGTCTGTTCTTTGTTTTGGGGAATAGTGAGGAATGAGGCAGAGGAAGGGAGATGGGGTGGAGGGATTTAGCCACCTGCCGCGAAGAACTCCAAGAAATAGGGCAGTTCCTTATCCTGTATGGCTTGGAGCCCTGGCTGGCAGGCTCCTTCTGCACAGCTTGGTCTTCTGCAGCTGAGACAGTGACTCAGCCTTTTCCATCCATCCATCTCTAAGAATAGGTCAGGCAAGAGATGTGGTGGCAGGTCATATGCTCGTTCTGCTATCATAAACCTCATAAGATTCTTTAGTTCTCTGCCTTCCCTCCATGCAGCAAGACATCAGTTCCTGTTCCCATCGCATTCCTCAAGCTTGACTCCACGTCTGAGTGGAGAAAGACGTAGTAAGAAAGTCACAGTGTAGGTGGGAGACGAGGAACATTCTTGTTTACAGCAGAAGTCCTGTTGTCTCCATGGAAGTCAGATGATCCTGGGGTTACCATGCCATAAGTACCGTAATGGTGATACTCCCGTCCCCTGACCATGATCTGCTCATGGTCTGCTTTCTATTACAATAAGCTAATGGCAAACCAGTGAAGCTGAGGACAAACAAGGCCTCCCCTGAGACAGCTTCCGGTGAGGCTCCCTCCAGCTGTTACTGCCTTACCCTCATCATCCCTCATATGAAGTTTGGTGGGTGCCTCCTGCCACTTCCCTCCAAGGGCACTGAAAGTCAAAAACTGATGCTGTATAAAATGGCTTCAAGCATGACGTTACTATGTCTTTTCAGTGTCATTTATTTGGCTTCTAAAAGTAAAGCATGGATGTACCTGTCAGAGTTCGTGAAAATACTTGTCACAAAACTACCAGCTTTCGTGAGTGAAATATATTTCACATTTCTTATTGACCGAATAACTTTTAATTTCAAGCTGCCAAGTCTACAGGACAAAAGATGTAGCTAAACAAAAGTAAAGGCATAGTTTAGAAAAGCTAAAAATACTAAATTACCAGAGTAGAGAATCAGTCAGGTGCCACTGATGAGAAGCTCCCAGTGAGTTGCTTAGTGCCTAGATTGGAAGATAAGGGCAAATTTTATGTACTTGCTCACCACTCTCACTCTTTGATTTATCCCAGGGAAGTAAGTAACCCCAGTAACTAATCACATTGGCCTCCCTTTAAATAGACACTAAAAAGGAGAAAAGGAGGATGTTACAAAAGATAAATTATGTTTTGCTACTTGTGGTTAAATGTGCAAGATGTGAAGGAGTATTGGGGAAAGTGGTGTAAGGAGTTTTACAACAGTTCAAAAATCATATTTTAACTCTGAAATGATACACCTCATTTTGAGTCAGCATACATTGCATGTGTTTTGTGTCTGCTCATCTCTTCAGATGTCACAACCTCTGTTGAACATCTGGTTTAAGGAACAATATTGTTCTTGCTTCTGGTCTCATGCTAATCCTCAATGGGAATATTTATTTCTACAAAACGTCCTACAAAATCTCTGCATGACACACATTTGCTGTTCGAAGTGACTCATTACATGCACAATAGACATATTGCATGTTTGCACTTGTAGAAGTGCCTGAAGCACTCTGTCAGAGCCTGCTTGTGCAATGACTGTCTATCTTAGGTGCAACAGAGCTGTCACTTGCAGGGCATCTGGAACTAGGGTGGGAGCAGCACTGTGAGGGTCTGCAGTCAGCTGTCAGCCCCACCATCTCCTGGATACTCTCTCAGAACCAGGCAAACAAAACCACTTTCTTTGGATTGCTGCTACTGAATGCATATCAGAAGCTGTTCAATGAAGTAAATTCATTGGAGTGGTAAATATAGTTGCAAACTATGAAAGTAGAAAAAGTCTGAAGAGATACCTACTTTTTATTTATATGTGCTTCTACTTCATTTTCTATTGTTGTTTCAGTTACAGTCTTAAGGTACAGCATTTAAATAAAGATTTTATGTAAGATAATAAAGATATTTAAATAAAGATGCTTCTCTTTATTTGCTGTCTTAATCCAATGGCTTTTGTTTTTAAAAAAGTGTTCTTTACAAAATATACCGCTGATATCTTCTGGGGGATCTGTGCTAGAGTCAGAGAGGCACTGCCTAGATGTGTGAGGATTCAGCTAGGCTTTGGTGGTTTGTGCCAGGTATCCAGATGCAGGACAGCTGGAAACCCCGAGCTTCTGTCTAGGCTGCTGTGGGCTTGGGACTGATAGGGTTAGGCACGAAGGCACAGGAAAGTTGAATCCTGTTTCAAACAGGCAGTTTTTAGGGACAAAAGGCCACCTAACACAAATTAGTGCATGCATCTAGTGCTGGAAAGAGGTGTGTGGGCTCAGCCCTGCAACTTTCCCTGGGCTCAGACACAGCTCAATGAAATCCACTGGGGACAGGAAGATGAAACAGCAGAAGCTTCATCTGCCTGCTGTAGCGGTGGGGGAGCTACTGCAGCAAGGCAAAGGCAGCAGCTAACCTGCAACCTCCTGCCTCTCATCAGAGCTGCTCCCGGGACTGTGAGGACACTCATGAAAGGCATGTTCTGCCTCATTCCCAGGAGGAAAACCGGTTGAATTAAAATGGTCAGAGAATCATAGGATACTGCTGATAACCATGTTTGTAGTTCACAGCAAATGCTGAGCTGTTGTTCAGGGAAGTTTCTCTAAGGAATGTCTTTCCTGGGCCACACACAACCAATCCCTTTGAAGTTTACACCTCCTGTCTCAATTTTCAGTTCACACCTTCAGAGGAAAAAAAGTAAAAGGAACTTCTTCCATAAGCTGAGTCTTTTCTAGTGTCTAATGACATTCTAGTCTTTGTTCTTTTTCACTGCAGCCTAGTTATTTAACTTTAACTTAAGTGCCTGTTTACTGTTAACTGGATACAAATATCCAGTCCATTTAACTGTACCTTGCAACTAGGCAGGTGGTTGGAGCTGGGGCTGCAGGAGCCAAGCTAAGGGCCCAGCGTCACCCTCATCTCCCCTTCTCACAGCTGGTAGAAAGCTCAGCCAAGTTCCATCAAGAAGCAATGCTCCTAGAGGAGTGTTCAAATCCACATGACAAGGAACCATGGAAAGACAACAGATTCATCTTCTCCCTAAGATTAAACAGGCTCATCTTCTCATTTTCTCCTAAGACAACTTTGCCTAAGTTTTTCTCGTAAGACAACAGACTCAACCTCTTCCTAAGCTACATGTGGAGAAAATACTGTAAGGAGTACCCAGGTGCCCGGGTAAGAGGGAAAGGAGAAAAGGGAAGCACTGATATGGTATTGAAATTTTGCTTTGAACAAAATGGAAACCCTGGACTAAAGGGGAAAAAAAAGGCACAAAAAAACCCCAACAACCAACCATCCAAAACAACAACAACAACAAAACAAAAAAACCCAAAAAAACCCCAAAAAAAACCCCAAAAAAAACCCCAAAAAACACACCCCCCCCCCCCCCCCCAAAAAAAAAACCAAAACCCTAAAAACTTCTTGTTTTGGTTTCTTCCTTTTCTTCTAGTTTATTTTTTGGGGTGGGGTTCGTTGGGGGTTTTTTTATGTTGAGATTTATAGTGCTTCACAAATCATATATTGGGCAGGGTACAATATATACATCTTTAGAATTTGTTAAACATTAATGCACTTATGTAGGAAACGGTAACTCCTTCCAGTACAATGGCCAACTGTTTGACCTATTGAAGTTCATAATCAACTTCACTTCATAATCAACCTAGAAGGCTTTGTAGAAAGTGGAAGTGAGTAGCAATCTTTTTGATCTTTCTATAGAGTGAGAAAATGCACTGTATTGAAATCTGGCTTTGTACTTTCTGTCTGAGTCAAGCATCTAACAATGCTTGAGCTGCTTAGCCATTGTTTTTGCAAGAGGCTGAAGTAATGCAAACTGTGAAATGAAAAGACAGCTTCATGTCCTTCCACAAAGGCCACTTTTGGGGAATGCCTGAACATTCCCTTTTAACCAAGACTGACATGAGGGTTCGTTGTAATTCCATTACAGATATCTGTTCTGTTGCTTTCACTAATGAGGTGGCCAAGAGTAAGCTTTTCTGTCTGCTTTTGGGTGCTATACAGTTGTGAAATCTAGTGTCTGATCTTTACTTACAAGCATTTTCCATACAAGTTTAAATCTTAACACATGGGATAGATCTAGAAGAAGTTTTTCTTCATAATTAAAAAAACCCAACAAACAAACAAACAACAAAATACAACACTTAAAATGTTCTAAAGTCAATTCCATTTTTCTATCTTAGGGAAATATTTAAATCCAATAAAATTATTTTATCAACTGTTAGTGTAATTTTTGAATGTCACGATTAACTGGCTTCTAAGCTGGTATAATGGCAGTAGCTCATTTGTAACTTTTTGTTAGTGTAAGTTGATATAGCTGATGAAATCTGATATATTACTCTGTTTTTACAAAATAAGAACATAAGAGGGGTCTTCTCAAATTATACCTGTAATTCATCTAGTCCACTACTGTCTCCCCAACAGTAGCAGTAGGACATGCTATTTACAGAGAGCACAGAGGTCTGGCAACTTTGTGCAGTCCATTTCCTTTGTACCCAAGATCACCCTACTTATACGTTCCTTCACTATCTATGTTTCTCCCTGAATTTGTCTAATTCTTTTTTGAAACTGTTGTAAGTGCATGTATTCACAACCTCCTGTGGCACCAAGGGGTTGGCCACTCAAATGATACAAAATCACTGTCCAACCTGTTCTAAGCCAATCTCCTCCTGGTTTCATCAAGTACACCCTATTTCTAGTACTGTAAAATTTGGGAAGAGCAGCTCTGTGTTTAACTTATTAACTGCTTCCCTAATTTTGTAAATCTCAGTCATATTCCCTCTCAGCTTTCTCCTGTCCAAAAGGAAGAGTGACAGCCTTTTTTTTTTAGGTTCTCTTTTGAAGGCAACACTCCAACCCTTCATCCCTTTATTCTTCTCTCTCTTCTGTGAGAGGCAAGAACTGTACACAGCACACACGATTGCACCAAGGTCTTGCTTAGCAGCAAGTTGACATCATCTGTTTTCTCCTCAATACCATCCCCGATGCCCCTCAACACTGAAGCTTATCTGCCCACCCAGTTTGGTGGGGTCCTTCTGCATCTCCCAGCATGGGAGATCACTAGATCTCCCCATCCTCCGTTACCAACATCACATTTAACAATCTAGGAGAGGTTAGTATCATCTATAGACTTGGATGTTTCATAGTTCAGTGCCTTCTCTAGATCACTGTTGAAGTCTTTGCTAAAACCAGTTCCAGCACCCATGTCTGAGAGCACCCACTGCTGTTACATCTTCATTTTGAAATGTGACCATCAAGCACTATTCTTCCTATCCTTTAACAGCCTTCAGCCCATAAGAGCACCTCTCTTGCAACCCTAAGGGAATTTTTTTTTGTAAAGTATTTTGTAAAAACCATTTTGAAAATCCAAATATATTACTGTCACTAGGACCTGCTTTACCACGCTTATCCTTGTGCTCAGTTATTGTACTCTTTAAGGTAGACTATGACTTTTCCAAGCAGGAAAGTCAGATAAAGTATCTCACGGTATACAGGGTCTCCTCTTGATTCTCATTTCCACATGGGAGCTTGGTTGGCAGCTGCCCGCTGATGCAGTGGCAGTTTGTAATGATGGGTTATACACCTTGGCCAGCAACTCTACAGTTTCACACTTGAGTTCCTTCAGAATTCACAGGCAGATGTCACCCGCTCCTGTTCACTTAGTAACACCTGCCTTACATGTTTTATCTGGTACTTCCTTTATATTTACCTGAAATTAATCTGGCTCAAAGAATAGCTTGGATTTGGGACCCTCTCAAACACCTTCAGCAGTTAAGACCTATGCAAAGAAGTCAATAAATTTCTCTGCTATGGCTTTATTGTCCCAAAGTGCCACTTATAAGCCTTTGGCATCGTCTGGTACTACTGTTTCCCTTGATGGTTTCTTGCTTTTCTTTAAACAACTTTTTACTATTGTCTTGATGCATCTTCTGCAAAATATTGACATTCTTTTTTAGCCATCCTAGTTGCCATTTACTCTTGATCTGGTTTTTATGAGCTTTCATGTTCATTTCAGCAATTTTTTTAAATGCTAACCTTTTTCCCTATAATAGCATCCTTAACTTTTTTTATGAGCTATGCAGGGTTTTTATTGAACTGTTTTACTTTCTTTTTGTTATGTGACACACAGTTTACCAGAGCTTTTAATACACTGTTTTTGAAAATCCTCCAGGTTGCTTTAGGCTTCTTGCCTTTTGGACTGCTTTTTTTAGGTTTTTACTATTTTTGAGATTTTTATGTATTTCCCCTTCTCGAAATTAGATATCTGTGTGAGGTATTTATTTGGCTTACTCCATCCCACAAGAGCATTAAGTTCAGTTATATTGTGAAGCTCTTACAGAGCAGTTCTCCCACTAATACCTCTAGAAGCAGGTCCTGTGCAGCACTCAAGACTAAACCCAGAGCAGCAGCTTTTCTTATGCGTCCCAGAGCTCACCAGTAAGTGGCCGGTTGCTGAGTCGAAAGTTTTATCTCCTTTTCTCAACTGGAGGAGGCGTTGTGCCTGACAATACATTGGTAGTTGGAATTTGCCAGTATTGCTACCTGACCTAGTTTTGCAGCTTGTTTGAGTCTTTTGTGATCGGTGTCTTTAACAGGGGACTCCTAAATATAAACCAAATCCTACCTTTCTGTTATTTCCACTCAGAAGGATTCCCTAATGCTTCCCATTGACCTCAGTATTTTTTTCTGTTACACTTTGTTTTAGCCTTCACATGCTGTGCCACTGCTCTGGCTGTATCTCATTTTCTGTCACCCACGTAAAGCAGACAGCGTAGGAACTGTGTATGCCCCTGATTTTTCTCATTTCACCAACATGAGATGCCTGTTATATCAGGGTTGTCATTTGTTGCCAAGTAGTATAATTCTGTAACCCTGTTTTTCAGATCTCTAGTGTTGCTGTAGAAGCACTTACAAATTTTGCCCATTCTCTGTTGAAAGCTTCAGTCAAGGTTGCCCAGAGAAGCTGTGGCTGCCTCATCTCTGGAAGTGTTCAAGGCCAGGTTGGACGGGGCTTTGAGCAACTTAGTCTAGTGGAAGGTGTCGCTGCCCATGGCAGGGGGATTGGAGCTAGATAGTCTTTAAGGTCCTTCCCAACACAAACTGTTCTATGTTTCTATAGATCAGTAAAAACACACCTTTCACTCCCTCTGCAGAAGAGTGGTCTTTTCTCTGTTGCTCAGCATCTGCCTGCATCCTGAGCTTACAATTTGTTAGCTCTTGGATATTTCTATGAGTCTAACTTCTCTGCTGAAAGGGGATTGGGGTTACTTTTCCCTTTCCCTGCTCTACCCATGTTAAGCTAAGTAGCAATAAGGAAGATCTGGACTCACTGAGATGTACTTAGGGCTCTTGCGGAGAAGGCAAGCTGACCTAAGCCTCCGTATACGGGCTGATTTGAGCTCCTCTGTTGTGCAAGCTCCTATACTGTAAAGGTCAGGGAACCACCTTGCCAGTTCATCTGCCCCAGGAAGCCACTCAGCAAACACCTAAACATGAACCTACTACCAGAAGAACCCCCAGTGATCACACAAGCAAAAAATTCACAAAGCTTACGTGCCTTGCAATGGCCTGCCCTTGCTTGTCTTTGTCTTTTTGTTCTTACATTCCCAAGACAGAAGTGGTTTGAAAAATGTCCTGTTTGCTCTCCACTGTTTGTTTGGGAGTGAACTTATTCATGTGTCTTCTGAAGTAGTTTCAGATTCTGCACTAGAATGGATATGAAGTACCAAAAAAAGATGCTTCAAAACTTCACATTGCTTTATAGGCCAAGGTTAAGTCTCTGGAAACTTCCAGGAAGAGGAGCTGCCCTCAGAGGAGAGGTATTTGTAATGGCAGAAAATTTAAAAGCAAAATATCTATAGTACTAATAAGCATTAAGCATGAATGAGAAGACAACCTTCAATATTTCAATGCTGTAATCAAGTCTGGTATGGTACATTGAGATTTAATTTTCCTTTTTTCTCTAGTCAGAGTAATAGTGGAGAGCAGTTTACTGGTGACTGCAAAGACAGGAAGAGTGTTACCATAAGAAAGTGTTTAACTGTGAAGCTAAATTCTGCTTTCAGATACAAGAGTACAGTTTCCTTTTGCACACGTTTGAGGGTGCAGTTTTAAATGCACACTTTTGTTTGCATTTATACTTTCAAAACACTGCCTTACAAGGTCTTGCCAGCATAGATGAATCCCTAAAGTCTCAATATTCTTCTATAGGCATCTAAATCTTAGGCTGAAGGCTTAATTTCATGAACTGTTAGCAGTAGATAGGCCCATAATCTTTAGAGTTAGCTACTGAAGGCAGGCAGGGTACAGGTTTGCTTGACAGAACTTGAACTTGAGTCAGTCTGAAACTTAGTGACTAGTTTATGACCTAATGTTTTATTTAGTGAAAATTGCTTAACCTGGGCTACACTATCAATCAGCTATGTAGTGGGGTACTCATGTTGGTTGCTAATTACTGCTCTTCAGTACATTTGTCCTGACATTTTTTTGAGTGAAGTATGCATGTTTCCTTTTTCTTTTAGCTCTGTTTATACATGTTTAATCAACATCAGAGATCTTTTTGAACTGGTGGACGGAGGTTAGATAACTTTCCCATGAGCAAGAAGCAGTGAATCCTCCTTCCATATATTCATTCTACACAAAATCTGAGATGTGGGAAGAGTCAGTGAAAAGTTTTCCTCAGAATTTTTTTCAAATGAAAAATGCAAAATATGTAAGAAAAAGCAGGGTGTTTTATTTAAATATATGCAGGAATGCAATTAAATTTTCACACCAAAATCACGTTCTTATTTGTAAATATTCAGAATACCGTAAAAAATGTTTAAAGGGTAAAATAAACTCAAATGGGGTCTTTCTTTCAAATCAAACAAAATACACATTGACCAAAAATGATTTTTCCCTCCTTTTTATTCTTTTGCAGAGCATTTCTGCTTCAGACAGATAAGAAACATTGTTTGAATCCTTAAGTAGTCTTTAAAAATTGTATATCTTTGTAATCTAAGGGACTACGGTATTGTTAAGCCCATCCCACGCTAACAAATTGCACTCCCTGTCTTTTGCTTCAGCCCTGAAAGCAAAATTCTTCCAAAACCTTTTCAAATTAACTGTACAGGAGAAAAAGAATGATACTTGACTGAAAGGTAGTCAAAAGGACACATGCACTTTTTTACTTCCATTTTTAACTTCATCTTTTGAAACTTGTATGTATTTACATACATCATCTCCAGCACAATAACTACAGGTATGCAGCATTCATACAAATACTGCACTTTACTCTCTAAAGTCTAGGTTAGATCTTTGCAGTTACTTCTCCCACGAGCTTGTATCAAAAACCTTTCAATCTATCTCAGCTGGTGCGACAAGAGGACAATTCAACAGTATTGGACAAAGCTCAAGAATTAGTGTAATCAATCAAAATGAATACCAAGGTTGTAGTTTAAACAAAGTTATGACTGAAGTAAATGTGCTAGATTAACTATTTGTAGTGTGGATTCAGCTCTTGGGTTGAAAAGAAACCATTTGATTCCTCTTGCTTTACCTACGTATTCTGTTGATTTATGGGCTTGTTACACTCAAATAAGAAAACAGATCTTACTGCAGTTTGCTGATAAATTGAGAAGGTATTTCACTGTTATTTTAGGAATTCATTTTGAGGGCAGCATTTTTAAGAGTGTGTTTGGCCATCTGCGTATCACAAATTTGAATGAGAGATGGAGAAAAAAAGAGAAATCACAGTAAGGAATCAAGAACCATTTTATTGCAGAAGATAAAACAAGACTGTACAAGCACAGTACGTTCTCATGTATCATTAATATTTTTGTTTGTTTTTCACATATCGTTACACTTCATTACAGAAATGAAATGTGCTGTTAGGATTGGTTTAGGACAAATATACTGTCCATTTGGTTAGACCTTCAGGCTTTGGCTTCTGATAGTCAGACAGTGCAACTACTGCACAAAAATATTCTTTGTGCTTTTGGTCAAGTTTTGCAATTCCTGCTTACTGTGAGCAGGAGTTTAATCAACGTGAAGTGTGTGGATGATTCATAGCCTTGCTTTGTAACTGGGTAGCTCACACTGGTGTCCAAGGGAGATAATCCAGGTCATCTTCTAGCACTGAAATTTCACTCAAGAGAGCATAACTGTTTCTCATGACATGTGTCCAAGGCTTTACAAGTTTCTCAAATGGTGCTTGTTTCTATTTTCTGTATTTTTGTCACATGGGAGCAAGTAACATTGACCCATTTTCCTTTTGTCTGCTTTGGTAAGTACCAAACTATTAGTGGAATCCTTTGAGTCTGACCTGGAGAGAGCAGGAATGTGGGAATGGGCAGGCAGTCATCATGAACAGTATCTGCTGAGGCAGACCAAGCCCATTCTCAGCATTTTCTTGTTGATACTTAAGAGCATAAATGTTCTTTATTTACCTCAATTTGTAGCTAAGGTTTACAAGTACTTTTCAGTGCGTAATGAATGGGGCTGTTGAAGTCTGTGTAAGTGCTTCCATTACATTGATCTAGAAAAGGATGACAAGCATTAAAATATCTTAAAATTATATATTCACTTTTGGAGCATGCAGAAGGACAATCTTGAAGGATAGAAGTCTGTGTTTTAGACATGGAGAACGGCTCTAGATAATGAATAAGCTGCAAGCACGAATAAAACATCCATGCTGCATTTTTTTTCCCGCAGGCTAAAATTATTTTCCTACCAAAAGACTGTATTAATCTGTTGGATTCCTTTCTGTCTAGTGCTGTCATAGATGTCCAGTGAAGAAAAGCTCTTTGGGGTTTTTTTGTGGTTTTCGTGGGTTTTTTTTTTTTAGTATGGGTCATGGTTGTTTGATGAAATTCTGCATCTAACTATTGCTTATTCTATTACTTAGTAAGACTAATTTTTGCAAATACAGTATCACTGATTAAAGAGATATCAAGCCTTATAACTTGTTTAAAAGCAGGTTTATTTGGTCCTAAGGATGTTGGCAAAGGAGAAAGAGAAAGTTCTGGTGCTTGCTATCCTCCTCAGTATACATAGTGCTTCACTCCATTCAGGGTACAAAGCCAATATAGTCTTTCTGTCCAGTCTAATAAGGGGTTGGATGTTTCTGTATTATTGTCTTCTGATCCAAATACTCCTTTTTTTCCCCCTATAAACCACCTCTTGATTTTGGCTTTTTCTCAGTTTCTCGTTCCTTTACTTCTTCTCTATTTCTTTTATGACCTTTCTGTTATCTGCTCCCAAGCACACAACATCTTTTCCTTTGCCATTTCACCACCCTTTTCATGGTGAAGGCTTCCTGTAAGGGACTTCCCTTCTTGGTGGCCTGGAAGGGGAATGAGAGAAGACGGTTCTGTGAGATGAACTCTTCCCTCTGCAGTGCAGGATGCAGTGGTCTGCCCAGCTGACTGTGCTTGGTTGTGTTAGGATGTGAGCTCCTTGGCGTAGGAGCAGTCTGTGTGTGTCTCTTCTTACAGTGCCAAGAGCGTTGCTAGCACTTCCACATTAATAGCAGAGGTAGCAGCATGCAGAGGGGCATGGTGACAGCTTCTTTCCAGTGGACAAGGACTCCCAACAGCAAAGGGACCAAAGGCAGCCCACCACACTGTGGGTGTTGGACCCATATATGTTCATTATTATGGTATTTAATGAGGGCAAGAACTGGCATGGGAGTTTATGGATAGAACATATTTTCCACGGGAAACTCTTTAGTTCAGATATGACTGTGCTGCTGCTGCAGAGTATCCCTTACCACCATACCACCGTGAGACTAACTCCATTTCCATTACAGATCACGCTCCTCCACGAGCTTGGCACAGATGTGTAGTGTAACACCATCTTGCACCCTTTCCCATAGCTTTTATTTTACTTTGTTTATATTTGCTAGGGGCCTTGCAGAGTGGCAGAGATTGTAGGGGCCATTCCTGCACCATCAGTGTGCCCTGCAGACAGGACAGCCTAAATTGCATGAGTCCAGCCTTGTCCTTCCTCAGCCTCCCTGCACAGAGCAAGGCTGGAGGACAGAAAAAGGGTGGGCTCCCCCTGTGTAACAAGGGACAGCTTCTGGTGCTGTCCCCTGCAGCCCCTCCTCCTTAGCCCCAGCCAGCAGAGCTGAGGAAGAAGTAAATGTGGAGGCTGAGTACAGATCCATTTGTTTTTCTTGTTGTTACAAAGCCTCACAAACCAAACTGCGGACTTTGCACTCTTCTAGCTCATACCTGGTGCTGCCAGCAAGGTCTTGACCGTACAGCCGCAGGCACGTAAAACGGCTCGGATTGCCTGAGCCACAGCTCCCGTGCAGGTCCTCTCCTCCTCAGCTGGCTTCTTTCTTTCAAACAGTTGCAAAGTTGGTTTTGCTAAATGACATAAGGTTATAATAAATCAAGTGAGAAGATTTGTGCTGTGCTTCCTACTGTATGGGAGATGTCCATATGGTTTAATTACTTCCTCTGTACGTCAGATATATGTGTATAAAATCTCTGAAGTCATGTGTAACTGCCAAGATCCTATGGTGTGGTTTGAAACATCCATGCAGTGAAATCTCAAAGGCTACAGATGTGCTATGAAATATAAATGTAAAATAGAAGAAGTCAGTTTATTATAAGGCAATTAAATGATGGCCTTAAAATTAGAGAAGTTCATGGAGAGACCCAGAGCTCAGCAGAACAGAGAATGGGGGAAGGACCAGAAAGCCTTCTCAAATGGGGATAGAGTTTTATCATCAAAGGAGACAAGAAAAATATTACGCCCCCCGGGAAAACAGCAGAGCAGCCTAAGGAGAGGAACCATGTCTAAGAAAACCACTTGATGAATTGTAAAGCCATCTGAAAAATGTCAGCGTAAAATACGTCTGCTGCTAACAGCAGACCTTTGGCCACCATAGAAAATTGTGCTTTAAAAGTGAGCTTTTCCTGTGCCTGTAGGCAAAAGCGCAGACCGCTTAGACCTATAGACCCAGGATCAGGGATGGGTCCATGAGCAGAGCAAGGAGCAGGAGGCCACCAGGCCCCAATGCTTTCTCCTTACCCCCAGTAAGTAGCAGGGGTGCTGGGGCAGCAGCAGCCATTGCCTCGCTCCCCTTCTCTTTTTCCCTTAGTCCCCACCTCTTGCCCAGCTCACTCATTTTGAGATACTGCACAGCTCATCCATGGTGGGAAGTGAAAGGATTTTTTCTGGGCAGAAAAGGAAGAGGAAAAAGGAGACATGACGGTGGTGCCTCAGGATGGTACCTAACACTTGTCGTGCCATGGCCGTCAGAAGCACAGCCCTCATCCCACTGCTGGCCTTGCCACCGCCATGGTCAGTGTCTCAGCGAGAAGCTGCTACCCCCTACACCTCTAGAGCTATTTTCTCAGGGCTCAGCAGGTGTGTAGTGGCATATTTTCTGACTGGCACAATGGCTCGAGCATCACTTGAGAAGAGGAACGGTATGCGTTGGAGTGATGTTAAAGATGCAGGGCAAGATCAAACACCTCTGGGGCCTGATGTGCAGTCGAGTGCGCTAGAGAACAGGCTTGCTTCTCATGCCCCCTGAGCTGCCATCCTCCTCCAGCGGAGGGCACTCCCTCGGTGCCTCTGAAGCTGTCTGAGTTATTCTGGATACATGGAAATGGAGAACAGGTCTGTTGGGGTTAGTCTGGATCCATGGCTACCATCAAGGCCAAGGAGGATGGGTTTGCTTCATCAGGAAGCACCCATGGGAAGGATCAGGGTGCCCTTGGACCACCCATGAGTGTGACCCTGACACTGCCTCAAGGAGCTGACACTGATGACTTAGTGAGACACTTCAGCCTGTGCCCCACTGTGGTACGTAGTGCAGAACAAGAAACATGCAGGGGGATGGAGGTCCTCCCTGTCAGGGGAAGGAGACCCTCCTGTCCCCTTCATCTCCATCCTTAGCATGTGCAGTCCTCGATGGAGGGTCTTATGTCTCTGCTACTCACAGGAGTACTCTTCTCTCTAGCAAAGTCCATATAGCCATCAAAGAGACACATTGCTGTCACAGTAATAGTTTTATTAAGTAATAGTTTGTGCTAGCCAGTGCTAATTGTATCAATCGTATATACATTTAATCATCAAAAAGCCTCTAAATAATTTCAGTCCTGTGTAATTATTTAGAAGCTTAGGCCAGTGTCCTGCCTAAGTATGACTGTCCTCTCATGTTTACCAAAACTAAATAAACGCTAAATACCATTCTCAGTAAGTGCACTTAAAAAAAAAAAAAAAAAAAAAGATTATTTTTATCTGTTTAAAAATCCCCGACACTGGTATAAATACACATCATCATATTGTCTGCTGAATCTGTGGGCTTGGTGCATCTACACAGCTGCAGTATGGGTTGCTTTTCACTCTCCCCCTCACAGACATTGTGTTCTGCCTTTTCCCTGTAAGGAGTTTCCTTCTCTATCTATTCTTAGTCCTAGACAGAGACCTGTACTGGTTTATATATGTTGTGTAACTTAACTGACTTCAAAGAGGTTTTGTGTGGTGTAAATCAGAACACTGACTGGCTGAATAAACTCTCCTGCAATAAGGCGTAATTGTAAAGCTAAATGTGTTCCTGCCTCTGTGTACTAAATCAACAGGAATCCTTTTCATTTTTGTGGGATAAACATACTTCTCTGCCATGTATTTACAATCACTGGAACACTCTTGCAGCCACTTGTGAATCCTTTGCTTCAAGAGGAGATCTTTGATGTAGAGATCTTTCATACTGTAAAATCTCTTTCATATTCCTAATTCTCTAAACCAAATTTTGTTGAAGATCTTGGGAAGTGTATGCAGTTAGAGGCTGTCTGGTAGAGTCTGAGTTCTTTTTCAATTCAGTTAAAAGCATTCCCATAATGAAATTCAATACCTAGTATTAGTTTATAATTGTTCATCTATTCCTGCAGTTTGTTTATTCAAACGTCTACCACAGTTTTCTTGAAGATTGGTCAGCTTGTGTTTTCTCATGTATTATAATCTGTTCTTATCATGAATTAAATGTAAGTCAAACTTAGGCTTACCCCTTAAACAGCCATTTAGTTCAAGGAAGAACTTCCTCAAAATTCACTCGGTAGGAAAGCAAGTCAGTCGTAGGATCTTGTAACATCTGTCAGTTAACCAGAATCTTTAAGTGAGTACATGATACCCTTTGAGCATGTGTTGCAAATGAATCCCTTTAGCGGCAAGCCCATAACGAAGTTGTGGGACACATCCTGCCCCAGCTGTGTGTTTGCTAAAGAGATGGCAGCAGTTTCCACCAGGCACAATTTGGTTGAAGCCCTGCAAGAAGGGCATTTCTAGTTTGATCACTTGTTATCGAGGTTGCTGGTTGGATTAGCTTTCAGAGCTGAAATTTGGTGAGAAGTGAGGTTTGGCTTTTTAAGAGCTAATTCAGCATCTAAGAATTCGTGAGAGGCACAAAGTGTGTTTCGTAAGAAAGCAGGAACATCACAGGCAGATTTTATTGTGTTTGACCAGGGGAAGACCCAGGTGTTTTAAATCAAAGCTGCAGCAGGAACGAAGACATTCCAGGAGGTCCAGGAGGGAAATGCTTAAGCTTCCAGCTTACCCTTCTGTGAGAACCTTTCTTTTAGTGGAAATAGGAAATAGCCATCTTTGCCTAAATTTGACTTTTCAGGGGAGAATTGAGATAAAACCATCCGGAGATATGAATCTACTACTCTACAAAGCAAAACAGCGTCAAGACTTCCTTCTTAGAAGTGCCTTCTTCCATGGGCATAAAGCTTTTGGTGTAATCATAGCACAAGCAGAAGTTTCCTTGAGTTGGTTAGGATGAGCTGGAAGGAAGAGAGGGTGGTAGTCAGAAAGAAAAATTGCAGAAGTGTACATAGTGATATGTAAACGAAGCAGAAGGCAAGTCTTTCAAACAAGCTACTAATATTTAGATGCTAAAGTGTCATGAGATAAGCAGAGACAAAGCAAAGAAAACCTCAGCAACGAACTGTTATTAAGAACCAGTGACTGAAAAAAACATTTTGTCTTGTAACCAAGTATTTTCTTCCCTGTGAGAGGAAATGTTGTACAACCGTGAACACTCCAGGATGCAGGAGCATTGGCCAGCTGATGACTGATGAATTTCATTTACTTCCTATCTGACTTTTGAATATTCAGGCAGATAAACATGCTAAGAATAAATTCTGATGGGCGCTGTGAAACAATCCGCTGCTTTGTTTATGACCCTGAAATTTAGGCCAGTTTAGTCTATGGCCAGTGCATATGCCTTTGTACGATGCCATGGTGCTTGTAATGCTCTGTTGGCTCTCACCAGCTTTTAGCCTGACATTTGAGCTCCTCTGGATTCTCTTAGAGCCAGAGTCAGATGTGTCCCTTAAATGATGTAATCTTCTCTGTTGCTGTTAGTGTGTTATGTACTTTTACTGCTTTGTGGCTGGTGGATGTGGAGCCTAAGTAATACGAACTGCAGTGAATTTGCTTTCCATTACGTGCTGCTATGTGTGTTCCTGTAACCATTTCAGGATTCTGGTACTTCTATCACTATATTACAAGATCATTTTCTGTGTTCTACCCCTCTTCTTTTGGTTGGGGTATTCTGTATCTCAATTAAATGAGATACCTAGGGACCCTTACAAGAAATTAGAAATTAGAACAGAGCATTTGTGAAAGCTTCTCAAGGGGAACTTGCCTCGTCTTACTCCTCTGATTAGACTTACTGAATATGTTTCAGTTAAGGTGGCAGTCGCCACCTCTTCCTCACCTGCTCTCCACATTGTCCTCAGAAGAGGGGGCAGTCAGCAGCACAGGAGGAATAGCTCTTAGATGGAAGTACAAATTCGGGTACAAAATCCTAACCTGCTTGTCAGTCATTGATCCTATGTAATACATCTCTTGTGTAATCCAGAATTGTGTATTAAAAAAATTTTAAAATTGCAGTTATTCCAACTGTTATTCCCTTTATGCGTTATTCTGTACTTAAACTCCAGCCATCTCATTTGACCATAAAGTCCCTTTTTCACCAGTTGCCCGTTGGTTTGGTTTGGTTTTGGTGTTCTTTTTTGTTGGTGGTGGTTTTGGTTTGGTTGGTTGTTCTTCAAAAAAATCAGCCCCTTCTTGTGCTCGTGCTCTGAGTCCCCATCTTCCTGCGCCATCAGGGCCCATCTTTCCTCTCTGACTCCCATTATCAGTCATTTTCACAACATTGCTTCTGGTTTCTCAGACACCTCCAGCTGGCAGCCTATACTGACCTCTCCATCCAGCCTGCTGCCTCCCTGGGTGTGCCCCACACTGCCTGAGTGCTGACTGAGGAGGGACAGGAAAATGGCTCTCATTTTTCATATCTATCCCAGGCTGGTTTGGAAGAGGAGCTATAGGAATGGTCCTCCCAGAGCTCCTCGGCTTTGGGGTGGGCACCCACCCAGGCCTCTGTGAGGCTGACATGGCTCCACACAAGGGATTTGGCAGGGATGTGCCACAGACCCAGCGTATGATGCTCCATCTTTACTAAGCCTGGTCGTGTTGAGGAGTGAGGGCACACTGTGAGGTTTTGGGCACACTCTGAAGCAATGGGATATTCCCATGTTTCAGTGTCAGAAAGTAAAAACTTTTGCTGAGTGTATGCAACCTTACAAAGGTTTGTAACTTGCCCAAGTTTCAGACAAAGTTTCTTCCCTGTCACAAAATCCTTTTCTTTAGTGGATCATGGGGAGGGAAAAGAGTCCTTCAAAGAAAGAGGTGCCCAAGGAGACAGGCCCAGAGACCAGGACAGACCTATAGCATGACACAGCACAGACACATGGTGTGGGCAGTGCCAGGAGAGTTAAAGAGTGCCCTGGCTCTTCAGGTTTCTGTTTACCCTGATGTTAGAAAACTTCTCAGAAGCGTTTCTCATTTAAAACTAGACTCTGTGTACCAGCTCACGGATTGTTTTCTGGAAGGCATGCTATAAAGAAGAGGCAGATCAAGTAGACTAACAGATAACAATTTATAGTTTTCAGAGTTCAAGATCATCACATATTTAATTTCATGCACCACACCTTCATTTTCAGATACCAGCACTCCAATACATTCTTTCCACATTAGATTTGCAAGATTAAAGGGAAAAAAAAGCAGGATCCATGTTCTGGGTAGCTCATACCAGTTTTGCAGATTTATTTCTCTGGAGAGAAGGGATGTGAATCACACACTTTGGGAACAAAGGCAGTTAAAACAGGTGCCACAGTTGAAAACTGTACGTGAAGAAAAAAACGCCTCACTTCCCTTCAATATTCTGTCCTTTTATGTTTTTAACCAGATGTCATGCAAGTACTTTGGTACTGCTTTCATGAACACTCTGTTGAAGTATCACAGAAAGCTGAGAAATGGGAATACTATAAATGTATGCGCATTTCCCAGATGAACTGTGTTTGCCAACCAGTGCTTAGGAACAAAGTGAGTTAAAAGTCAAAGTACAGAAATTCCTCTGAGCATTTTGATTATGAGAAGATTTGTAGGTCTTTACTGTAATAACTATAAAATACTTCAAACTGGTTTCTTAATGACATAGAATTATTTATTTTCAGAGCAAAGTTCAGAAAATTTTGAATGATTGTACATAATTTTTTTACAAGCCGTGGCTCCTTCAAATATACATATGTATACTTCTTTTTTCAGAAGTGATAGATTGCCAAGTTGCCTGACCTCTCAAGAGAGGAAGTTGGGAGGACAGTTTAGTAACGTTTTCTTTCATTCCTAATGTGGAATAAGATCAAAAAATATGTATTTTAAATTCCGTTAATAGCCTTATCTTTTCTAAACCATAAGGTACTGGCAAAATAACAGCACAAGTAAACATGGCTCTTGATGCACCACATTAAAAAATGGCTTTTGTTTATGAAAACTTCTTTTTGTTGTAGAAACTTGTGGGAATAATGTTGTATTAATGGTAGGATGTTGACCTTTTCCAGCTATGGAAGATAGTCTCAGAACAGGATCCAGGAAAAACAAACATGGAAACTACTTAACTCCTTAGTTGTGTGCCTGAAACTTTGTGAGGAACCATTATTTAAACTTAGGCTATTGTACTTACAGATTGTGTCATTACATTAAAGTGCCACACACACACAACCATTTTCACTAAGCACAAAGTTATCAAGAGCTTAAGGGAAGAAATAACTTCTGTGAAGAAGAATATTGCTATAATTTCATGTAATATATGTAAAAATATGCAGTCGTCTGCTATTGTCTGTGTTTTGTCTACATTTATTTATAGTCTCACAGGTCAAAAGTAGGGCAGATTTTCTCCAGATTTTAGGGTACAAACTGTAGTGCTGCTGAACAAGAAGTTACACTGAGAAAAAGAGTGAAAACAAACAAGTTCCCTGTTACTTTGGACTGGAGCTCATGCTCCTCCTGTAGGCTAAAACTGTCCCCTCTGATTTCTTAAGTGAAAAACCCCCAAAACACAGGTGAACTCAGTAGAACTTGTGCATGTGACCTTTGCTGTAGAGTCCACTTTCACCTCTGCTAAATTCATTCTTGAATAAAGAGGTAGCCACAAAATTTAAGGCCTGCTGACACCCACTTAGGATCTTGAAATGAGGTTTTGGAGCTGTACAGATGACTGTTGGTAGTTTCCCTGTGCTCTGGAGAGAAACCAGTGAAGGTCCATGGTGGGAGAAGAAGAAGAATTCTCTCTGACCTGCTGCACACCATGTCTTCCTCTTTTTGGATTAGTTGTAGTCAGATGCCTTGTAGGTAGTTTCTCTTCCATTCTCATTCCTTTGCTTACACATGTTTCTTCTAAAGTAGTTTCAAACTTTACGGTAAACTATGTAAATCAAGAATACGCAGAATGAAATTGGGCATTACTGCAGTGTACCAGTTCACCTTTTAGAGTGATCTATGCCCAGCAAACAAACGAACATCAGAAACATTGTTTTCAAAATAGTTTTTTTGTCCCCAAAGAGATAAGATTTCAGTATTGTCTTTAGACAACATGCAAGTACTACCTTTTTATTACCAGATGTGCACTTTTTACTATTCTGGGACTCCCAGGCCTGCTGGGACACAAGGTACTTCAATACACATATTGTTTGTCAGTTGACAGCCTCACTATTAGCTTTGCATAACATGGGAGTATGTGAGAAGTTACTACCAAAAAATGGCAGAAAAAAGCACTTCCTTCTTCTATATACACACTATATTAAGTTTTCTCTGCTGCTGAGGTGGATTGGCAGCCAGCTAATGAAGCGGGAGCTGATCCTCCAGCTCACAGTTCACTCTGCTGCAGTGAATCAGGACTCATTTCGGCGCAGCTGTATGTCCTTCTGATAGTTCAATGATTACTGCAAGAGTGTCTGAGTTGTGCCCATAGCCAACATATAAGCAAAAATGAGGTTCAGGAGTTCCTGCAACCTCCAGGCAAGCTTTTCTCTTGTAGCCTTGGGCTCTCAGGAAACGTTACTTCCCTTGGCTTAGGCACAGATTCCTGGTCTGTTGTCAACTAAGTCATATAAGGTGAATCTCTCAAGAGCTCAGTTTTCTTTAGTTATCTAAGTAAAACGGATTTTTGAAATTGAGTTTTATCCATTATGTGCTGATTTTTGGTCATCATACTTATTTACGGAGAAGCAACTAAATGGGAGTTGAGGGCTCCTTAGGGAACCTGGAGCCAGGGTTTGGTACTGAGTGTTTTTGGAAACTAGGTTCTTGTCTTTTGGTTAATACCACTGTTGAGGTTCTCAACCTTAGTAAAGAAAATGCCAACAGTTCCCTCCTTCAGCTCTCTTGCTTATTTACAGTGAAAGCTCTCTAAACTATTATTCAATGTGTATATAGAGTGCCTCTCACATGGATGCCTTTATCTCTTTGAGACCGTGTAGATAGCACAACTTGTTTATGTCCTAGTAAACTGTAAGGTATGCCATTTCTGCTACTGTTGCCAACAGAGATGTGTCTAACTTTCTCCTAAAGACCTCCAATGATGAAGACTCCACAGTCTTTCCCAGCAAGCTTGTCAACGTATCTGAAGGGCATGTGCTGGTATCTCAGCTATTATGCCCCACTTAGTCTTTGCTACTGTAGTCTGGAGAGAGATAACTCGTTCATTTATTACTTGTAGGTAAAGTTTCTTGTATTACAGATCATTCTTTATTGTTTTCATCTTGGCTCTTGAAATGCAGCGTCCACAACTGAACTTAGACTATCTGGCCCAGAGCTTATCAATACTGAGAAGAGCATAGGCTTCATGTGTCTCATGGGGTATATATATACCTGCCTTTATATGCCTGTGTTCAAAAACTCAGAGGCAAGAAAGGTCATTAGATGAGACAGCTGTCATTTCCATCTTGAATTATGTTGCTGCTGTGGCATCTCTTCAGATTTGAATCCGGCGTTGGACAAATGTGTATGTATCTGGATATTGCAGCTCAATATTTAGTGCAAGTTTTATTGCAAGTTTATTAGTGGGAGCTATACTTGAAGAATTTAAAGCCAAGGATGTGGAGGATTATTGCATGGACTAGACGACTATCTCTGCAACAAATACTATAAGGATCTTCAGTCAGTATGACAGTTCTCTTCCTCTGTCTCCAGAAGGTTTCTTCTGTCTGCAGTCAGAAGCTCATACCATCCAGGAGGCTCTGAATATTTTTAGCTAAGTGACAGAAACTGCAGTCTGTAATTGGCAAAAGGTGAAGAGCATGAGAAAAATATGACATTCACCAGGAATTGTGGAAATCTGTGTGTACCCCTTTGGTTCTTAATATAATTTTCCTTATCAAAGTTTGGAAGGAATGCTTGCACAACAGTGTATCTTGTTTTCGTAGCTGGGTAGTAAATCAGGGTGTGGAGGTATTAATGCGTAAGTGGCACCTTGTGACTGCAGAGCACTGTGGGGACCCATGGCAGTTTCTACACATGCAGTGTGATACCTTCTCTACTCCCTAAGATTCCAGAAAGTGAGAAAAGCCTGTTCAGGACTGCCTTTTCATAGCCAGTCAAAACAAAGTAAAAATAACAAGGATCTTAATCAACCCTTGCCAATTGGCCAAAAATGACTGGACACACTTTGCTTAGGTCAAAATTTTGCTGGAACATATCAGTGAGTGAGAAGTTCATTTGCAATGTAACTATGCCAATAAATAGCCAAAACATAACACTTGGAAAACTCAGTAGACAGACTGCTCTCTCATTTGTCAGCAGCTACTTTTCCAATGCACTGAGAACTGTGGGTGGTGTTGGGGGGGTTGTGGGAAGGTTTCGGGGGTGGTGGGTGATTGGAATGGTTTTAGTATGATGAGGACTGTCTTTTAACTAATCAGTTGTATGAACGGAATTTTATCTCTACTGGGAGGTGAGCTCATTCACCTTTATTGACCTCAAATCCATGTTTAGAAAAAAAATAATAAAATCAAAGTAGGATGCATTCTTCTTCTTGATGGCTTATTCTTACTAAACACAACTGCTTCTTACCACCCAGTGTCTCCTGAAAATTAGCTGTGTTTTGATTTCAGTCTGGTTTGTACTTTCTTCTGCTGAAACAAAAAATGCAAGTCTTCAGATTAGCTCTTTGTGTTTCTGGCTGGCTTTCAGTGACAGATTTTAGAGCATCTCACAGCCCATAAAAATTTTATCTAAGTACTTCAGCCACCTTCTCCTTGTTGTTGTTTCCTTTGTTCTTCTCTTTTAAGACCAGGTTATAAAGTAAGTTAAGGCAGGGTGTTTTATTCACTCTTAAGGTTCACCAAAACCCAGCTGGCCATCCGTGCTACCAGGCAAGGAATCTTCTTGTATAGTGCTTTCCTACACTGCTTTCATTGCTTGTTTGTTTTTCTTTTCCTCCCTGGCTATCCCCATGCCAACCCCACCCTTCTCTTTGAGCTGATGCTTTTCTCTCCAGGAATGTGCACCTGATGAACCTGAAGATGCTCTTCTTGCCAAGTGGCTGTTTGGCGAAGAGATATCAGGAGTGTGTGGGAGTGGATGGTGAAGGAGACGGAGGAAAATTGTGGATGTGATTTGTCTAGGAACTGGCAGCATATGGCTGGGACTAAGGCCAGAAGAGGAGATCAGCAGTGGGGAGCAGGAGGGAACAGTGAGCTGGACAGTAGAGGAGAGCAGTCTAAACGCAGCAGTGCTCAGGGTTGCACAAGGGGAAGATAACTTAAGTGCATTCTGTGTAAATGTTTACATGATGGATATGATCCTCAGTAAGCTGTCGTGGAGCAGAAGTTGCTGTGTTTGTGTTCCTCTCCCTGTTTGAATATAGTTGCTGGAAACAGAGGGAATTGTCAGTGTAATATTCTGTTTGAGGGCCAGGTTAGGCTACAAGGTATAACAGTGGCCAGCTCACTCACCATGCTGTTTAAATAGACATCTCAGTGCCATCTCAGCCTCTCTTGCCATGGGCACTGAGCACCCAGCCCTCTCTCAGTGGTGTTTTTGAGGGAACAAGAGGGCCTTTCCTACCACGTTATTTAAGGGGAGGAGGCAGAGGAGTTGGGGTGAAGGAGAGTGAGGATTATTTAATCACATCTTGAGTGTGGCCAGTCAGCAGCAAATGGTCTTTGCTTCTTGCATACTTTAGTAAAAGACGTTTCTGCTAAGCTAAAATGAATCTGGTTCCCAAGTGAACTTTTGGAAGATTTTCAACAAACCACTTAAAAATGCAGCGAGAACTTAACGATATAAATCTTATTTTAGTAAATAAACTAAATCACAATTTTCCGAAGCCATTCTAGGAGTGGATTTTGTACGGCTTCCTGGGTGACAGAGAGAGGAGCAGCAGTGTGCACTGGAATCTAGGGCTCTCTTCCTCCCTTTTCCCAGGCCACAGGAAGGCTGCCGGCACTGGATGGGCTGAGGATGGAAGTGCGTACTTCTGTGAGATGGAAAAAGTGACTCATCCATCCTCCTTAAATACTGCCTAGGAAGGACAGCACAGGCTGTATTTCTGTGCCTGTCCTTTGCTATAGAGACCTTTCTGTAAAGGAAGTGTGTCTGGAGTAAGAGGGGGAGGGATTAGAAGAGCCGAATCCCGGTCTCCACTGCTCAATAAGCAACTGTATAGCCAGGGATGAGCCCCACAGTTTGCCTCATGGAAAGGCTGCCTATCCTACCTACTCCATGAAAGGGTATTTTTTTTATGCAAGTATTCACAATGTTCTCCCTTCTGAGTTGGTCACCTGTAGCTCTCCCAGCTGTCACACTGGAGGCTCTGCTCCAGGCTGATCCATACTTTGAGATCAGACACAGAAGTGGTGAGGAGAAGGATTTCTTAAGAAGGTAAATAAATAGAAGATGTTATATTTTGTTGGTTGCAGATAGAACTAATACATACTGGAAGCACCAGTAAAATGAGGAAATTCAAAGCAAATGATAGGGTGACTCTGTAACATATGCTGTAGATTTTACTCCAGCAGTTTTAATTTAGTTTTCTTTTTTAATTAGGCAATTGTCAGTAAGAGGCTCAAACTTGCGATTGCGTTGAAGTTTGTAGAAATACTCATTATAAAGAAATGCTAAACCTCTTGAACTTACACACGTTAAGATAATAATACAGTTTGTTCTAAAAGAGCATAATGAAGGAATTCAGTGAATGGGAATTACATAAACTCTTCCATTGGTGCTGAAGGATGTGATCTATAAATTAGGAGATTGAGAGTAAACAGGAAATTCCACAGAACAATTTCAGGATAAAGAAACTATAGCAGCAGATGGAAAGATGTTTCTGTTGGAAGATTTTAGAAGTTGGTTTTGATACCATCTACCTTTTTAAAAATGAAACAACCAGTTCATCTCCATGTTTTAGTTCTGAATTTCAGCTGTGCATTAGCAGAGCAATGCTAGCGCTAGCTAGAGCAAAATGGGGCACAACTCTTGTCAAAGGTTCTTGCTCCCACATACAAGTCACACTGGTTTTTTCCCTCAGCTTTTAGTCACATTGGCAATTTTATGGACAGGATATGTCTGAAAAGCACCCTAAATACATTAACGTATGGACAAGCATTTTTTAATATGTTTGGGTTTTCCTTAGCGCTAGAGCAAGATAGCAGATAAATGGAAACTAGATCTTGCAATAAAAATAGTTGAAGTCTTTATGCCTAATCTATCTTATATAATGTAAAGTAAGACGGGAGGTTATTTTCTACTTATTTTAATAGTATAGATCAGTCTTTAGTAATAACTCCTGATAGCAGTTAGTCACAGAAAGAGTTACTTTCAGTCTTTTTATTGCACCAACTTTTCAGTCTCGCAACAAAATTCAACCTGCTTTCTACAAGGGTGTTCCCAGAGATACATTAATATTCCTACTCAATAAAAATAGGCCCTTTCAGTATTTAAAAAACGGACAGAAATGTTCATGTCCACAAGTTATTATTATTTTCTTAGCAACTACTTTGTAAAACAACAAAAAGCACCAAAAAAAAAAACCCAACAGAAGAGAGACTAATTAGCAAATAGTTTGAATGCTTGAGATAAGGAATCATAATGGCTAGTAGGAAAGAAGAAACCTCACTTTAAGATAGTTTCTCAGCAAGCTGCATAATAATGTCCAAACATACTTCCTTTGGCACATGTTGTTATACACAGACAAAGAAACAGGAAAAGATCTTTTTTTTTTTAGTTCCCTGTGTCAGAAGCATACCCTGATGGAGAACTCAGCCATAAAAGTACATTTTTCTTACTAAAGAGAAAAAAAATAGCCTCCTTTTTGTGCAAAGCGCTGTATTATGGTTGGAGCAATGTAGCTCTGAAAAAGATGCTTTGGTGGATCAGGTTCTGGTTTTCATCTGTACACTTTCTTGGCTCAGTGTTACTGATGTGCTCTACAAATGGCAATGGAGTATAAGCCGATCCGTAGTTGCTAAAGAAACATGGCGCTTTGCTATGCAGAGTGTGAATTTTCAAGGCTGCTGTAGTTATGGCAGTAGACAGAAAAGCTGCTCAGTGCAACCAACATTGGGCTTCTCAGTTGTTCTCAGATCTAAATATAGAAAGCTGCCTGTATCACATATCTCTCCCTGGTGGTGGACCTCCAGAGAGTGGAGTTCAGCAGGCACACAGTAAAGATGATGAGCAAATGTGAAAGAACTGTGGTTCCCCTCCTCCACAAAAATGGACACCTGCATGCTAGGCATGAAGAGCTTTCCATGTGCATGTGCTCATGTGTGTGTGTGTGCGCACGCGAGATTGCTTAATTATGTTTTTGCTGAATAAATAACTCTCGCAATTAGTAATGAGTTTACTGTGAAGATAATTCATGCAAACCACTTTAGCGACGTTTTCTTTCTAATATTAAATAGTAAAAAAGATAAACATGGACTTTCTTAACGAACAGTTCCAAATTAGTATGACAGACTGAGTTACAGCTATTCTATTGCCAGGGTGGATGTGGCTTTGAGCAACCTGGTCCTGTGGAAGATGTCCCTGCCCATGGCAGGGGGTTGGAACTAGATCGTTAAGGTCCCTTCCAACCTGAATCATTCTATGATTCTACAATTCTATGATTATTCACACAAAAATTTGTTACTAATCTGAAAAGAGGGATATATTCACTAAAGTTATGCAAATAAAAAGTTTTGCTGCTGCAGAACATGCTGCCTATTGAAGCAACAGAGGCAGAGACTTGAAGAAAGCAGATGTTATCCATGGATGCAGCTGTAAGAGATTTGTCAGCGTTAAGAAGGAAAGCCACGATAGAGCTGAGACTTAAACTACTCAGCTCTGCAGAGTGTTAATGTGCTATCTTAACTATGGATTCTTGGTAGCGTTCTTAATTTCTGCTTCTTGTCTCCATGTAACTATTTGGTACCATCTGTTTCATTAGAGTGGTGTTTAAATTGAATTATACTGCAGGTCCTCTTTGCAGCCAGCCCTGCAGTGCCAGTACCCTTCCTATTCCTATTCCTCCATCTTCATGAGCTTCATGCTGTTCCAGTGGAGTATGGGGCAGAGGAAGGGGAAAAGGAGGCAAGGAGCACCTGTGTCTCATTCTGATACACAGCAAGGAGATGGGTGGGGTAAGCCTGTGGATCCAGGAGTCGGGAAGCTGTGCTAGATCCTTCTGTTTAAATGTAGCCCAAACTGAAAAGGAGGAGCCGAATTCAGTCCTGCATGTGTAAGGACTTTTTTTAAAGACCAGCAGCAGTGGAGACCTCCCCACTCTCCTGTGAAAACTCCAGAGCATTCAATGTGAAAAATCTGATTTCTTGCCTTGTTAAGAAGCGTTTTAAATAGCCTGGCTAGATTGCTTTGCAGGGATGCTGACGCAACTCTAAATAAAACTACGCAAGCAGTCCAGCTATGATGCTATATAAATCTCAGTAAGTATATTCTTCCAATGCAGCTGAATATTAAACCTATCACAAAAGCTCATGGAGGAGGAGATGATTATGCAGTAGCAACTTTGTTTAACATTTCTTCACGTCTGTGGCTGACGACGAGTTCTTGAGTGCAGTAGACACTACTAGAAAAGGGAAGGATTTTGCAGCTCCTGGCACTACATCTTATATACCAGCAGAAAAAGAAAAAGATTTATTTTTGCTTGCTGAATGAGAGAGAGAATGAAGTGCTGAGAGCTCTGTAATGTTTCATACTCTCTTAGACACAAAGAAACAGATGAATATTGTTGGAAAGAATGTGTTTATACAAGAATCATATTTATATCAGAAGCTGGGGTCCTAACATTAGACGAGGCATGGGGCAAAAAAGCTGAGTATGTAATAACTCAGCAAAATTCCTGCTTCTGCTATGTATTTGTGTAAGCTTCAGTTACTTAATTTTAGGGGATTGTTTTAGAACAGCTCAAGCACAATTTGTTTGCAGTAAACATTTGCATATAGATTGAGAGAAAATAAAGTATGTTCATTAAGAAAGCATTGTTTTCCAACTTTGCTTGACTTTCCTGAGACAAACAGTCACAAATGATACTCTTTAAATGCATGCATTTGATCTTTTAAAAAAAAATCATCACCCAGCTTTTGGACGAAGTATCGGGCTCAGTCTCAACCTTGCACTACATTGCAGGTTGTTGATAGTGCAATCTGGATGGATTCTTCTGGGATCTCAGAGTACATTCCCATGCTCTTTGACTTCATTGATTTAATGGTAAATGGCACATTCTTGGAATGCTTTCAGCGGAAGGATTCTATATAATACGGATAGGAGTAAGCATGTGAAATAGTTTGTATTTTAAGCAGAGCTGTTATTCCCTCTTGTTATATTAGTGTGGTTTCTTTCATTCCCATGTTATTCTTATAGCTAGTTATTGTGAGAGATTATGAGCTATGAGAAACGGGAGTTAAACTAGCTTTTACTCTAAACTGCTTTCTAAGAAAAAAACGAGAGACTTTGGAAATTTTCCCATTGCACATCTGTTAGATGTTAGACCCAAATTTGTTCCCAGTTCAGCTGCACTGGTCTAGTACTGGAGTGGTGTAATTGAACTCAGTGGAGTTAGTCAGAGATGACAAGGCAGTAGAGTTTATTGCAAGAGACTGTTTAAATAGCAGCGATGGCTGTGTACTGAAAGCTAAAATAATTCCAAGTTAAGAAAATCTTCTAGTAAAAGGCAGAGAAATCTATGAATCATATATTTTAACATAAAGAAACTGTAAGTGGCTCGAAGTTGACCCAAAGGAAACTTTATTCTAGCAGACTTCTACCATCAGTCTCTTTTTGCAGTGGGAACCTTTTCTGCATCCACTGCTGCAAGCCAGTGAATGTCCTATTCCAGTGCTGTATTCAGTCTGTACTACCTTTTGAATGCCCTTTCCTTTTTCACTAATTCTTTCAGAAAGAAATACATCTAAATCTGAGTTCTGATTTGTGGCATTTACACTTCCATTTCCATTCACATGAAAATAAAGGTTAAATTACAATAAAATTACTTACTTATTTAATTGAGTAAACAAGCTGTTACCTCCTTCACTTTAGTTATCAAAGCCCTATTAGTTGGAAGCTGCACTGTTTGGAAGAGGATGAAAAATAAGGAAGACTAAATTTCAGCTCAACCCCTTTTTGGAAAACTGCAGTGAAGAAAAGAGGAATTAAAGCTGCTCTGTAAAAGCAGCTGAAGAGGTTCCCTCCAACATGAGGAAATCTTAGGCTGGAATAAGGCCAGGAGAGCGAGCCTGGTGACATTGACTCCATTCACAGCATAGCAGGTGTAAAAGGCAGGAGACGGCAAGATCCAAACATGCTGTCCTCCAGCATAAAAGCAAGGAGCCTGCTTTTGGGTGGTATATGGCAGAACAAATGTTAACAGAGCCAGTTTTGCTGACCTGAAATATTTTCAAGACTTGCAATACTTTATTCCTAAATAAGGCTAAACTGAGAATTTTTTTTTAAGGACTGAGTTGGAAAAACACATTTAGAAAAAGAAATACAGACATGGCAATGCAGCTGTGCTCCAGGCTTGAACCTGAGCTTCCCACACCTCCTCTGAGTGCTATAGCCATGAACTAGCACAAGAGTTGGCACCTTCTCTCATTTTGACTAAAACTCCCATTTTGGAATTGGGAATTCTGTCCCATTCCCCTTTCCCCCTCCTTCTCCCTGGTCTTCTAAACTGGTCCATTCAAATAATCCTTCCTGGCAGATTGGTGTTTTCTGATAACAAAACATTCAGCAAAATACAAAATAATTCTAAACAGCTCTGGGTTTAAGGCTGCTTAAATCCAGTGCTGAACTCTCTTTGGACTGCCCTCAGCATGGGTGGCTTGTGTGGCTTTATGTTCCCAGCTTTGTTTAGCTCTGCAGATCTAGAAAAGCTGCAAGTATGCAGTAGTTGAGCTTGTGTTTCACTTTGGTTTTTCACAGCAAGAAGAATGATAAGCTCGTATATATTGCCTACTTGCGATCTGTAGGACTAGTGGCACTTAATTGTACCGATTTTTTGGCATTCATGTCCAGCCTTCAAACACAGTGCTTCATGACCAGGACTAACTGCAGCTTATTCATTGCTTTACCATCCATGGGCATAACATTTCGCTCTGAGTAGTGCTGCTGAAAGCACACTGTATTCCTGTTAACATTACATGACAGCTTGAGATTTTTTGGAAACCTCCTTTCTCAGACTGTTTATCCATCTACATTGATATTTATCTAGAGATATGTTTTACAGTCTATTTACTTACAAATGTGTCAGAAAATTGTTTACCAATAAAATGTGGATAAAAATACTTAGTATATGTGTATCAGTTGCCAATAAATTTTTTCTATCCATAACTTTTTCAATATTTAAAATACACAGTAATGCAAAAATTAATAGATTTCAATGGTAAAAGGTATGTCATTTATTGGGGTGTATTCAGTTTATTCTGGCTACCCCATAATCAAAACAAACTGATTTAAAAAAAAAGCTTATTTTCTCCATTCAGACCAATAGAGTGCACTATTTGAACCTCATTTCCAGAATCTGTTCTCACGGGAATTTCCTGCTCATGTCATGGATAGTCTGTCTGAGCAACAACTCAATGATCAGGCAAAACCACAGTGATTGTTGTAAGCATCTGATTATAATTACTAGCAAAAGTTCTAGTCCTTATTTCTCCCGCTATAGCTCCAAATGTGTAACTAATAGCACCATGTACAGACATTATGATGATTATTTTGGTGAGTTTCGGCACCGGGCAGCGCAGACAAATTTTGCAGCAAGTTCATGAGAGTGACCCAAAAACTTTGAGGTGACTGCAGCTTGTAAGTAATTTTGCAGGAAGCAGAACAGAGCATGTGAACAGTGATGGAAAATTAGCTGGACTAACCAAACCAACTTATCATGAATGAATAGTCTTTCTGTGGAGATAATGAGGAGGAATGGGTTGGAATGAAGTAGGAGAACTTAGACAAGGAGCTCTGTATTTCATGCTTGTGATTGTAAGTGGCCTTGAGACATTCATTTTTCATAGTATTTGTGCTCATTTTTAGTCTGTGGTCTTCATGCAGGGGATTAAAATGAATCTGTCCAATTGTTACGTGAATTTTATGTAACTTTGTAAAGAAAACCAAGTACTGCATGCAAGCTGTTCAGTTTTTTGATGTTTGTAAAGCCTATTGCAGATAAACAGCATGGAGATGGAAAGGCTTTTTTATTTGAGGAAGATGGGCAGCACTGACTAGGTTTGTAGGCATACAAGCAGGGGGTGCTACCTCACTTCTCTCAGTCCACATGAAGACCAATGGAAGGAAGACCCGATAGTGTAGAGTTGCACCGAAGACTCCCTTAGGCAAGGCAGATCGACATCCCCCATGAAGGAAGATTTCTTGTGTTCACCCCTTCCCTCCGCCCTCACAAAAGGAAATCCACTCAGAAGAGGGTGGGACAGAGAGGGCTGTGTTGTATGTCTCATCTCTGTCTCCCAAAGAAAGCTAAAGAAACTTTTCTGGTAGATGCTCTGAGAAGCAGGTAACAGTTTGGGGCAACTTCACTTGAGCAGTCCCGTTAAATAGGCGCCACCAAAAATCACTAGTCTCTTTTTTAGAGTTCAACCTTCCCATTGGGTTCTTGTGGTCCTTAGGTAAGACGGCAAGGAGAGCAGCTGCTCTGCACAGCACCTGTCTCTCCCTAAAAGAAACTGATGAGCTTCAGCCAAGAAATTAGGATGAGCTCAATTTAACCAGAAGTAACTCATACTTGGCATTTTTTAGGCTGAAGTGGCAGGGCAATGAGATGTAGTCAGAGTCTTCCGGACTTCTAGGGCAGCAGCTCCACCCTAAAAGCCTGTTGATGACTCTTCCATGTGCTGCTGCACATCAGGAATAATCATAGGGGTAGCAGTGGTGCAAGAGGCTCTGCAAGACAAAAAATAATCTTTGGAGAAAGGAATCAGTAAGTACAATTTTTGGAAGTGTTCGTACCACAACTTTATTACAAATAATTATTCAGTGTTGTACCATTTGAGACTCCTGAAGGATATATCTGCATATTTAAAAAGAGGAACTTTGAAATACTGGGAATTGCTTAGCAGATTTTTTCCGTGCACCTCTGACATCCCTCAGCCATTGCTTGCAAAAATAAGAAGTAGGTGTGGCTGCAGACCGCTGACCTTGAGTGAGGCTTTGACAATCATATCGTATAATCTCTGTAATACAGTATTAAGTTACCTGAAAAGATAGGCAAATTTGGGGCTATATCTTGAAGGTCATGAAATGCCCATCTTTCAAGTCTCACTTAGTCCATTCAGTGGCTTCTTGTGTACTCATGGATTTTAACTTTCTGGTAATCAGTTTTGCTATGAGGACATGCTGGAGTTATTCTCAGATTTCTTTGACTTGTGGCCACTCAAAATGGCATGCAAGATGCCCTTTTGATAGTTGTGTCTGCCCAGAGCACTGTGCTTCAATCCCTGCCATCTAATGCAGCTGATGTGGAACAAATGTATTGATTACACTTAAAATCTAGTCTTTTCAATAACATTTTTTAGTTCATTTCCCAAAATTTAAGATCAACTGTGTCATCAGTTTTTTAAATCTGGAACTGATACTGATGCATAACCCAACATACACATTTTCCATTAGATTTAGGAAAAGAGGTGATTAATAACGTAAAAGTGCTTTAAATGGATGATTGCGTATTTTTTATTCCATTTCTGAGATTTAACTATAAGATTTTTTCACTACACATCTTTGGGACAGTGCAAGAAGTCCTAGTGCTGTGTGGCTTCAGTTGTTATAAACTTCTGGATATTTTTTTAATTATGAGGGTGGAAGCATGTTTTAGCTAGCACGTGACTGAACAAGGCTTAAATTAAGTCACAGCCTGGCTTTTTATGTTTACATTTTTGTTACTGTGTATTATTATCCCAACACATACCTTTTGCATTTCCTCTATGAAGCTGCTAACAGCTACACAAAAACTGTCTTCTGAAATGTTTTTCCAAGCCTCTTTGTTAGTTCCCTTCAGAAATAAAAGAAGTCCTGATTATCTCTGCATGGAAGGATGGCTGCTGTTGCTGAAGCAGTCTAATAAAAATAATTGAGAAATATCAAACTGAGAGAAATTCACCTCAATTCAGAAGGGCTTGTTTGAGACCTGCAACTCTCTTGAGGTGAGATAGGGATTGTGACACCCACGCCGGTTTCTGCAAAGGTTGGAAAAGGACTCACTGTGGACTTTAGAGAGGTGAGTGTGAGGAGGTGCTGGGCATTCGCTGGAGGGAAGTGTTCTCGAGGGGTGTTTCCCATCTTCAGTTCACTGCATAGGAGTGATACTGCTGTTAGCTTAGTGCAGACCAGTCTCAAGCCAGCATCAGTATCTATAAGCACTTGCACGCTGAGGAATGAGAAGGCTGTAGTTTTGCCTGTTTATCCTACAATCACTCTTTAATGTCAGGCAAACATTAAGCTAAAAGTAAATTTTATAGTAATTTGTTCTTTAATAAAGTTGCAGTTTGGCTACTGTTAGTCTGGAGAAGGTGCAGAAAAAAAGCAAAAACAAAACAAAAAGGCTTAGTTAATAGTTAATAGTTATTTTTTTTTTTTCCAGTAGGTTCCCTTTTTTAGCCTGTGAACACTCCACCAGAAGTCTGTATTTTTCAGTAGCTGAAGCATGGTCCAGTGGCAGCGTTGTCACTGTGGGAGATGGAGGTGTTCTGTTATCAAGTCTGTCTCTCTCAGTTTTCTTCCCAGGCATTTATGTGTAGCTTCACATCTCTTCCCAACTGCCCTCCACCTCAGACATATCGTTTCTAACATCTCTAAATAGGATTACTGGCTGACACATGGTGGCTAAGGCTTTAGAAATGCTGATGTCCTCCAGCATGACTTCATGGAACATCTCTTGCCCCAGTTTGTTGGGTTTTTTTTTCCTAAAACTTCTTCTGGTCACTTAAGGTTACTGATTTGTTCATCTGTACTGAATAAAGTGATCCCCACATACTGTCAAGGTAGGATTTATTGTCCATTTCTCTTTCTAAGTCAAAAACTGTATTCCTTAAAAACATAGCAATTGATAGCTGTATCTTTTATGTCAATGAAAGTAATGAATGTGCTTTATAAAGAGCACAGACTGGAAAAGACTAGAAAGAAACAGTTAACCAAACAGCCTTGCAATAATAGCATTTGAAGGAGGGAATGACTGACTATAGCTTATGGGCATCCCTGCCTTGCCCACACTGGTGGAGCCAGGGTCTACCTCACCCTTCCTATTGCTTTCCCTAACATTTCCTACTTTGATCCAACTACTTTCAGCTGTTTATTTTTTACTTTCAACTATTTATTTCTACTACTTATGTTGTCAGTGGCAGTCTAGGGCAGCAATATGCTCAGTGCAATAGAGAATGTTGTGCCCTGTTGTCAGTTAGCCGTTTTATCAAATCATCGCTGATTTCTACTGTCCAGGATTAGCTATTCAACTGGATAATGAGCTCATCAGTTCTCTAACATAAGAGTTGAATGAAGTAGCAAGTTACCTAGTTAAACAGCTGAAAAGCAGTCTACTAAGTCTGATCTTTCACTAGATCTTGAAATACATTTCCAGATACCCTCCTTAATGTTTCTCCTGTATTTTCAAAATGCATTTCACTTTTTCCCCCCCCCATAGCTGTTTTGCATAAGACCTGAATTTGTTGGGGAAAGTTTAGTCTAGGAGGGACTTCTGCAGAAATCTCACAACTACTTTGCATAAAATAAATAAAATTATTTACATTTCTGTGATAATTTAAAATCTAAGACATCTGTATCTCAGTGTCTGGACAGGCCTTTATAAATAACCAAAATTAATTGGGAAATGATAATAAGCCATATTTCTCTTCAGAATAAAATAGTTTTATCGAATGCTGAAAGGAAATAGTTTTGATTTTTTTTTTCTGTCCATAATCTATTATAGTTAATAATGCAAATGCTTTCTCTGTGATGCTTCATTAAAATTCTTCCTGACTGGTGTAATCCCCATGTGGTTACTAAACTGTATTCTTTTAGAATTGGTTCCATCTTCTCAAGATACCTGATATCTGCAGCAACTAGATAGATAAAATCATCAGGAGTCATCAAGACCGAAAAGAACATGCAAATAGGCAGATTTCTGGGTTTCTTCATTGCAGTTGGGTTAATATTTGTGGAACTAATGTTGCATGAACCCAACCAGCATGACTGGAAATAATTTTTCATTGATTTTTAATACAGTGCTTGTTACTGGAAACTTATCCTCTGAAAATTGTCAGCCTTATTAAGACAAATTCATTTACATTCTTTTCATATATTTGTTCCAAAGTCCGATGTGGGTTTCTTGCTTGTTTGGACGTGGCAGGAGGAGTAGGAAGAGAAGTATGGCCCTAACTCAAAAGTATTCAGAGAAAGCTGAACGTCTCCACCATCTTTCTTTCTCTGACTCTTTCTTCAAATCTCTCCTTTTAGAGCCACATTCTGTCAGTTATTTCTCATGCCAAAAAGTAGTGAAGTATCAGGCTGTGTTCAGAATAAAGTAAGTTTTTCTCAGGAGTGCTCACTGATGTCTGCCTGTGGAAACAAATAACAGCAGAAACTTTTGCAATCTAGTTTGGAGCTTCAAGATCTGAGTAAAGCAGTAGAGTGCATAGAGTGACAGGTCTGGTGGGGTTTCAGCTGAGGTTATTAAAACATTGCAGAACCAGAAGCCTCGCTTTTCTTGTAAATACTGCACCCATCTAAGCTGTAAAGATACAGGAGACCTCACACGTACACAAATATGTCTGTGACAAGCACACAGCTATTGTATCCACAGGCAGGTAGCTATAAACTTGCATCTTATTTTTTTTAATAACGGTAACTTTTCCTGAATAGTTCATCTGTTTTTAACAGCAAGGAATGTCAGTGACTCCCTCTCCTTATATGTCTTGAAGAACCTAGGGGGCTTTATGGCTTGTGTTAGATACATAGAAATGTGAAGACAGCGAACGAGAGGGAGAATAAATACATACACAGACATAGAAAAAATCTTCAGACATCACAGAGAGGAAAACATCTAAGCAGTAGACTTGGCAAATAGCTAAACTGCAGGATCTTAATGAGTATTTTGAACATCAGGTGTATTGCTGTATTTCATTGAAAACAGAATGGTTGAGGTTGGAAGGGACCTCTTAAGATCATCGCATCCAAGCTCCCCTGCTCAAGCAGGGTAAGTTAGAGCAGTTAATATTTGGTTAGTCTTGGTTATTGTCCAGGTAATTTTGGGGTTACCAGTCTGTACACTGTAGTGACTCATTTACCATCCACATTATCTCAGTCTATATTGAGTGCTGTAGTGCTCAATAAGGATGTTGCTCAGAGTTTGTTTGCTTTCATGTAAGAAGTGTCCTTCACCTCTTGACAAAAAAGCAATAAAAAATATAGGCGTTATTTGCAGAGGAGAACTAGCATTGGCTTTTAGAAGCCATGTAGTAGTCGTAAGTTCTCCCACGTGCAGGAGAGATAAGTTAAAGTTGAAACATTTTTTTCATGGAGAAGCAGGAGAGAGAGGTCAAAAACTATCAGACTGTGGTGTGTCCTTCAAGTGAAAGCAACTTGCCATTACAGTTTAATAGTACCTTCGTTCCCTCAGTATCTGCAGAAGGAAAAGGAGTAAAAGATCAAACAGAACACTTTGCTCTAATTCTCATCCTGATCCTCTGCTGAAGCAGCTGAGTAGCCCACACTGACTACAATAAATGGTTAAAAAATTTCCAGTATTTTTTGAAGTCAACATTTGAAATGATAAATAGGCTTTCTCCTTGAACAGCTGTGGAACTTTCTGCTGCTGATGTTCTCCAGAACATCCTTTCCCATGAGTGATGACATTTTGGAAGCTGCAGAAGATGTGTGGGCACTCCTGGCCCCCATTATTGCTACCTCAAACTGAGTATAACAGAAAAACTAAATCTTTCATAATG
Source organism: Strigops habroptila (assembly GCF_004027225.2). Taxonomy (NCBI): domain Eukaryota; kingdom Metazoa; phylum Chordata; class Aves; order Psittaciformes; family Psittacidae; genus Strigops; species Strigops habroptila. The sequence continues at coordinate 64,188,934 of NC_044278.2, read as the reverse complement.
GATATGGAAAACTATACCTTCCTGTTCAAGTTTATACTCCGCTTTTGACCCTCTTTAGGATTCTTGTCACAAGTTATATTCAAGAGGGAGTACTTCTTTTCAGGTAGATGACATAGAACTATTTCCTTTATGATTCAAAGGAAAACAGTTTTACTCTCCTTCTTCCTGATTTAAAAAAAAAAAAAAAAATAGACTTGTGTGGGATCACAGAGACTCCTACAAGTAATTGGTTGCTATAATACTTTCCCCAGATCATTTACATTGCTTAGATCATTCAGCTTATCTGGCACTGTCAACTTATAAAAACCTTCTGTGAATCTGTGCATACAAAAGACAGGAAATTTAATTGTATTATGTAAAAGACAACTGCTGTCAGTTTTCAGTATTTCTGTTTACTGCCTGAAGATGGCAAGACTTCTCACAGATTACTTAGACTATTTGTTGGTTTTGGAGACAAACCCAGCATGAAGCCAGGCTCAGTTTATAGACCATCAAAATGATTGTGTTAGAACACTTGTTAACAAGCCACATCCACTGGAAGGCATACACGTGCAGTTGCTGAAATTTCTAGAGCATCCACACTAACACCAAGATTAGCCAATCATGTTGAGAAAACAACTGTGCAAACTCCGTTCAGATGATCTCACAGCACCCCACTGCTCTTGAGACCCATCTGTCCAGAAATGTTAGGAGAAAAAAAGATGTCTCTTATTAAAACATCAACAATGATTCTTCATATTGCTGCACACATCTGTCTTAAAGCCCCCTGTCTCTCCTGGTGGTTCAGAGCCAATCATCTGGCCTTACTCGGAACTCGGAGACCATCCCAAACTGTAAATTCCCATGACCAGAGCATGAGGGTGTCTAAGGTCTACACCAAGTCCCATGTGCATGCTGCTAGAGTGTGTGTTCTGGGCTCCCATGTGGAGAGTGTATCTCAGCATACAACTTACTTAAGAAGTCACTGCTTCTGTAAGAACTGAATTATTTCTATGGTTTAAACAGCCAGTAGTAACTTATATTTGCATGATCAAGTCAGTTTTGATTGCTGTTCCCACCATGAAAATAGTTATGCTTTTGTTTAAACAGCAGAGGAGCACAGAATGGAAAACCTGGCATAGGATAGACTGAACTCCTGCAGGGGTTTTAATTTTCACATACTCCTAAACTCATGGACCCTAATGAGCTTAACATTTTCACCAATTGCACAATTTGGAAGTTTCAACAGTGAATCCTTCTTGGACAGAAAAAAAATGTTCTCACAATAAAGTGAACAGATGTTACTATTGGTGCTTCCAACGCCTACTGACAGAAAACATCTGTGTTCAACTTCCTGAATTTAGGATCTTGAGAACACTCCCACACACCACTGAAAGCCATTTGAAAGCAATTGGGCTGGCAGATCAGCTTTTGGGTCTATGACTGAATGTTCTAAAGCAAGCAGGTGCTAGTTGTTGTCTCGCCATGAGGAGCCTGGCTGGCCAGCAGCAAATTTCCAGCTATCTGAGCCGCTGTGTTATGCAAGTTTTTAGCATTTTGTGTGAACTGTGATTTTAAAAAAGTCACAAAAAGCAGTTGATCTTAATAGTATGAGGGTAATAAAATGAATGGAATGAATGGAAAGAATGAAAAAAAAGATTTTTGGTGTAGATACTAGCAGATTAGGAGGATTGCACTGCATTGTATGGTGCCCTGGAAAGTGTCTGGCTCTTTTAATCCTGTCAAAACCCATGCTGAACGAACAGAATTTTCTTCTGTTCTGAAAACATGCTCATTGTGCTAAAAACCTGTGAGGCATTCACCGTCCCTCAAAATGCTCAGTCAAACATTTAATAGGTACCATCACCAATGTCTGCCCTTTTACATTAACATAATACAGCAACTGTCACTGGGTAACTGGGAGTTTCCTGCGTCCTCCTGCTCCACACCCATTGTCTTGATATTTGTCTTTTGTAAGAGCAAATTTGGCAAGATGATTTTCCTCTCTGGTGAATTTTTGGTTGGCTATCAAACTAACCTTCTCCAATTAATTAAATAGTAATGAATGTTTTGCAAGGATAAATCAACGTCATTTTAGTGTTCTGTAAAACATCATTAGCTCATGATCTCAACTTCAAGTTGATTCAAAGTAACATCTCTAAGTTATTCTAGTTAACTCTTTCTTAAAGACACTATTTAGTTGGAAGGCAGAGGGACAGTATTTACGTATCAAAGGAAGTTTTTTTTTTCTGGTTTTATAGTTATCTTAGGTTGGTACTCTTCAGTTTAACCAATATACAGTGAGTACCTCCGTTAATCGCACTTCCACTCATGCTAACCCAAAGCATCTGTCTAGGTTGCACAGTGTCAGGCCAGCCGCAGCTCTGCTAGCTCTGCAGGTTTCTGAGATCTGAAGATTTCCCTGTGATCCCCTTACATCTCACCAGAGCCCCATACCAGAATTTTAGCAGTGCCCAATGTAGGTAGAAATTTTATTATCTCCTGAATAAAATTGTAGAAACTAAGCTAAGAAGCTATATAGAAGCGCAAGTATTCATGTGGCTCCTAGCACATTTATCTGAGTAGCCAAAAACGAAGCAAGGTACAGTCCAGATGATATATTTGGAATAAATGCATGTACTTTCGAGCACACACCATTATCATCTGATCACTTTTTTATGCTGAAATGTTTCTAACTTCCAAGAAAATCCTATTATTTTTGCACCACCAGTAGCAACTGTTCTGACATATACTGCCTGCCAAGTTTAGTAAATATATTGCATTTGTATCCAGCTCCTTTTTCATGCAGAATAATTTTCATGCTCAAGTTTATTTGAGTATTAATTCTAACTGCTAAATCCACAATTCCAGGACTTGATCTTTTGGGGTATTGCTTAGAAAGCAGCAGCGTGGAGGTCAGCATTTGAGTGAGGGACCTAAGCTCCTTTTGTAGACAGTTAAGAAAACTGGGTATATTCAGGGTGTATTTGTTTGAATATCTAGTTTAAATATGTGCATTGGGATATATCATGCCGTAAGATGTTACCCTCATGGTGTAGTGGATGACTACACTACATGTAGATAAAAAATCCTTTCAAAATGCTTGGTTCGTTTCAAGTCATTTTAAGCCCATAATTCAGTAAACCGTGCTCACTTGATAGATATATTTGCTAATATATGTGTTATAGAATCATAGAATAGTTTGGGTTGGAAGGGACCTTCAAAGGTCATCTAGTCCCACCACCCTGCAATAAGCAGGGAAATCTTCAACTAGATCAGGTTAATTGCTTAATTCTGATCCCAGATTTCTCAGTTTGTTTCTGCAGCCATACTTCAGCAGAGATGCTGCTTTGGACTTTCAGAGCTCTTCCCTTACTGAGTCTGCAAACAAAACCATCCTTCCCCTCTGCCCAGCGCTTCCTTCCCACATCTTCTCTTTCCTCTTCTCCTTTCCTCTACGCAATAACCTCTTGAAGAGTTAGCATGGAAATCCTTGTGAGGTTTTGTCTCGACTTGCCCTTTCTGATGTTTTTCTTTGAGAGACCATTGCTATGGTCCTGGTATCATTCTTTCTACAGCAGCTCTGCAAAGCACAGAAAGCATTTGTGACATATACTCCTGGGTATTTTGTGACATGAAGAAACTTCTAACTGGTTCTTGAGTGTTTGACCTATATTCCAGTGTACATTTTCTTTTACTCATGTTTTATCTTCTTGGGTGACATAGCAGCTTTCTGGAAGATCACAAATTAGATCAAACCGTGGGAACAGAAAACAGTACAAACTTATTTCATTTACTGACTACAGAAAAGGGCTGTGGCTTCTGGTAAAGAGAACCCTTTCATAGTTCTTTTTTCATGAAGATTTAATGTTTATTCCTTCCTTAATTAAAAAAAAAAAAAAAAAAAAGGCAAACCCAAAACTTCTGCAAGCTGAATCACTGCTCTGGAATTAATGTTAATGTCATTTGGTTGCTGCTGTCCTGAGAGAAAATGTCACATGTCCAGACGATGTAGTTGAAAGAGAAGCAAATTGTTACCATGCCACTAGGCTGAACTAGCCTCAATTTTTAGTTATTTTTAACTTAACATGAATATTATAATTTTTTGTTTACTTTTTGGTATAAATAAAAGCTTTTTAACAAATAAGAAAGTTTTTTTGAGAAAATGAGCTGAATGTGAAACTCAGCTAAATAACCTCTGAAGTAGCAAAAGATAAAATAAAAATAGAAATAACCATTAACTATGTACTTTTTTTTTTAAGACTGCTGGCTCTTTCAGTGTTACTCTGTGTTTAAGAATTGACTATCACATAGTTTATGGTATGTGAGAAAGGTTTGCTTCATTGGCTTATCAATATTCAAGTTAGATCACAGGAGTCCATCCCTTCCTAATGCTGGTAGCCATGTGGTGGCAGAAGCTAATGCCAGCCCTACAGTAAAATACAGATTCAGAACATAAATTTGAGAAGAGGCAGGCCTGTGACATTAAATGTAAATTTAGCAATCCACGGAAGAAATAAAATAATAAGTTTTTCTCATTCGTCTTAGAAGACCAAGTCCTTCCTACTATATGAAATAAAGGGTGAACAATGAATCAAGCACTTCAGGAAGCCATGCTGCTTGGTTGCATGATGAATATCATCCCATTTCATTTGTACCTTCCCAGCTATCTCACTGCCAGGCATTTGCTTTTGTTGCTTTAGCCCTCACACAAAGACATTTTGACCATACCTGAACTCCTTATCAAATTTCCTGAAGTTATAACATGCTCTGGAAACGCGCACCTGTGGTGGTGGGGGCTGCATGCAGCAGCAATGGCTGGTGCCATCTAGTGAGGACCTTATGAATGCTAGCTGCAAGTTGAGATTGATACCTGTCTTTTAGAAAATAGTCATTATTACAGTCTTGAAGGCACAAAAATAAAGTGACATGCTAATATGTTTAACAACCAAGCCTGCACAAACTTCAGGATTTTTTCTCCCATATAATCTTTCTTTCCAGTGGCTACCATTAGCTATGTTATACCCTTTGTATTAATATTTGTCAGGAGGGCCAATAGTATCCTGGGGTGCATGGGGAGGACTGTGGCCAGCAAGTCAAGGGAGGTGATCCTCCCCCTCTATTCGACCCTGGTGGGGCCAGAGCTGGAGTACTGTGTCCAGTTCTGGGATCCTCAGTACATGAAGGACAAGGAGCTACTGGAGAGTGTGCAGTGGAGGCCACAAGGATGATCAGGGGTCTGGAGTATCTCTCCAGACCCCTGGTCAGACGAGGAGAGAATGCAGGACCTGGGCCTGTTCAGTCTAGAGAAGAGAAGACTGAGAGGGGATCTCATTAATGCATATAAATATCTCAAAGGCACGTGCCAGGAGGATGGTGCCAGACTCTTTTCAGTGGTGCCCAGCGACAGTATGAGGAGCAATGGCCATAAACTAAAACACAAGTTTCACCTCAACGTGAGGAAGAACGTCTTTATGTCGAGGGTGGCAGAGCACTGGAACAGGGTACCCAGGGAGGTTGTGGAGTTTCCCTCCCTGGAGACATTCAAAACCCTCCTGGACACGTTCCTGTGTAACCTGCTCTAGGTGGTCCTTGCCTTGGCAGGGGGGTTGGACTACATGATCTCCAGAGTCCCTTCCAACCCTAATGATTCTGTGATTCTGTGATTTTCTACCATTCCACGGATTGTTTTGGCCTACTTTTTTCAGGTGAATTGCAAAAATGTTTAAATCTTACTAAAACAAAACTCTGAGTTGCTGGGGTGAATGGAACCATTCAAACTACATTATCAATTTACAGCATAATGATATATTGTGTGGAAATGTACCAGTGTCTTCTGCATCATGGAAGATGTGCTCATAGGTGACTGAAGTTGTACCCAGCGAAGCTTTGAAAGCAAAGTGTTTTAAACTTGGTTTATTCCAGTAACCACTGGGAAGTGTGGGTAAGCAAAAATCTTATCTTAGTAGAGCTGGCAGGAAAGGAAGACTGTACATGTATCCCTGCCATGGGGAGGGTCCCATAGGGTCTTAAACTTGATTTGAGATTGGTTCTGAAAATAGCCAGAGGCTGTTGTGCAACGAGCTCTCTGGAAATCTGTCCATACTGGGCAGTCTTGGACTGCCAGGAGCAGTCACTGACTCGAAATGGACTAGTTGAGCTATGGCAGCACGATGCTCCATGTGCTCTGCTTTTCTCTGCCTCCCAGCTCAAAGCTGTGCAACCCCATAGCAGAGTGATTTCTGGCACGGCATATACTGCATGGAGCTGAAACCCCAAATCCTTCCCTTAGGTATTCCCCTCTAATATGTTCAATCCATTAACTCCTGGATTTACGCTCCAGGAGAAATGCCGGTGATATGCCCATACCAGTCTGACTTAGTGTGCCACAACAGGGTTCTTGAGGTTGTCGCTTGTAGTTTATGTTTTTGGGGGTGGCGAGAGCACTTAAGGTCATATATATTTTAGTTGGGTTCAACGATAGTTTTACTGTGCCTACCTCCATGGAAGATGCCTTAGAGAATCGCAAATTCCCTACATTTACACCCTATTCTCCACATTTTGCCAGCATTACATTTAAAACTTTCTCTGTGTCTTTCCTGCGTGCCTGTGGGGATGCCTTTTCCTGGGTTAGCACTTTTAATCAGCTCAGAAGTTGCTCATTTTCCTTATATCTGATTTTATTCCCTGGTGAGTTGCTCTTTGCTCCTTTTGCTGGTCTCCCTGTAGAGGGACTGCATTGAGGTCCTTGCTGTCACGTCCTTTCCCCATCTGTTCTTACAGGGACCATTCCTGGCTGAGCCCTCTTACAAAAAGTCCCAGTTCCCACTTGTCTGTCACAGTCAGATCACCCTTCCCAGAGGAAGTGAACTTGTCCTTTCACCAATGACCTTTTTAAAATGTCAGGGAATTAACCTCCGTTCTTCTTGTCCACTATTAAATAAATGATGGCCTACAAGGATCGCTTTCGTGTGGGGAATACTGAATCATCACATTCCATATACCAGAAGCAGTTGCAAAAGGGAAGTCTGTAATGAAATGCGGATAAATGGGCTCAATGACTGTGAAGCTTTCCAGTAATAATTCTGATTCTGTCTCCTCTTTATTGCAAATCAACAGTTTTCTCCTTTCTTCATATCTCCAGACTGGTACGTGGATTTCTCAGCAATTTGTGATTATGTGCTTGTATCTTAAAACCTTTGGAGCCAGTACTATCCTTTATTGTGTCTTTATTTGTACAGCACCTCAAACAACTGGTTGATCTCAAAATTAGTGCAACCTCCTCTACCAGTTTTGTTGTAAACTTAGCAGTAAATTAGAAGGAAGAAATTATTGCAACATGACATCTCTTTCATTTGACTGATCCTAAAAGAACTGGAAAAAGAACAGGCTGCAAAGCATGAACATTCAGTACTGATTTAAAAGGCGGTTCAGGATCTTCTGAAGTCCACTGGGACTTAATTGCAAAATGCAGTTATTAAATTCAATCACAACCCTGACAGCATGTTCTTTCATGCACGTCACTGGACAAGTGACAATGTATATACAGCATTGCAAGTATTTTCTGGGAAGATTTCCACACAGCTTCCTAAATTTCCAACCTTTGCTCCTGTCTGTAAATAGCTTTTGCACATGTCTGGGCCGGCCACATAAATTGTGCGAGACCTCTTCCAGTCAGCTGAAGTCACAGGAAGAGCAAAGTAGGGACTGCCTATTTAGGAGTGCATCCTGGCATTGGGAGCTTTGTGATTCATCTGAACAGTCATGGAAGTTTTCTTGGAACAAAGAAAAAACTTCTTAGTGTTCAAGATATTCCATCAGCCCACTTTTTCCTTTCCTTTTCGCATGCTCCCTCGTTGATGCTGGCCATAGTGCCATAGCTGCCATGCATGCTGAGGTAAGCCTCCTAGCACTGGCCTGTAAATCCAGTGGTGGGTGACATGAGGTAATCATTCCTTGCTCTGGATTTGGGAAGACTTCCAGTTCACCTCAGCAGAATAGGAAGCCTTCTGTCAGACAGCACCATGGGCTAGAACACCTTCCTCTCACCTTTCTAGAGCATTGCATTATCGTTTGAGGAAGGGAGCACCAGAGAAAGTTCTTTGTCAGTTGTCTAAAATATGACAGATAAGGATAGCATATTTCCCTAGGCTTGCCTTTTTGGGTTTTTGGTTGTTTTTTGTGGTGGGTTTTTGGTTTGTTTTGGTTTGGGTTTTTTTTTTGACCTGGAAATTTAATCCAGACACAATTTCACAGGTTTGGAGAATTTGCTAGAACTTCTGACCCTCCAAGAGCACAAGCAGAGCAGTACCATGTTTCAAAAGAGAGGAATTCGAGACTCTAATAGTTGAGTCATGCTTTATTTGACTAAACCTTTCAAATTGATTGTCTTTGCTTAAATCTCCTCACCGACCTTTGCAAAAGAGAGAATGTTCTTAGGTCATTTGCTAATGAAAAAGGGACATACTTGTTCAACAAAAGATCTAACATAAAGAAAGCAGAGTAAAAGGTGACAAGTCTGAGTTAACAAAGGTTAACAAAGTTAATTCAGTTAACAATTGTTAACTGAAGCCAAATTACTAATGGGCTGAAGAATTACACGAACATTGTCATGATATTAAGTACTTCCCCTGAAAGCTCTGACTTTAGTCTCATGCTAAACTGGTCACAGAAGGATCAATGCTCTTGTCTTTATTGCAAATAATACTAAATAACCCCTATTCCTAAAAAACAAATGACCAGGTAATTACCACAGAAGCGTGGGGAAGGGGTTGCCCGTGTTGCTTAGCTCTCTTCCTTTTTTTCCGTTCCTTATTTACTTCTTTCTCCACCAGATAACAAAATGAGACCGGAAGTGGGAGAATGTTGTTTGGTGTAGGAATTGGGGAGGTAACCATGTTCTATGTAATGCCACCTTTGAAATATTACAACTCTTCATGGCCCCTGCAGAAAGCCAGCCATGGATTTGGCAATTCTGAACATAACCAGCATTTTATCAGAAGTTACAATTGAATGTTTTATGCATTTTCTGCCTGCAGCCCACTGCCCATGAAAGGGATGTAGATGGGCACTAAGCAGGTGGATGAGTAGCTTTTGAAATTCATTTGGTTTCTTTTGGTTTTCAGGTACTTCAAAAATGAAGCAGCATTTTCAGGGTACAGAATCCAGGTTTTCCATTCTTTGTGGGAATAGTGACACGTTTGTTTTCAGAACCTCCCAAAATTGAAACTGGAGCCAACTTAATCTCTACAGTTGAACTTGAAAAATATTTCTGTGTTCTTTGCAGGTATATGAGATACATTTTCATCCCTTTTAAAGGTTCTTTTCTACATTGGGTGTATGGGGAAGAACAAGCTAGCTTAAGTATTTCATTAAGTTTTAAGGCTTTATATAAGGGAGTATTTTATATTGATATTTGCATAAGAATTGATACTGCTCTACAAAAAACAATAAAGAACACATAATGCGAACTTTTAAAAATTAATTAAATATCTATTATTTCCCTAAAAAGCAGTTTCATGGTGTATGTACATATGTACTCTCTCTTAATTCCTTTATACTTAAATTTTGAGCCATAGTAAGAAAAGTTGAGAAAACGTGACATCAGAAAAGACTTCTTTGTGATATAAGATCTTCCTGATCTTGGAGCTCACACCGATAATTATTGGTTCAGATTTAAATCATCATTCTAGTGCTTCTAATTAGCATATTTCCATTTGAGTCAGGTAACTAAGAAAAGTATGTCTGCTGTGAATCTGTTTAGACAAGGATCTGCACCTTCATATGATTACTTTCAAGAGCTTCACTGATTTTTTAAAAGCTGAAAACTACTGGTGTGGAGAAAGATGCATCTGTAATAGCCAGCTGTGGCTGACATAAGGAAATGAGCATATACCAGATGCATATACCTCCTGCTAACACAAATTGTATTATATTTTATATGTATTAATATAACCTTTGTTACTTCTCAGTTTGTTAGCTTGAAAAGGCATTGGCCTCCTAGTGCCTGAGAATCCACATGAGCAGGCTTGGTTTAGAAGCAGGGATGCTATATAAACTGAGGCTTGGCTGTATGCAGAGAGATTCTCTTTCGCGCTGACAGCTCAAACACTTAAATAATCCATGTTGTCCTTTGGCAATGGTCCTAAACAACCAGTTTCGTCAAAATAATTATAACAATATAGCAAAAGATCCATAATGTAAGAGGTCCATCCTGGTGGCTTGACCTGAGAACTCCATGTAATTCATTCTTCATACTGGCTCATTCCTAGTCTTCTTCCAAGAAAAAAAATTTGCACTGAGTTTTGTACTTTGGCTGCATCAACTTCTCAGTATGGACTCACTTGATGTTATACAGTAAGATTGAAAATACAAAAACCTACTCCAGCTGTTGTGACAGCCACTTTCCACAAAAGCAGTGTGGCAAATTGATTTGTTTCTAAAACTAGAAGTAAGCTGCGTTTCAGTCTTAGTGTTTGTTTTTGGGGTTGCGGTATCAAGACAACTGTAGCATAGATAAATGTTAATTATAGATAGATTGTTGACAATTAAGTTTTGAAAGTGTGTCACAAATGGGCCTATCCTGTAATATGAGAATTTTAAAAAATCACCTTATATCAATAAGGCATTTCTGAGTATCTTTACTACAACTTCCTGAATACAAAGAAATTAGGGTATCTTCAGGTTCATTTCTTCAAGTCTCCACACTGTCCTTCTCCACTTCTCCCACCTCAGTGGCATTAAATGAAGTTGAAGTATTATCCTTCTTGGACAGAGATTGTATTCATCTTCTAGCTCTTTCTTTGCAGGCATGGGCAAGACTGTAAGTATTTTATACTAAAACAAAGTGTTATTTTTTTGTCAGCTTGTTTGTATAAATATGTATCTGTTTGTTCATGTTTTGCTGTAATTCTTGCTTTGTGAGATACTGGTGCTGCTGTAGACTAGTCTGTGAAAAATCTAAATTAATTTTTAAAATAGTTTCATTAGAATTGCCTTAATTAGAACTTGGTAAATGGTGCTTTGCTCCATTGAAGCATATTTTTCCAGAAAAGATTGCAGCAATTTACTGTGAGTGTCATTAGTGCACTGTATACTGTAGAGCATGCAAAACATGTGCCTTCAGTAACACTACATCTGTAACTGCTTTCAAATACTTTGGTTCACAAATCTCAGACATACTGTCACAACCCATTACTTAAACCAACATTGTGTCCTTTCAAAATTATTTTTTCCCCAGTTGAGCCTTGTGATGTTGGCAGGGGATTATTTTTAAGCGATGTTTGAAGTGGCCTCAAGAGCCGAACCAGCTCTGGAAGGGAGAATGCCAAGGGATGAATGCAGCTCCTCCACCTGTGTGGATGTACACACATCTAATCATTTTCAGGCTCCACTGGTAAATAGAAATGTCATCCCCAAAGAGGCAGAAATACCTGCCATTAAATATCAGACTCCTTTTGTAAGAAGTATGGCCACTAAGCAATTTCACAGTTAAGCATACTTTACTTGCTTGGAGTGTTAATTGGTTATGTTGCAGGTCAGTGAGAATCACTCTTGAGAAGCCTTATTCCAAAGAAAACACTTCTTTTTTTCATAGCGTAGCCATGAATATTCAAGTAATGAACCTTGATTTGAGTGCTAATTTCCACACATTGATTTTGTCACGTGCAGTGTGGTCACTGTTGCTGGAGTTTCTCTCTGTGGTGTTTCCAGATGATATTCATCAAAGAGTCTGACCTACTGGAACGGAAAGGGATTCTGTGTTTATTTTGTCTTCAAGAGATTGACTCCATTGTAGCAGCGATAACTAATCCAGCTTCATGCATCACAACTGTCCCTAAATAAATGCTTTTTTATTACTTTTATCAGGGCCAGCCAGGACTTCTTGGATCGCAGGGGTTCACTGGTCCACCAGGATTGATGGGGATCCCAGGAGTGCAAGGTCCCAAAGGTCACAAGGGTGAAAGAGGACAACCAGGAATAAGTGGACCCAAAGGAGAAATGGTAACTTTTGAATGGCAGATGTTTTAGCTAACAAGCAAAATACTGGGCAGAACATCATTTTAATTGTGCTGTTTCATTCTAGGGGCAAAGAGGAGTTACTGGATTCCCCGGGGCAGATGGTGTGCCTGTAAGTAGCTGGTTACCTCATCTTTAAGAAATCACCAACTGCAAATATTGCAAGCTAGTTTAAAACCTTTGTACTTTAATTAAAATACATGGGCTAAATTCAGCATCAGCTACATACACACTTTTAAGCTAAGGTGCTTTTGTTGGACTGGAACTGCAGATAGACAAGAGCGCAGGATCTGTGCTTCCTCTCATTCCCTCAGATAATTAAGGTCCATTTGCTTTGTCCTATGGAGAAAGCCCCTTGCAAAGGGGACAAGAAAGGATGGAAATTCCCTCTGTCCCTGGAGGTTACCCAGCTAAGTATGTTCTTTTGTAGGAAAGAGCTGTGAGATAAGTACTTCACATCTCTTAAGCCTGTGAGCAAAGGACGCCAGTGGGTCATTCCTTAATTATTTCAGAGTTGAAAAGCACATAGAAAGACCAATGATTTTAAGAATACTAACCATTGCTATTTGCATTATCGCTCATGTGGCATGCTTGAGATAGATAGTCTTAAAAAACTTACTGAATACTAAAAAGTGTAAAACTTTGAACAAATTGACCAGGTCCATGAAACTGAAACATTCAAAGAGGAAAGCCGGGTAAAGTTCACAGCACAGTATTTTCCCAGCTTACACTTCTTTACATCTTGTGTCATAAAATAACAAAGAAATCTGAGTCACTGGAATCCCTGGACAGAGTTCCCAGGCTTGGGTTTCCTTTGTAGTGCTCCTTGACACCAGGGCCCCACTCTGCAGCCCACACATCCACATCCACTCTGCTTTCACCCTTTTTTGTTTCCAGAAGAGTTCCCTATCAAGTTTCAGGGCTTTCTCTCTCACAATCTTTCTCCTCTCCCTCTTTCTCACTTTTAAAGGAGAAGCAGAAGACTCTCCCATTTCTATTAACATTCTTGAAGCCAAGGATCTTGTTCATCTCACCACCTCACACTGAGTTTTTTCTAAGCATCCTCAGGGGGAGAGTAAATTGCTATGAAGCTCAGTGTTGCTGGACCACTTCTCTTACCTGAGCAAGTTTTCTTTTTCAGCCCTGCCTTCCTGACCTTTTGCACGCTGCGTTGTGAAGGATAAATACCTTCAGACAGTACTTGAACCTGTATGCTCATTGTGTCCTGCCCTCAAGCTCCCTTGCCCTTCCCACTGACTTACATTCACCAACCTCAACCAGTTTTCTCAGGCCGAGGCTTAACACTGACCATCAGACAGCAGGTAGTTAGGCACAGGTACCAACTGTGATGGCACAGTGCTAGGATGTGGGACTGGAGGCCAAGAGAGGATGGTGGCAAGCCTCAATGTCTTCTGGGTTGAGGAATGCCAGAACTTGGTGGAGCTAGGTAAGGACATGGACAGATTTCTTCTAAGCAAGGGAGCAGAAGCAGAGAGAACTCTTGCTCTAGATAGAGGAGAAAGAGAGAAATGTCTTATGTTAGTTTCTGGTTTTTCTCACTTGAGTTCCTTGGAAGAAAATGCTGATCAAGGGCAGATTTGGTTCTCATCAGCCTCAGGGCAAACCAGAAGCAACAGCAATTAAGGTGAACGTAGACACAGCAATGGAAATCCAGTTTGAGGCAGGAGTAACTTTTCAGAGGCTCGGTGTGGAGGTCCTGCGGTGTCCCTGGCTCCTTTGCTTTGAGTCCTGCTATTTTCTTCCATACTTAGGTCCTCATCAAAACACTCAAGCTAGCTCCAAAAGCATTTCTGACTCTTTTTACCAGCTTGGAAGCTGTTCAAAGCCAGTGAGGAACCTTTCTTCCCACTCTTCCAGTGTGAAGCACTAAAATGCTAAAAAGTCTCAGTTCTTGGTGGCTCCCTGCACAGCAGCCTCATCTGGCTTAGCTCTCTTGCTTAACAGAGCCTGCATTGAACATAGCTTTCTTACCCTTTCTGAAAGGTCCTTCACTACTCATTTTTTCATGCTGTCTGGGGCATCTGGTTCAAGCTGCAGCTATATTAAAAAAAGGCACTGTCTGTTTCTGTCTTTGAAAATCATAGTTTCCCATGGATCCAAGCCTTGGGCTTAATGTGAGAATGTCTAAATACTGTGTGACTACAGGAAAAGGAAAACTAGAAACAGATGGATAGATAAACACTTTTTTTTTTCCTCAACAGGGTCATCCAGGGCAGCCAGGATCAAGGGGGAAACCAGGTCATGATGGCTGTAACGGGACAGTAGGTGACCCTGGTGACTCGGGAAGTCCTGGACTCTCTGGTTTCCCTGGTACCATTGTAAGTAGCTGACAGTAAGTGAGCACCTGAAGCTAAAATCGTTGCTGAAGGGAGTTTCATTCACATGGTGTTGGAAGCAAATGGAACATCTCTTAATGGAGCTCCCTTTTGGCCCAGCAGAGCATCCATGCAGACTTACCATGGACACACTGCGCTATGCTTAGTTACTGAATTACAGCCAGGGCTGGGAGGTCTGCCCAGAGCTATATCTGTCACGTAGGTCTTGCAGAGAGATTACTTCAGGAAAACCTGTACACCTTTATCCAACAGTGATAAAATAATCTTAAACTGGCAACTCCTGATGAAAGTAACCTTTTCCTGCCCCATGGCCAAAGTACTGGCTTTCATGGCACGATACGTAGGATCATGCTGAGGTGAGCAGGGGCTCCTGGATTTGCCAGGGCACGTGTCAGCCCCTGGGGAGCTGCTGCTGCAGCTTCAGCTAGGAGGTGCTACCCCGTAATACCACTCCCAGGTAATGGGGGATTCCTCCCATGGAATCAGAAAGTCACTCTTATGTACTGTGAGGGTTTACACTTCGGTTTTAAACCGTGAATTTCCAAAGCTGGGAATGGTCTCCATCTCTAAGCAGCGGAATGTATATACTCATGAAAACCCCAACAAATATTTTTCATTACTCTTAGCTGTTCATGTACTAACATATATATGATATGAAAGCTTACTTTTTCTTCTTTTTTTTTTTGTCACCTCTAGGGAGTCCAAGGGCCAAAGGGCCAGAAAGGGGAACCCTATATACTGCCACCGGATATCACAAGCAGATACAGGGTACGTCTGTAACTCCTGTGAGTTATTCATGCTCAGTACAGTTTTACAAGCAGATGATGGAAAGTGAATTTTTCTTGCACTCTGAGGCACAT
This sequence comes from Strigops habroptila, assembly GCF_004027225.2. Lineage (NCBI taxonomy): Eukaryota > Metazoa > Chordata > Aves > Psittaciformes > Psittacidae > Strigops > Strigops habroptila. Next base: position 64,173,720 of record NC_044278.2, on the reverse strand, counting down.
CCCAAGAGGCCCTTTGATTCTGTGTAGGCTTTGCAAGGCAGCTTCTGCTTTCTCTGGTTACAGCTAAGTCTCATCTGATACCCAGGGGAAAAAAAAATGTCCACTCAGTTGTTTGCAAGGAATTCCAGCCTATAGGTGGATTGCAGAGGCACTGGTGGTGTAGTTCAAGTATTGCCCTCTTTATTCAATGACTACCTTTATATCATGCATGGCAAAATCATTCTTTTGCCATAATTTTGTCCAGTGAATGATTCTGTTTACTGTTAGCATCCTTTCTGTATAATTTTAATGCTGGAGTTTGGTTGACTTGGGATAAAATATGCTTCAATGTCTTATTTAGTTGCTTAGTAACCCCCAAGTATTCCTATGGGTCTAATCCTACTGTGTCTAATCCTTAAAACTTGCTTCGTAATCACTTGTAGTTTTTTCTCACATATATATAGTCTTATATAATTTGAAGGTATCAGATAAAGATAACAGGTTACGTACGGTGTTAGAGTACAAATTGTGACAAATTGATGTACAAAGCTACATTTGAGCCATACTCAGCACACAAGGGATCTGCTGACATCGTTTATGTCTATTTTGTGTCAGGGATGAATGCCAAAATAGGTTTTTCTGTTGATATATTTGTAAGTTGCCCATGTTTTTTAATTGATTCTTTTGCTTTCAGAAACTCTGTAAATCTGCACTTGTTATTTATGAGGAATGATTAAGGAATAATTAAGTAATGATTAAGAATTGCTCAAGTATATTGTGCCCAAGGATGGATACTGACACCTGTATTCATTTCAGAAAGTATTTGGTTCCACAAATTATTCTGTTAACTAAATACAAATAAACCAGATAGCTAGGATGCTATTAAAAGTGATCGAAGGTGTCTGGACTGAATACCGCATTATTTATGGTTATTGGAAGGTCTCTGGGCTGGAACAGCTTTGGATCCAATTTCCAAAAACATTTCAACATGTACTGCAGTTAAAATATGTGGTCACTGAAAACAGTATGTTCCAAATGCTTTTAGTGACTCAGAAGAGAACCAAAATGATTCGGTAATTCCCATGCAACTCATGAAATATGAACTTGTACATTTCAGCTAAGGTTATAGCCCTAATTAAGCCACTGCTTAAGATGGGATTTTTCAAAAAAGAATTAAATGTGGTCTGTTCTCCATTTCAGCCTGGTAGTTTAGATCCATAGCTTCCCTAGCCAACTTTGTACCCTCCTATTGTATTGCATGCAACTATGCTCTATATAGAAAGCAAAAAATCTGTGTGTCCCACATTCGGTTATCTCAACACCTGTATTGAATGCATCTGTATGTAAGGGTTTGTGTAGCATTGTATGCTATGACCAGTTTTTGGAATGAGGAAAAAAAAAAATGAGAAAAATATTTTTTTTTATTTACATTTGTATATAGTATTTATTGCATTTTTTACTTCTTTGTTTTTTTAGGGGGAACCTGGGGAGCCAGGGTTCAATGGTTTTCCAGTAAGTAGTATTACAGCAAATGTGATAAAGTGTCAACAGTAACTGATACCAGAACAACATTAATCGATGGTTGGTCATTCTTTTTATTTAAAGGGACCTCCAGGTACACTGGGTATTCAAGGACCTGTTGGTCCAAGGGGAGAGCAAGGAAGACCAGTAAGTATATTTAAAATATGTTCTGGAGAAAATTAACTTAACAGAATTATCTCAGTAAGTTCCATTATGTTGGATTGTTACCTAGCAAATGGATAGAGAAACAGGTTAGAACTAGCAAGTAGGTGTCCTTGGATGCAAAACCTTTTAAAAAGTATTGTGAGACACTGATTCTACAAGAATGAATATTGCAAAAAGAGATCTAATTTCTTTAACCCCATATTGCCAGGGGCTTTTGATTTATATTGTATTTCTTTAACCTCCTTGAAAGAGTCTTGTTTGTAAAGATTATTCAATGCTATCTAGTCTACATCGCCCTCACACTTAGTTATCAAAGATATCAGGACCTAAATATGTTATCTTTCCTGATCATAAAGAACATATATATAGCTTTCCACACTCCCTATAGGAGATTGGATAGATAGATAACATTCTTCATTAGTATTTAGAATACAATTCTATTTTTAAACTAGTTTTTAGTCATTTTTTCCAAAATCAACATTTAGAGCATTGACGTTGACGACTGTTGCTGAGTAGTTCTTTGAGAAGATCGTTTTCTCTCCAGATACCATTTTACATTTCTTATTACCATGGTTAATAATTTTAGGGGTAAGAAGCAGATGTTCAGTATGTTTCATTTTCTTTACACTTGCTTTATTTTCCTGTAAAACAACTTTATACCATTTGCTTTTTCGTTTATTTTGACAAAATTCACTTCAGACCTGCTCTACATCACTGATTTGAGGGGAAGAAAGGGAAATAATCCGGGCTTTTTACACACAGCCTCCACAGCTGTTGTCAGGCACACCCCCCTCCAAAAATATATATATATATTTCTAGGACTAAATCCACAGCATGCTAAGCCTTTCCAGAGTTGTTTTCTGCAGTGACCTGTGTTATCATCAGGAGTAAGCTGGACCTTGTCTTTCTCCTCTGGTCCTCCTGAAGGAAGACCTCCTCAGTCTTTTACTAACTCTTCCTCTAGAGTGAACCCACAGCATTCATGAGCTTCACACAGGAGCCCAGGCTGCAATGCCTCATATTCCCAGTGTGCTGTCTTGGACATCAGGAGTGCTATAAACCATACATTTTCCGAGCCCCATGATGGCATCCCTCTGGTTGCCGTCTTTTGAACAGTCTTCTCAAGTAGATGGATGCCCACCATCTCCAGCTCTTAGCAAAATATCTTCAACTCTATTTACTGTCTCTAAAGCTGTGACTCACCTGTGAGAGGTGCCCAGTAGATGTGACAACAGCTCACAGACTACTTGACTAACCAAAACTGATTTAAAAAGTAATTTTTTCAGTAATTTTTTTTCACCTTTCCAACATTTGACGGAGTTTTTAATGTGCAGAGCCCTTTGGAGCCTGTTAACTACCGTAGCTGACTGAAACAAGACAGGTTGTCTCTCCAATTAGAGGCTTTCCTCCTGCTTTTCTTGTAAGACTGGCAGCTTTTCTTCCCACTATCTTCCTTTGATTTCATTGTGTACAATACTAAATGGGTAATCTGAGATGCATATATTAGTTCATCTCCCTTTACAGATGGATGCTGTACCAAGGCATCAGTCCAGCGAAGCACTTAAAGATGTGCTTAACTTTAGGTGTAAGCTTAAAATGTTACTAAGTCAGGATCCAAAAGCACAAGTTCTTATTACTTGAAATTAACATGGGATTTCATTAGGTCTAAACTGGGAGACTGTTACTCTGTTAGGGAAGATTATGATGTGACTTAGGAGGATATTTTTCAGAACAGTAAACACAGCTAATACAGAGAGGATAACACAAGGCTGAGGAATACAGTGCCTTCTAAACAAATATTTATATGTTGAACATAAAGTAGCTGACCTCCTGCATGCATTGATTAGAAAGTGACAAGTAACTTGCTCTCCCCTATTGTGTTTCCGTAGGGACCACCAGGGCCGCCAGGACCACGAGGACCACAAGTAAGTCTTTGTGTTGGAGTTGTTTATGTTGATTTTGTGTTGCTGAGGTTTATCCAAGACCCAGTTGAAGGTGGTAAAATAAAGAACCACAGGCTGTACTAAAGCTTGTGTAGCACAAGACTCTCTGTGTTGGCTGCATACCACAAGAAGTTAATCTTACACTGGAATCGCCTACTCTGAAGAGATTAAGCCAGATCTAGAGCCACATTTAATTTGCTACTGTAATCACAGTAGCTTCCCATGAACAGAGAATGCTTGCAGTCTTTACAATATTCGATTATATCACAGAAGAAAAAAAATATATGAGTTCATTGTTCCAGCCCACTTAGGTATTTTTATTTAACATTCGGTGCTATTAAAAAACTTGCAAAAGAAATGCTTGATCTTTTCACAACATTACTTAGTGAATGACTCAAAGTCTGTTATAAGTAGCACTGGTAGCATGAGATTTTAATTAGAGTTGTCTTTCTGAATGTTTATTTCTAAAAAAATATTTTTAAATCTATAAAAAAACTTGGAGGTAAACCTAGACTATTATTTGACTGCAGTTCAGGGGTGTCCTAAGGAATTGTAAGACTGAAAAGGCCTTTAAGCATGTTTAGATTTGAATTTTATATTAGAAAACTGAGTCATATATATATAGTAAACCTCATATCATATATATATAGTAAATTTTGACCTAATGTTTTTGCAGGGCAACAGGGGCCTTGGCTTCTATGGAGAAAAAGGTGAACAGGTAAAGAAAAACTAATGAATTAGTATCATTACTAATGGACGGGTTGATGTTATTTGCTGTTTATAAAGGAACCTATTTTAAATACACTCTTAATTTGCAGTTGTATCATGCAATTATAAGAGAAAAACAAACAAGTATAGCTTGGAAAGTGATGATAATCTCCATAAGGAATGTCATAGCTGAACTAACTTCTACATGTCTTGATCTTGCTGCGCCCTCATTTACAGCAACACAGAGGTAACACTTCTGAAATTTATAAAGCCTGACCACGTTATATAAAACAATAATCTTTCTGGAAACATACAAGGCAAGAACAAGTATTGCTATATGTTAATCCCAGCACAAAATAAATCTATCTTGCCATCAATTTATTCAGAGGTTTAGAACCATACATCTAGGAGGGGCAAATCTGCATTGCTCCTTTTGTTGCAGTTCCTTCAACTGTGTGCTGATCAACAGCTTGGCAAGGTATTATAACTGTTAATAAATGTACTCTTACGCTTTTCTTGCAGGGCCCTCCTGGTCCTCCAGGTCCACCTGGGCTTCCTACAAGAGAACTGATGGGCGTCCCCTCTGACAAACACAAGGTAACACAGGGTATTTTGCCAAAATACACAAGGAACTAAGCTTTGCCGTACCAAAACTGAAATACTGTACAATTGTGCTTTAACATATAGTATTTAGAATACTTCAGTATTTCAAAAGAGAAATCTGCTACTTTCTCACAGCTTGGATCGTGAAGTATTTATTGAAACTGTGGTGGCTAAAGTAATACAGAAAGCACTTCTCACAGACTAGAAGTGCCTTAGGCAAACTTATTATTTTTGTTTAACTACGCAACTAGTGGCCATCACTCACATTTTCTCATTTTACGAGCAGCAATACCTGCTGAGAAATCATCCAGTATCTTATTTTTCGTAATAGTGAGTGACATTTTCTTCCTTTAAAAGAAGCATATATTTAGGGAAGCTCTCTGAATTACTGTGCTTGTTTATAGCTTATCTACATGGGGCAGAGATTTGTATACTTACAATTAAGGCTTTTTCATACACATTGGAGAAATCCTCAACAGCAAGATGCACTTTATTCTCATCTATTGCTTCTTGCTGGGAGCAAAAGTTCTTGTACCCTGTGTGTGTATGAGAACCAGAACGGTAGTTTTTCATCCCAAATTTGAAGCTAGAAAGTTCATTTGGCTCATGCAATTTCTGCAGTAAGATGCATAAATCGGTATGATACTGAAAAATCTAAAAATGCTTTTGATGGTCTGCAGTCTGCATTAAATAACTTATATGTTGGAATTTCTATGACTAACCATAGATGTCTGCATATGAGCTACTTCTTTAGATAGCCTTTATATTCCATGGAGATACTGTCAATATAGTGAGTAGACTTCAGGATATGATGTGTCTCATCCTAACAGAAATTCTTGCTTTTGGTGAGACAATTCATAGGTAATTGGCAGGTAAAAATGGAAGAATATGCATTTATTTATAGGCATTACTCAGGCATTCACCACCCAGACATCTCATGAATAAGCCTGGAAAGAACCTGAGGTGTTCACATTTCTAGAAAACTTTTCAGAAAAAACATCAAATTTTTTTAAAAAAGCAACTTTTAAAAATTTCTTAAGAAAAAATGCATTTCATGTGACAAGCGTATGGATAAAGAACAGGACAGGAGTGGTGTTTTTTCACTCTTGATAAACATTTGTCACTTTGTGTTTTAGAAAAGTTATTGAAATGTAAACAGGAATGCCGAATATACCTCAATACTTCTTCTTTATTGTTAGGGTGAAAGAGGAGACCCAGGACAAAAAGGGGAAGCTGGAATTCCAGTAAGTAAATGGGAGAAGAAGAAATACAAATAATAATATTGGAGTTAATACTGGTGCATTCTTCATTGAAATAATGCAATATAGATATGGAGCAGCATAAGCAGAGAACTTACTTAAACTGTGCAAAAAGCACCAGTTCTGATGCTTTAGCAAAACTGAATATGACATGTAATAACTCCACAGTGCAATCAGTCACTCTCTTACTGGTTTACCAAAATAAGATTTTCTCTCAAGCACTTTTTAACTTTAGCTATGTTTAAAAATTCCACTAGATTTCATTAAATAAGTATGTATGGAAATTTTCTCAAGCCTTTTCAGTCTACTCTTTAGCACATACAGACTTTTGGTCTCATTGGTCAGTAAGTCTGTTGAGTAAGTGGACAGTAATCCCATGTGTTGCTGTATCATTTAGATCTGTCAACTGGGCTTGACTGAATGTGGTTTACTTACTTCACTTGCAACCTCTAGACTGTCTAAATAGCTTTGCCATTGAATGATTCTTTTTTACTTCCCAGAGTGTTTTAAAATACAGTCTTTACCAATTAAGGATGCCTCGCTGAGCATTTTTCAGAGCTTTATTTTCTCAGATGGTCTGGTCAGCTTCTCCACAAGGTTGTGGGAGAAGGTCACAGTGGGAGCCCTGATGCCCTCTGTGTGCGGTTGCTAGCCAGTTCTTCAGCTGTTGGTCAGATTTTACACATGTAGAATTTTGTCAGCTACATTAGCAAAACTGTAGATTTTATGCTGATGTAGCAAAAGGGAGTATGTGTTTCTTCCTTCTTTTTTTTTTTTTTTCTGATAGAATGGATAGCAGCATGCCTGTGTTTGCCAAATAGCTCTCTGAAGCTACAGTTTGGGCATAAGCTGAGTTGCTTGATTAGTTGTATTGCTGAATAATTGCTTTGGCTCTTCTTCTAGAGTTGCAGCCACAGAAGAAATAAAGAAAAAGGAGATGATAGGAGGGAAACCCTGTCTTGTCCCTAATGGCCTGCTCCTGCTATTGTAATGAAGCAAGCATGTTACACTTAATTTTAAGGACAACAGTTCTTTCACATGCAGCTATTATTAGATCCTCCATGTGTTACAATGATGTTTTCTTCCTGTTTAGCTTCCATAAAAGTGTTACAATTTTTTTGCACATAATGAAGAAATACATTAAACTGACTTGTAATGTTTCCTAGGGTGTACTTCTTCATGTCCCTGAAAAAGGTGAAGAAGGGGTAATAGGCTTCCCAGGACAAAGGGTGAGTCACTCATTAAAGGTAAAATTCACCCAGCTGAATTTGCAAGTCCAAGCCGAGACTTCACCTTCAGGAACAAAACACAGATGGTAGTTCTTCAGCCCACCAGCTTGTGGCCAGCTGTGCCTGATACAGGAAAGCAAAAAGGCCATTTTAAAATGATAGAGGGAGGAGGCCCCTCTGGGACTCACAGGTATGCCTATAGCATCTTTGGGAAGTCTTGTGCATCTCTTATACATAAAGCTGTGCTCAGTAACCAGAGCTACTGTTCTGGTCCTTAGCACAGACTCTACTCCACTGTTTCCGTCTTAGATCTCTTCAGACCATGTTAACAAACATGAGTTTGGTTCTGGTTACTTGTGTACCCAGAAAAAAAGCTAGCTTAAATACTATTGCCTTGTGGCATCAATGGATGTTTTTTGGGGGGCAGTGTTTCTAAAATGCTTAAACAGTGTGAAAACAGTACTGAGCATACACTTTAAAAAAATCTCATCCATTTTTAAAATCTTCATGGTCAGTTTGCAATGTATTGACTAAGAGAGAAAAATCAAATACCAGATTAGATTTCAGACCTCTTCTGTTTGCACCATACATGAATATTATTGAAAAAGTATCTGAACTCTGACTGTTACTGTTGGAGTTTCAAGCTGTCAGATTTATTTTATCTAAGGAATAATAATGGTTCTTCACTGTTAGGATGACACTTTATTTTGCTAATTTTATTGTGCCTTCATAGGGACTGCCTGGCATCAACGGTTTTCCGGGACTTAGTGGAGAAAGAGTGAGTATCTCATACCAGACTGTTGTTTCTAACACATATGTAGACAATCTGTCTAAAAAGTAAACTGTAGAGGACAAACGCTGCCTGTAATTATACCAGCTGTAGTCTAACAAATATCATCTGGATTCATCCATCATTGTAATTTTGGGTCAGTTATTTTTCTCATCAGTGAGAAAAAACATGGCCCTATAATTAAAGTCTTTTTTAAGAGCCTAACAGGGAAGTGTCATTTTCATTGTTTCCATTACTGTGACCATGATTTCTGTGATTTTCTTCCTACATGCAGAAACTTACTATTTTGAATAGTGGTTGGGATTTACGGTTAGACTTGAGTATCACAAAAGAAGAAAAGAAAGAAGAGAAGGAAAATGATAAAAGTACCAGATAAATCTCTGTCCCCATGGAAACACACCCAAATATTTAAAATACCATTCTGTCAGACAGAGAAGACTCATACTTTCTGTTTGGTCTCAGAAAAAGGCTTCCTCCATCAGCCTTAGAGATCACTTCCATGAGGTATTCAAATAGCTGTGAGATGCATGACTTTTCCATGCTTCTCCATCCTTAGTTGTGTAAGGATTTGTCCTGCCACCAAGGCGTAACAATTATAACATGAAAACACATGGGGCATGAAAGTACATGAAATATGAGAAGTAACAGCTATTTGGTCCAGTCGCAAAACCTGTTGGTGTGGAAGGGTATATGCTATATATGTAATACATACGTGGAGAGGCTGGTGCAAACCCCATTAAAGCCCACTGGTTGACTTTAACATAGGTTCATGCTCCAGTCAGAAATGGTCAGTGACTTCCCCTTACTGAGAGTGAATCTTGGCAACAGTTTTAGCAGAAGGTACATTGGTTTTGATGGAATATCATTGTATAACGTGCATGAGAGGGGACAGCCTATTCGGTGTGCTGTTCACGACAACCACCTTCTTGTTGCTTTTTGAGTGATTTGATTCTTAAGAAAGAAGGAAGGATAGTGAAGTCCTGCCTGCACACAGATGAAGTTGCAGTTAATTAGGAAGTTGCTGGCTTCACTTTCAGACCGCCAGCTCCACCTAGTGTAGAGATTTTACACCTGATACTCAAGAGGCTCCTTTTTTCATAGTGTGATGTACAGTTGCTATTATGGAAAGGACTTTGAAGCATGCAGTTTAGCTTTTGGCATAGAATTATAGAATGGTTTGGGTTGGAAAGGACCTCAAGATCATCTTGCTGTCAGCTGTGGTATTGTAATGCTTTAAAACTGCGTAAGTGACTTACAGAGTGACTTACTAACATTCTCTGTGAAACTCGGGAGATGCTGAATTTTAAATAAGATGGTTTATAATCTAACTAGTGCGAATTATACAAGTCTATTGGCTTCAGTAAAACTGTGTTAATTGATATCAGTTGATGATCTGGCCACTGTTTTCTAAGAGCTCACCTTTTAAACGCTAGCCTTCTTCCAGAGTACATATGAACATTTTCTATAGTCAACAAAAGTTGTCAAAGAGCTGAGTAAGGCACACAGAAGAGATCACCTCTTTTGTGTCAACATCACTGAAATCTGCGCTTTGCTCTATGCACCCCTAGCAGCTGAAATAGTCTCTCATGTGATGGGAGGTACCGTGCTTTACTACATGTGTTTTAATCCACATGCTTTGGATTTCAAGCTTTTTAAAAGAATGAAGTAGGCAGGACCTTAAGTATTACATTTGCTGGGGTAGGGATGGAAAATTTTCTTTGAGGTACAGCATGCCCAGGGGTGGGAGAGTTGGATGAAGGTGCCTCAGAGCTGGTCCTGAGTTCTTCTCATTCAGGCAGGAAACCCCTCTTCGGCCAAAGAGGCTCCAGCTGCCTGGAAAACAGTAAAAGGGACCTGTGCTCTTCAGTGCTATTTCACTACTCACTGTTTACATTCCATGGACATGTGTAAAACATGTCCACTCCTAATGATTCAGACTCATTTAGTCTTCTTGCAGCAGGTTGGTGTGTTCTGGCTGCCTGATCCACGTGTCTCAGGGTCAGCTGGCATGGAAGGGATCCCCTTTCTGCTCCCCCATCCTGCAGCCTCCATGGGACAGTGTGAATGTAGGTGCTCCTTCAATCTGCACCACTGCCAGGGGTGACAGAGCCTGCGCCACAGCAGGTCCCTCTGGCCTTTGATGGGAGTTAGGCTTGGTCCAAGAGGTGAAATATCAAAACAGGAGGAGACTTAATGGTATTACCCAAATTACCAGACCACAGGGAGACAAACTGCTCATCTCTGTTGCATAATTTTAACACCAACATCAAAGGAAGCCAGCTGCTGCAGACCAAGTAATTTTATTCCTTCTCTGATAAGGAAAAGTCAATTATTTTTATGTGTATTACAGGGTTTTCCAGGATTTGATGGTCCACCAGGTGGCTATGGTCCTCAGGGAGGCAAGGTACTGCTTTACTTTCATTTGCCAGGAGCAGTAAAGCAAATGTCATTTTGCTTTCTTTTCTGTCATGTAATAACAATTGTGTTTGTCATCATTGTAAAACCAGTTATGTGTTTTGTTAACTTGAAGTCTCTGAGATTTCTTAAAAGTCATGTCAGTTTGTTTCTTTGGGTTTCCTGGGCATTTTAAAAGGAATTCTCTAGAATAATGTGCTTAGATGTGATACTTCAACTTCTGTTAACAGGGTGAGCCAGGCGACATGGGTCTTCCAGGACCAGATTCCTATCTTCCTTCCCAAATCCCAAGGAAAGGTATGTCTTCTTTGCTTAGATTGCGTATCTTAGCTGCATTTTACTACCTCATACGTAGATCAAAAGCATGAAATTCTGAGGATTCAGCTCCTTAAAAAACTGTTTTGCTGAACTGTTCCAGAAAGTGTAATTGCCTTCCAAGAGAGTGCCCTGATCACTGTTCTGCAGGCAGGTGGCTTCTTTGTCTCTCCTGCTGAAGCTGGATTGCTATTCAAAAGGCATCCACGCATTCCTGTGTCCAGAGAGAAGAAACAAGCAAAAAAGCCTGTGACTGTTGTCCAGTGAAAGGAAGAATGGGAGAGTCTGTCTTCTGTATCCTGTTTCAGAGACTCTGGATAAAGTGCAGCAATGGCAGTACAGCAGAGACCACTCTGATAATCCAATATTTAGAAAAGAGAAAAAAAAAAACCAAAAACCCAAAACAAACCAAAAACCATCATTAAAAAAAGCTTTGAGGAATGGAAGAGGATTTTTTTCCCTACTAATTGATTTTGTGATCTTTTCACTAGATTTGTAGCACCCGCTGTCAGCTGTCCCACACAGTCATAGCTGCCCAGACTAGAACCACATAGAAGGTGATATCAGTTTGCCAAGGCCAAAACTATTCCAGGGAAGGTGCCAGAAAACAGCAACGATGATCATATACCCTTGTCCCAGCCTTTGTCCTCATACCATTGAGTTTATACTGATCTTGTTGAAGAAAGCTAGAGAGCCTAACAACAAACAGTTCCCTTTCTCCCAGTTAATGGGAGCAAGAGGCCCAAAATACTGCTCAAATAAAATACCCTGCCAGGCTTTTAGGAGCAGGAAAGACTGTGTAGAGAGAGGAGGAAGCAGGTAAAGCAGCTGACACACCATATGTCCTCTAGTATCATTGACCTTTGACAAGAGCATGAATCCTTCTATAGGCAATAGCTGGGCCCAGGCAGGTGCTTTAGCTACTGGGGAACAGAGGAAAGCTCAAAGCCCACATATCATAGTGAGCTGGTCTTCTGTGCTTCCCAGGAGCAATGTAGCTCTAGCAGCATATTAGTAAGAGCTGAGAGATCTTCTTCTTCTTCCTGTCACAGGCCATGTTCAGCTCCCAGGTATTTGGGCTTTACAGAAATCTCTGAAATTCATTTTTTATTCAGCCTGAGGCAGCATGAGGTAGCAGGTTTTTGCATTTCTAAAGCTACCTTTAAGAAACAATTGCAAACTCTAATATTCTGAAGCCCTTGAAGTTCCTAATTTTTACTTTTTAAGAACTGAGCAATTTGCAGTGTAACACAAGTTGGCATTTATGGGTCACAACAGCATCACACTAACATGTGGTTTGTGGAACGGGGATGTCTTTCAGGTGTGAGAGGTGATCCAGGCTTTCCAGGTGTTTCTGGGCTACAGGGAGACCCAGGAGAGGAGGGAGATCGTGGGCTGCCTGGTCTTCCTGGATTCTCTGATGGTAATATTCCAGCAACAGTTATTCCAACAGCTTAACTTTATAGCAAGTTTTAACTGATACATGGTCAGGGATGTGGGAAGTTTATGGTGGACTGTGGAACATGCAGTGCAGAGTGGTAGATAACTAACTACTGGGACGAAAAAACAGAGAAGCATTTTCCTCCAGCCTTGATGGAGCTCTGACAAAACAACTGAAGTAGAGATGATGGCAGAGAGTTGCTTCAGTAACTGCTGTTGATTTGCTGAAGTGAAAAGGGCAGTTACCATTTTTACTCTATGCTAAATATCTCCATTTCTCCTTGCATGCTAGATGCAGTTGCATAAACTTTCCCTTCTGCTCCATTACAGCTCCTTGAGCAGCGTTATTAAGAAATTGTTCTGAACTTCTTTCCTGTTTCTGTTCCAGCGGATGGGGATAAGCCAGGCTTACCTGGAGAAATGGGACCGAAAGGTGAAAAAGGTGAATCAGGATCTCCTGCTTATCAGGCAGGCCCACCTGGCTTTCCGGGTAAACACGGCACACCAGGACTCCGTGGTCCACCTGGTCCTGCTGGAGCCCCTGGTAAGTGCATGAAGAGAGATGATGAGAACTCTCAGGAACATCTGTGCTTATTTTAAAGACAGTGGTTGGCAAGGCAAAGTGAGAAAGTAGATGGAGGGAATGAAATGAAATGAAATGAAATGAAATGAAATGAAATGAAATGTGTGGCAGGAAGGATGCACAGGGGAGAGGTGTTGTGTGCTCTTCAATGAAGAAAAGGTTTCCATGGATTTTAGACACTCCTGGTGAAATTCGAAAGAAACGAAAGTCTGTTTTGGGCTGGGGGAGAAATATGAGTGTCAAGGAGTGTGTGAGAGAGCTGAATTTCTTCTTTAGCCTGGAAATAGAAAGCTAAGGGGGATCTTACTGCTACTTTCCCTACCTCTAAGGAGGTCATAGGGAAAATGGAACCAGATGCTTCACTAAGGGTCACAGCAACAAAGGAAGTTCTGCTTAGATATTAGGAAAACCTCTCTCATCGTGAGAGTGGTCAGGCACTGGAATGGGTTGCCCAGAGAGGTTGTAGACTCTCCATTTTAGGAGATACTCAGTACTTAGCTGGACATGGTCCTGAGCAACTTGCTGCAACTTTGAGGTTGGCCCTCTTTTGAGCAGAGGGTTGGACCAGGTGACCTCCAGAGGCCACTTCTGACTGAGATTGTGCTGTGCTTCTGTGAAAAGCACCACACTGCAGTGCAAGAGCAGGAGTGGAGAAAACGATGTGCAGGAGGTGATCCAGCACAGGCAGCCTGTGGTACTGCAAAGTTAGTTGTGCTGAGAGAGAGAAGCACAAGGAATTCAAGGTGAGAAAGAGCAAAGAATGGCAAGGATCGTCTGCCACTGCAAATGGAAGTTACTAAGAAAGTGTGTGGGAAGCTGTAAGAGGTAGAGAGGAAGAGAGCAGGGGGTAAGTAATAACAGGCAGAGTTAGACAGTAAATTCCATTAGGGAGAACAGAAAAGGGCAGATGCAGTGCAGCTCAAAGGAATAGGGAGGAAAGAGAATAAAAGTAAATCTACAGTAGATGAATTGCTATTTTTATTTAATTTAATTTCCAGGTCCTCTCTTTGGATTAAAAGGACAGGAGGGGGTGCCAGGTAGATTTGGCATACAAGGTTTCCCTGGGCCAAGAGGACAAAAAGGACCTAAAGGTAGGTTACAACAGATAACTCGATAGATAGTCTGCTGTTGAAAGCAGCATTGTGCAAAGCTCCCATTGTATTCAGTCTGAGTTTATAGAGCTGTGACATGCTTGTGGACTGGTGAATTTGATCTGGGGCTAACCCAAGGAAACATTGTGTTAGCTTCTTGTAACAAAAAAAAAAAAGGAAGTATTTCTCTCAAGTATTTGAGAAACTACTCAAGTATTCTCAAGTCTATATATAAAATGGATACAGCTGAACATCCATTTCATGGTGACAGACCATTTTTTCTTCTCTTTCCAATCCTTTCCTTAGGTGAAGAAGGAGATTGCGGTACATGCCTTTTGGATGATGAAAGGAGAAGGGGCTCTACTGGTCCTCCTGGCCCTCCTGGCTTTCCAGGAACTCCTGGCCAGCCTGGGAGGAAAGGAGAACCTGGTGATCAAGGACCACACGGTATTCCTGGCTACCCTGGAGCAAAAGTGAGATAATTATTTCTTTATTGCATAGTTTTATATGCCTACTAGAAAAAAAAAAAAACAGGCTATTCTCCAGGGAAAAACACTGAAAAGTATGATTTCTTTCTTTCTGTGCCACTTCAGTAGCTTTCAGATTGCTATCTACAAAATACTGAAAGCGAAGAATTGCTAGGATGGAAGTGAAAATAGGCAGTTTTAGGAAAAATGAAAGATTTCCACGTAATCCAAGGTCCACTTACCATTTAAACAAAGCTACTGTACTACTGAGTAAAATTCCACCATCTGGAAGGGTAACAATTCCAGTAGTAACTTATGGTTGTTGTTAATAAGATGCTATGTCAAACTGATGAAATGCAAGGTTCTTGTTTACAATACATTGGCTTCCTAAAAACCAGTATTCAATAACCCCAAGAAAAGAGCTTTGCTTATAATGACTTGCTTGTTGTTTACACTGAGAGGTGGTGTACTGTGTGGTATGCCAACTGCATTGTGTTTCCTCGCAGTCAGAACTGACTTCAGGAAATCACATCTCTCAAGGTTTTAGAATAAAATTTTTTTTAAAGCTGACGCAAAACTGATTTTGTTTATGCAAAGATGTCAGAGCAGACATAATGTTTTCATTTAGTGCTTTAGGCTCTTCTGAACACCAAAAGATGATGTTACTTTTCAGCCCCATAATGGTGTTGTGAATCACAATCCACTGCCACCTGTGAGGCTGTCCTCTTTTGTAGTGGTAGGCAGGGGGAATTGCAGGTCAGTATAACAATGTTGTTTCCATGGCTCCATAGAGTTGCTTGCAGCATTTTCTTTAGTGGTTAACACTGAGTAATTTACCACAAAATCATAGAATCAACTAGGTTGGAAAAGACCTCTAAGATCATCGAGTCCAACTGTTACCCAGAACTAACCACTAAACCATGTCACTAAGAGCAAACTGATCTCCCTTCATGGCTGCCCCTCATGATCTCCACTCACAGCCACCCCTCATTTACCCCTATAGTGGCCTACTCTGTATAACTGCCACCCCTACCCCTCACAGCCATCCCACATCTCCCCTCAAGATCTCCCCTTATGGCCACCTCTCACACCCCTGCTCTCCCCTCATCATCTCTCCTCAACTCTCATGGCCATCTCTCCTCTCCCCTCCCAACTGCCCCTCGTGACTGCACCTCTCGAGCTGCCCTCACGAGCTCTCCTCATGAGCTCCCCTCACTCCTGCCTGTCTCTCCTTGTGCCTGCCCCTCCTCTTCCCTTGTGATCTTCCCTATCCAACACTCAAAAGGAAGAGGGAGAAGGCAAGTGGAGGAATAATGGTGATGCACTGTGCATAGTGTGATTAACTTGTTTAAGCCAAGGCCTCTTGTGAGACTGGATTTGAGTCAGCTAGGGTTTGGAGAAAGAGTGTCCTAGAACAGAGAAGAGCAAGCACTGGGTGTGGAGCCAAAGTAGTGGTGTTGGTGAGGATCTGTTGGCCTTCTGGATTGTGTTCTGTTTTGTAGGGAGCTTTATCTTGTAAGGGTTTCTGTGCAAACATGGATTGTCCTCATGTTGCCGAATGTCTGGAGCTGCAACCAAGTCCACTGACATACGCACTTTGGAGAGGGCAAACTAGTCGCTTGCTCAACTTGGATGAGTAGGCATCAAGTGAAATGGCTTAATTGTGGGCCACTCAGTCCTTCATTCCACATATTGCGATAAGTAACGTTTTGAGTATTCTCCAATGCAGTTCTGCAGCTGCAGTCATCTGCAGGACTGTAGGTCATGGAAAGCCACAGCTCTGCCAGTGCTGTTCTCATGCAGAAGCTCCCCTACCATGCCACAAAGACCTTGGTCCTAGATAAAGCATATTAATAAACATTCAGGCACATACATGGGATTACTGAAGAAGAAATAATTTACAGAAAGTAACACAAAAGCAGTAAAATTTAAGGATACTTTTTTTTTTTTTTTAAACAGGACGGTGGAAATGCAAATGTTGATACTTACTTCTTAAGTGGTTCTGTTTCTTCTTTATTTCACTGCATGTAACACCAGGGATTTTCGGGTCAAGATGGGTTTCCTGGTCCAAAAGGAGAAAAGGGAGATTCTTTATACATAACTACTAAAGGTAGAGTAAAAAAAAAAAAACCTGATATAACCTGTATTTTGCTATTATTTATACCTTGCATGAGAGATTGATCTCACAATGAAAGGTCTTCTTTAGGCACCAAAGGAATTCGAGGAGATCCCGGGCTGCCTGGTATCAGAGGTGGAGATGGTTTCCCAGGCAGAGATGGATTAGATGGTTTACCAGGACGGCCTGGCCTTCCGGTGAGCAGCAAATACAGCTGAATCATTTCCACCACACTCAAGTACTAATGCATTTAATTCTGAGGGATTATGAGCACCAGGCTATCTTTTCTCACAGATAATGATGCACAACTAGACTGGCTTTGCTGGTTATTGGTATATTCAAGATCAGGTTTACTCTCAGGGTTTGTAGAACAGTCTTTCACTTTTATTTCCATTTTATTTGACCAACTAAGTAGTAGTGTATGACCCATTTAGACCAGCTTGTTATTTGTGATAAATAGTGGTTTATTAGTGACTCCTTCTAGCATTGTCTAAGAGAGATTCTGTGTGACTGAACTTCAACAGTTTTGTTACAACTGAGTTAAAGAAAAGCGAAATTTACTACAATTTTACAGTCTCAAAATGTAGGTTGTGTCATCATATATATGGTTGATAGCACTTCACCTAACTAACTGTAGCCATCTAGAAGTTAGACATGTAGTCGTAGTTCATTTCATAAGTTCCTTCTGTAGGCCAAAGAAAAAGTTAAATGACTTGCAAGAGGAATGCATCTCATCCATCATAAATGCTGTTTTGAACCACTGGGGTGCTCTTATATCATATTTGAAGACAGGCCAGAGCCGTATCATCCAGTCTGGACCACAATGCTTTTTACTACCATTAAAGAGAGTATTTTATATTACTTTGGGGATGGAAACATTTTCTAGTAATGTTTGTAAGATTCAATAGTGTAGAAATATCACTAGAGGAACAGACAAATTAAAAATCTGCCCCCATCTGGGCACAATTTTGTATCAGCTTTTCTCAAGGTCTCAGAAGTAAATGCCACACCAGAACATATCTGGTGATGCCTGTGGGTTCCCCAAAACCCTCTTGCAGCTTTTCAGAAAGGGCAGTAAGCCTCTCCACAGCAGTGATTCATATTGCCCGAGTGCCATTCATGGGCCAACATTTTTAGGGGAACACTTCCTCTAGGAGTGCTTCTCTCATGTCTTTTCTGCCATGGGGTTTAAATTAAAGTCAGATTATTTAAAAAGTATTTTAGTTGCAAGGTTGATTTAAAGAGCTGGGGTGCAACATCTGAGGAGTTACTGCTTATAAGATGTTATTCCTGAAAGTGGTTCAACTGTTCGAGTTTTGCTTGTTTCTCAGCAAAGTCAGGAGTGACCACATCCATTCACTTCCCGCAGGGTGATGCTATCAGAGGTTTCCCTGGCGATCCTGGGTATCCAGGTGAACTAGGCCCAAAGGGCTTTCCAGGAGAAGCAGGCCTGCCAGGTGAAGGATTTCCTGGTCCAAAAGGGTACCGGGGTCCTCCAGGTGACCATGGACAAGATGGAAGCCGAGGACCTCCAGGTCTGCCCGGTCTGCCAGGAGAGCCTGGCCAACTAGGTAAGAGACATCAATCACACTGTCTTACATCAGAGCCATGGGAGATCATTACTGAACTGTGTGAAGCATCTGTACAGCACACTGTTGAAAAGGTAGCATTTGGTGGGGGGTTATGTGGGTAAAAGGGATTGCTTGTATTAGTTGTCCAGAAATATTAAAGAAGGAAATACTTCAAAAGTCCCAGTAGTTTCATGTCAGTTATTGAAATAGCATGAACGAATGTGTTAGTGCCAGCAAGTAGCATCTTTCAGGTTTCAAGCAGTTGGTGGCAATGGAGCAATGTCCTGCCATTGGAGTACTCACAGGTGGTTTTCTCTGGGCTTCTCCATCCAACATAGTCTTTTAACTGACCAGAGAAAATCCTGTATCCATCTTTCAGAGCTCTTGATAGTATCTCTGCAGCTTCCAGCATAAGAATGCCAGGGGTACATTCACAAGAGCTCAGGCTCACGGTTTCATTGCTCAACTTCGAAATATCTGACAAAATATTCAAGCCAGGACAGGCACCTGCTAACCCTACACAGTATATGGGACATGTAGCCTCCTAACTCTGACAGGGTTAGGTTTCAGGCCTGGGTTGAATTAATACATGGATAGAGAGTTCTGGTATGTTACAAAAAATAGTTTGTGTTGTAGGTACGCATAATATGTAAGAGAATACATTATCTGATGTTGTAATAGACATTTTGGTTAGAATTGAGAGCATTTTACAGTGTTTCTCTTTTAAATAATAAATGCTTTTTACCGTTCTTTGCTCATAGACTGTGGGCAGGTCACTGAAGACTTTTCTAGAGGAGATGGAACCGAGCCAATATGGTCAGGTACTGTACATACAAATGGCTTGAATATGTTTTGATGTTTAGTCTTATGCTGCTCTTATGGCTTGATTCTTTCTGATGACTGTTTTGGATGTTCTTATTTGTAAAGTATTTGAACAAATAACCATGCACATACTGTACACAGCTTTAAAGTAATTTAATTAAATGGAACATATTCTAAAATTATTGCAGTTTTAGCTCTGCAATTCAGAAATTCTTTATTTCATTGCTCCTGAGTGTTTATTGTAACAAAATAATGATTGCCATGCACTCTATAACAGTCCCAGAAATTAGATGCCCAAGAAAATTTAAGCAACTTTTTTTTTAAAGAAAAACTTTTCAGTACAACTTGACATATAAAGAAAAAAACTCTTCATTTGTACCAAAAATTTACCTGATTGCTTCAGGGGTCAAAATTGCCCACAGGGAAAGAAAGTTTCTCTCTTATTCTGAAAAATAGTCATCCATGAGGTTGGACTACCCTTCCCATGCCAGTCTAACTGGAGCAAGCCACTATAGGCCCTAGGAAACAGGCAGAAGAGCAACTTGAGTGCTCCCCTGAAAATGCCACCCAAGACCAATTTTTTTTTTTGTTTTAATGAAGAATAAAACAGTTTTTAATAGTAGGGTTTTGCCTGTTATTTTCATTCACCCGCTTTAATGATGTTGTCGCAACTGCAGGCACAGAGCTGATGAGTGGCAGTGTATGAGCACATACAGTGTGACTAACCAACCCTCTTTGCTTGCAGGCGCAGGCTGTGTGAGGCCACCACAGGGATCCCGAGGCAATCCAGGACTGCCAGGAGCCACAGGTAATGTTTTGTCCTCACCTTTCTTTTGCATGTACACTATGTTTTGAGGAAGATCTTGCCAGATCGATTAAAGTTGAGCCTTAGCAGGCAGTGAGTTTTAGAAATTACAAGGGAGGAGAGTGTTAGCTTAAAGCCAGCAGAGAGATCTAAGCAGTGTGAAGCCCAGGTGGCTGCACTGTTCCTGAGCTAATTCTGCCTTTGCTAATGAGCATCAGCCGTGAAACAGAAGACAGAAAGGACGGCCCATGTGCTATCCTCCACTGCGAGTAAGTGAGGGTATACAGAAGGAGTCTACAGGCTTATAGGTAGAAAGTATACTGAGGTCTCTCAGAGCTGACTGGACACCTCACAAGGAAATTCCTGTCCTTTGGGAGCAGGTTGATAAAAGATTGCAGTGGAGGACTATGGCAGATCCTTATTAATATTCCTCCTCTTGTGATATACAGAGCGCCTTCAGCAAGTGTGAGCCTGAAACCTTTAATGCAGCTTGTAATGGGCCAGGTTGTCTGAGCAATGCAGTTGCGCTGTCTGTAGCCACACACACCTTCCTTGCAGAGCTGGTCTACTCTAGCCCAGAGGGACCATCTGGCAATCCTGGGCCTCCCCAGCACTGAGGGTTCCACACCTCTTTCCAAAGGGAAGAGGAAATGTTGCAGGGGACAGGGTCTAAAGGACTGTGTGAGATGGAATCCAGAGAAACACAGATAAGGCATGCTGATAAGTCATAACTATTGACCTTGAAGAGGGAGCCTTCACTGGTAGTTCCTATAAGCTTATGTTCCTATAAGCTTATGTACTCCCAGCCTAAGCAATAAAGCTGTTTTTCAGTAAATCCTTCTTATCACCAGCTGGTAAAGGTACTGACAGAAACTATAACTGGGTCCTTCAAAGTTTGGTAAATGTAAAACTCTTGATGCACCTGTTCTTGTGCCCCCATGCTTTAGCCAGTGTCAGAGATATGGGCTATAAATTTTAATGTCAAGTGTTTGGGGTTTTTTTCCAACATAAGGTTTATTATGGCATGTGTGGATTGATGGATCATTTTATCACAGACTAATGGATCTTAAAAGGGAACATTTTATCTCTGTTGAAAGATGATGTGTATCTCTAACCTATGTTTCCTTACTCCTCAATGCCTTACTTTGTTGTTAGGATCAATGCTTCTGAAGGTTTTCTTTGCCATCTTTGTAATTTTTTTTCTGACTTTGATAATTTGTTTATTCTTTCATTCATATGAGCTTGAAGGTTTTTATTTCAGTGAATACCGTCAGATTTAACTCCTAGCTGTAAGACTGCTGTAAAACAAGTGACACTGTTTTCATGTGGTCTATATTTTGTACTTTTGGTTAGCTCTTTAACAAATCTCTGTCTATCTTTGTCATCTTTTATGTTCTAGTAATTTTAAGATTTGTTTTTCCTCCCTTCCCTCCGAAAACTGGAAAAGGTCCCTTGCTGAGCCCAGGGCAGAACTCTGTTCATAGCCACCTTTCAGCCTGAGTGGGTCTTGGAGCTGGAAACCCAGGAGAAACAGGACACATTTTACAACATTTCACAGCTTCCTGTTGCCATATCTGTGTCTATCTAGTTTCGTGGATCATCATTCCTACCGCATTCTCTGGATTGACACAAAAGCACCAACACCTCGTTTACACTATTTTCATTGTCTCCTTAGAGTGATGTGGTTTTATCCACAAGATTTCCTGCCTTCTTTTCAGTCAGGATGGAGCTCTGCTATAGACAGTCATGTCTCTCAGTGTCCTAGGTGCTGATAGCACCCAGTGTATCAAGCAAGGAGTCATCTTTGTAGTCTCACACCCTCATGTCGTTGTGTTCCTTTAAAATTCCTGGCAACACAGACAGCCCACCCTAATTTACATCCTGGTTATTCAGTAGTCTCAAGACCTATGTGACCGCTGTGGAATTAAATGTTTCAGTTTTCTGTTTCAAACGTACAGCTAAAGAGCTTGCAAACTAAACACTGGTCTAAAATAAAAACTTTTCCTTACTACTGCTTGGCACAACATGTTAACAGAAGCTAACGTTGCATAATGAGTTACTGAAATATGCGGTAAGCAGTAGTTGCATTCTCTTATCTGCTGCCTTCTTTCTCTAGCATGGCTTTTTAATTAGTGCAATACTGAACAGAATGAATGAAGTCAGTTATTACACATGGGAAACAGGACTGAGATGCTATTTGGGTAAGAGGCACATTAGAATTTTTCACTGAGACCTGAAAGCCTAGGATTTTTCCTTTAATTGCTTTCTGAGAAGTTATTGTTCATATAAGGGAGAGAACAATAGTCCTGTATGGCACTGGAAAAATGCTATTCATACTGCATTGGCTGTTTATATGCACCTTAATTGTGGTCTTTTTAAAGGTTTCCTTCTCCCCTCCACAAATAACAGCTAAAACTGCAAAAATTATAGTTAAATAATGGAAATTCAGAAAACTGAAGTGGAAAAAAGTATCAAAATTCAAGAGATGTTTTCTTTGGTTTCTCAGAGATGGAGAGAAATTTGCTTTCAGTGTAATAAAGAAATGAGTTGTAATTCATGGTGATGCTAAGCAACAACACTTAAAATGTTAAAAGCATGTTGTTGACCTTCAAGCCTGAGCTGGGAACTTAAAGAGTTTGAGGAGCACAGGAGGGTAGGGAAACAAAGCATTCCACAGGAATTATTTTCAAAGAGCTTTACCAAATAATCTTGATCTTGGAATACAATGAATTAGTGAGACTCATGTAATTAATAAAACTATTGCAAAAACAAAATATATATATAATTTTATAAACTTAAGAATCCTTTGAAATGCTTGCAGGTGTTGGGATGTCGAGAAAGAGTAATATTTGTCCTTACCCAAATGTCAAATACTACGCTACAAGGAAGCGAGGTCTAATTTTACTTGTTGGGAGGGAACTCAGTATGAATATGAGTTCAGTGCCAGAGAAACACTTTTTCAGGGCACAGCCCTGCTTTTACTACTGAAACTATAGACCTGTACTGTTATAAACATAGTAAGTAGGGTAGTTAATTTGTATTCCCTTTCTAGGATGATTAGATCTAACCTTTAGCCTTACATTTCTGTTTTGTGGTTATCTAAACCATTCTACTCTTGTTCTGTGATCAGTTTAGCCAGGAAGGGAAAAATTTGTTCCTCCTACAGCATCTCATCTGTGCCTGTTTCCATTGAGCATTCTTCTTCAATTTGACAATTTGAGAATTCAGTTTGGCATTGCCTTTTGACCTCAAGATAAAAGCCTTAATTTACAAAATATTAAAAGTCTGTGAGCCTAGTCATTTTCATCTGGTAGTCTCCATATCATTAGTCTTTAAGTCAGGTTAATCCACGTTTGTAAGAGCACTTAGCCTAGATTTTTGGCCATGTCTTGGGATCTTGAATACTGCTAAAGAGCTATCGTGTAGTCCCATTAAATTAAAAAAAGTTTCATCTTTGCATCCAGAAACACATCATGGTGATATTTACCGCTACCTTTTCTTATACTATATGTACATTTCTAGTTTGTTTGTTCAGATCACAATTTCTTACTTTCTTTTATATAATTTAGGTGCAAAAGGTGCAAGAGGACTCCCAGGGGATCCAGGTCCAATGGGATTCCCAGGGCTAAATGGTACACGAGGTGATCCAGGTTGGGAAGGTTTACCAGGTCCTCCAGGTATCTTGAAATAATTAGTCATTCTTTATATATACTTTTGACCTCTTTACTACAGTGACTGAAACACAGAAACTTGGTTACAGATACATTTTTACTTATCTTCCCTTCCATGTTCAAACAATAAACTATTATACAAAACTGCTATTTTTCGAATCCAGAAGGATTTCCTGCAACTTCTGTAATGATGAAAAGTAACACAGACACCAACCTTTTAAAATCTGCTTTATAGTGCGAAATTATAAATGTGACAGTAAAAGTCCATGAAATTCACATAGAAATAAATTCAGTAACAAGATATTTCAGATTCCAAATGGAATATACTCAGAACAATGATGCAGAAAGGAAGAAAACACTAGTATTAGTATTTCTATTTAACTCTTTCCAGCGTTAATATAATTTATACTAGAGATACCAAAGGCAGTGTACTAATTACTCACCTTGCCTATAGGTGTCTGTGTTTTAAAACAGTGTTTGCAAGTGTTCAGTGCCTCTCAGATTTTATGCTAGTCTGTAATAGGTAAAGATTAAATCCCAGGGCTTCTGTATCTCTCCAGAGGTTCCAGGATGTCCAAGACACATCAATTAATGGCATGTATAGTTGATCTGTTCATAGATAGTAAGTCAGATGAGCCTAAAATAGTGCCACTCCCCCGGGTCTTCCCAGTTTACCAATATGCATTCACTCCTCGTTTATTTTTTCAAATTTGACTCCTTGAAATGTCTTGCCCCTGCTGTATATCAAACCAAGTTTTTGTGTACAGGAACTGGATTTTATCCTTACAGAATAAGATGTTTATAAAATGCTGCAATAACTGTGTCAAAATAGTTGCACAGAAGTAAGTGTGCTTGGAGCTGTGGATCTTTTATCACCCAGGCACTAGGTATCCTGAGGGGTCACCTGTAAGTTCTGCCAATTTCCACATTTGGTCAGATGTTCTTATAAATGCTACATAGTTTTAAAGCATTTATGTAACACTTTGATTCTGCAAGTTTCTGCTAAGAACTAGCGGAAAATACAGTAATATAGAAGGCATTGTGATGGTGTGTCTAGGATTTGAACTCCAACATTTTTAGTGAACCCTGTGATGCCTACTCCCTGTTTTATTTGTAGGTTTTACTGGGCCCAGGGGAGACAGAGGCCCAAACGGTCTGCCTGGACTGCAGGGACACCCAGGCCTTACAGGAAAATCTGGTGCTCCGGGAGCTGCAGGACTGAAGGGATTTCCTGGAGACGCTTTAGGAGCAGCAGCAGGTTCCCGAGGGGATGTTGGGCTCCCCGGTTTCCCAGGGTTGAAAGGCTTGCCAGGAGATGAAGGAGTACCAGGAGTTAGAGGTAACACTACTTCAAATAAAGAAATGTTTGAGTAAGAGTGTGGTATAAATGTAGCCAAATTATAGGGATGTGAGAGTAGTGAGAGACTGTGTTAGAATGTGTTGGAGGTACTGATGCCCCAGTATCAAATCCCTGTGCCTGATGATCTCCCATCCCTTCTCCATCTACCTCAAGTGTTACCAATATGCTGATTACCCCTTTGCCCTGTTGTGGGAGTGAGAAAAGAGTAGTAATTGTGTGACTAGCTCAAAGCAAGGAGGTCTATCAGAGGAGCCTCTTTGGGAGACTCTTCTCATGATTTTCAATACAAATAAAAGAAAGAAAAGACAAGTGTCATCTTACATAAGTTATTTGAAGTGAAGAGAGCTGGTTTCGCCTTCAGGAGAGTCCCAGAGTGAAAGAAAAAGATGAAGGCAGCTCTATGGCACTTGGCAAGTTTGAAAAAAGGCAGAAAACATCACTAGCACTGCTGAAAAGGGGAAGAAACTCAAGGTAAAACATGGATTGAAAGGGAAAGAAAACTGAGTGTCTTTGTACCTTCTTTCTAAGCATTTCTCTAGAACTAAGTTTTCAGTAGTAACAAAAAGTAAGTACAGTGAAAAGAAAAAGCAGCATTAGTTTGTCTCTTCTTGATTTATTTTGCAGTTCTGAAAGAATGACTCCAAAAGAAAAGCATGTGAATTTTTTGTATGTGATGTGGGTTTTTAGTTTTATATGAAGTAGCTAGTGATTCCTTTATATCATCTATGCCACTTATACTACTAGTCCCTCAGAACAAAGAGGTAAAGCCTGTATTCTGTTGTTGAGAAAATTCACCTTATGTGACCTTAGTTATAAAAGCACACTTAACTACAGTCAAGGCAATGGACCCACACTGACGTAAAACCTGAATAAAGAGAAGCAGATCCACTCAGCCTGGATGTTAAGTGCCATGTACTTTTGAGGTCTTCTATGCTTCTGCTTTTCCAATCTGAATACAAAGCAGGCATTAGCTTTTAAATCTTAGACACCCCCTTTGCTCTTACCTTATAGAGATGTAAATTTTCACCCAGTGCACTAAGTCATGTCAAGGCCCTTTTGCTTAAGAATTTGTATGAATCTTGTAACAATGCATTATAATAACCTTACTTGAAGATTTCTGAACAATAACCCAAAACCAGAATCCACCATCTGCCTTAAATATTCCCATTCCTGCTTATCACATTTTAGAAAAGATACAGAACATTATTTCAGTGGTTCAGTCAGATGCTTGATTTGATTCTTACAAAGATGTATGTGATAAAGAGAGAGATCAGGAATTACAGAATTATTGGGGCTAAAAGTGGAAGAGACCTACCCCATCTATATCCCCCCAGTGCCAAATTGTTTCCATTCATCTGAAAGGGCCAGACAACCCTTCCAATACAAATATTGAGATCAATACTGGTAATGTGAATTATTTTGAAACTAATGAGTAGTCTTTTAATTTGCTATTCCTGTTCTCACTGAATTTCTGGAGGAAAAACATACCCTGAAAGACTAGTGCATGTACAGAAGAGGTATGTGATAATAAGCTCTCTAGATATTTATGCTCTCTAATGCATGATTATGGTATTTTAGGAGCGGATGGTATCCCAGGTTTGCCAGGACCCAAAGGAGAGCCAGGGCCACAAGGTCTTCCTGGTTTGATGGGATTGCCAGGAACACCAGGAACACGTGGATTCCCAGGGCCACCAGGAAACCCTGGGCCAGACGGCGGGCCTGGTTCTCAAGGACCTATTGGTGAGGAAGTATTGCTGTCCTGTGTCCCTCCTCCCACCAGTTCTCTGTGGCAGGACAACTGTGTGGTTTCCACAGCAGAAAGTTAAGCTTGGGGTTATGGCACATGCCATGCTTTTATTCCCAGCCAGAGAAATGACAGTAATAATGTAGACTATGTGACTGCAAATTGTACTTGTATCAGAGGTGGGAAGTAGGGGTGATGGTGGTCCTCGCTGGCAGAACTGCTGCTTTTAGTTGTACAGCCACCTACCAAGCCAGGTCAGAGCTTGCTGGTGGCAGACTGGGAGAATGGAGCTACCAAATGGGAGTAGTTATGAAAGAGGTGCTTAATTCCTAAAAAGGAGGGAAAGGTCCTATTGGGAGTGGGTACAGGACCAAGCTGGTAGCGAGTGTGGTTTGCATTGAGGAGCTGCTTTGTCTTTATAATCATGTCTGCAGTTCTTTGCTGAAAAAAATCCTAATGTTCTCCCCTCAACACAAAGCCGGTAGGACAGTTGTTTTCTCCCTCTTGAGCTACCTTGTATGAAATCATCATGGATGTCCAAACACTTTTTAATCTCCCTGTTCACATGTTCACATGGCAGGTCCACCTGGTGCTAGGGGAGAAGATGGTGAGCAAGGTTTTCCTGGCCCTGTGGGCATGAAAGGTCTGTCTGGTGACAAAGGTGAAACAGGTTATCCGGGATTACAAGGTGTGCCTGGCGTGGCTGGTCCCCCTGGCATAAGCGGAATGGATGGTTTTCCCGGAGACAGAGGTGAGCTCTGCACAGCTGCTTCGAAAAAAGTAGTGTTGCCTAAACCAGTTCTGTGCTGAAATGAACAAGACACCTTCTCTGCTGGGCTACCTCTGTTTAAAACAGAAGAATTAGGATAATGTGCCTAGTGTATTCCAAAATCACTGTTATCCCCTGTGTTGTGCTTGGCAAAATGCTAGCTTGTGACATGCAGTCCTACTTAGAAGGGAAATGGCTGTTTTATTTCTCCTTTTAAAAATTACGCAGTATTTACTCAGTTCTCTGTCCAAAAGTCTTTCTCTTGTCCCAATCCCACTGGCTGTCAGTGAAATTAAAGAGATTTTACCCTAATCTTTGCTTTAAAGTTTTTAAAGCTGGCTGTTGTATACTGAGCAATACCAGACACAAGACCTCAATGTTGACTTTTACCAGGATACTAATCTTACATATAGAGAAGGTGAGAGTCTCACTTGCCACTCCCGAAAACGCTATGTATAATGCAAGTTGCCTACATTTCACAGGGATTACAGGGATTTTCAACAGTATTGAACTCCATGTGAAGCCCAGTTAAACGTGAAGGAGGGGGGCATGCCTATAAACGCATGTTGCAATTTCATTGGTTGGAAAGATAAGACTTTTTTCCTAGGACAACTCTGGAGTACTGATCAGCTCTCATTTGAGAGGAATTAAGATCTGTTTGTTAGCATGACCTGTGTAAAACAGCATCCTCTTGTTTAGAAAAAAGGAGTATGGGAATTTGTAGTGAGGAAGAGCTAGCCTGTCCTAGACCCATGATTTGTGTCTCTACATGTAGAAGAACAGGCTGACTACAAACTTTGTGTGGAACTAGGTACCTTTCTCTAGCTTACATGTAGGAGAGGGACTGAACTGATCTTTCAGAAGATACTAAATTCTGGTCATCTCTGCAACATCTCCTCTTTGCCAGTTGAGGCAGTTCAGTGTACCGCTGCTCTTCTCTACCTCTGCCTTGGGTGCCTGACCCAGAGCTGCAGATTGCCCTAGACCTCAAGTCATCCAAAAATAGATACTGCTCCACAGTTTTTATACCACTCTAGTCATGGGTTGCTTAGTTTGCAGAAATCTGAGTGAGGTAACAGTTTCTCTTCCCTTTCTTTCTTTAAAGGTGCAAGAGGTTCACCTGGCATTGATGGTTTCAAAGGAATGACAGGCCTAAAAGGAAGACCAGGCATCAAGGGAATCAAAGGAGAATTTGGCCCGCTGGGGGCTCAGGGCGATAAAGGCTCACAGGGAGCACGTGGTTTTAAAGGTATTTGCTTATGGGTGGTATCAGAGTGTTTGCTTTTCACATCTGGAGAACTATTTTACAAGGACACAAAGACAAAGAAGACACATTTTTCACATGGTAAATTTAGCTCAGACATTCCTCCACCTATTTCACACATGGGCCTCTGGCTGAGAGGCCTGAGTTTAGGCTCAGGGAAAGGTTACTTCTTTGTGAATCTTTACACGTGTAAGACTGGAGACAGACATCTCATTATTCAGCTGAGCTCAGATAGCGGCACCTCTGGGCATATGCAGAGCTTAACAGAGCCTTTTCTCAGGAAGAGTGAGGTGTTTGGGGAAAAAGATTTAGATTTTGCTCCAGTTCCACTGTAAAGGTACTTAAATACTCTCATCATCAGTGAAATGAAAACTGTAACTGAGTCCTCTTCTCTTTGCATGCTTTACCACCAACACCAAAATGTTCTTTCCAGGGACCCTGAGACAGGTATTTAAGAAAATCCAGTCTGCAATTTGAACATTGCAGAACAATGCTCCCAGTAATTCAGGGGAGGTATGAGGAAAAGGCAGGTGTGAAAACAGCCCCTGTGAAAAGTACAAATATATTTCTTGGTGAAGAAGTATAACACAGTGTGTGATCATAGGAGACAAGTCTGGGTGGCTGGCCTGTCTCTGCATCCCACAAAGAACTAAAGACAGTCACGCAGTCAGTCTCTTTGGGTCCTTTCTTCGGGATGTTATTTACTGTTGTCACCAGTAACCTTCAAATCAAGAAAAGGAACAAAATAACTGGTAACAAATCCAAACACTTTCTTTTGCCCAGGGCATTTTGGCTGAGAGTTTCCCTTTCGCTGGAACTAACCTACTTTTCTGTGTGTTCTTCAGTGTGCTTTTCGGTTTCTTATAAACACATGATACCTAACTGATCTGCTGAGAGGTAAATTATCTATCACAAAGGAGTCTGGGTCCAGCCCCCCAGGATTCTCTGTACAAAAGTGTAACTCAGTTTTCATGGTTTTTTAATGCTTGACTATGCTGCTGCCATGTCATATTCAGACAGGTCAATACAACATGGATTTTCCATAGCTTGTGCAAGATTATCTCTCAAACCCTTTTTGCTAAATTCACTCTTCTGCTCACTTTTTCCACCACAATGCCACTGACTAGCTTTTTGTTACATGGTTGGGTTTTTTCCCCTTTAGGTGACCGTGGGGATCAAGGCCCCCCAGGAGAACCCCCAAAACTCAAGCCCAGCATGATGATGGAAGTTAAAGGTGAAAAAGGAGATGTTGGAGAAAGGGGCACGAAGGGATTCTTTGGCTTAAAAGGTCAGTGGTCACAGCAAAAAAAACCCCAAGCACATTCAGGATTATCAATCAGTGTCTTTTCTCAGTTACCATATTAAATATTCCCCACTCGTCATTCCACTGTGCTGCAGCCCCCCAGCAAAGTCTCTTATAGAAGAAGCTGAGCTGCCAGCTGCATTTCACAGAGCCAAGGAAAGCTTTGCGGGGTTACGTTGTGTGTGTGTGCCTCCTTTTTGTACTAACCCATCATGGTGATGTGTTTTGAAAGCTTCTTACACACAAGCAACTGCATCTTAGCCTTCCTCAGCTTTAATAGTTTAAGTAAGTCTTCCCTATTTCTCTTCTTGCCTGCAGGTAGCAAGGGAATGCCAGGTGTTCCTGGAAAGACAGGAACTCCAGGGTCCCCTGGGCATCCTAGCTATGTGGCTGGTGTGAAAGGGGACATCGGCGCGAAAGGGCTGACAGGTCTGAAAGGGTATCCTGGTCCAGCCGGCTCTCCTGGCATCAGAGGCTTCCCCGGCAGCACAGGAATCAGGGTGAGTTCATGCCTGTGAGGGAATAAAGGTTTTCCTTGTGCTGGCATGCAGCTTCCCTAGGGAGTGGCGTTCACCCCTTGAAATTGTGCTGAACAGCTACAGTACAAAGATAAAAATGCAATAAAAATTGAATAAATAGGCCAAATATTTTTTGCTTGATCCCTCCAATGTTCATTAAGCAGAGTCCTTTATCTTCTCATTGGGAGACATCCAAATTTCATGTGCCAGTTTTTTGCCAATGAGGACCTACACGGTTCCTTCTAGGTCCTGGCAGACCTAGCTGTTGCTGTAGCTGTTGGTAAAATTTTTCTCAACGCTGGGCTTGCTTTTCCCTTTCTCCCAGGACTTATGGTACCACTGCCAAAAATTATTCACTGTCACTCATCTAACAGTAAAAGAGTCTAAGAATCTCAGCTCCTAGAGGGTAATTCACGGTGATTCACTTTGGATGCAAAATAAGTTACGCTGGAAGAAATAGACTCTTAGAAAAGGCCTGACAGTAGACTCACACACATCATTTATTTAAGAGAGCCAAAACCTACGTTCCTTTCTCAGGTAGCATTGCCCTTAGATTTCAGTAGGACTTCTTCCTAACCAAGGCCTGCAGGGACTCTTGTGGTATACTCCAGCTGGCAACTAAGCACCACAGAGCTGCTCACTCACTCCCCCCAAAGCAGAATGGGGGAAGAGCATTGGAAGGGTAAAAGTGAGAAAACTTGTGGGTTTAAGAACAATTTAATAATTGAAATATAATAAAATTTAATTTCAATTTAATAATTGAAATATAATAATAATAATTTTTATAGTAATGAAAAGGAAAATAACAAAGAGAAAGTAATAAAGCCCAAGAAATATGAGTGATGCAAATGCTCACCACCACCCAACCGATGCCTAGCAGTGGCCCGCTGCCCAACCTTCCCCCAGCTGTATATGCTGAGCATGACACCATATGGTCTGGAATACCCCTCTGGTCACTTGGGGTCAGCTGTCCTGTCTGTGTCCCCTCCCAACCTCTTGCGCACCCCCAGCCTGCTCACTGGTGGGGTGAGAGGCAGAAAAGGCCTTGACTCTGTGCAAGCGCTGCTCAGCAGTAACTGAAACATCCCTGTGTTACCAACACGGTTTCCAGCACAGATCTAAAACCATACCAGCGACTGTGAAGAAAATTAACTCTACCCCAGCCAAAACCAGCACAAGGACTCACTACCATATATATGCAATAGGATGTTCTCAATGTCACACTTCAGTCTTTGCAAATATAATTTGTCCCTTGCTTTTGTACTGGTTTGGTTAAACTGACTTCAGCCAAATGACTCTCTAAAGTACTTCAAAAACTCAAAAATGGTAAATTTGATAACCTTTTTTCAACATTTCCAAACCATGCTGCCTGGAAAGTTGAATATATCCTCATCTTCACTAACTGAAACGTGTTTTCAATTGTATGACAGGGAGAAAAGGGTATGCCAGGAATTTCAGGCCATTTTGGTACTCCTGGCTCACATGGTGAAATAGGTGAGTTTGTTCTCTTATCTGAGCCCTCTTTGTATTCATTACCCATCAAATGCTCAGCATTAAGTTCTGAAGAGACTTCGGGGGTCTTCAGTGTTAAAGAGTCTTCATACAGTCTTACAGAATGGTATTGTAGATGTGGGAGGCTGTGAGAAGTTTAATACTGTTAATTTCATGCAACGTGTATTGTCCATGGATGAAGCCATTCATGGATGGGAGGGCGGCTGTTCTAGAGACTTCATGTTTTTCTTTCTTTAACTTACTCCTCTTTTATTCTAGAAAGATAATAATTACTGAATTTTGCCTCAGAAGTTGCAATTCATTCAAAACAACAGGAAATGCTGTTTGAATTAAAGCCTTACGCTCATGTGTTCTTTTTTGCTTGAAATAGGTGAGCAGGGAGATACTATAAACTTACCAGGAATGCCAGGCATTAAAGGGGAAGTTGGTGTGCCGGGCTTAACAGGTAATAATTTCACAGTTGCTCTGGATGTATGACTTTTTTCATACTAAAGTCCACAGAGGAAAGGAAGGGGAGCTTACCAGAGGCTTTTGGTGGCTATTGAACCTGTGCTCTCATGACAGCTCCTGAAGAGGAAGTGGTTATGGACGATGGAATAGCAGAGCCAGGTCAATTTTGGGTTGGGTTGTTTAGGTCATGTGTTAAAATTTCCCTGCACATGCAGCACACTTGAACATTGGTGTCATATTCCACATAATCTGGGGAGTACTTCTAAAAACAAATTTAATGATGGTTTGGCCAGCATGCTGTAGACGACTATTCATTCTCCCAGGTTATGCAAGCACCCTGACTAAAAGAATGTCTTTATGTGGCAAGATCAGGACCTATTCAGTAGCCAGTTTCACATTACACTTCTTAGCTTTTAGGGTTGTACAGAGATTATTAAAAGAATATACTGGTTTCATGCTGTTTTAGGCACAAGAGGAGGTGCAGGACAAAAAGGTGAAGGCGGCGATCCTGGCTTCCCTGGCATTGAAGGCCTCAAGGGCACACAGGGTCTCCCTGGCACTGTGGGACAAGAAGGTAAAATATTCTTTTTAAAGCTCCAAACAATAAAACCATTTAAGAAGAGAAAGAAAAATACCTTTTCCCTTGAAATAAAGTCATTATGTTTTTTAATATGTTGATCATTCTGTAAGTTAGTAAAGAGCAGTGAAAAGGATGTAGAACTCATGGCAGCACTTACTAAGAGGAAATTTCAAAAGCCTACCTCTGCTTCATACCAGTTTTTCTTTTTACAGCAATTGTGTCCAAAGTGTTCTGTGGCTGGCATATTCAGGTATTCTAATGCTGTCTCAGTACTTCAAGGAAAAGGGCTTTTCAATGCTCTTTTCTGTCAAAAATGAAGTCAATATTCCCTAGGACCCAGTTACAGAGCCTTTGAGCCAGCTCGTTGGCTGACTGTACAAAAGTACTGGGGGAACTGAAGTCGTGTTTGGCTCTGGCTGGATCATAAACTCAGGGCTTAAGAACATGTCTTATTGCAAGAGGATCATGAAAATGCTCTTTCAGAGCAGTTGCTCCACATTTCTCATAGAATTAGAGGGGTTAGAAACTCCAACCAAGACTGAAGCAGTTTCAGTAGGTACCTCACTGGGAAACAGTTCTTGTCTGAACAGCTTTCCAGTCAGAAAGGCAAAACAGATGTGGCAGAAGGGGCAACTGAGGTGCACATAAATGAAATTACTTATCGTAACTGGTAATAGAAGTAAAATTACCATTTTAATAGGAGGCCATTGTATTTCTGAGGTTGTCAGAAAGGTTGTCAAAAACCTGAAGTTTGTAATGAATTGTTCTGTTATACCTTGCTTCTCCCACCTTTACTCTCTTTGCCTTTCTTCCACTTGGATGAGCAGTGCAGTATCATACAATGACATTAGGAAGGGAAAGCCTTATTTTTGCTGCCTGGAAGAATGAAGGTAGCACAAGTCCATGTTTTGGGTGATTGGCTTTAAGGACATTCATGAGCAATAACATCATTGTCGCACAGGTTTGCCAGGACTGGTCGGCCCCCCAGGGCAGCAAGGAAGCCCTGGGACGCCTGGATTTCAAGGTGAAAAGGGAACTCCCGGCTGGCCTGGCTTACCAGGACAAGCAGGTATTCATACAGCTTCAGCTATTCAGTCATTTCAATGTGAGCACTTGCTATTGTTCCTTTGGGATGGAGAAGAAAGGGGGCTTTTTGCAGTTCAGAGTGGCAGAGTTCCCTCTAGTAAACATTTATTCCTCATAAAGTCCATGTGCATTAGTGAAGACCCATGTGGTTGCTTTCTGATTTATGGCTTCTGAAGGACTGGTGTCTGCTGAGCTCACTTTAACTGCTGATGACCTTCTCCAACCAGGAAAGCAGTTTTCAGGAAACATACTCATTTTTCATGACAACTGGGAAGAAAAAACAAATAAATTTTTGACATGCAGCAAGAGCAGTGATATACAGTATTGGAATATTATAATGTGGCATTAGAGAGCAAACAATATACTTATCCTACATCATCATAAAAAACTGTGAACTGATCCAATGTCTGGTTTTAAGGATAAATGACTTATGGCTCAGACAGAATTCTGCTATCAAACTATCAAAATACAGGTGATAGTTTAAGATAAAGCTGCTTGAATCACAGGATATAGAATTTCATTGATTACCACCTAATTCCTTAATATATTAAACAGATTTTTTTTTTCTACAGTATAGCCAGAAATTGCCCTGCTTTTACTAGGATTCATCTATCTGAATCTGCATCAAATCTAAGCTAATACGGTTATGAAGGCTGCCTTTATGGACAGTGAAGGGAGAGAGACACTTTTTATTGTGAGGTTGAATTGTCCTGCAGAGCTCTGGCCATTGATTAGAGGTACCTGTCTAGCTTTAACATCATGCTTAACACTTTGACAGGTACAAATAGATGGGATAAATTTTACCTGTAACAGCTGCAACAGCTATTACACATTTTGTTAGGGGTTTGTTGGGGTTTTGGTTTTTTTTAAATTACAGAGAGTGAATTTCTCCTGAAGAGAGCTTCACTATAATCACATTTAGAACCTAAAATTATGCCATAATTGTCTTGATTTGAGGATTTTGGGAAACTAAATGGTTATTAAAAAACTCGTGGCAGCAAGACTGGAACTAATGGCATGCTACCAGACAGATCAAAGATATTTTAAAAAGTAATAATCTTGTTTATTACTTGGATAATAGCAAAATCTGCTAATCACAAAACTATGGTGTGGTATATTTCATAGTAAGCTTATTGTAATGAATTCATTTGCATATCATTCATACACAAGATTTTAACATAGAATAGTATTTATTCAAACATTTGAAATTTTTGCTTGGAAATACATACAGACTCATAGAAACTATCAAGATAATCATGAATGCAATTTTAAAACAGGCTTGCCTGGCTTAAGAGGAATCAGTGGACTGCATGGTTTACCAGGCACTAAGGGCTTACCAGGATCACCAGGTAAGTGAGACTCTTATTCTGCCTGTTCATAGGCATAATGTTGTGTTGGCTGCAAGTTTGACCACCAAGATCTTTGCAATGTGACTTTCTTAACTGTATTCCAAAGCCCAAGGTGGAATTTGCTTCAGTATTGTGGGCTCTGGCAAACAGCTTCATACCCTATGTGCTGCCACACAGATTGGATTAGAGCTCAACTTTAAATCATAATTTTTTTCCTCTTATCAAGTTAAAGCCTCAAGGCCTTTTTTTCCCATTATGAGCCATTTTTTCAGTAAGCCATTACAGACTCATGTATTTAGTAAATCCACATGATCTATACATGTATGTTAGCATGCTGACACACTGTTACATGCAGAAACATTTCAGCTTTCCTCTTAATTTTTAACAACTCCATAACAGGTCCAGATGGCTACGGCTCTGCAGGCTTCCCAGGTACGGTGGGTGACAAAGGAGAAGCAGGAGAGCCGAGCAGAGTGGAAGGCAGCCAAGGACCTCCGGGTCAGAAGGGAGACAGAGGTGTTCCAGGTTTGTATTCCAGAGAATGGGTTCTATGCAGGTGTTTTCCATTTTGAAAATTCCATTCTTTATGCTTAGTCTGAGGTGAGGCCTTATAATTGCAATTGTGCATTTTCCTTGTAGTACTGATTATTTCTTCTCTTCCTTTCAGGAGTCCAAGGACCCTTTGGCATTCCTGGGCAGGAAGGACCTCCAGGTCCTCCTGGGATTTCAAATATATCAGGACATCCTGGTGATAAAGGCTCCCCGGGTCTAGATGGAGTGCCAGGTAATTCATGCCTTGTTCCCCTCAGACAAGAATAAAAGATTATGTAGAAGGTTGTGCCCTCAGACAACAATAGGAGATTAAGTACTGGGTTAGCAACAGCAGTTTCATTGTTATTTCTGTCTTGATTCAGTAAAATAGCCCTATTAAATGCAATACTAAAGTGCATGAATAATTGTTGGACAGAACTAATGGCGTATAAGATAATAGGGACAGACCTCTTGAAAGTAAAAGGCAGTTTCTCCAGGTTGTCCTGATGGAAGGGTTTGATTTTCATGCAAATAACAGATTTAATCAGCCAGAATTCTCTTAACAACTTTCAGAAGGATTATGCTAATTTACTGCTTTAAAATCCGAGGTCTGTGGCAGACTTGCAGGTCTACAGAATATTTGTTTTTTATCATTTATAAAATCTTCCTCTGTGAAATTACCATGCAAACTAAGCTACATTGGGAAGTATTAGCTTTTCTCTCTACAAGGCCATGCTATGAGCCTGCCTCTCTCACACATATGAAAGAGCCACTCTGTGTTTCTCTATATTTAGAGGCTGATATACCTGTAGCTTATTGGACTGCACATTCGTTTCAAACTCTAGTACCACTGTGAAGAGCTTGTAGCAGAAGTTGCAGATGCCTCACTACCATCTTTATATGATGCATGGAAATTTTTGTGTAAACTTGGCAAAAGTTTACAACAGGCAAACCAGATGAAACCCAACAGAATACCTTGGTTTCCAAATGGAAAACAAACGTTAGTTGGCCTAACACTGCATACTGATTCCCACTCCCCAGGCAGTCATTGGATTAAAAAATAAAAGTAGAAGCAGTCAGGAGAGTGGGAACAGGAACCATCTCCCAGCCAAAATGGTGAGGCATGGCTTGCTCTTACTTCGCCACATGCGTCTTGCATTTGGTCCAGCTACAACAGGCAGCACGAGAGATGCCCCACTCAAAACCCTAGTTAGTAAATCTCTCTCTCTTCAGAAACAAGATCCAAATGTCTTCTAAGGCAGCAGAGGTAACTGAAGAGAAACCTGCCAGGTTTAGCTTCAGGCAATACGTAATTCTAGAAAAAGAAGCTGTTCCCATAATTCCCAAGACAGCTAGTTATTTGTATCCAGATGTTCAACTGAAGCACTAAGATACACTGAACAGTAAGTTCTTGGCTGACTTACCACCTGGCACTGAGCCAGGCACTCACTGCTCTTTGATTTTTCTCTAGTTACTTGGAGAATTTAGGATGAAGCAGGGAGGCACCTATTGAAGTGGGGCACTTGCTGGGGAAGGAGGAGCTCACTGAAGGATGCATCTCAGCAGGCACCTCACTTCTGCTGACATCTCGAGATGACACTGTGCTTTGTGGGAGCTTCATGCACTAATTCCTCTGCCACTACAGCAAAGAGTATACCAGCCTCAGAGCAGGAGTGCTGAATAAGTTTGTTGGGGATCTAAGCATTAGTTCCCCACTTAAATTAAGGAAATAAAACCTGATGGGATACAATTAGATAGTACTGTTATTTTCCCCTGTGTCCAGGTCTTAAGAATAAACTGATTACAACCTATATGTGCTCTAAATAGGCTATCCAGGACTACAGGGACAGCCTGGAATACCGGCTCCGCCAGGAAGCAAAGGAGAAAGTGGACAAACAGGTGTGAGTGGA
The DNA here is from genome assembly GCF_004027225.2 of Strigops habroptila. Taxonomy (NCBI): domain Eukaryota; kingdom Metazoa; phylum Chordata; class Aves; order Psittaciformes; family Psittacidae; genus Strigops; species Strigops habroptila. Next base: position 64,135,851 of record NC_044278.2, on the reverse strand, counting down.
GACATTGGCCCAAAAGGAAGTAGAGGTGATCCTGGATTACCAGGGAGACCTGGCGTTCCTGGGTACTCTGGGCCAAAAGGTAAGGATGGGAAATGCTGATCTTGGCGGGGGGGGCAGGGGAACCTCCTGTGCTACAGCAGCTTTAATAACATGACTTTTGCACTCACTTGATCGGTGTTGAAAGGCAGTAATGCCACCTTCTGTTTTGCATTAAAGGTCGTAAGGGTGAGCAAGGTGTCATCGGCTTTATGGGCCCAGTAGGATTTCCAGGTGATTTGGGACCTATCGGACCCAAGGGGGATAGAGGACTGACTGGTAAGTGCAATCAGGTGCATGATTCCTTTCTAAACTACTCATTTTGCAGCTCCACAGAGCTGATCTAACTGGCCTTGCTTTGAGTGGGAGGTTGGGCCAGATGACCTCCAGAGTCTTCTACAACCTGCATGACTCTGTGTGACCCCTGGCAAATTCCAGTGGGCAGATGCCTGAACTTAACATGAGTAGCCAACTTTTTGCCTTTATCAATTTATTTTGTATGAGGGACCAGCTCCAAAATCACAGCCTCTTTCAGGGTTAAAAAACAGAAGAATTCCTGATCTAAACTAAACCTCCAGAGTAGACATACTGGATATTCAGAAATACCTTTAAAATCCTTCACTCCATCTGTACCATCATGTATTTGTGTCTCCTGAAGCCCACCAAAAGATGGTGCTGTGCCTCAGAGAGCTGTCTGCTGTCTGGGGGGAACTTCCCAGCTTCCTGTGACATAAATGAGAGAGCAGTGGCATCATTCATTTCCTTCTGCTTATCTGTGTGCTGTCCAAGAGTTGCTGACCACACTGCCTCACTCACGTATGCATATATATCTGTAGATGAAAGCAGATTAAGGAAAATACTGGGGTTTTTTTAATCAAACTATCTCATCTTGTTTCTAATCACAGGCTTTCAGGGCCCTCCAGGCTCTCCTGGGCTGTCTCCTCTTCCTCCAAGGCTGGTTGCTGAGCAAGGTTCACCAGGTCCCCGTGGAAATATAGGACCTCAAGGAAGCCCAGGAGATATGGGACCTCAGGGTCCACCAGGCGATCCAGGTAGGAATTGCACATTCAGAGTGAAAGGTCAGTTCCCCTTAGTGAGGTCAGGTCACCAGAGCACTGCTTTGGCTCTCTTCTACTTTAAATTCTGGAAGTCAGAAAGAAGAGTCAAATTTTAGTCTTTTAAAGCTAGGGCTTGGCTTTCTTCCTCCTAGCATTCAGAACTTAAGCAAAACACAAGGAAACTTTGACAACACTTACATAGCCAAAGCAACACCAGATGTGGATCTCATTTAAATCAAGATTGAACTTCTTTGGTGGAAATGTGCACATCCTTGTGGGCGTGCTATCAGCACAGGGAATGTAGCGTTAGTGATGTGTGCACTTCTTGCTACTAGCTTCATCAGACATCCATGGTGCTGGCAAGAGTCAAAGATCAGGGTTGTGCTGCTCATGTAGTCTTGATCCCAGGAACTTTTTCTAATGAAGTCAGCGCTCTTTGCCTGAGCAAGAACCATAGGATCTTGCCTTTAGTGTAAATTGGTAAACATGTCAGATAACTCCAGACATACGCAAGTAGAGTATGTGTTAACAAAGCAGGTAGCATGTTCATATCTGTGTAGTCACTGTGCTTATAACCATTGTTGGTGCAAGGTTTCAGAGGTGCACCTGGAGAGCCAGGACTCCAGGGCAGGGGTGGCATTCCAGCTCCTCCCGGCTCCAGAGGTGAACAAGGAGCAACAGGGTTTCAGGGTCCAGTAGGATTTGAAGGTAAGAAATGTTGCTCAGCACTTCTTCCCTCTTTCCCGTGTCACTGCCATAAATCATTCTGTAGTTCTACCTTAATGGATGGGGAGGAGGAGAGGAGAAAGAAAGTTTCTGTCTTCACAGTTTCTTCACAAGGGACAGAAACCTAATTTTTAACAGAGTTATCTTAAAGCAATATTTTCACAATAAGTTTTGACAAATGTAGATGTCAGTCCACTCATGTGAGTGAGTTTGTTTGATCTGTGTTTTTATATTGATTTTGATCTGTGTATTTTTATATTGATTTTCTCTGAAGTATTTCAGCCTAGTGTTTTACTAACAGTTACATTCATGGAAACAAATGGTTGGGTAGGTGATATTTGTGTAAATGGTGTTTAAGGGAACATATTTGTAAAAGAAATACCTGTGTCCTTATCCAATCAAAGAGCAGAACAATTACTATCTTAATTAGCTAAGTACACGGAGAAGAAGGTATTTGCAGAGCATAGTTGTAACTGTATGAAGCCAACACAAGTAATTCAGAAATCATTGTTTAATCTTGGACTAAGAAAACATTTTAAAGGAAAAATAGGCTTATCTGTATTGTAGAAAGTATGCTCAAATTCAGGGTGTTACATGTGACTTTTCCTGGCTCTAATAGCGAAATACATCACCTTAGAAACCAGGGAGCCTGATCCGGCACCAGTCTACTTGAAAAGCAACTGCTGAAATCCTGCAACTACAGTTCTTTTAACAATAACTTACCATAAGAAGAGTCATCATGCAATTCAGTTTTATTCATCAGCAGCTTAGCTGGAATATCAGAGCATTTGTGGGAGCACAAACTAAGTTGTATTATTTCTTTCCCCATCTCTTCTAAGGTCAGCCAGGCCGCCCCGGTAGCCCCGGGCTGCCAGGCATGCCGGGTCGCAGCGTTAGCATGGGCTATCTGCTGGTGAAGCACAGCCAGTCCGATCAGGAGCCAATGTGCCCGGTTGGCATGAACAAACTCTGGAGTGGATACAGCCTACTGTACTTTGAAGGACAAGAGAAAGCACACAACCAGGATCTAGGTATGTGCAGGTATTGCTGGCAGCAGCCTCAATTCCATGTCTCTGACTGAAAATAACAACAGAAATAGATCTTAGAGGAAGCTGGAAGCTGGGATTTCAGCAGACAGGCTTAGGAAACACCTGAATGAGAAGATAAAAACTGGATGTCTGCATAGAGTGCCCCTGAGATAGCTCCTGCAAGTCATTAGTGTTGCTCAAGGGGACCTCTAAAGCCAGAAAAACATTCTGGACTGCAGGGTTTTACTGACGCACGCTTGGGAAAGAGCAGGAAACTGAAAATGTGCATTGTCCTCTGTGTGAATGATTGCCATCATTTCTATTATTTTTTCTCTTCCCTTTTTAACAGGGCTGGCCGGCTCATGTTTGGCTCGTTTCAGTACTATGCCATTCCTCTACTGTAACCCTGGGGATACTTGTTATTATGCAAGTCGAAACGATAAATCCTACTGGCTCTCAACTACAGCACCTCTTCCAATGATGCCTGTGGCAGAAGATGAAATCAAGCCATATATCAGCCGGTGCTCAGTTTGCGAAGCGCCGGCTGTGGCAATTGCTGTCCATAGCCAAGAAGCTTCTATTCCTCACTGCCCTGAAGGCTGGCGAAGTTTGTGGATTGGATATTCCTTCCTTATGGTATTTGTTCTCCGGTGTCACATTTTGTGTTTGAGTCTTAGATACTAGGAAGGCTGCTCTGTTTTAGAGCCAGCAACACCAAAACCATGCATCATACTGGGGAACCTACAAAAACTACAAAACTAGTTTCTAGGAAGCAGAAGAGGAGAAACAAAATTTCTGCAAATTGCAGACAAAATTGCCTCTTGTCAGAATAACATCTGGAGTCCTTACTACATGTACAAAATAGTGCTTCAGAGCAGAACACAGGGACAGCTGTGGACTAACAAATAAAATTGCACCAAGGTGCGACAGTAGCCTACAAAGCACTTCCACAGCTAAAGATTAGGAGTTACTTATGTACGTCACTAGTAAGAAGCTGATCTGGATTTCAAAAAAAAGAAAAATCAACCTTTTCCCTTCTTTTGGAAACTTAAAATCATCAATGTTTGCTCTAAGATTTGAAAGCTGGAGAGGGACTTTTTATAGCAAGTAGTAATAGGACAAGGGGGCATTAAACAGAGAGAGAGTAGATTTAGATTAGATATCAGGAAGAAATTCTTTACTATGAGGGTGGTGAGACACTGGCACAGGCTGCCCAAGGAAGTTGTGGATGTCTTATCCCCGGCAGTGTTCAAGGCCAGGTTAGATGGGGCTTTGAGCAATCTGGTACAATGGAGGTGTCCCTGCCCATGGCAAGGGGGTTGGAACTAGATGATCTCAACCCAAACCATTCTGTGATTTAGAAGCCAAAGTTTTTCACCTAGTCTGGAAAGAGTAACAGCCTCCTGTTGTTTTTAAAATTAAGCTTCAGTGTTGTATCTCTAATGGCAACAAGAGCTGAGCTCTATATCCCATGGCTTACAGGATCTGTTAGATCTTGTGATCTTATAATTAGGAAATGGGAGGTTATAGAAAAGCTTAGCATTAGGTGTGCAGTGGAAGACCTGCTGAAGTGCCCGACCTGCTTTTCCTGCAAGACTGTACAGAGATGTCCTGTAAGTACTGGAAAGCTTAACATGGTAAAGATCAGCTAGAATGTTTGCGAGTGATCTGACAGATGCTCATTTTTCTGACTGGCTTCATGTACTGGAGAGTCAAAACCTGCAACAGTAAGCCCATGTTGTTAACTCATTAAAGGCTGGACTGAATGCTGAAGTAAACAGGGTTGGGGAAAAAAGAAATTAGATTTGTCTGGCAGAAAATATCATAGAATAACAATAGTCATTCTTACCTGCAAACCATTTGTTTGTCAAAACCCACAAATTTAATTTTAAGAGAATTAATTTAAGAGAATAAGGTAAAGGAAATCTGAGATTTTTCATTTAGTTACAGAAATAAAAAAAAACCCAAACCAAAAACCCCCTACAAAACAAAAAAAACCACCTGAGAGTGCAGGTCACATTTTTGACCAGCCCTATGTCTGACCTTCCTTTTGCTTCTATAAAAAAAACCCTGATACCAATCTCATAGTTACTTCACAAGAATGCTAAGGATTAATTAAATGTTTGCAAAGCCCTGTGTAATCACAGAGCTTTGTTAAGAGCAGAGTTTCACCTTAGCAAGACCTTTTGCCCAGGACAAAGTGCCAGCACTCAGGAACACAGAGCGAGAAGAGTTCACATTTTCCCAGCTAGCGTTTGGAGGGAATGAAGTGTTTGGTGAACACATTTTTGCTTCTCAGGCAGCTATGCAAGAAGTACAGCATGCTTTTGGTTATCTCAGAGTACATACTGTTTTACTTCCTTGGCTTAAATTTGTCACCTCTTTCCTGTAAGGAAGATACAATCCTGAAGGGAGTCATCACAGACTCCTGCCTAAACAGCCATAGAAGCCAGGCAGATTTCAAGTAGCAAGGGAACACCAGTATCATGCATGCTATAAAGGCAGAGTGGCATAAGCGTTGCAGAAGGATGGAAGGCCATGGCCAATATCAGAAAAGATACTACAGGCATAGAGTTGGAGCTTGTACTCTGAGCATAGGAGTGCCAGTATTTATCCTGAGGTTCTCAAGTGGGTCTGCTCCCAAGCCAGGGCTCAAATAGCATGTGCAGTTTTTGCTAACTGCTTTCCAGCTCCAACTGAAAAGGCCTCAAAGCTGTAATGGTTTACGCTGCTCCTTACCAACTTTGTTCTTACAGAGGAGTGCTAGAACAGTTTTGCTTCTGTTTTCCATAGCCTAGCAAGTCATGTAGATTTGTAAGGCAGCTGGTAGGCTGCAGTGCTGGGGTCTGGGTAAGGGGTTCTGGGGGGAGGGAGAGGGAGTTGTTTTGTTGTTTGGTATTTTTTTTAAACAACCATCTAACAACTAAACCTCAGCAACGTGTAACCTCAGCCAGAGAGCAGAGTCCTTTGCTCTGTTAAAAGGTGGCCACTTCTTTCACTCATTTATATAAACACACTGGGCCTCTCACAGCACAAACCAAATCAGTTACAGCTTGCACTTTCATAGGATGGTGTTTATTAAGACATAGGCAGGCAAACATAGTAGATGTGCCCAGATTTCCCCTTAGATTTACAAAACTATTTAGCAACTTTATTTTCCAGCTGCTTTCTTTTATATTGCAAATTCCTTCAGGTTTTAACAGAAAAGGAAACAGCTTCACATAAAAAGTAGCTGTACAGCTCTTAAAGGGATGGAGGAAATGCCTATTTTTTAGCAGTGCCTTTGACAGAAGAAAAGTAACATTCAGTTCATTACCACAGTATGTGTCAAAAGTAACAGTTGAGTGGTGTAAAGATGCATAATTTTGGTGTAATTTGCTGTCAAAGAATATGCCATAGAGGGAACTAGTTATTTGCATAAAAGGTGATTTTGTTTCCACAGTGTTCCTCATGTGCAATGCAGAGTAAGACAGACTTTTTAATTAGGGAAATTCAAGTTAGATATGTGTGTGCTGGAAAGTTCTTCTCAGTGAGGGTAATCAAACAGAGGACCAGTTTGCCCAGAGAGGTTGTGCCATCCTTGGAGGTATTGACAACTCAACAGCGCCCTGAGTGACTGTGGGCAACTTTAGAGTTAGCCCCGCTTTAAGCAGGGGACTGTATGAAAACCCCTCCCAGCAGGCCTTTCCCACCTAAACAATTCTCCAGTTCTAAGACTTTCAACAGTGAAAATCTAAACTATAGAAAAGATGTTTGTCAGAAGATTTTAAAGTGGCATCAATGCAGGAGCTACGCCTTTGTATAGCTAAAGCATAGCCAACCCCTTAAGCCTTACATAGCTGCAGGATTAGCTGACTCTCTGCTCTGGAGAGAAGAATGCCCCATCCCTGGCAGTGTTCAAGGCCAGGTTGAATGGAGCTCTGCACAACCTGGTACAGTGGAAGGTGTCCCTGCCCATGGCAGGGCGGCTGGAACTAGCTGATCTTTAAGCTCCCTTCCAACTCAAACCATTCTATGATTCTATGAATTAGGAGCAATTCTAGTGGCTTTTCTCTTTTCCCATGTGTAAGTTTTTGACAGCGTTGCCTGCAGCTGTACTCTGAACGCTGCCTTCCTTGTCTCGCTTTAGCACACGGCTGCTGGTGATGAAGGTGGAGGACAGTCGCTGGTTTCTCCTGGGAGCTGCCTAGAAGATTTCAGAGCGACTCCTTTCATCGAGTGCAACGGCGCACGTGGAACCTGTCACTACTTCGCCAATAAATACAGCTTCTGGCTCACTACGATTGACCAGCCCTTCCAAAGCAAGCCCTCAGCAGATACACTCAAGGCAGGACTCATCCGAAGCCATATCAGCAGATGTCAAGTCTGTATGAAAAATTTATAGAAGTCTTTCACAGTATAAGGAACCTGCTTATCATGTGCCTCTTATACAGTGGAACCTTCTGCGAGGGTTAGACATTTGAATAAATCATGTTGGTGCTTTTTTAACTTATTACCTCAAAAGCTGAATGGAAAGTTAGTTTTTAAAAATGTCTGTAAAAGCAAATTAAATGTTAACACAAATCACGTCTAACACACAGATCTAGTGCTGTGTTCTCCTACTATACAGTATATATATATACTTTTTGCTAGTCTAACATTACATCATTTGCCAAATGATACAAATACTCACAGCTTTGAAACACCAAAAAACTCAATAAATGGTTACCTTGGTCAGACACCAACTGCATTTACTTTAAAAGAATATATGTATCTTTTACATTTACTGTATTTGTCACAACAGTAAACACTAACAGCTCCAGTTCCATAAATTAACACAGTGTGATCAGAGAGAGAAACTCTTGCAAAATACCGAAAATAGTTTGGTAAGTGCTCATGTCCAGCATTGAAACCTAACTTTGATTTCAGTATTTTATACTTGGGTATTTCAAACACACCCAAAACAATCATCTTTTTATTGTGTTTGGTTTTTTTCAAGCCTAAAAATGCTTTAGCACTTAACCACTGGCAAGAGCAGAGAAGCCCACAGGCCTCCCAAGAACAGTGACCACAAAATGCAACTCTTCCTCTTTCAGTTAGGAGACTGAATGCTGAAGATCAGCATTTTATTTTACAAGCTTGATAAATTTTTTCTAGACATACCCCAGGATCATTACAAAGGTCTCTTGCTCCTTGCTGTGTTGTGGACATCCATCCATGTCACACTACCCGCACAGCAGTGGCACTGGTTGGTTTTTCAATTGCAGCTTTTCCCCTCTGAAACCAAGCCACTCATTGCAGGTTTTAACCATTACTGCTGGAGCAGCTATTGCACATAGGGTAGGCTTTGCAGGAGAGCATATTGCTCAATGCCACATGACCTTCAAGCACAGAACGTCCAGGACTGCCACTTGTCTGTCCGAAGGCATGCTGTCCCGGCAGCTGGGGACACAGCAATGGCATAACCACCACCAACTTGCACACAGCCATCCTTGCAAAAGCAAAGGGGAAGGAAGCAAAGCATTAATTTGGAACCATCTTTCCCCATAGAGAGCCAGGTTATTGCATGCCAGGCTTGATAAATGGCCAGAATGGCTAGCTCTTTCCTTCCAGAGAAGCAATTTAGCCCTAAGTTGTCTGTCACCACTGCAAGAGACAGGGAAGTGGGGAAATGGATCAGTTGCAAATTTCTACTGGCATAGTCTGATTATGTACCTGAATGCTTAAACCTGAAATTGAAGAGATTTTTATAGCAATGGCAGTTGATTTTCAACAGTTCACCTCACTCCTGCTTCAGGTGCTTTCAGCGTTTGTACTTACATTCCATCCTCACTGTATCATAAATAAAACCTGGTTTTTTCTACACTTTTATTTGTTGATGATTTCCATTTTGTAAGCAGTGTTTTTCTGCGCAACGGTATGGACAGCTCTGTTGAATTACTTTGTTTGCACCTAAGGAATTAGAAGAGCACTGCCAGAAAGCTCCTTCCACTGAAATTCACACTCTTTAACCAGGAATACACGTGTTTATTTCATGGCACTTTAAAAGATCCACGAGGGAAGCTGTGTTTCTAAAATTGCTTACTTAAGCTGAACTACTGCAATAGTATTCCATCTTGTCGTTAGAACAATTTAAGCCAATAAATTGCGATGTTGCACATTAAAGCAATGTATTATTCATGCTATACAGTGTTCAGGAAACCAACATTAACAAAACTTCACGTTACCTCAGAAAAAAAAATATGAAATATAAATGAAGTTAAAATTCTTAGCTAGCACACTGTCTAACCTTGATTACTTGTATAGATGGTGAGATATGTCCATAAACAGAGAAATTACCTAAGCTTGAAATGAGCTCTCTGGCTATGAAAGGCAGCTCCCAAACAAAGTAATCATTTGTTCAGCTAAATAAAATACTTAGAATGGAAAACAATGCAGCCGACTTGAGCCAAATCTATTCCATGCTTGCCAATTCTTTTAAATACACAGGGCAGTAACAAACACCCAAGAATCAGCAGCTTACCTCTGCCCGGTGCTCCTAGGCATCAGTGGTTGTGGGATGATCATACAGTTACCACTTGGGATTTTGACAGGATACAATTCCAGCACATTCAGTGTTTTAAGAGAATTCAAGTGGAGGTTATGCAAATCTGTAAAAACCAATTATGTCAACAACAGCAGCAAACTATTTGTACTTTCATGGCTAATACATTGCCTGATCTTCCTATGCAGCTAATTTTTTTGCAATGTAAAACTTTAGAAGATGGATCTTCCTCTACAAGTGGTTTTGCCTCTTAGTTTTCTCTGGCTCACATAAGCTGTTCTTAACAAGTTTGTTCAGCGTGGTATCAGCGCAGCATTGAGTTGAACGCACAGGCATGGTACAGGAAACACCAAACCACAAAATCCCATAAGGTGCCAAGCGGACTTGACCTTCTGTACTTTGTGTACGTCATGTTCTCAGGTCTGTGTTCCCATAGCCATGTTTCTCAAAAGCCTGCGTAATCACTCTTTGAGAAGGGGAGAGAGCTCGTGCACACAAACACATGGAATACTTGCAGCAGCCAGAGAATTTCAGCTGGTGAGCTAACCCAGAGCACAGCATGAGGGGAACTGACTTACTCAAGCTGCCTCTTAGTTGCAGGTTTACCTCCTCTCCTATGAAAAAAGTCAGAGAGATGGGGTTGTTCAGCCTGAAGAAGGCTCCAGGAAGACTTTATTGTGGCCTAGACCTGTTCAATATCAGGTTGCATGGGGCTTTGAGCAACCTGATCAAAAGATGTCCCTGCCCCTGGCAGGTGGGCTTCCTCTAGGTGATCTTTGAAGATCCCTTCCAACCCAAACCATTCCACGATTCTGTGATCCCAGAACCCACTTCCAAGAAGTTAAAACATTTTGATACAGAAAAAAACTCAGCTACAGCAAAACAAAACAATCTTTTCACTAAACTATAGTGCTCCAGCCTAGGATGTAAAAGCCACAAGTGTTTTGCTGATTTGACCACATCAAATCTTTTGCTTCAAAGCATGCTGTTTGCTTCTTCCACTTCCCTGTTTGAAAACATGTTGCTGAGCCTGGAGAAGGTGAATGAGATTATATTGCCCTTCTGTAGGTAACAGTGCATCACTATATCAAAGTCAATTGACACCAATTATTTCCTCACAGTGTATTGACCAGATCAGCCGAGTTCACTCACACCTTACATGACTGGGCTTGCCTGTGGCTGCCAGAAATAGAAAATCAGCAAACAACATGCAGTAAACAAGGCATTAGGTTGCTGCCAGAAGAAAGGCTAGGGGGTCACTGGTGATGTGCGCATGGCACCCCAGTGCAGGTGGCAGCAGCCCCCATAAGCCATGTGGGGACCAGCGGCACCCCAGGGATGGCCACCTGCACCCACAGGGGTGAGTGAGGCCTGGACTCATGGCCTTTGGGGACTAGACACACAGATGGTGCAAGACATACAGGATGAGTGGAACAAGTAACATTGCTGCGCCCCTGAACCACGAGCAGAAGTAAAAACAGGCAGTGGTGCTTCGCAGCATGATGTAACAGTCGGATTGATGATCTTAAAAGTCTTTTCCAACCCATGATTCTATGGCATGGGCATCTAAAACCAAAGCATGTGGCTCAAGAAGCTTTACCTGCCTCACGGGCACCCGTGCGGTTCAGGATCCTTTGGTGGCCCCCATGAGACTTGAAGCCTTGTTGGGGTTGCCAGGGGCCAACAGCGCCCTCAGCCTTGCACCATCACTGCCTCAAGGGGCAGGAAGCAGGATGGGGCTTTCCCAACCAGCCCGGCACCCACTCACCCTGCCATCCCTCCATCCCCCTCAGGTCACAGGGTGTCCCAGCCATGATCTCAGGCACAGCAGGCCCACATCTCACATTCACCCAGCGTGGACAAAAATAACATCTATTTCACTGTTCAAACGCTTCACATAATCCGGACAAACATAACAGAGGGGAAGGGGGGGATAAATACTTATAAAACAAGGTCCTGCTCCCAGGCAGGGCAAGCAGAGCACCTGGGTCCCTGCTTCCACCCACCAGTGCTAGTCCTGGCCATACATGACCACAACCTATTCTGCAGCTTCACTGCTCCTCCCCGTCAATGAGCCAAGCTGAACTAACCCAGTAAAATTATGTTGGATGAGGGGAGAAGGGTAAAAAAAAAAAAAAAGGAAAAAAAAGCACCATTTAAAGAGAAACCACCACCACATCTATGCAATTTCAGTGCGGAGGGTTGAACTCTGCTCTCCAAGAGCGCTTGAAGACACGCGCAGGCACCTCTGCAGCAGACAGAGCATCAACACTGGCCTGTGAAAATGGAACTCGGCTACAGCAGAGTTTAAATTAGTAAAATAATTAAAAAAAAAAATCCTACATCAAATTCCAGAAACCTCAAGTTTTGCTCGAAGGCACAATCTGGCTTCTGAAAGTCACAGAGAAATGGGGCTAGCACACACACTGAGCAATCCAGATCTCCTCCTGAGCTCCTATCAGCAGCTCCTGTGTATTCCGCAGCCTCTCAGGTTCTGCTGTGTAAGCCCCATGATTTCTCTTACAGGCTGGTGGAGTGACATCCACCATAAGCTAGACATTTCTCAAGGAGCAATAGCTCATGACACTAAAAAGCCAGGAACATCCTGCCAGACAAGTGTAGCCCTAAGGGCAAAAGCACAGCATGCAAGGCTGGTTCCTGTGTTATTTCTTTCAGTGAAAACACCCAAGTTAGAGCTTTGGGAAAGACTGTAAGAATTCCTTCAGATCTCATACGAATCAAACATTGGTGCAACTGAACTGCAAACACTTATACCTTAAGTAGTATTACATGTTATATTTACAAATATTTTCCCTGTTCTGTACCTTCTAGCTGTACATCTCCCAAAAGCCGGACCTTGCAACACGTGTGTGCTGCAGGTTCAGCTGTCAAAAGATGCAGCAAAGACAGTGGTGAACCTCTCACAGATGTGTTGGCAAATCGCTTTGATCACAAACAAGACTGAGGTTGTAGCCTGTTTATCTCTTCCCAGTCCTGAGGGAAGACTAGATACTGGCCTTGGAATTTCACTAGTGCACATAAGCTTGAAAGCAGAAAATAAAGCTGCTACTTCTCTGCAGCAAGTTGATCAAGAGGACATACGGGGGAGGAGGGGGGCCAAAAAAACAAAGAAAGGTTTTTAATATTCTTAGTTATAATTTAATTCATCATTCATTTAGAAATATGTACTATTCAACTGTGATTTGGTTGAGACAGAGAAAGTCAATGAGAAAGCATAAGAACAACCAAACCTTTAGTTTCAGAAAATTATGTACATAGCACCCATAGGCAGACGAAGGAGTCCCCATACGACAACTTGCAGAAATGGAAACATTTGAGCTGCATCTCTGGGGTTTTGGGGAGGTTGTTTTGGGGAGATATGGGGGGGGGAAGTAGCAGTTCCTTCCTGTGGTTATAGTGTCTGGAGTGTGCGCTCCTGGGTCACCACATGCTGCTTTGTAGCCAAGGGAGTTGGGAAACACTAGGAGCAGTATTGAGTATTAGCCCATCCTTTTTACTGCAGTCAGGAGAGAAATCACGTACCTCGTTAGTGCTCCTTCATGTGCCTTTCTACTCCACAAAAGGCAGCTTCTCTTCCCCTCCTCCTGCATTAGCCAGTTTCACATCAGAAAATGCAAGCCCTCATTTCCCTCCAGGAAGATGGTAATGTCATGCATAGCTGCCAAACATCAAAGCTGCAGCTTTGAGCACAACAAAGGAGGAGTTGGAAGGGAGACAGAAGACAGGTATTCAACGCGTGGCATCCTATTGGCACCATAAAAAGGTCTCTGCAAAATGCGGACAAATAGAAAACCACTTCCTTCCCCGAGAAAGCCTTGCTATCCACATTAAAAAGAATTACAAGAGAAAAAGGAAAGAAAAACTTCCTCCTGCATCTTGCAATTAGAGCAGCAAGAGCTGTGATGCTGCCTGTTAATACATGAAAGCCCGCTATGAAAGGGGAATTCACATTAATAAAGTCTCCAAAGTAACAGTATGTATCCACAGTGATTTTAATAGTTCAGCTTCTGAATCTTACACTGTCATCTGACATAAAAAGATCGTAATTGATTTATTAGCTACAAATATAAATTATATACCTGGATTTTCTTCTTTTTATTTTTTTTCCCTCAAGAATAAAAAAGTACTGTGTGTTCAATCTTCCAAAGTCAGAATCGCAAGAGGAAAGATGATAATCATGTGAAAGCTGTCGAGAGTACACAAACAGATCATTTACATGCAACATGAAATGGCAAGTCAGTAAAAATCAGACTCCTTCAAAACTGTTCAAGTTATTGTCATTTGTACCAATTGTACTAATACACCATTTGTCGTCAGGTCCCCTGGAAACTGGCATGTCTTCCTCTATAATTTCGCTCACTTTCCCATTTTCATACACAGAGCTTCCCAGAAACCTTTAATGGTCAGAAGATTTGTTTGGTTATTTGTTGTTTGGGTTGTTTCTTTTTTTCCACAGACACCATTTTAGTCTATTTATTCTTTGACTTTTCCTTTCTGGTGAACTGCAAGCACTTGCTACTCCTCAGTTTGCTGGAGAGAACAATCCCTCCCCTTTTCTTACGTCATGTAAATGGCTCAGGCACAACAACCAGATTTTGTCCTTTTTGCCGGCTTGTAGTCTGTAATGTCTACAGTTTGCGGTGGCCCCTCAGCTTTCTGCCGTACAATTATTGGGACTACCATGTCAAACACGGTTTCAAAGAGGTAGTCTACCTTGTATCCTGTTTTTGCACTGGTCTCAAAGCACATTTTCTCAGCCGCTGGAACATCCTTCTCATCTAGCATTTTGTATTTCAGTATCTTTTTATAGAGCGCAATTGCATCCTCTGCATGGACTTGTTTTCGCACCTTCGAGCTGCAGCTGGCAACAGACTTCTCAGGTCTATTTTCATCTGGTGGCAAAGCGCAGTCATCGGTGAGGTCAACTTTATTTCCAACAATAGCAAAAATGCAGTCAGCACTTGCACTGTCCGTCAGCGCCAAGAATCTTTCTTCCAGCTCTGTCAGGCTTTGGAGGCTGTTCACATCATACGTGAGGATCACAGCAGCTGCTCCTCTGCAGTACATAGACCCGAGGCCATGAAACTGCTCCCGTCCTGGCAAAGGTTTAAACACAACAATAAGTCAGTGTGCTGCAAGCTACATTATTAACCAAGTGAAAGAGTTTAGGGAATTTTAAGCCAATTTCGCCATTTGGATGGAGCAGTGAAGGTAAAAATGTGTTATTCGTAGCATTTTCAGTTTTTTTTCCTTCTGCTTTCCCTTGGGAGTGCAACTGTGCTGCAGAACACAGCTTGGCTCACTGCTTGCTCAGTGGCAGAGCAGGGAATCTGTAAAGACAAGTGAGCAAGTGTGACACTGCATTCACAGTGCAGAAAGCAAAAAAGGGTTTTTTATTAAATTGCATACTAGTTTATTTATGACACATTAACAGCTACCCTGCTTGCATCTGCAGATGGCCCGTTCCACCTATTTAACAATTTATAAACAAAAAATAAGTTCTACTGTTTCAAATTCTGCTAGATCTTATTATTCTTATAAATTCAATGTACACTTCCAAGTATATCCAGTTCAGAAATCTGGATCGAAGTCAGTAATCCACTTCTCCCTAGGTTTTGAAGGATTTTGTAAGCAATTCAGTCCTATACTACATGCCCACAGTTCTCAGGTACATTTACTTTACAGGAAAATAATCGTGTTTAATGCTGCCATATATAGCCTGTATGTATTAATACACACCTATCCCATCACAAGTACTCACCCTTTTTTTAGAGTATTAAACACACACAGTATAAAGAACCCTAACTACATTTTGGGAGTAATTTATCTTTTTAAGTTGCCCCAACCATTACTCAATAACCAACAGTTCATAACAAACATTTCTTCCTCCTTGTCACTCAGTGAATATCAACCAGCACTTCCAGCTAAGCCTTGATGGTCTCCTTCAAATTTGTTGGAAGACAAAACTGACTCTTCTTTAAATTCTGGGAAGCAAACAATGTTCTTCAGTAGTTGCAAAGGGACTAAGGCAAATGAGGCAGAAGACAAAGTGTTTCCTTTCCTATCGAGAACTGCAACTTTCCCCAAATACCTGCTACATGTAGAATTTACTGTAGCACGTTCACTTTACTCCCCAAAACTTGACTGAGAAAAAGAAAAAACACACTAGATTTCGACCAGCCATCAGAGTTCACCTTAGGTCACTAAAGAAGGGGAGAAAAAGTGCCAACATCACTCTTCTAAACATTTAAGAATCATCATCATTTCTCAAATCTTTTTGTATAGCCTCTTTGCACACAGCCTCCATCTACAGGAAATCTGGAAGTGATCTAGATACATTAATTTTCTGCACGAAGCTACTAACCGCAAGTTACAGCATCATGAAATTCTCGTAAATGGCTGTGGAGTAGGAAAGACAGAAGAAATTCATGCTGAAAAATACAGGTCAGCGTATATTGAGAAAACATATCTGCACGTGTACATGCACACTGTGAAAGTAACTTAGAGCCTACCTCCTGTTGGGAATAGAACTTTGAACTTTTAGTCACTGTAGTAAGTCCTTTGACAAACTTTAGGACTCTGCTCCACAGTGGCCAGAAAACAGACAAAGTCTTCATCATTATCAGTAAACAAAATTGGAAGACATCAAGCTAGAACAGCAAAGCTGTGGCTGTCCCATCCCTGAAAGTGTTTAAGGCCAGGTTGGATGGGGCTTTGAGCAACCTGGTGGAAGGTGTCCCTGTCCATAGCAGGGGGTTAGAATTAGATTGTCTACAAGGTCCCTTCCAACCCAAACCATTCAGCGCATCTATGAGCATGAAGTTCAAAGCTCACCATACCTTTAACACTGAATGATATTCTGGTAACTGCCAGAGAAATAGATTTGAAAAGGTTCAAAGTACACTATAAAGAGGTATAAAAAGAAGCTGGTGAGGATGGTCAGAAGCATGCAAAACTTTTGCATGAGAAAAAGTTGTGGGATCTCTCAGGCTGGTGAAAGGGTATGAATGATGTCTATAAATTCAGACCTAATACTGAGAAAGTAACCCAGGAGCAACTATTTACTCTCTCTCGTAACACAGAAAATGAGGATTTTACATAAAAAATTAAAAATCCTTGTGTAGTTTACTTTCCTGCACAGTGAATTATTGGCAGTAAGTGTTATATGACATTGCAGAGGTCAAAAATTCAATGAATGGAGTTCAGAAAAGTGTTAGACAAAGTTTACAGTGAATTGCTTCTGCGCAATTTTGTATAACCTCCAACTTGTTTCCCCCAGCAAAAGACATTTTTAACCAATGATCTGGTAGGTAGGAAAAAAGGAGGGGAAAAAAATAGATATGCCCTTGTTTAGGTATGTTGGGTAAGGGCAAGGGAGATTGGGTTATAGGGAAGGAGTCAGTGCTTTTACACTTTCTCCTCCAGTCTCATGTTGAGAGTTGTGCTCTCAGCTGCACTGCAACTGAGTCTTTAAAAGTCTCTGATTTTTCAGTAGGAGTTTGTGCCGCAACCTACTTTGTTTTCATCTGAACCCTGATTATACTGCAGTCTGGAAACCACAATGGAACATAGATCCTCCTCCATCCTCCCACTTCAGATGCCTAAGCCATAAAATCCAGTGCCCAGAATGACTTGCTACAGCAACCGAGTGTTCGAACAATACTATTACTTGTTTTATGGAATTTGTATGCTAATCTAATCTTGCACAGCATAATATAAACCATGACACTTTTACACTCTAACTACAAACTGGCTACTTCTACAACTAAGATACTGTTGAAAGGGGGAAAGAAACAGTAAGAAGAATTTACCTTGCATAAGGGATTAATTATGTCGGAGGAATTATGGATAGTCTCTCTCGCTCACCCACACAGCACAATCTACATGCAGAAAAAATGCATAATGTATTTTTGCAGCCCAGTTTCCTTGTACAGATCACTTCTGGCACTTAAGGACTGGAACAACCCCAGATGTGGAAAAAACCTCAAAACTACACAAAGTATTTAAACTAAAAGCTTATCTGTCCCTAAGGTGTCGGGCAAAATAATATCAGACATGGTGAAAAACTTACTGCATAGAACAGTCACCCCCTTCTTAAGGACCAGTGATTTCTTTCCCTGGACCCATCTGGTCCCCCTCCAACCACGCACCTTTTCCACAATTAGCTAAATTAAATGGTAAACCCTGAATTCAGGAATTAAACAATTTCACCCTTTCCAAAAATAAAGGTAACAGGGAAGAGCGGTGGAACTATCAAATAAATTGCAATCAAAGGAAGTGTAAGAAGAGTCAAATCAACCACAAAGGTACAACATTAGGGAAACTTCTTGAAGCCAAGCAACCCAAAACTAATTTCCAGTTTTCTTTTCATCTTTATATCTTGCCTTCTGTACAGCAGTTCAACCACCCTACGGCATTATCACTACCTGCAGCACCATTATCTTTACAGAGGCTCTTCCAGCAAGTCTATGAAGTCCTGTTGGAGACTTCACCCACTCAGAAGCAGTGCAGTCACCTGCATTTTCAAAAGCATTTTCAAAGTCCTATGGTGGTTGTCACGAACCAGTCAAAGAATTTGAGCCAAATGGACTTCAGTCCATTTGGACCAAATATAGTTCATGAGGACCACATAGTTCACGAGAAACCCAAGGGAGAAAGAAGGGAAAAGCAGACCTTGCAAGAGGCCAGCCTTCTACTCAAGGCTAGATTTAAAGTGTGCGAAGACTTGAACTTAAGGCCTAGGCTTTGGTCTAGCCAGCCTCCTACAGCACCCCAACCTCTCAGCTGGAAGACAGCAGCCCACATGAATGCTTTCTCCAGATGGGACCACAGCCTGATCAAGCATCCTCTTCCCTTCCTTGCTGTGGGATCCACTGACAGCAGCAGTGCTAACCACTGCCCCAATCTCCTCCTTGGAGCTCTCTTCCTGCCTGCCATTCCTGAGGGTGGTATCCAAAGTGGCCTGTGAAGTTGCTATTGATGTTTAGAGGAGCAAAAGATTTCCTCCAGATAGATTTGAATGTTTCTTATATACCACCTCTTCAAAGGCTTTCACCACAACTTCTTAAGTAGTGTTACTTCCCACACACACACTCTTTTAAGAAATCCTCTGCTGGAAGAACAAGTTTTAAATCTCTTGGTGCTGAGCACATACGAGAATGCAAAACAGAATGTTCCTTTAAATCTTGAGGGAATAAGACACCACAAATACTAAAGAGCTAAAAAGGTCTTCCAGAAAGTAATGAAAAAAGGACTGTTGTTACTCTGATACTGCAGTCTGAGTGGGGTTCTAAATTCTGAGTTCCTAAAGCAAATATGTAGTGTGGAAAAGCACACAAAGGTGAGCAAAAGCAGCACACTACCATTGCATTAAAAATGAACAAGAGAGCAAAATCATCCAGAAAGTTCCCAGTCCATTAATCAGGTATGTTCTAAGGATTTCCACTGCAATTTAAGCAAGACTGTAATCTGGACAGTAGAGAGGAATTAACGCAAACACAAGGTATCAGTTAGGTTTTGCCTTTCAAATTCTCTTTCTCCTTTATAGGAGAATCTGAACTTGGGCGTACACTAAGAAAGACAGGAACTGTGCCCTAAGGAGATGGCTAAAATAGGAAATAAAACAGAAAGTATGACACCCATGACACAGCACAGAAATCAGTATTAGAAAGAAATGAGAGTTGAGGATCCAGCTGCAGTGGATGAAGGTTCAAAGGGTGACCCTGATGCTCTTGAGTTACCTCAGCAGGAACATCCACGTGATCACAAGAGCAGACAAACAAGCTCCCTTTTAAAAAGGGACAACATTTCCCTCTGTTTGCGGACAAAGCAGTAAAGTTGTGACCCTTTAAAGGGCAGTAGGGGAAAAAATTTCACTAGGAACTGAGATTTCTGTTTGTGCACATACACCGAGATATATACTGACTATTAAAGAACAAACAATAAAGGTCCATAAAGGTTTCAGAAAAGTTTCCCTGCCCAGAAGTGCGTCAGGCTCTCAAGTTTTGACAGGGATGAAGTCTGAGTTCTTCATTACCTTGTTCAGGATTGGTATTTATTTCTTCTAGATGGCTTTATCACATTTCCCTTGAAGTCAGGAGCTTTAGTAAGAACCAGACTATGCCTGTGGTTATCTGGGGATAAAAATAAAGCTCTCCATCCCAAAGGATTAACATGGAGGACATAAGTAGGAATTAGTTGAAACAAATGAGTCAGAAAGCACTGGAGCGCTCAATTTTTATATACCCAGGAGCTACCTGAATACATGATTTCCTGATCCATTAGAAAAACGCCAACATTTGGGTTTCCTCCAAGACAAAATTCCCCATAGAATGAAAGTCTCTGGGAGGGGAGAGAAAAAAACACCCACAAACCCAACCCACACCAAACACCCCCAAAAAACCCCAACCACCAAAACAATTAAAAGTTGAGCAACTAGAAAATTCATTGAAGTTTCACCTTCACCTACTATTATACATTCACAGCGCTACAATATAGAAGATACTTGTGTAACTGAAGTTTCAGAATGCAACAGATCTCTAGCTCTACTAAAAATCAAGACAACACTTATTTTGTTTATACTTAGATATGAATCAACACTCAAGGGGTGAACTGTGCCCTAATTCAGGAGCTTCTATTTAAATTATTAAAAATCAGAAATATGGATGTCTTGGCCAAAGCAGAACATAACATAAACATAGGAAAATACTAATCTTAATACCCAAAGGGCTTCACTTTCATGTTTTAAAGTTGAAAGAGCTACACATGGAAGAAAATAACAAACACATGGGTTAAGTGAACAATGAACAAAGGAAAATTCTTTAATACAGCTCTCCAAAGAAAAACCATCAGAAACAGTCAAGAAAATGGGCTCAATGTAAAATACAGTGGGACAAGCCTACTCCGTTTCTAAACAGAACTTACTCTCAATTCCTAAGTCAAGTATCTCTATCTCATAATAAAAGAAGATTTAAAATTGTGGAAGAGACCATCTCTTCCCTTAAATCTACATATTTTCAACTTAATGAACAAATACTTTGAGCTCTGAAGGAATATGAAATTCCCAAGACCCTGCAAACATCACCACTCTACAAACATGAATCATTTTAGGCTTGTAAAGCTGCTTCTGCAAAACAGCAGTTCCATGTGAGCAAGAAAGCCACATGAAGGAGTAATCATTCACTTCTCACTTAGGCAAGACAAGAAATCATTATAAAACTGAGTCCTGTCCTTCAGTCAGCTTTAATTATCACACTAGAAACACCACACCTCCACTAACAAATGTTTCCCTTGGGCACAAAAATCAGTGACTGGAATGCCTAGAACTTATCCATTGCATAATCATTATCTATTAATTACTTAAATGCCCTCAGATCTGGTCTTAGAAAGTGGGGGCTATTCAAAAACACTTTTACAATTAACACTCCGATTTAAAACATGAACACACACAGAGAAGCACCACCATGTTGCACACATGATCTCACCAACACGCGCACACACACTCCTTATCATAGAGGTTATTCACAAGCTTATGTCCAAAGTTACTGAGATCCAAGCCTGACAGCATTTAGGTATTTATACTACTGCTTTTATACAGATAAAGGAAATATACTGCATAAGCTCTTCTCCTCCCCTAGAGGCTGGCATCCAGGAAGGCAAAAATATATACAGGACGTTTGTTTCAAGTGCTACAAATGTCTCCTCATAAAAAAAGATCACAATATTCAAATGGAGGCAAGTCCCAGATTCAGAGGAACCAACAATGTATTTAACTGTCTGCCACAGATGAGAAAGCCTTGCAAACCATAAACAGTGAAGCAGAAGGTGCTTTCTAATATGTTTAACACCATGACATTTGAATAAAAGACAGATCTCAAGAGTTCGGTATGCTGTTATACAGCAGGAATGTAAGATTATTTTCCCGATCTGAAAGTGGCATTACATTATGTCACTATAATATAGTCCCCGCTGAAATCACATGCAGAAATCCTATACAATCTACTGGCAGATTATAGAATAGAATTCAACCTAATATTAAAACATTCTATTTAATAGATCTGATTTTGTCTGAACAGCCTGGTAAGTTACTTGAGAAAATCCAACTAGTTATCTAACTAGAGGCAGATAAAGGTCTTGATGAAACAGGAAATGTCTTGCCACTATAATCCCAAATTTATGAGTTATGGTACCACAGTACAGTTTTTATCCTGGGAGATTAAGCTGTACCCTTCTCTGCAAATAAAAATATTAAGGAGAATTGTTTTGGGTTTTGTTTGGATTTTGTTGTTTTGGTTCGGTTTTTTTTTTCCTCTAGAAGCCTCCTAAACTACCATCAGTGATCCAGAAGTGGCTGGGATAACATGGTACATATATTTTGAGATGTGTTTTATTAGGCAACCTAAATTCTAATAAGAATCAAAGATGAGAAAAACACACAGCGATGAATAACTGAAGGGCTGTTCGAAATTACTAATTCTTAAACAAAATTGTAAAAAAGAGCATAAGTTTTTTATCTATTTTTATCTTAAGAGGATAACCACTTGCCCCCCACAAATTTATGCAGGAATATTTAAGATATTAATGTATTCTCCATGGAATAAAAAGAGAGGCTGCAGTAGTATTCAGGAAAAACTGGATGGCATGTTTACATTACCAAGCACCAAGGCCTATTACTGGGGATCCTGTCTCCAATGTAATATTCAAGGTCAAAAAAATTAAACTCATCCTTTATTTCCATTCCTTTACATAACAAAGCCAACATCCTTTCAGGCATCTAAATTAACTATTAACATTCTGCCAAGAGAAGAGGACTACTCCCTGGAAGGCTAGTCCACACCAGCAACTACCAGTGTGCATTAAGAAAAGCAACTCATTCTTACTTCCCTTGCTTGAGTTGAGGGCACTAAAAACATAAATCATTTATTTCTACCCCCTACTACATTCCACAAAAAATATATCCTACAGACATGGAAACAGATATGGAAAGCAGGACTAGATGAAAAAGTTTTTAAAGAGCATAAAGACGAACTACAGAGAAAAGAAACACTACCACACGCTGTATCCTGTATGAGGCTTTGCTCTTTTTGCTTGTTCTAATACAAAGGCAGCATATGAATTCAATTTTTTTGAGTTGTAATCACCACCTGTATGGCTGGGAAAGGAATCAGTTCAGAATCTTTACAAACAAGAAGAATCACTAGAAGGCATAGGAAATAAATAAAAAGGGGGTATTTACTTACTGGAAATGGAAAATCCACTACGCTCTATACCTAAGAATAGTAAAACATTCAACGAAAGAAAACTATAGCCAGATTTCTTTTAGCCTACTTCTTCCCCCTCCCCTCTAAATATAATAACTAAACTAAAAATAATTGATATGCCATAAATAAGGTTTGTGGGACATGTTTCAGCAGGGACCAGAAAATATGAAGTATGTAAAAGATTTTGCCCTAAAACTCAGAAGGTAGGTGAAGTGGCTAGAAAGATGAGCCTTCGCATGAAAGGATTAATAATTTTGCAAATAGTAATGCTCTCTAAATTCCTTTACATATTCAAGCTTATTCCTAGTTTACAACCTTTGCAAAAGGAAAGTCATCTTAACAGCCAGCTAAAATAAATGACAGCAGCAACTATTATTAATTTGCTTCTCCTTTTATGGTTTTCATCAGTAAAAAGCACTCATAATTCTATTTTGGCTGTGTTTCCTTTTTTCTTTTTTGCTGTGTACACCCAGAATTATTATAGCACAACCTGTTCAAGACCTAGCTGGCTGGGACAACAACCCCCCTAACACCCCTATCCTTTCTGAAAATAGCTTTTCCTTGTCAAACTTGAACAATACCAATAGGTCGAGCAGTTTCAACTGACTCTTTAATCGCTGTTAAAACACCAATTCAATTAACATTCCAAAAGTGATACTTTGGCACAATTCACATAAAACAATTATTCTAAAGAAGTTCACTTATATGGGCCCTTTATTGTTAGGACAAATAGCACACTGAGAGGTTATGCAAGAATAATGTCAGCGTGATGTGCTGCACGTCACATGCTGAACTCTAAGATGTGGTTAATGATCTACAGGATCATCTGAGCTTTATCTGAAGAAGATGGCTTGTTGGGATATGTGCTTGTTGGGATATGTTTTTCTTCAGCAAAAGGGCACACAGAAAACCTTGTCTAATAAAAATGGCAAAACAGAAAATAGAGGGTATTTTTGCTACAGGGCTAGTTTTATTTCATATCCACCAAGAGGCTTATTTTCCAAGGCATGTGCTGGTAGAAGCTCCACAATAAATGTCTAGTCACAAAAATTATTCTGATGTGCTGATGGAATGACTCAAAAGACACACAGCCTTTACTCGCAGCATACGTTTAAAGAACCTATAACTGAAACATGGGTAAAAAATTTGCTGCGGTTTTGACAGTTAACAGTGTGACAGTTTATGAAGAAATGTGCTTTTAAGTAAAAGCTTAATTTTCTAAAGGCAGCTAAACTAAAGGCAGATGCCTAACAGTTTACGGTGGTGCTGATCAATCTGTTCTATCCCGCAGAGCACAGAGAGTCACAGAGGTATCAAAAAAAGCTGATTACCCACTCACTCACAGCTGAACTACAATAAACGTCCCTCAGTCATCTTGTCAAATCCTGTGTTATTCACTCATGAACCAGTTTAAATATTCCCTGAAACTTTTAAATCCAGCCCTGACAGTAGTTTGTCCATTTTCATTCCATAACTGTCAGTGAAGACTTCCATTACTGGTTTCCAAAGACAGACCCGTCGGACACACTCAAGGGGAGGAAGAGATCAAGTTAACATGGAAAAGAAGAGAGAAAACAAAAGAAAAAGAAAAAAAGTCACAGAGCAAGGCCAGAGATCAGACAAGAATGAGAATTATGCTTCATCTCCTACGTAATGAAGATGATAGAATTTCACTCAGCCCTCATCTTGTGACTGAGAAATTTGTATTCTATAAAGCAGCCAAAGAAAGAAAAGTTAATATCCCACAAATTACCTTGTTATATTTCAGCTTTCAGCCTCTGGATTTTGATAGACTTTCAGCTCCATGAAGTATCTTCTTACAAAAACCCAAACAAAACCAACATCACCACTAAAAAACCCACCACATTCCCCAAAACCCACAAAAACTCCACACTCCTCCCTAAAAAGTGTTCCTGTATAACCTAACCACCTTCTTGTTATGCCAGAGAAATTAACATTTTTTCATATTCAAGCTCTTTGCCCCTAGCAGATTCCTCTAAACCATTAACCATACCTGTAGCTCTCTTCTCCAGTCTTTCCATATTATTCTATAAGCAGGACCGTCTCACCAAAGCTAGGTGGTTACTGAAATTCTTCACTACTTTCATCCCTCCTTACACTTGGTATACTCTTCAGAACAGCTCATAGGCTTTGGGACATCACGAGGTACCAAGAGCTCAGTTTGCCATCTACTACCCACTCAACGTACCTTGCAAAATATATTTTGTTGCCCAAATGAATCTAGCTTAACCTTTTTTACTGGAAGAAAAAAAAAAATTAAAAAATAAAAAAATAAGGGGGGGGGAATAAAACCCCACCTATATGTAGCTAAAAATCTCACTGACACCTCTACAACCCTAATAGTAACTTTCTCATTTAGCTAGAGAAAGACTTTTTTCAAACTACCCATTTTATTTAGGTCACTTGATGTACTGTGTTTATTTTTAAGAGAAGGAAATAACCCCAGAAGCATCAAGCAGTTTGTATATTTTCAGCTGTCTGGAAGGGTAGCACCTTGTGGAAGATGAACAGAATTGACCATAGCCCCGCCAGACCAGCAAGCATATCTTGAGTGCATCTGAAACACAAACTGAAAAAACACCACCAATTTCCCTATGAAATCTCATAGTTGTGTAGGAAGATGTGTTATCTAAACACCAAAGCCTGGCAAAAGAAATGAGGGCATGCCAGATTTATGGGACATTATCATCCTGTCTACGAGCCAATGCTCCACCAGAACTTGAGCTGAAATCCAGCATTAACACCATCTCTACGGAAAAGAAAATGTTGCAGGGTGCTTGTGAGTTAAATTTATGACAGAAAAACCAAAACCCTTCGGATTTACTGTGGAGAGTTCTCTGGGAAGCAATAGCACAGAGCACTTAACTGCAGCAGCAGAGCTTGATGGTCAAGTATCACTCAGCAGTGGGTAACAAAGAGGCCAGCTACAGGACAGGGCTGTAGAACAGCCTCGTCTGCATGAGACGCTTGCTTCTGGGTTGTGCAGAAAGCCTTTCAGCTGTTAACGCCCACTGGAACATCAATCCATCTTCTCAAAGAGAAGCCCCTCCTACAGAAAAGCAATTCATTTTCCATATGATGAGTACTAAAAGCAGATGGTTTTTCTTTCCAGTACCTGAAAACTGATACTTCTTCCTTAAATTTACAATTCCTTTCCATAGGGGAACAGGCACTGCAGATGAGCCCACTTCTCCATACAATTGCTAAGCAGAGGCTCTTACCAGGTCCTTACCTTCAGAGTCACTCAGAAAGGCGATCTTTAAAGCCCACACTCCCTCCCAAAGTTTGCTCTACAAACCGAGAAGCAGGTCCTTAGCTCAGGCAGGAATGCGTGACCAGGTGCATTTTAACATAGTTCGACTGGCACTGCAGGGCCAGGAGGTCACTCCACACGCACTGGATGTTTTATATTGCTCAGTAAGGAGCTGGCAAGTTAACCTCGTGTGCTGGTTTTGGCTGGGATAAAGTTAATTTTCTTGATAGCTGCTCGTATGGGCTGTGTTTTGGATCTGTGCTGAAAACTGTGTTGCTAACATAGGGATGTTCCAGTTACTGCTGAGCAGTGCTTGCACAGAGTCAAGGCCTTTTCTGCCTCTCACCCCACCAGCGAGCAGGCTGGGGGTGCACAAGAGGTTGGGACAGCTGACCCCAACTGTCCAGAGTGATATCCCAGACCACATGGTGCCAGGCTCAGCATATATATATATATATAGCTGGGGAAAGGAGGAAGAATGTTTGGGGTGATGGTGTTTGTCTTCCCAAGTCACTGTTATGGGTGGGCCCTGCTGTCCTGGAGATGGCTGAACCTGCCTGCCAATGAGATGTGGTGAATGAATTCCTTGTTTTGCTTTACTTATGTGCACGGCTTTTGCTTTACTATTAAACTCTCTTCATCTCAACCCACGAGTTTTCTCACTTTTATGATTCTCTCCCCCATCCCACCGGGGGGGAGTGAGTGAGCAGCTTGTTGGGCTTAGCTGAGATTGCCCTCCTAAACATATCTCAATAAGCACTCCGAAATGCTACCGATCATCTGGCATTGCTGCCAGGTCTCAGTGAAGAGTTTACAAGTCAGCATCTGCCTGTTCCCTCACAGACGAGAAATGCTTCCTGTTCTACTTAAGTTTTTCAACTTCCTCATTAGATACTTTGGTTTTGCCTTAGGAATTTCTTTACAGGCTCGCCTTTTTTTTTTTTTTTTTTTTTTTTTAAATCAGAAATTCCCCGTGGGATTTTTTGCAGCACAGTAACTAGATACATACCAAGTCAACCAATACAACACACCAACCATATTTTGAGCAAAGAAATACCATGAACTTAATAAACATGACATTTTAGAGAAGAAAAAGAGTTCATTGTTACTGATTGCAGATCCTCTTTGCCCTAAGCTTGTATCCAACCATAAATAAAATTAAATGGTCTAATCTATTAGAACCATTATTCTTTTTCCATATTACCACTTTAACCCCAAACACATCATATGTATTTTGGCCTCCTGACTGTCTTCAAATCCCTTCTTCCCAAGTATAAGAAACCAAGCCACCAACATGCACCTATAAACTTTTTTGTGCATACCTACCCAAGGAGAGTCATACCATAATGCAGTAAGTTCGCTTTCTCTGAAAGAGACCCACAGGAGAGCTTCACTTACAAGAACATTAGCTATGGCAGTACCTATTTTCCATCAGACCCACTTCAATGACATTTCCTTCCATCCTGTGTCAATACTTAGGAAGCATAAGCAGTGGCAATGGGCTAACAGAGCCCAGTGTTCCCTCCCCTCACACAGCATTCCACTTCAGGACACCAGCCAGAGAGTTTTAAGACACAGAAAAAAGCTCAGTCTGCAGATATTTTCAGGGATCTCCAGGGTGCTTTTACCACAGCACCAGGGCATCAGAAGCAATGGCCTTTTTAGTCTTCAGTAATCAGCCTGGAAGACTTTAAGGACAATCCATTCACACGTCCCTGAGAATGCACCCTCCCACCCTTCCCCACAGCCAGACACCATCCTCTTCTCCCATAGCAGCAGCAGCACAGCTTTGTTCAATAGAGGCACTGGGGCCCTACAATATAGAGAGAGGAACCCAAGTATATTGGCCACCATCCCTTTCAGAGATAAAATTAATTATTATTAATGTGGAAAAGGCCCACAACGCTAGAACAGAAAAGGAGATAAGGGAAACAATCCCAATGTGACACATACAGCTATCTGCTGTGGGAGGAAAACCCCAAGTCCTAAAGACAGTCTTACAGGAGTGTTTGTTCCTCATAAAAGTAAGAAGTAACCATACTGGCACAGGTTGGAGGAGCTGAGCGGTTTGAAACATTTTCAGTTTCAAAAATCAGAGATTTCTTTTTTGAATAAGCAACAGCCACTATCAGGACGGGGGGGTGATGGTGTCGCTCTCATACCAGTGAGTTTGGTTTGGTTTAAAATACCCATGTTTCCTTTGCAACAATGCACAAGATTTGATGATCCTTTTTATGAATCTTGGAAGATGTTGTCTCAACTACACAGGGCTTTTTCATTTTTTAACTATAAACCACTACAGAGTCTGGTCATTTCTTCCTCTTCTGAATGAACCAAAATCTTGCCTTTTTTTTTTTTTTTTTGAGAGGAAGTGACAGCCAGAAAGTGGAAACAAATAAATAATTAAAAAACCCTTTAAAATACAACAGAGCGCCTTATTTTTAACTCAGTTAAGAAGAGAGCAATAACAGATTTGTATGTCCAGATCACAGACCCCATTATGAAGAATGGACACACTGAACTTCTGAGGACTTTCACAACATAAGGCATTAAACTGCATGAAGCTTCAGTTCCATTGCTGAAGTAACCTGCACAACCAGAAAGGGAAGTCAGTCAGCCCAAACCCCTTGGGGAAAGGGAAGCAGGAGCTCAACTGAAGGTCAATGTAACCAGGGCACATCACAGGTATGTTTTTATACTTTTGTCATTGAGTGGATTAGGAACATGAGCTTAAGCAAAAATTGAAGTTGGTTGACTCTGTGTAGAGAAACACTTACAGGAGTGTTTGTTCCTCATTATTACGCAGCCAGTGAACAGCATTTCAGCATTTCTTTTGTTTTAAAGGCTATTTCAGTCTGTCTAACTTTTGCTTCACATTCTTCACGTGAAGCACACGTTCATTTCTCTTGCCATGCCTCCCAAACTGTTTCTTTGGGGCTTCTAGTTAATATATTTTTTACAGGAAGAACATTTTCCTGAGGGTCTAAATAAGCCATCTTTCATTTTACAGATAATAATATAACTAAGAGCAAAATAAAATCTCAAGTATTTAAATATCTATGGTTGAATATTATACATGACTAAAAATTCCTAAGTAGTCATCAGCTGCAGAATGTAAAACAAAAATATCCTGCTATTTCAGCTGTACTGAAGACTTATTTTTAAACTAGGTATATAAGAGCAGTTGAATGATGGGACGTCGTCTTTTCTCTGTATTTTGTAGGATTTTGCTGAAGTACAAAAAACTGTGGCTAGGAATATTAAATTACGTAACTGATTAAAGAAAAATGTCAGTGGATCAAGAGGAGAGGCTGAGGAGAACAGGCAGAAGTATCTACACCAGATGCTTAATCGTTATTGAACAAAATTATTCCAATCTTCAATTCATTAACCTGTACACCAGAAAAAAGAAGAAAAAAGGGGGGGGGGTGGGGAGATATTCTCTGTAGTTGAGGACATGTTGAGTTATTTTCATGGCAGAAAAGGCAAAACAAAACAAAGAACTCTATTAACCTATTTGTGAAATGACAGAACAAAAACAACCTCATAGCATAGAAACTTTAATTCATAATAAGACGTTAACCGGTTTGAGAATTTAAAGTTTTAAATGTCTCTCCTCCTGGAATCCTCTACATGAAGTTTTCACCATGCTACAAGCTAGACTGAAATGTACTTTTGCTCCAGTGGAATTGGCGAAAAGGCAAAAGATCAAGTACGCATTTCCTTCTTTTTGCTTTATAGAATCATAGAATCAACCAGGTTGGAAAAGACCTTGAAGATCATCAAATCCAACCATTACCCCAGAACTGCCAAGACCACCACGAAACCATGACACTGAAGGCCTTGTCTACACAGTTTTTGAACACTTCCAGGAACAGTGATTCTACCACTTCCCTGGGCAGCCTGTTCTGATGCCTGACCACCCTTTTGGTGAAGAAGTTGTTCCTAAAATCCAGTCTAAACCTCCCCTGGTGCAGCTTGAGGCCATTACCTCTTGTCCTATTGCTTGTTACTTGGGAGAGGAGGCCGACCCCCACCTCACTACAACCTCCTTTCAGGTAGTTGCAGAGAGCTTTAAGGTCCCCCCCTGAGCCTTCTCTTCTCCAGACTAAACAACCCCAGTTCCCTCAGCCATTCTTTATAAGACTTGTGCTCCAGAATCTTTAATGCCCTTTTGTGGACCCAAAACACTATAAACGTTAATAAATTCAAGCTTACACAGGTCTTCAGGCTGTCAGCAGAGTTCTTCCATGACTGGCTCCTTGGTGGCCCATGCAAAGCCAACTTCAATTCTAGTCTGCTTTGTAAGCAAGGGGTAGATACACTAGAAGATTCACAAGCATATCTGTCTCCCTTTAAAAATGATGTTAAGAAGTTCTCATCTAAATTTAGGGGTTTTCCACACAGGTAGGATAGTAGGATTAGAAAATCTTGCATGCTTATTGAGTTGGTTGTCCTAAAGGATGTTATCCTCGATCTCCTGTGGTGAAGGATGGCAAACTACTTAGGCTGAGAATTCATTCAAGTTAAGAACAAAATAAACCTCATTTCCTTTGACCACCCTCTGCTCTCAGCAGTATCACTTGCATAAGTTTAATCGCCAAGTTAAAATCTCATTTCCTAGGCTTATCTTCAGGTACGACATATGAAGTTATAGTTAATATAGCAGGCGCAGGAAAAGGAATCGATGAAATCCCAGATGTTCTACCCAGTATTCAGCTGGAAGAAAGCAAATCATTCAGACTTGGGAAAGAAAAAGATTCTTTCTGCTCTATGATTTTTAATGACTCCGGATACATCCACCACAGACTTAGTGTGGAGACCCAAACAAAGGTTACTTGTTTGCATATTTTGCAATAGTACAATGTGACTCAGATGAGGAATTACGAAGTCTATCTTCAGTTCAGACAGTGAAACACTGCCACAGGAGAAATTGCTTGGAAGCTCATACGGCTAATGGCTTCAACACAAGATAGTAATTGTAGCAATGCAAAAAACTTGATCTAAGATGTGAACACATAAAGGTACTTAAGCATTAAGCGCAGCTCAGCCAAGGCACTGTGAAGCTGGCTATGAGTCTCCCTGGCTTTGATATTTGTGCACTATAGCGTGTATGTACGTGTGAAATGAAACAAGAAAAGTACTCACCATACATGAGCGCTCAAAGAAGCAAACATAAAACCATACAGCTAACAGCTAGTTACCTTCCCTGTGCTTTTATTTTAAGCACTGACTGTGACCTTCCTTCCAAAGGAAGGAGTAAAAGTTGATTGCACAGTCAGTAGAAAAAAACATCTCAACCCAGACGGCCTGGGTTCAGCCACCTAAGCATACAATACTAACTTTAAGTAGCTATTTGTTTTCCATTATGGAATGTGCCTGGTACCCAGAAATAGCCAGAATTGCGTCAACATGAGTTACTTTGTACACATTCACCTCCACCTTACAGCTAATGAAGCTTTTTGCTGTTCTGCACAACGCTATTTACTCAGCTAGAGAGAGAACTACAGGGGGGGAAAAAGCATCGCATCCTGACCGTGTTTTTCCCCACACCCTGTTGAAAGAGTGGTCATTTCTTAGACAGCTCAGGTTTACATTTCACAAATACTAAAATCGAACTGAAGAGTGCAACAGGGCATTAATAACTTGTTTTCTTGCACAGAACACCTATTTATGCCTTTGCACATACCCAACCGGGAGACCAGTTTTACCAAAGTGAATAATCTAGTTCTTGGACACCCTTCTGAAATTTTCTATGATTTCTCCTACTGCTCCTGATCCACCAACAAGATTAATTTCCATATGTCTGCAATTTTTGACAGCAGCTTTGCCATTGCATTTACATTGCTCGACTAACCATTTCTCTTCTTCATGCCTCCCTCCCTCATATATTTTCAGTATTGCCACAAAGCAGACACTCAACACTTAAAGTAACCTCTCAGCTGTCCAGTCAATTTTGAAAGAGATACCTTCAATAGGCAGGGAAGAAAGGATGCAATGCCAAAGGCACAAATTCTTCACTATGAAGATTGTCTGTATCACTCCAACTTAGGATCTGGGGCTTTAAAACATGGATTTAGATGTACACAATTGATTCAAGGACCTGTAAAAACTCATTTGTATCAGCCAAAGCCGAGAAGCAAAATTTTCACAGAAAAACAAGGACACAGGCCATGCACCAGAGACTAGGCAAACATATATTCTTGTTCTCCTTTCCACCATCCACTCAGATACAGTTGAAAACGGTCAATATTAACCCCTCATCCCCCTTTTACAATATGACTCTAAAACTCAGGCCTCCCTCCAGGCTAAAATTAGAAAGCAAAGATGACTTCTTTGGCTATAGAAGCTAAGGTGCTACTGAGGACTCCAAAGTTGCTAATGTTTGTCAAGCTGCAATGCCATGGCACAATACTGGACAGCCTTAGCCGGGTACAGACCTCAGGTCACTGATAATATTCAGAGAGAGTCTCACCAAACGGTCAAGTAGTTTCACACTTAGGTTAGAACAGCTCAGTCACTTTGCACACTATTATTAAATACCACATGCAAAGTGGGGATTTAACGTGGAGGCTGGAACACAGAAGTTACTCCAGAGGTTCATACATGACATTTATCTAGGGCTGCATCAAGTACTCAAAATAAAGTGGCTTGCCCTCCCCATTAGTTTGCTTTCCCAAGAGTTTGTACTAAAACTACATATCAGAAACAAAATTCCTCCTTCAATAAAGTAAGTTAGCAATGGCTGAATAAAAGTGTGTTACTTTTTTTGTTTCTTTTTAATGTATATTTTTGACAATTTCTTCTGACAAGGTATTTCCATATTTTTACTTCATTTACATACAAAAAGCACTTTCAGCAGCAGTGAATTTACTACCTTTGACTCTACCTGTGTATCATTGTATTTTTAAGTTGGGAGACAGAGAAAATCAAACTTCCTCCACACAATTCATTATTTCTTCATATTTTTAATCACTTCCCAAGTTATTCTGCTCTTAACAGGAAACATTCATTGCAGAAAAAAAAGTAATCCAGTGCACTGTTTCACAACAACAAAACCACGCTTCCAGGGATGCTCTAAAGCTAAACCTTTATTCCTCCCTCTGAAGCTGCTTCAGAGGCTTTAGGTACAGAGCTTGCTGACAGTGAACTCTCTTCCGGGCTTTTCCCCAGGTACAAGAGGTTTTTCTTGGCAGCTAGCCATGCTGTCCCTTTGAACCTCCGCTCGTATGATTTCCTTTTCAAATGTGGGGACTATAACTGTACACAGTAATTCCAGGGAAGTTTCAGTACTTGTGTACAGTGCATTGGTCCTCAGCTGTCATTGGTTTACATGCAACAACTATGAACAACTAATATGCAGAGGTCAACATCATATTCTGCGAGATAACCTTCCCAAAGGCAAAATGCAAAAACTCAAAGCCTCTTGGTGACAACCAGCCCTCAACCTGTGACTCACCAGCAACAAACTTAAGGCACTTTATTCCCCATAATTTCCAACTCTTATCTTGGTAAGTTCCTTCCTCTTGAGCACACGTACACACTCAGTGGCCTTCCTCATAGATGATCCCCTTTTTGAGGTGACAGCCCCTAAACTCTTCCAACAAGCAACTTCCTCAACTAAAGATACCTCATCACACGCCCCAACTGCTGCTCTGTCACCATTTCATCAGGTTCAAAAAGGCACATGCCTCAGAGTCCTCTTCAGCTTTGACTAACCCACCTCCCCATCTCATCCGTAGCTTCTTTTCCCCTGTTGTAATCCTCTACTTTCAAAAGTCAAAACCAGCAGAATATCAGAGTAGCTACTATCAGTCTTCACTTAACGAGGAAATTTAATCCTACTCTTTCTCCATTTTGTTTAAATACGATGAAAGACCATACTTCCTCCCTACCTACAGCAAATTTGTATATTGTTCATCACACAGGGGAGCGTTGGCCTCCAGGGCAGCAGACAGATCAGTCTACCTGGGCTGATCTCATTCTCAAAAAATCCAAAAAAACTCAAAGCCTAACTGAACAAGGGAGGAACCTAACACTTCTTACCAGCTAAACGCTCAGACCTAGCCTGAGAAAGCTCAGCACAAGCAGTTGCCAACACAACACTGACAATCAAAGATCAGAAACTGTGAGCAATTCATACACGCTCACCAGCACCGATCCATCAGACATCAGCAAACTAGTCACAAGAGATGTAAGCATTTGTTACACAGATACACTACAGCTGACCCAAGTCGCAGAAAAGCCTTTCTAGGCTATATTTATCTCCTTTGTCCCTACTAGCTCCACAAGTGAAAAAGTCATTAAAAAAAATCTGCAGGTGCAAAATGAAGAGGTGGAGTGTGGAAAAGTATGAACTGATAGCTGAATGTTCACAGAAGGAAACAGTCAATCAGTTCTTGCATGCAGATAGCTAGCTCAAGATGAGAAGGAAGGAAAAGAAGGAAAGTTTGTTTTCCCAGTTAACCTTTATATTTCCCCATTATAATGCTGCATGACTATCTGTTGGGAAGTTCAAAACCCAGCCTCTTTCTTAAAATGTAATTACAGGATCATGAAGTGAACTTTATTAAACACTTGTCATTACCAGTTGCCTGCTCTAATACTAAGCCAGCAACACAGGGGACCACTAATAATTAAGAAACCTTGCTGCTGGAGGCACCACTTATCTGTCAGATAAACAAATGTCAACTTAAAGAGACTGAATCTAACATACAAACAAGTTTATCCCTTTGAAATATTAAGGCATCAGAAAATATGCCTGAACGCCCAAGACTCCCACAACATTGTTAGCTGCAGCCACCATGCATTAGTATTCCAGGTTTAATGGTGGAGCAGGACTGAGACCCTCAGAACTTCGGGATGTGTTTGCGCTGCCCGGGATAAAAGGCTGTGTGCTAGCTCAGAGCCACACACCATCAACACCCAGCAGGAAGTCTTGGTTTACTCCGCAGTTGCTGTCAGCACTGCCTAGAAGTTATATATACACACATACATATACATATATACAGCCTTGACATCCCAGCCTCCAATCCTTCCACGTGAGAAAATTCTTCTAGGTGACACTGTTGCTTACCTTCTTTGGTTCAGAAAAATTCTGCTCCAAACATACTACTATGAGGATCTCAAAGCATAGCTCAGATGCTTCAGAGACTAGGCTTCTATGCAGCAGACTTCAAAATACGCTAAAA
Organism: Strigops habroptila; assembly: GCF_004027225.2. Taxonomy (NCBI): domain Eukaryota; kingdom Metazoa; phylum Chordata; class Aves; order Psittaciformes; family Psittacidae; genus Strigops; species Strigops habroptila. Next base: position 64,100,735 of record NC_044278.2, on the reverse strand, counting down.
GTTTACAGTTTCTGTCTTTTTTTATAGTTTATGGACCTTTTTTTTTTTTTTAATTCCTTTGAATTAACTGACCCAAACAGAAAACAAGCAAATATAATTCGTAACATCAGAATAAATAATTCCTCACACCAAGAATACAACAGCAGACCAACTCTCCAAGCCTGTGACAATGGAGAAACAGCCAAAAGCAGATGGCTAGGAAAAAAACAAAGAGCATAAAAACATGGCAAGCATATGATACTTGCCCCAGTATTCTTCCATCTGTGGCTTGTTTCCTTGAGTTGAATGCAATTTGAAAATAACTTCTCTCATAATTAGCTTGGAAAACTGGAAATGCTGAATTATTTGCTGTGTGCATTTACAGAAAATGCAATCAAGTCTGACAACTTCTGCACACCCACTTTACAAGATTTGTGGCTAAGAACATGAAAAATTTACACTGGAATAGGCAGCTGATTTTTCCAAGATAAGGAGGGGAGTGAATGTAGAGCCAAGAGACGAGTCCTCCCTAGAATAACTGATTTGCACTTCAGACCTAACTTTGCAAAACAGGTCCGGTGTGCTCTTCTGTGATTTACTGAGTGATAACACAGAACCATGCATTTTAAGCACTCTGGCAAGCAAATATAATTCTTCCTGGGAAAAAAATGTGATATTTTTCTGAATAACAGTGAGAAGTAATGCAAGATCAACAGCGATGGGTAAAAATGACACATTCTTTAAATAATTCAGAAGACAGGCAATTAAACTGATGTTATACTAATATCCACGCATATTTAACTTTTGGTCCATCACCGCTACTGCAGATATACTCATCAATCACTAAAGTCTAATCTTGTAAAAACAAAACTCTATTACAGGAATAGTAATGTAGTTTACATTAGTGTATTGAAGTTTACATTGTTTCAGCCAACTTCCTAACCCAGACCAGAATAACAAATAACCATCCTAACTGAACTGAAAGAAAAATATAGGGGACTTCTAAGGAGATAACAGTCCCCAGAATAATGCTGATAAGCACCAACAAAAATAAACATACATTCACAAACTAGAACCAACATGAACTAGGAAAATTTTAAGAGGACATGCATTCCAGTTAATCTTGCATGCTTGTGTATTTTACTAGAGTACTGAACTAGTGTAGTAGTTATGACCAGGCATCTCCTCATTTTCTAGGCCAAATCTTCCACATTTCTACATTGTACATTGTGTTAAGTGCTACTAGGGTATTAAGACAGACATCTTGTGTTGGCATTCAGTATTTAGGTAGGTAAGATGGGTGCAAACGTTGAATCGTACTTTTGTCATATTGTTGTGCTAGAGAATTTTTTATCTCCTGGATGATTTCTTCTTTCTGAATTCCCCTATAAGTTTATGCACACACAGAGAAAACAAGGCATCTGTATTTGATGACCCTGTAACTGCCTCACAAGCATTCAGTAGTAAGCAAACGTCAGGTTAATAAACAGACAGAAGAGCTAAATTTTAAACTCCGTCTTACTACAAAAAAACCAAGCTTACTTGGTAGCCACCTGGTAGAGATAAGACAGTGACGCCACAGAGAGATAAGAGCAACAGACCAAGGACTGCAGACATGTTGTGGTCAGCAAAAGTGTGAGGTCTGCACAAAATAAATAAAAATTAAAAAAAAAACCAAAACCAACAGACTTTTGAATGCCCTTATTGACTCAACATTAGAGTTGCAGTGTCCGCAAGGTTCCTTCCCCCTCCACCAGGACAGGAGAAAGCAGGTACGTCTCTTCCAGAGAAGAATGAGGAAGATACATTACGCCGCCCTCAGTACAACAGAACACTTTTCAACTGGCTTCAGCAATCCTGCTACGGAAGTCCTGCCGAGGCTTGGGAAGCAGCAGGAGCTTCTGCTGCAGTGCTGAACAGGCAGCAGAATCACAAGGCCCTGAGCCAGGGTGCAGGAGGACCTTTTGCTGCTGGGAAGGCAATGAGCCCTGAACCCTTGTGTTGCCTGGAGACAGGTATCACCTGGGTGTTTCAGGTGTTTCCTCAACTAACACTGAATATAATACTACAATAAGAATAAACCACTAAAAGAAAGGCTCTAAAATCAGAAGAGGCCTTGGAGAGACTTATTTTATCACACAGGATTCAAAAAAAAGCAGAAGGGCGTGAGGGAAATTACCAAAGGACAAACTCACCAAGATAATTCTGTTGAAATAAAGCCCACTGCTAATCACCCACATGGGTCTGGCTTACGAGAAACAAGCAGCCATTGCTCACAGGAGACTTCCCACAGTAGAACATGACAATTCTAAAACTGAAGTAGATTTTTCTCAAAAATGCTGCAAAGCACACAGAAAGAGTATTTAAAACAGGGCTGCTGGTAGAGAGCTTTCATCAGAGTAATAGATTAAGAAATGTAAGAAGCCAAAGTTCTTAAGCATCTCCTCCCCGCCTCTAAAGAGAGTTCCTGCATAACTTCTCAGCAGTTTCTTTCCCCGCTTCCTCCTTCTCAATTCCTTAAGCAGGAAAAGCTGTTTTGAACTAGATTGTGACATGAAGTGACACAGCAAATGCACTTCCCTCCCAAACGTCACCAAGAGGAAACTGGAACATTGCACGATGCTGCAGCTCCCCAAGTTTCACAAGAATATATGACCCACATTCTTCAGGTTGCCACTAAAGAATTTCAACAAAATTCAGCTAAACGGGAAAACAAGAAAAATACTGAACAAGATATTTCTCCCGCAACCAACTTAACAGGCAGGAACGTTCACAGACCTCATTTTCCAGTGTAGTCTGGCCCTTTACATGATACTTCCTGACTTAATAACCAAGAGCAAGATATTCACATGACTGAGACCACAAACCACTTCTCCAGTCCATGCTCTCCCACCCACCCCCCCTCCAGGGTTCCAAACCACAACCCGCGCTCCCTCCCGCATCCCGGAGATGCTGCCTGCCACAACACAGCGAGCCAGACAACCCCTTACTGCTCTCCCAAACAGAAACTGCCTGCAGCCCACGTTCGCTATGCATTAAATCCTTATGCGCCGGGCTCTTCTTGCTGCGGTCAAAGAGCAAGCCACGTCTGAAGGGCTGGCGAGCTGTGCTCATTTGTCAGTCTGAGCCCGGCACCAGCTGATAGCGGCTGGACATTTAAAAAGCATGCAGCTAGAAGCGATGAGTAGAAGTTGTAACCTCGCTAACTCCTGCCTGAATTTGCAGTCAGTGCCATCTACTCAGGCTAAAGAAAGCCAACAGGCATCTCGATCTTCTCTATACATCCACGTTTTGCAAAGCAGGTCCAAAAATACTACGGATTAGCAGCTGTAAGGCCCCTTTTGGCTCGTCAGAAATGTGTTTCAGACTCTGTCCTACTGCCAAACCATTGGTTTTAGCCGACTTATTTTACAGCAGCACCGAAATAACCGCAGTAAGCTCCGAATTCCCAAGGGAGATTTCCCGGTTCCCCCCCCACCTCCGTCGGTGCGGAGCGTGGTTCGCCTCTCCGAGAACCGGAGCGGTGGAGATGGAGAGGTGAACCACCGTCCCAAGTGAGGTCACCCAACCTTATCCCCTCAACAGCTCCTACCAAAATCTGGGAAAAGGAAACCGCACGCAGAGTGACTGAAACACGGACGGTGTCGGCGGGCAGCCCCCGCCTGGGACGGCGGCAGGGCAAGCGCCGCTCTCCCGCACCGAGAGGAGAGGGGCAGCCCGCCGGCAAGCGTCCCGCAAGTTTCTAGGGGGCCCTTTCCGGGCCGGGAAACACCGAGAGCCCGCGGGGGGTCCTCTGGGCCGCCCCGCAGCGGGCCCGCGCCGCACCAGGGGTCTCACCGGCTGTGTCCCAGATGGAGATGTTGTAGGGCCCCCACTGCTTGAGGTAGAAGGCGCCGCCGACAGTGCTGACTGTCTCCTGGAAGCGCTTCTCCATGTAGCGGTGCAGCAGGGAGGTCTTGCCCACGTTCATGTCCCCCAGCAGCACCACCTTCCCGTCCGGCTTCTTCATCTCGGCTCGGCCCGCCGGCTCCCACCCCCTTCCCCGGGCACCCGCCGGCCCGCTCCGCTCCGCCCGGCGCGGCGGAGCCCCGGAAGCGGCGGGCCGAGGGCCGCCCTCCGCCGGCAGCGCAAACTTCGGGGGCTCCGCTGGAGCCGCCGCGATCCAGCCCCAGCTCCGGCTCCAGCTCCTCCTACCCCCGCCCTCCGGCCGCGCCAGGGGGAGGGGACGCGGCCGGAGCCCCGCTAACCCCCGCCCCGAGCCGGGCCTCCGCTTCAGCGCTGCCCCGGAGCAGCCGGGTGGTGTGCGGTGTGTGCCGGCCGCCCCGTTCCCCGCCGCGGCAGCGCGGCTGCTCCTCGAGCCAGGCTCGGCCACGCCGGGACTTCGGGGGCTGCTGCTGCGCCCCGGGTTGCCAAAGCCCCTCCGGACGGAGGTAACGGAGTCAGCCGGCTCTCCCCGAGCCCAGGCAGAAAGACCGCTTCTCCCGACCCCCTCGCGGGAGCGGACGGAGAGGCGGAAAGTTGCTCCGGAATCAGGATCTCCCACGGAGCTTGACAGCCAGTCAAACCCTGGTGAGAAAGAGGTTGGTTGTCTGTAGGGACCAGGGATTCTTTTCCAAGTGGCAGGTCTACCCACTTTCAGAGTCAGTTGCTGAGCAGTTGTAATTCAGCTTAATTCCAGTTCAGGTGACAGAACTGAAATTATTTAAAATACCTAGAGATCTAGCCTACCGTTTTTGCATCAGTCCTCTTTGCACCAAGCATATCTGGGAAAATATTTTAATAGGACATAAACATGTTACAAATTTTGGGCAAAGAAAGGGATAATGTGTAGACCAACTGGAGGGGAAACAACTCTTACAGGATCCTGCAGATAGCTGACCGGTTGTTTTCTCTCCTTCCCCACATGAAAGCATTCTGATAGCAGCACTCTTTGTGACAAATGAACAACACTTTTCATAATAAATGCATACACATCCTCACTCTTGCATGCCTCATATTGAAACTGTTATGATTCCTTTAGCCAGCCTAGGCTTTGCATTTATGAGATGCTTTGATTTTTGCCTACCTGTTCAAAAGGAATAGCTATGTAGCAATATTTTCTTTTTTTAAGCCATGCCCAGTTAATTTTGCTTTTTCTGCTTTTACTGCCCAGATTTGTGGTTTTGCAGCTGTACCTGGTGATACATAATTTCAGTTCAGAATCAGATATCCACCAGACCTCCAAAGTACTGGAGATACCCAAAGAGAGAGGATGCTAAATTATTTGGAGAAAAAACCCAGATTTTGCAAGAGACTCTAAAATAACGATATGGGACGAGATTCAGGGCAGCGTGAAATACTCTGTGAGGGAGGGTATTCTACTTTCATTATTGTATGGCTCTATTTTGCTGTGGTATGTGCAGGCACCTCAGATTTCCATTTCCTACCTGTATTCCCATCTGAATCCCAGACTGGGAAAAAGAATTCAATCAAAGTGCTTCTCAGAAGTAATGCAAAGCAAGTAAGTTTCTTCTGGGTGCCTGGTATGAAAACATGAAGAAACATTCTCTTTGCATGGATACTGTGCAACATAATTCCCATGTGCAACATAAGTTACACCCTTTTGAAGCGGCCGGCAGGATTTCATAGAATCATAGAATTTCAGAAAGCAAAAAGAGTAATCTTGTATCAAAGAGTTTAGACCATGAAGATTTAGACCAGTAAAGGGATACTCCGTGCACGTACTCTCACCTTATGTGTTGATTTACTATTCACATATTAATAAAATACCTAAAAGCTTCAGTATGATTATTGATTTACAGCAGTGCTACCAAATCATAGTAGTTTAAGCACTTAAAGCAATGATTTCTGTATTTTACTAAGATTCTGCTGTATTTGAGCTATTTTCATGTGCTAGCAAAATGTAGCTCTTTCTGGCACTCAAAACGGGTATCAATAGTTTCTAACAGTGATGAAGAGAAGATAGGCCAGAAAACAGTTTCAATAACAGGGTGAAAATGCAACTGGGATTTTAGGTTTTGTTACTAACTGACATCAGGACCCAAGGGCTGCCAAGGCCACCACTAAACCATGTCACTGAGGGCTTCATCTATACATTTTTTTAACACTTCCAGGGACAGTGATTCTACCACTTCCCTGGGCAGCCTGTTCTGATGCCTGACCACCCTTTTGGTCAAGCAATTATTCCTAATATCCAGTCTAAACCTTCCCTGGGCAGCCTTTTCTGATGCCTGACCACCCTTTTGGTCAAGCAATTATTCCTAATATCCAGTCTAAACCTCCCCTGGTGCAGCTTGAGGCCATTACCTCTTGTCCTATTGCTTGTTACTTGGGAGAGGAGGCCGACCCCCACCTCACTACAACCTCCTTTCAGGCAGTTGTAGAGAGCGATATGGTCCCCCCCTGAGCCTTCTCTTCTCCAGACTAAACACCCCAGGTCCCTCAGCTGTTCCTCATAAGACTTGTGCTCCAGACCCTTCAGCAGCTTCCTTGCCCTTCCCTGGACCTGCTCCAGCACCTCAATGTCTCTCTTGTAGTGAGGGGCCCAGAACTGAACACAGGATTCGAGGTGCAGCCTCTCCAGTGCCGAGCACAGGAGGACAGTCACTTCCCCACCGTCCTGCTGGCCACACTGTTTCTGATATAGGCTGGGATGCTGTTGGCCTCCTTGACTACCTGGGATTGGAGGGTACTATGTGTTGTTTCAGATCCTTGGGAGAATTTAGGAAACTGGTGATGTGGACAGGTTCCAGGGATATAGAAGTGATCCTGAGGTAAGCCCTTGAAGACACAAGTCCTCAGCAGTCTGAACTTCCACTGACCTCAGGAGAACACATTCCGTAGGCACAGCACAGTGTGTTTGGTTATTGCTGCTGATGTTTCCTTGTACAAATGCACTCCAATATACAGTGTGCAATTTAAGTTGCCTGTTGTTCAAGTCGAATGGCTCATGATAGCTAGCCTGTAATGCAATACAGATAATAACAGAGTGTATGTGAAAATATTTGGGAAAACATTAAGAGCCTGTAATTTGGTCTCTAGCCCTCAGATGCATAGGCCTGTTGCAAGATAATTTCCCCAAATCACTGAGTTGTCTATAGCAGGAGGTCTCCACCATAGTAAGTATAGGCATGAAGCATGTCAAAAGTTGCTCAATACGGAAGGAACATGGAATACTTTACCGTCTGGGTAGCACAGGTATGCAGACTATACACATTGGGGTGCGTTTGTTTTTCATTTTAGAGCATCTGAGGACACCATTTAATTACAGTGAGGTTGTTCATTAGCCTTTCTGACAGTGTGGCAACATGGTCACCATGGTTGGGCTCCAGATGTTCTGGAATTCAGACGCTCAGGCTAGCTTACGGAGGTAGACAACACATTAAACTTTCTTACCAATTTCTGTGCTAGAGTAAAGCCCCCTCAAGAATGGGAACATCAACCTTGGATGCCAGCCAAAAGCCTGAGCCAATAATGACTGTACTGGTGTCAGGATAACTCAATCTTTCTAGTCTCCCACAGTACAAAAGCTGCCGAATTCTGCAGGAGAAAATTAGAGCATGTTTATTTGTTTCCATGCCAGCTTTCCCTAGGTACTTATATACACCGTCCTGCACATGGGCCGCATTTGGTCTCCAGGCTAACAGTATTTTGTAAGTTCAAATGGGGTGAAATGTTTGTCACAGAACAGGATTGATTTTTGCTGAGGTGATCTTCTTTTGGAGACAAGTTGAGCAAGCAGCTGAAGGTATATCTCTATATGTCATGCCAGCTATTAACTGCTGCCCCCAACATACCACAGGTTTGCTGTGGCCTTGGTGTTGAGCACCTCAGTCTGTCTCTCTTTTTCCTCCTCTGGCAGCATCTGTCTTCCTGTCTTCTGGGATGTTGAACCTCCATGACTCGATGAGCATTATGAAGATACCACAGGAGACCTCAGTGGGACCTCAATGATAAAGGAGGTACAAACTGCTGAACAAAACATGCTGCTTTTTAAACACAGACAAATCCACAAAATAGAGGCATGTGGTTATCTAGTGAATCCTAGACGAGACCTTACAAACATAAGAGAAGGGAAATAAGGGAGGCTTATTCCTCATGCTCAAGATGTGCTGGCACTCCAGTGGTTTATTTGTTGCAGCTCTTTGCGAGGCATGAGGTCACTGCAAAAACTATGAACAGGTAGCAATTTGTGAGGCATAGCAATTTATGGTTTTGTTTCTGCTTATTGCCTTCCTTTATGACTTCTTTCTTCTAAATGAGCAAATGAGCATGCACGCTCATTAAACAGAAATATTTACACTCATCATCTTCCAGACAGCCCTAACTACAGCACACTCTCAGGCTACAAAGCCCGAAAGAGCTATTCATCACATTGCCACTGCTGTGTCTACATATTTATCCTAGACTAGGTTCTTCCTCTTCACCCCACGGATTAGTCCACAACCTAGATGCCCTGATCAAGGAAAAATATGGACCTGTTGGAGAGGGTCCAGAGAAGGGCCACAAAAATGTTTAGGGGGATGGAGCACCTCTCCTGTGAGGAAAGACTATGAGAGTTGGCATTGTTCAGCATGAAGAAGAGAAGGCTTTGGGGAGACCTTTTTGCAGCCTTTCAATGCTTAAAATGGGAGAGACATTTTAGCAAGGCCTGTTACAATAGGATGAGAGATAATGGTTTTAAACTAAAAGAGGGGAGGTTCAGGCTGGATGTGAGCAAGAAATTTTTTACAATGAGGTTGGTAAAATACTGGCATAGGTTGCCAGAGAGGTGGTAGATGCACCATCCCTGGAGACATTCAAGGCTAGGCTGGATGTGGTTCCGAGCAACCTGGTCCAGCTGAAGACGTCTCTGCTTGTTGCAGGGGGGTTGCACTAGATGACCTTTGAAGGTCCCTTCCAACCCAAACTATTCTATGATTCTATGTCCCTGCTCTGCTGCCCCTCTTCAAATCTTGCAGCTCTTGGAGCACCTCAGTTGTAGGACTTGTTTCTTTCACCAGGACTGAACAAGCATATCGCTGTATTACTTCTGCCTGGTAGGTGTCCAAATCACAGTGCATTGAAAATGAGACAGGTAAATCAACTAGCTCAAGACATCCTTATCACAGAAAAGCCTGACGTGGATGATTAGAATTCTCCTGTGTTACAGGCAATAGAAAAGAAGATCTTAGAAATCATGAGGCAACCTGGGCTGTAGATACAGACACCAAGCTGGAGTAAACTCTTCCCTGATGGACAGATGCTAGAGATGCAGATGAAAATAGGGGTCAACTGTGAGTCAAGGTCTCCAATCAGCTTCCTTCAATAAGGAATCCGAGTTTGTGAACAGCTGGCAGCTGGCACTGTGTGGAGGGAGCAGCCCTGCTGTGTCCATACCACCAGCCAGCTCAATTCTCTCCTTTCTAGTACTTCTCATTCATAAAGTCATCCTAGTCCTTCTCTATTTTGTACTTACCTAGATAGATTGATATGTTTTACTGTATGAAGGAATCAGTGCTCTAGTTTTTTCTAGAATTTCTGCTTCTATGAAAGAAAAAAGTTTTTTCGTGAATTTCAGGGGAATTAATTTCAGTGTGGACATACTCACCAAATGACATCGAAATATAGGATTGAGAACTCGATCAGAAAGTAAGCAAATGTGATTCAAAGTGATTACAATGAAAGAAGTTCTGGTAAGTGCACAAAACGTGAGTTCTGCATAGATTTCTTTTTTCTAACTGCAACATTTTAAGGTCTAATCAGACTTCATCAACACATGAGAGCCCAAGCCTATCCTACCATTCTACCATGTTCCTGGAGGACTGTGCGTGGATGTGTACAGAAGTCTATATGCCTACAAGAAGTTATAGAATTACAGCCTATAAAAAGATGTATCAAGTTTTCACTCTTTCCAGCATTATGAAAATGATGGAGTAAGTTAACTGGTAGTAAGAGAGAATTTCTTTAGCTCTTATAAACTCATCAAGATCATGATAAACAGACCCACGTATCTATGAGACGTCCTATGGACTGCGGCAGCCCTTGATGGGAAATCTATGCATATGTGGCAGAATCAGATGGGACTATCCTAGTGACTAATAATAATGTGAGCCAAAATGAATGGAACTGATGTCCTTTAAATGTGAAGTTATTTTCACAATGCAGGTTTGTGACCATTGAAAGAACTTGATTTTTATTTGCAAGTTCAATACTGTCATCATGTGAATCATTAAAAAAAAAAAAAAAGCAGCATGTACAGAATAGACCTGTGTTTTCAGTTGAGACCACCTCATAGCGCTGACATTCAGGCATATAAATTCTGCATTTTAAGTCTTTTCTCTAGGCTGTAAGCCATAGCTATTCCCTATGAAGAAATTCTCATGGTGCCAAGCTTGTCAGCATTGTTCCAGGTCAGGAAGAAAAGGCCATTGAAGACTGTCACAGACAACTTTGCCTCAGGGCAAAATCACATCCAGTCAGGAGTTACACTTTGTCCTACCTCTAGCCGTGTTACTACACTTTTATTTCACCTCTTGGCTGAATGAGCCATTGCAATCTCTTTGTTTCTTTCCTCTTTGAACTCCTCCCTATCCATACTGGCAGTATGCAGAGAGAAGTGGGACTTCTCCTCCAGGCGTTTGTTAAAGGTCAAAAGAATTTGACTGAATTTGACAGTAAAAACAGCTGTCCTCTTTTTATTCCTTACAGAAAGATAATATTGTGACCTTCAAAGTGTATACTGATCACTGTGAAATTTATCACAATGATTTCTCCTAAAAGCATGGAACCCTTCCTTGGGCTCTTGTTTCATCTGCCTATGTCTGGCCCCTGCGCGAGGGGTGGATAACAGATAACTTATTTAGAAAGGAAATTCTAATGTAATTAGGAGTATAAAGGCAGTCATGATTTACTTACATGTGTGAAGATGGGACCTGAAGATTAAGAACGGATGATCAAAACGGAATTTAGAATATGCAAATATAATTGATACCAGCGTGCGTTTGGAGACTAATACTGGAAATTTTTGCTTAAGTTTGTAGTCTTCAGATTAGAAACTTACTGTATAAATTTTTCAAATCCTTTTCTAGTCCTGGTTTAGAACTAGAAAAGAGGATGCTATGATGATTTTGTTAGTAACAGTTACTTCTCTAACAGAAAATCTTTCCCTCCTAGAATACGAAAGAAGACTTCCCAGCTTCTTTGTATAAAGAGACAAAAAACACAGAGTATTTCATATTTAGATTAATAGCTAGTCTGCTGGACTTCCACTGTATTACACACTTTATCTTTCACTATATTAGATGTTATATCCAGACACTAAAGACTACTAAAATGACCCTAAGGTTTACTAAAAGTGTTTCAAACAGAGCATAAGAGCAACATCATTACATTTGAAACACTGCCATACTGTAACATCCTGTAGAGAGTTTACATGAACTGCAGAGATGCTGCATTCAGTATTTCTTATTTTTCTGTGTCTTTAACCATATATTTGTGATCAAAAAAGTGCACCACTCCCCAGTGCATCCTTTTACATCACAGTGTTCTGGGAATTAATTTCTGTGTCATTCTTTCAAGTGCATTTTCAATTTCACTATTTAGAAATTTGCTGTTGATTGATCTTATGAAACTGTTCTGTTTTCCCTTTGCCCTTTCTTTTTTTATTAATCGAGTTTTTCATCATTACTCACCTTGGGTACTCCTCCAGAAGTCTTATTGAGATCAGTGGAACTATTCATAGCCAAGGTATAAATAAGCATGATGGGATTTGACCTTCAGCCACCTCAAAGAAATATTCTCCCTTCTAATTATATAGACATAATCCTGCTCTAAATTCAAGAGCAAAAATACTTTAAAATTGCCTCTGACAAATGGTGTCTCCTGTTTGCAGCTGAAATGAAAACTTCTTTCTCCTGCTATAATGTAATTATCTTTCATGTCATTCTGTTATGGGAAAATTTGATGCAAATTATATTTGCTGAAGCAGTATATTTTCTGGCACTTTGTTTCTTGAATTGCTGTGAATTGCATGCTACTGCTTTGACATCTTTCTAGGCTGTAGATGCTGCCATGTTTCTTGGAAGCCTGGGAAGTTACCTAGAAATGAAACCTGTTGCTGGTGATGCCCTTTATAAAAGCAAGCTGCTGAAGTAATTGCTTTAGTACCTCCTGGTCTGGGTTCAGCTCTGGAAATATTATTTGAAAAATTGCTTTCTTGCTTTTTTCCATTTGAAATGACAAGTGGGAGGTAAACATAATTAGAGATTGCCTTTCTTTGGCTACTTAGTTAGCAGTAATAAATTAATATTGTCAGGACGTTTTCATCTTCAGAGCATTGCAGAAACATGGCACTATGTTCTGTGCTGATTTACACTTATGACAGCTTCACCAAAACATTGCTTAAATTGCTTATGGGAGCAAATCAGTTCTGTATTTGGCCTGATACATCACTGATCGGTTCCAGCAGCTTTGAGTACAAGGTATCCCGACCTTCCTTCACACCAGGCAAGAAACTCTTAAATCAGAGAGAAAACTCAGAACTATAAAGGATGGAAGAATGAAAATGCTCAAGGAAAAAGTTTCTCTCTATTATGAGATTTTATTTTTCACAGAGTGTGAATTATATGTGTCCTTTTAACGCACTGAGAAAACAGCTCCCGTGAGATAGAGGAAGTTGCAGAAATTTTTAATGCTTGTTGATATTTAATCTAAATTCCTAACTTAAACAGAAGTGCTGCGTGAAACTCATTCCAGATTTAACATGATATAGTCTAACTGACGTCAAACACCTGTTTGTGTCAAAGCTTGTCTGTTTAAGGAGTAAAAATAACAGACTAAAGAGCACTTTAGAACATACTGGAGATGTTAATGTAAGATATTATTGGAGTGAGCTTGTTCCTATTTAATTCAAAAAAGAAGCTTGTAATTCTCTAAAGCTCAGATGAGATTATTATAAAATAACTACTATAAAATAACATAACAAGATTTCTATTCATAAATCAGAAAAAGGAGAAAGGAGAAAATTAATTTACTATAGACAAAGGAAACTGAATGGAAAAAATAATTGAGATTAAAAGGTGAAACAAAAGGGGGATTGACCAAAGGAGGAGAGAGAGGGTACAAAGTGTAAAACTAAAGCTTCATCATAGAATAGGTACATGGAAAATGAGAATGGAAGAGAGTAGAAGAAAAATAAATAGGAATATCCACTTATATGGGAAGGAAGACGGGGAGACATCAATGACTGTAGAAAAAGATGGCCATTCTCAGTGAAATGCCAAGTAGGGACTCGATCACATAGCCTGTTGCTGGTCAGCTGAGTGCTGAAGTATTTTCTTAGCACTTAGGAATACTATTAACAGTTAAAAGCATACCTAAGTGAAGCCTATGCTAAATTATTCAGTGAAGAAGGGCAGACTTGAATTTAAATTCTGTTATGAGTTTTTGATTAGGATTATAAATTAGCTAACTGGTAGATATATAGAAAATGGATAGTAACAAAAGGAAATAAAACCCAACAGAGTGCAAATGGAGAAATTACAGCAAACACTTGTTAGCTGCATTCTTCAGAGTGGATAGAAAAAAAAATCCCTCCATTTCAATGAGCTTCAGGTCACAGCCTCCGTTTTGATGGATAAGGCACACAAGTTCACAATGTGCTTATATTCTTTATAAGTACATTTTGTGATCATGACAGAAAAGATTTGTAAGAAACCCTTTGTATGTGCACAAGAACTGTAACAACTTGAAACTCAAGGCCTTTTTAAATGGAAGAATTTAGGCAATCCAGGGAATGGAACTGGAGTTTGTTCTCCAGACAAAACATTTACCTCATCGCCTCTGTCCTCGAATTGCCAATATAAAGAATGAAAAGCTAGCAAAAGTGAGAGGAGCCATTACAATCTTGTGGTAGAAGGTTTAAAATGGAAGAAAGTAATTGTTTTTTCTCAGTGCATGATAACATTGTAGAGATCCTTGCCTTGTGGAGGCCAGAAGTCTAAAAAACTGTTAGACTAATGGAAATCAGAAAGTCCCAAAGCTGTTAATTCTCAGACACTTGCAGCATTTATCGGGGAAGAGTTCCTTCGTGCTTGCCCGGTTTCCCCTTGAATCCTCCTCAGCTCTGTGAAAAGGAATGGTTTTACGAAGCAGCCCCCAAACCAGTGCAGCTATGTATAAACAGAAACTGAAATTTGGGTCAGCTTATTTTCAAGCATTAATCTAAAAGCTGTGGCATTTCAAGGAATCAAAATGATGGCTCATTTGTCCCTTCTGTAGGACAGTGAGATTTTGGGGTGCAGTCAGAGTAGCAGGTGACTGTAGAAAGGGGCTGCAAAGGTCCCCCAGATTCTGGACTAATGCATCCTATAGTATAAATTAGACTCACATGAAGGCTAACAACTGTCCAAGGCTTTATTTTTCAAGCTTTTGAATGACAAGCCATAGGTGCTCTCTTGCTTCTTGATTATCAGCTGGAAGGATCATAATATTTACATTGATATGATCCAGCTAGTTGAAAGACAAGAAGAAATTAAGTAGTGCCGTTTTAGGAAGTGGTATAATCTGTATTGGATTTAAGCAAAGAGACTAGAGATAGTAGTTAGAGATTACAGAACTGAAAAGGTTTTGCAAAAACTGCATAACTTGATCAAAACTTAGGTGAGAGTAGATGTTTGTCCTTAAACTATCTTAATCTAATGGCAGTGGTAACTTATTATTCTGATCTTCGTAGCTTCCTCCCATCTGGTCTTCTATTTCTGAGAGATTTTTCTGGTTTGTAGCTCTTTTATTAGGTCTCTCTGGCAAGGCAGGCGGCTGCTTGTGGGCCATTTGTTTCATGCCGGAAATAAAATTGCATCACAAGAGGCTACAGAAATAAGTGGTTCATATTTTCACCCTGATAAAATAAACATTAATTCTGAGCCCTCAAATGTTTTCAGGAGTTCTGACCCAGAATTTATCAGGCACTTGAAATAAACTGTTAACTATTAACAAGTAAATGGAAGCTGGTTTGGTCACATTCTGAGATCAACTACTGCTGAGGAATGAGATGATTCATGACCTTGACAAACTGGCTTTCTGATTGCAGTAAAAAAAATTAGCCTCTTCTAAGAGAGGAGTAGATTAGCATCTACTGTTTGTGCATATTAATTGTGTTAATACAACATGATAACAAATGTAGCAGTAAAAGTAACTGTTCACCACGGTGTACTCAGGGACTAGCAGTCCAGCCTCCAGTTTTGACATGGTTTATCTGAATTAGCAGAATTGCATTCTAGTTTTCATTACAGTTCACCTTTTTGCAGAAAACAAAACCAAAAAACCTGGCAGTGGGTGGGCTTTTAGCACCTCAGCCCAACATCGAAGCATCCTGTGAGAAGCAGCTCATCATAAAACTGGTGGGACTGGAACTGTCTGGGTTCCTTCTGTGGTCAGTGAAGAGAAATGGGAACCTCACCACAGCAATTTACTTCACCTCACAGACTGAGTGTGGTGGACAACCTTCTTAGACAAGGCACCGTAAAATGACCAGTGTTAGAGAAATGAGTCCTACATGTTGTACCATTTGTGAGAGTCACCTTATTCATCTTTCTTTTTAAACTGACCTTTTGTCTTTCTTCTTTTACATATCAAACCATATTATATTGTCATGAAGAAATGTAGTATTCATTTCTAGTGTGTTTTCCCCTGATGAGCTATATTTTTGATTTATAAAAATGCTTTTGCTGTCTGATGCCTAACCAAGCAGTCTCACCTTGGAAAAGCTCCCTCTTTGATTACAGTTCTTTAAATGTTTTCCTAAGCAGGGGAAAAAGCTAGCACAGTTTATGCAGGCTTTCAAAAGTCTTTAACAAGACTGACTATAGGAGGTTATCAGAAATACTGAATAATCATGGGCCAAGTCTGTTGAACATAGGGGGTTTTGTCAATACCTGTTATGCATTTTTTCCTTTGAGACTCCATGCTTCCTTTTGTAACATCCAAATGTTTTTGTTTAAAAATGCACAATAAGATATTAAGATATTAGTTGCCAGTTGGCAACCAATCACGACATTGGTTAAATCACGACATTTGGAATGTATTAAAAATTTGCACATGATACTGTGGTTTCATGGCTGAATGCTCCTGGTCTTCTCCTTGACACCTTTTACCATAAGTAAGATGAAGAAAAAAATCCTTTTCATTTGACCCAAATTATGGCAGAGAGATGAGAGCTGAGTCAATGTATCTTTACCCTTTACTATTGCTAACTCAGCAGAAGCCTGGGGGTGGGAATTATGAAGTCTGAACTATTCGGAGCTATAGTAGTGGATTTGGCTGCAATGTAGGCATACCCACAGAGGCGTTTCTATTTTGGCTAAGAAAATGAGGATTTTAATGTGCTGCATCAACTTCCTCTCTCTGACTAAGAACATTTTTCATGAGAAGAAGAAAGCAGGAGCTCTCTACCCACATGTGCCATCCCTCATAGATGCTTTACAATTCACAGTATTTTGTCCAAAATCATAGGAGTTCAGTGATCGTGATCCTCACTTCCTCTGTAATGATGTGAAATTACATCCTCCCAACCATGGAATGGTTCAGAAGAAAATCCAGTTTCTGCAGTTCTATGGGATTTGTGGAGATTATCCCACGAATATATTCTTTGGAAGATAAATATCCTTTTGGAAGACATCCTGGGTGCCTAGTCTCATACTACAAGTACATGGGGGGTGTTGTGGTTTGTGTTGTCATACCTTGAAACACGAACTGCTGCAGTCACAATAGGACATTCAGGTTAGGACCGTATTACGGGACATGGGAGCATCTCTCTGTTGCCAAATCTGGATGCTTAAAATTTCATGTCCCGATGTTATGCTTGAAGCACCATACCTGTCCTTTCCCTGTCCTTTTTCTAAGTATAGGAAAACTTGATGTGCAGACAGGAGGGAGCAGATGCAATCTCAAGCAGGTGCAAACTTGGGCAAGCAGGAAAACCAAGACTGCAGACATATATACAGTATATGTGCCCCAACAGTATTGGCACAGCCAAAAATTGGAGGCACTACTTCTAAAACAAGCTCTTGTGAAGGAAAAGAGTGATTACCATTTCTCTCAGACATATTTTTTCCAAAAATCTGCTGGGTTAAACGTGTAGTACGTTATTTAATTTACAAACCGGGATGAAACACGCTGGATGCCGTGTGGATGCTTGGAATATGCGTGGTCCCAGAGAAGTCTGAAAAAGAAAAGCTAATATAGGATAATTTGTGCAGTGCAGAAATCGGGAGAAGGGAAACCTGGTTGGGGGTGCAGGGGTTTTCCTCCGAGCTTTACAGGGCACAGGGCCGGCAGGTGGCAGCACCGGTCCCACAGCAACAGGGCCCGGGGGGGTCGTACCGCGAGTCTCGTACCGGGGGTCGCCGGTGACCGCCACCGCTCCCACCTCCGCCGGGGTCTCAGCTGCGGGGTTCCCTTGGGTATTTGGGGTTCTGCTCATAGAATCGTTGACTGGTTTGGATTAGAAGGGACCTGAAGGATCATCTAGTTCCAAGCCCCCTGCCATGGGCAGGGACACCTTCCACTAGACGAGGTTGCTCAAAGCCCCGTCCAGCCTGGCCTTGAACACTGCCAGGGATGGGGCAGCCACAGCTTCTCTGGGCAACCTGTGCCAGCGCCTCAGCACCCTCACAGTAAAGAACTTTTCCTTATATCTAACCTGAATCTCCCCTGTTTAAGTTTGAACCCATTACCCCTTGTCCTACAGTCCCTGATGAAGAGTCCCTCCCCAGCATCCTTATAGGCCCCCTTCAGACACTGGAAGGCTGCTATGAGGTCTCCACGCAGCCTTCTCTTCTCCAGGCTCAACACCCTCAACTTTCTCAGCCTGTCTTCACACGGGAGGTGCTCCAGCCCGGTGTTCATCCTCGTGGCCCTCCTCTGGACTCGCTCCAACAGCTCCATGTCCTTCTTTTGTTGAGGACATCAGAACTGTACACAGTACTCCAAGTGAGGTCTCACAAGAGCAGAGTAGAGGGGCAGGATCACCTCCTTCCACCTGCTGGTCACACTTCTTTTGGTGCAGCCCAGGATACAGTTGGTTTCTGAGCTGTGAGCGCACACTGCCGGCTCATGTTCAGTTTCTCATCAACCAACACCCCCAGGTCCTTCTCTGCAGGGCTGCTCTGAATCTCTTCTCTGTCCAACCTGTAGCAGTGCCTGGGATTGCCCCGACCCAGGTGTAGGAAACACCCTGGTGCTCCCTCCAACCTTCTAAATCCCAACAATTCGCAGGGGTATGACAGGAGACAGCCAGGCTGCCTGTGCTTCTCTGGCGTTCCTCCTCACAGAATCATTTTTCAGTGCAATACAAGTCCTGGATATTCTGGGCAACTTGTGCTATACCTGTAATGTTGTTGAGGGCCCCCACAGTGAGCTGGTTTGCCTCACTGTCCTGGAATTGCTCCTGGAAAGCTGAAGAGCTTTACACCATGCCTCTGCATGGCCTTGCAGAGGTGCCAGCCCCACCTCTTGAAGAAGGGCTTTGGGGGCAAATTCTGGCAAACACTGATAAATGGTTATTGCTGCTCCCCAGCAGCTAGTACATGAGCTAGCTTCAAAGAGTCAGGGGAAGCCCCGTGGCTCTGAAGGCCCAGGAGATTGGCTGTCTCTAACTATTTCCTCACTACTCTTTGCTCTCTATCTGCTCAACGTGAAATCTCAAATACCTAGCAGTCATGTGGCTGCAATAAGAAAGCTTTTATTCAGTGATGGATTAACAATCTTTAATTCTGAAGAAGCTGGCAAACTAAGGAACTCAGGATTAGCCTCAGCAGTTGCTTTTTCAACAGCTTTGCTCCTGGAGAGGGAGACCTAGAGCTGCCCAGAGTCTCTGTTCGGGGTACCTATGGCTGCAAGCTGCTCAGAGTATCTCACACCAGGGGATTGGTGGCCCTGGTGCAGTTCAGTGCTGGTCTCAGCGATGCTGAGATATGGACTGAGGGTGCAGGGGCTGCATGGCTTTCCCTGAACACATTCCTAGCATGCCAGTGGAGGGCTATGGCACTTAATCCCCCTCCCTCTAACTGCAGCATCACAAAACTGCAGTGATACCATGGCGAGTAAGGACCAGCATTTATCCTGTTTGGATACAGGTCTGCTCTGAATATGAATGATCCTATCCACAAATTAAACTGAAAGCTTATCACAGCAAGAAATACTTGACAAAGACTAATGATTCAAACAGCAGAGA
The DNA here is from genome assembly GCF_004027225.2 of Strigops habroptila. Classification (NCBI taxonomy): domain Eukaryota; kingdom Metazoa; phylum Chordata; class Aves; order Psittaciformes; family Psittacidae; genus Strigops; species Strigops habroptila. The sequence continues at coordinate 64,081,543 of NC_044278.2, read as the reverse complement.
TTGCCTAGGTTGTTCACCCTCTGGAAAAGCTTTGCTGGTAGGAGCTGTGAAGGTACTGTGGTGGAGATGGAGAGTCTGTTCCCATGAATAGTCACAGCATGAGTTCAAAATTATTCGTATTGCAGTCACACAGAGCTGAGATGCTGACATGCTTGGGATATTGCTGTTCATGTTCTCTGTCACAGGCCATAGTCTACCACTGCAGTAATCAAAAATGACCCTGAACCTAGGAAAGAAATTGTTTAGGGGCCACTGCTGAATGAAGGAGACAAAAGAAGATATACTATTTTTTAGACCATTGATAAAATGGTCAATTGATACATTAATTCCCAGAATAATCTGGTACCATTAGTCAGAAAAGTACCATTAAGTCAGTAATACAAATGAACGGCCTGGTGGAAATGGCTTCCTGTGATCTCTGAACTGGAACAGGCACTGGCAGAGGCAACAGCCAGCTGATGGCAAAGGATTAGTCACAGACCCAACAGCCATGCAGTGTCTGCAAGGTCCAGAGCATGGCCATCACTCCATGGTTGTTGTGACAGCCCAGAGGCTGCTACTCCCTGGCAGGAATTCACCAGCCAGCGTGAGGCTCCTCTTCGTGCTGTCTGTAAATGGATGCTGCCTGCAGAATGAGTGCTGAGTGCAAGGTCTTTTGGGTTTCAAGCCAGATGAGAACAGCCACCTCCGTATTTAGAGCACTGAAATGAGAAGGTTGTCCTTCAGTCACTTTTTTCTCTCCTGCTTTTACAGAAAATTCTTTGTCACAGAGTGCTCTTCCCAAGGACGCTTTATATAAAAAAGCAATAGAAATGTCACTGTATTCAGAAATTGTTCGCATGTGCAGTCAGATGCTGTTAAGATCACACTCACTTTCCTGAAAAACTTATTTGCTGTTTGTTTCTGATGAGCACAAAGACTGACAGCATCCCTTAAACACATGAAAACAAATAACTTCCTTCAAAGTGCAGTTTATACTCCTTGCTTCCACTCTCATAGACATGCCAGCACAGCTTATCTCTCTGCTCCCTCTTATGCAGGCATGTACCTTGCTGGAACCTGTTTTGAATGAAACCTGTGTCAGGTGTCCTGTTGTTGCCTGCTGGATAATTTTCAGCTTGTGTGTTACCATCTGGATGTGCTGGGGCTGTTGCTGAGGATGTATATTATTTCCTCCTGTGCTTACACATGTATGAAAAACTCCACTGTACTTCATCAACAGCAGGTAATGGTCTCGGTGCAAGGGCTCTGTGTGCAGGCTGCCACCCTGCTCAAGTCAGCTTCCAAGTGCTCTGTCAGCCATCAAATGGTGTTTTTCACATCCATGTCCCCTGCTTCCCAAATCATGATTTATATTCATACACAGTGCCAGTATATCTATAGTAACAAAATGTCTTTATTATATTTTTCCATATTATATTATGTCTATTATATTTTCTCATCTGCCTTAGAAATCACCTTCTGACTGGACGAAGTACTATGGTAGCATGAAAAAATATAGTCATTTGTATGATAAGAAAGTGTACAAACAACTCTGAACTAGCTATGTTCTAAATATCTTAGTGTCTTAACCCAAATCTGGGTGTGTAGCAAAGGTCACAGTAAAGAAAGAGCAACTGGGGACCAAAACCAAGCTGCGGATTTCCTTTGATGCAAACTGCAGTGCTGAGAGCTTTAGGTGGTTTGGGGTTTTCTTCCCTCTGTTTAATTAAGTTTAATGACAATATGAAGATTCCTGAACGTACTTCAGCAGTTGCTCATGGTGAGTAAAAAGCTCCCCACAGCTGCTACAGAGCTCTCCGGAGCAGCTTCTGCCAGCCCTGGGCGCAGGAGTAGCACTTACACAGCCGGTGATATGCTGGTATCTGCATATAGTTAGAAACAGTTTTCCAAGAGATGAGCTGCCTTGTTTTCTACTTATCAGTAATGCCTGTGTGCCAGTGGGACAGTCAAAAAGAAGAGCTGCTTTTATTCCTGTGGCCTTGAAATATAGTTGACAGCCAATATCATAAAATGACAGAGAAAGAAGATTCTTAGTCAGGCAGTGACTTAGTCACGCTATAGTGTTGTAAGTCATTAGCAGTAAAGCAGCAAAGTGACTAGCTGAAAAGTTGCCTTACTTTCAAGGAAGAAGTGTCTGACACCATCTGCAGTACTGTAAATGTTAATACAACCTGAATAGTTTCAATGCAACAGCTCTTGAACACCAAAGAAATTATTAGTCAAGTCTTATCAAAGTTAAATAACTTTTATATGGGGCATTTTGAAGCCTGTAGAGTTACATCTATATGAGAACAAAAGCAACATTGAAGTCTGGGTGAAATGAAATTTTGCATGAGCTTTTTTTGAAAAGTAAAAAAAAAAAAAAAAAGAAATTAAAAAAAAATCTGCTTTTATCCATATTGGAAAGGAATAATTGAACGTTTTTTTTCAGCCTGGGGGCAGGCTAAGTCTTTTAGCAGAGTTATATATATTAACACAATAATATTCCATTGGATTCAATTTTGTTTACTAATTAAATGCACACATTCCAGCCACAAAAATATAGAACATTAGGAGTAACTGGTTTTACTTGGATACCTGAAACTATATCCCTACATCAAATGGTCTTGGTAGGGCCACTGAGATAGTTGGTGCCTTCAATTATAGTCACTGAGACTCTGTTGAAGTGCATCTCATCAGACCACATCTGTAGCTGTCAGGGCAGTATTCTGTAGGAGACTCTGGCTGATTATTCCTTTCTCGGTTTGCTCTCTTCCTAGACCAATACTATGTTCATTCAAGAGCAGAAATTATGAGCCTCAAAGTTATTTTCCTTTAAAACTGTAGAGCAAAAATTCAGGGGAAAAAAAGAAGCATGTGTGTATGTTTTCCCTAACAAGGGAGTTCTGATCCAGAGTAGATACTGTCTTTTTATATAATTATGAGTGGGCTATAAAAGAAAAAATGTCCCCATGTAAAGCATGCACATTAATCAAACCCTGTGCAATCTGAGTCACGGAAGGAGTAACAGAGAGCGGCGGCAGGGCAAAATGCATTGTAATTCATACTGATCAAAAGAAACTGTTCCATGTCTGTTCAGCCAAATCATACATGCCAGTTTCTGAAGGCAAAATGAAGTAATGACACTGTAACGAACATATTTAATTTGTTTTTCATTTCTCCTATAGTCTCCAATCTTTCAAATGGCTTGTTAAATCCCCCAAAGCTACATACATAACAAATTTTTGATAGCTGAGGTTATGGACTCGTTCATGCGTCTGAGCCAGGGTTCCGGAACATCTCTATTAATTTTCGCAGGAGCAGTCCTCTGAAGTCCTTCTTGCTCTGCTGCACACTCCTAATTTTGATTCATTCAGCTGACATTTTAAGATGAGGGCATTAAAGAAAAAAAAGGTTGTTGCAAAGTCTTCATTAGCTCGTTGGGAACATGCCACCCTGGCCAAAACCTTAGGAGTGGCTTTCTTCTTTGTTATTATTAATATTCTTTCACTGCTCCATCCCTCAGTGCATGCCTCCAATAAAAAAGGATAACGAAGCCCTAATCTTCAACAATTTATTTGGCAATCTAAGAGGCACTGGAAATGGGCAAATGGCGATCAGATTCCATAAATTTTACTTGCATGCACTTCACAGGCTTTAATGGAAGTGTTAGTGATGCTGAATGTGGTTCTGGAGCAGATTACTTGGTTAGCCACCTCTCCCTCAGCTACAGAAACAATTCTTGCCCAGAAAGCCGCTGTGTTTCCGAGCGCTGAAGGAATGTGCATAAAGAATGCAGAAGATGAAGACCCTGTCTTTAACAGGACTCAAGTGAGGTTAAGAAAGTGTCAAACGGAGTTAGACCCATTCCTCTTGTCCTTGTAAATAAGGAAATACTTCCACCACAAGCTGGCCTACACCGAGACCTTCTTCACTCAATACAGTAGCCCATTTGGAGGCAGGAGGCAGGTAAATGAAACTGTCTCCGCAGGGTGTGGAGAGATTACTGGTGACAGACCCCGTGGCTCCCATTGCATGACACCTTTGTGGTGTCACGAGGCATAAAAAGCAGCAAAAATCAACCTTGGATTGTTCCCACACTGCAGGAGCTCCCCTCCCTCAACACCCCCCCCAAAAAAAATGTTATACTGTGTTGTCTGTATTTCTCTGGTCAAACATGCTTCTTCGCCAAACCATTTAAGGAGTGCATTCTGGAAAACCCGAGGCATTTCTTCCATACTACCTCAGCTTTCCAAGGAATGAAGAACAGATTTTTTTCCTGGCTCACTTAATTGCATCCGGATGCTTCCTAGAAAGTGTAAAAAGAAGAGTCTGTGTCCCCAGACAACCTCAGAGGACCACCTGGCCAGTGCAACTGTTCAGTGAATAAGATCGCCTGCATGGTTCTGCCAAGCTCCTGTTACCATCAACCCCTACAAATAACCGAGTGGCAAACCCGGTGCAAAAGTCCAGAGAAAGTTTTCAGTCCAGAGTGAGATTTTTACCATGTTCTCACACAGTGTGACCTTACAGGTTGCTTTCTTCTGCCTCTTGCTGTACTTTGAGTCTATGTTTTGCATGCTGGGGTCGGGCACTAGTGTTTCTATCTTGTATGCCGCTGGCCAAATGTTCAAGCCAACACTGGCACACTTACGGCTTTTTTCCAGGCTCTTATATGTCAAGACATATAAAGCATGAGTAACTGCAACCAGCTGCACTCCCATCCTGCTCCAAAGACACCAAAAAAAGCAGAACCTGAAACTTAGCATATGGATATATGCCAGGGATTCGGATGAAGAAACTGAATTCTTCTTCACTCTGTGAGATACTTGAATACAATAACACGCAAGGAAGATTTTGCAGCATAACAGGGTGAAATGAAACTTGAGGAAAGTAAGTGCTGATCTCCAACTTGAAATAAATTTTCATATCTCTTACATTCTGCTAATTAATTATACATATATTTTATGATAATTCACTAATTATCTTTTTAACTCTGGCTGATGAGAGTACCCAAAAAACTTCCACATGTCACTTAATTCAGATTTAACGTCATTTCAGACCGATATTATCATTTGCGTCCTTTCTTTTGCAGGTTTTGACTAACGATAGAACAGCTCCTACAACCCCATCTTTCAAGTTTCTTTTACAGCCTGTTGTGTGAAAGTTCAGCCACTAAATTATTTGCCTGGTTTTCTTTCTCCCTTCTTTTATTAATTTGCTACAAAAAAGACTGAAAATTAGTCAGAATTATCCTCATGAAAGCTGATAATTTGGTATTAAATCATAAGCATTTCAGTATTTTGTCATTCTCAATGTGTTTGCTAATTACTATTCTTAGTAATGAGATTACAATCACTGGCTGGTATTTCTTTAGAATTTCTTTAGCACTAGTTCAGCATTAGAAATATTTCTATTCTCCAGGATAATGCAAAAATAAAATCTCTATAACTTAACTGGTATTTCCAGGGCTAGAGTTAAGGTCAGGGTTAGGGTTTCATCTCAGTGGGGCATAATAAATGTGAGATGATCACTTGTAGATATTTATTTACAACTCAGCTGTTCCACTCTTTATCACTCCTGGAGGAGAACCATCCAGTCCTGATGGTCACTGTAAATGTCTATCATGTCAAGTCCTTCTGTCACTTATTCTTAGGCTTTTGTAGTTGTGTTCTACTTTTGTTACCGCTGATGAGAGATGTCCAAGTTCAGTAAGCATTTAAATATTGCCACTAATCCACAGTCATCCACAGCAGTCAGTTAGTAGCCTATGTTCTCATTAAGTACAATGGAAGGAAACAGACGAATTGTCTCTCCTACTTGATTAACTTTTCACAGGCATTCATTTTAGGATGACACATATTACCTTTGATGGTACATTTCCCTGATCACTGATTATAAAAGGAGCCTATAATGACAATTGAAGGCTAAACACTTCACCTTCAAATGCCTAAAAGCAAATGAGGTCTATCCTTGACTTTCAACCCTCACAGGAAATGCACCTGCCAAGAGGTTTTGGACATGCACACAAGCAAATACACTCCAGCCTTGTCACAACCAGTGGTGAAAGCTCACTCCCATATTTCTTCACAAGGCATTTGTGCAGAAGGGACCTGGAAAAGGCACTACAGACACCAAAAAAACACTATAGTCCATCCACACACACCCAGAAGAGTACCAGTGTAATCAAGCACATACTTTAAGTGTTCCAGTTCGGAGTTTGTTATAGCTAAAAAGTCAATGAAGTGGGTTTGTTACCCTGACCTAGGAACTGAAGTAGCCCAGCCAAAAGCAGCAATTCTGTTCCCCTGGCAAAGAGAAGCAGCAGGCAGCTGTTGAAATGCTTATAGCCTAAATGACCACAGCTATTTGGTCCAATGCAGGTGAGTCAGAGACCTAAAAAAGACCAACACTTCTTGGCACAGTTTACAAATTCTCCTTGGAAAGAGTAAGAAGTGATCCAGTGAACATGGTTCAGCGAGGGGTAAAAAATGCAGGCTCCCAACAAAGAAGAGAAAAAACAGACGTTGTAGAAATCTTCAAAATCCTAAATAATTTTTTTTTTTTTCCTCCCCAAAAGCAGGAAATCCTCTCATGTCCTGACAAAGTAGGCAAAAAATACTATAGCAGTAGTACCTACACGTTGTGGGCAAGACCTAAAGCCTTGGCTGTGCTGGACAATGGATAGCACCTAGTACCTATCCCAGTAAGCTCCCCCCACCCTCACTCTAGGGAGCTAACTTCAATCCAGAACATGTGTAGATGCATTCATGAAGCACCATCTGTGTCTAGTAAACATAACTAAGAGATTCAAGTGATGTGCGAGCAAACACAGCTACAGGAATTTTGGATGAGGGCATGCTGTTGGCAACATATATATATCCAACTGCCTGGGAAGGAGTGCTCCTGTCCCTGGAGAACTTAGGTTCCCAACTTTCAGTCTGCAAGTTCTTACCCTTGCTCTTAACTTTGAGCACATCAGCATCTTCCCACCCCGGAAATCACTTTGCACTCTTGAGGTCATACAGTTGCATGTGTGCAAGTTCTGTCCTGAGAAAGACCCTAAGGTGAAGTGGAAAGAGGCAATGAAATGCATCCCCTCTTGCTTTTGTGTCGATGGTAAATAAAGTTCCCACCTCCTCTTTAATGTAAAGTATATTTTTAGCAAACTGTATGAGCACATTCACACTGGCACGGAATGACGTGTGTGTTGTGTGTTGGAAAGAACACATTTGCAGAATTAGAAAGCCACTATCTGTGTGTGTACATATTCAATACTTGCAAACCATCTTGTGGTATTCTGCCAAAAGCTCCCAGCAGCATGGGAAGCATTTTAAGTATGGATGTTCACGCAGCTACAATCAGAGACCCAGAAGCTCTTTATATTTCATTATTGCAAGTGGATTCCAGCACTGATGTTTTAGTTAACCTCTTGGGCACACTTACTAGTCACAAGTTTCACCTGTTTCCTCTTTAAAGAAACCAGACCTCACAGTTCAGCTGCTACAGGACCGGAGTCTGTTCACCGCTACAGATTCTTTAAGTCCCCTGCCCATAGCTCCAGGCTTGTGAGTATTTGGGAGTTTCATTTCCTCACTTCTGCCACCTGTGGCAAGGCAGACAAAGAGTCACAGAGACTTGCAAGCACTCCAGTAATAACTTCTTTTTGTTCTAACTAAAGGAAATATTGGAAGAACTGTGCAAAAGCTAAAAAACAAGTGCGACCCTTCCAATTCAATCTTTTATTTTCTGGTGCTGTGGCACACGTTCAAGGATGCACAAAGAAGGCATGAGTAGATGCTCTATGATGAATAAAGGCACCAAATCAGTTCACAAACGCAAAAACTGGACGATTTTCAAAAAAGTCAGGTGCACAGTGAGTGGAAGCTGTTGCAAGTTTCATGCTTATACAGCATCCAGCAGATGTTGTACATCCATGTCTGAGCAACCAGCTGTCTTTTCATCAGTATTAAGTGTTCAGCTGACATTAAAGGGACAGACAGAATTAAATCTGAGAGCTCAGAAACCTAAGCAGCTTTTGTGAAGTTTGCTATGTCTACAAATTATTGCACATGCTTCTTTTTTTCTCAAGCAAAGGTATTAGTGAACACCTGTGGAATCTCAAAGATGCTCAGAGCATGGGCAGAAAAACAGAAATTTAGAAGTTTCCTCTCTTTCTTCCCATAGACAACAGCTTAAAGACATCCTGACCTAAAGGCTGCACCCTTACCATCATATGTAAAAGCTTCGGCCTTCCATTTGTTTCTTATATTTCCTCTCCATTAGTTTGTCTTCCAACTCCACATTTATTCTCTGCTCTTTTTATCCCTCATCAAATATATCCTTGGCTTCATTTTCAAGAACTTTCCTAGCATGTTTAAACTATGTTGTTATCCCTTATTCTCTACAAAGGTGCTTGATCCCAGACACCAACTGGCCATTTGTTGCATTTCTCAGTGCACTCTTTTGGTGCTTCCTCCCTTGCACCCATCACATATGGGAGAAGAATACCATAAACATTTATGCAGTGAATGCATTGTGCTTTTTTCAAAGCCTTCCAGCAAAAAACTTGAAACTCTTATGCTGCAGATATGCTGAAAGTACTGTCACCCCCATGCTGACCAATAATGAGTTCTTGATTCTCTGTATTTTCCTGACTTCTTGTTTGTATCCATGCGAGTGTTGTCTCATATACTTGGATTGTAAAGTTTTCTGGGACGCTGTTGTTTTTAAGAGCTTCACACAATTCCTAGTGCAGTAGGGTCTTGATCAGTGAGTAGTGCTCCTAACTGTGACAGGAATTGCAGACAAGGATTCTGACAAAAAATAGCAGTTCTTGCTCTTCTTCCAATATTGCAGTGCCTGTATTTAATGAGCTTTTGGTTTGTGAGTAGATGTGAAAGATTGCTTCTTTAGAACTGTAGGCAAAATCACCTGCAAGATTTGAGCACAGTTTGAAACTTGAAGACAAGTTTCAATCTGAAGGTGATGCCCGGGCTATAAATCTGATTAACAATCGCAAGAATCGTGCTGTCAATAATGATTACAGAGGGCGTAGGAGAGAGGAAATCTTTTGTCGGGTGGACAGCAGAGTGCAGTGATATATATGGGTTACAAGATCAGAATCACTTCTCTTTCAAGCTTTCTTGATTAAAAGTGAGAAAAGAAAGGAGATTCATAGCACTGCAACTCGCCAGGCTGCTCTGTGTTTGCATGGCCAGTGGGCTGTACACTTTGCCCATCTGGGGAATGTAAGAGGCTCAGAAGTCCAGCCCAGAAAATTCATCTCCTGGAGGGACCTAATAATAACTAAAGGTGCACTGTTGTGAACTGAAGATGATTCTGCAGCACCCAAATCTAGCACTGACAGCTACTGTTTTTGTGGAGAAACATTTCTGTGGCATGCTGCCAAGGGACAGTGAGTCTTTCAGAGGCAGATTTCTGCCCACAGCAGATGGAAGTAACAGACTTTAGTTGCAAACAGAGCCTAAAAACAGCAAGAAAGGACATGACTGCGTAGAAACAGTGGCACAGACAAAGCTGATGATGCTTTTAAGGCAGATGTGTACAATGAATACCTTGTGAAGGGAATGTGCAATGAGCAGCGAGGGACCAAAAACCTTCTCATGAAGTGCAAGCCAATTTTCTATGCATATATCCTCCTACGTTAGCCAAATGCACCTATTCTTAATATCCACTGTATTGTGTATTCACACATCTTATGTTGAACTGTATAAACATACTGTACTTCCAGACATTCTGTGTACTCATCTTATGTTCTACTGTGAAAATCCATTAGTAGTTAAATTCCTGTAATCCTTGTGAAATATACCAAAGAGATTTGTAATGTTGTTAGTAAACTCTGCAAAGAAAGCAGTAAAAATAAACTCTGATATTGTCATTTTGAGTCTGTTTGGGTTTTGTTTGTTGGGGTGGTTTTTTTTACACCTTTTAGGCTGAGTAGAGGGTAAGATAAAAGAGAAATACATGAAGAAAGTGCCTTTCTCTTCTAAATGAGTGAGCTATAGACATTAGTGCTGGAGCTGTAAAATTTGGTTTTAGTCTTCCTTATATGTCCCATATATATACTCCATACATATAAAGTGCCAGGGTTGTCATGCCACGTCTTTTCAGTTAATAACATTTACTGCAGACATATCTAGCTACTCTTATCAAAGAGCCCTGAGTCCTACAGCTCCTGTCCATAGCCCCACAGCCAAGATTATGCCCATGTTAGTAAGCCTGGTAGAGAGGATCTGAATACATGATGCTCTTGGGCTTCCCAGGAGCAGCTGATGCCGTGTTTACATCCTTCATGTGTCTACCATGTGAAACAAGCAAGTATATGAGCAGCTTCTGAGACATTCAAGGAGGGTTGCACTGAAAGATGCATTATGCTCAGCTGTCCCCACCATCTGGTGTGTTTCTCTGTGGGGAAACAGGTTCGTAGTTTCCCCCTGCCAGCACAGTCACCAGAGAGATGTGTGTGGTTCCTTGGCTTCAGGGAACCCTAGGCATCTGGCTATGTGTCAAATAGACTTGCCAAAGTTTAAGAAGCACCTTAGCAGCACCAGGAGTGGGTCTTTCACTGACTGGCCTGGTAGATGTCTAATTCAGGATGAGCTCACTAGCTCTCCAGGCCCAAATAACTCTAAGAACTTGATCTCCATTGCTTGAAATTGAAGTTTAGGTATGTGGCTCACCGGCAGCTACCTACATTTAATAGCTAAATTTAGATGTCTACAATTTGGAGCTGAATTACACTACGTATATCCCGTTACAGCTCATGACCTGGCAAAAATACTCAGCCAGAAGCATCTTCTGAAATTCTTTGACCTCCTTTATTTCCACTTTTTCCACTACTCTGAAACAGCCCTCACGCACCTCCACAATTAGGTCATCTTTGTCGTCTGTCACTGACCTCCAATTCTGAGTCTTTTTACTCACACTGAATAGTCAAAGTGCCTTTTTGTAAGAGACATGAGGCTTCAGATGCCCAGAAAAACAAAAACTGTATCTCCAGACTATGCACCCATGAGACGTTCATAGGTTGATGTATTAATAGGTGTCCTTTGCATCTTTCAGATCCTGGAATCACTGAAGAGTAGTTAAGATTAATCTCTTAGCTTGTAAATAAGTCTGAGAAGCCTTGTGCCCTCAAGAAAATGACTGTACTAGTGCAATTTGGCTTAATGGGACAAAAACCAGGGAGGAAGAAGGGCACAGAGGCAGGGCACCTCTGAACAGGGTCAAGGAAACACATGCAGAAACACATACTTGACAGAAGACCTAATAACCTCCAGCAGCTGTTAAACCTGATAAACAGTATTTTTTCCATCAAATACTTAGCATCATAGTATTACTCAGTAATGGTTTTGTCTTGAAATAATGTGATGCTTTTGAAAGGTGACTGAGTCACTTGTGTAATCACAAAGAACAGGTCAGCAACCTTAATAAACTCAGCCTAGGAGGGAGGGAACTAGGTCCTCCCTCTGAGAAAGGAAAGACCTGAGGTCTCAGGCTTGACCCACAGGTATCAGAAGGATTGTTAAACCCAAACCTGCAACACTTCTTTTTCCTTGAATTTGATAAAAGTACTTTTGAACCTGATAAACACAGGGTGGATTAAGACTGCGTGTGCACAGCTGTAAATGAAAGGCATCATGTTTTATCTCAAAAGAATGGCATTCCGTTTGATGATTTTCCTAACCAGCAAACTCCTGTCTGCTCTGAAACATTATAAAAGAGCTTTTCCAGAAAAAAATCAAGAGTGATTAATTTTTAATTCCCAATGCTTTCCCTCCCTGCTACACAGTTTCATTGTACAGAGACAGTTCTGAATGCCTAAGCAGAAGGGGCAGCCTGTTAAATCCTTTTTAGGCTGTTACAACCTTAAAATGTGCCACTTTGGCTGCCAGAATAGAGGCAGGACCAGCTACTAAAGGCCTCAGGGAGGTGACTTTTTGTCTATGCAAGGGAAATCTTTCTGCTTCTTGTGACAGATGAACTGATAAGTGGCTGGATGGGGACCGCGAATGACAGCAATGGAAGGTGGATGCTTGCCATGCCAATATATCTCAGAGACCAGATGGAGTTTTTACAGAGTAAAATGCGTATTTTATTACTCCCTAGGAGTGGATCGAGTAAGTTCAGCGATAATCTGGTTTCCGTACAACGGGAGGAAGCCTTCACAGCCACTTGGAAGCACTGCCTTAAAAGACTCTTTTACAGCAGGTAACTCACCAGCTGACAACTAGGCTGAAGGCAGCTTACAGACTATTTTGTTGCTCCTCTGCCATTACCTGCAGAAACTGCTCACCTGTGGCACATATACTATATTGTATGGAAATGCACAGCAATCGAGCAGAAGTGTGTGAGGCTCAGCACCCAGCTGCAGTGCCTGCTCCACTGCAAGGTGTTCCCTCACATTTGATGTAGGGCTGGGACCCACTTTGCAAAAGAAAACACAGAGCAGGGACCAAAGTGTGCTCTGCAGTGGGACAAGGAGGTATTCAAGAGAAAAGGAGAGTGGGAATGCAAAGGTTAGGGGTGCTAGCCCGATGGAGCAGGGTGTATAATTAAAGAATGGGAAGGTAAGAGGAACGGCCTGGAGCCCTTATTTGCACAATGGGTGTGCCAGAAGGGAGCTTTTAGCCCTCCTCTCCCTGCAGGGTGTTGAAGAGGTGGGTTAGCATGACAGGAGATCAGCCAAGGCTGGAGATGATACACCATTGTATTGCACTCTCACTTCAGCTCTGCATCCCTGAGAGGATTTGCTGAGGTTTGGCCTTAGCAGCTCAAGACGCTCCAGCTCATTAGCACTTTGCCACCCGTCCCCCCTACCAGACGACCAGGGTTGGCATGGTTAGTCCTAAGGTGCCTGAGTTTTGCTGCACACACCTCCTCTTTTACCTCCATCGGGGTCCTGTCCGGGTGGATTTTGGTGAAGGCAGGCTGTGTCTGCCCTACTGCCAGCAGCACGGGCCACTTCTTGTGCAGGGAGAGCGGGAGCAGAAAGCCACTGTGGACAGCCTCAGTACATGGCAGGGGGAGGCTGGAGCCAGCTGGCTCTGGGTGCTGGGACAAAGTGTGGCCTGCAAGGGAGGGAGCCAAGAGTGGGCAGGCGCGGAGGGAGGGGAAAGGCTCTGGAGCTGGGGAGTAGCAGGGGGATGGCCTCAGGGCAGCAACACGTTCCCCTAATTGCACTGGCACGCAGAGACCTCTTCCCTTCACTCACTGAGGTTTAATCTTATTTTAATCCGTGGATGAGACTCAGTTTTGGTGGAAGACAGTGGGAGAGCAGAGTGTAGGAAGGATAGATTTGTACAGATTGGTGACCCTGGCATGGGCTGCCTGAACTTTTTTAATGTGAACCTGGAGGTGACAGCAGCAGCTCAGGGGCAGAAGGGCTCCTGCCTCCGTTCCTCCCCGGCCACTCGTCCTCTTTCTTGGCATGTGACATTTGGCAGCTCCAGTTCTGGGGAATCATCTGTCAAGGCTTTCCTTCCTACATCCCACACAAAATTCCCACCTTTGTGATCTTTGCTGCTCTTTCCTTACTTACTCTTTGTGAAATGTGCTATTAGGATAAGAGGATGCTTTGATGTGACATGCCTTTCTGGGAAAGGTGTTAACCATAATGAAGAATAGAAAATGGAAATAGGAGTTTGAACAGTTCATTTTACTTCACCTTAAAGGACAAGCTTCTTTGTGGAAAACCATTGGCCAAATAAAGTAATTTAAAATGCCCATAGGTTATTTGGGGCTTGTCTGTCAAAAACAGATACGATTTTAATTATCATGATAGAACTAAAGCAATACAATTTCCCTGATATCTCAACTTCTTAACGTGTTGTTAGTTATATTTGTATAAAGGTGCTTTATACTGAGACAGATCTTCCCAATCAGCAAGGAAAATCATCATTCTGATGTGTCATCTTTATAATGACAAAGTTATATCCACTCTTTTACCCTATTTTGGCTTTTTTTATTTTAATGACCTTCTCCTGCCCCAATGGATTAATTATATCAGCAAAACTTGCAGAGCTGGTCTTGGCATGAAGAAAATGAATTGTTGCTGCCCATGCACCTACACAGCTGTGGCAACAACAGAAAGAAATAATACACATGCATATATGCTGACTTTCAAGTAGAGGACGTTGTAATCAAACTCAGGTATGTGTGTTCAATTTTAACACCAATATATTGAAGAGCAGGCATAGTAAGGACTAGAGTACATTTTCCATATATGAGATCTCAGGAATATGTAACATAAGCAGCTCTCACAGGGAGGAAAGAACTACAGCTTTTTCCTTTGGGCAACAACATTATGCACAACTCCATAAGCAACTGGAGGCAACGACATCACCCATGGCATTACAGCAATCTGAGCCTGACTACAAATGCAAGGCTTAGGGGGTTGTGGCGACTACTTTGAAGCAACTACAAAGTCTCCAGGAAAACCTGGGGACACAACTGCTAAAGCCGGTATGCTGGATCGGTGAGATGGCTAGGAACATTTTACAGGAAAAAAAAAAAGGAAGCAAAGTACCTGAAAAAGGAATCTTTCAGCAGCCAAATCCCTCTGTGGATATAGCATGTAGTCTTCCAGCAGTTATGTTCAATATATACTACGTGTTCCAAGACTGAACTGTGGCACTTAAGGTATCCTTTACAAATCTGTCCATCATTCTGAGTATCCGCATCTCTCTTACATGCACATAAAGCTGAGTTTTGAGCAAGGGGGTTGACTTTTGTGTATCTACAGTGAATACGACAATACCCAGGCAAAGCCTCCAGGCTCAGCTAAAACACAACTAAAATGAAATACCACATAGCTATTGAACAGTAAAAAAGTGATATGAGCAGTGTATTTCATACTAACAACAGTGTTCTACATTGTGTAAGTTAATAGATTCGGCAAATGTTACCTTCCGCCACCAAGGAACAGAGCAAAAGCTATTTTACGGAAAACTGTATAACTCCACAGTATTTACACTCTTAAAGTCTCATTATTCCCTGTTGGAAAAGAGACAGTTTAACTTTTTGGATGTTGCTTAATGGGTGTGCAAGTTTATGTATCTTTGCTTGCACTAGATATTAGGAACTTGTTTGAAGAAGTTGGGTGAACCCAAAAAATCCCCCTCTTCACTTCTATTGCAGCACATAGATCATTCTTATCTCCTGCTCTAAGAGGATGACAAAACAGAAACGTTCTCTTTATTGTTTCCTTGATATCCATTTTTTTCAGCATTAACACTCAGCAAAAAGAAAAACATCTTACTGTTCACTTTGGATAAAATAAAAATTATCTAGTGAAGCATGGGGCTTGACAACTATTATTACACTATGTCTAGAAGTGATAGTATCTGTACTACCCTGGTAAAAATACGAAGATTTACGGAAGCTGTAGGGACTAACTTATTACACAGAATTACACAGGTGTGGGTGTATTTCTTCTCATTTCAGCTTTAAGCTCAAAGAGGGTAGATTTAGGTTAGATATAAGGAAGAAGTTCTTCACTGTGAGGGTGGTGAGACACTGGCACAGGTTGCCCAGAGAAGCTGTGGCTGCCCCATCCCTGGCAGTGTTCAAGGCCAGGTTGGACAGGGCTTGGAGCAACCTGGTCTAGCGGAAGATGTGCCTGCCCATGGCAAGAGGGTTGGAACTAGATGAACTTTAAGGTTCCTTCCAACCTAAACCATTCTATGATTCTATGATTTACAGTTTCCTTTCCCTTCTTCAACCCATGTGACATTCCTGTTTAGTAAACTTGATATGAAAACCAAAGCATTTTGATGCATTTTTGTAACAGCTTAATTGCTTGCTGCTACCCTTTCGCTTGAATATAAAAATGCACAGAAGTGTAGTGATAGGAATAATTATTATAGCTTCAGGTCTTCTTATTCTGTTTTTAATTTCTCTGCAGCCCAGGGAGACATCAAAACTAACTAAAATTTGTACCATATAAACCTATATTTTTATATAAAACATTTAAATACGTATATATCCTAATTATATATAACATTTTATATAAAACACTTATATAAAAACACATATAGTCGTGTACTAGGAGAAACAATATTTGGTGTAAAACATGCTCATTCAACTCACTTTAATGGCAGTAAATAGTACTGCTAATAACATCTGCAGGACTGCCCTCCTTTTTATCTTAACACATTACTGCCTTCTCTATTACTATCAATTCTAACTCCTACAATTTAGCTAGGTAAAGATTCAAATGAAATTGAGGCTTTTCACTTTTTCTTCTTTTTCACGATGTAAAGTGCTTCCAGATTCCTATTTCAGCAACAAAGAAATCTTTGGTCTTAATTTATAGGCAGTTTCAATTAAAGCTACTTATTATTTCTGACTTGTTCCATTCCCTCACTCCACATTAATGCTTAAACCTCCTGTTGCAGTTGTTAATATGGATATGTTAACATGGATGTGTTTATAACATTTATGATATTAAATGGTGATTCCAGTAAAGGCTGGCAATTATTTGAGCTGAGAGAATGTAATCAAAGGATGTTGCAAGCTCTGCTATTGCCACCTGCTGTCCAGGTTCACCTCGGAATGGCTTGGGTAGGCAGGGTTGCACAACAGCTACCAAATGGATGGCAAGGACTCAACCGTCAGTACTGCGTGGGTGCAAAGCAATCAGAAGCAAAGAGCATAAAACATTGTGAACAAGGATTCAGCAGGAACCTGCAGAAGAAACCACAAAATGGTCCAGAGTGGTCACTGTCTGGGGGTCTCTACCTGGGGACATCTAGCTTACAGTCCATATATCTCCCTATCTATGTACACACATTCTGTTCCCAGCAAGCATCAGCTGTCAGTGACTGCTGCCATCTACTACCAAGTCAAGCCTCCAAGCTCTTGACTACCTGGATAGTAGTAGGACATTCTCACATCAGCCATTGATGGCTAGCCTTTCTTTGTGTAGCAGGAGAGGCAAAGGTTGCAGCAATTATTCCACTACTGAGGAGGATATGCTGTGGTGATAAGCGCAGCTAGGAAAGGGTTAAAATGCTGGAACTGAAGGCTGAGATCAAGAGCTAGAGAAGGAGAGGTGAGACTCTGAGAAAGAGATAGGGGCCAGCAAGCAAATAAGCCAGAAGGATTTTGCCCAAAGCGTGAAAGGGAACTCTCAGAGTCATTCCTCCCTCCATGTAAGAGAGGGACAAGCTTGCAGACAAGCAGACAAAGTGACAGGACTGTCAGAACAGGAAGCTCAACAAAAATGGCACAGCAGAGAATATACCTAAAGAACTAAGTGCCTCTTGCAGTTGCTTCTTCTCTTAACTGGGTGATGGGCATGTGAACTTCTGCTTCATACACCTTCTGTGTTTCTGTAAAAAGCTCTTTTTTCCTGCCTCATGCCCTGGTTAAGTATCATCACTGATGCTGGGCTCAGAGATAGCACTAGTAGCTATGGGTTTATACTGTATGCAGTACAGAGATGGCAGCCAGTACTATACCAGAAGAAGGTACCTTGAGTTAGATGCAAGAACAGTAGAATGTCTGAGGAGCAGCAGTGTGTCTTGCTCAAAGTTTTTACACTCATGTTGGCTAACAATAGTAGCAAGACAGGTTTAGTTGGTGCCAAGGTTGCGCATAACAACCTAAACAACTTGGGCATAGAGGAAGACCATAGACATCCTTAGGATTTCTTCTATAGATTGAGAAACTTTGCTGATTCCACAAACAACTCGTGAGGGTTTTGCATCATCAGAATTTACTTCCATCTCTTCTACAAGGGAAACCAGAGAACCCAGTGAAAAACACTACAATGATGCCTTTCTTCCTCTCTGATCTGCTGGGCACAAGATGTGTTTTTGGCAGAGTCAGAGATACTCGATAGGGTAAAAAACCCCATTCACATTGTTCTTTCCTCCCTATCTTCCAGACATTAAATCAGTGCTGGAGTTACAGGAAACCTACATGCTCTTTATCCTTCCAGTTGGAATCAAAACACCTGTATAAGAAATGTGGTGTTCAAAAACCCAATAATCTTTCTTTTTTACCCCCTGGGTTAAAACTCATGTAAAAACTAAATATATTTAGCCACTGAATCTATCTTTTGGGTTGCCACACAGTCAGATAATCAAAGGTTAAAAAGCATTACTTGTGCTGGCTGAACATAGGGCGAATTTTACTGTTGCAGTATTGCTTATAAAATCGTACCAGATACCAGGACCTATGGAAAAGTAACTTTTCAATAAACAAGTTAATACCTGATAGTGAACTTGTCAGGCACCCAAGTTCCCACTCCAGTACCTGGGTTACTGATCAATCCGGGCTAAAAAGCTCAGGTTGTCTGTGTGGCTTGCAGTTTGCAGACAGCACAGCTGTTTTAAGTGGTGCTTCCGAAGCTCAAGGGCACAAATCTCTCCTGCTTGGGTTTGGTCCAAGTAAAACCAGCAGGGCTGTTTGACCACAGCTTATATGTAACACACAACAGTAAAGGAAGATGTTGTCTGTATTCACCCTTTCAAAATACAAATTGATTGAAGCAATGACATTTTACTGCTGGAAGCTTTTATGAGTTACTAACACTCCTGCTTGAAATACTCAGGAATCTAGATCAAAAATAACAGCTGTTTCAAGCTTTAATGTTTCCGATTTCTCATACACATGATCAAGATAGTTTTTCCTGGGTGATGCTGTAATTTGATTTATTGTGCAGATTAAGTAGGTGCTGCAGGACCAGAGGTGCACATCAGCTGGTATTTCCATCGGCTTTGTTGTGTTTTAAAGATAATATTCCAAGGATACTGCTTTAAGATGATGTATCTGAGCTAGAAATAGCAGCTTAAAAATGAATCACACTCCCGGATTTCTCAGAAACATCCGGCACGGTGAGGGATGCGAAGGGTGTTCAAACGCAGGGAGCAATAAATGGTAATTCCTATGAGGTTTTATTTGCTGCCCGTTAAAAGGGCTGGGAAAGCAGCCCCAAAGCGCCGGGACGGCCGGGCCCTGCCACACCGCCGCCGGCCCGCGCTGCCTGGAGGCCCAGCGACAGGCGGGGGGGCGGCCCCAGGGCGCGGAGCCCAGCACCGCCGGAGGAGGCCGCAGCGGCCCTGCCCGGCTCCGCGGGCGGCCGGCATCCGCGACCGCTACCTCAGCGCGGCCCGCCCGCGCAGGCCCCGCGCCGCCATTGGCTGCCGCAGGGGGTGGGGGTAGGCCGCGCCGCGGGGAGGCGCGGAGCGGTGCCGGGCGGGCGCGCCCGGGGAGGCTTGCCCTGCCCTGCCCTGCCTTGCCCTGCCCGGGCCGGCCCGGCGCGGAGCCGGAAGCCGCGCCGATGAGTTGTGTGCGCCGCTTGCCTGCGCGCTTGGCGGGGGGTGCCGGGAGCCCTGCGCTGTGGCTAGGTAAGAGGAGAGCGCGGAGTGGCGCGGGGCCCGGCCCGGGTGCAGCCCCTGCCTGCTCCCCCGGGAGGATGTGGGGACGGGCCGCTGTCACCGCCGGCGCGCTGGCTACGCTGGCTTTGGCCTCCGCCGCGGCGCTCTGGCTGCGGAGTGACGAAGGTATAAACATCCCTGCACCGGGGCTCTGGTGGAGGGGGTGGGGCTTGCCCCTGAGGGGAGAAGGGGGCGGGCCGGGCTAGGCGGGTGGGCGCCGGGCGGAGGCAGGCCAGCCCTGTGCGAGGGCTGCCCTCCGAGGAGGGTGCGGAAGCAGACAGGCGGGCGTACCCCACAGAAGGAAAGGCTGCCGGGGGGGGGGCCCGGCCGGGCTGCCCCGCTCGGGGGATGGGCCGGGTGTGAGGGAGGCGGCCGTCTGTGACGGGGAGGTGGGCTTGGCGTCGCAGCTCCCGCCGAGGAGCGGTTTTCGGAGCAAAACCGAAGGGAAAGGGCAGAGGTCGCAGCGGAGTGAGGGCGGCAGTGGGGCCTGGGGGTTGCCCGCCACAATGAAGCCCACCCCGGGCTGCAGTGACGGGCCGGCCGGGCCGCTCACCTGCCTGGCGAAGGGGTGGCCGGGGGCGCAGTGGGAAGCGCACACAGACCCGACCTGACCGCCAGCACCTTCGCAGGGATCTGCCGAGGGCAGCGGTTGCCTAATCCGGCGGGGGCCTCCGGGAGGCGGTGTCTCCCTAGCCGCAGCGTGGGCTTTTGTGGCGGCCCCAGGGGCGAGCCGAGCCGAGCCGTGTGCGCGCCGGTGCGGACGGGCGGGAGCCCGTCTGCCCCGGGGCTGAGTGACACGGCAGCCCTGGGGAGAGGGTAAGGGTACCCGGTGCTGGGGCGGCGCGGCACGGCAGTGTGCTGGGCGAGGCAGGCCGCCGAGGTGCAGCGTCCTGTGTGCGTGTGTGTGTGCAGGGATCGCGCTCCACTGCGGCGGGGAGGTGGGAGGGAGTAGGAAGGGAGAGGGAGAGGGAGGCGCACTGTGATGAGCAGGCCTCCAAGTCCAGCCAGCGCCGTCGTCCTGCTGCTACCGGAGGAGCCCGGGGCGGGGGAGCGGCCGCGCACAGATGACTGCGTGAGCGGGGTGGCGGCGCGTCCTGCCCCGGGGGAGCGGGCCGCGGCGCTGCGCCGGCAGCCCGGTTGTTCATTTTTTATTTACCATCATTGTTTTCGGAGCAGGGCGAGCCGAGGCGGGGAAAGGTGGTTGGTTGTGGGCTTTTTGTTCGGTTGGGTTTTATCTTAAAACACCGCCCCCCCTTTTTTTGCAGGTGCCCGCAGCGCAAAGCGGCGCCTGGAAAGTTTTTGTTTCCGTGCGTGCGGGCTGCAAGCGGCGGCCCGGGATGCGGGGCCCGGGGCCCGGCTGCGCGCCGCCTCCCGCCGCACCGCGGCTGCCGGGGCTGGCGTAGGCGCCTCCTGGGACCACCGAGTGCGGGCATTAAACCCCGCTCCCTCCTCCCCGCTGCCCTCCTCCGCCCCCCTCCGTCCCTCCCTCGCTCTCCCCCTCCCTCCCTCGCTCCCTCCCTCCTTCCCTCTCCCCGGTGCGCGGCCATTGCAGTGACCCCGGCCGGCCAAGGATGATTACGAACACGCGGGGCTTCCTGTGGTCGGACCTGGAGACGCGGGCGCTGCTAGAGATCTGGGGTGAGGCGGACGTGCAGTCGGCGCTGGACGGCAACTTTCGGAATAGCCATGTGTACCGGGACGTGGCCTGCCGCCTGGCCGAGCTGGGCTTCGAGCGCACCCCCGAGCAGTGCCGCATCCGCATCAAGGGCCTTAAGCGCCAGTACTACCAGGCCCGGGACGGGCTGAAGAAGAACGGGCACGCCCGCAAGATATGCAAGTACTACGACGAGATGGACCGGATCCTTAGCTGCCGGGGGGGGCCCGACGGCGCCCCCGAGCCGCTGGCCCCGCCGCCCGACAGCGCGCAGCCGGCGGGGCCACTCGCCGGGCCGCCCACCCCGGGCACGCCGCACAACAGCCGCGAGGTGGACGCCGAGCTGGACGAGGACGGCGAGCTGGAGTCCCCCCGCGACAACTTCACCGAGGACTCCGGGGAGTGCTCTTCCTACGCCGACCACCCCATCAAGGTGGAGTGTCCCCCCTTCGCCATCCCCGTGCCGCCGGGCGACGGTGAGTAGCCAGCTCCCGCTGCCGGGTGTTCTCACCCCGCGGGCACCGCGGCCCCCCCTCCCTGGGCTCTCGTAGCCCAACTGTCGGCGCCTCACGCCAGCTAGCGTGCTTCTCGTGGCTTCTGCCTTGCTCTCCTCCCTCTCGCCCCGTCCTCCGAAATCCGCCTGTGCTCCCCTTGCTTTGCACCTTGTTCGTTCCCGAGAGCTCCCCCTCCCTGCTTTCCAGGGGAGCGGGCAGCTGGGGGGGAGCGGAAAGTGCTGCGAACCGGGTAGGGGGAACTGCCGGGGGACGGAGACCGTAGTGAGTTTTTATTGCTGTTTATCAATGGGAAACCAGTGGAAAACTAGCGCAGAGATTATCAAGACAAAGTGTCAGGTAGCGCTGTGTGAGAAAATAGGCATCCTTTCTTGCTGGAAGATTTTCCCATTCCCTGCAGACTATGTGCAGTTTTGTTAATCGGTATTAAAACGGTGATGACGATAATACCTGAAAAATCTGCTTATTGTTGCAGATGGGCTAGAAAGCGAGGGGAGAGCCTTTATGTAATTAATTGCTCGAGTTGTTTCAGAAACACTGCTTCTAATTTCAGTGGGTTTGCGGACAGAAACAGCCCTTTGATGAAGCCTGTCCTTCCCTTGCTCGTTCTTTACCCTCAGCTCCGCATTTGTGTTGTGGAGATGGGGGGAGGCAGTGTTGCTTGTTTATTTTAAATTTAGATTAATGCTGGGGTTTTAATACAAACATGAACCTGTCTTCAGGAGTTGACATCACTGAGGAATCAGCCAATTGGTTGACGTTTAACCAACCTTCTTTTTACACATAAACCCCATCAAAGAGTTGTTTACACTAATGTTCTTTTGAAATGCAAATCCAGAATGCCAACAGACTGAAACTCAATTTAGATTAATGTAATTACCTGCAATACACAAATGAGGCTATACTATTTAATAGCCTTCACTTAAACTGTTTTAGAAGATCAGAAAGACTCCTATTGTTGAAGTTTAGCACTACAACAATTAAAAGATGTGTCTTTGTATTTTCGTGTTACCTTTTTGCAAAAGCTTGTGGTTTTGCTTTGGTACTCCAGAATGACAATATCTGAAATAATTACAACTCACATGGAAAAAGTATAACAATGTTATTATGCGTTAGGTGCACATCTCATAGGGAGATTTCTGGTTTTGCCTCTTCTAGGAAGTAATTTTTCTGCAGAAAAATAATTGTGTCTCTTCTTGTTTTAGGCTTTAAAGAAATCAATGCTCCAACTATTACCCCACCTCGCAATCAGCCCAAAAGATCCAAAAAACGCCATGCAAATTTAACATTGGATAAAATGATGGAAAAATTCCTTCAGCAGAGCGTGGATACAGAAGAGAAATTTTACAGATACGAAGAGCAGAGGCTCAAAATTGAGGACAAGCGTCGGGAAGCTGAGCATGCTCGAGAGCTCCAGATGTTACAGATGTTGGGACAGATGTTGGCAGGAATTTCTTCTACGGTATCACAAAGGTCACAATCTATACCAGCGAGTCCACCTCAGAGGGCGAACCATCGTTCGTATGGGGATAACTTTAATTATAATGCTATGACAGCAGCACTTTCTCCACCGATAGGTACTTCCTTCTATGGCATAAATAAAAGCTAGGTTTTCTTAAAGTTCTGTGTGAAAGCCCTGGTAGTAAGTAGCTGTTGAAAATAAAAGCTAATTGGAATTATTTAATATTGCGGTGAAGGTGTCTGTCTGATGGAAAATGGAATTAAAACGTCATTTGTTCCATTGTACTGATTATTTAATAGAGATACATTAGTTATAACAAATTTTAATGAGTAAAATCACACCTTTCGAACCCTGTAAACATCGGGGACTTCTTTGCACATTCATGGCTCTGAAAAGTGAAGCTAGGAGAAGTTTCCTGTGTAAAAGGCCAGTAGCACATACTTGCTGAAAACTCTTCGGAAACATTAGGTACCTTGTAGCAGAAATTCTGCTGCTGTTGAAGTTACCAGGTCTAACCCAGTATATGAAGTTAAGGCTGTGCATGTGTGTTTTTAGCGTTGGGAAAAGAGTGGAGTATTGGCTATACTGAAGTAAATCAAATGTTAAAATCCATCTTCTTCTAAAATAAATTTCGTTAAATCAATTCTGAATCATATCTTCTAATTGAACACCATATTATTGTAGTAGGTGTAATATAAGATGGAAGTACTGGTATATATTTTTCTTCTACACCAGTTCATTTACAAATTCTTTGGGCATCTGAATTTATTTTAAAGAAAAAGGTGAAGCAGTAACTCTGGAATTGGTATTTATGCGCAGACTTTTCCTTCTATACCTTGTGCATGGGCCAGAAACTGATAATCTGATATTAGCGTTTATTAATGGACTTCTCGGGATCTGTGGCTCCGTCACATTTATCTTTATTGTAGTCTCTTTATATGTAGAAGTAGACTGTATGGGAGGAGGAAAATAGGGATACACTGTCAGTGCTGAAACCAGAGTCAGCTTGGGGCTTGGTGGTTGTAGCCTGCCGTATGGAAATTAATCAAGTCTTGTTCTGTTTTAATTCTGAATTTCACACTGCTTGGATTTAAAAAGCATGGTTTGAAAAGAAAAAGAAAACACTCAGCCTCAGTGCTGAGTAATAATCCAGCATGCCATATCCTGAAGGGCGTTCTCTGATTCCTGAGAGGATCTTTGAGCCTTTTCACTTCTACGTTACATGCTGTGTTTACCTGTAAAATGCATTGGGGACTGGATGGTTAGGCCTGTTGAGGGTTTAGGCTGACTGACTTGGTTGTGTTTCTTCATGACTAGGTGATTGGTCTGTAGCATTCCTTGATGGCAGCAGACTTTGGTAGATGAATTATGGCATACATGTGG
Source organism: Strigops habroptila (assembly GCF_004027225.2). NCBI lineage: Eukaryota > Metazoa > Chordata > Aves > Psittaciformes > Psittacidae > Strigops > Strigops habroptila. The sequence continues at coordinate 64,057,141 of NC_044278.2, read as the reverse complement.
ATTCTGTGTTTTAGATGTTGTTTTCACTGATAAATTAAAAGGAAACCTTAAGTGCTTTAGAAAGTCCTCTAGGAAGTCATTTGAGGTTCTAGACTGGGGTGATGGTGCCTACAGGGCCTTACTATTACTTCTGAAAGGTTTTTTTGCTGAAAGAGTTTCATTATCTGTAAAGACCTGAATTTCAAGTTTCTTTTTTCTTGCTGGATTTTGTCATATAGGTGTACAATCATATTACACTATGCAAAATGCATTATGTATTTTTAACTGTAGCAACATTAACTTGGGGTTCTAATCTAATTGGTCAAGGTGTAACAAAGTGTTTAAAATAAAATGTGAAAATAATGCTTCAGGCAGCAGATCTTTTAAGGAATTAAGATTTCAGTTGTTTACAGCTAAATATGCCTTAGAGTTTTGGTAAGTAAGAGTGGGGCTCTATTAAGAATTGCTTTTTGCATAATTCTCTATTTTCTTCTCATTTATTGTGCAATCACTTTATATTTGCATGTAAAAAAGCAGCAACAAAGAAACAGAGGACCTTGACACTGCTCTTTAAGAGTTACAAGCTGTAGGATAAGTCTATTTCTTGTGTGGTTGAAAACCAGTGAGTCTATGAAGTTTGCCCTGCTGAACCCAGGACAGTGATTTAAGGAAAATAATCTGCCTTATTTCCAGGGGAGGTGAGCGTTTTGTTCTCCTCTGGGTCACTGCAGTGCTATTTTGGCCATAATCCAAAACAGACTGGGTTTTTTTTCCCTTTCCTTTTCTTTTTGGTACCCCCCTGTTCCCCCCCTTTTTTTTTTAATCTCAGTAAGAGTGGGATGCCTGTACTATAGAAGGATTTGAAAAGCAAAAGATCAGCCAGGAGTAGTTGTCGTTATTGAACACTAAAGCATTTTATTTCGGAAGATTAGCATGTCTGGTTTAGGTTTAGATTCTGTGCAAAATGGAGAAAAAGATGCTTTGTGCTGGTAGCTCACAGATGCGGAGTTGTCTTGTTTACTACTTTTTTTAGCCATTATTATATCCAGTACTTCAGGAACAGGTCCATCTGTCCATCCCCTCTGTCCCCCTTTCTGATTTTGGAGTTGCAGGGTGAGATTGCTAAGTTTTATACAGCTGAAAATAAGGAGTATAGTGGGACTTATTTTTTACATAATTATGTGTTACTATATAGCAGTTTCTTGAAAGCTTTTTAGAAGATCTTAGAAAAGCAAGCACAGCTACGGTGTAGGACACTAATGTTCAAACAAACTGCTGTTCTCAGTAGAGTTGTGCAGTTAGTGAAGAGCTTTGTTGAAATACAAGAACTTACTCTTTTAGTGTATTTACTGCTATTTATAGTTAACACATTGTTAAAAGTATTGATCTTCACATTTGTCTTGTGTTAGGTAAATGGTTTCATTCTCTTTAGCCATAATTGTTGAAATACCTTTTCCTTCTAGATTTTTGTAGTCTTTTGAAGCAGTAATTGGAGTATACAGGCTTCTGAGTGTGCAGTTGTTTTAATGCGTAGCTTGATGTGCGTGGCTTTGCATCAGAGATCTGCAATTGTATGATAGCTAAAAACTCTCTTTGTGTGATATTTGTAATGTTTGCATCTAGCGTGTTGGATCTTTTTGCGGAAAGACTTTCATTATGCTTTGTAACCACCCGCCAAAATAAAAAAGCAGTGAGATAGGCCCTGATTCTGCTGATAGGTGGAAATCTTTAAGGGGAAGCAAAAAATAAGGTAGGGTGTATGTTTAAAATGTGGTTATAGTTGCTCTGTGCTTTTCCTGTGTCTGGATGTGTTTAGTCCTTCATAAGTGTACTTATTTCAGTCGAGCTTAATTATGGAAGTGATTTCAGGCTGAACTAAGAAGATATTTCTAGTTACAAAATGTTCATGTAACTATTCTGGGCTGTTTCTTCTTTCTGTACCTGAGCCCTAAATTAGGACTGTGAGCAGTCAGTGGGAATATTCTCTGCATCAGACCCTAAATTAATTTTTGAAATGTTCACCTTCCCTAGTTACTCACTGTTTTAAAGGCCTTTAAGTGATGAAGCATTTGGGTTTTAGAAGTGTGTCTTTGAGCGATTTTATTAGCGTGTATGAGTGCTTTAAAGAAATGCTGATGGTAGTTTAAGAAAGAACATTCTTTCAAGTAACACTTATTTTCTTCTTTTCAGTTATAGAGAGATCTTTTTCACTGCACAGAACACACTCTCTAAAGGATATGGAGAATATTTTTCAACTGGTGCGCAATGTTATCCCTCCCCTAACAGGGAAAAGGCATAAAGGTCAAGATGGACGTATAGGCATTGTTGGAGGATGTCAAGAGTAAGTTAAACAGAAATTTGGGGTTTGTTTCTGAGAGAGTTTGAGGATGTCATAGGTACTTGTAAAAGCCATTCAAACTGGCCTTACATTTAAAACATGAATATTTTCCAGGGAGCTTTATTAATCAATCATCATGACCATGCATACTTATGAAAGGACATGTTTCCCTGCAGTTGTGTTGCAAATTTTTGATAGTGATTGTGGTTGAAGCTTAGAATGCTGTTTGTGTCTGTATCTACCTTCTCTGTCTTTTTTGTCCACCAGACTCTCTTTGCTTTTCCCACTGCATGATGAAGTTCTAGAATAGAGTAAGACAGCGGCACATCTTTTTTTTTTAGTTGTTGTTATATATATTTTGGTATCTTGGGAGCTGAGTCTCTTAAATCAAGAACAGAAAATTTTCTTACTATGCCCTTTCGATAAATTGTGGTAGTTACTAGGTTCTGTCATTACTTTGTTTTATGTTCTGGAGTGATAGAAATAGCATGTTGTAGGGCAAAAGGAGATACAGCATGAATCAGTTAAATGCTGTACTGACCTAGAAATAAACTAAGCTCTGTTCTTTTCTTGGCCACATTCAGTAATCTGCGCAGTACTTTGAATGAGCTATTACACCTTCCTGTTTTTCATTTTCCCCTTTTGAAATAGAGATGGCATCTTTCTCCTCTAAGAGAGATCTGCTGTTGGCCATCTGCCATTAGTAAACATTCGGTAAAGAGTACACAGGTGCTGTCTTATAGCTGAGTTGATTAGCCAGGAGTTAGTTTTCCTGTTGGTCTAATGCACTTAGGTTCTTACCTCTTGGCAGAAGTAAGCACCTATGGAGGGTGATTCTGTCTGTATCTCTCCAGTCTTCATAAAGAGGATTTAGGGCAACTGGAATCGCAGTTTAGACACTTTAGTTAAGCATCTGAAACGAGATGGGATTGATCCGGGTCACAGATCCCAGATTTGGCTTGCAAACAGTGCTCCACTCTTGTTTTGTTTGTCTCTAAACTTTTCAGCTGGCTGTCTGAGAAAAGTTTCCTTTTTTATGGCGTGATCTTTATAAATATTTCTCTGAAAGTATCCGGTGGCTATGGTGAAATCCTGTACTTCCCAAATCGGAGCACTGTTTCAGATTGGCTTCAGTATAGAAAGATTTTATCTGTCTTATACAGCTAACAAAAGAGAAGGCCTCTTTTATAAGCTTGCTCTTGAATTTGGGACTTCGTTATGGCAGGATAGATTATTTAATGTCATGACTGTGTTTCCTAACCTAAATTGTATTTCATTCTAGGTACACTGGAGCACCGTATTTTGCTGCAATTACAGCTCTCAAAGTGGTACGTGTTCTTCTATACCATCATTTATATTAGCTAAGTGCCATCTTTTTAAAAGCATTTGTTCTGTGTTGCATATGACATTTGAGTTCTTAAAGGTCTTCAATTAAGAAAGAAAATCCTTACTCTTGGATTTGTAGAAATACTTTGCAAATAGGTCATTTGCTATGTTTTCTGTAAATGTTTTCTCTGTATAAGGTGAAGTTTGACATATGTCAAAAAATTGAAAATTTTAAAGGGAGAACTATTTTATCAGAGACCTGGATAGGAAATTTCAAAACTTGATGAAATATTTTCTCCAAAATCAATAAAATAATTTCACGTTAGTGTTTAAAGCTACATTTTCAGTGCTGTGGTCAGTTTATCGGAATTTTTGTCTGGATTTTTTTCTGTGATGAGAGAAGTAACTTTCTTTCAAAACTTACAACTTTAGGATAGTAAAATTCTTACTGTAACTCTGAAGATTGTTGGTTGAATTTCATATAATTTTTAGTAGCACATTTTATTTACATTATAATATTCAGTATTTTCTAAGCCTTTTTTTTCCCCAGAAGTGTGAACTTCTTTATTTTAACGACATATTTACTGAATACGAATGTATTTACTGTAGGCTACCTAAATACAGTGGTGATTATGCAAATGTAAACAAATCATGCTCACATAATACGTACACTTTTCAGTACTCTCTATGTAGTGTGTCATTACTTGCAGTTCAGTGTGTATGTTTTTCTTCTTGAAGATCTGTTTCAATAAGTAGGTAACCAATCCAAGTATTTCTCACTCCGCCTCTCCCCCTTCCCCCAGGATGCTGTCCCTCAAGGATTTAAAATTGAAATTACATTAGTTAATGATCTTATAGAAGATAAAAGGCCACTGTTCACTATGTGCAAAGACAGTATCATATTAGGATGTCCCCTATTGAAGACAGTTGGTCTCAGATCATTACATCTGCATGTAAAGAGTCATAGGATCAAATCTCTGCATTACTTAGCAGCTTGAAATGTTAAATGTGTAGTAGTAAAGCAGAGGAGACACTTTCTTAACCTTGGGAAATTTCAATATGCAAGACACATACAAGATCAGGCTTTCTGGTCACTGCTTACACAAATTTTATGTCTGATTATTTGAGTTGATAACAGAAGCTTTAGGCTAAACTCCTCAGCTTTAATATTTATTTAACTTACGGAGTGTTTCTGAAAGTGTGCCAGCCTTTATCTTGGATGGATTTGGCCCATTGAGTAAAAATGGTAGGACTGGAAATGTACTCATAGATTGCTATAGCTATATTTTGCAAATATATTACAGTGTTATTTTTCCTCTCTGATGTAGCTTGTCTCTTGTTCAACTGTGTTCTTTTGCCTTTCCTCTTAATGTACGTTGACATTTTAGTCTTTGCTCATATGCAAATGAGAAGCATTTCTCAGTGAGGTTTGAGGTCTGTGTTTTCAGTCATCCTGTTGGTGAGAAACAGAAAAAGATACATTGGAAGTTAGATACAAAAAATAAAAATTCTCTAAAACATTGCGTGGTAGTCTAAGCCAAAATAATAAATAAATAAATTTTTCTTTAACTATAGAGAAGTAAGAATTCAGGTGAATTACTGAGTAAACTTTGGAATGATAAAGTTACTATTAAATGTTAATTTGGTAATTTTGTTTGCAAATTTTCTTTTTTAGGGTGCAGATTTGTCCCATGTGTTTTGTACCAAAGATGCAGCAACAGTAATCAAATCATATAGTCCAGAGCTGATTGTTCATCCAGTTCTGTAAGTGACTTATCTTTTGTTTAAATGAGCAAGTTAGGATTACTAGTTTGAACATTTCAGTCTGACAGTTGACAAGTTTGCGTTTTTCTTTTTCTGAGTTACAGGATGGGTGCAGTGGAGATTACAAAATCTCCTAGGTTTTTCCTTTCATTACAAACAGATATTTAATATAGAACAATCAGATGTGAATTCTTTTCATTACTATGAAAATACAATCTTTTAAAAAGCAAAGATCTTACTTGCTGGCATGTGTTCTGTGATTGTAATGCATTTAACTGTGAAAGGTCGCAAAACCCAGAAGTAGGAATCACTACAATTCAGCATTTTAGAACCTGCATTTGAAAAGCAAATAGAGCATGTTCTCTTGCGTCTTCAATCCTGATAGTATTTATCAGGAGCGTATCTTTTTTCCTCTCATTACTGTGTGTATAGTCATTTATGCAGAATTACTGGGCAAGAGAGATGCTGGTTCTCATTTTTCTTCATAAGTATGTTGCATTAGATACACACCCATTCCTGGGAATGAATGGATGTTCTCAAATGATATTAAATACGAGAGTTGTTAACAAGAAGATGAAAAGTTTAATAAGCAAGTGTCAGCGTGTGCTTCCCTGAATTTCAGTTCTGAAATATGTTACTGGTTGGTGAACTTCTGCAGGATAAATTGCTTCAATTAGGTGTTACAATGGTTTACAATGAGCGCTGCAAATGAGAATTAAGATGTGTGCCTTAGGTATATGTCCCTGAGCTTAGCTTGCACCAGTGCGTGTCAGTCTGTCAGTGTACTTAGCCAAGCTGTGATTAAGCTAGAAAAAACGTAATTTAAAATCGTGTTTGTTAGATACTGCTGTCAGGACAGATTTATGACAGTAGAAATATTTTGGTGTCCGAGAAGAAGAATATGATCTCCTTTATGGGGATGCTTGCAGTTGGAAGCCATGAGTTTTTTACATTCTAAAGGTGGATTTTGTTCCTTTTGGTGTAGGGGTACTTAAAAAGACAGATTGCAAGGGTTGTGTTTTTGTTAGGGTTTTTTGATGTGGTTTGGTTTTTTGGGGGGGTGTTTGTGGTTGGGATTTGTTGTTCGTTGGTTTGGTTGGTCTTTTTCAAAGATAGAAGAAACGTATGACTTCGTGGATTTTAGACAGGGAAAAATGTTTTGAAAGCAATGGAAAGATAGAAGGGTAGGGTTTTTACCAGTCCAACTGCATTAGCCTCTAAAATCCAAAAGGCTTGTTTTCAGTTGGTGTTCTGTCTGATATTATATGATAACAAATGAGATGGAGAATCTTAATGGCAGTATTAGCTTCTAACTTAGGTTGTCTTAATGGGTGACACTTGAGATACAGCATATGGTTGCCTTGTATGGGAAGGAGTTGACCTTCTTGCCTTGGGAGAAACCTTTCTTGTGTACACAGGGTTCTTGATGTCAGTGGTAATGGTAAAGGTTAATAGGAGAAACAGAAGCAGCATAGAGGAAAAGGGAGGTGACAGTGTGTAAACAGTAAAGTTTCTGTTCATGGAGGACCAGATCGTGCCGACTAAATAAGGGTATTTTCTTACATATGCAGGTTCGCAATGTCTTCTGTGGAATTCGGATCTCCATGAAAGCTCTAGTCGTCTTTTGCAAAGAAAACTTTTGATCTTCAACTCTGTCTATAAATTCCTTTAGATGTACAAAGTACAGTGAATTCAGAAGTTTTCATATTCATATAGCTTTAAGTCTGAAACTCAATGTTTAATACTTTTATTACAACTGATTAATTTCACCCAGACAGCTGGCTAATTGCATGAAGCAGTGGATCTGTAAATATTGTTCTTATGGCATTCAAAATGAAAAAATGCAAATATCAGAATGTTTGGATTTGTTTGTTAAATTTTCTCATGTTTTTCTCTCTTCCTAATTGGAGGAAAAGAGAAAACAGTCTTTTCCGGTTAGAAGGCAAAAAAATTTGAGTGATTCTATTGAGCCCAGGTTTTATTCACATTTACACAGACAGCCTATTTTTTGTAAGGTCCTTTGTCTTCAGTGTCACACTTTTCATATGATCTTTTCTACATTGTGGAGCTGTTTGAGTTCTGCAGGCACGGCTGGCCGCTCCTGATTCAGCGCCTGATCTCTTAAACAGTCTTTGTACTTTCTCCCGGGCCGCACTTCACGCATGGGAGAACCTCCGGGTAAAACCCACCGAGCAGCTACGTCATTGTTTTCTTTTGTGTCTCTCCTTAAAACTTTGCTTTGTTATGATTTCTCCATGACCCTTCAGAGTAACTAGGTAGCTGTTGTACCGCTCTCTTATTATGCTAATCAAAATTATGGCCCCGTGTACTCCTCAACTCACTGAACAGCTTGGCATTTCGCCAGGGTTCAGCTGCCATTTTGTACTGCCAGGAGTCTGACATTTTATCATCTCCTCTGTGACTTGGCTGCCACTACCTTTCCCTGCTGCCTTCAGCTCACAGGAGATCACCTCAAGGGAAGAACATGCTCTTTTTCTGCTGCTGCCCCCTGACTGTGAGGGCTCTTCTGGCTCGTTAGAGCTGCTGTCACAGATCTTTGATGGCATGACTAGCTAAGGTATGTGAGAGCTAGAAGTTACACTGTTGCATTTCAGGTCCTTGGCAAATGCCTGTCACTTCAAGGATGAGAGGAATGTTATGTGGGAAGGATTGAGTAGGATTGCAGAAGGAGGGTTATGAAAACGGGCATCCATCTTGCAGCATTGACAGGGCAATTCCATGTGGCCCCAGCTGCAGACCATCCTGGAATTCCTCCTGGTGTAACATCCTGTGCTGGGGACACCCGTAACACAGCTTTCTCTGTGGTTTTTCTCTCATGACTTCATTCCCTGTTCCTGGGAGCAAAGGTAAGGGAGCCGGAACTGCACATGGCAGCTTGGGATGTGGAAGGGCAAAGCTTCAATACCTGTCTGTGTGCTTCCTCACCATCTGAGCTGAGTAATGATAGCTGGGTGTTTAGGGGCCATGGACAGTCAATATTAGAAATAGTAGCTTTTTATTCAGGGTTCTGCCAAATGCGTTATGACCCCTTCCATGATGGCTTGGTATTAATGAAAGCATTAATTAAAAACTGACCAGCTAACCAGTTCAGTATTTTTGCTGAGTGATTTCACTTTCCTTTGGAGAAGTGAATAGTGTGTATTGCGGAAGTTGGGTCTTTTGAATAGTGGAGTATACTGAGTGTGCCTGGCTTTTCTCACCACTACCCCTGGTTTGTGCTACATTTCTGTTTTCTCAGCTAACATGCTCCTAAAACTCTACACAAATACAAAATAAAACATAGCTTTTGCATTGTATAAGTTTTAATGCAGACAGTTTCTGTGTGGATTTCTGCTGTAGACGTGTATATACTTTGTTACGTTAGTGTTGGGAACTTTCTAGAGAACAGTTTTCAGGGTCTTTCTCATATTCCCCATGTTAATTCCCTGGCTCAGGTCAGGTTGAATAGACTTGAATACTTTGTTGGGTTAGTTTATTCTCTCTTGGTAGGTGAGTGATCACAGAGTTAAAGTGAGTGATCACAGAGTTAAAGTGACCTATATGAACCCAGTTGGTTATATTTTAAAAGAAGAGAGTATAAATCTATTGTGTTAGATTCTCCTCTTACAAGGACTTTTTCATAATATTACGGAATTTTTCTTCCTCTGTAGGGCAGGAAAGATTGAGGTGCTACTGAGCAGTTCGCTTGTAACCCGGTTGTCAGATAATTTGTAAAGTCAACAGTTGATATATTCCTTGATCTCCAGTTTTATGTAGAATGAGATACTAGGTCATTAATTTCTTGTGGTTCTGAAGAAGTCACATAATTTTTCCATTGTCTCCAAAAAAAGGCACCCTTGAACTAGGTATGGATTTAGAACTAATGCCTTCCTCCCAGCTGGTTGTATCTATGGGTCTGTATGGACTAGGAAGGATTGCCAGAATTACTGAAAGTCTTACAGTTAATTGCAGAGTTTGAGGTTTGGGTTGGATTTTGAAAATACTATTCTTTTCAGTTCAAAATAAAAATAACCGGGGAGAAAACTCTAAGAAGGCTGGCCTGTGTGTTGAGGCCAGTTACCAGTAATGAAGAACCTTAGCTTAGAATGGGGTTGCTGGAACATAATTTATCTAGTTTTACTGGATTTTGTCTATGTTTTTATGATTTGAAAAATACCATGAAAGGGGATCATGGATAATGAGCTCCTGATAAGTTATGTGAACATTTTCAACCACTGCCGACTCTCTTATTAAAGAAAGCCCAGGAACAATCTTAAGATTTTTGGCCCTTCCTAATTCATTATGTGGAGAGGAGATTCAAAACTATTATTTCTTTGTGGGAGAAAGCTCATACCTTTTAGTTGTGTTAGCTAAGGATAGTGATTAAATACCTCTTCTGTGTAACAGGGGACTAACCTCTCCTTTGACTCAACTGCTGGAAGAAGCACAAGAATTCTTGTCATTAGGGATGGTTAAGGAGAAAGCACAGATTATCAAAAAGATGCCTCCCAAGTGACTTGGCTACTGAATCCCTATTACACCTGCAGAGAAGGTGCAGGCATATACTTTGTGATTGCTCTCCCAAATCTCCTTTAGACAGCAGCCTGGCTAGGAATCCCATGAGAAAGTTCTTGGGTTTTGGGTTTGTCTTGTTTTGGTTTTTTCCCCATAGTACTTAGGGAGAGCTAAAGGTCAGTCAGTATGTGCTGACTCAGAGAAGTATACTTAAACTGTTTCTAATCCTGTCGTGCAGTGCCATATAGATGTATTGCCAGTGTCTGGCTTTCTTGGGAAAAAGCTGCTGCTGCTTTGTTGTGTGCTGAAGAGTGAATAGTAGACAGGACGTGTATTCACCCCCTACTGTAGTCCCTTTCTTCTTCCCTGTTGTTGCAGAGTTCCTTATCCCAGGTGATACTAACAAAGGTTTTGCCACCTCCTCAAAATGCAATAAGTATCCAAAGATTTTTAACATCACTGCAGGGAGTGCTGCTGTTCTTGCTGCTTTCTGATATGTCAGAAAGAGATGTATATGTGTATTGGAGCGTTTTACTCCAGTTAGATCCTGGCCAAATTCACCCTTCTGAACACTTGCCATACTGCTGTGATTTGACACCAGGATTAGATTTCTTTGGTGTTTAATCGTTCTTGATTTGGAGTGAAGGCAGAGGCAGGGATGCCTGGGATTTGCTTTTGCATTATTTTTGATGGTTATTTGAAGGTTTTAGGGTATCTCTCTTTTTTTTTTTTTTTTTCCTTCCCTTTTCAGATTTGCAAAGCAGATACTTAGACTGATGCTTATTTTATTTTGTTCTTCTCATGTGTCCACAGCTGATGTGAAGTACTTTAGCCTTCTGGGTATTGATCGAACTATCATCTGTGCCTTAAGAGTTGAATGTAAACCAGAGAGGGATACTGATGTGATAAAAACTTGTCCCTTTATGTATTGGTTTTAACATTTAATTAAAAAAAGTGCATTAGTTTTTATAGGGACATTTTAAGTCTGTTTCATTCTGAGGGTAATTACATTGTCATCTGAACTTCATTCTGTCACTTTTAAAGTCGCAAGTTTTGGTTGATTGCAGTCCGTTTGGAAGACTATTTGACAAATTCTACTTACCAAGTCAGTTCACAAGAAGTATTAATAGGACAAGACTACTTCCTCAAATGTCGTGGTTTAAGCCCAGCCGGTAACTCAGAACCACGCAGCCGCTCGCTCGCTCGCTCCCTCCCCGCCTTCTTCCCCCCCTTCTCCTGACGGGATGGGGAGGAGAATCGAAAGAATGTAGATCCCACGGGTTGAGATAAGAACAGTCCGGTAACTAAGGTATAATACAAAACCACTACTGCTACCACCAATGATAATAATGATAAGGGGAATAACAAGGGGAGAGAATATAAAACTAAAAAAAGAAGGAAAAAAACCCCAACAAACACAGGTGATGCACAATGCTCACCACCTGCCGATCGATACCCAGCCTGACCCAAGCAGTGATCTGGGCCTTCCGAGTAACTCCCCCGGGTTTATATACTGGGCATGATGTGCCATGGTATGGAATACCCCTTTGGCCAGTTTGGGTCAGGTGTCCTGTCTCTGCTCTGTCCCGGCTTCCCTCACTGGCAGAGCATGAGACTGAAAAGTCCTTGATCGGGGTAAACACTACTTAGCAACAACTAAAACATCGATGTGTTACCAGCATTGTTCTTAGACTAAAGCCGAAAACACAGCACTGCACCAGATACTAAGAAGGAGAAAAATAACTGTTACAGCTGAACCCAGGACAATGAACTTGGAAAATACAAAGTCAAGGCATTTGGTTATCATTATACTTTGGGGGGGGATTGTCATAACACACATTGGTAATGTGAGAGAGGTGAAAACATAGTACAACTGCTTTAAATATTTGGATATATCTAAATGCAGATTGTACAAATGATTGTGCTGATACCTGTGGTATCTTCACAAGGCTAGAGAAGGTTAACTTTGAGCGCTGTTGTCATGTCTGTGTGAGAAATCTCAGAAAATAGTCAAGCAGTTCCTTCTTCTCCTTTGGGGCTCTTCCTCACAGGATGTGAGAGGCTTTGCTCTGCATAGGAGAGGTGACACCATTTGTATAATGCGTTTGGGTTCATATGGAAGAGTTTGTTGTTGGCTCTGATGCATGTAATATGTTGAGAACCCAATTCCTAGTGCAACAGAAGATCTGATTCCTAAATAAGAGTCTGATGTCCAAGTAGCAGCTGTGGAAAATATTTTGGGTTTTTTCATTATTATTATTATATAAAAATATGATATGGTAAATACAGCACTTTTTAAAGTGCATACCTTGTGGGTCATTCACACTCTTGCTTCCTTGAAGGTAGAATATGGAGCAAGTAAAGACTGTGGTGTCTGCATATCAAGAGCAGTCTCCTGCTATTAACTTGTGACACCTGTGCTGCTTCTGGATGATAGGTTGCTGGTTTTATTGCTGTGTTGTTGTGTTGATAATATTCAGATGAAACCTACCAGGTTTACTTCTGATGTCTAAATTAACTTATTCAATAGCTAAAAAGGAACACTTGATTTGAATAGTATTCAGTCCCTTTCTCATTAGGGTCTTAGTTTTTCTTTCATTTTCTTACCCGTCATTTAATCAGATTGTAGCAGGAAAATAGGTATTGTCTACCCACCATTGACAGATTACACACTGTTGAAAGATCTTCCAACAGCCTGGTAGATGAAAATGACCATTGCGTCTTGTAAACTTTTTTAGGGGCATTTTAATATACTAATCTTAATTTATTAAATACATATATTTTTTTGATCTCTAATTACATCCAGCCAACTTCATGCCTCTGTGCTGTCCCTGAGATTTGCTCTTCCTGGTTGAGCTGCTCAGTGAGAGATCCATGAGTTGATAAATGGGATCAATGAGCTTTTCAGGGAGTAAGTTGTTACTTCCAAATCTGTTCATGGGGCCAGAAGCGGCTTTCTCAAGCCTTTGGGCTTCTGGAAGTTTGGAGTTAATTTACAAGAATGATGATTTAAACATTGGCAAATATAGCTGCTCTTGGAATCTAGAATTAGTTTAATTTTATGCTCAAACATTTTTTGCATTGTTTGGTTTTGCCTTTTAATTCCTTTGACCTAACCTTTCCAGAATAATCTCTCTCCATATTTTATTTACCCAGTTTCCAATAATGTTTTTACTCGAGGTTTACCACAATAGTTAATAATTAGCTTTCTGAGATAACCACTTAAATTCTAGGGCTGCACATTATGTCCTGTCTTTCTTTTGATGTACTGTATAACATGACAGGATCTAAATGTCAGCAGGTCTAACATTTGATTCCCATTAATATAATTACCTGCAGTGCTTGGACAAACAAAACCGAAACTCTTTCATCCTCAGATCAGAGGCTTTTTCCCATCTTTGAAGATAAGACTCTAGGTTGGCTGTTGAAGCTGCCCACTTAAAGTGGCGTTGACTGAATTTACGTAACAGACTTTTGCAACGGTACATTTTAATGCACTTGGAGTTGCCTCAATCACACCAAGTGTGCACAGATAACGAGCAGAATTTGAATTCACTTTCTAGCAAGAATCTGTGTAATTGATCAAGTGATGGCGGTTTTGGTTGTGTCCTGTGTCCTTCTTTAGCAGGATGTCCCACTGATTGGCATTTTGTGATGTCCAGGACACATCTCTGAACACTAAGGTGGTTCCAGCTCTGCCTAAAACACATGCAAAGAGCAGTGGTCCCGCTGCCTGCTGTCTGCCCTGTCATTCATGCTTATCTATTATTCCTGTAGCTCCCAGTTACACCCATGCTGACTTCGCTTCATATTTTGTTTCCATGTAAAATTTGACAAGGCTGCACCTTATCACCCTTGTTCCCTTCCTTCCTCTAAAAGGCAATGACAGTAACTGTCATTCATCCTGTATGAGGAAAGCTGCTGTGCTCTGGAAGATGTTTAGAAACTGTGGGTGATATTAGGGCAGTAGCCACTGTGTTTTTGGGGGGCTTTTTGTTGGTTTTGGAAAGGTTCTTATATCAATCTTTCACCAAGATGAAGATCTAGAGAACTGTGTTTTATCTTGATTTTTATGGTGTGATAGTGAAATACAGAAGATTCCTGAAGAACAAAAAGTTTGACTTATAGTTTTTATTTTCTATATTAGCTTTTCAAAACTGAAAGGTATTATGAAAGACTGTGAGGTTGTGCATTAAGAGGCAACAATGAGACTATGAAGTAGTGAGACAGCAGTTACTGTCATAAACACCATAACCAAACCAGTGCTGTTCCTGTATGCAAAAATAATTGAAGTGGCAAGACAAGAGGAATTTTTTCATGGCATATTGCTTTTAATTTGGCAATAATTCACAAAGAAAAATTGTTCTTACCGTTTCAGAGATTCAGTGCTGTTTAATTTGAAGAATCTTTCTAGATTTTTGCCATGGAAAGTACTTTTCTCAATATGTTGTGGAGGCAGAGAAAAGAACAAAAAGAGAAACGTGCAAGATGCTGAACACCATACCTTGGCTCTGCCTGCACAGGAGCTTCAGGGGAGACAAATGATAAAGCTGCTGTGTCTGTTTTCCCAAGAGATCACAGTCTTAGCTGCTGCTGAGTGAAGCGTTATCACTTTCTCCTACCCCTCACTAATAGCCAAGGAAAGCTGATCAGGTGAAACATCTGTGGGGTCCTTTTTCACAGCGTGCCCCGCTGTGAGACTGCTTGTATGCTTGCTTATCTGTTTAGATCTGCTTTGGATAATGGATGATGTGTAAAGGTGATTGAATGATTGTTGGCATTAGCTTTAGACTCTTCCTTATCTACTGAACTTCACAGGTATGACACTCCTTCGGTTTTCTGTATTAGTAATTATGTTGTCTTGAAGTTGTTATTTAGGTGTTTATCCTGTGGTAGTTCTTTTCTGTATGCACTCAGAGCTTTATCAGTTGATTTCCAGCTGAGACTTTGAGGAAGCTTTTGGGGTTTGGAGGGATGTTGTTTGGTTGCTAGATTGAGCAACAGTGAGCTGTCATCATCTAGATTTTCATCAGAATGACATCTGATAATGTGTCACGTAGTGACACAGCTAACACGTAGTGGTTAGCTAGAAGTTAAGTACCTGTTTGAAGATCTGTGCATTCCCTGCAAATCTGCAGCTGTGGTCTTTAATTGCACACATCCGCAGAATGGTACTGTCATTCACTCTTCATCTTCACAGGTGTTATTTCTTGGATTCAGCTTCCCAAATTATTCCTGTTATATATGTCCCTGATGCAGAGTTTATATTTTCAAATGATGGGAGAACTAGACTGTTTCCCAATCTCTTGCCCCATTACCTTCCAAAAAAGCTTGCTGTATTTTGGGATATTCCTGACTTTTAGTTCATCAGAGTCTCTCTCAAAGGTTTTTACGCTCTTTTCAGAAATTCAGATGCTGTTTTCTTTTCTGATTTCTTTTTATATTAGCTTTGTGCTTTAGAGTAGGAGTATTGCATTTGTGATTCCTGTTTTGGAGAAAAGCCAAGTCACGTATCATATGGCTCTTCACCTCTAAAGGCAATATTGATTCTTTCTTACTTGATCCCTTTCCGTCAAAGCCTGAAGATTCCATCTCTTTTGATCTAGGGGACATCTTCTTCATACCTCATACCTCTCTGGACCCTTGTTTTATTAAAAAATACAATGCTAATTTCAGTTGTGCAGTGCAGGTGATAATTAAATGAAAAGGTTTGAAATCAGGTTAGAGATCAGGCAAGAAAGTTAACAACGCTGCTTGTGTGAGCATAGCACACAGCGAACAGCTGAGGACATGACTTGTGTTCTGTGCTGGTGCCTCCCAAGTATTTTGTGTTTGGGTTTCATTTGGTTTTGATCCACAGGCAAATAAGAATACAGACTGGCTTTTTTCTGTAGTAATAAACTAAACACTGCCAAGGAATATTTATTCCCAGGTACCCAAACGTGATTATCTGTGCTGGCAAATTATCCACACAATCTTTGGCATGGATTTTTGCCCACACCCCTTAGCCTCTCCCAAAAACTACTTCTACTGGTGAGGAACTACCATGATCTGGGGACTGTGCCTGATAAGCAACTTGAGTGTTACCTGCTCTGAAGCCTGAGGGTGTAGAAATTAATCAGGCCAGCTGAGCTTGGTGTCAGAGAACTCTTCTGGGCATGTGTAAATGCTGTGTATAGACTGTAGCTGTTAAGAGCTAGAAGAGTTTCTGTCTTTGTGCAAAATCCCATGGTCAGGAATATTCAAGGTGACACTCCTTCCTGAAGAATGTTGTGTGTTGATCTTTTGTACCTATCAGCTTTAAAATGCTACTACTTTGATGTCTGTGTATGGAAATAAACTGCAAGATGACACAATAGCCTTTCCAGTCTCAGAGAAGCTGTAGATATGAGGTATTTGTAAGATGTCCTTAGCTGCATAGCCACAGCTGTTGTGAACATCCAGTGTCTTAAAGTGAAGTTGGCATGATGCTTCCCTGAGGCAGTATTTGTTCTGCTTTCTTCATGAAGAATCAAAATCCATCAGTTATTTTACAGCATGTTTTTATAGCTGATTTTGCAATGTAATAGTCATTATCACCATTTTAAATCTCTTGGCCCTTCATATGCATTGGGTTGCTTCTTGATGTGAAGTTGCAAAGGAGTTATGTGAGTGTAATGTTTATAAAATGCTTTGAAGATGAAAAGCTCTACAGTAGGTTTTTATTATTACCAGAGGCAAAGTGAGCAGGAGTGGCTTAATGTTGGACTGTTCATTTCCCAAGAGATGGCTTTGTTTTGAAGAGTGCACATTATCAATTGGCTTGGAAACAAAATTACCTTATTTCAATCCTGAGTATAAATAAAATTGGCAAACTTTCTACCTTAAGATTATTTGCTGAGATATTTCTTAAAGAGCAGAGCAGTTATCGTGCTATCTATGGCTCTGTTCTTAGCTTATGTTTAATGGAACATTTATTTAATGTATTTGGCTTCCACCATCCAAAGGTATTTTGAATTCAATTCGTTCAAACATCCTTATATATATATATAGCAGTATTCCTACAGCTATATGATACTTACATATATATGAGAGATTTATTTAAGAAATATATATATTTGAGACACATATTGCTCTTCTAGAGAGAAAATCCGTTTCAGCATGTAAATAAAAACTCTGCATTCAGAAATGGTGACATTTTATTAGAGTGTGGTTCACAGACAGTTTTTCACATGTTCAACCTACCATCTATAAAAGAACTGGCTTTTTTTTTTTTTTTTTTAATAGAACTTTAAATATTTTTTGAATCATTTTTCTTTCCAGCCTATATCTACATCATAAACTGAGAGGTGATTGTACAGGGACAAAAAATAGTAGTAGTGAGCTGTTTGGCGATTCTCATGCTAATACGGTTTCCTTATGAGTTAGAGGAGAAGGGAGGGAGCTGTGTCGTTCAAATGGAAATTCAGCTTCAGCTTGCTAAGCAGGGGACTGCTTCAGGGACGCTGATGGCCTCTCGTGGATTGATGTCCTCACATGGATCATTGTATCTCTTGCCCTTGCAGCGGGTCATCGCTTCCACCCGTAAGCCTTGTTGTGGCAGAGCTGTTCCGTGGTGTCAGCAGCGGGCGCCTTTGGGGAGCTGGCGCTGCTGCCGCCGGGGATTTCTGAAGCAGCCATTGTCAATGGAGGGGTGCTGGGCCGCGGCCAGGCGTGAGGCACTGCATCCCTGCGGCCTTGAGCAGGCCACCTCTCTCCGCAGCTGCAAACGCTCTGGGCTCCTGCCCGCCACTTGCAGAAATCATTGTGGAATTTGCTGATTCTGCCAGATGCCAGCTAAACACTTGTTCCCAAGTGGTGTGTCCCATCAGTACAGCTGTTGGTTATGAAAAACATACAAGGGCTTTCATCTGTAATAATAGAGCTTTGTTAAAGTATTGCAAGCTCAAAATGGTCTGAGAAATGCTGTCAATAGTACCAAATAGTCCTTGCTTAGCGTATAGGGAGCTTCGTTCCCCCATGCTCCCTTTAAAATGTTCATTTATTGTCATTACTTATGTCAGAGGGAGGGAGGGAGGAAGGCTGAATTTTCCCTCTTGCTGTCCGTAAGGATTAACCAACATTGTTGGGCAGTGCATTCAAAATACTCTGACCTATTTACACAACAAAACTGATCAGAACAAAATAAACAGCTCTGGTCAGCAGCTGAATGCTGCATTGTGGCTGCTATATTTGGCAGTGGATTTTCTCATCATTTTTCCAATGTAGACAAAACCTGGATGCTACAGAAATCTTAAGCATTACAAGCAGATAATACCCTTCCTGAATAGCTTGATTCTTCTGTTGCCCTTTGGGGAAAGAGGACAGTTTGGCTGTAATTCAGTTGGAACAAATGCTTATGAAGCAACTGACAAAAAAGTGTAGGAGTAGATTTATCATTTTGCCACGTGAGGTAATAAATAATTGCATCATGGCCAGCGAGCTGCAGTATATACTTGTGAGATGGCGGATTTCTCTCCAAGGTGTAATCTCTGCAAAGAAGCATTAAACAGGGAATTGTGACAGACTGTAAGAATTGTTGGTTTCTTGCTTTGCTTTTTATTTTGTAACAACCATAGTGGATACTTGCCATTAGCTCCTCATTTTTAGGTGGTATCCTCTAAGGAATGAATCAAGAGAAATGTTTCATTTCAGCTATTTGGACAACCATTCCAAATTTCCCGGGTCACAGATTTTTGGTAGTTTGGAGGATAAAATTGCCTCACACTGAAGATTGGAAATATCTCTATCTTGCATCTTCAACTCAGATTCTGCAAATACTAAAATGAAGCCTTTTAAAATTTGTCTCTTTTTCCCAATTCCATTTAGCGATAGTCCCAATGCTGTCCATGAGGTGGAAAAGTGGTTGCCGCGACTGCACTCAGTTGTCATAGGACCTGGCTTAGGTAGAGATGAAGTTCTACTTGAGAACGCTAAGGTAATGTGCATACTGATATTTTATTCTGTGTCTTTATGTTGCATTTTATTAACCAATTTCCTCTCTTTTATATGATTACACAAATGGTTTTGATAGAGTTACTAAATAAGAAATTTAATAAAATATAGTTCCCTGAAAATTACAGCTGTTAGTCATGGAAACTGTAAGCATCACTCTGAATTTTAGGCACCCATATGGTTGTTTTGATTTGCTTTTTTGATCGTGAAAGTTGCTAATTAAGAAATAGATGTTGGCATCTCTAGATAGAGGGCTCTGTGTTTTCTTAAGTGCAAAGCACCTGTACTGTGAGAACATAAATACGAATTTGAGTTCCTGATTTTTGGGAACCATATTTGACAACTTTATCAGGCGAGGTATGAAAGAACAGGAGCCGTGTCCTCTTGCAATAAGCAGTAATACTCTTAATTATAAATTGTTGCAGATTTCTACTCTGGGTAAAGAGATAAACCTATTTTCTGTCAAGCCTTAGCGGAGAGCTTAGATAGTCTGTACGCTAAATAATATGTACTTACCGCACCTTCCAGATGATGTCTTGTATGACTGTCAACACATTTTTGTACATTCAAAGTATATCTTTCAGTCTAATGTCAACCTAATTTTGTACAATTTTAACTTTCTTTTTCCTGAGAAGTTAGTACTGAATCACTGGTACTAACAAGTGGAATTAATATAATTTACAGAAACATTGATAGTTACACAGTGAAATTGCAAAACAGGGAAGGCAAGAGACTGGAGACCGCTCTATCCAGGTAGTTTAGAATACCTTGAGAGCTATGGAGGGTGGTTTTGCTAGGCTTTTGTTAGAGGAAGTTGCTGTTGGAGCTCTTTGCTTCTTTAATTCTCCTCCTGCTTCCAAAAGACGTTTGGTTTGTGATATAGAGGTGCAAAACTATAGAAAGCGTGGATTCAGAAAGAAAGGAGAGAGAAGTTTATTACAGCTGATGCAGAAATCAAATTCCATTCTGAATGGAAAATTTCAACATATTTTATTCTTTTTTGAAAACTTTTAAAAAATTCTTTTTACTGAAAAAATTTTGGGCAGTATTTTTTTTTATATTCTTGGGGTTTTTTTAAGTTTTTTTCTAAATGAAAACAACTTTAAACAAAAGAAGGATTCATTTAGAATATCTAATTATCTAGCATAAGCTTCTTTCGTATCAGAATTCCATCTGGGTTTTATAAATCCCTGTCAGTGTCTGTATTACAGAGGTATCGGGAAGACTCCTTGATTGTATTTTATTCTTTTTTCCCACCATTGCTAAAAATAATTTTGCTTTCTTTGTAAATGACAAGCATACTTTTACTTCAGCCTGGCTGTCCCTTGTGAGCTAGCTTAAAGAAACAAACCCAGCCAATGAAGATAATGTGTTTGGAAGTTACTTCATGCTAAAATATCAGGCCACATTTGTATGAGCTGCGGATCTTACCTTATTAATTTCAAGTCATGTTAAAGATCAGGTTCTTTGTCTTCATTGTAATTATGAAAGTGTTCATTAGTTACCCAGTTTTGGTTTTTCAACATGTAACTGGGGACAAGTGAACCTTGGTTGCCTGCTTGAGGAAGACTGGTGCTTCTCTGTGCTGAGGAAAGGCTGTCTCCCTCTTGCTTCAGCAGTGAATTTTAAGCTTTGTATCCCTCTTCACCTTCAAGAAAAAAAGCAAGTGATGATGGTGTTGCTATTTTAAACTTTTTTAGGAGGCTGGCTTGGTATATAATTTTCAGTTTTCTCTTTAGGCTAACCTCAGCATGCTGTCATATGAACACAGGGCTAAGATGTAGATTAGTGTCTGCTTTTTGGTCAGGTTTTTGTATCAGATTGGCAGTGATGAGGGGAGAGAGCTTCCCCTCCTCCTCCTCCTGCCCCATTAAAGTGCTGAGGTGTAGAGGTCTGTCACCTCTCTGATGCTGTTCTTATGTCAGTTCTTATCAGTATTGTGCCAGCACATTGCCAATGAATGTCCTTGTCCAAACAGTCGTGCTGGGGCTGCTTTTGTCTTCTAAGCCTTGAGAAATGAAGATACTAATGCAGTAACCTGCAATTTTTGGTATAGAGCCCATGGACAGTGTTTTATTGTATTACATAATTTATATTTTATAGCCTGAGTACTCATTGACCAGATGGTGCATCTTCTCTCTCCAGATCAAAGAATGCTTTACTTCCTCAGCATCTTTACTGTGTCACCTTCTTCCCTCATACTTGATGCCTGCAGTATATGCACTGTGTCATTTCAGCTTCTTTTGAATAGTCTGATGGAAAAGAAGCACCTTGTGATCAGTTTCCTTTGATATTTCCCCCCTCCCCCCCCCCCCCCCCGATCACATAGTGGTAGTCTTTGACTATGTACTTAATGGCTTCTTGTCATTGTCTGGATTTGGCAGTAATTCCATTTACAAGTCCTGTTACAAGAAGCCACTCTCTCATATGCCACTTGCATGGGTCTGTGCCAAAACCCTCACATGTTGTTCCTCAGCTGCCTGGGTTAGGGCTGATGGTCTGTCAGAGCTTTCTAGCCATGGGTTTGCAGGACCAGGAGCTTCAGGAGAATCTCCGAAAGAAAGCGTTCGTTGTGTCCTAATAGCTGTGCAGCTGGATCCCGTGCAGATGTGGCAATCCTAGTCTTGGCCTGGTTGCACCCTCCAACTCTGGAGCAAATAAGCAGTCCATACTATCTATTTCTCTTCAGAGAAGGGGACAAAAACGTATTACTCCTCCCCTTCTCAGCTCTGGAGTGTGCAGATTGAAGCATCTCTGCTCCCCATTCTACTTCAAACTTCTGAAATGCTGTTACCACATTTGGTGTGGAACTTCCTTGTAGACAACATCAGGCCATCTGTTTTTTCCCTTTCGGTGTCCATGGTTGATTCTGGCCAGAGATGAGAGTACCGTTACCTCTGCGAGTTCATCTCAGCTGGTGTGCTGCTGCTGGTGGTTTAGACTGTTGAGAAAGAGTTTAGCTGCCATGTGGAAGCAAGGCCAAGGTCCCTATGATTATTCTCTATCAGTGCTTAGAAGCAGCATATTTCCAAAGATACTGGATGTTCTTTTTTCACACAGCAGCAATGTTATGTCCCTATAATATCTACCCATGACAGTGTTCTTCATTCAGATGTTTGAGGGACGTTTGCACTTCTGGTCTTAATCTGATCTCATTTTTCTTGTAGCATGAGACTTGGAAGTAGAGGGGAGTTTCTGTCTGTACCATCAAGAGCTGTTCCTCAGGTTTGTGAGAGAACAAAGTTCCTCTCCTGCAGGTTAATGAGTGCAGCTCTTGATAGGACTTTGGAAAGATTATATTTCTTGCATAGCCCTCTGGGAGAGGAGATGATGCTGCCTAATGCTCCAGGATGTTCTGCATTCTGCCACTGCCTAGCAGTTAGGCAGTTACAAGCTTAGCTGTGGTCTTCATCAGTTTCCATCCTCTTATCATCTCCTTTCCCCTATTCCGTCTGGCATGAATGTGATGTTCCTGTCAGATTTTCTGCTCGTAAGTTTGGTGAATCCTTTATGGGTACGTTATTGGCTTTGTGGTCAAAAGGACTGATACAGAATAATTGATGGAATAGTAGCTACAGTTGAGATTGGGTAGAGAAAAGCATTCACCCTTATGAGGAGCCCTGTCCTTAGCTTGAATAAGACTTTGATGTTAGAATTGTCTTTGCTTGTCACTGGGTTCCTTGCCTCTCACTGAAGTGGTGGCACCAAATCCTGAGCTCTGCCACTCCAGTCTTGCTGTGTTTTGTTTTGCAGCAGCAAAGTTAGATTGCTGTTTTCAGCAGAGAATGCATGCTTGCTTCCCTCCTGTGAAGAGAGGTAATGATTAATAGTCACAGTGGCTCTGTGTAACTCAGATTATATGGTAAAATCGACTGGGTTCTCACACTGCATGCTTGTTCCTCTTGCTCAACTCTCAATCCTTGTTTTAGCTCCAAAAAAACCCAGTCCCGAATACCAGCCTGGGTTCTTCTTTTGGCTGAGGCCCTGCCTAGCTGCCAGTTCTGCCCGTTGCTGTTGCAGTTTCTCTTCCCCCCACCCCCTCGCCCTGCAGTGCTACCCTCAGCCAGTCATTTGCCCTTAAAGGTCTCTGCTATTTTTTGGGATACAAATTTCAAAAATTGTGTTTTCCACCCCAGGTGACATCATCTTAAGGTTGTGTGTTGGCTGTAGTTAGCATCTCGCAAAGGGTGGGAGAGGTTTGGGCTAGTGTCACCTCCATGAGGTGCCCACATAGAGCCCATTCGAAATTTTCAGATACGTGCTCAGTTCCACCTCAGTTGAGTTCTCAGCCTTTCTGTGTTTGTTTTTGGTCAGTTGGAATAATTCCCCCCTTTCAAGCCTCATGTCTTCAGGATTTGGGCAACACTTCACAGCCCTAATTGTGAGAACAGGACCAGGTGCTTCGTTACACTATCTGCACTGGTTTTTGCAAGATCAAGAGGACCGCAGATTACAAAGCCACCTTTTGTTGTCATAGCAGTCTGGTAAAGTTAAATCTGCTGCTCTGGGCCTTGAGAAACATTTTCTTCTTGATAGCTGAGCAGCCCTCTGGGTTCTGTTTATACCAGGTATAAGACACTTGAGAAGCATCCCAGATTAATGCTGCAGTTGATAGATAGTAGTATTGTCTGTGGGACCTGCCACCATGTATGAATATGAACAACAGGATGTGTCATTCTTTGGAATCACTGCTTATGTCGACTCAAGTTAGCAGAAGAATTATTTACTAGAAATTGAACTCTTCAATGTGTGTCACATGCATTTGCTTCCTGCTCTGTAAGACAAAGTCCTCTGGAGGTTCTTGCTGTGGGGATTCAGCAGTTCTTAGGGAAGTGAAGCACTAGCAAGGACATTCCACTTTCTGTCTCAGCCCTCAGCTAGTTGGGGTGAGGCAGATAGGATCTTGTGCCTGTGATACTGCAGAGGCAAAACCAGAGTGTATGTATGTGCACCCGCTGTGAGAATGTATGTGTAAACTGTATTTTCCTCAGCCCTCACCCTACCCCCAGTACTGATGCACATACCACAAGTAGTATCCATTTTAAAACTACACTCTTAGTAGCCAAGCCTCATTGCTTTCAAGCAGTCCAACGAGTATCAGAATTTGTGGACGTCTTCACCTATGGTGCAGCATTTGCTGCCGTAGTATGCAGATCTTTCTCTGTGATGCTGGTACTGGTGTGGATAAAGCTTGGGAGGGCCAGGTTGACACAGAGAGATCCTCTCCCTGCACTAAGAACTGCTGCTATTTGTGCTAAGAACTATTAGTATTCTGTGGCTTCCTTGCAAATCTCTTGATTAGAAAAACAGTGTTTGAAAATATGCTAACAGGACCTTAAATACAGGTTTATGCAGCTTGCAAGCAGAATTTGTTTTCTAATGTATGTAATGGCTCTTGATGAAAGTCATTCACAG
Organism: Strigops habroptila; assembly: GCF_004027225.2. NCBI lineage: Eukaryota > Metazoa > Chordata > Aves > Psittaciformes > Psittacidae > Strigops > Strigops habroptila. The sequence continues at coordinate 64,032,831 of NC_044278.2, read as the reverse complement.
TGAAGTGGGATGTTTATTTGCTTTCTGTTTGTAGGCTTATGTTGTTGTTTAACTTCATTTTGATACTTACAGGCATTTGTAAGCAAAACAATGGAATTGGATACCTTTTCAACTCTTTCTGAGCACATTCCGTTAGAAACCCTGAAAAGAAATTGGCAGTGATAAATTCCAGAGTTCATCTTAAGTTTATGTTTATTTGTTTAATTTTCAAGACAAAATCCCAGCAGCTGACCATGAATACCTAAAACCAAGTCTAATATTAACATAATCAACAGTAAAGTGGAAACCTCCTAGCGTTTGCTTTGTGAGTGCAATCCTTCAGTGGATGAGACAGCATAAGAAAAGTTTGTGATTTGAGATCTAAATCTGATTTAGATTTTTTTACTTTGGAGTAAACAGGATTATTGCTTAACTGGATTTGGATGTGTTTAGGGAAAACTGTAGTTTTTCTCCAAATTTGACAGCAAGGGATCTACTTTGAATTCAGAGGGGGAATCTACAAGTGGATCCTTCTCTCTTTTTATTATTTTTAATGTTGAATGGAACAGTTTTGATTAGCTGCCATCTACAGCATCTTCAGCTTTGTTAGTTGTAACAACAGCTTTTAACATTTCCTGAAGCATTTATTGTGCTTGATGGTGTAGTGGGGTACTCTTCAGAGTCCTTACCGCACTCTGCCTGGGTTAAATGAAGTATTTTCTTGTGCACCTGAAAAATCTGTTTTGGGAAACAGTCTAGCATGTAGTACTACAGTTAAATGGCAAAAGACCCAGTTAAACTGAATGGAGCATAAACCATGAGATAAAGAAGCTATTTATTTCAGAGAAAGGATATTCATTGCTGTTACGTGACTCTTCATTCAAATAGTACAAATGGTGATCATTTCTTATGTGAGGTTTGTGAGCTTAGCAGAGTGATTAATGAGCCAGTGGTAGTTATGCATGCAGGGATATATGAAGTAAAACTCAGGCAATTAGGCTGGTTAAAGGTGATTTGTATGAATCTTGTCCACAAAGCAAGATTTTGATTGTCTTTGCTGAGATTTGAAAGGAGGGTGAGTTCTTGGGTCAGTTTGTAGGAACAAAGGAAATCAAGTTTCAGAGTTCACTGCGTGTTTCCACCAGTGAGTAAATAAATAAGGAAAACCCCAAAACAGTTACTGAAAATACAGCTCTAATGTGAAAAATCTTAAACAGTGGAACTCCATTTTTTTAATGTTTTTTCAAAACCTTCTGTATCAAATACAAAATATTTAGAGAAGCTTTTCCCCCTGTCCCCTGCCAACCCTGACTGTGGCCTTGAGCACAGCCTGGGTTTGGGATATTTGCCTACCTCTAGCTGTGCAAGATTACAAACTTGTGCTTGCCAAGGCCATTTTCCAAGCATCTCTGCCACAGAGCTGCATCCTAACCGCTACTGCAGCTGAGTCCCTGCTAACTCTGCATTTACCCAGACTTGAAGCAAGGAATGCAGAAATGCTTCCTAGGGCTTTCAGTGCCTATTTGTGGGAATTGATTTGCAGTGTGTTGGGGTGGAACTTATTTGTGCCTCCTGGGCACTTTGGGGAAGGAGTGTACAGAAATACTTGCAGCTGCAGCATTTACAGGGAAATTTTTGCTGCTTCCTCCCTTTTATCTCTCTGTTCCAGACAAAACCATGGATTCAGGATTGTTGGGTGAGAGCAGCATCCATGTGGAAAATACAAACAATTATAGGGGGCATTTCAACAGCAGTTTCTGATCCTAACTTTCAGTAGAAGGTTCTTTTATAAAAGGGGCTGCCACAGCTTTTTGATAGTTTAAGGTTTTATGAGATGTAACCAGTGTCATGTTATGCACATTTGAATGTCTCTATCAAACCAGAGTATGTAATTACATACTTGGCATTTGCAGATTGCAGTAGCATGCACTGAAGGCAAGGTTATACTGCTTCCTAAAATGTTTGGATGTCATCATGGTCAATGCTATCCATTATCATGGCATGCAGAAGCTCGAACTTCTTTTTGAGAACATGGATAAGGAATTTTGCAAAGACTAGGCCAAGACGTGACTCTTGAAGGGACCTAGGAAATACAGTGTTTGTTGCTGGTGTCAGGGAAGGAAACTTTGCCTCCCTTATCTTTCCTTTGCAAGGTAGAAAGATGACAACATGACACATCCTTGATGAAAATTAATCGCTGTTCTGGGATAGGTGTTGCTTTATATATGCTGCTGTTGTGGTTTTCTGTTTATTTCATTAAATTGTCTTTTATTAAAATGACTGGCTCTAATTTCCTGATTCTTCCCTTTTCCAAACATCAAATGCTGAAGTTATTGTGTAGCTAAACCAAACGAGTTCACCAGGAAGAAAACAAGTAGTGACACAACTAATAATTAGATTAAAAATCATTGCAGGCATTCTGCAGCTAATCCACATCTAATTAAAAAGAGCTAGAAATGCATCCAAGTCAGGTGATGGGCAAAACTGTACATAACTGTCTTTTCCAGGGAGCTGTGGAGAACCACCTTGTGTGCTATTGTCTACAGGCAGAGTAAATAGGATATGTGTGTTATTGCTGGCGCATGGACTTGGATGGAGAAGTCCAGGCTGACTGCAGAGTTTTGCAAGAGGCTGTGGGTGCTCCTGGTGCCTCAGGGTGGCTGCTCTATGAAGACTTCCATGGCTGATTAGATACCGTTTGATTGTACTTAGGAGTTCCATAGCAATTTATTCCTCCCTCACATGTTCCCTCCCTTCTCCTCCTAGCTGGTTTTTGCAGCCAGAGTTTTGCACTGGCTCATTTTGGCCCATTCCCTTTTTCCATAGTAATTATGGAAGTATGCAAGAGTCCTGGGTTTCCATGTTAGTGCAGGTGAACCTTGTGTTTCATAGCGCAGCTGCAGGGTATCAAGTGGATAAATTGCATGATATTTTTCTGCATTACTGTGCCCTCTTTCAGCACACTTTGTCCCTTCAAGCTTCTTTCTCCTGTAGTCCTTTCCAGCCTGAATTGATTCTGATTTCATGTGTGTGGTGGTGTGGTTTCAGTCTGATAGGAGTTTTGTGTTTTCCTTTGGTTTGTTTTTGTGTTGTTTTGGGTGGTTTTCCCCCCAAAAGAAATGGAATTTGGCTTTGGGAATCTATTTTAAAATTCCCATGTGAAAGTTGGGACAGAGTACAGTTATTTACTAAAATGAATGCATTACATTTCAAGGGACAGCTTCCATGATAAAATAATTAATGAAAACACATACATTCTTTGCCCTTACTTTGTAAGCTTTCCTAATTGCAGTTAAGGGTTACCTTTACCCAGATAGAGCACTGGTTTCAGCTGTGACACAACCTCTCTTTCAGTTCTTTCTGAGTAGGTTGCTTACGTACAAGTCCTGGATACCCAGTCAGAGGACAAAGATTTTTCAGGAAATTGGGTGTTTCAAGAGTAGAGTAGGAGTAGATTCAGGTTAATTTTACCCCCCTCTGGCTCTTTTCCCCTCAACCACCTCCACCAAAAATTGCAAAATCACTGAAATACTATTTTGGACATTTCTGAATGTCAAGTATTTGGTGCTGCTAACAAATGATAACTGTGTGGGAGGTTGTCCCATATACAGCACCTTCATAGGATGTGTGAATCCCAGGTCATTTCCTCTTTGGCTTAATTAGGGTAGAAATTTAAACTGTGCTCTTCAGTTATTTGGAGAGGAAGCTCTTGTTGCAGATTTGTTCTAGTACAGTTCATCATCAATGATATTAATCACAGCAGGCTGGAACCTGTTTCTCATCCAAATGTTGTGGGCTGTAGAATCACTGTTTTAGAGAGTCACCAAGTATTCAACCAACTGATACGAAGCAGAACATCTCTATCAAGAGACTGCCCACACCCCCATTGTTAGGACTCTCTACATGAAAGGCAGGAGACTGAAATGTGGGTCTCACTCTGAATATTGTAGAAGAAGGACACAAATTTCATTCTTTGGTATCTTAGCTAACCATTGTGGCTGTAGGTCATCAAGTTGGGTGACAGCAGTGTGTCACTGTCCTTCTCCTCCTCATTGTTCTGTTTTGTGGCTAGGTGCTAAGATTGCCCTGTGAGTCCAGTATCATTTCTCAGTATTTTTAATTGGCAGTGTTCTCTTCCAAATCCTTTCCCGTATAAATAATTGTTACATTGGATAAAACTGAACAGATGGTTCTTGCTCATACACAGAATCCGATCAGAAACAGTTAAGTAAGCTTTGGTGTGAAAGTGGAGTTAGGCTTGAGCTGTATTAATTGTGCAATTGACAGTGAAGATTTTTCTGTATGCTACAAGTATTAACCAGGCAAGTCCATGCCAAATACCGAGATAGAGGTTCAGCTGAAAATTGATTTTTGCTTCCAGGAACAAAATACTCTGCATAGAGGATGTTGCCATTTTTGCTGTAAACACCTCTTATGCAAGTTACTTATTTTGGGTTTTTTTTTTTTTAATACAGTATCTCTAGTAATGGAGTGTTTAAAAGTGTGCTTCATCTCATCTAGTTCCTGGTGTCTAAAAATAAAGCAGTAAAGTGTCTCTGTTCCCTCTGTGATAGCTGAGGAGAGGCAGGTCTGGCTGTTGGTGATTGATCCCACCCTAAATGCGGCGTCTAAGCTGCATGGGATGAATTTCTCTCCAGTGGCTAGCCATTTGACCTTTAAATGGCAGCAGGTGAGATGCATCCTGTCCACAATCAATGGGAAACACAGGTTCTCCAGTGAATGTTGTGTACTTCAAATAGGTGGTTGTTCTGCTTTATTATGGTTGCCAGATTACCAGCTACCCTCCCCAGAACTTCCTCTATGAGGTTCTTTCTCTGTCTCCAAGCAGTTTCTGACTGGGTTTAAAGAAGAGGAAAGGAAAATAATTAGGGTAGTTTTCTGGATTGGGTGGTTTTTTGTTTGTTTAGATGTGGTTTTTTGGGTTTTTGGGGGTTTTTGTAATCAAAAATTGAGCTTTCTAAATAAGACAAAGGACTTTGTATCCCCTGATTATTTGTTTTATAAGGAGAGAGAGAGAGAAAAAGCAAAGATCACTCAATATGTTAGATTAGAAACTGATACCTCAGAGACTCAGTACACAATGAAAGTTGCTTGGCCAGTAGGTTTTACTTAGCAAGATGAAATTTTTCTTCAGAGCACTGGTCAAATGTCTCAGGATTGTGGAGGACGTGCTGGAGAGGTAGGAACTCAGAACATTATTAGAAAGAAATGCCTTGTTTCTCTGGAGAGTACCAGTGATTCAGTGTTGCAGAAGCTGTTTACTTGTACGTATACTTTCACGCTTTGTAACTTCCACCTTTTGGGGTTTTTTCTTATACTTACATCCTTTTGGTGGATAATGGATCTTCAGGATTCTTGATTTAGCCTGTTGTTAGATATATACAGACAAAAAGTGAAATTCTAACTAGTAGTCAAGATGATAATTATGAGGAAACATGAAAAGGTGTCAAATAATAACAGCAACAGCCAAACCTTAACTGTTTCAGGAACAGAAGTTCCATGGGTTGCTCATAACACATTTAAGAGGATGGTTTGAAAGGGTCAGGACTTCTGTGATTCTGTGTCTTCCTTCAGATTTCCTTAAGGAATCTGTTGGGGAAATCTTTGATAGCTTTAAAAAAATGAAGCGTCATGAAAGACTGGTTTACTAAACTTGACATACTAGAATAAACTGGTGATTCATGTTAGTGGGAAGTAGAGCAGCAATCATTTTAGGTGCTGAAGGAGTTTGGTGAAGCTGCTTATGTACAAAAATATTCTAATTAAAACCAGTTAGGAAATGAGGTTGCAGTAAATGGTATTTGTATCTTCAAAAATTGGGGGAGAATGATCTGAATGCTTTCTTACATAGTATCTTGTTAACCTCTGAGGCTCAGTAGATAGCAATACGATAGCTAATCGGAAGAGCTTAGTGTGGTTCAAAAATAATTGGGCTGTTGGATGTATAACATTCATTTATACAAAAAACAACAAACCATAAACCTGGTTGCTAGATCAACACCTTTATTTTATTATAACCAAGTGAGTCAAATTAAACATAATTGTTAATGAACTTAACACTGCAGGGGTAAAGCAGTACAGCTTCTGTGAAGAAAAACTGAGCTGTGCACATCTGTGCAGATTAAACTTAATGAATAAAGAAATTACTCTGTCTCATAAATTTCTTAAAAGCTTTGAAAGTAAGGCTCTATGGTTTTCATTATGCCACAACTAATTCTAGGTATGCTTTAAGATTCCATCCTTGCACAGCTGTTAAATATACTTCTTATAAACTTGAATAATTTAGTAGCAGTTGAATGGCATGAGTTGTGTAAAATCTGTGATTGGTTCAGAATTATCCAGAGAGGAGGATGTAAGAGAAGACTTGTGGTTTTCCCTTGGGATCCCAAGGAGGGTAGGCAGTCTATGACACACAGCTCAAGCTGAGGCTTGTGCAGGCATGTGTGTGTGTCATGGAAAGGGTTTTATTTTATAGTAGCTTCTAATGTAGCTGCAGCTGTGTGTTGAGACAAGTCCTCAAGCTTGGAGCAGCGGGTAGTGTATCAGTCTCATGCTTCCAACATGTGAACAGTGCCCAAACAAACAAAAGTAGTGTTAGGTTGAAGCACACTGCTAACTTCTGGCCATCCATTTAAAAATAGAAGGGAAAGATTTCTACCAGTATTGGAAAAATCAGAATCAAGTAGGAGTGAGTTTGTGAGGATATGTATATTCCATAATCAATAATTTGCAGGAAGCAGGGTGGGCAGTGTTTATTTTGACAACAATACAAGAACAGAGGGATGTTCAATACCCTGAGCATTCATTAAAAACTGCTTCCTTGTTCCTTACATAATTGCTAACCTGTGGAGCTCAGTGCCATATGACAGCTAATCTGAAGAGCTTAATAACATTCAAAACTAATTAGACTTTTGGATGGATACCATCCTCTGTTATCGTCTGCAGGAAAAAGATAAACTCTCCAGCTTCAAAGACAAGTTGATAATGACCAACATTCAAAAAACTTGACTGTCAGCCATTGCTCATTAAAAACCTTAAGTATCAGTTGTTGCTACTGCTCGGTTAGGAGAGAGAACAGAACAAGGGCAGAGAGCCTGCTAGTAGATACTGCTTGCTGAAAAAAAAGACTTCTGCAAATGGTCTGTTGTCTGGGCCACCTTGGTTTTGCTTCGAAAGTATAAAACCTCCAGGACCATGAGTGAAATGACATGTCTTATGTACTGCTTGTCTCAGGATGTTTGTTTGTCCATGCACTCAAATACTGCGACGGGGCTACTATCAGAAAAGCAACTAAAATTAGTATTATAGTTATTTGTAGATTTATATCATGGCAATACTCACCTGGATTTATTGGGGGTTTTATTATTATTGTATGTTTTTAATTGGAGATGTATGTTTATTATGTGTGACTGATCTTGGCATTACATGCCTCCTGCAGCAGGGACAGTGAGTGAGATTCTTTGCTCGTTTGCATAGCAACACCAAGGCATCAGTTATGGAACCCCTCTTGACACTGCTTATACTTGACCCAGGGAGAGAACGATGTAGTTGTAAAATTACCAGTTGATCTGAGGATGTTTTACATTAGTTTGCAGAATATAACTGATTGTTTTCAATTTTGCTTTGTAAAAACAACTTACATGATCAGATTTATTATATGAATTTGGTTTGGATTTTATAAGTTTTATATAAGCAAGCATCTTAAAGTTGTCTGCATTTTTTGCAGGGTATTATAGAAAAATCAAAAGTGAAAGGAATTCCCATCATTATTGATGCTGTAAGTATTTTCTTGATTCAGTCAGTGATTTGGCATTTAAGAATCTATTAAGTAAATGTTCTTACTGGTCTTTACAGGATGGACTGTGGCTCATTTCCCAGCAGCCTTCCCTAATTCAAGGCTACCAGCGAGCTATTCTTACTCCAAACTATATGGAGTTTAGTAGACTGTATGAAGCCATGGTGAGCTGCTTTCCTTTTCTATATTAAGTACATGCAAGTTCAGTCTTTTAGTCTTTAAAAATAAAAAACTTATTACTGGCGTAAACATTATGTGCTGTTTCTTATATGCAAAATAAACATTCTTCAGGGTTTTATGCATGTTCTTAAACAAAGATCTTTTAAAGAAGACTTTTTCTTAGGCACTTTTTGGCACTGCAGTGGGTACAGGAAGAAAAGTACCTGGAAAGACTGATGGTGCTGCTTTTTGTTTCTTCCCCCATACATATGCTGAAGTAGCAGGTGTTAGAATATGTTGTTCTAGTAGTAAAATATGTACTGTGTATGAAATTCTTGTGTTGTAGCTTAGAGACCCCGTAGACAGTAGTGATCATCATGGATGTGTATTAAGACTCAGCCAAGCCATGGGAAATTTGACAGTTGTTCAAAAGGGAGAAAGAGATCTTATTTCAGATGGAGAGAAAGGTAAGTGAAGCCTTTTGCTTTTAGCAATATGGTAGTTTTGTTTGCTTTCAGTCCAGTGGTTGGACTATATAGTAATTAGTTGACTGTATTCCCTGAAAATTAAATGGGAGGGATGGCTGTCTTTGCAGATCACCTTTGGATGATTTGTGTGAATTGATATTTCAAGAGTGCAACTTAATTTATTTGCTGAAAAAAAGTTGCTGATCTTACTTCTTACTTAAATGGCTGTAACTTATGTTTTACATTACACAGGTATTGAGCTATTGATTTTTCAATCTTCATGAACTGTTTTAAAATCCTTAGCTGAAATGGTCTATGTAAGTGCAGATGTCATTGCTAAATTGCTGCAGAATAATATTGTTGTTTCACCATATATTGGTATGCATGAAAAATGAAGATGTCTTGACGTTCATGGGGCTGTAGATCAGCATGTGTATATGTGACTTGTACATTAGCCCTCACAATTACAAAAAAATTCAAATAAATTTAACTCTAGATTGCCATTACAACTTTTTAAACCAGTCACTAATGTCGTTAAAGTATACTTAATAAATGAGCTGCCTGTCTGATGCTTTTTACACTGATCATTTACTGTGATCAGTATAAAATGAATTGATGAGTGCCTTCATTGCATTTTGACTACGTGGTCTTATTTCACATACATAACAAGCAGCAGCTCTGCTTCTAATTACTTGAAATGCTAATCTCTGATAAATGTTTATGCTGCTTCAGAACTGTTACGTGTATACAGTCAATTTTTCATTATTGGGAGCCACGGGAGTCTTTTATAACAGAAAAACAGATATGTAATATGACAGTTGGTTTGTGCAGAGCCAGCTTCTACATATCCCCATTAGTACAGATAATATAGCAGACTGTGAAGCAAGCTGGGATAGGTAGATCTATCTATACTGATACTAAATCAGTATAGTTACACCTATGTGGTGAAGGGCTTGGGTTGGTCATACAGTACCCAAGTTGCCCTGCATGAAGTCTGCTGTCATATTTGCACCCATAGCAGACTTGGTTTGAAACCTTGGACAGACAGGCCAGGTTTAAGGAAGGATGAACTGTGTTGGAAGGTAAAATAACCTGGCTCTAGTTTATGCCAGCTAGAAAGCTTTAGAGCACTGTGGTGTATCTTCTTCCTCTGTTTTTATGTTAACAGTGTTCTTTTTATGCAGGATTGTTGCTTTTTTAATGAACGTTGGGAAAACTGGGTGAGCGCTTTAGATTGGGCACATTACCTAGTACGTCTCAGAACTGCTTTTGAGCTGTTACTCTTGAGATAAGTGTACCCCACCACTGGTGGAGAGAAGGGACAGTCTTCGTTGTCTCTTGTCATGCAGGGTTCAAAAAAAAAATCAGAAAACAACTGAAACTCTTTCCAGTTCCAATTTTGGGTATTCAGGCATAGCACAAGTTTGATGTATGTCTTGTGTGCTTTTGTGGCTTTTCGTTATTTTTAATTTTTTTCCCACCTTGTTCTTTGTCTCTGTTGTGTTCTGATCTTTTTTTTCTCCTAGTTGAGTGGCTGTTTTATTTGAAATGGAAACAGTTCTGTGCCTTTATAGCAGTTGCTTGATGTCCAGCTGTAGGCTGTTTTCTTGTGACTTCGGTTCTATCACTGATGCTTTCTCTCTCCTGGATTACAGACATTACGGGCAGCATTGCTGAGCTGTAAAGAAGCAGTTGGCAGGTTTAATACAGGTTATAATGTCTGTTACAAACACTGTTTTTAGGGCTGTGTTGCTTGCAAGAAGGTTCCTGAGAATTTTGCAGAAACTACAGACTTAATCTTCCTTGTAATAAGAATGTTCTTTGGGTCTGAGAGTTACTGTCGGTCATTCTTTTAAAACCTGCTTAAATGCAAAACCACGTTGAGAAAGGAGAGTGTACTGTCTGCTCTGTGCCACAACACAGAACATGTTGTCGTGTCACTGACCTTGAATTCTCTCCCAGGTTTTCGCTCTGAACTTTTTTCATCTGTCCTTTTGATCTGATGTAATTTTTTTTCAGCTGAGACAACATACATCACAATTCCAGTGTGAGGGAAATCCAGATCGTTAGATCAGGCTAATGTCCTCTGAGCACAGTCAAATACTGTGAAAAAATCTGTGTACTCCTCTTGCCTTTATTTTTTTTATGTCATCATCCGTTTGTAGTGCTTAAGCTTGTACCTGTTTTCAGACATTTCCTGCCTGAGCTCATGTACTTAGCATGGTGATACTGGAGTTTCCATATATCACTTCTAAACTTTCTCTTTCGGGAATATACTGCATGCCTGCTGTCTGGAAAAAAGCAAGGGGGAAGGGAGGGAAAAAAAAGAAAAAGAGTAAGTCTTAATGCTCTCCAGGAAAACCAGAAATTGCAAACTTAACTGTGTACCTGTTCTGTTCTTGGCTGTGGTGAAAGGAGGGCTTTTTGAGGATGTGGGGAAGACTGGCTTGGTGAATGCTTTACAGCTTAGAGTGGTTGTAGTGTTATTTTTATTCATGAATCTGTAGGGAATTCAGTAAACAATTTTCTTCTTAGTTGAAGACAAAAAGGGTTATCAGGCGATAGCTGGAAGTACAGGTGTTGGTGAAGGATTACTGTTGGCAGATAGCTCTGTAGTCTTAAGCGGACAGACACAATGATTGGAAGCTGAAGCTTAATAAATTCACATTAAAAGTAAGACAGAGAAATCAGCTCTGGCAATAACACACTAGAACTTTGATAGATTGCCAAGCCGTGAAGTGCCTGGACATCTTTGAGGTTTTGTTTTACAGATCAGAATAGGTGATGCAGGTGGTTCCTTACAGCCTTAAAATCAGCACTGAGTCACATACCTGGCCTCTGTGAAATCTGTAGCAGTCCTCTACTATAAAGGAGGTTTTCCTAAAATTTGTCTCCGTTTCAGTTAGGAGCTGCCAAGTGCCCTGTAAACGTAATCACCAAGATTTAAATTAAGTTTTATATACTCTTTTTCTCTTTCCTTTTGCAATTTCATGTTATAGCTTGGCCTACAGTTGTTGATTCCCTGCTCTACAAAGATGAGCTTCACCATGTTCTTGGTAGGTGATATCAGTGCCATCACTGACCAGGGTAGGAATGAGTACTCAGCCTGTGGGTAAAAGGTAAGTCAGCTTTTATTCACTATGGCACAGCTCTCTAAGGTTTTCTTTTTATTATTCTTTGGAGAACTGGTCAATAATAAAGTGTGGTTATACCAGTCTTCGTTCCTAACATGTTTAAAATTTGGTTAGGTCCTTGAAGATTCTGGATTTTTGGTTTTAAATGATAAAATGAATTTTTCTGTATTTTCCCAACACCTGTGTTCGTTCTCTCCTCCCTTCCAAGAGACAGACACTATGGGTAGCCAGCCCACTGCTGCCTGGGACTACTTTCAGCTGGAGCCAGTAGCCAAACATAGTTTCTCTGCAGTTGCCCAGCTGCAGCTATGGTCAAGAGAAGCAAAGTGGCATGTGAGAGGGCTTGTTGAGTACTGAATAAAGGGCAAAAAAGCCAACTCTTGCCAAAAAGCCAAATCCCTAAGCAGTACTTCTGATTTCTGCCATTCATTCCCTATACAACTGGAAAGGAAGCTGTTCAGTGCTTGTCAGTCCCCGGCTCACTTGCCTAAAAGCTGTTACGGTATCTGGCTGCCCAGCAGATTTTGCCTAGATTTTTAACTGACAGGCAGCACCTTCATCTCCACTCCTGCTTCTGCAGAGTGAGCAAAACAGGGAGATCTTGGTTCCTGCCCATTGCGCCACTGTGCTTTCCATTGCCTGCACAGCCCAGCCTGCTGTCTCCCTGTCACTGCTCACCTGTCATCACATCACATCGCTGGCTCCTGCACCTATCTAAGAAACATAATGGAAAATTTGGATCTTTTTTTTTTTCACTTAGATTGCCTGGTGTCTTGCACTCAAGGACCTAGCTAAGTTTTAAAAGTGTGATTAGGGAATATTAAAGTATAAGCACCCTTTATTTAAAAGCCAACTTACATTTTCCACATCAGTTGAGTGATTTCTGCAGCCAAAGTCCTTAATCTTGGTTTCCCTGTCTGTATGTTTCGGGGAGTCCACAATCTCCAGCTGCATGTTTTTGTGAGCTAACTTGCAAAAGGAAAAAGATAAATTTCTGACTAGTCTGAGTATGCCAGATCACAGAGATACATACTGGTAACAGATTCTATTCAAGATCTGCCAGTGGTCTAAACCTGAATCTTGCATTTGGTGGAGCAAAATGGTCTTTAATAGCTTCGTTATTTTACATAGAAGAAGGAAGTCTTAAGCCTTTCAATTAAACAAGAGTATTTGTTGTGTGGGGTGGCTGATATAGGTGATCCAGTCCAGTTGGATGATATCAGAAGTTAGAATGGTCATATCTTACAAACACAGATTCCCGAGGACATTAGGGTAAGTGTAATACTGCTGCTCTGTAAGAGGAAATCAAGTGCAAAGAACTTGTTCAGAATGCCCAAGATTCAAGAATTAAATTTTAATCTCCAGGCTGTTTTTTGGTCTTCAGTCTCAGCAAATGTGACATTTCACATAGGCTCTTTAGCCTTCTTTGTCGTCATCGGTATTACATGTTTAGCCTTGACTAGCTAGCCCATATTTCACATTCTGTGTTCTAAATACACACACAAAAAATGAGTCCCTGGGTTGGTTTGTTTTCACATTGTGGAACAAGAACATGCAGACATATGTTACTTTTTATACTATATAGGCCTTTGGTTTTCTAACTGTAGCGTGTCTAGGTGCTAGTGGTGTAAGTAGGGCCTCCTGTCTAAAGCTGTATCAGAATTACTGCTTGCCAGTTAACCGGTAGTGCTTGATCTCAGCAATACCAAATACTGATTTTTTCCCTTCAAAGCAAGGACAGCTATTTTCAGTTACATAACAGGCTTTTAATTAAGCATACAATACCCGCAAATGGGTCATTCTTCTGTGCTTTGATCTGCCAGCACAGTTTGCGCTGGGAGTTCTTTCAGCTTCAAACTTGCTGGCAAGGGTATGGTTAAGTGTGACACCATGGTCTGAATGCTTCCCCAAATGCTGACGTTAATCTTATCTTCAGGGAGTGCTGAAAAGGGAGTGATGGTAACTTGTTTTATGGCCTGAAATATGTTAAACACAGAGCTACAAAATTACTTGGCCGTAGTTACCCAGGAAGCCTGGCGCAGAATTTTGAATTGTGTTGAGCGTAAAACTCTTGAACTTTTACTTTCTGATACTCTGTCAGTATGATAGCCTTCAATTTTGTGTTTCTGTGGCACTCCTGCTTCAGTACAGATTGTTCCCATGGACGTAGGCAAGCAAGAAGTGCCAGTGACTATATGTGAGGGATGTGTTGTATTTGCTGCATAGGGCTGTGGCAATATTTGTGTGCTGTTTAATTGCTGAGACTATGTTGAAACTGTTGAATAGGGCTGTGGTTGTTCTGACTTTAGCAGATATCCTTGCTATACATCAGTGATACTTCAATGATGTCATTTTTGTTTTGTCTAGCCTTTTCTTATGATAGTAGACGTATGCTCCATGGACAAGTTCTAGGGAGCTGCTTGGTTTTTACTTTTCAGAAAGTTACTTAGCATAAATCAGTTTTCATTAAAAGACTTATACTGTGTTTGGTTTGGGGTTTTTTATTCATCACCCTGTGAAACGACATCAGATATGGTTGCCCAGACCTATTAAAAACCAAAACAAGACACGCTGCCCCGACAGCCAGTTTTGACCTGCATTGGTTACATGTTTCTCTCTCTTAAGGCCTGTCAGTTGAACTAAATATGAACCTCTCCATTATTTTGGTTGGGGTTGGTGTCAGACTAATTGACCTTAAGTGGCCCTTGGTTGCTGCCTTTCAGTATTGACAGGTTATGGTGGTTTTGGTCTTTGCAGTTTACCTGTTGTCCAGCATTCCATTGTCTTGCTCTCCTCAGCTATTCCAAGAACCACATTTTCTAGGTTTCCTGGTGTGTGTGTTCGTCCCTAGTCGAATATGGTATAGCCTCACTGGGCACTGGACTGAAAAATACATGTAAATACATCATTCTGCGTGTCTGCAGGGACTAGAACTGCCCGCCTTCGCGGCATCGTCCCTGACTATTCAGTCATGTCCATCTAATCGAGGTCTTGTAACGTTGCCACTGGTTGTCACTGCTCAGTGCAGCATATAAGGATGTCACCCGCATGGTCCTTAAGGAACTGCTTGAGCTGTCATCGCAGCGGGTCACAGACATTTAGTGGGGGATGTTGGATTGAGGGAGTGGGAAGACAGCAGGTTTATTTTTGTGGTTCTGGGAGAAGGCTGAGAAAAGCATCAGGAAAACTTCGTGCTTTGCAGATCTGGCAGTATGCCAGTTGGTCTTGATGGGAGTGTGGGATTCCTTCTTTTCTTTGAAAAGCTCTTAATAGTGATTGTGGTTCAGAGGAGTTTTGCGTTCCTTTTCCCACTGCCTGTTGTAATGTTCATCATCCTTTTATTTGAGATGTTCTTTGAGGAACTGAGCACAAGAGTTGCCCGTGCATTAGACCTTTTCCTCCTCGTTCAAGTGAATTTCCTGTAGTTCTGCTTCTTTGAAGGTATTGCATAGATTTGTTTTCCAGCATCTCTGTGCGGAGTACAAAGGCCTGCTTTTGTTGTTGCCTGTGAGGTATTCTGCACATATTTGAGACTTACTTTGGAAAAAAAAAACTACAAACAAAAGACTACTTATTTTTTTTTTTTGTAGTGGGGTGTTATAATTGGCCTAGTCTGAGGAGATCTTGCTTTCCTGTACAGCTCAGAACTGACTAGAGGGTTGCGGGGCTACAGAATAGTGGCAGATGGTGACATGCAGCTAATAATCAGGGGCTTGTGCTCAGCTGTCAGTCAGAAGGCCCCAAAGCTTTTGAACAGAGGATTTCCATCCTGCCTCCTGCCAGGAGTTCAAGCCCTCAAAGTGAAAATCCTGTGAGATACCATCTTCAAAGTAGCAGAATTAGCGGTAATTTCTCCAAAGGACTGTATTTAAAAATCCCCAAAACATTACCTAAAAGGGCATGCCTTCCTCAGATACCTGACTCAGAAGAGCATTACACTTGTGAAATCTGACATTAACTACTGCTCACTGAGAAACACATCCAGAATCTTAATTTGGCGGGGGAGGGGAGAGGGAAGAAGAGTGATTGGGAAAATTAACTGCTGGCAGTGCTGCAGCGGTGTCTGCTGTGTTCGTGGTGACTGATGAATCTTTGCCCTCTCAGTGGCAGCAAAAATGCACAACTGCCTGGCCTCACGAGCCCGCAATTACTGCTGGAGGAATTGGTAGGAAATGAAAGTGAAGTACAATTCTTTGCTGCACTGAGTAACAAAAAGCAGAAATTAACTGTGCTAATGAACTGGAAAGGGTTTACTTGCATTAAGTAGGTTTTTACCTCTTGCTCAAGATTTACCTGCAAGTCCTTTGGTTTTGTGCAGAGGTTTCCATTTATTTTGTAAGAGAAAAATTCCTTTTAAAAAGACAGAGTACTGCCTCTAAATTACCTGGGCTGCTCTGTTCATACACCTCAGAGAAATCCAGCCCAGGTGGCTTGAGAACATTGAGGTAAGAGCTGTTGTCCAAGCAGTGTCTTTCTTTATACTCCACTTGTGTACTTGGTGTGCTCAGGAGTGCACGACGATGGTGTGTGTAGCCCTGACCCCGAGTGGCTGGCTGGAGACACTAAGGATCACTCCTTGGCCACCAATGATTCTGCCAGTTCTTCCACCCTCCTAGGAGAAGAAAATAAATGTCTCCTGTTTTTTTCTCAGAAGCAAGCAATAAGGAAAGCTGAGGGTAGGTACATACCCACAAGAGAGTTTGGAGAAGGGAAGCAGAATTTCGGTTGTTTTCTTCTTTCCTACCTTATGTATCCCTCAGGCTTCCAGCTTGGACTTGTGGAGAGTAGAGAACAAAGGAGTTAAATTTAGTGAAACCATTTGTATGTTCTTCATAGTTAAAGCCTCACAAAGAGATCAGTTTGACCAAGGTCCTTTGTATATTTAAAGTAGAAATGTAACATCCGATACTCTGTCAGAGCCTATCCACAGTGACACTGCTGACAGAAACATACACGGGTGCAGAGGACACTGTGATTGGCAGAAATTGAGATCTCTCTTCACACTGGATTTTACAAAGCTTAAGAAAAAGGCTGTTTTCAGTAAAATGCCTTTCTGGTGGGCATGGCAGAAGATTTGAGATTCCAGTTCCATTTTGCATTTTCTCTTTGTAGAAACACCTTGGGTTACATTTGGAAACTCTGAAGGTCAAAGACTTTGGAGAATTGTGTTTGTGCAGTGGCTTTGTGGAGGAACCTGGTCCAGTTTGGGGGGATTGCTCATTGTGGCAGCATCAGTTCATGTGAATCACTCATTAGTGACTGAATCTTCTGTGCAGGCTGAGTGAAGTGAAGGAAGTGTAAGCATTGTGCAGTGCTGTTTGTAAGGGATTGAGAAGTAATTAGAAAACTATTTTTAAAATGTTTATGCAATATTTTTTTTAAGAACGGTGTATTCCAGCGTGTGCTGCTGCTGCCTGTGGTGAATCTCTCACTTGTAAATCGCCGTGGGCCTCAGGTTAACCCTTGCAGCTACAGTGACACCCCCGGAAATAGAAGAAAAATGCACATGACTTTGTTCTTGGTTTGTCTGTTCATAGTACTTGTGTGCAGCCATGAAGGAAGCAGCCGGAGATGCGGCGGGCAGGGGGACCTCCTTTCTGGTTCTCTTGGAGTCTTGGCGCACTGGGCCTTTCTTGCTGGAGCAGAAAAAACAAACGGGTAAGAATATTATTAACTTCCTAATTCTTGTGAGTCTGTTCTCCTGTGGCGACTGTTGTAGTCCTGCTGTAGACATTCCCAAATCAAATTGGAGTTGTTGGGACTAAGGTATCCGTGTACTTTGACAAAATGTAAGGCTGTTCTAGAGCAGTCTACATAATAGCTACAATTTTAATAAGACAAACTCTTCAGTAATCTGACATGTCCCAAGTTTGGGGCAGAAGCAGCATTAGAACTTGGATAGATTCCCAAGGACAAGTATGTATGGGGTATGTGTTTTCAAAATAATTCAATGCAGGAAGCGGGTATGAAGAGTAAATACATGGTAGTCACTGGCAGTAACATCTGTAATTCAGAAAATGTGTCATTTAGCTTTGTGTTTGTGATTTGGTGAATCCTCTTGCGCTGTACCTAAGTAATTCAGAGGGGGAGGTAAGTTGAAGCTTGCAGATAAAATACAATATCAAAGAGGGTAACCATTTGAAGGCCAGATAGCAGTTTGGTCATACATAAAGCAGCCATGCAGCTGCAGGCGGCTGTTGGCTCTTTTTGGTTAAATTATGTCAATTCCTGTCTGACTAGTTGGTCCCTACAGTCATGTAGTCTTTCTGTGAAAATGTTGCTTTAAATGAAGTTGAAAGGAACCCTGACACAGGCAGTTAGGCAATAACAGTCCGTCTTCCCAATAAATAATGATGTACTGAAGCCTGAGGAGCGGAGATCTTTTGTTGCAGTCTTTTGGATGCTACGTGCAGATGCACACAGTTAGATGTGCATGGGAGGTAACTAGTTGGTTACTTGTGTCCCCCAGGAGGAATGAGGGACCAGTTGAACCAGACTTTAAAATTCTGAAAGCTAACAGGATGAAAAATGAAACCAAGATTGCTTGTATATCTGAAATTGCAGCTGCCACTGGAGGAGGAATTCTGTTTCACTTCATTAAAAGCATGACTTCATTTTTGCGTGGTGCGCAACAGATCAGTATTAAATTGTTGGAGAGATTAGCAAACGCAGCACGTGTTCTCCAGGCTTTCCGACTTGGGCTCCTGTGGCTTTTCCAGGCAGCTCACTCAGAAACTCCTTTATTTTCTAGATGAAGGAAAAGTGGGAGTGTAATCAGCATCAGCAATACATTGTGCCTCCTGTGGTGGTGGTGGTGTTAAGGTGACCCTTCTCAAACACCTGCTGTACCAGTCCTGTTTCTCTCGTGTGTTTCAGGAAAAGGAGGAGCTTTTGGAGCTCAGTGAATCAGGGCATCAGCTTGCAGACTGCACCACAGGCAGCCCAGCCAGTCCTTCCATGCCTGTGCCTGCCTCTCTTGTTTCAAATCGAGTCTGGGCAGAGCAGGATTTTGAAACATTAACATTGCACTGGCTTTCAGGGGTGCTAATGGGATAGTAGGGAGGATGCTTCTGTTAAATAGAGAGGGTGTTAAGGTGATGTCTCTGGAGTACAGTGTTTCAGATTGGTTATGCAGCAACCTTAGAAACAGCCGCGTTAACCGTATTGAGCCCAGAAACCTGTGCACATCTCATGCTAAAGAGTAGTATTTGGGCATCCAGGATTGACTCTCAAGATGGCGTAAATACTCCTGCACCTTGATGAGCGTATGAAGGTGCTGGTTTCAAGGAAAAGATACTCAAAGCTGCCTTGGTAACACCAAATTGTAAACTCGCATTCTGTTTTGCCTGTGTTTTGTATCATGATCCTTCACAAAACTCATACTTGGCACAGGAGTTGGTGACTTGGAGGCAGCTGTCCCCCAGCCATGGCTGAGCTTTGCAAGGTTTTTCACCAGGCAGCAGCTGGCGCCCGAGGCCGGCTGCTGGATGGTTCTGCAGTTGATTTCCTCTGCGCTGGTGCTGTAAGGCTCCCGTGGCCCCAGCCTGTGAGAAGGTGCTCTGAAGGTGGCAGGGCTCTGCTGTCTTCTCTGGGGAGGGTTCAGCACTGGAGGACTGGGGCTGGGTGCACTCTCAGGCAGTTTGTAAGCACGTAGGAGGCATTAAGAGAGTGCCTTAATCTCTGTTGCAGTCTATAGCTGCCACTGTACCATTTGCAGGCTGATGGTTTCAGGCTAATGAAGGCCCTGGAGCGGTGACTATAGCCCTGTTAAAAATCATCTCTTGTCTTTCCCCCACCCCCTACAATCTAAACCAGACTGAGTTACCCGGTGAGTGGGGAGGAAAGGGAGTTAAAAAGCTGCCAGGTGAGACTTCAGTCTTCCTCTGAAGGAAAGGATAACTTTTCACATGGATAAAACTAGACATGGATCATCTTCTCACCCTCTTTTGAAGCATGTTTTCCTTTTGCATCCTTTGGCCATTGTTGTGTTTCTCAGTCACAGTCTGTGCTATGGAAAGGGAAGTAGATCTTAAAAGAAACTCAGGCAAAGGTGTTGTGCAGTGCAAGAGTCTGAGAAACACACGTGTTTGCTGAAGAGGCCTTCCCAGCAATGCTGACAAACACTTATAGGTGCAAAGATTACGTCCACCACCTTCTGAATTACACAGGAGTGTTCAGATTTTGTTCCTGATGTTTGCTTGTTTTTCCCTTTTAGTCAAAATCCCTTTCTGGTGGCTGCGTTTGGAGCGTGCTCCCTCACGAGGCAGTCTAACCACCAAGCCTTTCAGAAATTCGGACGTTCAATGACTGCCTCCGACATGGTTTCAGAAGTTGGAACAGCGTTTAACAAACTTTTTGAGACCTGAAGCCAAAGGAGCGCAGAAGAAGGAAAGGAAGAGCAATGGCTGCAAGAGTAATTACATTTACCGTAGAATTTCCCTAAGTAACACACCCTCTCAAGTGCTGTAGCAGCATTGGAATGCTAGGTAGATTTTTTTTATTTTTCAGAATAGAAAAATATGATTAATGTAGATATTTTTTAAGAGTTTGGGATACAAAAATGTTTTGGCTGGAATAAGCTGTAGTTGCAGATCTGTTATAATATAATAAAACTAAACTGAAAGTATTCCTCTGTTCTTTTTGATAGTTATTGAGCAATAACTAAGGTGTGAACAGCAAAAAATAAATGCACTTGATACTTAGATAAAATTCTTCCACCAGCTCAACTGAAGTTCTTGGACTGCACCAAGCTTATCATGTTTTCATTCTTAGACCCTCTGTCTAGAATTAGCTATTGCACTTCATTTTTGCCATGCTAGTATATTAAGCAGCAAAAAGTAAGCCTCTTCGGAAAGGGAATGCATGAGAGTTGCTGTAGATTTTGAATGTAATTAGTTGCCTTTTCCCATTCCCGGTCCCAGAGGCAGCGCTCATTTTTGACAGGACACCCCCTTCCTCCAACATCCTGGGGGGGGGGGGTGTTCTTTAAAAGGTTGCCCCATCTCAGAACAAGGCTGTACTGTAGGTATCTTAGTGTTAAACTGTAATTATGCTTACCTGAAAAAAAATGTTTTCTATTCCTTTAATTGGCCTGGACTCATCTAGAACTTGGTACGATAAACTTTTGTGGAATTACCATCTGGAGAGGTGCTAGGCGGGGTAAGAAACTCAGTGATACCTACCTGAACTGGGCAGCCTCTCAGTGATCAGGAGGAGTGAAGTGTTTTTAGAACTCAAATGGGTTGCTGAGTTAGAGCTCCGAGATGATCAGCATATCGGTTCATAGGTAGGTATCCATTAACCAGGAGGAGTATGAACTGCAGGCACCAAGGGCAGCCAACAGCACATACTTGCACCTTCCAGGGGTGTGCAGGCAGCCGTACCCTGCAAGGCAAAGGCTGGCATAGGAAAAGGGTGGTTGGTGGTTAAGCTCCAAGTGCAGTGTCTGAGTTCAGGGGCTTTTTGCTTGATCCTTAGCAAGACAGAAGGGATCTTTAATAGTTAAGGCCGTACCTCACTGGCAGGGCCGAGGAGTGTTGGGTATAAAGAAGCAGCTGTGTGTGACTTTGCACAGTATCATTTCTTAAACATTTGGAAATAGAGTCAAAGCTTGCAGGGATAGAACCAACACAGAGAGAGGGACAAGGTCATGTGAAGTATGTTTAAGGGGGTACTGCCCTTAAACCTATAGTCTAGCTCCAGGTGTATATACTCCTTAAAATGCAGGAACAAGCATATGTGTCTAGCTACTGCAATAGATGTTCTGTATTCACTGCAGCCACTCTTTCCCAGTGCTCTAGCTCTAGGTTGGCATATGGTGCCACGCTACTAGTCAAATAGCTTTCTTGTTCCTTACAATAGCTGCCCACAGAAAGCACCTGGAACCAGAAAAGCTGCTCCAAGTATCTCCCCTCAGCCCTTATAGTTGATATTTCTGGATGCACTGTGACTACTACCTCACCCCGATGCATTTTTGTTTTTCTTTTTAAAGCAGTTACCTATTTTTAAAATAGGTTTTTAAATGTTTGCTCAGTTTGGGTCTATGAAGGTTCACAGACTTTTTAAGATTAGAGCAACATCTACTCATAAGAGATGATGGGTTTTGGTGTTTAAGCAGTTTTGTAAACTGTCTACATCTCTGGGGAAATAAAGCTACTATTGTTTTTTCCCCCTAAAACTATTTGAGAAGCCTGACTCCTTTAAATAAAATCAGAGTTAAAAACTGATTTTAAAACAGCTACTGGATTTCTTTTAAAGTGACCAGATCTTTGGTTTTGTATTTAGAACAGCAGTGGTATTATCATCTAAATGGCATTCGTAGGCGAAATCAATCAATTACCAGAGCTCGGTACAGATTTCAACCTGTGGTGTTGGTTTTAAATCTACACAGAAGTTGTAACTCTGTTCTTCACTACTGTATACGAATTGTTACGATTTTTAAACATTCTGGCAATGTAGCAGTTTCTTCTGGTAGGAAATAAAAATAATAGCAAAGTGACCGTGTGTACTTTGTTTGGTGTGTTCCCCCAGCAGCAGAGCTGTTCACCATTCATTTGAGTTTCCTAGAGCAATACAGCCACTAGCAACTGTAAAGTACCAACAGAGTCACATAAGCATCTGCCAAAGTGCTGATGAAGACACCCCTGTTTTCTCTAGGGGTACCTATAGCCAGAAGGGGAGCAGAAAAACAGCTACACCTTTTGCTCTAAATAATATAAAAGCAAGCCTTTATCCTTTTGAACATATTACTTGTGTGAACTGTATTTCCAAATGAAATTCCTTGTAGCAGAAGCCATGTTCTTATTTTTGTTCTCTTTTCATAAATTGATTTAAAGAAAGTACGCCAGCAGGTAAGTACAAGCCCTGTGTACACTCAGGTCACCTCATGTGTAAGACAGGCCTCTATTTTTAACACAAACATGGCAAAAGGTGGGGGGGGGAAGGTAACTGAACAGGTGATAATAATTAAAATATCTAATTTTATCTTCCCAGTTCTGATGGAGAGACCCTGAGCCCTGCTCCATTCCCAGAGCTAGGAAAGTCTTGATGTGGTGTTCTCTGCAGAACCAAACTAAAAAGGTACCAGGTCTGACAGGTGACTGGATACCATCCTAGTGCAGTTAAAGATTTCACAGGACCAAAACAGCACAACACAGCAGTAAGGAAATACCCAAAGGCTAAAAGTGTCACCTCCTCCTGTCTGAGAGAAACACAAATGTTTAAAACATTGAACTAAGGCCTGGTTTGAGGGTGGAAACACTGAAGTTCTCACCTCTGTCTTCACTATGTTTTAATTCCCAGTGCCAGCTCAGCAGAGCAGGGTGTGAGGGCAGATCACACAGCAAGCAGGCTGGGGCAGTGCCTCCATTGGAATATGCTGAGGCCAGTGTCAGGCAACACAGCCCTGTGGATTGGATGCTTCCACCTACCAGCTGCAAGTCCTCTATTTATTTACCTGCTACTAGTGTCAACAGCTTTGCTCAGATTATATCTTTCCATTCTAGCCATTCTGTTCCAAAGACTTTATTTGGAAAGTATTAGTATTTACAACTGCTGCCAAAGCAGCTGAAATAAAAAAACCCCAGCAAGTCCAAAGATGAAGGATCAGCATTTTTTCTGAGCCTGCTCCTCTGCTTGCCCTCCTCCTTCCGCCATTTCCCACGTTGAAACAGCAGCTCTGTCCTGGAAGAAGAAGTGAGCAGATCAGTCCCAGCAGTCTGGATCACACGGGTATCACACATGCAGGTACGTGGAGGCAGAGGCTTTTCACCAAGCTCTGTACAGCACAGCTATTCATCCCATTAGGTAACGGAGGTGGAGATACCATCTCACAGGAATGCAGCTGTTACTAATAACACCCAAAGTTGTCAAACAAACCCCGATAGTTCTTCCCAGTTAAGGAAAAAACCCCACAATAGAAATGTCACCTCTTTTGTGTGGGATGCTGCAGCGGTGTAGAGTCAATATCCTATGAGTAACCTCTGTTAAACTCAGGCAATCAATCACACTTTCATGTTTAAATGGCTCATATACATGGGAAACAGCTCTTCTTATGACAATACATGAGAAGGTACTGCCTAACATACTTGATTTCATTCTGAATTTTAGGACAATAGCCTGTTGCTATAAGTATCTAATGTAATACTGTCATTTCTGACAGTATTGCAGTCAAACTGAGTATTTCTGACTCAAGATCTAGATGTTCAACTGCAATTGTTGACAATAAAAGTTAATGTACAATGTTACATGAGCTCTGACTCATGAGAGAGGCTGGAATACAATGTAGAATTTTCTTCAGCTGAAAGTGAAAACTGGTTTTGATGCAAAAATGCCCAATCTACACCTCACGTGGTAGCACAGATCAGCCTGCATTTCAAGCACGCTATTGCAACGTGAAAAGACCGGTGGATATTTTAATGTTTGTTGCAAGATCTGTAGCTTCAGACAAACAGAACGTCATCTGCATTGAGCAGCGTGAGAGAAGAAACCAGTGTACAGAAAGCACGAGCTTACAAGCTGAAGGAGAAACTACCCTTGCTACAAAAGGGAAACTACTCTTGCTTCCATTTTTAAGGGAATTAAGTTACTAGCGTTCTCTAAGTTGCCACTCCTCCCCTAGACCAGCCAACCTCTCCCTGCCTGGCCACATACCAGGGGTTCATAGTCTGCACTGGGCAGAGATGAGGCCGCTCTGCTTCATCTGCTCTGCAGCTTTTGCTCCTGCACATGGACTGACCTCAGCCACACACAACAGATGCGTTACCGTGTGCTCATCGTGGGGCTCATAAAAGTTTCATGGAAATCAGAGGCTGGGTAGACAAGAGAAATTCAGATTACGTCCTCAAGCACTTACAAGGCAAGCCGGACCAGCTGCTCGGCCCTGCGCTAGCACAACACCTTCAGCAACAGCCAACCCACCCAGCCAAGCAGATCCGTGCTGAGGGTGGTGAGAGCCCTGCCTCGGGCGGCACCGTGTCATGTCACATCGCTCAGTTTGTGGGACTCCTCTGGGATTTGCAAAGGCAAGGTCTGGGCCAGCTCCACAGCACACCTTCTACGGGATCAGCAAAGAAAGAGGGAGCTCAGTGGGCTGTGTGTGCTCATACGTCTGCTTTGGCTTCGGGAGCAAACTATTCTGGGACAAGCAGAAGACAGATTATGCTGAGCTCCAGGTTATTAAAAAAGACAATTGAAATAAATGGAATGGGCTGAATCCTGACTAAGGGCAATTTCCAGGAGGTTATTAAATGTCCATAAATCCCTTTAAAAACAAATCTGCAGAAGGGTGGAGGTGGGGCTGCAGCTGTTTTGCCAAACAGATCAAAAGGGGGTCATCTTCTCCAAGAGTTTGTCTCAGTGCAGTTGTTTGGATTTGCAAACTTTCTTGACAGGTAAGTGGAGCGATGATTTAGCTACATACAAACAAGGAAGCAGATGTTCCCACTTCCCACAGTCTTCCTTTGCTTTCACAGCTGTAGCTCACCATCGCTGCACTTGGCCCCTACCCCAGTTCGTTTCAGCGCACTTGCTTTCATCTGAGATCACGAGGCAGCTGACCACACTTCAGTTTGGTTTTAATAGGTGTGCTGACAAATGACAGCTCTCACATTCAGCAATTAAAGAGGATGAATGCTGTCACTGCCTAATGTCACTGTGCTTTATATCCTCCCATTGGTAAAACCATGTGAGGGAAAAATGAGCACCTTGGAGGGAGGGAGAAAGACACAGGAGAGAAAGTGGGGGATTACTCTGTACACAACGAGCAACACTGACCCAGCGAGGGCTGGAGCAGAGGGGAGGAGGGCAGTGAAGCAAGGGGAACTGGCAGAAGCAGCACCTGTTAAAGCAGCAACAGGGCACCCTGAAACCAGGAGGAGACAGTAAGCTGGTGAAGAGATTTCTCTTGAGTAGGAACGACCATTGGGGTAATGGAAGAGGAAAAGAACAATGGTATTTGGTATAGGCCAAAAGTAGGAAGCAGGGTGGAGACAGGAGTGGTAGAGGAATCTGGCAAAGTACTTATGGCACAGGAACAGTTGGGAATGGAGTTGCTGAAAACATACTTTGTCACTAAGACTTGAATGCGTGGAGGGTAGAAGGAAGGCATTGTTTCCATAAGTCATCTCAGTTTACTTTCCAGTTCCTCTGCAATCATTTCAAAGATTACACACATTACTCATACTTTTCCTTCTGGATTGAACTTGGGAAATCTAGGGATTTCTGAGTATTACGGTATTTTCAGTAGCTAAATAGCACACCCTTAGTAACTGCAGAAGTAGGTACAGGTTGCATGGAGGCACAAGGCTGAAGGGGAGCAGAAGACTAGCAGTGCAACCAGGCAAGGGCTTAACTACTTCTACCGGCTGCTGCTGCAGCCGAAAGCTGCTGGAGGGGCACAAAGGGCAAAACCAAATGTTGCCTTAAGAAGCGACTAATGGTTTCATAGGGTTACTTGTACCTTTATGTGGATTCCAAAGGCAGCAAGGTCTTCACGCAGACTGTCGCAGGCCTCCAGGAGGGGTTTTCTCTCCCGCATTAGCTGCTGCCTCTTTTCCTTCTCTTCCCGTTTCGATCCTTTGGCTCCTGCATCACCCTCCACTGGCGCAGTCTCTGCTGCCTCTGGCAGAGCGAGTGCGTAATGACGGACCTTGGTGCGGAACTGCACGAGCTCGTCAATGACGCTGGAGAGCACAGCAGAGTTGTCCCCTCCCAGAGCCACCTAGACACCAAACAGGTTGCTTTACAAACATCTGAGAACGATTGAATGGCTTTAAACTGAAAGAGGATAGACTTAGATTAGATATTTGGAAGAAGTTCTTTCCCATGAGGGTGGTGAGGCACAGGCACAGGGTGCCCAGAGAAGCTGTGGCTGCCCCATCCCTGGCAGTGTTCAAGGCCAGGCTGGACGGGGCTTGGAGCAACCTGGTCTGGTGCAAGGTGTCTCTGCCCAGGGCAGGGGGGTTGGAACTAGATGGTCTTTAAGGTCCCTTCCAACCCAAACCAATATGATTCTCTGATTTAAAAGTCAACCCCAACTTAGCAGCATAAACTGAGGCCTCATCATCTCTTTTGGTTGCGTATCTTCCATGCATTGGTATGATTAAAATGTCACAATCTCACTAATGCTAGACAAAAAAGTTACGCTGAAGTAGTTCAGCGTATTCCTACACAGGAAAGTGTCTATTTTGGAGCTCTCATGTGAATATAACATGCTTCATAACCCAACTGTGGAACTCATCACCACAGGAAACCTCCGAGATGCCAAAAACATGCATAAATTAAAAAGGAATTGGACAAATTAATGGAAGAAAGGCCTGGTAACAGCCAAACACGACAGCAAGGGAAGCCCAGCCACCAGCACCAGTGGCCCCTCAGCTGTAAACATCTACAGAGCTAGAGAGCGCAGCAGCCCCTTCCTCCACCTCCGAGCTCCAGACTTTCTTCAGGAAACACAAACCAGGAGAAGTAAGTACTTTGGCTTTAAGTCTCTGGACTATCCTTTCTCCTTGCATCCAGAAAAAACCTCCCCAAGTCCACAGAGCTTATCTGATCCACCTTATCCGAAGTTCCAGCCACCAAAAAAGACCTGACCAAGCAGCAGCCACTGTGCACAGTGAGTGTTTTCTGGCTGCTGCCTGGCCCCCTCCTTCCCTCAACCAGCTCCAAGCTTCCTCAGCCTCCTCTGGCTTGGCAGAGCCCTGCTGGTCAACACCATGGGAAGGGAATGGCCTCGCTCCTCCTTGAGGGTCCCGCTCCGATGGCTGCCAGGCCGGGAGCTCAGGTGCGAGCCGGAGAGGAGGACTGCTCCTTGGGACCGACACCGCCCGGCTCCCGCTCTCAGCAGAAACACCCTCCCTGCTCCTCATTACAGGCAAACTCCTAAGGGGGAGGAACAGGACAAACCTCCACCAAGCAAGAAAACGCCACTGCAGTATTTTATCACCAAGGCACAAGAGGGGGAGCAGACAATGGAGCAGTGAAATGTAAAGCACACCAAGGCCGGGGGGCGAAGCTGCTGGCAGCAACGCTCGACTGGGAGCGTAAGAGCAGCTGAGTAATTAAAGCTAGAGGGGACTGTATTTAGTCACTGAACAGCAGGATGGAAATGAAAGGGAGTAGTTTCAGAGGTCACTGACTGAAGCAAACAAAGAGGAGGAGGAGGTGGTGAGGGGGAGGCTATTGAAGAGATGCTCAGTGCTCTACACAATTGTAAGAGGCAGCAAATTCCCCAAACTTTCAAAACATACTAAAGAAGAAGTTTGAGATTGACGAAGGTAATAAATTTAAGTGCCAGAAATGCTCCATCGTAACCTGGGGCAGGAAAAAGAGCAGGATAAATCATAGAATCATAGAATCATAGAATAGTTTGGGTTGGAAGGGACCCAAAGGTCATCCAGTCCAACCCACTGCAATGAGCAGGGACATCCTCAACTAGATCAGGTTGCCCAGAACCACATACAGCCTGGTCTTAAATATCTCCAGAGATGGTGCATCCACCACCTCTGCTTAAATATGGGAGAGAGATGAAAAACAAACGATGAGGGGAGCAAGAAATGCACCTCTACAAACACCACTGCCAAAGTTCCAATGAGGCACCTACTCATAACACAAGGCAAGATCCTCTAAACGATGGGCAGCTTTAGGACATGAACCAACCCAATTTCCACATAAAACACAGTGTAACCTCTCGGGGCTGCTATCTAATTTCTCCTGCAGAACCAAGCAATCCAAAGAGCTCCTAAGAAGTTTTACATGGAAACCGGGCCCTTGCCTACCCCACAGATGATCACCTGTTTGCCCCCAGCTGCACCCACAATACAGCACTCCTCAGCAGAGCTAAACCCCTCACCTTTGCTCCCCAGCTCTAAAACAGACACGACAGTTTCCACCCATCGTCTTTTCAGACAGATTCATCTTACCTCCCTGCGGTTGTCCAGGCTTCTTCTCTTGCCAATGGAAAGAGACGGGCAGCCTTATTTTACACAGCCACGAGGGTAAGATGAGCTATCCCTTAGCAGTGCCTCTCTCTCCACTGACTACTGCAGCAGCACAGGCAGCTACATTAGATATAAGGCTCATTAGCCAAGATGAACCCATCCTGGGAGCAACACAGAGCCACAGGCTATATGCAAACACCCAAATGAAGAGGGCCCAAATGCCACTCCCCCTAATCTCTACATTAAATTGTTAGGACAGGCAAGCTAGCCCTCTCCCAGGCACCCCACAAACCGGGACCCACAGTGGTCAGGGACTGCTCCCACAAGCCGCATGCCTGGGATCACCCAACTAAAGGGCAAGAGAGGTTGGATGCTGAGCTGTTGTAGGTAGTCTCAAAGTCGGAGAACAATCCCTGCACCATTTTGTTTACTAGCTTGTGGCATCCCACGACCCTTCTAATGAAGATTTTGATTGATTCATTTGCTAGAACCACCAAGGGACAGAAGAGTCTGACATGCTCCTTCCTTCCTATCTCTCACCAACACCTTCTGCTGACCCTGCTGCCACAGAGAAACCAGCACAGCATGCAAAAAAGAAAAGCAATCAGACACTTATTTCAGCAAAAACAGAGGTGCAGCAGGTACCTCCATACAGACAGCCCAGAACCTGGAGGAATCCAACTGGATGGCTAATTTGCCATCCAACTTACAGACATAAAAGTGTTTAGTACACTACTAAAAATTAGCATGACAAACCACGGGTAATGGGGAGTTACACACAGCCAAATCACATCCAGCCACTGTTATGAAAGAAATTTTTTGAGAAAATCCACAAAGAGGCAAAGTAAATAAATGCATTTATTGCTTACTTTCAAAGGGTGAATAATTGTGTTTTCTTATCCTCTTCTCCCCCTCTCCAGAAGAAATCTTTGCAGAACAGTTTCTCTAAGGAAATTTTACAACTTCTTGGTATTCACCTCCAGACTCAGGCAGGAGAGGAGCACAGAACAAGGAGTCTGCTTGTCTCTAACACCTTGCATCATTTTAAATGCTTCCCTTCCGTACGTCAGGGCATCACCTCCATATTTATAACTCTCTTCTCTGTGCAGTACTTTGCTTTGAGCTTTTCTATCCCCCCTTTTTTTCCCTGCACACTCTTACCACCTTTTCAAACACTAGAGGATATGTAAGGTATTTCCAATTATGGGCCCTCTCTGCTGCCTTCCCCTCCCTGCACCATGGCTTTCTGCAGGAGCTGGACCCCGGCTCTGGCTGTTCAGAGGTCACAACCACAAATACACAAATATTCTTACGGCTATTGAAGTCACACTGGGTGCAGCCATCAGAAAGAAGAAGAAGAGCTGGCGGAAAGCCAGGCACATAACAGGACCAAGTCAAAGGCCTCCAACGCTAACTTCTTCTCATTTCATTCCTCAGACTTTCATTTCCACGGCACAATTGCCACGCAAGTCACACGGGAGTATCTCCAAGAAGAAAAAAGCTCACGCTTTGCTCCATCTGCTCATATGCTCTCCTCAGACATCACACAGAAACTGCAAGCAGCGCAGAAAGGTTTACTAAAACCATAAATAACTTTGTTATATCTGGTGCTTTCAGAAAGCATTCTATAAAACATAATGCTGGCGCTGCTACCATATACTAGTACACACAGAAGAGATGTTTCATACCTGTCTTTCTCCAAAGGACATCCCAAGGGCATTAAAAAAGCCTTCTATATAGGAAATAATGCTTCCATACACAACAGAGCTTCTAGGAGATCCAGCATCCTGTTTAAAAAACACTCAAAAGAGATTGTCCAGTCAATACATATTACAGAACTCAGCATCTCTCTGTAGCCTAGTCCACAAGGGAAAACTGTTACTAATCATATAGATTTACCTCCACCAGTATCACCTACCCGGACAGGGACTTTTATAGAGATATAAAAACATCTCACAACACAAAGAGAAAAAGATTTAAGTGAATGGGGGTGGGGAAGTTTATCACCAGCACACGCAGCGAGGAGAAGAGATACATGAACCTGCCACACATTACATGCACACAGTCAAATTAGACCTAAAAACAGCACTTCTGGGCATGAAAGGGCTGTGTGTGTGAAAACAAAGTAAAGAACAAAACCCCAGCTTCAAGGGCACCTAGAAAACAAATGGTTAAAAAAAACCCCGAATCCTTGAATATCTTATTGATTTAAACAACATGAAGGCTGCTTTGAGATAGCTTATGGCTTATCTTACCATGCCCTGGGAGCACCAGCAACCACCAGCAGCAGCGACAGAATCATGCTTTTAACACCGTATGTGTTTCTTTCTTTCCTCCATATTTATTTCAAACACACTAAGAAATTAAAATCAAGATTAAACGATAGACCAAGAAGCAATTTAAGGGACTAACCCTTCCCTGATAGAGAGTGATGACATATACAACCAAATTATCAGCTGGTACTAGGTTTTCTCTGACACCTCCATAAGGGCCTGAAATCACGGAATCACAGAATAGTTTGGGTCAGAAGTGACCTTAAGGCTTATCTAGTTCCAACCCCCCTGCCATGGGCAGGGACACCTTCCACCAGACCAGGTTGCTCAAAGCCCCGTCCAACCTGGCCTTGAATATTGCCAGGGATGGGGCAGCCACAGCTTCTCTGGGAAAACTGTTTCACAATGTAAGGTAAGATAAGCCATAACCTAAAGTTTGCAAAAGATCTGAACTGGACGGAGCTGAAGCAGAACACTGAGAGAAAGAGACAATGAACCAACTAAGGTAAGATGGTGAGAAGGTTAGAGAGAGGAATGAGTAGTTATGCATATGTGAAATTATTACACAGTTCTTAAGGGGAAAACGCTACATGCACAGTCAGTAAGACGTAATGCTCAGGCAGCTGGGCTGCACCCAGGGAAGCTCCACCACCGCAACCAGAAATCTGAGTCAGCTGCCCTGCAAACACCCCATCCCATTCGCCACAGAATGACTGACAGAAGGAATCCAGGGGAAACAAGCAATGCCTGGAAAATGAGGCTAAGTCTATTTAGGAGTGGTAAATAAAGCTGTTTCAGAGCCCTGCTGCAAACTGGTTCAGGTCAGGGATTCCCCGAGAGTCATTTTGTAAAGATAAGGCCAAGGACAGAATGTAAAGCCAGAGCCAAAATAGGACCAGGAGGAGACAGGATTGCTAAACCAACAGGTTATTTCTCTCTTAAAATCAGGTATTATGATGTACTCAACGTTTGTTTTACAGCACAAACACAGGGAACATGAGGACACCGGCAATAAAGCAGCACAGCAACAAGGCTGAGCTGCTTGCCTTGAGCTAGAAAAGGAGCTGTTGGTGAAAGGAAACCCAGTAGTGCTTCAGACTGTGCTTACTGCTCAGGTCTTGTCCTTACCAGACGCCTCCTTTGTGTCAGCATCAAGAGGTCTTAACAGGGTCTCAATTTGCCAAAAGCCATCTGAAAACAGACTCCTGCAGGCATGCTGAGGCCATAGTTATAATTTGCCTAAGCCACTCAGCCCCCAAAGCTGAACTCGCCACTGTGACTGCCCCATGCAGCTGGGACTGCCTGCCCAAAGCCCCCCCAGCAACCACCACCCCCCATTTCCCAGTTTAGGTTGATGTCTGTGCATGGATATTACGCAAAGAAGCAGGGTAAGAACATAAAACCAGCAGTAAAATTAGCAGCATGCCACAGCGGTTTCAGGCCTTTCAAAAGCCTTTTGGTATAAATAATATAGGGCAGCAGGAAAGAAACATCCTTTGGACACAAGGAAGCACAAAACAATAGCAGCACACAATTCCTGCAATACGGCCAGGACAAATGGGCACCGCAAAGGTCAACAATTTATGGAGCTTTGTTTCTGCTGGTTTCTTATGTGAACAATAAACTAATCTGTCTGCATTAAACAGTAGGACAGTGGACAGCTGTCATTTTCTGATCTCTGTATCCTAATGGGTTACCTTAGTAACAGCCTTAAGCTGTCTGTTGCCATGGTGAATGAGGTCCATAATTGCTGCAACAGCCCTGGAGGTGTCAAAGTCATCTGCAAACGCAGCCTTCACGGCTACTTTTGTGTTGGCTAGCCTTCAAGAAGAAAAGGTAGCGTTTAAGATAAGACAAACAAGATGCCAGCAGTACGCTGGATTCATCAGCTATTCAGCCAGAGGGAGTCATCGAAAGGACACTTTCATTTTCTTCCTAGCTATCCTGTGATGGGCAATGCTACACTGACCAGGGGGAATACATCTTTCAGCTGCAAAGGGAAAAACTTGATGCATCTCAAAATCCAACGTTCTGCATCCATTCAATAAATACATGGCTAATCACAGGAGCCAATAATGCCTTAACCAATAAAAGTCAGATGAAAAATGAGATTGATATTAAGCGTGTTACTAAGTTTTTTGCTTAGTTTTTTTTTGCTAAGTTCTTTTCTTTTTCCAGCAGCCCATTTTTCATGCTAACGGCATGCTTCTCTTCCAAAGCCATATCATATGCATCACTCCAGTGCCTGGGAAGAGAGCTGACACAGAGTCTGCCAGGAGTCCCGTTGGCAGGATCCAGCTCAAAAGCAGGCACTGCTTCCTCATTTCCCAGGAAAGCCTAATCCCAGACCCAGGACTCCACTTGGCTTGGCCCAGGTGGAGAGGTCTGGTAGGACTGTTCGTGTAACAGCATCAAAAGCCAGCGGGCAGCCAGCACTCATCACCACAGAACCAGTGCCACCCACTGCTACCACTTGGAGCTGGGCAATGAGGACAGCAGCAGGAATAAAGGGTGAGCTGTGAACAGCTGCCGGCAGCACACTCCTGTACACAGCCAGGTGAAATGGACCTTGATAGCAGCGACCCAAGGGCGCTGTTTCTCCCCCTCTCTCAGGGAGTAGGGTTACCTGGGGAAACTCAAGCTATCCCACCACTTCTGGGCTATCCTGAACCCTGTTTTGCTTGGTTTCTGAGTGTTTTTGCCTGGAATGCCTGCCTCCCCTCAGATATCAGATGGCTGCTGCCCTAACTCATTCCTCACAACACTCTTCCCTGCAAGCTTCCTCCTCTCTGCTGAATATCTACCACTTTCCTAATAAGGAGCTCTATTTCATTTTGGTTGGTTTTACATCTACTGATACTCAAGTTGTGCTCTCCGACATATCCCCCACTGACAATCCACTTCAACTTCCCCACGTGCCTCATGTCTCAGCCTTACCTCTCACCAACAGGTCTCCTGCAGCCTTCTGCTGAAGAGCCTGCTTTTGCCAAATACCACAACTAGTCAATTCAACTCTGCTTCCCTGTAACATGTTCCAGTGCCTCTTGCAAGCCTTAGTCAGTGCAGCCGCAAGCTCCCTAACCAGGAGGTGCCCGTACCACAGGGAAGCCACCTCTCACTTCTACAGCACTTACTCTCTGATCCAACATCTCAATCTCAGAGCTGTCCGTAAGTACATTGCTTCAAGGTGCTCAACTCCCCTCCTACCTCAACTCCAGAGCACTGCACTCATTTCAGCTTTATATCCAGTGCACAGCACATCTCTCTCCTGGAAGATGATCTGGTTTTCCTAAGGGACTCCAAAGATGATTCTCCTCCTCAGGGCTGCAACTAACAATTTCTTTGTTCCCTGTGATATCTCTGCCCCTGGCCAGCTTCTTAGTAACCCGTTCTCTCCTCTGCTGAATACCACAGTGCCAGACAGATTGATCACATGCTCATACGCCCAAGGCGTATCGCTTTCCAGCCATCCTCTTCTTCAGCCGCTAACGCACAATTCCACTTACAACCCAGAAAACCTCACAACTTCAGTCATAGCTTTGCCTTTTGCATCACATGAGAGAGGCAAAGATGCCTGTGTTAGAACAGGCACACTAGATAAATAACATGGATTTTAAAAATACTATGAACTAAATGTAGCAGACTACAAGCAAAAGCAGCTGGCTAGGAAAAGAAGAAAAAAAACCCTGCTCTTGGTGAGGGCTGGCAGGGAAGGCTGCTTCTCAGTCCTTCTTGTCCTGCTTCTTAAACTGAACTCAGAACACTAAACTGTTCATCCCTCTGAGCCTGCCAGCAAACCACTGCTCACATAATCACAATCTTTAAGATAGAGATGCACTTACCTTTCCCACAGTATGTCTTCTCTAACAGGGTCACATATCAGCTGTCCTTTTATATAAGCATTTGCATCTTTAATAAATGAGGAGATTGCCTGAAGAAGGTTCTTTGCATCATCCATGCTCTTGTCACTGAATTCTACTGCTAAGGAGAAAATAAAAAACATCTATTAGGGTGTTATGACAGAGAGGACGTTGTCTGTCATACATAGGAACAATATTCTGAGACAGTGTCATTCCAGGAAAAGTTTGTTATTATTTGTCACAGCAAACTTTTCTTACAATTAATTACCCATTTAATTAAAAACTCCATTCTTCATGCACACTTGGTGAACTAAATCAATATAAAAGACAATCACTACATATGACAAAGCAATAACCTACTGGAAAGGTATCAGACTTATTCAAAAGCTGTCTAGAAGCTGACTGAAGCAACAGCTACTTGGCATTATTACTGAATCTCTCTGTGAAGTTATTGCTCCAAAGCACCTGGATTGAATATATTTCTAGGCATCTCCCCAGATTTCAGAGACATACCTTTGATCCCACCTCTAGTTTTGTTCCTATTCTAATTTAGGTAGCCACAATCTGTATTTGGAGACCTCCAAAGAGGCCTAATCCTCACCACTGACTCTGTGAGGAATACAAGCACTTACATTTAAAGGGCTGCTTCACCAGCATCTGAAATCTAGGTGGACCTAAAACTTTGCAGAGTAGATTCTGCACTAAATATACAATTTCCACACAGTAGCAAAGCTAAAGTAACAATATGAATTTTCAAAGACAACTATTACAGAAACTACAAATTGTTTAAACTCAGAAAGGCATTTCTGGAATGGGATTCATCACACACAACTTACACACTTACATCAAAGCCTCTCACAGCCACTGGAAAAAAAAAGATAAAACTTAAGGTAAATGATTCACTGCATCCTTAGCAGAGCTCTGCTTTATGAGGTGCCAACCTCACGAAGTTCAACAAGGCCAAGTGCAAGGTCCTGCACCTGGGTCAGGGCAATCCCAAGCACAAATACAGAGAATGGACTGAGAGCAGCCCTGAGGAGAACTTGGGGGTGTTGACTGATGAGAAGCTTAACATGAGCTGGCTTCAGTGTGCGCTCGCAGCCCAGAAAGCCAACTGTATCCTGGGCTGCATCAAAAGCCCAGCAGGTCGAAGAGGGTGATCCTGCCCCTTCACTCTGCTCTCATGAGACCCCCCCCTTGGAGTACTGTGTGCAGTTCTGGTGTCCTCAACATAAGCAGCACATTCAGAGGAGGGCCATGAAGATAAGGTGGCTGGAGCACCTCTTCTATGGAGACAGGCTGAGAGAGCTGGGCTTGTTCAGCCTGGAGAAGAGAAGGCTCAGGGAGACCTCAGAGCAGCTTCCAGTGCCTAAAGGGACCTACAAGAAATCTGGAGAGGCACTTTTTACATGAGCCTGTAGTGACAGGACAAGGCAGAACGGCTTTAAACTGAAAGAGAGGAGATTCAGATTAGCTATTAGGAAGAAGTTCTTCCCCATGAGGGTGGTGAGGCGCTGGCACAGGGTGCCCAGAGAAGCTGTGGCTCCCCCATCCCTGGCAGTGTTCAAGGCCAGGTTGGACAGGGCTTTGAGCAACTTGGTCTACTGGAAGGATTCCCTGCCCATGGCAGGGGGATTGGAACTAGATGATCCTTAAGGTCCCTTCCAATCGAAACCATTCAGTGATTCTATGAATATCATACCAGAGCTGATTACTTGAATCAAAGCACCACTTGTAGGCAGTGAAGTATTGCTTCACCATTTTATGCCCGACCTCTACACTAAGGTACAGCCAAACTACAGCTTGCAGCATATTCCTAATCTCATCAGCACTGAGCATTACCTGTAGCTTCCACAGCAGCCTCACCTCTGATCCTGCACACATTACAGCCAACTACTTTGTGCAATTATCCAGCGCTGCCCAGACACAGACTCTTTAGAGCAGACAGTCTGAGCAAAGGGGCAGATCTAAGAGGACAGAAGCAGCCAGATGCGAGACCTGATCTCAGTTCCGTCAGCCTAAATCCAAAAGAAGCCTAAATGTTTAAACAGACTTTCCATATGATTTACCCCAGTATAAATAAGGCATAAGTCTGGACCTATGTTTGTCAGATTTTCCACTTGTGTGTAATTAAAAATCTGCATTATGGTCTCATTAACACTAGTTTTAAAAATTAAGCTTTACTCAGCTTTTAAAAAAGACCTATCCACAGACTTTTAGA
This sequence comes from Strigops habroptila, assembly GCF_004027225.2. Lineage (NCBI taxonomy): Eukaryota > Metazoa > Chordata > Aves > Psittaciformes > Psittacidae > Strigops > Strigops habroptila. Next base: position 63,995,985 of record NC_044278.2, on the reverse strand, counting down.
AAACAGTGAGATACTGAAAGTGATCATTTATATCCAACAAGATTACTCAACTGATTACCCTGGTTACAGGAACTCCATGAGGAATACTTCATGAAAGCTTATCCTGATGAAGCCTGTTTTGATTAAAGCCATTCTTCTTCCCCGATTCACGGCACTTTCCTAAGCCACCGCCTGCAGGCACTGCAAACCCACAGCATGGCACCAGCAAACCCAGCTCTACAAACCTCCACTGTACTCCCTACTCCCTCCCTCTTTTGCATCATTGCTACATTACCAAATCACAAAACACATGTTTATTAGCACCAACAAGTAATTAAAGACCAGAGGGGCCAAAATGTTACAGTTCACTCAGGTTCACAAAATCACCACAGCGGTTCTGGTGACCAAGAGGGTGTTTTGAGGACACAACCCTGCTGCCTGCAGGGGGCTCACAACCCCTCCACGTAACTGCATAAAGCAAAGGCACTGCCAGTACTTGCTGAGGCAAGCTTAGAAACTGCCAGCCGTTTGGCTTTGGTTTACAGGACAAAAAAAGATATATACATATATATATATACACACACACACATACATATGATGGTGTTGTGTTAGTCTTCTTCCTTCTGTTTGAAATACACATTTGTTCAAGACTCCCAAGTGTCCCCAGCTGCAGCCAGGGAGCCATTTATGTGTGCACAATGTATTTCATCTCTTGACAGAGACCTGGAGCACGTCAGCATCCCACTGCCTCACCCTGCAGCGGCAGCACTCCCCACTGCCTGCCCCCTCTCCTGCTCCAAACTGGGACTTGTTCTGCAGCAAACCTCCCACCTGAATGTGCTCCTCCCTTCCTACCACAGTGCGGATGGGCAGGTAATAACCAGCAGTATCTTTACTATTCCATGCTTCACAATAGTTCAGAGATACATGGCATTCCCGATGCCTTTAGCTGCCTTAGGAGAAGGCGGCTCCACCAGGAAGATCGGACGGGTGGCTCCTGCAAGCAACTAGGGGTATTAACAAGCAAAATACTTCTCAGTCCAAAAACTGTACACCTATCAAGGCTTGCACACTGACAGACACTAGCAAAGCCACAGAGCCTTAACCACACCAGCTCTCCCAGTCACAGTGCTAGAGGTGCTTTATCTGAGGCAGCTAGAGGGCCACTAAAGTAACACAGCAGGTGCTGCCCTGTGCTCCACCACTCCCTTACCATGCTAGGATGGCCAACAGGCCAGAGGCAGTTAGAGAACTACCACCTGCTTTTGGCAGGCCGCAATAAACTGGTAAAAATGCTACAGAATCAATATTTTCATGTGGTATATGAAAACCTCTTCCAGTTCAAAGTAGCATCTCCCTGCTGGAAATATGACAGTGTAGACAGGGAAGCTCAAAAAATCTCCCACACCTCTCCCCACAAACAGTGTTTGCCAAGCCAAGATGATCATTAGGTTATCAAGGTCTAAGTGAGCTGCGCTGCACCACAGAACTGCTTGAACACACAGTAACTCCACAGGACAAAGAATGATAACTCAGCAGGGAGACAAAAAGTTATTTGCAAGCCCTTGTCATACCCTACGGGAATATAAGGCAAAGCTCTACCTAGATACATCTTAAAAACCAGCTGATCACGACTGAAATACAAGCGACTGCAACAGAGGCAAATCAGAGATGGACGTAATTCATTAACTGAAAGTGCAATTAACTGAGAATCGCAATTAACTGCAGCTCAGGAAGGTATTTAGACAAATTGTTGTGTACTGTGCTCAGTAAAGATGCTTTTCTACACAAAAGCCAAAGAACAGCCCCTCAGAGCATTGCCAACCTTTTCACCCACCTGAAGGGAACTGCAAGGCACCACAAGGAGCGCTCGCTCCACCACACCTCTGCATGGCCAGCTTGGGAAGTGTGTGTGTGTGTGGAAAGCCACATCTCAACAAATAATGGGTTTTTTTCCTTACCTGAGCTGTATCTGCTGCGCAAACAATACATCCTGAATTGATCCGATGAAAATTTCTTCAGGAAATCCTAAATTCCACCCATAAAAAGATAGCTTTAGCAGTACATCAAACAATTTCTTCAGGGGTTGCTCCACTTCCTTACACTAGTTCCACAGCATATTTCAGGCAAACAAACATGACAACCAATCTTTGTAATTTAAGATCGACATAAACCTTTATAACACTGGTTTAAAGTCTAAACTAAGAAAGATTTAATTCCATATAAGATACATGTGCATCTATACAAGATCTAAACACAATGCCACATATAAGACAGTGAAAAGTACTTTGTAAGTATGATCAAACATACACTGTATGAAGACCTTTGCAAAAAAAACAAACTAAAATTACCAAGCTAAGACTGGGATACAATCTTGCAGGAAAGGACAGCTCCTGAGTTTCGAAAGCTTTATGGAAAAAGAAAGATTCCTTGAAAAAGAAAATAAGTGTAGATTTTCTGCAGGACTAGAATATACAAAAACAGAGAGTGAACTAAAAAAAACCTTTTTTTTTTAATATTGCTAGAATTCACCTGTATTAATTACGAAACCTCATTAATTTCACCAATGTTTATCCAGCTTTACAGTTTACTACAGGAAAGAGTAAATTATTACTATTAGTGTAATTTATACTAATAGTATAAAGAACTACTTAAATGCTTGAAAGGTACACTGGTAAAACATTCAACACTTCCAACTCTGCTCTAGCAAGGCTGGATGCTGTGGCAGATTGACTGTCAACACTGCATTCCTGCCTTTTTCTCTTTTTTTGATTTCCAAATTGGTGATGGTAAGTTTGTAACACTGAAGTGCCACTGAAATAGAAAGTCATACAGAGAAATCAACACAAGTGAGAAAATCTGGAAAGTGACATTTATGTACTTAAAGATGCACATTTCAAAGTTTAGCTTCTGCTACCAGACTAAACCAGCCTGAACACTGAAGTTATCCAAGCGCCAGCAATGTGCTGCCTCTCAAGTGAAAACAGAAATAACTGAGGCAATCAGGGCAAACTAAATCAAGAAATAAACAGTGACACTGCTTGTTTCAGTGGGTGAGGCTTTGGTTTTGTTGTTGTTTGGTGTTGTTCTTTTAAATAAAATCTGTGTAACTGAGTGTACCCACAGCACCCAGAAGCTTTATGCTAACATATACAGGTAGAACAATATGAGTAAAGTACCAAAATAAATTCAAATTTGGGAAAGGACCATCCAAACGGAAAAAAACCACATCCAACTTGGCATTTCATTAAAAACTGAGTAGAGAAAGTATCACACCTCTTTCCAAGGAGATTGCTCAGCCGTGCATGATTGCAACATGCTTGACTTTGGGAGTCAGAATTAATAGCTACTAAAAAAAGGGGGGGGGGGGTTGGAAATCAGAGAAGGGGACAAAGGGGAGGGAAAACAGGGCAGCTGGATGTGGAGGGTGCAAGGTGGCTGTGCCTGGGGGAGAGCCTGGAATACAGGAGCCAGCTGGAGGACCAAGGGAAGGCCCTGGGTAGGCTTCCCCTCTTTTGGAGTGTAAAAACTTCCACATAAGGCTTAACCTTCCAGATGCAGAAAGGCTGTACAGGAAGAAATTTGTTTTACTGGACTGAAAGTCACTTACAGGGAAGCATTAATACTTCTTCGCCATGCCTAAGGGCAGAAATTAAAAGCAGAGACCCACGAGGGAAGAGAGACAGACCTCAAGCTTTTGTTTTCTCAGCACAAAAAAGTCCCACTGCAGATGTGGAGAGAACATTTTTATATGTTATTTCTAATTGCATGCATTGCATTTGTGGTCATTTCTTCACCCTATTCATGAAATTGCTGTGAAAACCATGAGCAGTGGGCAATTTTCCTGAGGAGACAGGGCTTAACTGTACCCAGACAGCATCAGGAGAATTAAGAATAAAGCAGCTCACATTGAACTCCTTTTTAAAGGGATTTTAATTAAGTCTTCCGAGAGGGCAAAGGGGAACATATGTGCTGAAAGAGGTTCTCAAGCTTTGTCTAAAGGAAGGAAATTGCCCAGTTCTAGCAATAAGTGTCAGCCACCACTGGAGCCACCCTAGCACCAAGCACAGCTGTACCACGCACGCCTAGAACAGAAACCCTGCTCTGGGCTACACCAAAAACTTTGGGATGCAGCAAACCAGGACATATTCACGTTGCTTGTGGGTGCCAAAGACAAAGCTCTATGTGCATCAGCAAGGGCACTGTATAAAAGTAAAGGAGAATACAAGACACCCAATGTGTCTTGTCTTGTGGAAATGGACGCTGTGTCCCATTTCACCTAAAGCAGAACAAGGAAATACATCTGCTCTTCTCTAAGTCCCAAAAGCATATGTGCTATTAAGAGCAGACAGACAGAACCCATCACTATAGAACAGAATCATTTAGGCTGGAAAAGGCCCTTGATATCATCGAGTCCAACCACAAACCTATAATGCAGAAGTCTGGTACTGGGCACAAATGCTGCTCCTACGAACGCTGGCAGGAAGATCCACGCTATAAGCAAGCCCTAAGTCGGAGCAGATCTCCTACATCTGGATCCACCAAAACAGGTACACCAGCACTAGAGAAACACTCTGCTTCAGGTCTTTCTCTATAGCATAAGCACACTCTCCAAACTTTTCTCCAGAGGGCTGTGATTAATATTTACATATTACAAACATACATTGCTTCAATTCACAGAAAGAGATTACCTTAACTGTTATGTAGTTTTTCAATGATTTGGACATTTTTTCTTGACTTCCTTTAACATGCAAATGCCCTAGAACAAAAAACAAAACAAAACAAGACAAAAAATTAACGAGGATAAATGAACACGCTTCTGAATGGGGACTGAATGAGAAACACTGCACTGGAGGCCGCATATGCTGTGATGCACATGCACCAACCATTTCAATGCAACACATTTTAATAGCTTTGCTATTTAAAAAAAACCAAACAACAAAACCTACCAAAACAGCTGCAGCATGGGCAGAGACATCAAGGAAAAAAAGAAGTCTCCCTTCAAGAAAGCAAATACTTCTGTGTCTTCACAGAAACGTACCTTACCTCCTACTCTTGTAGTACTTACTACTTGTCACAGGGAGTGGCAAGTTACTTCTTTTTTTTAATCCATAATTTATTGTGCTGGCTCAAAATACCTTACATGTAAAATGAATTTTCTGCGCACTCCCTATTTCTCCAGATTTTGGAGACTAAGAGAAAAGGGAAGGGAGGGATGTAGCGATGATGCCTAATTTGACTTAGCTAATTTTAAAATGCAACCTCTGAGCACTGCTAGAGCTTCCAGTAGTCACATGGACTGTTGGCTTGCAGGGCTGTGGTACAGGAAAAAGGCAGTAACTGTCTCCACCACATTTAGGAAAGTATGTAGTGCTCAGCTTCAGGACTGAAAGCCTTCACTGGCTTCTCCTAATAAAAGAGTGATCTTCTAAGTTACCAAGCACTCACAGCTAACACAATTTTTAGGCACTTCATGGCCTGTAGAATCCAGCACTTGTAATTAGAGCCAGATTTCTAAGCAGAAGCTTTTCTTACTCTGTAAGAGAATCATAAAATCATTTAGGTCGGGAAAGACCTTTAAAATCATCAAGTCCAACCATTACCCCCGGCCTGCCAAGTCCGCCACTAAACCATGTCACTGAGGGACTCATCTACACGGTTTGTGGACACTTCCAGGGATGGCGATTCCACCACTTCCGTGCGCAGCCTGTTCCAATGCTTGACTGTTCTTTTGGTGAAGAAATTTTTCCTAATATCCAGTGTAAACCACCCTTGGCGCAGCTTGAGGCCATTACCTTTTGTCCTACCACTTGTTACTGGGGACAAGAGACCAGCCACCTCCTGGCTCCATCTTCCTTTCAGGTAGTTGTAGAGAGCGATAAGGTCCCCCTGAGCCTTCTCTTCTCCAGGCTAAACAATCCCAACTTCTCCTGTGAGAAGGGGAATTATTATTTTCTTCTTTTGCAAAGGTGCCTAAATATTGACTGACTTAACTTTGAGCAGCCAAGCTTAAAATAGTTTATGTTTGCCTAATAAGATACAGGTAACATCTGAATTTGAAATAATATTCCTCTTCAAGAGTTTCAGCACTTAGAAAGATTTCATTAAAGAATCACAAAATACACGGATTTTCATAACTTTGGCTTGGCACTCTTCCCAGAGTACAAGTAGTCTAAAAATAAAGTCCTTTAAGAAGATTTATCCCCAGTGCAGGGATTTTCTTCCTCTAATGGGGATTGCTCCTCCAATTCTGAGCCTGCTAAAATTCTGAAGTCTGTTTCCAGAATAAATTGTTTCTGAAGCTGATTCATTTGCCCTAAATAATTCACACTATCATCCTCCAGCAAATTTTTTTGACTTAATGAATGTAATCTGTCAGCTCCCAGAGAATCTCAGTGTATAAATTGCCCTTGGAATCAAGTTTGGGGTTTTTTTCCCCGTGGTTATTTTTTCTTCTTGCTTTAAGAAAAATTGACTCCTCTTCAGTTAGTTTCAAAGAATAATTCCCCTGTAGTTTCAATTCTAAGCTTGAACAGTTAGATTCACTGTTCTTTCAACAGAAGGCTCCACCTGGCAGTAACCAGTGCATCTCAGTTGGAAGCACAGAGAATTCCCCAGCACTTCAGGAGCAAAGCATACCCTGGAGGATGCACCATCCTCTAGAGACAATTGCTATTGATTTACAACAGGTCCTACACTATGAACTGAAGCTAGAATTCAACATTCATCCTGTACAATACAAATATATATGAAAAAGGAAAGCTCGAGTAATTCCCAGAGTGTACCACAGGCTTAACTCTGCAGCTCTTAGAGAAGCAGCTCAAAGAGTTCACTAACACATCTTGCACAAAGTACTGTTCAGCAAAAAGAGACACCGCGGACTTGACTGTGACTTTCTATTGACTTCAGTTGACCATCCAGAACCACAGTGACTGCAATAGCAAGAACAAATTTCAAGGTTTTCATCAATGGGAACAGTGCTAGTACCATCAGACAAGGATGTAGGTTCAAAGCACTGTACAGCACAAGCTTCACTGAAGCACTATCGTGCATATCGCTCTACATAATGCCAGGCAGTATCATATGCTGAAGATCAAGCAAGTAAAAGACACTTTCATACAATTTAGTCAGGCATAGCCAGAGAGGTTAATTCTGGGGTAAGAGATGGGGTCTGACACATCTATGGGCTATACCAACAAATCACTCATACTCCACATATCATCTCACAGACAGGAACTTGGTCACTGCAGTAGACCATCTGTATGCAGACATACAAAAGCCAAACCTAAAAAACCCAAGCTGTTGTATTTGTACAGGCCTTTCAGGTCATTACTATTTTACTTACCAGAATGCAAAAAGTAATTCCCCCATTGCTCACACTGATGATACACCTCACACTGTGCGATTTCATTTTCATGATGAGGAAATGCAAGATCTATTCCACCAGTATGGATGTCCAGCTGCTTTCCAAACACTGCACTGTAACAATATTTTCCTGATTGGTAAGTAGAACACTACAAAAGCTTTTTGTAAAAAGAAATGCAGAAAAGAATATGATGAAACAACATATACTTAAGTGTACAGTTTAATGACTGCAGTTTTAAGGCAAGACTTCATGCAAATCTTATACTAAAACTGCAGCAGGACCCATAGCTGGCCACAATTAATTCTCCTTAGTAGGAGCAATCATTTTTCTAAAGGCAAGCCCACATACGCATCTGTCTGCACGTGTGTGTACACAGAGACACACAGTCTCCCCATGTGTCATGTTAACAAGTTGCTCCCCACAGCTGGCTAGATATTAATACTTTCGTCCCTTTTGGGGACAAAACACCCTGGCTCACTATGGCTTTGCAGGAGCTGTTGGGGCACAGGAAGAAAACAAGGAGAGATGGCAAGAAAGACTAGCTGTTACCGTTTCCCAAAGTTAGCTCCCCTGCTTCCTCCTGTCTGCTCCAAACCCAGCTTAAGCACAGATCTTCCCAGGAGGGGCCCCAGCTCACACGTTCCCTTGCGCCATCTACAGAGGAGCACTGGCCACTTGCAGTTTGCTCCAAAAAAACCAGCAAGAGCTGGGGAGAGAGGGATGTGCAGAATGCTCAGGGGCAGGAGCAGCAAGCTCACCTCACCACAAAGGAAGCTCTGGGGAGGAAACCAGACCCAAGTCACAGCAGGTGGTTCCCTCCTGCAGGGCTGCTCTAGAGACCCACACCTTCCTCATTCACCTTCCCAAGCACACTTCAAAGACTTTTCAAAATTAGTTCACCTAGCTTAAAGGGCTTTGAGATGTTTGGCAAAACAGCCAGGTAAGTAGGTATTGCTTAAAATGGGCCCCTTCCAACCCTAACCACTCTATGATTCTATGTTTTTGTGCACTTCAGTTGCTTTAAAGAACTGTTTCACAGTGCTGAAACTATTTACAGACAGAAAGTCACCCTTATAAATGCTTTTCACAACATAGTAGTAATGACTAAAAATCCCAGGTGACCAGCAAAGCATATGAAAGAGAAACCTACAGCATCTGTTCCATCTGTTTTCAGCTTGGGTTGAAAACTTAAGTTACACAGGGCCAGATCTAAATAATTTGTTATTGGCTTCCAAAAAAAGATCTGAGACTAACACAGAACTAAGCACCACTAACAATCTTCCAAGAGAGAATATTTAAAGTCTCCTTTTTAAAAACACAAATTAATAGGTCATAAGCTAATACAATGTAGGACAAAGTACTACTATCCTGTGGAGAAAATAAAGCTCCAAATTAAGAGCAAATTAATTCAAACCAACTACAAGCAAAATGTTACTGCACTCAGTTCACATCATGCTCACAGAATATACTGCCACAGAGAAATGAGAATATTTAATACTGTGGGTGACTTCTAAAGAAAGCTGAATAACGCACAACTGCAGTTAAGCTAAGGCCAACATGACCTTACACAGTCACTGGGGTCAGGATGGAATCCCACACCCTGTCCTTCTGACAGCACCACGTGCTGAACTAGGTCCAGTAGAGACTGCAACAAGTGGAAGGGAGGCAAATGAAACAGGTACCATAACCTTCACTAAAACTTTGGTTACTCAATTCAAGTTGAAGACTTGTTAATCAACGGTGTGATCCTGCATCCCACATTTTAAACACAGAGTCTCTCTCAAGAAAAGGTGCCAAAACCTAGCAAGACAGCTACGCCGCTAAGGTGGAGCAGAGTTTAGGGCACATCCCAGACTGCACAAAATAGTCATATTAAAACTGGTGTTCTACTGATCAGAAAAACCACTTTCAATACTGCTGCTACCGCTGTACTGTGATCAAAAACAAAAACCAGCACTAGATTCAAAATCCAAGAAATCTGACCTCGATATTGTGGAACACTCTATGTGCCATCCAGGTCTTCCTTTTCCCCAGGGAGAAGTCCAAGATAGCTCTTGAGGTTTAGCTGCCTTCCACAGGGCAAAATCTTTACCATGTCGTTTATCAGTATTAACTGCCAAGAATAAGCAAAGTGTTAATGAGATACACCTCCAAGAAAATGAAAAAAGAAAAAAAGTGAAAGCAAGTGGAAATGAATTTAGTGAACTACTCAGATTTTAACCTCTTCTGCTCAACTTCTTTTCCTGCAACATTCCTCCCTTACACAGGGCTTCCAGTTTCTCAATCAAGCATTTGAAAAAAAATAGTATGCTGAATTAGATTTCTGCAGGCTATAAAGATGGATTCAAGATTCTTTAATACATCCCATCCTTTCAGTCCTTTTGGCCTTCTCCAGTTTTACATCATTCATTTAGTTATTTATCAGCCAGTTTCCCAGGACAAACAGACTGTACTGCAGCAGGCAAGGTAAAAAAAGCAACCCAAACCAGAACAGCATTCTGGACACTGTATTTTTTTTGCTGACAAATACATGATCTCATATTTGAGAGATACAGAACAGTACACCTATTTGGCTTGAAGGGATCCAGCTTGGCAAGCAACTTGCACTGTTTTAAGTTCCCTTATTTAACACCTCTCATCTGATTTATCAGCAGTTGACACTAGATTTACTACTTTATTTATTTCAGACTGCTAACAAACCTGCAGTGTATCACTGGGTCTGAACTAATCCCTGGAGCATTTCGGTATCAACACATTTTAATGATGATTCACAGCTATTTTTGGAGATCTATTAGATGGTAATTTTTCTTGAGCCATTCCGCTTCTACTTTACTGGTATTACACAGAGTCAGTTTTTATTCAGAATGTCATGCAATATTAAGGGAATACATTACAAAAATTCATTACACCTGCTCCATCATTCAAAATTGATAAGAAATAAAGGGACAGAAACATAACCCTAGTTTTATCCACTGAATCTTCATCTTGGCTCTTCCACTAGTTTGCCGAGCTCTGGCTGACCAGTATCTGTTGACTCCTTCTCTCTTTTGCCTTTTTTTGAGTATACTGCTACAAAAACCACCACTTTCCTTGGTTATAAGCAAAATAACAGTCAAAATCTTTAGAAATAACAGTAAACTTAGTTGTAAGTCACTTGAGAGGGAACAGGGTAGAACAGGTAATCAGTGACAACTGAAGCTGGAAGGCACATCTGGACATTGTCTAGTCGAACCCCTGGCTCAGAGCAGGCTCAGCTACAGCAGCTGCCCAGGACTGCGTCCAGTTGGGGTTTTAGTATCTCCAAATACTAAAAACTGTGGAGACTCCACAGCCTCTCTGGGAAACATGTTTTTCTGTTAATCATCCTTAGAGTAACAAAATTTTTCTAAGCTTTAAATGCAATTTTCTGTGTTTCAGGTTGCACACATTGCCTCTTGTCCTGCCACCAAGCACCACTGAGAGAAGACTGGCTCCATCTTCTTTATTCTCCCCATCACATGTTTGTACACACAGCTAAGATGCCCTTGAGCCTTCTCTTCTCCAAGCTGAGCAGTCCCAGCCTTCTCAGCCTTTCATCATATGAAAGATATGCTTCAGTACCTCCACTTCATTCGTGGCCATTTGCTGGGCTCTCTCCAGTATGTCCATGTCTGTCTCATACTGGGGAGCCCAGCATCAGACCCAGATTCCAGGCACGTCTCACCAGTGCTGAGCAGAGAAGAATGATCACCTCCCTTGACCTGCTGGCAATGCTTTTCCCAGTGCAGCCCAGGAAGCTGTTGGCTGCCTTTGCAGTCAGTAACTGCCTCTGAACAACTGCAGACAAAACGCATTCCCTCTGTGAGTTGTAATGCTGAAACAACTCCAAAGTGGAGCTGTGAGAAGTTTCTGGCTGTAATTCACCTGAGCATTAGCCTGCCAGGCATTTTCCGTAACTGCAAACAGATTTTTTCAATGAAGAAATATTGAACTTCAGCATGCAAAAGGATGCATGAGACCTGCATCAAATTCTCAGGGCAGAGACCTGATCAGACCTAACTTTGGGAAACTACCAAGAAGCTCAGCAATCTTGCTCAGCAGTCAGACAACTGCAGCAAAAAACCCCACAAAACCAAGGCTACAGGCAACAGATTGCTCATCCTCACACAAATAGGCTGCTTAGCAGTAGTCTGGTAATGTAAATATGGTAAGTAACGAATGAAGCAAATTCATCCAGTTAGCATGCATCAAAAGGGTACAACTGCCCAAACAGTAACACAGCAGATGAAGTTTCCCTGCATTTACCCTTGAGTATCTCACTGCTGGTTAGTGCAACAGCTGAGACCACCACATCACTATGAAATTTATATGTACCACTCCCAAGCATTAAATGATTAAGACTCCTAATTGTTCTAAGGTACCAGAACAAACATATAGAGGGAGCCAAGTATAAAATGAGACCACCAAGTTTCCTCTTGCACTCGCAACAGTGAGTGCCTCAATAAATAATTATGAAAGCAATGTAGTCCTAATTAACCAAAAAGTTGGCTATACACAACAGGTTAGAAAACTGTTCCAGACTGCTGAATGAAAGTGTATGCATAGATACAAGTTCAAACGATACATTAATACAAACAAGTTGGTGCCATGAACTTACCTGCTTCATCTTGGGTATCAGGAGAAATAGTAGTTAATACTCCGTATCTTTTTCCCCAAGACTCAACATCAAAATAAACATTGCCTAATAGAAAAGAAATGTTTAGTGTTATAGCAAAGATGCGGCACAATCACGAGGAGGAGAGAACACTTCCCTGAAAGCAAAACAAAGCGCCCTTTGACTCCCATTTTCTTCCGATTTAGAAATTCAGAAATACTGCAGAAGCAGTAGCAGATGTTTTCACATTACCAGCTTTTCAGTAACCTCTCTGCGTGTGCTCATTCTGCACGTAGGATAACTTTGTATTCTAGACACTTCCCCAGGTTCTCCCCTGCCCATACACAATCAGCAATCCCCTCCCTGACTGCAGTGCAGCCTACTGCTACTCCAGTTACAATGCACTCAAATCCTTCTACAATCACCAGTTCTACTAGTAAAAAAAAAATCCACATATTGTGCTTTGCAGTCACATCTTTCACAGCACATAGGAGATAATCACCTCCTGTTTAGAGCTAAGAGGTTCCCCCGGCTCTCTTGTAGGAGCCAGGCAGGACTTTCCCACAGAGGCTTAGATAGCAGTTCATTACAGTAAACAATTATATTAATTGATAAGCTACATTTAACCTAGAAATTGAGTAACAGTTGTTCTGCCCACTCATGTCATCACAAATGAGTTGCTCACACCCGGTCTGCTACTCAACAGCAGGAAAGCCTGGAACAGGGCATCTCATCTGATCCCAAACCAGGATTACTAGAAGCACTGATTTCCTGTACATGTGCTGAACAAGGAGTTGCCCTGCTGTAAGTCTTACCTTGTGAGGTTGCGTAAGCTTGGCCATTAGCAATTATAGTTTTTATAAAGGAAATTATCTGAGGAATATTTTCAGTCACTCTCATATATACTGTAGGAGGAAGGACCTTAAAGAAAAACACCTCATTAGCCTGTATGAAACATACTGCCAACAAGCCGCTCCACTCTAGGAAACAAACCTTAAAGAACACTCTCCTCAATCTTACTTTAAAAAAAAAAAAAAAAAAAAAAGCAAGTATAATAGAAATGTCATAAGCAGCATTTAAGATAATACACAGAAGAAAAAAAAAGAAAATGGTAGCACTAATTTTCCCCAGTGCCTCACTCCCTGCTTCTGACAAACAGTTTGCACAAGGAGCAAAGTCACTTTAAGTCAATGAAAGAATATTACATGTTTCCTATGCTTTATATCAGACTATTTCTGCATTATGGTAAATATGTATTATCTGTGAACCAAGGCTCTAATTGCATGGATAAAAAACCCAATTGTGTTGCTAAAGAAATTTAACTGTTTCATTCCAAAGGTAGGGTTTGCTTCTCCCAATTTCCTTACTCAAAAGGTGTGCGATATCTTTCCAGAAGAATGAAAAAGTAAAATGGTCCTCCCAAATCCCAAGTTTCCAAGCAACACCTCATCACACAAGCAAACCAATTTCTTTTTTCAGATCAAACTGTCAAAATCAGATTTCTTACCAAAAGAATTGCTTTAAAATATTCTTAAATTTAGAGGCTTGAGTATGTGTACCTTTAAGGCAGCCATATCTTGTTTGAAGTCTTCTTCATAAATACGAGCAAGAGCTACTGGTGACATATTCATCTGAAAAAGAGAGGCTGATTAGTAAATCATAAATCAAAGTAATAATATAAAATATTGCAACCTTTTATCAGACACTTAATAGATTACTTGGAAGACTTACAGAGCCCCCAAGGTAAAGAGTCAGAAAGGCTTATTAATCTAACATCTATGGGGAGGAGATGCAAGTTATAAATAACAAAAGTAGTATTTCATTTACGCTTCTGAATTGCCAAAATACTAATACATATCTTTTAAGAGAAAGCAATGATTAAAATAATAAACTCCTTCCCTCTCCCATTATTTTCTTCTTGAGAGGGTTTCCATTTCCAGTGACAAGACATACTACAGTACACAGGACTGGAAATTCATTCAACTTATTGGCAGGGGAGACCGATACCACCTACTCGTCAGAAAGACAGATCAGAGACTTACAGGATGAGACAAGACATTAATTTTCAGTGATTAAGAAAAATAAGCTATTTCAGCTGATCACGGTTACTCATAGATCTCGGTACAATCAGGGGAAATAAACTGAAAGCCAGCCCCACGCTTTGCCAAGTAGAATGATTCTCTAACACCTTCTCCACATTTCTCATTCACAAGGCAATGGACAGGAACAGGAATCCTCACGGACGCAACGAGAACGTGCAACCCAGAGGAAAGAGACAACTTGCACGTGACAAGACATTTGTTCTCAAACACTCAGAAGAGTCCAGGGCTTGAAAGATCTACAACAGCAAAACCTACCCTAGTGAGCAAAAGCATAGTATCAAAGTGTTTCAAACATGAGCTTTTACATTTTCTCTGAGGAGAACCTACTGGGCAGAAAACAACATACTGTCAGTCTCTCCAGCTTGCAGACAACTGAATCATTAACCAAATAAATCCAGTTTCATCACTTCTAATTACTGAAGCATCTTTAAGGGGTCTGACTGTTGGAGCACAGGTGGGTACCACTATTTGGACAAGCTCCTGGACAAGGCAAGGCCCAGACAAACCAGATGTTCATCAGCAATGAAACTAGGAAGATGCTCAGCACTGAGAAACAAAGGCATGCTTCTGCCTACAGACCGGAAGTGTTCTTCAAACCCCAGCAACCAGACTCATCTCCCTAGAAGCTCAGCTGCTTCTTTGATCAACAGGAAGACAAGAGACAAAGATGCCTACAGGAGGAAGATGGGGAAACTCCTCCCCTACAGATGGACATTCAAGACAGAGACTCATCTCTCTCCACCAAGAGTGTGCAGCATGTTCATCATAGACTAGATGTTGAACTTTCAGGTTTTCTCTACATGAATCCCACCAGAGGATGGAGAACAAGCTTAGGCATGTTGATCCTACCACTATAACGCTTCAGGTACAGACGTCCCAATAACAAAGTCACGATACTGAGGCAGAGGCCTTGGCCATCCATACAATGTTCAGAGCAGAGCAGGTATTTAAAAAAAAAAAAAATAATCACAAAAAAGCCATGAAAGGTAACTCCAACCAACCAAAGAATGCAGTAAATGAACACAAATTCTTTTAAAACATCATGTTATTTCTTTCTCCTAAACCAAGAAATCTCCATAATGTTCTGACAACAGAAAAAAAAAAAATCTTAAAATGCACACATATAGATTTAGAAAACTTGGGGGGTTTTGGTGTGGGGGTTTTTGGTTTAGTTGGTTTGGGTTTTTTATTGAGGTTTTTTGGGAGATAGGGGTTCTCTCTTTTTATTAAACCGTCTTACAAAACTGCAAGGAAATGGACTAAGAGAACACACATGTATTCCTACAGCAGCAGTGTGCTAGTATTCATTTCAATGCAGCGCCCTATATTTAACTGCAGTAGTAACTGTTTACTTAAGGATTAAATAAAAGTGACAGCTGTCAAATTCTCTGGCTCCAAGAAAAGCTTGCGAGTGCAATCTGATCTAACACACTCATTTATGATCCATAAGAGATGAATTACAGATTCTAAAAACAAACCAAAAAATCTGAAACACAGAGTAAAACACAGAATACATTCTTCAGTGTTTCAGGATCCAAAAAGCATTTAAAAAGGAAAAAAAAATAAAATACTGGAATAATCATTCACCAAGATCAGCTGGTGGAAAAGGTCTGACTAAAATCCAACTGAGAACCACTTATAGCCCAGGTCTTATCAAGACTTACTCCTATACGCAATGTCAACTTCCATGTAGGTGATGAACTCTGACAACATTAATAAAGCTTTCCAAGGTGCCGACACTGCAGCTAGATGGTGCTCGGCACCTTTCAGGAACCACCCTCAGCCTCGTGTGTGGCAATGCTGCCTTTAATAACACAACACTTCTCCAGAACCCAGCCAGAAGGCTCCTGGCTGCTAAGTTTTGGGTTGCTTTTGGGATAACATACCCTTCACTCTGCTGAGGATTCACCCCAGCTTTTTGTTCCCCACTGGCCTCCTAGGCAGAGGGCAAGGGCAGCAGGACCCCCGCCACACGTGCTGTGACATAGTTCTCCCCACCTCTTCCCCTCAGAGAACTCTGCACCCATTTACCCCCAATCACCAGCCCTCCAGGCTCCCAGCCCAATTAGAGCCATGTCAGGGGACCAGAAATCTCAACATTTATCATCTACTAATTAAAACAAGCAAAACTCATCAAAAAAACCAACCAAACTCAGGTCAATTTTCCTATGTAAGTAGCTGTAGAAAATACCAAAAGTTTGGGTCAAAGACTGCAGCAAACACCTACCTCATTGGCTCTTTTTATTATCTTGTCATCTATGTCTGTGATCCCCATCACCATGATAACTTCAATTCCAAAAAACTTAGTCATTATCCTTCGAATTATATCGAACCTAACATAGGAGCTAGAAGAGAGGGGGGAAAAAAGAAAAAAAAAAAGCCATAAGCTTTTAAACACGCAGTAGTAAGAACAAACTTAAACAAAAATAATCAACAGCATTAACAGCCACAGGGACAATCTAAATACCCCAATACTTGGAGGAATGAAAAGGTCTTCAGTGCATAAAGTGCTTTTCCAAAACCAGTTACCACCTGCACAAAAGTCAAGCAAATTTCCCTTGAACTGGCCTACCCTCTTCTGGCATTAGTGACACATTACATCAAATTTTCTGAGGGTTTTATTTTGTTGCATCTCTTTATTCAAGCGCCGAAGCGCATTGGAAGGTACACGTGAGCCACGAGACTCTCTCAAAGCAAACAGTATGAAATAAGACACAGATCAGATATTCTTGAAACACATCCCTCAGGCTTTCTATATTCTAACAGGTTTTCAAAGCCACAGGGCAGAACAGAGAGAAATAAAACAAGGTGCAAATGAACTTTGCTTAGGGTTGAGTAACAACTACAGCTGCCAGCCACCAATAAACTATTCCATTCACACACCAGCACAGATCTTTTCTGATAGCAAAAAAGAGCTGTGCTGTGGGTTATTTTGCTTTATTCACACCTGAGAATAAATCCTCAATATTATGCAGGCTCTTTGCCACAAACTAGAAGATTCAATGCTGAGAGACTGATGTACCAACAACTGTACAGGGCTGTGGAAGCCCCTTGTTCTACTCACTCTCCACTTACAATTCTCAAAACATACTTTGAGTAAAACCCAATTATTAGTTGAGATATCAGACAGTGACTAGAGGCTCTATCTCTGCCCTGCAAAGTGATGAGAATCCTCAGCCTTCACCGGCTGAGGGTCAGAGAAAACAGACCCCAAAAGGAGACTCGCAGACCTACAGGTTCCTATTTCACTCACAGCATCGCAAGAACTGCGACTCCTGTGGCTGTGAGAGCAAAGAACTGCAATACTGGAAATGGATTTGCATCCCTCCCCCTAGCTGCAAGGTGCAGGTGGCATTAAGGTTCACATTTATGGATGTGCAATATCTTGATGTTCGATGAAGAAAAATACTTTTTGTTGTTGTTTGCACTATGCTCATGTTGAAAAAGGCTTTTTGAAAGCCATGCTGCCAGGGACATAGTTTTTAATGAACACCACTCTCTGGGAGTAAGGTTCATCTAATGTGGTGACAAGATTCCATAAGAATATTAGATTAATCTTTGGACCCTGTTCACAGGAACGATGCCAGCATCAAAAGCTTGTTATTAGATTTAACAGCCCTGCAGTCGTAGTTGCCACAGCTGACACAAATATTGCATGGTTCCCTCTCCTCTGATCTTCCAACTGAATTGATGGAAGAAGCACTGCAAAAGCCAGAACAGATCTCCTGACATCTCAGAAAGTAGGGTCCTTACCACTTCAGGACTGAAAAGGAAAAAAAACTGACAGTCAAAATCAGGGGGGTGGCAGAGCAGGTACAAGGGACTGAATGAAATCTTCTCATGCTTGGTTTTACTCTTACTTCCAAGCATTCAGCCAGGAGCCTGGATGCCAACCAGGCTGCAGCTCATGCCAGCAAGATCAAGCCCAGTCTCAGAACTCAGGGAAAAGATGGCTTTATCTGCCTGTCTGATTTTTTTCTTTATACGGAATGAGTTTTGGATGTTGCACTGAGGCATAGAGAGCACCTGTTTTGAAGGCTGGAAGCACAGCATACTAGAGAAAGTTGGATTATTTAGCAAAATAGGAAATCTTTGTGGAAAGGAAGGAGGAGGGGAGAAAAATAACAATGCCATTATTTTCAAATTCTTCTCAAGGATCTCAAGCTCATTTCCATTACTTGTGCTTGCCGCAAGTCAAATGCAAGAAGGAGGGGGGGAAAAAGGATTCTAGTAATAACATGTTGCAAGAGTATAACAAAACCATGGTATTTTACAAGAGCAGCACAGTATCAACAGCCATCACTCTATTTGACTTCATGCTCCTTCCCAGCATCTCCTGGCCTGTAGACCTGCATCAGCAGAATGCATTTTCGGCTGTGCTTACCAGAGCTCTACAGCTGGACCTAGCTATCGGGGAAAAAATCCCACACAATTACTGCTAAAAAAAAAAACCAAAACCCAAAAGATATAAAAATCAAGAGTGCACCACTGTCCTTAAGAAATGAGCCAAGCAGCAAGGCGTCACCACTGATGTGTGCAAGACCACAGACACTGGTAAGGAAGAGCCAACTCCTCACACACTGGAGGGTTTAACTGATGAGAGAAGGAGGTCTTCAGCAGGTATCTTGATGCACAGCAGCACTACAGGAAACAACACATGAAGGTGCTAAAGAGGCAGCAGAAAGAGTATACCAATTGCTCCTTATCTGCATGATACAGCCCTCCAGAGGAAAGATTCAGCTGTAAATATTCTTTCTTAAACCAGCAAGTGAAGCAGTCAAACCCAGGTGGCACAGATGTAGGGCAAACCTCGTCAGGAAAACTTGAAATTGGTAGCTTAGAAATAGGGTAAGAGGAGATGGATGAGAGAACAGGCAGAGCGATCAGTGCCCTCCTACTCCCTCCTTTAATCAAAAGAGCCAGAAGGTAGGAGAACCACTGCCAAAACCAGACATTGAAAAGCCAGAGAGCTGCAAGACCAAAGGTGAAGTTCTCTGGCTCTGCAAACATTGGGCTGTAGATCCACTACACCACTTACAACAGGAGCACTTCCGCAATGGAGCACTTCCGCAATTCCTCCCGTTACACCACATCAGGATGGGCCCTATCGTACCAGAGAACCTCGACTAAGTGATAAAGCAATTAATTACCATCTTTCTATACTGTTGCTCTCAAGTGATTATTTTCAATTGTAAATATTTCAAGGTAAATTGTAACATAGCCTTTACGACAATAACTGTAGATTTAAATACACAAATTGCGATGACTTTTTTTTTTTTTTTTTTTTTAAAAAGTTCCCCTGAAGGTACTAAGTACAAACAGAATAATTCAAGATATCATTTGCTCATTTTTAGATCACTGGTAAAAAGTTAGATTAGTTTTCTGCTAAGCAAGACAAAAGCAAGGAGGAAAAAGACATCACCACATACACACACAACAGTACAGCAGCATTTAAGGTGAGGTTAACCAACTGTATTTTCATATGATTGGTATTTTGAAACTCCCCTTTACAGAAGGAAGCAGTTGTGCAGTACTGCAATGGCTCAACACTCACCAAATTCAACACAAGTTTCTGAATGAAGCTGAGATAGAGCCGGAAGCTGTGGAATCCTCTACACTAAAATGGAATTATTCCAATACACAGCGCCTGATCTTCACACAGACGACAGTTATCTGAGAAACTCCTGCTCCTCTGAGGAGCCAAATGCATCTTGTTCTTCTAAGAATTAGGGGACAGGAGCTCAGGAGCACCTGAGCTGCTGCAATTCCCCTTGACTTCACAGGAACCCGCAGGCAGCCTGCTGCATGTCTTCTCATCAGGTGCGTCAGTGTAAAACAACCGGCAACTGCCCTGGTGTATTTAAAGTACTTTTTCGAAGTTACTTGTAATGAAGCTGGTTTAGTATTGTAATTATTCTAATGACCTATGGAAAAAAATACTGTGATGTTTGGTTTGGGTTCTTTTCTTTAAACACAGTAAGCCACTGAACTGTTACTATGCTAAAAGGCCTTTCTGAGCTTTCTGAGATTTAAGAACACTTTCCAGGGAAGTGTGAACTCCCCAAAGATAGACACTTGTAAGATTCAGCTGGACAGGGTGCTGGGCCATCTAGTCTAGGTCACGCTTTGCCTAGAAAGCTTGGGCCAGATGATCCTTGAGGTCCCTTCCAACTTGGTATTCCGTGTTTCCACGACTGAATAGATGTGTTTATCAGTAAACATTGAAAGCACCTTTTTAATTGCCAACCCTGAACAGCTTTTCCTTGGTGCTAACACAGTGTCTGAACTAAATCTGAGGCAAAACTATAATTTCACAGAGAAGAGGCTCCAGGACCCCAACTCCTCTGCACAAGAGCTGATAAAATTTGCAACTCACCCTGCCTAGCAAAAAAGTGCACGTTCTTAATACCTTCCACCCCGCTACTCTGCCTCTGCCTGGGATGAGCTGCACCAACAGCCCCTTCCATGCTTCCTGAGGTCGAGACGGGGAAACCCCAAGCAAACAAACAAGAAAACAAACAGCATTTTGCCCTTTACGCAGACCAAGAGGCGAAAGGCCGGCAGCTCCCAGCGGGGTCTGGGCCGGTCACCCGGACACACGCTGCCCCCTCCCGCGGCCCGGCTGCCGGTGCCCCGCACTCCGGCCGCCGGGCTCCCACCGCGGCGCGCCCGCACAGGACGGGACCCCCCTTCCCGCCGTGCCTCAGGCGGCGACTCACCACGCGTGCCCGAGGTGTGCCTGGTCGTACACTGTCGGCCCGCAGCTGTACCTGCGGAGAGGGGAGGCAAACCGCACCGTCACCCTGGCCCGGCCACCCAGGTAACCCCTGCCTGCCCGCCCGCCGCCAGGCGCTACCAGGTCGCCACTCGGTCCTTGGTCAGTACGAGCGGCTCCTTGGTCCGGCTGCGGCTGTTGTAAGCCACGATCCCGCTGTCCCGCCCCACCGGCGGCACCCACTCCCGCCGCCGCGCCGCGCTGCACCGCCGCCGCGCTGCCACTTTTCCCCCGCTGGAGCCGGGCCCGAGGCCGCACCGCCGGGCCACAACCGCCGCGGCCCCGCGCAACATGGCCATGGCCATAGCCACGGCCACAGCCCCCGGCCGGCCGCGGGCGGGCAGGGAACCGGCGGCTCCGCCTCCCCGCGGGGAGGGGGATGAGGGGAGCTGACACAACCCGCCGCGCCTGTCGCCGCGACACCCCGCACCGCTTGTGCCGGGAAACAGCAGCCGAGCGGGGCAGCTACAGCCGGCGCGGCAGGAAGAGGCGGGGCCTGCGGGCGGGGGCGCGGCCCAGTCCCAACGGGTGCGGGTGCCGCTGCCGCCGCCGGCTCCCGCTGGGCCGCAGGGTCACCTCTGCGGCCGCTGCTGGCCCGGCCCGGGCGGAGGCTGTTCGTGGAGCGGCCCCGGGGTGAGTGCGGCGGGCTGGGGCGCCGGGGGTGCGGGGCTCGGGGCTGGCCGTGCCCTGCTTCAGTTCGGCCGGAACAGCGTGTAACCAGCCCCATGCCTCAGTGTAACCGCGCCGGAACCCGGGTTCTTCTTAACGAGGTTTCAGTGAGGGTGTTCGTAGGGAGTAGGTGATAGTTTAGCAAAACGTTCCCTGCTGTGTCAAGTCAATTCGGTCAGGCGGGGGGTGAACCTATTTCACACTGCCTTTCAGGTCAGGGAACAGCAGGCAGCCCGTCAGCTCCTGAAATCAAAACGTGGTGAGACATTCCCAAGCTGGGCTTAAAACACTTTCGCACCTTTCTTACTCCCATGTACCTGTGTAAAGTCCTGCCTAGCCTGGTCATGTCATTGCAAAAATGATGCGAAGTGCTGCTAGGTACTCACTGAGGTTCCCTGGGCTTCAGGCAGCTGATTGTCAAGGTCTGCTTCCTTTCCAGTGCCAGAACAAGCAGAACATGTGTTTTCTGATGAGGCTTCTGTCATCTCATTGTGGAACTTTCTTCTTTCTTTCAGAGCATAGCGAGGAAATGGAGCTTGACTGGCTGCAGTGCCTTGATCCGCTTTGGAAATTATGAGCTACTTAACTAGAGCGAATAACAGTGTAATGGAACAGACATAAGGGTGTCAAAAGTCCTTTTTAACTAGCATCTTGTTTCCAGAAGTAACCATGAGTGGGTACCAAGGAAACAAGGAAGAACTCTACAAGCCTATATAATATTTTCCCGGATACTCTCCCAGCTTACAACCAGATGACATCCTCAGCTGAATGCTTTGGGGTTGGTGTCCCCCCCCAGGTCTTTTTACCCTCCATTGGTAGATTGCTCTACCATTAGTTTCCCTGACCTCTGTGATTCTGCATCAACTCCTGCCTTTGGCACCGAGTACCCCCGGTGTACCACCATTTTTAGGAAGCATTCTCTTGGCACATGTTGAAGTGGGGGCTTGGTAGCTCCAGCTGCGGCCACCCTCACTCTTGCATGAGAAGAGACAGTGACTGTCAGTTCCAGCACGTGCTCTCTGCCTCCGCATGAGCCTCAGAGGAGGCTGCTCAGAGCACAGCCTTTCCCAGCCTCCCAGACCACTGTGTTTACTCGCCTCCAAAACCATCTTGCTGATCACTGGGAGGAAGGTGATGCTGGGTGGTGGCAGCTTGTTGTGAGTGGATGCTGCAGGGAACAGGTCTGCCTGTGGTGACGTGCCTCAGAGAAGTCCTTGTATTGCGTCCTCTTCTATGTGCCAGGGACAGGTTTGATAGCTTTTTCTCATGTGTAATACAAACATCTAAAATCATTGCTCGTACATAATAATAGGTGTCCGTCTGCATCCTACTTCATTTTAGTGAGTATCGGGTATAAAGCCCTACCAGTGATAAATGTTTCCTTTTCTTAATACACGCTTTCTACAGTATTTTTCATTTAATGATCTTGACTTTCTGATTGAACCTATCTTATGGGCTTGCTAATTTGAGACTAGCTAGGATGAAACTGAAGATACTCAATAACCTTTGTAAATGTTTGCTTCATGTGTTTCTCAGGAAGCTTCACAAGCCAATTATTTCAGTTTCCATAGTGAGCTGGGTTTGATGTCTTTGCCGTTCAACATGCATCCTGTTAGGAGTTGTCATTAACTCTGTTGTCTTCGTTGTTCTGCATGGTGCCAAGCACTTTGAGAGAGTCCAAATCAAAACTAAGTAACCATGGATGGGTTTTAGCCTTAATTCCAGGTGTAGCTGCCATGGATGAAACTGACAACAGATCAGAAGAATCCAGGAGCTTTTTATTTCCCTGGTGGTTTCAGAAGGCTTAGTGTCTATGTTATCCAGACTGGCTCTTAGCACTTAGTCCAGAAACCTCTATGTCCTGCTATAAAACATTATTTTCTGAGGGTAGGAAAGGCTACAATTACTAAATGCCCAAAATAAAACAGTTAACATCATGCACACTTGAGATTCGTTTTAATGCAATAGAATAAATTCAGTGGAACAGTGGAAAGTATTCTACAAGCACTGAAGTACCAAAAGAATATAATTCCAAATGAAAAGCAATGCTAATCCTGATGGATTGGAACCATAAATTACATATTTGAAGAATACCAACATTCTAGGAAACAATCAGTCTATGGCTGTAAGCACAGCTCTACTTCTGCCACTTACAACTACCTCCCTCCCTGACACCCTTATTCCTGGCCTGGAACATGTAGAATGAGACGATACTACTCCACCAGAGAGGCAGAATAGCAGCAAAGGATCTTCTGCCTCCATCAGGAGATTCATCTTTTCTTCTACTGGAGCAGAAGATGCCTATAGAAGTTGCTAGCAGCTAGAGCCAGGGTACATCCAATCAACGCCAGGCCTGGGCCTGCTGCACTCCTGTGACTTGTATGTTTTGTGCCAAATAGCTAGCAGGAGATGCTGTCTGCAGGGTGGTACGTCCCTTAGACACCCATCTGGGAATATGACTAAGCTTCAGGTAAACTGCTGTTTCAAGGGGACACCCATGTATTTAATATTGTCAGGTCATATTCCCATGTTTTTCTTAGGAGCCACTAAGGCTAAAACTTCTCTGTTTTACATCTGAAACTCTAAGGTAAAGGGGTGACTCCTTTAGAATGGGTTTATGTGTTTTCCATCCCTTTATCTGCATGTGGAAGAAGATTGCATTTCCCCTCCAGCCTTGACCAAAAAGGAAAATCTAGTGGAAGCACAGCTCTGTGTGCTCTTCCCTGGCTGCTCTGCAACACCTCTGGGGTAGGCAGGGAGGGTATCTTTGGGGGTTCTGGCGCACCTGCCTCCTCCCGTACTTGCCAGTTTCCAGTCCCAGGACCACCTACAAGCCTTGTCCCCAGAGGTAAGATCAGTGGGTGAATCCCAGAGCATGTTCTGTATTATAAGTAAATAAAAAAAAAAACCCCTAAAAAGTCATTTTTCCTTTCTGTTTATTATTAGGAGACACATGCTTTGTACGGTTTTACAGTTTTCCCCCCTATTGCTAAAGGTGCTGCGTTTTTCTTCTAAAAAATTAAACCACGCTGTCTTAGAATTGTTGACAGAGGAGAAAGCCTGTGTTTGTGTGTGATCACGAGCACGTTTCCAGTATCTGTGACCTTTCTTGTCAGGTTCTAGTTCAGGAACCTGGCAAGGAAGCCTGAGACAAAAGGAGAAGGTTGTAAAGGCAAACTACAAACCAAAAGCAAAGATGAGCTAAATCCACTGCAGTGGACTGAATTTCTCTTGTAACTCTGTAGTAGTCTCTAATAACAGACGCACATTGACTCACCTTTTATAGTCATTTTATTTTTACAAAACCAAGGTGTTTACAGTTTGTCTAAGAATCTCAATTTTTTTAATAAAAGAATAAAAATTGTCTCATGCTTATTACAAATGTTTGACTCAGAAATACTGTAAGTGTTGAGTGGCCTTTCCCCCAAATATTCATGACATAAAGAGTATCTTTTATATAAGAGAATTCATCTTGTGATACCTATTCTAAAAGAGTGATTCCAGGGAAATGAAATAAAACCACAAAAGAAATTTCATTGGTGGATGTAAGGAACAAAATAAGCATTCCTCCTCTTACCAAAAGCCTGGTAGGCTGAACCCCAATGTGTTCACTCCATCTGCTATTGTTCAGACAACCTACCTGTCAACTGCTCTGACAAATGCTGCCTGTTTTTCATCGGAAGTGATTGGGTCCCAGGCCACAGATTACATAAAGAAATCTGAGGGCTGGTAGGAATTTAGTCAAGGGTCAGATTGGTGTCTTTGTCAGTGGTTTCCAGCTGTTGAGATGTATCTTCTCTCTTTTGAACTTGCTACAGGATTGGGGAGCCCATGGAATAAGCTCCCCTTGATCTGTGTTGACTGCATAGTGGGACAGCTAAGAGGTACTTTTGCCTTGGTCTTGTACTGCAATGGATGATTACTAGTTCCGGACAGAATTTTCCTGCTCACCTTTAGTGCCAGTGCTGTTTAAGCGTACTACGTGCAGCAGGTGCAAGAAAGAGATGGCAGCAGCCAGAAAGCACGTGTGAAAAGAGGCAGTGAGTGAAACAGTCTCCGGGCAGGCAAAGGAAGAGATGAGGAGCAGTACCCAGTGAAATACCTGTTTTTTTAAGTAGGACTTTAAAACAAAAAAAAAAAAAACAAACCCAAAAACAAACAAGCAAAAAGACAAAATTTGGAATGGCAGGCCTATGTCAGGTAAGTGTTTGTGACGTTCTTGAGCCTTTACTGGGAAACAGAAAAATGACCAACTCGGCTAAACTTATTTTCCGGATTTTAGAATCCGTGAATCCCACATCATCTGCTGACATGAACAGGTATTTCTGGCCCAAATACTGGTAAATAGTATACACTGCCCACTACGCAGACAACGCATATCGCATGAACGCGTGAGCTATGGCTTGGCTGCTTGTCTTCACACTTGCAAATCTCAGCTCTGCTCATCGTGCATGTTAACCTTTTGCAGTTCTGTTTCAAAACCTTCAACTATAAGCAAAATGCATAGATTTGTAAAATTCCATTATAATCACCCAGGTAAGTATTAATTCAGCCTCATGAACAGACAAACAAGAAAAAAACAAACCAAACCTAAAACCCCAAACTGTAGAAGAGAGGGATTAAGCTATTAAATGGTGTGGAAACAACAATTAATTAGAAGGAATAACTGATCTGATTCATCTGTACCTATGAAGTATAATGACTAACAATCAGAACACACAATCCTTCCTAATAAACAGAGACACAGCTGTAGTAGATTACATAGTATTTCATGTAGCAATATTCAACTCAGGCAGAGAAAGAGAAAGGAGGCAGCCAGAATTCCTTGTATCAGCAGTGTCTGCATTTGTGGAACAGGTTTGGGATTTCATGTTCCTCATATTAAGAACCCTGGTATTTATGCTGATGAGCTAGAATAACCATATTTACTAGAACATTTATCTATGAAGTATGTATTATATAACATTATATATATATACCCACACACACAGCATGTACATTACACAGTAGTTGTGAGAGTTGTTGATCTGGTTATAGGTTCCCTTGATTCCCATTACTGTGAGTTTAGATCTTTAGAAAGGTAACAGCTTCAAGAAACTTTTGAAAACCCCAGAGATTCGGGGTTCTAAACATTAAAGACTTCTTGTAATCAGAGTAAAGGGACTTGTGAGCAGGAGGAGGGGAGTTAGATACTTTATCTGCCCGTGAAGTACAGAAAACGGTAAGAAAATGAAGCCCACAAATGTCTTCCTTCTTCAGTGCATAACAATCGTTCCCTACATTTCTACTTGTGAATGCCCCACCACAGTAAGGAATAGGCCCCTAAGGTGAAAAGAGAGCTGAGACATCATTCAAAATCTCCCATCTCTCACTTATTGCAGTTCAGAGGCAACAGGCCAAAATAAAAAGAAAGCAGAGGAGGAGGAGAAGCGGAAATGGGCAGTGGGCATCAGCTCCACATTTTCCAAAACTTCCCAACCTGGAGATGTACACATATACCTGATTTCCACACATACACAGAGCTTCCTGAAACTATGGCTGACGTGCTGTTGAGCCTAGAGGGGGGTGCAGAGAACAGGTATTTCTGGGTACAGGTGTATTTGATTACAGCACTGCACGAAACACTGAACTGTCAAAGGGGATGTTCAAAGTGTACACTAAACACATTCCCAGGTGAGCTCAGTCCCATCCTTTCCCTAGGACTTGTGCAAAGCCCAATGACGTTTTATTTCTGTCACTCTGCAGGCAACATGTGAGAGGCTAATAGAGGAAGATCCAGTAGACAGCACTTTTAAGAGGCAGATATCAAGGTCTCTATCCCCAGCGCACCCAAGCCTATCACTACTTTTTGAACAGCCACAGTTCAGAGCTGTACCCTCCCGTTTTGTTTTCTTCTTTTGTCTGTAAGGAGGAGGGACAGAAGGTCTTGTTTACTAAATTAGCAGGTACTTTTACAAACTGATTTCTTATTTGTATGTCTAATTACTACCATGTGTCCAGAATGGTGGTTAACTTTTTTGTAAGAGTGACTCTTTTTGAGGCTCATTTGAATTCTTTTCAGATGTCTTGCCTCAACTGAGTCATAATTATTGGTTCAGGTTCTTATACTAGCCAGGGGACTGTTAACTACCTTTAATTGCTGACAGTGGCTCAGCTTCTTCAAGGCAAGGGTGAAACAGGCTCTAACTACTAAGGTGGTGCCAACAATTCAGAAGAGGTATTCCCAGGCTAGCATTGCTACTATGCAACTCCCTCTCAATGCCACTGTACACCAGAGCACACGGATCCAGAAACACTGGCTTGGAGCACTGCCTAGACGATGTAGTACTCATCATAATTTACCAATGTAAGATCTCAAGTTTTCAAGGTGTACACGTACAGCAACTCACAGAAACAGAAAATGAGGGGAATAGAAAGAGAACTTACAGGTATCTTCAGAAAATGTGCAACTGCCCTCCGAAATCTGCCCAAAGCAGTGGGGCAGTCAGTTCAAAACAGGCTTAGTCTACGGTATGGTCTCCGGTCCTCGGAAGTATTTCAGTGCCTGAATCCCACAGGAGGGATCAAGAATTAAATCAGCCTGTGCTCCCCAAATCCCCACTCCAAGCGTTCAGACACCAAGTTGATGACAGCAGCAGAAATACTTAAACGGGGTTAAGATGCTGAGGTCTAGTCAGGCCGTGGCTCCCTCTGCTCCCTACAAGCAGCAGCAGAACACCAATAAACAACGACTGTACCAGCAGGTCTGAGCGTTTAGAAATGATGAGTCAGTCTCCCCTAAATTAGGGGATTACCAGTGACGTTTAAAATAAAATAAGTAAAAACAGAGACAAGAAAGCGCGCGTTGTTTCGCTTCGCTGGAGCCGGGGTCGGTTTTCCAGGCCCTCCTTTTCCCGCTCCTCGCTACCCGACACCGCCGATCCTGGCGGGACCGGGCGTATGTTCTGCGGGCTTCCCGACAGGAAACGTGAGGTAAACGCAAACGCACTTCCCTCTCTAACGAGGGACGGGATGAAACCGCCGACGCTGGCAGCCCCGCTCCAGCACACGGGCCGCCCCTCAGCGCCCGCCCCGCCTCTGTCAGCAGAAAGCGCGGTGCGGGAGGAACCAGAGCCCCGCCGCCGGACGCAGGGAGCGCGGCGAGCTGAGCCGGCTATCGCCCAGGCGGCCCGCGCTCAGCCCCAAGTACCGCCACAAGCGCCGCTAACCCTTCCCACGCCGCAGCCCGCGTGAAGCGGCTCGGCCGCACCGCCACCGCGCGGAGCCCACTGGGAAACGTAGGCGAACGCGGCGCGCTAAGGCACGGCGCCATTTTCTCCTCGCGCCGTGGGGAGCGCGCACGCGCGGGCACGCCTCTCCTCCCTCCCCGCACGTTACCGCCCCTTGTGCCGCGGCCGGTATCCCGGGCAGCGTTGTCACCGCGGCGCCCGCCCGCCCGCCCTTCTGGCGGGGATTGGCAGAACGGGCTGCGGGGCGGGACACGAAGGAAGAGGCAATTGGCTGGAGCGGGTGTCGCCCGCCGTTGGGGATGATTGATGCGGTTCCCTGCTGAGGAGGGAGGCCGCGCTTCAGCTCAGCGTCCGGCGGCGCAGGCACCGCCGTGGCGTCGCACAGTTACCACCGCTACCCCCTCACCCCGTCCCTCCTGGGGAAGCCCTGGGAGTGGCTCCCTTGTGGAGAAAGGCGAGAGACTCCTCCAAAGTCCGTGTCCTACCGCAAAAGCACCCAACTTGCCCCGCCAGCCCGGCCCCGCGCTCCCCCTCAGCCTCCCCGCCGGCCGCTCGCCTCACTCGGAGCGTCCGCCCCCCTCCCTGCCTCTTTCCCTCCTCCCCACGGCGGCCGGGCGGCTGGCCGCGGGGGCTTCCTCCCCACCGAGCCGCCCGCCCCCCTCGCTACGAGCGCATCCCCGCCGCCTTCCCTCCCCAAACGTGAGGAGGGACGATGAATATGCAGAGGAGCGCTGGCCCCGCCGCGGTTCCGGGAGGGGGATGGGGTGTCTGTGTGTGTGTGTGTCCGTGTGTGCGGTGAGTGTGCCTCGCTCTGTGTGTGTGTGTGTGTGTGTGTGTGTGTGTATACAGCGCTGGGAGGGGTGCGCATGCGCCGTGCGTGGCGGGGCTGAATGTTTCCCAAGTGTTTGAAACTGGTATTTGGGTTTTCCACGTTGGATCAAGTGCGGCGTATAGGAGCGAGGAGTGCTGCGTTAATATCGCCGGGGAGCAGCGGCGGCGGCGGCGGTGAGGAGGAGAGCGGGGAAAGGGGGGAGCGGAGGAGAAGCGGAGCAGAGCGGCGCTGGCGCATGCAGAGGGTCTGCCGCCGCTCCTGACAGACACTTTGCAGAGCACATTTTGTTTCCAGATTGTTTCGGAGGAGCTGGTTTAAGCCCCTCTCCTTTCTCCTCCTCCTCCCCCCCCCCCCCTTCACACACACACACAAATCCCTCTGATTGTTCCTACCACCTCCTTCGTGAATTACCCACAACGACAGCCATTCAATCAGCTGCTGCTGGCTGTAGGGGACTAGCGGAGGGTGTGTGTGTGTCTCTCTCTCTCCCTCTGTTTCACACAAGAGGAGTCAGATGTAGCTTCCCTCGGTTTTTTGGGGGAGCTACAGAGAGAGGTGGGCAGGGAGTGAGCCGTTCACCGGGGTTACCGGCTGTGGAGGGAGCAGCACTTGCTCTCGCACGGGCAGGGACAGAGAGGTGTGGGGAAGAAGATTTTTTTTTTTCCTTCCCCCCCCCCCCCCCTTTGCCGGATGAAAATGTTGAGTCCTGCAAACGGAGACCAGCTTCACCTAGTGAACTATGTGGAGGATTATCTGGACTCCATCGAGTCTATGCCCTTCGATCTGCAGAGAAATGTCTCCTTGATGAGGGAAATTGACGCCAAATATCAAGGTAAGTGCTTTCTCTGTGTGTCCGTGTGTGTGGTGTGGGGCTCCGGGGGGTGGAGGGGGAGGGTGTCTTTCCCTTTCTTTTCTTCAGAGCTGACCCTCGGCTCCGCTTGCCCCTCTGCACCCCACAGGGATGGTAGTTTTATTTTTGGGAGGTGAAAGGAGGGAGAAAGCCGGGAGGAGAGATCCGAGGAGGGAGAGGGGCTGATCTGCAGCGTTAGCTCTTGTCATGGGGCGGAACAAAAGGTCTCCAGCTTCTCTTATTAAGCAAGGACTCTGCTTTTCTGTGTAAATTGGTGGCCAAGAAGGCGGGGGCAGGGAAGTGGGGTGTGCGGTGCACAAAGGGGGGCCGTCCCCGGCCGCGGGGCTGAGGTGGAAGGGTTTCGGGGTACGGAAGAAAGTGCTGGGTGGACAGAGAGGGAGAGATTACAGCACAACATTTAGGAATGTACAGTATTCATTATGGCTGTAGTAGGGGAGAGAGGCAGCTAGTGAGGGAGGGAGGGAAGGAAAGAGGGAGGGAAGGAGGGAGGAGAGGGGGGTTAGGCGAGAGTGGGGGGCAGGGTGCGCTTTCTTCGCTCCCTCCTCGGTGCCTTTCGTTTCACCCCGCAGAACAGCCCCGCTCCGTGGGGCGGGGGGACGCGGGACTGCCGTGTGCGGTGCGGGGTGTGCGTGTGGGGGGGACACGGCGGGTTTACGGATGTGCTGGAGGCTGAAGTGCCCCTTCCCTTCCTTCCTGCCTCCCCTCCCGCGCTACCGGCACTCGGGGCACGCCGTCCCCGTGCCCCACAGGCGGAGGGGAGGGGAGGCCGGTTTGCGCGGGGCTCGGGCCAGTTTTGTCACTTGCTTGCCGGTGTCCGCTCGGGAAGGGGAGGGGGAAGGGCTTTACTCGGTGCCGCCGGCAGCGGTGACAGCCGGGGTGCCAGGCGGGGAGGACCCCTTCTCCCCCGGCCTGCGCGCCACCGTGCATGTGGCCTTAAGGGCGGGTGGGGGGGGGGCTGTGAGTCTTGTCGTTTCCCCCGGCCGCTCGCCGGGTAGCCCGGCAACTGCCGGAGCAAGGGGCCGTGGGTAACTTCCCGGGGGGCGAGGGCTGGCGGGGCAGGGAGGAGCAGGAGAGGGCAGGGCGGGCAACGCGATTCTGGCGCCCCCCGGGAGCGCGCCACTGCCTGCAGCGGGCACCTCCGCGCTTTGCTGGGGAAGCGGCGGCGTTGCGGCTTTTATCAACGCCCCTCGTTAGCATAGCGCGGCGCGCCCCGCCCCCGGCGCACCTGATTGGCGGGGAACCTCCCCACCGGCCGGCCGCGGCCCTTCCCCTTACGCCCATTGGTCCTCGGTGGGGCTGTTCCGCCTCTGCGCCCCGCCTCCGCGTGACGTTGGGAGAGGCAACTTTTCCGTGGGGTTGATTTGAATAGCTCGGCCTGCCCCGCCCCGCGCGCTCTGATTGGCTGCGGCGGCGGCAGCGGGCAGGCCAACCTTGGGCGTTCGGAGCGTGACTGACGTGTGCCCGGGACCGGGGGGCGCCGCTCCTCCCGCCTCCCCCTGCCTGTGAGTGGCGCGGCGGGGCTGGCGGGGGCGGGCGCAAGCTCGCTCTGCCGGCTGCCATTGGCTGTTAGGGGTGCTTCTGGTGGTTTCTGGCTCCGATTGGGAACACCGCGCCAGCAGGGGCGGGCTCTCCCCGGCGGCCGCTCTGATTGGGCACCGCCCGCCGCCTCCTCCCCCGTTCGCTTGGCTCCCGGCTATGCTGCCAACCGCGCGGACGCGCCGCCCGCTTCCTGCCGGAGAACAATAGCTGCGCCGTCACTTCCGGGGCGGGGCCGCCGCGCTGGTTGCTAGGAGAAGGCGGCGGCTCCGCGGGCCCGGCGGGACGCGGCCGCGGCCTGGGTGGGTGCGCGGTGGCCGCCCTGCTTTAGGACCTTCGGGGCCCGCCGCGCCGTGGCGGCGGCGCCCTCCCGTCCCCGGGCAGCCGAGCTCGCGGGTTGCCGGGGCGGGGAGGGGGCCGGGCCCGCCCCAGCCCGCGGGTTGGCCGCTGCCGCCCGTGTCCCGCACGCCGTGTGCCCGGTGGGGGACACCGCCGCGGGTAGTGCCCAGCCGGCCGGGAGGCGGCGGCGGAGCGCGGGCGTCCCGTCATGGCTTGCGATCCTCCTGCCCGCGGGGATGCATCCCCCCTCCGCTGGGCCATCGGCTGCCCGGTTCTGTCCGCCCAGACCGCTTGCGGCCGTTACGGTGGGGTCCCAGCCCGGGCGAGGGAGCTGTCCGGGAATAAAGCTTTCGCAGCGTGCGGCACCGTCTGTTTTTGTCGTTTGAATGGTGTTTGCGGTGTTGGGGGGGTGCGTGCACAGCTGGGGAGCAATTGCGTAACACGCAGATCGCGCTAAGCTCCGCTCGTCGGTCCTTGTGCTGCAGCACGCCGGGAGAAAGCGGCTCTTTGGGTGTCCTCTGGGCGGGCGGCTTCGGCCGAGCTCGCCGCTGTGAGGGACGGCGGTGCAATCCTCCCCCTCCGAGCTGCAGTAAACAGCTGTCTAGCCGTCTCCTTATAGCTTGAGTAACGTGTTTCTGACGGTGATGCCGAGCAGCCCTTTCTGTTTGCCCGCGTTAGTGAGCGGGCACATCTCGCACCGCACCTTGCATACTGAACGTGTCCGCGCTGCGGGACGTGCTCGCAAGGCTTTGCACAAGTCAAAATCGTTGCAGTCAACTATTTCTCCTGCATAATAGGAGGTGCTGTGGTGCCAATGTGTATACGCAATACTAGAGCTGAAGTTTTCGTAACACCCAGCTGAAGTCATTAGTTATTTTGTGGCATTGAGAGAGCATTCGTCATGAAAGATACCTACCTGCCAGATTCAGGTGGGTTAAACTGATGACATCAGTCGAGTGCCAAAGCTTAGAACACAAAACTACTTGCATTTCAGCCCCTGAAAAAATTGAACTCTGGATTTTTAGTCCTCCTGAATGCTTAATCTGTACATTTGGGGTTCTTTTTTTGGTAGCAGTGTTTTGTTTTCTTTGGGGTTTTCTTGTAGTTAGAAAAAAGAAGGCATTTGATTAAGGTAGTTAATAATGTATTGAAATACTAATGTTGGTCACGTAGGTGATTTTGCAGTACCACCTGACAGGTTGTGCTTAACTCATGTGAGAAGCATAGGCTGCAGCTCTAAAAACTAAACTCAAATTTGGCATAAACTTTCCATGTCTTCACTGGAAATTAAGAACATGTGCGTTCAAAAAATCTGCTCAGGCAAGACAAAACCTAAATCATAGGAAAGCTGTTAGTTGCATATGTATCACAGTCTCTTAAAAAAAAAAAAAAGTTTAAAAAAGTTTTGGTAATGCCATTTGCACATGTGAGAGATCCTGGTTTCTGCCAGGTGAATTGAGGTTAGATTTTATATCTCGATGTATTTGGCTTCTCTATGGCAGAATGTTCTAACCTGTGAGAAACAGAACACAAACAAGAAAAGAGATGCAGGAAAAACATCCTACGTGTTTTTAAGGACTTAGTATGGAGATGCTGAGTGTCCTGTATGTTTTAGTTGATTTAAGTGTTGTAGTGAAACTCAAAAACATCTGCTTAAAAATAGGTTTCTAGAACCATTCTTGAAACTTGAAACACTTTTGAACACTGTTTTTTCTTATAAACAACATTGGAACAATCCTTGAAGTGCAGTTCAAGATCTAATGTATTTTCAATGTTAGCATTTTAAGCTGGAAGCTCTGGCTGCTCCGGGTGTTGCATGTCGTCTTTAATGTTATCTTCTTTTTATTTCCTTCTCTGCAGTAAATATATGATGAAGATTGTATTTCTGTGTTCTGAAAGTAAGCAACAGGTATTTTACAGAAAGCATAGAGAGGAAATCACCTGGACATCTTGGATATTGTGATCGTAATTCTGTAGTCCTGGGGATTTAAGTGCCCTCACTTTGTCAGCAACTCAGCTGTAGTGGGTGAAACTTGCCATCGCTTAGCCTTCAGCCCCACGTATTTAGAGGTTTTTCTGTATCATCTGTCAAGTGTGAGAGTGATTATTAAGTAACCCAGCATCTGATTCTACACTGGTTTGTGCTTTCTTTCTTTCTTTCTCTCTCACTCTCAGTCATTCACTAAAAATATTAATGTTGTTAGACAGAAAATGTCCAGAAAAAAAGCCCCAATAAATTAATTTCCCCTCTAATGTTACAGTTAATTTTGGAACTTTTGATGGGGGGTATGTGTGCATATTTTAATTAGTTATTTTTTAATTACTGTTAAGTTTGAATGGAAGAATTGTCAACATGCATAAAATGATATTTAGTCACTTTTTTTTTCCCTAAATCAGCATTTGCATCCTATTCCTGCGGGACCGACCAGAGCAAACGTAACCCACTGGAGTCATCAGCCACTTGTCAGATATCAGCTTCAGGGAATCTGTCTTTGATCAGCTTTGCGCGTTGCAAAAAGGTGTTGCTGCATGGAAGGAAAAATACGGGAAGGCTTTGTTTTGCCATTCTCCCTGTTGAAAATACTTATACTTTTTATTTCTTCCTTGCAGAGATTCTGAA
The DNA here is from genome assembly GCF_004027225.2 of Strigops habroptila. Lineage (NCBI taxonomy): Eukaryota > Metazoa > Chordata > Aves > Psittaciformes > Psittacidae > Strigops > Strigops habroptila. The sequence goes on along the minus strand of NC_044278.2, from coordinate 63,961,034 downwards.
GGACCTGGATGATTACTATGAAAAATTTAAACGAGAGACAGATGCCGTGCAGAAGAGGAGAATGTTGCACTGCATCCAGAGAGCCTTGATTCGGAGTCAGGAACTAGGGGATGAAAAGATCCAAATCGTCAGTCAGATGGTGGAGCTCGTTGAGAACAGAACGAGGCAAGTGGACAGCCACGTGGAACTGTTTGAGACCTGTCAAGAGACTAATGACACCACTGGAAACAGTGGGAAAGCCAGCCAAGATAAGTCAAAGAACGAGACAATCGCGCAGGCTGAAAAGCCCAACAACAAGAGGTCGAGGAGGCAAAGGAACAACGAGAATCGAGAAAATGCCTCAAATAATCATGATCATGATGACATCACCTCAGGAACTCCAAAGGAGAAGAAAGCAAAGACGTCCAAGAAGAAGAAACGATCTAAGGCAAAAGCAGAGAGGGAAGCTTCTCCCCCTGACCTTCCTATTGACCCTAACGAGCCAACATACTGCTTGTGCAACCAAGTCTCCTATGGAGAAATGATAGGATGTGATAATGATGAGTGCCCCATCGAGTGGTTTCACTTTTCCTGTGTGGGACTCAATCATAAACCAAAGGGCAAATGGTACTGCCCCAAATGTAGAGGAGAAAACGAGAAAACTATGGACAAGGCATTGGAGAAGTCTAAAAAAGAAAGGGCCTACAACAGGTAGTTTGTAGACTTTTCGTAGTGAATAAAACCAGAACCACCAAACCAGTGTATTTATTGTCAGTGTCACCTTTGTTGAGGTGAAAGGATTGTAAAATGTATATTTTTAAAGGAGGTTTAAAACTGAACCATTCCTGTTACAGGGACGGCAATAAGCAATTTTGGTTTTCATTTGGTAAACTGTAACAAGAATGTGGTCTGTGGACCAATGTATTCCAAAAGTAAAGTTATAAGAGTTTAAACTGAATATTTGGGTGGGACTTAAAAGATAAATTAATACCATCTTTGTTTCCCTTTTCTTTCAGTGCTGGTAGCACTCTACCCATTAAAATTTTGATGACAAATATCTCTGCAATGTAATTCTGTTTTCTTTAATGAAAAATATTATTTACCTTTTGGCCAAAATTGTTCAATAGTTCAGCAATCTGGTTGTATCTGAATAAAGCTGCAATACATTACAAATGTAACTTCTTTCAGCGGTAAGCAGTGTGAGAGCAAATAAAAGGAGGGTAAAATTTGGTTCCTGCTACAAAGTGTCAGTATAACAGTTCCCTAGCAAGAGTTTAAATAGGCTTAGAGGATTATTTTTTACAAAAATGAAAGTTAATGGTTAAATTTTACACAACAAATATTTTATATGCTGGCCAAGATACCACAAGGGCCATTTTAAAATGATTGAATATGTTTTATATTTAACCAGGAAGTGGTTTAGTAATGAGACTTCACATAAATGAAGCTTTATACTGTCACAGATAGTAGTGTAGCAATCCTTAATTTGTTTAAGTTGTATAAATGTACATTTTAAACTGGAGTTGCACTTACTGTATTATACTTGGAAATGCAGCCAAATGCCATTGTGTAACCAATGTGCATTTCCTGCTGTATGTATGAAAATTGTACAGCTGTGATATTAAGAAATAAATGAAACAACTTTGACAGTTTGCTGCTTTAGCAATCCTGTTTAATGATCATTCATATAGCTTAAAAAAAAAAGGAAGTTTGTATTTAACCTCAGCAGCTCCAGCAAGCTGCTGCTTGGAAGCCTGAAACTGTTGTAGTGGTAACCAAATTGCAGTCGTGATAAGGAATCTTCACAGACCTTGTGGCCAGCAAGGTTGCAGGAGAGCCAAAATAGCATTTGATTTTCCAACCAAATCCACTCTTTTGTGCTTGCAATTACTCCCAGACCCAGACATTTATCTGAAATGGTGGTCTTGCTCAGTTGTTTTCATGCTTTTACATTATGCATATAAATTATTCCACGTTTGTTGCCAGCAGAAAGATCTTTTGCATTACAGCATTTTCAAAGTATTATTGCAGCTATTCCGGGGTAGGCGTTTCTGTTCTTCATGGTGGCCTCGCGCAAAAATGCACTAGCTATGGCTGACGTGCTGTGCGCTGGGTTAGGTACCCAGACCCCCTGTGGCTTAGCTTTATAGCCAAGCTTGGTCAGACTGTTGCCTTCACCTGCATGGCTGGAGGGGCCAATGTGGCTGAGCTGATTTCGTCTCCTCGTCCCCCTGCGGGCCTTCACTGCAAGTGAGAAGGGGATTGGACCAGCAGTAACAAGGCTGTGGACTCAAAGGTGGTGAAATCCGGTAGGTCAGGCAAGAGTCTTGTGAGCATGTGGGAAGCTGGGGTTGGGGTTTTTTTTGGAACACAGCATTCTCTTGGAATTTATAATTGTGTTGTTTTGCTTCCGTACCACTGAAGTGATGCTGCTTTTTCCTGATGTCTTCCAGCAGGCCTTTCTGCTGGGGGAGACAAGGCTTTGGATCCAGTCGAACATGAGGCAGTTGAAGGGGATCAGTGTTTTCTAAAGATGTACCTAAGAGCCCCAAGATGCACGGCATCACCTTGCACAAATATTTCCTGCCAGACAGACGTAATCACAGTGACAAGTAGAAGTCCTGTTTTACTTCTGAATAGGTACACTAAGCGTGTGTGCATGTGCATTGGTGTTCCCAGTCACTGTTACACCATCCTTGCCCTGGACAAACGACCACTCCAAATCATGTCTGCTCCTGAGGTGGTTTAGGGTTGGTGTGTTACTTCTCTACTCTCTTGCCCTTCTCTTTTCTCTAAAGCTTTCTGGTTTTCTATTTTCCCTACCCACTTACTGGCCATTCCTGCTCCCTCCACTTGCTGCTGTTGTGGCTGATGTTTCTTTTCTGCCCCAGCCGCTCTGTTGTCCTCCCACACCTGCACTGAGAACACTGATACCTAGCAGGGTTGTACTAGTGAAACTTCATATAGAAACTAGTGCAGGCATGGTTTCAAACCAAGCCTTTTTTCATAAAGTGCCTGCACTGGTCCTGCAGGGCATTTTGAATGTGAAAAGCCGGAAGAAAACACCAAAGGTGCAGAGGAGTATGGTAAGAAAGTTCAGCTAAAGATGGATCAGTAAAGCAATATTTATATTCCCTGAAATGAATGTATTTCTAGCTACTGAAGGCTAGCTGTGGTCTCCCCTATTTCAGTCCTTTGCGAAAGACAGCTGCTGAACTGCAAAGCAGGTTGGAGCTACATCCCTTTCTGCATCTTCGAAGACTCGTGTTAGCTTCCCAACTCGCCCTGTTACAGGCTGCACCATTGTTCTGCTGCTTGACCCTGAGGTTTGGCTGGACTGGCGTGGTACTGTTTGACAGGTCTAGTTTCAGTTGATGGGCACAATTAATTAGTTAGAGGTACTGTGCCGTGGCACTAAGCTCTTTGTTGATGGAAGTGAAGCCATCTCATGTTATACTGACAGGCTGCCAAATGCTGTGTACTGGGCAAACTTTGCTCTGGCTTTGCTATCTTGTCTAAAATGCTGTCTTTACAAATCCTCCTTTCTTAGTTATTTGCAGTGAATTTAATGACCATGAGAAACTGTCATCCTTTGAGCCAGCTTTTGTTATTTCTGCATGACAGACCAGCTAGTTTGCAAGCTTCCTTTGGACAGGGCTTTGAGCAGCCTGGTCTGGTGGAAGCACCCACTAGCCATGGCAGAGTGGGTGGAACTAGATGAGCTTTAAGGTCGCTTCTAACCCAAACCAGTGTATGATTCTGTGATATGATTCCTTACACTGCCTATCAGGGTGACAGTGCTGTGACAGTGTGGAGATCATCTGCAGGTATGAGAAAACATCTGAACCCTTCAGTGACCCTTTCCCACTGAGGCTGCCAACAAAAGGCTCGAGGGAGAGAGAGGCTCTCCTAGGGGCTGAGCTTGGGCTTCTGACTCATTTCCCACAGGCTAATGATCAAGGTATGGTAGCATTAATACAGTATATAAAATCAGGAGGTGTTGAGGAGGAAGTCACAGCAGCAGGAATTGCAAACTCCTTGAATTTCTCACTGCAAACATTCAAGCAGCTGTAATCACTGCTAGTCTGTGGTAGGTGTCACAGGTAGGTCCATGCTGTGTTGCTGAACCCTTCAGCTGATGACAGAGTCCTTCCAACTACTGAAAAGCAGCATTTCAACGCTCAAGGCAGCTGGCAGCAGACCTTGCACCTGAGCAGTCCCCATCCTCAGGAGGCAGATTTGTTCTGCAGCAGGGCAGCTGGCAGCGAGGAGCTCGTGCTGGAGTCAGGAGGTGAAAGGTGGCAGTGAGGGAGCCCTTTGGGTGCTATGTCAGCTCCAATTGTGAAATGTTCCCAGCGGGAGAGAGAGGGAGAGCCACCGTGAGCCCAAAACGTCAGAGAAAGCATCAGTTTCAACCACCGTATTACCTGAAAACATCCCAATTAAGCAGAACTACAGCCTCCATTAAGCAGCAGCAGCCCTGGCCATGTGTATCATTAGGTTTAAATAGGTTTTTTACTAATTAAGCACAGTTGCTGATTAGCTGTGTCCTAATTTCATGGAGCATGCAGAATAAATACAATTGAATCGGACTGCTCCGCCACTCATGTTTTGGTAGGGTATTTTTAGTTAATCTTTTTAATTGTAATATCAGTGAAAGAGGAAGACAAAATACTGTAAACTGTTTCACAGAATAAAATACAGAAAAGGTTCTCTGTAATAGAAATGCTTCAAGACAAATTTGAATATCCTTGGAGCGCATTCTGTTGGTTATTATCATCCTCACAGCCTATTTGCTTTGCCTACATAAAAACCCCAACCTGTGCTAGCCATAGCTCAGAAAAGCTAATAATTTTTTGCTTCTGAGTATCAAAAGTAGTGCAACCATTCAATGTAATGTCAAAAAATAATTAAGCTAATAATGCTTCACGCAGCTTCTTTCTTTCCCAGGTATTACTGAAGTCCCAAATGTAGCAAGCAGGAGGAATGACACAGTAAGGAAAAGCACCAGAGCAAAGCATGTATAGGAAGTGCTGAGGCACAATATTAAGATTTTCTCCTGAGTTCAGGATGCTAAGGTTATTTTTCCCAGTAAGCGTTTATTATTGTTGGTAGTCAAAAAAAGCTCTTACTGAAGAAGCGTAAGTAAACATTGTGGCTTAACATCCCTGAGAAGGGCTGCTGGCTTTGCTGTCCTCTCTGAAATACCTTGGAAATTCAGCTAACCCTTTGTAAAGCCTTTGCATACTATCCACCTAACATAAGGTCATGGATTCTCAGATGCTAGTTCAGCCTGGAGAAGAGAAGGCTCAGGGGAGACCTTAGAGCAGCTTGCAGTACTGAAAGGAGGCCTACAAGAAATCTGGAGAAGGGCTTTTTACAAGGGCGTGTGGTGATGGGACAAGAAAGAACGTCTTTAAGCTGGAAGAGGGTAGACTGAGATTAGTCATTAGGAAAAAATTCTTCACTATGAGGGTGCTGAGGCACTGGCACATGTTGTTCAGAGGAGTTGTGGCTGCCCCATCCCTGGAAGTGTTCAAGGCAAGTTTGGATGGGGCTTGGAGCAACCTGGTCTAGTGGAAGGTGTCTCTGCCCATGGCAGAAGGGGGTGGAACTGGATGGTCTTCAAGGTCCCTTTCCAACCCAAACCATTGTCTTCTATGCTGCAGTAATGAAGAGTGTGGAAGTAATCCCAGTCGGATGGATGAATGCTTTGTAGAAGTCAAAATTCCTTTTAGTTGTTGGGGGGAAAATCTAACCTCCATCCATATTTTAGGTAACTAATGAAGCAGGGAGCAAAAACTGTCTGAAATGGCAGAATTCCCCGCAGTACAGTAATTTAGAATCATAGAATCACAGAATAGTCAGGGTTGGAAAGGACCTTAAGATCATCTAGTTCCAACCCCCCTGCCATGGGCAGGGACACCTCGCACTAAACCATGTGGCCCAAGGCTCTGTCCAACCTGGCCTTGAACACCGCCAGGGAAGGAGCATCCACAACCTCCCCGGGCAACCCATTCCAGTGCTTCACCACCCTCACGGTAAAGAACTTCCTCCTTAAATCTAATCTAAACTTCCCCTGTTTAACTTTGAAGCCATTACCCCCTGTCCTACCACTACAGTCCCTAACAAAGAGTCCCTCCCCAGCATCCTTATAGGCGCCCTTCAGATACTGGAAGGCTGCTATGAGGTCTCCACGCAGCCTTCTCTTCTCCAGGCTGAACAGCCCCAACTCTCTCAGCCTGTCTTCATACGGGAGATGCTTCAGCCCCCTTATCATCCTTGTGGCCCTCCTCTGGACTCGCTCCAACAGCTCCATGTCCTTCTTATGTTGAGGACACCAGAACTGTACGCAGTACTCCAAGTGAGGTCTCACGAGAGCAGAGTAGAGGGGCAGGATCACCTCCTTTGACCTGCTGGTCACGCTGCTTTTGATGCAGCCCAGGATACGGTTGGCTTTCTGGGCTGCAAGCGCACACTGAAGCCGGCTCATGTTAAGCTTCTCATCAACCAACACCCCCAAGTCCTTCTCCACAGGGCTGCTCTGAATCTCTTCTCTGCCCAACCTGTAGCAGTGCCTGGGATTGCCCCGACCCAGGTGTAGGACCTTGCACTTGGCTTGGTTAAACTTCATAAGGTTGGCATCATCCCACCTCACAAGCGTGTCAAGGTCCCTCTGGATGGCATCCCTTCTCTCCAGCGTATCAACCGAACCACACAGCTTGGTGTCGTCGGCAAACTTGCTGAGGGCGCACTCAATCCCACTGTCCATGTCGCCGACAAAGATGTTGAACAGGACCGGTCCCAACACCGATCCCTGAGGGACACCACTCGTTACAGGTTTCCAACCTGACATTGAGCCATTTACCACAACTCTTTGCGTGTGGCCATCGAGCCAGTTTTTTATCCACCGAGTGGTCCATCTATCAAATTGATGTCTCTCCAATTTAGAGACAAGGATGTCGTGCGGGACAGTGTCGAACGCTTTGCACAAGTCCAGGTAGATGATGTCAGCTGCTCTGCCCCTGTCCATCAGTTCCGTGGCTCCATCATAGAAGGCCACCAAATTGGTCAGGCAGGATTTCCCCTTAGTGAAGCCGTGTTGGCTGTCACCAACCACCTCATTGTTTTTCATGTGCCTTCGCATGCTTTCCAGGAGAATCTGCTCCAAGATTTTGCCAGGCACAGAGGTGAGGCTGACTGGTCTGTAGCTCCCCGGGTCTTCCATATTCCCCTTCTTGAAAATGGGGTTATATTACCCTTCTTCCAGTCATCGGGAACTTCACCTGACTGCCAGGATTTTTCAAATATGATGGACATATAAAAACTCACAAAAACATATATAAACTCATAATTTGAGTTTATATTCTACTGCGCACTGTGTCTATAGAGTATATACAGTGTATATATACTTAAACTTGGATCTTTTAAGTGAATATTGTAACACCTGGGTAAGACAGATGGTCACCTTTATACTCTTACTTTGTGGAAGAATTAATGCAATTTAAATGACTGTTGTCCCCTCAGTGCGCTACATCCTGAGCTCCCCCATCATATAATACAACTTTTCTAGTTCAATATTTTTTCTTCAAAATAAATCAAACTTGGGGGGAAAAAAGGTTTTTAGTGATAAGGATGAGAAACCCAAGCGAATTGTGCATAAATGATTTACCTGCATACAGAAAGGACTGTTTTGCTATGTTAATTAAAAGATATATATCAGGGGACTTTTCTTTCTGCCAGCCTCCTCTCTCCTTGAGATTTGCGTGGTTTCATCTGAAATAAAATGCTCTGTTCTCATAATAGCTTCTTCAGGCTTATAACTTTGGGAAGACACATTTTATTGAGAGCTGTATCAGTAAAAGATGAATTGTTAGATGTATGTTCCACACAGTGATTTTATTCAACAACTAAAAGATTAAGGCCAATTCTTTCAGAAAAGTCCCCTGAGTTTGAATGCTTTAGTTTGTAGGTGTCCCTGGAGGACACTGAAAGTAGAAGGAAATGAGTGTAACATGTCTTAAACTTTAATCAAGTCTAGTCTATGGTCACAGTTACTTAAAAGCCTTGATTGTGATCATATCATTTTGGCACAGTGTCACCACAGAAGACAAATATAATTGTTTGAATGCATTGGTTTTGCATTTCCATGCTTTATCAGGATTTGGCTTATTTTATGTTATGTTTTGTCTCAATTTTTTTTATCAGCTGAGCCTATTCTGCTTGGATTGGAGACAGCTACAAGAAGACAAAAATAACATTTTTTACTTTAAAATTACTGATACTGCTCTTTATCTTTGTTATCCACACTCATATATACTTTTTTTTCCTGGGAATATAGAAGGTGTCATGAGGATTCCATTATGCTGAGCCCTTAGAATCAACACAAAGACAGCTTTACAAAAGGGAGAGAGAGACTTGTGAAGAGTGGAAGTAAGGCGACAATACCAAGGTAAACAGCTGAACTTTGATATCAAAAGTAATCCTTCCTGGGCCATATAAGATTTAAAGGAGTTCTATCTCAATAGAATTTCAAGGGAAATAGAGCGTTAAATTTCCCCAAAAGATAAACACAAAGTAGGTGACGCTTCTGCACTTCTGCTGTTTTTGATGAAATGACCAGAGGCTGTTATGTGCAAGAGCAGTAGTAACATTTTGCAAAGCCAGAAGTGCATCATGCCATGTGAGAGACTATTGAAGAGCTGTTAGAAGTGGGTTACCAAGGTGTCCTATCAGCCTGGAGAAGAGAAGGCGCCGTGGAGACCTTAGAGCAGCCTTCCTGTACCTGAAGGGGCCTGCGAGAAACCTGGAGAGGGGACTTTTTACATGGACTTGTAGTGACAGGACAAAGGGGAATGGCTTTAAGCTGAAAGAGGGTAGATTTAGGTTAGACATTAGGAAGAAGTTCTTCCCTGTGAGGGTGGTGAGGCGCTGGAAAAAGTTGCTCAGAGCAGTTGTGACTGCCCCATCCCTGGCAGTGTTTAAGGCCAGGTAGGACAGGGCTTTGAGCAACCTGATACAGTGGAAGGTGTCCCTGTCCATGGCAGGGCGGTTGGAACTGGATGGTCTTTAAGGTCCCTTCCAACCCAAACCATTCTGTGATTCTATCGTCTATAGATGTTATTTTACAGAAGGCACCACTGGCCAGGAGGTAGCACCTGTGTGCAGGGAGGTTGCAAGGGAAGCAAAGAACCTTCTTTGTGCAAGTCAGAAGCCAAGGGTCCACTTACTGTGTCCAACAGAGCAGGTGCCAGATGCTTGTATTTCAGGAAATATTTTAGGCATGAAGTGGAGAGAGCTGTTGTCTAATGTTACTGGTGTATAGAAGGTGAAAACACAGGAACTTCTGGAGGACTAGTTGAAAAGTTTTGGTCCAAAGCTCAGGAAGAGCCTCATCCTTTCTAACATAGGGCTTTTTAGATCAATTTCTTGCTTGAAGTAAAAACTAGAGCCACAGACTCAAATATTGCTCCTTTGTATGCTGGACCCAGTCTTTCTGGACAGCAGAGATTCCCTCCAGTGAAAATACACATAAGGCATCTCTGCTCCACATCAAGAAGTGCTGGAGGCTGTTTTATTAGCACCTTACACACGTCAAAAATGTTTTTTGTCTCTGTGGTCTCTATACTTACTGTTACGGAAACCACCTAGGACATGTTCTCCTGGTAGATAGACAATGATCTCATACACACTCTTCTTTGCACTCTTTTTTGGGGGAGTGGAGGAGAGTTCAGAGGGGTGTAATATACTTGAGGAATGGATGTGTTTCATTCTCTGCAATATACTGAATGAATCTTTGAAAGCTTATATATCTCCTTACTTGTCAATTGCTTGTAGTGGACAGTTCAAGATGACCACCAGTACCAGATCTCATTTACTTCAGCTTTAACAAGGGGGATACCAGTCACGTAAACTTTAGCAAGGCTTTCAATGTTGTATGCCATAATATTCATTATTCTAAATTGGGAATTTGCAGTCCAGATGGGTGCACAACTAGATGGGTAAGCAGCTCTTTGGATGGTTGGGCTCAGAGGGTCGTGGTTAACGGGTCATATACCTTCTTCCTGGGAGCTGGTAATAAGCGGAGTACTGCAGCTCTGTCCTGTGACCTGTCCTGTTTAACAGCATCATCAGTGACCTGGAGGATGCAGTGAAGGGCTCTCTTGTCAAGGCTGCCAGTCAGTAGGTTCGATGCTGGGGCTACCATCCCAAGGGACCTAGACAGGCTGGCGTGGGGGCCAACAGGAACCTTGTGCAATCCAGCAAGGACAGCTGAATTCATGCAGCTCTCCAGAAGCCCACAGGCAAACACGTGCTGACTCTTATATCAGACATAAGAATCCACTGAAGCATTGGAGACGAGCTTGTCTCTTCATCCGTGGGGATCAGCATTGTAAAGAAAGAGTAAATAAGCAGAGTAACCCTATTAACCCATCTTAACTGATCCTGACACATTTTTACAGCTCTGGAGTCTTGCAGGGTAATACCATTCTTTTTACCTTGGATAAAGGTATTCCATGGTGATTTCTGTCAAATGCAAACAGATGAAAGCATATCACCAGCTTTTCTAAACCTTTTCCTTAACTGGGGTGCAGGAGAAGGGAGTCCCTCGATTATATAATTTACCTGGAGATTTATGTTTTGCTGTTGCTGTGCCTCAGGTAAGTTCCCAGCTCCCCACATCTTGTTTCTGATCAATTTTAGACACATTCAAAACCTGACATCTATTTTTGGCTGTTGTTTTTTTATTACTACTTTAGTGCCTGGATATGAACAGACCTGTTTGAACTGCTCACAGTGGTAGGAAGAAGTTTGATGCTGAAACACTCCCAGGTTCTGAGTTTCCTAAATAAATTTCTGAAGCAATGTGATTTTCTAACCTTAGCCATCCATGTGACTGAAGCAACATGGAACTTACCTTTTTTGCAGTGGTGTTTTCGTAACTGCAGTTTTCTTTATATCCTGTAAGTCAGGAAGGAGTTTCACAGTGAAGGTACCATATTTATTGGAAAGGAAGGTGAAGTTTTTGATTAAAAGGATGAAAGAAGACAGCCTAATACTGTGCACAGGCCTATACTGTGGGGCAGGAGCTGGTACCTCTGCCACCTTGTCCTCTGTGCAAGACATGAACTCCCAGGCTGGTACAGCCATATTTGCTGCTGCTGTGTTGCCTGGAGGTGTGCAACACCACACCTCCCCACAACTACACTGATGCTGTAGGCTCTGGGGAGAAATGAAGCTTTTCCTATAGAGCTGAACCTGGTCCAAGAGACATACATGGGATGTCATCTGCCTCAGTGCACGGACTTCCTGGCCTGGAGTGTGGATGTGAAAGACTCAAGCACTGATCATGTGTGCCCATGGTCATGTATGCCAAAGGGTATACAAGAAGCAGGGGGGGATCCCACACAACAGGTTAACTGACCCACAGAGGCAAGTTTGGGTGTCTTCTGGCATAAGCACCTCTGTAACAGGCTGCTGCTCGCCATTATGTCTCTTTCTTGCTTCAGGATCCCAGAGGGGAGGTACAAGTGGCTGGCAAAGTTGTGGAGCAGGAGAAGGGCATTTTAATCGTGTTGCAAAAATAGCAGCTGTGAGCCCCGTGTCAGGGTGGCATGAACCAGGGATGGAATGAGCAAGGCCCTGTCTCCTCGTGTGCCCCAGGAAGTCATGGGGCAGGGTGCTGCCAGGGGCCATGGAGGCCATCCCATCCCCAGGGGCTCTGCAGGCCACCGGCGGGTGTTTTTCCCGGTTGCAGTAGTGTGCCTGTGAAACCACGGTTTATCGGTTTACTGCAATTTATCTTCTTTATGCTAATAGAGAGCTGTTTCTGCAACTTCTGAATGTATTTAGCACAAAGCAAGACCAGCCAGGTCTCTTGCGTATGCTGGAAGCCTACTGTAAGAAGCAAGAGTGAAGATGAACATAAATTAACCCAAAGAACGGGTGCTGCTGTAGAAGACTGAGAATTGGGACTGAACTGTCATTCACATGCGTAAGCACAATTCCCACTGATTTCATATCTCACATCTCTGACTATCTACATGCATGGTGTCTTATCACCATGTCCATGCCATCCTGTGTCAGATGAACCCCTACAGTTTTCACCAAATGGAATTTGAAATATGTTTTATGTGATATCTCAAGTCAGTAAGTCTTATTTTCACAGGATCCAGTACAACTGAGGATTCATTTTGTTGTAATAGAGGGTCTTGATTTTTCCTAAGGATGTCATGCTGCAAACGTTGCCAGGCTTTTACGGGATTGGACACCTTAAATTACTCTGTATGATTCCCTCTGTCAATATGGAATGTCTTGCCCGCTGTAACTGGGTAAGTGCAGATTTGCCAATCATAGCATGAAGAAAGTATAAGACAACTGATAAATATACCAGAAAGGAAAATAAACTGGTGTCTGTGAGTTGGCTAGTTAAAATGTTGAAAATATGCAGATAATAGGATGCTAGCAATTTTAAAAGGTAGGTATTTACAAAAGGGCAGAAGCAAAGACTGAAGTCAAGGCAGAAAGATACTCTGAGACATTTGTATCAAAAAACTTGTTTCTGTTTCTGTGTCCTGGTACCTGGATCAAAGATCCATTTATGTTCACCCACCTTACATCAGGTTAACTATCAGTATCAGCATCAAAACCTCTTTGGTTATCACTGTGTTGTGACCCAAGACCTAGATTTCCTACTGTGAAAGCCCAGACACTGACACCCCTGGGCCACCATGCTCAAGCACCCCCACTCCTTTTCCCACACGGGAATCCCCACCTCCAAGGAACGACGGCCACCCCTCTGCTGTGATTTTGCCCTGCAGTTTACAGCTCAAGGCTGGACCTCTGCTAAAACTGGACCTGCCTGCAGTCTGTACTGGGCTCTTGAAAGTCTCCATTCACACACAAAGTTAGGAGAGAGCCTGGAGACACCAGAAGGGAAAAGCTTTTGGCTGCCCCCACTCCCTTCCCGTGGGGCCACCCGCACTCTGCTTTGCAGAAGCCAGATGAGTAAGTGTAGGTGGGATGTGATGGCACTGAGTACGCAGAGTAGAAGTCCTATTACACATTGCCTTGTGCTGCCCCAGCAGACCTAGCATTTATTTTGCAGATGATGAGCTGGTTCTTTTAGCAGGAGAGCAAAGGAATGGCATTAGTAGCTAGGGTAGCTGTGCTAGTAGCTAGGGTTGTCTCGCTTCCCTGTTGTGTAGGAATGAAATCTGCCAGGGTTACATCTCACTCAGCCTTAGGGAAGCTATGAAATAAGAGAGACAGCTAGCAGCTAGTGGCAGAGAGAGGGAAGGAAAGTCATATGTAAAAAAGAAGGTCTCTACAAGAGAAAAGTTGTAGAAGGATGCTGCAGCAGGGCTGTCAGAGCAATCCAGGCAAACCCTGCTAATTTCAGCCTTTATCCAAACCTCCATGCTACACATCTCTGCCACAGGAGAGAAGTTCTTCATTAGAGAGCAGTCATTATATCGTTTAGTTGCAACAAAGAAGCACCCTCTGAATGGCGAGAGGCTCCAGCTGTACTAGAGTGCATGCAGCCCCAAAGACTATCCTTCCTTTTAAATTAGGGTTTGTCTCCATCCTGCTTTAGAAAGGCACCACAGAATTCCAGATAGATGCTGTATATTTCTGAGCTCTCACCTGGTTCTTCTCTGGACTCACAAGCTCCTGAGGCTCCTGTCTGCCTCCGGTACCATCATTCTCTGCAGTTCAGTTGTTTTAGTGAACTGCACCTTTCATCCATACCAGCTTCATACAGATGCAGCAGCTTTGGAGAGGGGCATCAGCAGGAAAAAGTCATTTAAACAGCCTGCCAGAGCCAATTCCTAACTCCTCTGTGCTCACCACTGGGCACTGAGCAGGCAAAGCACTACCTACTGATCTTCACCTGAGCTGTGGTACCTGAGACACAAGCTAAGGAGGTGAAAGCCAGTACCTGTAGCACCACCGGGATGTCAGTATCACACAGGACCTCTGCAACCTGGGATAAGCACCATCCCAGATGCACATGCATGCTGTCAACTGGTTCAGCTGGGCACTGCAGCTGGTAAGCTGTTTAATTGCAAGCCAGCTTTCCATGGCATAGAAGACACCTTTTGGGAAAAGCGAAATCTTGTTCTCTGGTTCCTCTGAAGCTCCAGCAAGTTGTTGTCAAGCCAGAGCCCTTTGCAGAAATATCAGACATGCAGAAGTTTTCCCAAGGTCTGGTGACAACTTTCATTCTTGAAATACAGCTCCTCCGGCTCCTGCTGCTCAGCCCCTGTCCCCTTGCGTGGAGGGCACAGCTCAGCTGCCTTTTGACCTGTGAAATCAGATGACTTCACATGACCCACAGTCCCTTATGAACCACATTTTGAATTTTCAGGCAAGGTGGCATGGAGACGCACCAGAAGGAGAGCTGCCTGCCACGTCTCTTACATCTGTTCACCTTCCCCCCCACCTCTGTGCCCACAAAGCAACAGCAATCTGTAAATTCACAATCCCCAACCTGGCGGGCTTGAGCTACTGGTGTATTCCCAGTATATATACATTATATAGGTATATAATATCTATATTTATATAGCTTTTTTATATATATTATTTATATAGTTTTTTGTTTTGTTTTGTTTTGTTTTAATAGGCACTATGTAAGCTTTTCCTTTCTCAGAAATAAGCAATTCAGCAAATAGGCAGTATTAGGAGGAGTGCTTTAATGAAATGGGGATGGGCTGGGGTTTGAACAGCCTGGCCCCCCGTGAATATGGAGGTTCTCAGTCCAGCTCCGCTCAAGCAGCTTCTCTCATGCTTTTACCTCCTTCTTTCTCCCCAGTGTGCTAGGAAAACAATTTTTAAAGAAAAGGAATAGTAGCAGTGCTAGGACAAATGAAATCCACTATATTTAGGAGAGCTGAAAAATATCCATGATCATTTGTAAAGATGAACGTCTTGTTATCTGAGAATTTTTGAGTGTCCTAGAAAAATGTTTATCACCCCATCTCTATGGAAATGTGAAGGCTGAAGGACAGAGGATGTATTCAGGGTGGCACAGCAAGTTGATGGGAGGCCATGGATGGAGCAAGCTGGGAATGTGTAGTGTGTTCAGAGGAGGGCAGAGCAGAAGGCGGCTTATGTTTTGGCAGCCAACGTATTTTCAAATGCAACGGTTGTTACTTTTTCCCTTTATCTCAAGGTTTGGAGAGATATATATAGTATATATATATTCAATTTAAAACACTGTTTAGCAGGCAGGACACGTGCAGAAAGGGTTGGCCAGCAGCTGTGGGGAGTCATGCCCCATCCCTCAGCCTAGGGACAGTTTTCTCCACCACTACAGGCAAGGCATCGCCTGCGCTTCTCATGCGGCATCAGTGGCCAGGCTCTCCTGTGAGCACCAGCACTGCAGCACGAGGCGCCTGGTGAAACCACAGGCTGTTGGGCTTCAATCTTCAGTTATTTATCATCTTGCCTTAATCTTGAGCTGCTGGTCCCTACTTGGACACCTCTGTAGTTTCACTGCTGTTACTGCTCCTCTCGAGCCTTTTATTTGCTTCGTTCGTATTCTTGGGGAAGTTGCTAAATTAAAATAGATTCTGTAAATTCCATGGATAATATACAGCTTCAGTGACATGGCCTGAAGCTTTTATTGGCAATTATTATCTCTACCTACAGATTCCTTTTTGTACATGATTCCTTCCCACTAGCTTGGTTATGGAGAGGTTATTGGTGAGGCAATAATTTTCTCATACATGTTTATGATACTGTTCCTACAGCCCATAGGAGAAGGAAAGTCACTGCCTGGGAAAGGCGTTCAGGTGCCCCGCTTGAAAGTGTGCTGCAATTTTGCATAGGGAAAGTGTGAAGCAGGAACTGCTGGATGAAATTCCCCAGTTTGTGCTGCGCAGAATTCATAGTCTGAGGGATTTCCCCTGGCATTACCTTTAGGCAGTGATATTTTTCCAATCCCCTGCTTTCTGCATTACTTGGGCAGACATTTGGTGTTTGATCATGATTGGAAATAGTAAGTACAAGATGAAGTCCTGCTCTTTGCTCATGCTGAAGAAGTATGATGAAGAGCCTGATGCCTGCTTCCATGGTGAGTTGCTTCATGTCTCTGACTGCACTGGGGGCCCTGCCAACAGTAGGCAAGAAAAAGGTACTGTCAGTTCAAGGTACTGCTTTTTAATATGCTTCCCAGTTCTTATATAGCAGTGATGTAAAAAATACCTTTACCTGGAGACCTACATTTCCAAATGCACTTACAAGCATCACTGAATGGTTTGGGTTGGAAGGGACCTTAAAGATCGTCCAGTCCCAACTCCCCTACCGTGGGCAGGGACACCTTCCACTAAACCAGGTTTCTCCAAGCCCCGTCCAACCTGGCCTGGGGATGGAACACTGCCAGGGATGGGGCAGCCACAACTTCTCTGGGCAACCTCTGCCAGTGTCATCCTGTTCCAGGTTGATCAGGCCAGAGCTATGCCTCTTAGAACTGGGATCACACCTGCCAGCATAAGCCTCTGCTCTAACTCTCCATCTAACTCTCCTTTGCTGGCTTAAATATCTTCCAGAAACTTTGCCAGGATGGTTCTGAGATGCCAGAGGTTGCAACCAATTGTGTCAAGGCCACCAGTGCCTTTGCTGTGCCCAGTCACCAGGTCCACCTTGCACCTCCTTGGTGGACTCGGTGATCTTAAGAGTCTTTTCCAACCCAAATGGTTCTGTGGTTCCTCTCTTTATTTTGCTCCTCAGCTTGCTGAGCCCTGGCATTTTTCCAGCTTCACAACCCTGAGCACTGAACACCCACATTTGCTTTGGACACTCAGTGCAGGGGCTCTCCCTAGGTGAAGGGGGAGCTGGCTCCGGTGGCTGGGTTGCAGACTCATGCACCTGTGTGTGTGCGTGTGGAGGCACCAGCCCCACAAGGACACAGCCTTGAGCCCTGTTGGCAGGACAGCGTCTGACTGCCCGGACCGAGGCGCCGCAGCCAGACTCTCTGTTCCCACAGACACCTCGGCCACCACCCACCCTTCCCTCACCTCAGGGGATCTTCCAGCCATTTCAGGATGACCTGAAGAAGCCCTGCCTTTTGAAAGGGTTAAAGGGCATTGTGCACCCTTGCGTCTCAAGCAAAGAAAGGGCTAAGGGCAGGAGGGAAATGAAGTCCTCTAGGATAGTACATCAGATGCTTTTACTGGAAATGCAAATTACTGTATTGTGTAACACTTATTAACGTTCTAGGTACAACAAAATAAATTACCTAATTTATTCATCTATTCTCTGATGAAAACCTACTGGTTTGGACTGGCCTCATTTTCTCTTTGTCTGCAGCACTCAGATCGCATCCTATTTAATTTCCTCTTCTATCAAGAAACCGCACTTCTAAATGTGAGCATTGTTAGTGTGCTCTGCCTAATTGGTTATAATCATCCTCATTGAGGGAGGCTGAATTCAAAGAAATCCAGTAAAAACTGATATATTGTTTTTCCCCCGTTAGCCTTGTCTGTCAGGCTGGTTTTTGTTGTTACACTGCCAACCACAGCTGCTAAAATTTCCACAGCTCTAAGGCCACCATTAAGGACAGCCAACACGGAAAGCATCTGGCAGGGTGTGAAGAAGGATGAAGGCAGGGACGGGTCCTGTCCTCCGAACGGAGGCAGTCAGCAGAGACCTTAGGCTGAAGCTTAGTTCATGGTGTACTCCTTCCAGGGAGGATGTCATTGTGTTTTATTTACAACACCTCAAGGGTTGCACTGTCTTCCTGCTGGGAAGACACGTCAACAGAGGTTTTGGGACAAACCAGTGCCCTGTTTTGCTCTGCAGCAGGAGAGCTGCCACCGGTACGCTGCGGTGGTGGCACAGTCTGCTCCTCCTGCTCAGCTGGCCTGTGGGCTCTGCCCAGGCTGGGTGTTTTTACAGCTGTTACCTTCGTGTCGGATTTATTTGTGCTCATATTTTCCTTACTTGGTTTCTCAATTGTTGCCCTTCCTGAAAATAGTTTTAGCAGAGGTTTACACCCTTGGCTTGATGGAGCACTTTCCGTACCTACTCAACCACTCCTCCCCATGAGGGCTACCAGGCTGGCACAGAGGTGCTGACCCTACAGGCGGACCCACCACACATTTGTCCCCTCGGATCCCACCAGGCAACCAGGCCGGTGGCCAGGCATACTCCTGAAAGATGCTTTCTTGCGGGAACAGCACGTTGCCTGATATGTAACTGCACCCTTCAGCCTTCCGTGTCTGATGCATAACTGTGCCCTGGGTTGGATCCAGCAGATGATCCAGCTCTGGGTGGATCCAGCCCTGGGTGGATCCAGCCCTGCTCCTCAGGAAGGCACGTTGAAGTCAGAGCCCCCTGCTTCTGAGGCTTTGGACACTTGAGAAGCTTACAGGGCAAGGCAGCAGCAGCTCTGCTGGCTGTGCAAGGCAATGACACTCATGCAAGCTGCAGGTCACATTCTAAGGGCTTTTGCTAGGATTCAAGAAAGCTTTATAAATGAACCATAGAGAAAAATGGCTGTAATTTTTCAGAGCTCACTGTATATAAAGATGGCATTTACCCAGAGAAGTGCTGTTTCCACAGCATACAGAGATCTGGAATATGCTGTTAGATTGATCCCTTGTAGCTGAAAATTACCATTACTGTTCAATTGCATACAGACATCTTAAATTATTAATGGGATTCCTGCCTGAGGGTAAACATTGTAGATTCGCATTCTGAGATTTTTAAGAGCTCTTTGATTGCTCACAACTAGGGCTGTTAAATACAGTTATTTGCTTTATACCTCTTAAATGGATCAATATCAACTGAAGAAGTATCGGGGGGTTAGGGAGTGAGCATAAAGGAATAGGAGTAAAGCTACTACCAGTATCCCTCGAGTCTTAAGGGATTTCTAAATCTGTCCAAGGTTTTGTCCCTTAACTTTCTGCAAAGCAGTTCAGGAACAGGCCCCAGTCCCCCTTACTGTCATGGATGTCCTATGGGCTGTTTTTCGAAGTACCAGAAGTCTGCAGCTTGTGAACTGGGAAGGAGATGACCACACATCCTCTTGCATCAGGAATGCTGTCCTAGGCTGTCCCACAAGCTCTTGGTCACCCAGAAGATTCATCTTTGTGCTTCCCCCTCTGTATGGAGGTTGTATTTCACTCCTGGATCTGAATGGCTTCTTTTTGAAAAGGCACACCAATAGAGATGACACATAGGGCTTAAATCTGCCTCTTTGTCTTCGTGCTACAGCTTGATCAGGCACCTGTGTCCATTGATGATGTTTTTTCTACACTTCTCCTCTCACCAGTTTCAGCCAACCGTCACATAGGAAAAGTCAGGCTGAGGTGGAAGAAGCTGCTTTGCCTTCTCCTTCCCAGGTTCCTATTTGTGCTATTCCTCCTTTTGCAGCTGTCTTGGGGTAAGGTTTCATAAGATGGTGTGAGCCAGCGTAACAGCTCACTGCTGCCAAAAGGGGATGGTTCCCACCCCAGCCCCTGGCCAAAGTTCCTACCACCACCTCTGGTAGGTATGCCAGGCACTGGGCTCCTCTCTGAGCAAAAGTAGTGAGCAGGTTTTGCCATTTCAGTAAGTAAACGGGCACAGAAGTGGGTATCTGCTGGCTCAGCTGCCATAAAGCTTCAGCCGCAGGCTGCAGCTCTGCTTTTTGCACGTGCTTCTCAGGTGCCACCTCTCTCCATGCAGAAAAGCAGAACCCTCGGGGTGGCAGACCCTTCAACACACCCTGTGCTGTGCATGGGTGCCAGGTGCCCATGCTTGTAGGAGAAATTCAAGGGAGAAGTTTGAGCCTTCCCTTTCGGCACAAGGGTGGTGATATTTGCTACTGCAAACCCAGGCATGCAAAGAGGAAAGCTCTCGGTTAAACAAAAAGCACACATAAGCAGAGTTGTGCAGCTTTGAAAAGTACTTATCTTATGCCCAGACTCTAAAGTATGGTTAATTTTAATTCTTGTAAGTAAAATAACTTTCTGCTATTAAAAAGAGAGACCAACCCAGCTATTTCATTTTTAATCCAGGCTAAACCTATGCAGGCACTGGCAAATCCTTTCTTACACAGAGTCATTCCCAATGAATTAACTCATACCATTGCTGTCTATCCTATTCAATCTACTAATTTCTTTATGCAGCCCTGCTGCCCTCTGACTTTACAACAATGTCAGATAACTTCAGCACTGAAGTAATGAAGACTGTGATTTAGTATGCCCTATAGGAAAAAGAGAAAAGATCAGCCTTCTAACGTTGTGGAGAGAAGTGCTGTTATATTTGATGCCTCATTTGCCACAAACAGTATCTTAATACAAGGATGTTTCACAATATGTTAATCTTGTATCAAGCATGTGATTATTAAGACTGATGTAACACACCTAGAATCACAGCACAGTAATTAGCCTTCCTAGTGCCACTATTTCAGAGCATTTCAAAATGAATGGTGGGGTTCAGAGATGTGATACAGTGCACTCACAATTCCCAAACAGTGAATCAGAGAACTCCATCCACCCCAATGTCACCAAAGATGTGGCCTGATATAATAAGCCCAAATGTATCTATAATTTGAAAATGAGAATGAATTAATAAGATTTTTGAGTCTGAATAGACTGGATTGTGTTTCAAAGTCAGGATTTGAACCAGATATTAAGTGGATTCTGTGGTACTTTGCAGGGTGGTCCATATACAGTTAACCACTACAGCATAAGGTTCAAAGGTAATCAAATTAAAAGCAACAACAATGTTGCTTTTGATGAAATAATTACCTCTTTATAAACTTTTAGGAGGTAAAATATCACACCGACAAAGCATGATCATTCCAATTTTCCCTGGGAACATAAGCGTAAGGGATGTTGATACTACAACATGAAGGCTGAAAACTCAAATCTGATCCCTGAAGACATATTTAGCTAGACTTGACATTCAGGCCCAGAAGGCTATGCCAAGTCGTTTAAAAGTCCAGGACTTCATTTTTAGCCAGACGTTCCTACATTACAAATGCACAAATGCCATTCAAAGCTGACCTAGAAAGAATTAAGTGACACTAACATCGTAACATGAATCCATCTTTAGAAGTTGTTACGCAGTTCTGATTTTGTCTAATACATCGTACTTGTAAAGCTGAGGTTCAGAAGTGACAGCGTAGTAATTTGCTAGCACTGGAGCACAGAAGCTATCTGACATGGGGCAGGAAAATCCAAAGCTGGGATATTTGAGCCATCTAGCGGGGTTTAAAAAATAGCTACCAAAAATCCCACAAACCAATGGAAAGCACTTGAGCACTTTGAATACATCCCCGTCCGTAGTGTGGCTATCAAGGTCAGCAAGGTCGGGCTATTAACTGTCAACAAATCAGAGGTACTACAAACACTCTTCAGAGATGTCCATGGTCCAAATCCTTTGGTAGTGTAAATCAACCTGATTAGAGTCAAGGAGGTAATAAATGAACTCTTAAATCACAAAACCTTCCCTGGTAAGGCACTCTCCATCAGAGATATTTGCAAGGGTCATGGGCTGGATGCCAGGAATTCTTTGCTAGGCAAAGGCTGAGCAGAGGGTGAACCGGATTTTTGGGTGAAGGCAGGTTCAAGCAGTGAAGTCTTCCAAGTGTATTAGGACTCCCATTTCATGTGCCCTTCGCTTATTTATTATTTCATTGAGCATTGAATGCTTCTTCTCAGCTGTGTCAAAGCAGCAGATTTTTCCAAAGAGGCTGTTAGAGGAAATATTTCTCCTTTGGCTGTCACACACCACTGTGCATGATGTCCTCCAACACATGTGCTGAACCTTATGCACTGCTAGTTTGCCCCAGGCCATCCCATTCAGCAGTTTGCTGTTTCTGTAAGGAACATCACCATCTCCTGGCTCACTGTGAGATCGCTTTACTAGTAGACAAAACTCAAAATGGACATAAACCAGGTTTACTTGATCAAAGTAAAATGTTAAGCAAGTGTGAAGTGTTAGCCTGCTTACAAAAGGCTGTCCCTGCCACCCATCCTCTGTTTTAGCTGTTCTCTAACTCTCTTTAGCTCTTCTCCCTGCCTGGCACTGCTTCACTTTAAACAACAGCTTTTTAGAGAGGAATCCTGTTATCACCTTTTTTACTCTTGTTTGCACATGGACATTTTATGGTTGCTCTTGAAGTGCCAAAGCATGTTGCTCCACAACTGCAGAGCACCTTTGTATTGTGCTGATGCTTAGCCATTCACTACACCACTTTTTTGGATTATGTGAGAATACTAATGAGGTATTTCTTAAATGTGAGCTGTTTGAGTAAAGACTCCTTGATCTGCCAGTTTTTCCTCATCTATTTACCCCTTCTCTCAAGAGTCAAGCAATTTACAACCATCAGCTGACTTCCTAACATTTTACAAATCACACATAGAGAAGGAGCCCTCTGGGACAGCATTTTTTGGTTCAACTTCCCAGAGACAAAAGGAACCTTCTTGTGAGCTGCATGAAAATTTGCTGCTTACACACTCTAAAATGCCTGACTTCGGACAACATTTCTATTTGCACAGTCCGTGTGATGCCCTCAGTATCTGCAGGGGCTGCACACACCTGTGGTAGCGTGGATGTCGGACCCAACAGGCCAAGCGCAGGGGATTGTCTTGAAGAGCATCTGTGTTTAAGTTCGATGGGAGAAACATGGTTTAGGAGGAATTGGAAAACTAATAAAGTCAAAATCAGAATGAGTCTTATTGTTTTGTGTCAACTATTTTGTCACCATCCTGGTCTTCATCTCCCTTGGCAATTTATTTTAGATTTCTCCTTCTGAAATTGGTGCAATCATAGGTGAAGTGGTGGTGAGTTGTGCTACTCTAGCCCTGACCTTTAAAATTCAATGCTAACATAATTTGACGATAGTAAACAAAAAAAGTAACCCTCTTTTATTTAAAGGGATTTTTGTTCCTCTTGCACAGTAATTGCTCCTGGTAAAGTGATAAAAATTGAAGGAGCTGCAGATCTGTCTCTGTCTCATATTGAGTACCGAGTTCAAAGCCAAGTTTTGCAGCTTTTAGGTTAGCAAAAGGCAAAACAAAGGAAGGAGAGAATGAGCTGGTCTCTCTGTTCCGTGAAAGGCATAGGGCTAACAGCAGTTTCCTTATTCTCTTGATAGCTTCATCCAAGTGTAGAGTAGCCCAAGAAACCCCTCACTCTTCAGGTGTTCCCCCTGACACTGGGCATGAGTGTCAAACCATCACATGAGTAAGGAAACGCAAGGCAAGACTTCTCTGAGCAGTGTGGTCACAAAAAGTGCATTTTAGAGCACTTCATTACAATAATGTGGAATGATAAAGGTTGTTGAAAGACTGTTAAAAGGTACAGCCAGAAGTACCAAATGAGACTGACATGCCTTATGGGCACTGCATCAGAGGATGAAAGGAAAAATGAATTTTAAAGGACTCTAAAAGGAATCCAAAAAAGCCACACTTCCATGTTTTTAAACAGTAAAGAGCACTGCTAGAAGTGAACTAAATAAATAAACTCCTTCAGAAAGTAGAAGACATCTCCCAGTGAGGGTGGTACAAAAAAGGACAAGCTCTGGCAGACTAAATGGGAAACCACAGCCTGGAAGGCCTAAAAAATAGTCCCCAGAATTAGAGGGCAAAAACCCTATAGAGGCCCTTGGAGCAGTTCGAACTCTTTCTTTGCCTATGAATCTGTCTGAGATTAACGTGCCAGTAGAAGAAAATCTAGACCAAAGTGATAGCTGTGGCTCTGGCAGGGAAAGTCAAGGACTCCAGAGCTGGACATGCCAAATCCCAGTGGCATGTCACCTGCGGGTGAAGGGAGGTCTCCTTGTGCCAGGATGGAGTTGGCTGATGCAGCACCTCTTTTTAAAACGGCCAGTTCAGAGATCACAAACCTGACTTTCTGGGGGACAGTCTGGTTGTCAGGCTAAGGAGAGATAGCAGTAGGAGACGCATGGATAAGCAGGACATACAGGAAAGAATCCATGTGGATTTTGTAGGGGGAGGAATCCTGTTTCATCAGGTGCATTTCCAGGCAATTCTTTCAAAGCATCTTCTTAAGGTCCTTTATCTTTGAAGAAATGAGGATACAGAAAAGTTTTAAGACCAGTTTTAAAACTGGGGAATAAAAGTAGGGATAAATAAGCTGGAAAGAGAATATGAGTGAAGTCCCAGAGAAATATATGTTGTGACCAACCTTATTCAAAATACTTGTAAGTGATGTAGGAAGAAAAGCATCCATCGTGAGGTGAGAGGGTTTGTTGGCCATACAAAATTATCCAGTTATCTGAACTGAAACCAGCTGCAGAGTTGCAGAAGGATCTCATGGTATGGATTAACTAGAAATAAAGTCAGAGATGAAAATTGGTGTTATTACGTTCACAGTAATTCATGTAGGGAAATCAATCTTAATTACATACATATGCATAATGATGGGCTCTCCATTCCCTCTAACCACATAAGAATGATCTGATAGTGCTCTGAGAACATCAGTTCAGTGTTAAGTAGTAAAAGACTCCTGGTAATTACTAGGGAAAGAAGGGAGTGCAAAAAGGGAGTGCAAAACTGCAAATTTATGATGCATCCTCTTTTCATATACTGTCATCTCATCTCAAAAGGTTATAGTCAAAATGAAAAAGAGGTACAGAGAGTAACTAGAGTTTGCTGTATAGATCCACTTCATAAAAAGTACTGAACAGAATATGATTCCTCTGCTTGGAAAATAGATGATTGAGGAGAAATATGATAAAACTCTATAAAATTGTGTGCTGCACAAGAAAATTTATTCACTGTTTCTCGAAGAACCAGGGGTCACCAAATGAAACAGTCAGAGGCAGCAAATAAAAAGGAGTACTTTTCACACAGTGTATATTGAATTTGCAGAGCTCATTGGCAAAGGATGTTGTAGAAGTCGAAATTAGAAACAGGTTCAAAAATAATGAAACAGACTAATGGAGGGGAGGAAGTCAGGGACTATGGAAAACCAGTGCAGATAAACGCTCTGGCTGGGGCAGCAAGCTGGGCAGGAGCTACAGTGAGCCCTGATAGCAGAGATGGCTAACAGGATCTGGGGCTGCATATTCAGTTTTACCCCCATGCAGATTTTAGGCACAACTGGGCTTTTCACAATCAGAGAAGAAAACCTTGGTGACATTGCACCTGAAATCTAGACCTATATCTTAGTTAGTGCCTTGTTCTACTTTTTGTAAAAGCTGAGGAACAAGCTTAAAGTATCATACTTTTCTATCCCTGACTCCCTAGGGAAAAACAGTACACTTTCAAGTTAATTGATATAGATGTTTCCAAAGTTTGGTACCACAAATCAAGCAAGAAATTTATTTCAGAGCGCAGGAGCCCCATACTTTCTCTCCCTCTCAAGTCAATTCCAAATGCTCCGCTCTACGAGTTTCTCTTCTTTTCAATTACAGTTCTCCCATGGTAGTAAATAAATAAATTTGTTTCAAGAACACACGTTTCTCTTCTTTTCAATTACAGCACTCTCTCAAGTAATTTAATTTCTTTTAAGTCTTAAATTCACAGCCAACTTGCTTTCCAACAAATGTATACATCAGGTAGCAGAAATATATCCCAGACTCTACCTTTATATTGAGGTTTTAAATAGTGTTTTTGTCTCCATTACCTCCAAATTGACTAAAATCTCTTTCAAGCAAGAGGTTCAGCAAGAGATTCAGCAAGAGGTCCAGCAACAGACCATATAACACGAGAGCAGCATAAGCGGGCTTTCATTTGGGCCATCTCCTTTGGTTTCAGCAGCTGTCCTAATCCAGCTATAGGAGTGATAGGAGTGCCAAATGTGAGAAATCCAGCCTTATTTTGATAGGAATGTATTCATTTTAATTTGCAGCAATAGCTGATGTGATAGTGAAACCCTATGAAGGCTTCATCATCAGCCATTGCAAGCTTATACTGACCTTCCTCTCATCTTCACAGATTATTAGATGTGCTGAAGGATAGTGCTTTAGATGCATGTGAGGGATGGATGGAGGGCTGATAGAACTGGAGGTCGAGAGGTGAAGCTGGGACAAACTGTACAGACTCTGGTTGTTGTAGGACCCACCAGAATGTGTCATGAAAGACTGGAGGACAAAGCAATCTAGCAGTATGTGTGCTCTATCCCCTCTGTGAATAAGCACGGGACTGAGGTGACCATTTGGATACCTTCCATATGTGCAACACTAAACATTCAAAAAGTGAAGCATGGGGAAAAATGCACATAAATTCATTACAATAGGGTCTGACCTAAACTGCCCACATAAGAATAAGGGGTTCAGGCAGTGAGGCGATGCGTGGTCCTCACTTCGCATAGCAAAGAGGTATGTGGTTGGGCTCTGCTATATGTGTGAACTCAGCCAGTTGAGTTAGTAGCTTGCTGAACAGGCAAGAATATTTCTCTGATGCTTTACTACAGCCACCTGTCAGAGTATGGGTAGAGCAGTCAGTAATCCACAGAGATCCCTAAGGAGCTTTCGTCTACCTTTGCTCATTTAATCACAGCAGCGAGGAAAGATGATTCAACCTTCCACAAGAGCCGTATAAGGGTTATGAAAGTGAGAGACACATGTCCTCAGCCAGCCATCCCGCGCTGGTATGATCTGATCTCTATGTCTGGAACCTGGGGACTGAGGTGCTGTGCTGTGTTTGCTGTTCCTGCCCAGGCCCAAGATCACTGAGGGTGTGGGATCTCCCCTCTTGCCAAGGGCTAGGCAGAGTGACTTCAGCGCCTGTGAAGGAGAGCCATTACCAGCTCCCGATGGCCATGGGAAATAGATGTTCACACTTGCTGTCATTGTGGACATTAAAATAGAAAGTACACTTCTACCTTCAGTCTCCTCAGCTAATTGTGGTTCATTTCTCTCTGGATTTTGGCTTTTATGCGCACTCCAGCTGACACCCACTGTTTTTATTTATTGAGTCTGCATTTGATGAGATTCTACTTCTTCTTTTTTTCTTCTCCCCATTTCACTGTAGCTGCAGTTCATTCAGTAGCTCCCTAATTTGAGATCTATGTCCCAGGCTCCAGCACAGTACTTGGTCCATCTCTTTGCCAATACAATACTACTTCTTCCCTTACAAAGGCTTGTTTTTCTAACAACCAATTGTGCAGAGAGGCCCATATGTTCCCATAGTCCAAGTGCTCTAAAACATAGCAAATAACTATTCAGAAAAAAGCACTCCATAGTCCCCTGTGCAAGCCAAAATGCACTCCTTGGCATGATGCCATCCCCGTCTATGGTACAAAGTAGTCTTGGGGAAGAGGTTCTCAACAGGGCACCAGAGCTGATGTGCACAATGGAAATGCAGGAGCAACCAGAGACTGACTCAACTAGCACGCTCAACATGTAGTATTCTGCAAGACAAAAGTCTCCCACATTTTAAATGCTACACAAAGCACATGCTGAGCAACCCCTTCTGTAATGTGCAATGATTAAAATCCTTCAGAGATTCCCAAATACACCAAAACCCACCTCTAGCCATTTGGAGCAGGCAAGGCATTGTATGGGAGTGCACAGACCCTTCTGCTCAAAGTGTTTGCTAGGGCCTCATTAAATGCCTTCCCCACTTTGCTTTTGTCCTTTTCCATTTTTCCTCTGTGTCAAACATCCATTCTCACAACCCTCTCCCAATTTACCCTCCTCACCATTTGAGGAGGCACTTTGATTTCACAGTACCGGCACAGCTCCTTGAAAGCCTCAGTAGTGGAAATTATGGGAGTGACTGCAGCTTGCTTCTGACAAAAAGCCCACCTACTCTCTCCTGGCAGTCTCTGGCTTGAGCTGAGCAGGGGAAATGCAGCTTGTTAGCATGTTAGCAGTCCAAGGAAAGGCTGGGAACATCTTCTGTGTGCCACAGGCAAATGTGAAGGGCTGCATTTTGCTAGGAGGAGCCACATAGCTCTACTGACCTTTGGGATCAGACACTGTGAAGGGACAGAGGGACAAAATAGCTGCTGAAAGGGTTCTTTCGACGTCTTAGCTTGTTGTCCTCTATTTCAGTCCTGTTTGATCCAGTTAACCCTTTTTGGGTGGGAAATCAGATGTGGAGTCTGCTTCTTGCTCTAGAGCCTTCCTGCAGAGGTTACGCTCCCATGAAGAAGGGAATGTCCAGCCCTTGCTGCAACTGAGACCTCCTTCCCATCAGCTGGCCTCCTGTGAGCCCTGCACCTCTATAGCCATGCAATTTGGAGTTTATTTCCAAAGTGTTGGTTTTCCTTGTTTGTTTTGGGGTTTTGTTTTGGTTTCTTTCTCTCAACAGATTTGGAATAATCAGGTTTAATTTCTCTGTCTCTCTTTGCCAGTGCCTCTTCATCTTCAGTTTTAGAGTACTGCCCATGCTCTGTGCATCCTCATGGAGCAGTAGAATAGGGAATCTGGAGGAGAGCGAGAGCAGAGCTGGGCTCCTGCCTGCAGACAAGAAATAATGTGACGATGGATGGAGAACCCTACACATTTGTATTGACTGGGAAGTCAGGAAGGAGTCTGAATATGAGACCTGAGATAAGGTAAAGAAAAGAGATTTTAGCTCACTGCCCTGGACTTCAAGAGAGCAGACTTTGGCCTCTTCAGGAACCTGCTTAGTAAGGTTCCATGGGACATAGTCCTAGAGGGCAGGGGGGCCCAAGGCTGCTGGTTGATATTCAAGGATCACCTGCTACAAGCTCAGGAGTGTTGCGGCCCGACTAGCAGGAAGTGCAGCAGGAGGGCCAGGAGACCTCCATGGATGGATAAGGAGCTGCTGAGAAAACTTAGAGGGGAAAAAAAGAAACTTATAAAAGCTGGAAGCAAGGACAGGCGGCCTGGAAAGAATACAGGAACATTGTCCCGGAAGCTAGGGACCAGGTTAGGAAAGCTAAAGCCCAGTTAGAATTGAGTCTGGCAAGGGATGTGAAAGATAACAGGAAAGGATTCTATAGGCACGTAGCAAATAAAAGACAAACTAGGGACAACGTGGGCCCTCTCCGGAAGCTGTCGGGAGAACTGGCTACCCTGGATTTGGAGAAGGCTGAGGTTCTTAATGACTTCTTTGCCTCAGTCTTCACTAGCAAATGCTCTGACCACACCACCCAAGTCTTGGAAGGCAGATGCAGGGACTGTGAGAATGAAGACCTTAGGCCCACTGCAGGAGAGGATCAGGTTCGAGACCATCTTAAGAACCTGAATGTGCACAAGTCCATGGGACCTGGTGAAATCCATCCACAGGTCCTGAAGGAGCTGGCGAAGGAAGTTGCTAAGCCACTGTCCTTCATAGTTGAAAAATCCTGGCAGTCAGGTGAAGTTCCTGATGGCTGGAAGAAGGGTAATATAACCCCCATTTTCAAGAAGGGGAAGATGGAAGACCCAGGGAACTACAGACCAGTCAGCCTCACCTCCGTGCCTGGCAAAATCTTGGAACAGTTTCTCCTGGAAAACATGCCAAGGCACATGAAAAACAACGAGGTGGTTGGTGACAGCCAACATGGTTTCACTAAGGGGAAATCCTGCCTGACCAATTTGGTGGCCTTCTATGATGGGACTATGGAACTGATGGACAGCAGCAGAGCAGTTGACATCATCTACCTGGACTTGTGCAAAGCGTTCGACACTGTCCCACACGACATCCTTGTCTCTAAACTGGAGAGACATCAATTTGATAGATGGACCACTCAGTGGATAAAAAACTGGCTCGATGGCCGCACGCAAAGTGTTGTGGTAAATGGCTCAATGTCCAGTTGGAAACCAGTAACGAGTGGTGTCCCTCAGGGATCGGTGTTGGGACCTGTCTTGTCCAACATCTTTGCTGGCGACATGGACAGTGGGATTGAGTGCGCCCTCAGCAAGTTTGCCGACGACACCAAGCTGTGTGGTTCGGTTGATATGCTGGAGGGAAGGGATGTCATCCAGAGAGACCTTGACACGCTTGTGAGGTGGGCCGATGCCAACCTTATGAAGTTTAACCAAGCCAAGTGCAAGGTCCTACACCTGGGTCGGGGCAATCCCAGGCACAGCTGCAGGTTGGGCAGAGAAGAGATTCAGAGCAGCCCTGTGGAGAAGGACTTGGGGGTGTTGGTTGATGAGAAGCTTAACATGAGCCAGCAGTGTGCGCTTAAAGCCCAGAAAGCCAACTGTATCCTGGGCTGCATCAAAAGAAGCGTGACCAGCAGGTCAAAGGAGGTGATCCTGCCCCTCTACTCTGCTCTTGTGAGACCTCACTTGGAGTATTGTGTACAGTTCTGGTGTCCTCAACATAAAAAGGACATGGAGCTGTTGGAGCGAGTCCAGAGGAGGGCCACGAGGATGATAAGAGGGCTGGAGCACCTCCTGTATGAAGACAGGCTGAGAGAGTTGGGGCTGTTCAGCCTGGAGAAGAGAAGGCTGCGTGGAGACCTCATAGCAGCCTTCCAGTATCTGAAGGGGGCCTATAAGGATGCTGGGGAGGGACTCTTCATTAGGGACTGTAGTGGTAGGACAAGGGGTAATGGCTTCAAAATTAAACAGAGGAAGTTTAGATTAGGTATAAGGAAGAAGTTCTTTACAGTGAGGGTGGTGAAGCACTGGAATGGGTTGCCCAGGGAGGTTGTGGATGCTCCATCCCTGGTGGTGTTCAAGGCCAGGTTGGACAGAGCCTTGGGTGACATGGTTTAGTGTGAGGTGTCCCTGCCCATGGCAGGGGGGTTGGAACTAGATGATCTTAAGGTCCTTTCCAACCCTTACGATTCTATGATTCTATGATTTTTCAGCCTGACATACTACAGGAGCAGGATGTGGAGGAAGTCTGTTCTTAAATGTATAATAAACCAATCTCTTCTTGAAAATAATCACAATGGGATCCACAACATTCATCTTAATCGATATTTTCAAATATATTTCTGCGAAGAGCACGTATAAGAGGAAGAGAAATGACTACATCTCAGTGTTACTGCTACCAAATGTTGAAGCTGCTGCAGTGTGCCTTTTGATCCCAGTGCAGGCTTTTGGTCCCATTGTACCATAGAGTATATAAATCCTGGGTTAAATTCTTAATTTATTAGTGTTGCTGCTGTTGTCATTATTACTATAATTCCTGGAAGCCCTAAAACCGGACTAGAATTTCACTGTTCTAGATACCATCTAAACACACAACTAAAAGGAATCCGTCTTTGTCTCAAAGTACATGTAAACTGCATCTGAGACAAGAGATGGCTGATAGATACAGGCAGGCAGTACAGGGAGTACAAGAAATCAGAGAGACAGTGCTGGCCACCTTCAGGCTTCAGACGAGCATGCAAATGTCTTTCTAAGGATGCATTCCGCCCTAAGTTACTCTGGGAATGGGTTTGGTGGACTTGGCAGTGTTAGGCTTATGGTTGGACTCAGTGATCTTAAAGGTCTTTTCAAACCTAAATGATTCTATGGTAGGTTTTAGTGTCAACTCATCTCAGTTGACTCAGTAGCCCAAAAAACAGGGAAAGGTGGGGTTTTTAGTTTTAAAGGCAGTTTTTCAAGGGAGCATCTGAAAGAACACAGTGAAGTAGCTTCTTATACATGAAAGGGGAGTTTCCCCAAGCATGGGAGCTGGCACATGAAAACCATACTCCCATGAGTGTATTTGGTTAAAAATTCAGTAATGAGGTGAAGGAGTTGGCAGGATGGTCCTTCCAAAGTCAGCAGGTTCAGGCTGTACTGAGTGGTGGGTGGTAGGGGCTAGAAATAAATGAAAGGCCTTAAAAGCAATAGAAAATCGCATGTATTTGACATGTAGTGAAGGAGCCCAAGGAGGAGGTAGGGAAAAGGGTGATACAATCAAACTGTTGGGATAGGAAATGGTCTTTCAGCAGCTATTCATGTAGAGCTCAGGTAGGTTAGGTTTCATTTATCACCATCACAGATATCAAAGCTGGTGAAAAATAACTGAATTACGAGCAGATGAGAGAAGCGTTTTAGTTGCGGATTGGCAGGAAAGAGCAGAGGTGTTGCCACAGGAGTGTCAGCAAGACTAATGCACGGTGGTGGACAGGAGAGGCCAAGGGAGAGGAGAGCTGAAGAGCCAGGCAGGCTGCATGGGGACGACCAAGAGGCACGCAGCACATGTAAACTTTTGATTCACAGGTTTTGCTGGGCTGACCCATGAGGAGGAGCTGGGCAGCTCTCACCCTTAGGGGAGGATGCCCTCAGCGTTGTACCAATGGTGAGTGTCAGAAGATGCTGCAATGCTGGAAGGCAATGCCCAGAAAGTTCAGAGAGCAGCATATATCCAACAAAACATGGAGTGTCCTCCTCACGCTGCTGGCAGAGGGCACATGGGGCAGGATGTGTACACAAATGAAGAGGTGGGGACTACAGGAGGGCACCTAAGTGAAGCCCAGCTTGCCCTGATGCCCCCCGAGCCAGTGCAGGGCACCCCCAGCAGAAGGACCAGGTGTCCCCACTCCCCATCACCTTTTCCAGGTGACATTTGCCCGGGCCCTGAGGGTACTGAGGACCTCCTCACAAAATCAGACTTACTGTATACACAGTAATTTGTGTATCTTTCAGGCACTTCAATGGTGCACCAGACATGGTGGGAGATACCTGGAGGTTTGGAGACCTTCTGATACCTGTCAGTCCCCCATGGACCTCTGCTCTTGGCTGTCAGGAAACAGCATTTGCAGTTCTTCAAGCCCACATTGTGCTTAGATTGGGCAAATTTATTTGCTGCTTAAGCAAAAGGGAAACCAAGCATCTGTTTCAGGTAAAATGGGCAGCACTTGTGTGTTGTTTGCACCAGGTGCAGACTTTGGCCTTTTGAAAGCAAATGGCTGTGAAATATGTAACTCTGCTCTAATTCTGGAAAGGTTGTATCTTGCTGGTCACAGCAGACTTTGGTCTTTGCATCTGCCTTTTTGCTTTTTTACCTGTCCTGGGTTCAGCTATAGCAGTCATTTTTCTCCTGCTTAGTAGCTGGTGCAGTGCTGTGTTTTTTAACTTTCAGCCTGGGAACAACGCTGATAACACCGATGTTTTTAGTTGTTGCTAAGTAATGTTTATTCCAACCAAGGACTTTCTCAGTCTCATGCTTTGCCAGGGAGGAGGGGAAGCCGGGAGGAAGCAGAGACAGGACACCTGACCCAAGCTAGCCAAAGGGGTATTCCATACCACAGCACGTCATGCCCAGTATATAAACCGGGGGGAGTTACCTGGAAGGCCTGGACATTGCTATTCTTCCTACAGCTCCCATAAGTAGATACAGGCTTGAGAGGATGGGCACGAACTGGTGTCAAGCATTGTCCTGGAATGCCATTACATTAAATACAATTTCTGAGAACATTTACCTTCATTCAAAAATAGTTTTGCTTTATGCGTATTTCAGCCTTTGCAATTTTAAGTGGTTTTCCTGACAGAACCAGGGTGATGATATATTATGTCCAAATAATGCCTGCATTAATTGCTCGAATTCAGTGCAAATGAATTGTGAGTCCAGCATCTGAATTCACCAGCATGGGAGCACATCTATACTAAAATCCTTCAATGCTTTGCATAGTAAGGTCTCTGCAGGAGACATAGGACAGCTATAGGATGATTCACTTTATTAATAATGATTTAAAAACTCACTAACAATAATAAAATTGTTGGTACCATCTGTGGCAAAGAGGTCACTACTTTGTTATTAGGCTGTGTATTTTCATCACCTCATTTTGCTCTTGGCCTCTTCTGGTTCCTGAAATGTCTGAGTTTCTCATCACTGGATTTATGGATGTATCTTTCTGTAGTGGAAAAGCTCTGGTGAGTCCTTGGGAATCTCTGTCTCAGAGAGCCTCCTGTACTGAGGGTACCACCTTTCTGCTCCTGTTGCCTTACTGGTGGCCATTTTGTTGGTGGTTTTCTGAACTTTTTTCAGGGTGAGGCAATCATGTCTGTATTTGGCCTCTTTAGCCTCAGCACCCAGCTGTCTTGTGCACGAGGTCATGTGCATATCTCAGTTATTTTGATCTGCAAATTGAATTTGAGAGATGATCTTATTTTCCTGTCTTTGGGTTCAGCAGGATAATTCCCGCAGCTGTTCTGTCTTCTACTATCGAGGTCACGGCAAGCTTAACCTCAGGCAGAGTACCAAAGACCTAATAAATAGGGCTTATTATTTTGGGCTTGGTGCCATGCTAGCCTGGTTACAGAGCTTCCAGCTGGCACTCATCTGGCTGGGGGCTGTGAAGGGCTATGGTCTGAGCAGCACATCAACACCGTGGGGAATATTGCCTGTGGCTGCCCCATTCCTGGCAGTGTTCAAGGCCAGGTTGGACGGGGCTTTGAGCAACCTGGTCTAGTGGAAGGTGTCCCTGCCCATGGCAGGGGGTTGGAACTGGATGAGCTTTAAGGTCCCTTCCAACCCAAACCATTCTAGGGTTCTATGATTCTATGATACCCTCCTCCCTGATTTCTTTACACAAATGCTGTACTTGCTTACTGTCAGCAATGCAAACCTGTATCTGCAGGATGATGCCACAAGATGAAGAGTGAAAATCCATCTGGCAAATGGTGACAGTTTCTAGCATGACAGTGTCCAACCTATCAGATAATGGAAGACCCGTCCGTGATTTATCAATACTAGAATTTCAGCTGAAAATGCAGATTTGAAACATTAATTACAAATATAGTCCAATAAATCAATCTCTGGGCATTTTTATCAGCTACATTACAAATAAAAAAAATCATGTGGGTTTTACACTTCCTAGAATTTACAGAACTTCCTGGTTGGACATCTTATTGCTGGGAATGTTGCTTGATCCCAGGAACTACCATTCAAGTAAGCGCTTCTCCGCATCATGCACGCACTTTTTGCTTAGTTCTTCTTACAGTGTGGGCCTACCTGATTTTCATAATTTGGTACCGATTTTTATGAAATGTGCTGTATTATACAATATGTCAAAAATAAAATAGAAAAAGCTGAGATTCCAACTATGTACCTAATGTTATTTAGATTTGATCTAACTCAAAAGACCTTTTAGAAACAGCAACAATAAATAAAAGCAAATGAACCCCAACTTTTGCTCCCCCAAACAAAACTTGGCAAAAACCACAGACGCTATTACGTTTGTGGTTGTCACAGGAAAGCACATGTGTCTTTGGTGGGATTGAGCTGTCATTTAGCACCAACAAACAATGCTTGACCTTTCGGTAACATTAAGACAAGAGTTCTATTAATACATGGTATTTCCTCTGTAGTAAGATTACATCCTGCCTTTGCAGGAAGAGAAACTCAGCCTCACTTTTTTCTTCTTTAACTTACAATTCTAGCCCAGCAAGAAGAAATATAGTTACTACTATGCAGCTCAGTATCATGTTCACCTTTAGGCGTTTGGTTACTTTCCTTGTGGAACGCTGCTCAGATCATTGATTGAGCCAGGGGACTTGGCTTCACTGTCAAACGCGTGTGCCCCCTGCTTGCACTTCACCCAGTTGAGGCTAATTCCTACTGATTTGGGAACAGTTGTAAGTCCTGTGTGTGCAGCTGAGGCCCGCAGAAGCAAAGAGAAGTTGCTCATTAGAAGTTGTGCTTTTTGGAGGGAGAGAGGATGCCTAATTTTTAGTCTCATAACACAGGTAACATTCATTATGCTTTTTGGAGGGGTATGACTTGGAGTGTTGCAAAAGCTTTTAATTCGGATACATACTCCAAGCACATGATACTGTTATGAACTATTGCAGTGTTTTGGGGTTTTTTTTTAATGTTATAGCCAAATATGCTTTTAAAACAAACCATCTGCTTTAAACCAGGGTTTTTTTGATCTTTGCATGTGAACAGCCGGTCACCACTTTGAGACAGGAAACTCCAGGAACGGAAAGAGAGGTGTGAAATATCTGGGAGTCATTAAGCGGTGCAGCAGAAATGTAGTTACCAGTTGCCAGGAATAGTAAAAGCACAGCTTACACAAGACTTCTCTTTTCCTTCCTTGTTTTGTCTGGGTGTCAAAAATGTCCTGCCCTGTGGATCTGTGCCCCCAGGCCAGCAGCAGCAGTTAATTGGGGTGCTCCCAGGGTGCATCTTCCACCACCTCTCCTCCTCCAGCAGGATTTCTGCAGCTCTCAGCACTGCCCAGCATGGGAAGCTTCCCCT
The DNA here is from genome assembly GCF_004027225.2 of Strigops habroptila. Taxonomy (NCBI): domain Eukaryota; kingdom Metazoa; phylum Chordata; class Aves; order Psittaciformes; family Psittacidae; genus Strigops; species Strigops habroptila. Next base: position 63,925,041 of record NC_044278.2, on the reverse strand, counting down.
GCCCTTCCTCTCTCTTTATCCATGTATGAAATCCACAACAGTGCTCCATTCCCAGCTCACCTGCCCCCACACCACAGCACCCAGGAATTCCTCCCTGGAGCATCAAGAAATTCATTTTAGCTGTAGTCTTATATGAAGCCGTACTTGAGAGTTAGCAGCAAGTAAGAAAATGCACTTACTAGAATGCGAGGGAAGATGGCTGGGTCAGGTTTTTTTTTGTCACAAAACGCCCTAGAAAGCACAATTAAAAAGAATTTCACCAGGACAGTAATCACCCTGAAGAAAATGTATCAGGATTTGATGGTGCCAGTGGGAAGCTACCACATGTGCCACATTTAGTGGCACCAGCAAGGGAGGAGTGGTCCAGCTGCCTTACTCTCTGCTGCTAACACCTCACGTGCCCAGGAGATCAAGGGACGTAAGGGATGTTCTGCCCTGGCTATGCCGGCATGGAATGGCAAGGTGGGCAGTTCTGTGCTGGTGAAGGAGTGCTTTTGGGTTTTGTTTGGAGTTGCGTAGTCTTTCACTGACTGGAAGACACTGGTTCGATGCAAAGTCAGTGGAGAAGTGTGCAAAGTTGTACTTCAGAAAGTGTGCATTGCTGATAAAAGCTTGTACCGTAGGTTGGCTCTAGCATATGGGACAGCAAGGGTTCCTTTTTCTTTGTAGGTTTGTTTTGTGCTCAGGACTCCCTTTGATGTTTCCTGAGGCAGCTCTTTTGCACGTATTACATTTATAATACCATCGGAATGGCAAAGCTCCTTAGTGATTTATAACTTGGCTATAAGTATTAATCTGGGGTTCCATTTCAGACTGCAGAAGGATGATAGTTTGGTAAAGAAATTGAGTGAAAGAGACACAGAGAAACTTTTGCTCACTTATAGAATGTGAATCTGAACAAGGATCAGCACTCAATCACAGGAAGGTGATCAGAAAAGTTCACAGGGTCTGAAAGCATTTGCACTGGGTCTTGAAGCCGAGTAGCATCTCATCTTAAGCTAATATATATCTCAAATGATAGCCTTCCTTCACAGCTGTTAGAAATTGCCCTGGGTTGAGCTGTGACAGTTATTTTTCTCCTTCTTAGTAGCTGGTGCAGTGCTGTGTTTTCGGCTTTAGTCTGAGAACAGCGCTGATAACACATCGATGTTTTAGTTGTTGCTAAGTAATGTTTACTCCGACCAAGGACTTTCTCAGTCTCATGCTTTGCCAGGGAGGAGGGGAAGCCGGGAGGAAGCAGAGACAGGACACCTGACCCAAACTAGCCAAAGGGGTATTCCATACCACAGCACGTCATGCCCAGTATAAAAACCAGGGGGAGTTACCCGAAAGGCCCAGATCACTGCTCGGGTCAGGCTGGGTATAGGTCGGCGGGTGATGAGCAACTGTATTCTCTCCCCTTGTTATTTCCCTTATCATTACTATTATTGGTAGCAGTAGCAGTAGTGGTTTTGTATTATACCTTAGTTGCGGGACTGCTCTTATCTCAACCCGTGGGAGTTACATTCTTTCCATTTTCCTCCCCATCCCCCTGGGACTGGGGGGAGGAAGAAGAGGGGGAGTGAGTGAGCGGCTGCGTGGGTCTGAGTCACCAGCTGGGTCAAACCACGACAGAAATTTAGACTAATATTTTATCTGGAATCAGGGGATGAAGTGTTAAAAACATTAAAGACTGTAACGTGTATGAAGTTGTGTAATGCCCCCTTTTCCCTCTTCCGACATTGCCAAACTCGAACTACTTGGTCAGAAGTATTCCACAAACACTGCCTGAATCTGTACTTTTTTATATTTCTGACAAAACTTTGCAATGGTTTTGAAAAACAAAATAGGAAAGAAGCTACATTTGGGCGGAATTATGGCAAAAACATCTACAGAAGCCAGAAAGAAATCGACAGAATTTAAGACAAAATTGAGTCTCAACCAAAGAGATAACCAGGGGGATGATGAGAATAACTGGTTAGTGTACTCCACATGAAATTCATGGTGGTGCTATTGAGTTAAATCTAGGCAGATGGAAAGCAAACTTTAGTTTTGGAGGACCATTCCCAGAACCAATATAAAGGTAAGACAAAGCATCACCTAAAATGACATTGTGTTGATAAAACCTTGAAAATTCTAGACTTGGACAAAAGGCCTGAGTATGAACAATACTACTGCCCTTGCTCAACAAAAAGCTTGTGAGAATTTAAACCCAGGTGCTTAGAACTCAGCAATCTTGTCAGAAACTGCAGAGCACAGCACAATAAAATGGCTCAGCCCTGCTGTCTGTTAGCAGAACCTGAAACTCGTAACTCTGGCCTGAAGAGGGTTTGTGAACCCTACCAGGCTTCTTGATCTGCGTCAGCTGGTCTAACACAGCAAAACCAGGACAGTCCTCTCTATTTTAACAGCAAGGTATTTAAACACAAGGCTTCTGTGTCACCAGTAGTTGCATATAGAAGGACACAGCTACAGCTGGCAGAACTAATTCCATGCTCCACAATACAAGTTCTTCACCTGCTAATGCAGCACCTTCCCTACCAGAAGTGCAGCTGGATCTGTATGACTTTTATAGTTTTATGGCTCATGTGTATCTGAAATTACGAGACAAACTGAAAACCAGGAAATTCCAATGAAACATGAGAGGTTTTTTTTTCCCCTGTGAAAACAAACCTGTATGTGTTCGTAACAGTACCATCCATTTGGGTATGTATCCACCAGCCTCAACCATGCTGTGATTCTGTGACTCCCTATTTCATGTTCTATCATCGGAGATTTATGGAATAATTTAAAACAAAGACTTCAGATGGCCTTTGCTGTAAATACGTGTTGTCTCCAAAAGCACCTGTAAAAAGGCAGTCTCAGAATTCCTACAAAATAATTGTTTGATGCTTTAAAAATTAAACATCTCAGCTCTTGGCTAAGGCATATTCTGTCACAGACTTCCATCTTTTGCAACATCAGCCGTAAGCTACCCAGCAACCCCCCCCGGTGTGTCTGTATCATATGGCCTTCACTGGTCTTCTACATTTAATTAGAATTTAACAGTTAGCTTCTATGGAGTCTGGCAACAGATGCAGACCTTGAAATCTGTCTCTGTTACCATGTGGCTGAACACCCAGGCACAGAAGTGCTCTTCAAAATAAAGCAGTAGTTCTCTCTTTGAATTTGAAACAGTGTCCTCCAAGGTATTTTTAGGTGAAAAGGCATGAAAAGCAAGTGAATGAAACCCAAATATACATGGATTTTAAACCTCTTGCCTTACGAACACAGTATAAATCTTGTCACGCTAAAATTATGTACCTAAAATTTTACCATCGGAACAGACACATGCAAACATCATTGTTACCCTAAGAAAATCCTTTAGGAATCAAATTTATAGCCATGTACGTAAGATGGCAGTGCTTATTATAACTGCGAGTTGCTTTGATTTATTTCAAGAAGCACAAGAAAGCATATGCAGCAAGCTCAGCAAATGCTAAAAAGATCCCCAAACCAAAAGCTACAAGAAATTTAAGTTAATCTCTCACATTAGTACGATGGCAACAGCACATGTGCCTCTGGGCACTACATCAGCAAATTAAATCACCTGAGAAGAGGGCCTGGATGCCGTTGTTTGAGAACAAGCAAGTGGGTTACATGCACGCCAGAAACAGCTTGTCTCAGGTGAGATTCAGCTTTCTTTAATGGTCGTCTTGGTCTCTGGAAGGCACTGAGGAATTCTGCTGGCCTGGCAAGCTATTTGCAAAAGGACCAGCCAATTTTCCTGTCAGTGTTGGTCTCAATTTGAATACACTGTATCTTGTATGTAGACAGTGAACCACATAAAGTCTATTTAAAACACTGACCTCTCTGTAGTCCATAGCATTCTGCCTAAAAATGCTGAAAGGAGACCATAATTTTCATGAAAGCCAGACAGCCAGTATTTTAACTTATTTTTGGAGTTCAAGGCTGATACAACCATCACACACAGAATATCCAGCAAGTGTTTCCGTAATTCAAAGACAACTTACTGGGCTGTTCCCATTTGCTTCCATATACTGACAAAAGCAAGAAATTCCACAGTTGCACTGAGAAAGATTACGGAGAAATGTGACTTAAAAACTTGCTCAAATTGCCAACAAAATAATAATGTCTAAACAGAATATTCAGATACAATGTGATAGGTTTATTTTTTTTAAATCCAATTCGTAAAGGTCCCTTTTTAAACAAAACAAGAACAAAAAAATCAACACAATTCAGAGGGCTTGTCTCATTTACCATATTCTTCCCCACTCTTCACTTATCATAACACAAAGCAGCAACTTATTAGTGCTCATATAGTGCACTTATATGAATTTTGATTTGTGTATTAAGCTTTAAATACAATGTATTTTCCGTGAGCATTGCCCAAAGAGTACACAACATTACATTTCCGAAGCATATGTTAAAAGAAAGGACAAGAAATGTATATCCAAGACAGTCAAACTCAAATATTTTTGACTTGGCAAATTCTATAACAAGTAACAGCAATTTTAAACTGCGTACAAAGCAGAACAGTGCCAACATGCCTCCGGTCTGTGAGCTAATGGTAAAATATCAAGCGTACGTATAAAGGAGAGAAGCCAAAGGAAACCGCCACAAATTCAGAGCTAACCTGAGCACACCCAACTGTGACCGAACAAAGGCAGCCCACTTTCCCACTCTATAATGCAAAGAGCCCAACAACAACGAAAAGCACTCCTACACTACACAGGAAGTGAAACGGTTAACTTCGTCCAAGTTTGTCTCTGCGTTTTTCAACAACTCGTCCAGAAAAGGTGAACATCTAATTATACCAAACAAATGTACAAACTATAAAGTCAGAGAAGCTCCAGAAGATTGCCACTTTCAACCTTGCATAGTGATAGCTGGCATTGATATTGCTACCATAGCTTCAGCAGAAGATATGGAAAAGTAAGATCTTCGCTTCTAAGTGATGCACATACGTAACATTTTCTTCACAAAATTCCGTTAAACATTGTTTTAATAAAACAGCTCTAAAAAGGGAAAGATAGTGTTCACAAGCTTAGAAATAAAAAAATACAAAACCAGAACATTCCGTAATAATAAAAATAATAAACATTCCATCATAACAGCACCTATTTTATCACTAAGTAAGCCCCATACATGCAACAAACTACAACTATTGTATAAGGCTGTCAAATTAAAAGTTTACTTTTCATATAAACAAAGTGTAAAAATAGCAATAAACTGCGATCTTCAAATTTAATGCTAGGTGAGGATTCTGTCCCCCGTTTCATTTGGTAGCAATTTCAATATGCATTCGATACAAAGGTCATCACCTACGAACCGTGATACAAATACATTGTGCCTAGGACAGTATTGTCGTATCTCTGTTCAACCTTGACAGAATTGGAATGCTCAACAACACTACTGAGCTCTGGGATGCTTTCAGCAGTATCCCCAAACCCATGATAGTGTCCATAGTGCAAAGTATCTCCAGGGTCTTCCACCCATGAGGGCCGGTTAGAAACACAGCTACTCGGGCTTCCGTTCAGATGCAGCGATCCACACATTTCAGTGGAATTATTCATGGCTTTTTCTGGTTCCTCGGTGCCGTTACTGGTATGAATTCGATGCCTACTGGGAGAAGTTATTCCAGGAATTATTCCGTTAGGTGTTAAACACTCCTCACGCCTGGCATCCATCCCACTGAGCTGTTGTGCGGTGGTGAAATCCAAATGTCCATTGATGGCACATCCATTTGTCAGTGCATTCAATATGGAGCTACTGCTATTCATATCTGCATTAAGAAATACACCTGTCACCAACAATTAAGAATAAATCGAAATACATCCAAATGTCTCCACTATACTCCATTGATTAAAAAAATGTTTCCATACACAGCTTTGAAAATAATCTACCCGTTCTTTATTTATAACAGTATAGGTAGTTCAAAGTAAGGAGAGTTGACCAGTAAGCTTGTAGCATGGATTCTTATGTTGTAAATGCAACTATCTATCTACATTCAATGTGAAAATATGCCTATATTAATCTTGGCAAAAGACAACATGAACTTCCCAGAATCTTTTTCATTTAACTGTATAAAATAAGTAGCAGACAACATTCTGGGCAGTGTTTTGAAAGGTACAATAAAAGGCATCTTTCCACCTTTACTCTAATGCACTCTTGGGAGGAAAGAATTATGTACACACAAGAACTGAGTATCTGTGAGAGGGTGAAGGTTTTCTTTTACTATTTTTCAGCTGTAATTTATCTGCGGCTCTTTTAGTGGTAACTCACAGTACAACAGATGCTGAAATAGGTCAAATAAAGAAATGTTACGTTGGGGTGCTATATAAAACGTTTCGAAGTTCCTTTATTCAGAAAGTTCTTTCATTTATCTAGCTAAAATCTGTACAATCCACATGCAAAATGCCATACAACAGCAACAGCAGAGCGCACAGAAGACTGAAAAAGATTAGAGTAGGGAACAAAATCCTAAAAATGTGCATGCAAACCCCACTGACAACTGTTTTAAAGCAACTTCTCCTTTGAATTTAGTAGTTAGTACAATGGTCTATTTCCATAAAGAGTTTTCATCAGTTTGTCTGAAATATATGGTTTTGCAGTGGTACTCAAAGTACTAGCACAAAAAAAAGGGTGATATATTCTGCCTTAAGAATGCCTACCAGGAAAAGACATCTAAAATGTACATCTATATTGGTAAAGATGAGCAAGGCAAATGTGGAAACTACAGATCTATATGGTGACATTTTAAGATTTTACTTTCTGCTATTATTCTTGGATACAGGCACATATGTTTACGTACACATGAATGCATAAACCTATGTGCAAAATCGGATTGCATTTACTGCGTATTTCCAGTTCAAGCCAGTTAAGTCTGTTGGTAACTTCTCACATTTGTAGAACATTGGGTTCCTGTTTATAGTGAGTACCACTGTTTGACAAGAAGGAATAGAAAGTTTTGGTTCTCTATTATTCTTTTGCAAGGATATCCTATGAAATATGGATTAGGATACTGATACTTCACATACAGCAATACATAATGCCAAGAAATGTGTTCAATTTGTAACTCACTGAATGTATTCACTGCAGTTTCCTGTTTAGTCCCTAGAGGAGTTAACCACATCAGCTGAACTCAGTAACCGTAAGTTCTTATTGGAAGTGGAAATTAAAAAAAGAAAAGCCCCAAACCCATCAAGGCATCAAAGCTAGTATTTCAGTGATGAAAATGCGCAGGAGGAAATTTCATATAGTGTTTATTAACTGAAAAGTGCAAAATTTTAACTGTTTAAAAATAAATTCTCATAGGCTGGCTTTGCCAAATCAAATTCAATAAAAATGGCACTACTGTTAGTTAATATGCAAAAGTAGGTAATGAATAGTCTAGTGATAATTATAGACTGTTATTATATGTTAAAAATTAGCACCTATAGTAATAAGAGTATATTTATGAAAGACAATCATTTTTCCATAAATAAGAACACTTAGTAATTATCACTGGAAAATATCATAGTCTACTTCTTAAGTATTGATTATATATATGTATATATTTATTCCTAATATATTAAAATATCTATTATCATTCCCTTTGGTGAATCTGATCTATGGTACAAAGCATAAACATGTTTATCGCAGAACAATTTAAAGAAATTAATTTCTGAATGTAATAATGCACTATCATAGTAACTCCATGCCTTCAACTACAAAGTGCATGGAAAAAGCTGACCCAAGACATCACTGAACTTATACACATCCTGGGGTTACCAAAAACATCTTGATTAAACAGCCCTTAAAAAAAATTAGAGCATTAATATTCACTAATACTAGTAACACTTGGACTGTTTCATGACAATCAGTACGAAACACAGGAACTGTTTTCCAAGGTACGTTAGTTCCAAATACTAGTTACAGTATTTGTGTCCAGTCTTGTATTTACATAAAAAAAACCCATAGCAGAATCCCGCACTTAGGTTATTGTGTCTGAACAAATTCTGAAAACATGGTATATGTCTCAACTATTCTTTATAGTATTTGTTGAATATTTTGAATATAGTTTTGTGGTAACATATGTTATTTTTCAAAGCTATATACGCACTAGGATATATTTCCTTATGAAGCCTTCTTGGCAATTAAACCTATTTAACGGAAATTAAAAGAATAATTTACATTATTTTTGATTCTTACCTAAAATTCTAGCAACTAAAAGCAAGGCACAATGTAATACAAGCCTCAGGTTAAAAGTGAAACAGCCACTGTGGATTTCTGTTTATCTGAAATAATAAGGAGCTACTAATAAACCTTCTCTGTAATCATTACAACGTATTGTGTGAACCGATACCTACTAAACCCCCAGGATAATGGGTGTTACAGCAATACAATAGTTTTCAAGACTCTACACAACAATGTGCAAAAATAAAGCACTAAGTTTTATACTTAAATTAAAAATAAAACGCATATTGATTCTTGCAACGACAAGGAGTTTGCATTGCAGAAACAGTGTATATTTCAATTTCTTTTGGTCCAACAGAAGTACTCTCCTGTTGTTTGGTGTCTTCAACCATTTGAATGTTGTTGTAGTTAACAGGTAACTGTCCACTCCCACCTGATACAACAGCAAACTCTCTATCAACGTGCATATTGTCAGCATCGTCCTCAACTCCTCCATTCATCATTGGTATTAAGCCATCAAAGCTGTAAGCTGATAAAAGAAAGTCACATTTAGTCACTGGTGCAACTTGAAAGCTCAGCCAACAAGTACTCCAATTATTAAAGCAAAAACTTTTTACAAATGTGAACTGTTCACATCTGAAAGCTTCTGACATGTTTGAAATTACAATACAGAGTAAGTAAATGCTAAGTACTTGCACACTCACTTTAATTCCTCAAAATGGAGAATTACCAGTGTATCTATCAGATTTTGCACTTACATATCAAACAATTATTAGTCTAATGTACTAATAGATTGAATAAAGAGTAAGTTACTCATACTTAGGCTTTACAGCTACTGTGCCTGACAGTCACACAGCCTCAACCTCACATTTGTGTCCTGTCAGTCTGCCCTCTGCCCTCTTTCAATGCCAAGGGCCAGTTCCCAGTAATCCACCCTCTGGTCATACCCCTCTTTCAATGCCAAGGGCCAGTTCCCAGTAATACACCCTCTGGTCATACCTGACTGCTCCAGGTATCCCTTCAGGAGCTGAACAAACTGATCTGTTTTCCAAGAAAAGCTGGCAAGTGGTTAGATTGCCATGAGAAATGCTTTAATAAGGAAGATGCGCTTGTCTCACTACCTCATATACCTACCACCCAAGGCCTTGCTCCAGTACTACCCCATCAGACCCTATACTGCTCTCACACTGACATTAACACACCTTTCTATACACACTGCACACACTCTTAATGTTATGTGATAAACGGCTACTTTAGTAGAGTGCAAGTCAGCTCTCACTACCTTGGGCACAACAGACATTTTCATAAACTACTTGTTTTTAAAGAACCTTAAGCAATAGCTGAAGTGTTTCTGTGCCAGAGAGATTACACAGGGCTTAAAGGAAACACAGGCCCTTGGATCAGTGAGCTTCAGCTTACCCTGAGCCAGGAGAAAAAACCATTTTTTCTGGTTACCTAGAGGAATATTGAAGTGCAGTTTAATGCTGGCCAATTCAAGGGGTACACCTGGCAATACCCTCCATCCCTACCTCACAAAGAATGCTTAAAAGCAGCCATGCTGGGACTTGTGATACTGATACAGTCACTGGTTGTGTACAGCAGGTTAGCACTGCGTGTAGCACGTACAGCACAGCGCAAAAGCCAGCCTGCCAAGGGCCATGAGCCAGAGGGGATGGCATTAGGACTGCTGCAAACACAGCCATGGGACCAGCAGGCCTGGTGCACATCATCATCATCATCTTTTACCCTGTGTGCCACTGTCTACCAACCAGCCTGGGGAGCAGGGTGAAACTTCTGGAATTGGTTTCAGAAACATGGATATAAAATCCAGCACATTTCTAAGCCAAAATTAAAAACTATTTGTGTATATCCTGAAAGTGGCCACCAATTACTACAGTTCAGCTTCAGCCTTTGGAAGTAATTTTTGCATTACAATTGAAAGTAATTAGTTTCTATCACAGCGTACCATGTATCAATGTTGCTTAATTTTGAGGCTGAAGGATACTATGCACCCAATAGGAGATACATATGAAAGAATATAAACAAAATTACACGTAAGTAACACCCATGCACCGTCTAGTTCAGCTATTCCAAAACAAAGGGCGAAGCACAGCTTAAGGATTTCTCTTCTTCCAACTCTACTGCTTTACAGGTTCATGTAAGGGGCACATACTGTGCCTGGTCACAAAAAGCAGGTTTTCCAAAGCAGTGATTGCTCCAGTTTGCGGTATGGCCATCAAAATCTGACCCTTTCCTGCAAACAGAGGTTGCCTGCATTCTCTCTGAACACCAGGAATCTCCCGTGCAAATAGCCTTTAAAGAGCAACAGACTAATGTGATTATGCTAAAGGCAAAATTACCACAAAATTGGGCTTGTTTTGTAAAAAGGCTAGCTAAGCACAAAGATGTACTGATGGCCTCTCATTACTCAGCCTTGTTGTTTACAGTGTGCCTCAAGAACAGTGATTCATTCTCACTCCAATAGACTTTTTACACTGATTTGACAGGTATTACTAATGCTGATGTTTTTTGAGGGCAGACACGTCAGATTAGAAACTTCAGCTTCCGCAGCTGGGATGCATCTCTTAATTGCTCTAAAAAACCTTCAAGCAACACAGCAAAGCTTTTGGCTTTGTTTGCAAAGGTCTTCAAAAAGTCATACCACTAAAAATTTCAAGTTACCTACTCTGCTTCTCTAACATCTCTGCAACTGCTTAGGAGATCTTGTTAACTTAAACATGTTGTCTATTTGTTTGCTCAATGTAACTTACCCACTGTTTATGCTGAAAGGTAATACAGATACTGCTATTTAATGACAACACAGAGAAGAAAAATAGCTAGCCCAGTGTCACTCTCACAGATTGTGGGGAAATGTTTCCAACTGACTAGATTGGAGCACTTTTCTAAAACTACAAGACTGCTGGTTATGAACATTCATAAGGAATAGCTCTTCAAAACAAAAGGTACGTATCTTTGACTGCAAGCAGCACCTCCCAGGAACAGAACATGAATGCATCGATGACATCTTTCAGTAGCTGTTACAGGCATCTGCATACTGTGTATGTTTTCTCATTTTATGTAGCTACCTAAGGAGGTTATTCCTGAAAAGCAGTCCTGCATTTAATTGCACAGGCACTCTTCTCTATCATGAAATTACTCACAGTTTAGACCAATTACATCCCATATTTCCCAAATGAAAAGTAACACATCCCTTTTATGACTGGCAATGGAGTACCCCACTAAGTATATATATATTTCCTGGTATAGCTGAAATGGTGGCTGGATAGCGTGGACTAAAGCAATTACTAGAGTGTCAATATTGATGTAATTTGTGTTGTTCATGTCATATTTAGAAGCATTGTTTTAGTCTCAATTCCCCTCTTGTTATCTGGAATTAAGCACTGTTTGAGCCCATTTTATTTGGCTCACTGAAAGTCACATCTGTTAAAACAATATAAACTTTAGCTGAAGGAAGTGTCTCCAATGCTAGACATAGAAAAAGAAACGAGGTTTGCATGCAGAATGGTGCATTCTTTTTAATAATTTGATGATATGACCAACAGAAAGGAAGCAGAGTTTCTATTACTCAAGGTGTTAATAAAATGTAAAACAAGATTTCTTCATATAGCCACCAGAAAAAAGACTAGAATCACAGGAGTATCAAGCTGGAAGGCACCTCAAGGATCATCTGGTCCAACCTTTCTTGTCAAAAGCAGTAGATAAGACCCATCCAACTGGGTCTTAAGTGCCCAATGTTGGGGAATCCACCACTTCCATGGGGAGATTATTCCAATGGCAGATTGTTCCAACTGTGAAAAACTTTCCTCTTGTGTCCAACCAGAATCTCCCCAGGAGTAATATGTACCCATATCTTTGAGGCTGTATTATCACATCGCTGCTGGCAGAGGAAGCAGCACAATCCTCAATGCACAAGGCTGAATAGGAATCCTTAAGGTTCATTCTAGTCTTACATCCTCCTGTAAGGTATCAGTTCCCCGTGGAACATGATCCTGGAAACTTCAGGTACATTAATGCCACAGATACAATCCCTCTCTATTTGAGAAACCTTTGTGCATTAAATTTCTTTCATCCATCTTATCTAGCAACCAGTTTTTGAATTGTGAATTAATCCCAAAGGGAAAATTGAGTAGAAGCTAATTTCAGCTTCTACTCCTCCACATATTATTCTTGGCATCATGTAACTTTAGCACTCTCTGTAAATAGAAATTCCTGAACAGACCAAGACGATGACGGGGAGAACTGGGATCTTGTGGCACGTAAAAATTGTATTCATCTGCTTCTTGTATCAACATGTAATTAGGCATGTACATGAATTTGTCAATAATAGTCAACATCCATTCTGAAAGGCTTTAAAAATGTTTATTTTCCTTTCTCAGCAACAGTCTCACCCCCATCCCTTTTACCTCCAGGGTCTCACCTTCAGTTCTAGCCTTCTTTACTCCAGCAGACTCTGTATCTTCAAAGGATCTCTTTCGACTTGTCCCACCACTGAATGGATTGGGACCTGCATTCTGATGAACCCCATTTAAGGTGCCACTGCTATAGAAACGATTCAGGTGACAATTCTGGAGGTTCAAGAGAAACTGGGCACATTCTTGGAAGCCCTGGGTATGTGCAAGGTCTGCTGCTGTCAGGCCACTGGCATTTCTCAAGCTGTACAATACAAAGGAACTGAATTACACTCATTCATCAAGCTAGCATGATGCTGCTGCTGCCCTTACTGACTATCTATCTGTTGGTGAGAGAAAACATATACTTAGCAAATTTCCATTAAGAAATTAGTTAACAATCTTAGTTTTATAACTAACTTAACTTTTCCCACATATATCTGGCTTCTAAGCAAATTTGGGAGACAATGCACTTTTAAATAAAATCAATATACTATGTGCCTTAAAAAAACCATCTTCCTATTTAAACTTCTCAAAATGCTTTATTCTAAAATAGTCTGAAGTATCTGGTCTTTACGCAAACTTCAGACTACTTTAAGCCTTGGATTTTATCATCTTCTGCAATCTATTGCTTTAACTTCAGCAAAAGATCAAAAACTCAAAACAAACTTAACATGACTTGGCAATTGTCCATGGCATTCTGGTTTCTAAGGTAACAACATCATCACTATTCTTCCTAACAATAAAATATATACATATATAGGAAAAGATAGAGAGATAAAGATGCTATACTTAGTTATGCTTTGCTTATTTTTTTTTTTTTCTGGTTTGTTTCTCATTTCAAAGTGTGTGACATCATAAGTGCTGGGACTTGCTTTGTTATTTGAACCAAGACTTTTGCATGCACAAGAGAACGGCACCGGATTATCCTAATGCATCAAGGAGATTATAAATGAAACCAGGTAGGACACATAGGGATGCAGAGGTTTAATTTGAGAAAGTGTAAATGCAGTGTCATATGCATTTACACAAACATACAGTATGTCTGTGCTTAGAAATACAGGCTAACTTCATGAGGACATGCATAAAAACGGAGACAAGAGGGCCAGAAGTGACAAAACTAGATTGTTAAGTGAAAGATCTCAATGAACATTTCCGAAGTTTTTTTCCACCTTTCCAGACAGATCTAACTAGTCGGAAAATTGAATTTTTGTTTCTTGGCTTCAGTAGTTTACAGAAGTCTATTACTTAAATATCCAGAAACAGACCAGCCAGCAGTATAAGAATTCAGAAGATTAACAGACCTAATTCTGTTGAAACTCGTATGAAGTAGAAAATTCACTCCAGCTCACACAAAGAAAACAAAGAACAAAGCCCAAATTTGCTTCCTAGATCACTGCAACTTATTTGCTATAAAAATGAGACTAAAAAAATCTTTAGAAACTGACTGTTACAGTAAGACCATTTCCATAAATGGATACTGCCAGATCACACAAGATTTGGAAGATTAAGTCAAAATACTACAGAATCAGAAAAAACATTAGGCTAGATCAGGGTTAATTTCATATTTTAAGTCATCACTTACTTGGACCGCTAGTGAAAATCCAGAGAACAGCGGCCAAGAGAGGTCTAGAAAGTAAGACATTAGAAGACTGAAAAAAAACAGTTAGACATGAAATCTCAAGGTAGAGGTATTTGTTCTACATACCTAAAAGATATGTGCAAAGAAGAATAATTTGTTCCGTGCATCTAGTGCAGGCAGTCCATGAATGGGATTAACACTAACAAAGGATATTTGAGTTTAGGCATTAGGAGAAAGTTTCAGAGTATAAAGGTTGCTGAATCTCCAGAGGGTTCTCTTCTCCCTCCTCGTTTTAAGAGCAGATTATCATTTCAGAAATTCTGCAAAATACAGCTAATCCTTTCCCACACTTGAACTACATGGCCTGCTAAGGTCCCTGCTAACAACATTCAATGCTTTTTCAGTAGTTCTAATTTACTTGTGTAGCAGACAGGCACAACACAATGCAACTACAACTTAAGAAACAGAAATGTCAATATAGCTGTTTTGGTCAAACAGAATAGCTCAGTTCTTGGAAATTTAAGTTCAGAGCCTCAAAAGGACAGTAAAAGAAATCTAAACAGGAGCAAATTAAAGTTACACGAAGATAAAAATGGCCAAAACAAGATGGTGTTGATCGACCATCTAATTTAATAAAACTTCAAGGAGTAAGCAATTCTATTACTTAACAAACGTTATTGGACAATAATTCTGCTTTGAAAAATGGACTGCAAGACAGACAACAGTTAGGTCACCATTTCCCAAAGGAACGTCAATGTAAGTTGCCGGAGGCATTTGGAGATGTACAAACTAAGATGCAAGTGTGTAAGGCTACATGACCGAACTCTGGGAAAGAAAGGTTTCCCAGAAACAAGATAAATGAACTTGAAGTTAGTGTTTGCCAGATTTTAAAATGTAATGACCCTTGATATCTTTAGATGCTTGATATTTTTAGATCTGTCCCCACTTCTTCCTGAACAGCTTACTCTTAACGGGTAGACAAAGACATACTTGTTCTACAGGATTATTCTGGAAGCACTGCATAGGTTTTCAAGGGACTCATGCACATTGGATATAACATTCTTGCTTCTGAGAGTTTAGAAATGTCTCTCTTAAAAATCTGAATCTCAATTTAGCCTGTCAATATCAACAGAATTTCCTGTGTTCAGAAGTTAGTAATGAAAACAAAAGAGGAAAAAAAAAAAAGTCCAGTCAAATGTAAGGAGATTACAGGACCTAGATGATGAGGAACTGGTTGGCAGACTGCTATGAAAGAGAACACGACTAAGTTAAACTGGTTTGCATTCCAATATTAAAGAAAAGGAGGAGGTGACAAAATGGTAGAACCTCTTTAAGTTCTGACTTTCCCAAAAACAGGCTAGAAAGATCTACTTTAGCTGATTTGTCTAGCCTTCTCTAGGAGGAAAAATCTGTCAGTGGGAACACAAGAGGCAACAAGAGCTAACCATGCTATACTAGCTCAACATAATAAAATGAAAGTAATCCAAGAAAAAAAGGCTAAATCAATTAGTCACATCACAAAGTAGGAAAGAAAATGCTTTTAAAGGATATCACAGAGTTTTACCAGACCGGAATAATTCTATGTATTTCCAAAATATGTAGAAATACTGCCATCGCTGTGAGGATCCTGAGTGCACAACAGAAAAGTCCTTATAGTAAACCCTGGAGTACTTGAATGAACATAAGACATCTACTAGTCAATTCTTTAAAAGTGCTAATCTGGACTTGAGTGGAACTATCCTGTTATATATAAGCAGTAGTTACAAGGAGCTGGGAACATCTATTACTAAATCTGCAGTATATCGTCTACCTCATATGCTGTCAATGCCTGATAATGAAGCAGTTACCTCAGCTTACTCCATGCATTAAGAACATAAAAGCCATTACTGTAAACACACTCCATTATAGGAACGAAAATAGAAATGGTTCATTGCCCCAGCTACACATAAAACTAAAAGGAGTTCACTCTCTTAGGTGTAATTCCTGTGCCAGCCCTTGGTTATGAACTGCAATTAAATGTAAACTGTCAAGTGAAAAGGAGGAAAGAGTAACTGAAGATTCATTTGGCTATTAAGTAAACTATACCTGACACAGACTGCATTATTAAAAAACAATACATAAATGAAATTAACAACGACAAAACTCAAAGAGGTAATCACTATATTTAAGTAAATTTTCAACTGCTTCAATTATTAGAGATATCCCTTGAAAGATACTTCACTTCTCATAGCTGCCTACACAAATAAAAAGGATTTGACTAGGTAAAGGATGTTATAACTGAAAGTAACTTCAAGACCTGGACTGTGAAAGGTAACCGGGGGGGGGGGGGGGGGGGGGGGGGAAGTAAATCATTGGACAACATGGACATAAATACCTCAAAATTTAATCTCTCTTGGGAAAAAAAAAAATTTCTTTTCCACCCATCCTTCGTTTTTTGGATAAGTTAAAAATCCCTTCAGTACTAGCTTTGATCTTTTATCCTAAACACCTTGAAGTAGTGGAAGCTCCAAAGAAGCTCAGAACACATTGTTTGATTTAAATCTTCAGGCAACCTGTCCTTTTGTTACTGCTCATCACACAGCAAATATGACAGTTCTATTTCTGCAACTGCATTACTCAGAATTTTAGAATGAGTAAGGCAATTTCCTGCTCTTTTGGGGTTGGGTTTTTTTTTTTTGAGGTAGGGTGGGGTTTTTTCCCCCAACAAAGATGCCAAACTTGAGGACAAGCTTGTTTCTTTTCAGGGTTTTTCTCTATGCAAGGCTACGTAGCTGACTCAAGACTAGGCAAACAGAAAGCTACATAGACTGTATTTTTCAAAGATGACCTTATGAAGGAAGAAGCTACCAGTGAGAAAGGTGTGGAAGGGTGCAAAAGTCATACTAAAGAAAATTAGACTAAGCCTTGAAAAGTTCCATGAATTTTATGATTAGTCAGTCTTTTATTGAATAGTATTCATTGACTTGGTGCAGTATTTTCTAAAGGTTGTCCTAGTTACTGTGAAAACAGACAGCTGTGTTCCAAAAACTTAATTCCCTCTCTCTCCAGTAAAAAAAAAATGAACTCAAGACCTGAAGACATCTCTGAATGTCAGTCCAGCTACACGAATGGGTGTAAAAACTGAAGAAAGGACACTGGAAACTTAAGCTCTGAAAATGCCATTCCCTTTTTAGTGCCTACTCTGGACAGGAACATACATGAAAATTGAACTGACAAACAGGAGAAAAATTCCTTACTTAACCTTGCCGAGGACTAAAATGCAGTTTTGGAAAGTGGTCAGAAAGTCAATTCGCTCTATGCTTCGAAAACACATACCTTGCATCATTCCCAAAGGAATTCAAGAATTTGAAAAACGAATGAGTCCTGTTAAGATTCTTTTACTTGGTAGCATTTTCTTGCTTTGTAGTTTATTCACTATTTTCATGTAAGACAAAGAATCATGAAGCATGGTATCATTTACCCTCAGCCTTGGTGCAGGCTAAAATCCAGGAGCTGAGAATCATAGACATGCTGTTTTCTTCAGAGTACAGAAGTATAAGATGCTAACTCCAAAGCAAAAGACAGACAAACGTAATTGGAAAGACACATTTTCTTACTATAAAGTTATGCTAAATAGAAAAAAAATCCATGAGGAAAGTTGAGGGAAGTCTGAATATGGATGAGTGTAAGTAGGTGATCTTGAAGTTCCTTGACAGATGACATTTAACACTTCCATTGTTCTGTAGTGACAGGTATTTTATAAATAAACTCAAAACATGCACTGTTATATTAAGGTTTAAAGCTCTGACTTTTGTATGTACATTTATTCACACACCTACAGTGCTTAAAACACCACTCCTAAAACACATTTTCGTTCTTCTGTCAAGTGATGTCCACAGGCAGTCTTCAAAATTGACTAAACTTGGCATGAAGATGACTTTTTTTTTTTCTGAAATCTGTTTTTCTCCCTCTGGTTGACATCATCGTAACTCCCATTTTGAAGGCCCAGTTCATCTAAAGAGTCCTGGTATCACATTAAGGCAGCTCTAAGGAGGACACTGACGAAGCATATGTTTAGATACTTTCTTCTTCTGAAATGCTCTTTAAGATGATGGCTGTCGGTGTAATTGAATTGTTTTTCAGAACCAAAAGAGGTATGTTATCTGACCAAATAGGATTGGTGTACAGAAACATGACATTAACTTTCAGTTTAGCAGGATGTTTTTGTTATTTCAATCTAACCACAATTTGTTGTTTTGGGACGTTCACTAAAGGAAGGAAAAAATATCTGAAACAAGCTCTTGAAAAATATGCAAGACACTTCCACTATGATAAAGTTACAGAAAGAAAAAAAACCCCAACAAACCAATACAAAACTTAGAATTGTTTAAATATAACTACCTTTATGTAGGAAAGATTTATTTCAAAATAAGTTACAAAATTTACTCTCAGAAAGATCTGCAGAAAGAAAAAGACTTGTGCTTCTTGCATTGAATTATAAATTAGATTGAATTTACTTAGAAAAAACTTGATTCTAAGTTGTTTCAATTGTTTGTATTTTTCATATTTATTGGAGGAAAAAATCATGCATCTAACATCGAAATACATATGAAATACACTATCTTCCACTTATAATGTCACATACCTTGAAAAACAAAACAAATGTTTGCTACAAAATGTCAACAGTAAATCTTTTTGGAAAAAAACAAAAACCAAAACAAAAACCAAAACCCCAAAACATTCATATATGTAAAAAAAAAATCCCCTAAATGTTTAATTTTAAATAGTGATTACATTGCCTACAGCTTACTGTGTTTTTGTTAATGCCATGCGACAATCTAAGAAAATAAACCACAGTTTTCGTATATCAATGTCATATCTGTTAAAAAATACTGATCTCAACTTATCTATTGTTAGTTAACAAATAAAAATGTAGATAATTGTAAATTAGGGTAAGCAAAGCATGCAAATCTATAGATTCTATATCTGAATTCCTAGATTAGCATTAAAACCAATCACCGCAACAAATACCTCAACAGTATGCCTTGTGTGCAGAAAGGAAGCGATACTGAACATTCAATGCCACAACTGTAAGGTTTTCGGAGAAGCACCTGTGGCAGTTTCAGCAGTTTCTATATGGAATGCTCCCCCTTTCTAGGATTACTTGAAAAAATCAAGTCAATTCGAATTACGTAGCTGTAAAACATTGACATGTGTAGTTTTTACAGTTTCAGAATCTTCTGTTTGATTTAAACGGGCAATGGTGCATAAACAGGAAACTTATATCATAAGGGATCACATATTTGCAGGCAACATTAAGACTAAAAGTTACATTAACATACATAAAGTGCTGTAGCACATTATTCAATATGTAAGCCATTATCATGTGACCACCTTAACAACAAGATACTAAGCCTTTTATGGCTTTAAAGCATTATTACTTTCATCCTGAAACCAATTTGTCAGTTCTTCACTGAAATTTATATAGAATGGATTAAAATTACCGGTCAACTCATGGCTTCAATTACTTTAAATTTAGTAGGCTGTTTCTCAAAAGAATTAGTAACTATTCCTATACAAAAAATTAGCAAATACAAGGATTAAAACAAAACAAAAGAAGAAAGAGAAAAAAAGATCAGAACACTAAAACGCCCACAGTGAGAAAAAAACGTTTCCTACATAAACATCAGTATACTAGTCTAGAATTTCTAAAAGCAAAATGATTTTAAAATACTAAACTTTAAGTGTTTTAACCCTTTGGTGTCCAAATACAATAGTTGTAAGATAGTTTCAAACTTTTTTTTTTTTCAGATACCAAGAGAAAAATACTCAACTAAACAGATGTGTGTCACTGCTGGGACAGCTATAAAAATTCATGCTAGGATTACATACTGGGCATCTAAAAAAGCACAAGTTGGTGCCAAGTTTTTATTTCACAACCAAACATGTGGCAGCTGAAATTATTTTAGACTTTTAAGGACAATAGCAGAGTTACTACAAACATCTTCCAAAATCTTAAGAAGGTGACTATACTGGGAAGTAGGAAGCTCTCCTTTGTGAAGCCACTTTTTTTCATATGAAAAAACAGGTACACTACAAATTATGCAGCTCTAATTAGCTCCCAGATACTTCAACTCAGGACTGAGCAAATGCAGGCAGAAGAAAGAATTCATTAACCATGGTAGGCAACATTGGAATTACTACAAGCATCACCATCAGGTGGTGATTTACTGCTGTATCTGCATCGATTTATATGCTTTAAGAAAGACTTCAAACAGCGTACTTCACTTTGAAGTATCTCTTGTAAAATTGATTCATAGTTTCAAATAAACTTTTGCCTGAACAATATAGGCCCATCTGACTTTGCCTGGCATCAACAATCAACAGCATTTTTAAATTTGTATCCAATTACGTAACAAGCGATTCCTAAACACAACTCACAAAAGAAAGGTATCAAAGATTATGGTAACTCTTAAAACAACAGTGTGATTGCAATACAGCATAACAGAAAAGACCTTCCCTATTAAAATGAAAATACATATTTCCTAGACCGCTAGCAAAAACGAATTCCAAGTAAGCAGCATTTTAGTACTGCAGCCACTTTAAATCCAAAGAGAATGTAAGAGTTACTTAGCTAGCCAATCTTATGAAAATGAGAACTATCATTGCTGCTGCTATCACGTTTCTAGAAACAGACCAGGAATTGCAGATGAAGTTGCTTACAATGAGGAAAGCATTATGGAATATTATTAAGGAAAGGTTCAGTGCAAACTCTGACTTGAAAAGATAAACAACCTTGCAATTCAGATTCTGCTAAGATGCTTCTAGTAGCAAATAAAATCACGTTGTATCTCTTCAGCATACCAACTGAAAAACGATAGCCTAGAATTAGAAAAAGAAAGCAATCTTCTCTCAAATGTGCCAAACATGGAAGAAAGAGCATGGACAGTAAGAGCTTAAGAATGAAATGAATTTTAAAGTATTTTTGTGTCAAAAGGGGGGAAAAAAATCAAGAATTAAAGTACCAAACGTATTAGATGGATTCATTATTTTCCTGTAATAGGTGTGGAGAGGCAGATGGTCAAACTGTAAAAAAATTTAGTTTTGTGACAAAACTAACTTGATGTTCTTATTCAAGAAGACAGATGATCTTTTGGATTAAGAAACTACTGAAATGCCTAAAACCACTTTAACTTTGCAAGAGTTTTTTCAACTTAGATTTTTCCTTCATTTGAAAGAAAATTTATCTACCGTGTTTAAGCAACAAGCAAAACAGAAAGAAGGAAACAGAAGCTGAAACAGAAGAGTAAGATTTCCTCTAATTTATAGCTGCCAAAGCTCTTCCAGGGTTTGCTAAGCCTCCATGCAATGAGATGCATCTTGTAACCTGAAGCACGTGACACATTAGAATATTTTTCTGACTAACCTGAACATGTTCTGGGCCATGCCACAACTACGTACTGTTCTTTGTCCAGGTTCAAAAGTATTGGTTGAACTATGATCAACTCTACTCAAAAGATACAAACTAGAACAGCAAACAAAATCCAAATCAATACAGCAGAAGTTAGCACTTATGTGTTGCAATTAACAATTCTCCCATCACATATCCAGTCAAAAAGTACCAGCAAATCAAGCACAGAACCCGAGTGCAGATCACCACCACAGACGACTGGAGTAATGAGCAGAACTAATCAGACCATTTTATTTGGGAATATACTGCACCCTTGTTTCTTCCACTGTATCTAACTTGTGCTCTGGCCAAGTTCCACTTTGTAACACTTTGGTTTCTCCACCTAACTTAACCGCACCCAGGTTTCTGATGCCAGTAATAGCTTATCTTGCAGAAAAAAATAACGTATCTGAAGGGAAGCTGCAGCGTGAACACGAGCACAGTATCATATGTGAAGGCAGATCACTCCCAATAAAAAAATCCAAACATTCCTGTCAGAAAGCTGAGCTATCCTCACATAAAAGTCTTGGTAACACTTCAATGTTCTTTATCCAGCTCTTCTGGACTGAAGAAAAGCTGAGAAACCAGTGCTAAAAATCACAAAGGCTTGGCACTAATGAATAAGCTCCCCCGTCAAGCTGACCCATATCCTGTGAACTTCCTTTATGTTCCAGAAAGGTCATAAAATATCATCGCTTTAATGATTTAACTTTATTCATAAAAATTACAACCTCTCATGTTCCTCTATTTCTGAACTGATGTCAGTAACTACTGTTATTACTCCACTCCCACTAAGAATAATTGACTCTCAAACCGACAGGAACTCAGCGGTAGGAGTTTGCCTTAGCTTCCTGCCAATTATTCAGAACAGCTGTAACTGCGAAAACTACCCATTTCCATCCAGGTCAACTGTAAGACTGAGCCTTTCCCACTTTTTTTACTTATCAGATACCCATGCATCTATGTTCTAGTTCAGTATTTTCAAATCTTTCTTTGAGACTAAACCCAAATTACTCCGTTACTTCACAATCACAACCTCCTACAAATCACTTTAAATTCTTCTACAGTGAAGACAATCAAGTGTGAAACCAAACAGGGAAGAAATTAGCAAGCTTTACTTGTAATTATTTTGCAGAAGAATAAAGAGTTTCACCCCAGAAATGTACAAACCACTTTGACTATGCCTTTCCAGAAGAGTTTATGTAAGGCAGGAAAGGAAGAATGAATTCCAATACGTATAGCCTCCATACTGCAGAACTGTCACTACAAGAATACTACAGTGAGAGCCATTAAAATGATTGTTATGTACAATTAAACAAGAACAGCGACATTTTCCCTCAACTATACTGCACTGTTTAATAATGCAACAACAGTAATTAATCCAGCAGTTTAACTGCTATCTGGAGAAGAAGCAATCAGGTTTGCAGAAAGAATCATGCATGAAATGGTCAGTTTGAAAAGTACCATATTATTATCAATATTAAAATACTAATTAACAGATTAAAAAAACTGTTGAAAAAGGACCTAAATCCTATTCCTAGACAAATGACGAGTAAGAACCTGAAGTATTAGTCTCAAGAGGAGGTTATTCACCCTAAGAAAGTACAGTGTTGGTTTTTCTACACTCTTATCAATGTAGCAACAGTACAGCTTCTAAAAAAAAAGGATGACATACTAATAGCACTTCCCAAGTATGCAAACATCAGAAATGGACAGCAGATCAATAATTAAGGGTTTGGTAATTATGTTAGCTAGGGAAGAAAACCACACATGTTAAAAACCTGCAAGTATCTGCTAAGATTTTAAGAAATCGGGAAGAAATCTAGAAAGTAATAAGAGAGATCTCTGAATCCTGAGACCCTTCAAGAAAACAGGCCATGGAAGTTTCCCCTCCAGACTGAAAAGAACTGCGACTTTACATCACAAAGGAATGGCCATGTTGTTCTCATGAAATCTACACATCACTCTTCTTCTGTCTCTTCATTAAAGGTGACTGGATTTCAGAACGTCAAGAAGTGTTAAGAGTACGAATAAGAAGAACAAAAGTTGAGATATCACAGGAGTGGTCATAATTAAAATATGAAACAGACTTCACTTCAAACAGAAACATAGTGCAAAGATTTCACAAAGGGCTAATCCAACAGCACTAAAAAATTTACACTGAACAGATTTCTGTTATGGAGGATGGAGGAAGTTGTGAAGGAAAAAAGAAATGTATGCTTTTATTTTTTTAAACACCACAATGCAGATCGTGACACATGAATTTGCAAAGAAAAATTAAAATTAAGCCACTGTCAGAGAACAGAATGCAATTTTTGCTGAAAACCTGAATACCAGAGATAGGACATTTCTGGCATCATAGAACAGTTAATTTACACATTCAAATGAATGCAAGACAGCTTTAATGAGGAAGTGGCTGAAGTGTGTGCCTAAACTAGATGAACATCACGATATGAATCTGTCATCTGGTAGAAACAGATGTACTGGTATGTTTATCCCTACATGTCAGACCTGGAGACCAGAGTGTAAGAAACTAGAAAGGAAAATATCTCTATGATGCCTTGTAGCACCCCATCACATTATACAAACCAAATTTCCCCCAAATCCTTAAGATTTTTGGCAGGGAAATGAACAGCTTTCTTATGCTACTATTCAAGCACCTTGATCAACAGAATTCTGAAGCAAGCAAGTACTTGTGTTCAATTGGATGCGTGCACACCCAGCCACATCCTGTCCCACAAGTTATGCTACTTTCTATCCTAGGATAATACAGTGTTTGAAACTTCTCTCCTAGCTCTGAATTAAGTCACTAGGAATACACAACTGTTCAAATGACGGTTGCAGAAGAATTTTTACTCAGAAATAAGTGTACACAATGCACAAGGGAACTGCATGCAAATGGACATAAAACGGAAGAAGTTCAAATAAGCATAAGTAACAGCTGCATCTGCTTTTTATTTTTTATTCAACATGTTCTGTGTTTATAGCTGAATTTTATATTGATACATATGCTGTGATGCAATCCATGTAATTATATTAATACCCAGCATTTTAAAAAATAGTGTAAAAGAGCAAAACAAAACATGGCACCAAGAAGGCTTTTCCTCCACAAAGAGCTGTGGACACTTGTTTGTCACCATGATAAATAATACACAATTAACCATACATAAATTGCATAATTATGCTTTTTAGTGAAAATCCAGCAGTTACTATGGATACTTTAAAAGGTATATCCACATTAAAAAGTCAGTTACACAGCAAACCTTTTCACTCATATGAGGACATTGTGACCACCTGCTTCCCCCTCTTCAAGGGTCCATGAATACCATAGTTAGTGGAGCAACCATTTTTATGGCTGTAGGACATACTGTGCACAGAATATGCTTCAGCTAAAATGAGAAGGTAAATACCACAAAAAAAATCAAAATATTTTCACTAGGGTACAATTATTATTTTTTAATATTATTAAAAATTTACACAGGAATAGAGACCCAAATTCTCTCTCATCAATTAGGAAAACAATGCAACAACTTAATGAAATTTAGAGACTGCAACATACTCTGTAAAAGCAATACACTAACAAGCCTGAAATAAACTGGAACAGCAAGTGAGGCAATTTTATTCAAACTAGAATTCTTACTTTTATCCTTACTGCACTATTGTTCTTTGGCTTCCAATATAACCAAAGGAGTGAATAAAGTAGAAATACGGTAAACATTGATACCAAAAATTACACTAGTCCAAGTTACTTCATTTTAACAGCAGTATTTCAATAATCATTCGTTAATAAAAAATACATTTCTTGCAGTATTACACTACTGATTACTAGTGCTTGTGTAATAATGAAATCTTAACATCCCTGTTTTACTGTCTATAAAAAACTAGGGATGGTGCAATACTTGATGCATACCATAAATATCAGGTATAAGCAGTATATTTGACTATTTGCAGTCACAAGGGATATTCTCTGTATCTTCACATAACTAGATTTTGGTACCATAACTGTATGAAGAAATAAAAAAAAATTGGGTAAGATCTAATCCCCACCAAAAAAGGCCATATTCACCATCAGTACACATGAGCACTTTGGTTCTAGTTAGTGCTTAGTTCTACATTTAATAAAACTCCTGCCTCAGTCCCACACAGTCAATTGTAATTTCAGTTAATATATATACAAATTAGAACTCAAACAGATGGATAAAATCCCTCTCTTTTTTTTCTAACTGAAGCCATAAAATAAAGGAGTCAAAAGTTTCAGAGCCTCTACATTTTTGAGTTGTTACAAAATCAGAAAATCAACATAATCATTAGAGATATGGGGCCAGTTTCCAAACCCAAAGAACCCCAAATTAATCAGCATCAAAATCGTAGACATGGATCTGGCCTAATTTAACATACTAAGCATGGAAACTAGATTCTAAGGAAAAAAAATCCTCACCCCAATTAGTCAATGGCTAGCTCGCTCAGGTGAGAGGGTCAAGTCCTCATCCTCTAAATGACGAAATGTGGGTTGCTCCACTAGCCTATTGCATTTGCATCCCTGACTTTAACATTTCCTGGATAGGATCTGGTATTTAATTACCTATGGAACTTGTGACAAGTTTACCTTACTGAAACACAGATGGAATTCAAAGTTAGAACACTGAGAATTCGAATTATTTCCTGCTCACTAAAACTGCTATAAACCTACGCTACTTCTGCTGCAAATAGTTTTGGTCAAAGGCAGCTACCACTCTCCAAGTTTTACAGAAATGTTTTGCCTATGGTTTGCAAAGAGGATGTTTAAAAAGCGAAATTTCAGTTCGGTAAGTTAAAGTTGCAGCCACATCTCCAACCTCAGTTACTCAGCTACTCATTTTGAAAGTCCTCTGGATGTAACACATCCTCTTCTTTACATCAGATTCTTAACTCACTCATTTCACATTGTTTATGCAGTTCTGCAATTTCTCTTTTGATTGGTTACTTCATAAAAATCACAAGATTACATACTAATTGATGATGATAATTAAGGTTTGCTCAATTCCACAGTAAATTTAAATCTGAGTTTATCCTAAGATATCTGAAAGTGAATGCAAAATCAGAATTCATAAATTTGAGACTGATTCCATAAGCTTGTCAATAACTTGAGACAGCTGCGTAGTTACTTTAGTGTCATCTTTCTACGAAGCAATCTCTTTATATAAAGCAATTTGTTCATTACTATTAACTTAAAAGATACTGTATTTCCTCAATACTCTATGATACCATTGAAAAGAGTTAAATTTTATGATAGATTTATCAGGGC
Source organism: Strigops habroptila (assembly GCF_004027225.2). Classification (NCBI taxonomy): domain Eukaryota; kingdom Metazoa; phylum Chordata; class Aves; order Psittaciformes; family Psittacidae; genus Strigops; species Strigops habroptila. Next base: position 63,898,180 of record NC_044278.2, on the reverse strand, counting down.
AGCATTACAAAAACAGTAAGATGGAAACCAAAGGGTAAAACAAGAATTTAACTACATGATTCTTATTTCACTTACAACTTAAAAGTTTCATATTGCAGATTAAAATACAGTAACTAGTTACCATTTAAGATAATAAGGCTAGTTCTAATTAAAACAAATTGCTAAAGTATTTACATTATTATAAGCCATAGAGCTTATACTCAACATTTCTAGGTGAAAACTGCATCCATTTTGTCCATGCTGTAAGTTTCAAAAGTTTGTGAGATTTTCTCAATGTTTTTGCAGTACATAAACCTTTAAAGAAAAAAGTTAACAGGGCAAATATACAATACACTAACAAACAGTATTAAACTAACTGCAAAGAGTGTGTGAGATGCTATTTTGCAGATAATGTTGTTTTTGCATTGTTTTCTATATTTATTCACCAGTGCAAGGTGTAAATTTGTTATAAAAAAATAACTACATGCTACATAAAGGGTACAATTTGGGGTCATCTGACAGAAGCACGATAAATATTTTAATATATCAGATATAAATGCAATACTAATATAGCACACTGGTATCACTTATGTCAAATAAACTTTATCACTAGACATGCAAACCATCTTGGGCTTCATTACAGTTGAACATGTCTAGCTGTCTTTCAACCAGGTGTCGGCTATTTTGACTTTTCCATCTGACATTAGTATCTATGTTTACTGGTCTAAGTTAGTTAGCTAAACACACAACAATCAACAACAAGAAAAAATACCTCACTTACTCTATTTGCGCACCATGAGCCACAAGGGCACTTATGGAATCCATACTACCAGACCGTGCTGCTTTATGAATAGGAGTTTCACCAACATAATCCTGTAAAGACAAACTACATTTTGTCAAGCATAATCTTTCCAAAAATCAAAATCTTATTTTTACAATACTCACTTTAATTAAGAAAGCAGATACACAAAAGCAACATTTATTAGCTAGCAAATGCATCAGGTACTTTATTTTAAAGTTTGCAGTAGGCTGTCAGGTACATTAGATATTTAAGAAGAAATAATGCTAAGGGCATCTAACTCACAAGATCAGCCTTATCCAGTAACTAGGCAATCAGCAGAGTCATAACTCAGCAAAAGGTGTTAAAAACCCCCACAACATATACCACTGTAACAAATTATTCTATCATCTTTATTGCCCAGCCCTTGTGTTTCCCAATATGTAGGGCTGAGGAAGCCACCTTGAATTTAGAAGCAGCATGGCCAAGTTTGTGGGACTATACTGCTTTCAGATCCCACTGACACACGCACTACTGTACTACACCACAAATACTCACCAGGTGAGGAGTACATATGTGTAACTCTACTGTAATAGAAGTATGCCCAGAGTTCAGAGGACAGGCCAGATGTCTCCTGAGACATACACATTTGACTCATGTCCTATATACTTTTCTGACTATCTTCATTCATTTGCATTCCATTATTGTTAACTGGCACATACAATCACTTCATCTTTTCATATTACGTGCAAACATACTGGAAGCAGTGTATTACTTTTCAGGCAAGTCCTTTCTACAAACTATCTTCACAGGTAACTGGGAGAATCTACAATTCTACAATTAGCAATTTTACAAACACAACTGGAAAGCAGCAGGACAGTTCCATGCATCATGATTTACAGACTGCAGACAAAATTCAGCACTTGCAATTAATCATCAGTTATTAAGAATCTGTAATGAAATATAGCCTTGAAGTAGCAGGTAAGTGTTCGGTTACTAATTTGTTAGGTAATTATCACAGCCCTCAACACTTCCAATAGATAGCAAGGTTTTTTTTCCTTCCTTCCTCATCCTCTTTCTCTAATTTTTGACAGACTTCACTTGTCTGCTCCACTGATATTAAATATGTTACAACTGTTACGTGCCTTGTTCTTGCTTGGCTGTTCCTTTTATTAAAATATCAACACTAGCTATTAAAGTAACACAGCACCTTTACTGACTCACCAGTCTTCATACACAACAGTGTTCACCATCTACCACTACAGTACTGGTTACACTTTAGCTCAATTTGAAATGTGAAGATATTCAAAATATGATCATACTAGCATTTTCATATAGAAGGTAACAAGTGCTTTAAATTGTCTGCCAAGCTTCTGAGAAATTAAATCACATCTCTTATATCATTTAAATATAACTTGAAAATGAATTTTGGATTATGTGTTATATACTCTCAATTTTCTACTTGCCAATTTTATTTCATGGCAAAATATTTTTGTAACAAGTTACAAATTCACTGAGAGTGAAGCCAGTTTACCAGTGCTTAAGACATATATTCAGACAAAAAGTGAACCACCTAGCACTCCTAGAAGGGGGTAATCGTGGTACCAAAGTTTAACTGCTTATAAACTAAGGAAAATTGCTGAGGCTGATGAAGAAGTCTGGAGACACAGAAGAGCAGAAAACTCCTTGGAGTCCTTAGTGATTAGAAAAGAGCCACACAGCCCTTCTTCCAAAATGGCTTTCTGTAGCTGATGAATAGAAGACTGTCTTCCAATGAAGCTTATGTAATTTCTCCTACTTGTAACTTCTTGTGAAGTTACAGGAAGACAGAGACGTTTAACAGAGGACATATTATTAACTATCATATATGGAAATTGATTTGGCACCAATTTACCCAGGAAAATTTTCTTCATATTCTTCTACAATGGAAGTTGTCTTCGATTCATCATTTTGCTACAGTTCCACACCTTTTGTTAAGAGGTAACAGCATAGAAAAGAAGTGATTTGCCTCTTTTGTTCAGCATTAGTGTTTACAATCCCAACCCTAACTTAAGAGGTAATCAATCATTCAACAGAATGTTCAGGGAAATAGGGAAAGTTAGCTCAACTAGCCATGCATATGACAAAGATGACAGAAATCTCTACTAGCCCCATAAACCTAGCATGTTGCCCACAATAAGATCTAGAGAGCTGAATTATGAAGCATTGCTGTGAGGAAGCACTAGAAGGGTGAGAAAAGACCTTTGCAAAAGGACTCCTTGCCACTGCATTACAAGAATACATTAAGCTTGTAGCAGCTAACTATCCTGTCACCAACAACCAGAAAAAAGTTACTATGTCAGAAGAGAATGTATGTCTTCAGAAAGGCTTCTTTCAATCACTGTCCAAGAAAAGCATGTCTCTCTCCTCTACAGCTAAGGAATCGAGAAAACACTTAGAGAATGACAGAATATTCAAATTCAGATTTTTACAGCTTTGGTTTTAATTACAGCACCTAAATTTCAGTCATCACTGTTATCTTCTCTTAAAGTTCTCCTATAGGACCCAATGTATTTGCACTGAAGTAGTTTATGAAATAGTCTCCTCGCTCTATAAAGAAGAAATCCTCTCTGGGTTATAAGCTAGACTGAAAGGGAAAAAAAAACCCAACAACCTCCGACTGAAAAATGGCTTTATATTTTTCAATGCATCCAAAATTAGGCATACAGAGAAAAATAAAGCACTCTATGAGCCTCAGAACAATTCTGGTTTGATTCAACAATTGGAATGGATGGCACCAAACAGAAAAAGCAATGTAACAGAGGCTTTTCAAAGAAGCTCCTGAAAGCTGTTCAGGGTCTAGATTGTTAGCACATTTTCATGCATAAGACACCTCTTCCCTATCTCTTCTTTGGCTATGTGGAACAAATTATGTCACTTTATTTTGTGGGGCTCTACAAATTCCTAATTATCCTTCACATACCTCATAATCCTTCTGATTGTCCACAGCTCCGTATGTGGCTTAGTTTGATATAATCCCTTCTGTAGTAACATTCCAGGAAATGAAACATCAATAACTTGTACTGGCCTTTCATATCTAGAGCAGAAGTTTTCAAGATCCCATTCACCCTTCTGACTTAATACTGCATCAATATCCCAAACTTGTCTCATAATCAAAAGTCACATTGTAAATAAATGAGCAGAAAGGCAAATTAAATTTTATTAGTTTATCACTCAGGGTAACACAAATTCGCTTCTGTGGAGACTAAGCATTTTGTGTATGGTGCTCCTGAAGATGTGCCTATGATGCCTTGTGACTCTTCTTGTCATATTTATTTTTTGAAACTCCCTGCCATTGCCAAAGACTTTCCTCCTTGCTCTTATGGGAACATAACTATCCATTTACAAAGACAAAGGCAGTCTTCTCTCACTTGGGGTCATGACTAGATTACCTATCACTGCTGTCTCATTTTACTGAGCTTATCCTATTTTCATTTGTGTGGCTGAAGAGCCTTTTTGCTTTTTTGGTTTAAATCAGTAAATCTATCTCAGATTGATTAATCAGTTGACATTTCCTCACTATGCTGCTTAACTTCAAAAGATATTTCTTCTACTGATCAAATATTTTCCCTCAAACTCTCTTCTTATTCCCAGCCCTCTTCTAGATATGGTTGTATTTCAGTTCAGTAAAGCCATTTTTTATTCCATTTTCCCCTCTTTCTGTATTTTTAGGATCCACATCTCCGTTGACATTAGGATCTTCCAGTTCAACTTGGTGCATATTTTCCATTTTGAACTTTAAAGTTACAAGTCCCTGGATATGATGCAGTTAATTTCACTGACATCTTTACAGCCTTTTCAAATATATATGTAAGTTACTTACCTGTAAATACTTCTTTTTAAAACGAAAAGCCCCACACACGCTTATATTAAAACCTGCCAACTATGTGTACTGGTTTTTGGCTGGGACAGAGTTAAATTTCTTTGCAGTAGCTGGCATGGTGCTATGTTTTGGATTCATAACCAAAATAATGCTGGTAACACACCAATGTTCTAGCTAGGAGTGGGCTGAGAGGTGACACAGCTGCATCTGCTGACTCAAACTGACTAAAGGAATATCCCATACAATAATCATAATGCTCATCAAGAACAGCGGGGGGGGCGAGGAGGGGCTGTTTCCAGGGCCATCATAGCTCAGGGACTGACCAGGCATCAGTCAGTTAGTGATGAGCAATTGTGGGACTGTTTGGTTACAGTGCAGGGGCTTTAATTTTATTTTTTTTTATAATAACTTCATTTTCTTGGTTTTGTTTCCTTTTTTGCCTATTAACATGTCTTCCTCTGAAACCAGGGTTTTTCTCACTTTTCCCTTCCCATTCACTCCCTCAACCCACTGTGGGGAGGGAAAATGAGCAAGCGGCTGTGTGATGCTTAGGTGCCTACTGCTGTTAAACCATACCACTACACAAGCACTTCAAAATACTTCTAGTACAGATATCCAAGACACAGAAGCACTATTTTAACTGACAAGAAATATAAATTAATTCCATTCCTTAACTCAATCAACTGAATTTAAAGTTCTATCAGCAGATCGCATTCCCAAAAACTGTTCAGATTTCTTAGATCCAGCACCCACCCTTTCTGAAGCCAAGAAGTAGATGTTGGAGAATACAGAGTATTTTTTCTTATTCTTCGCTATAAATGCTTTGAATTCATGATGGTTTCTCCTTCTGAATTTTGAGTGCAGATGAGAACTGATCGAATATTTTTATCTGGATTTAGTCCAAACTGTTGTTTAAAATACAGAACTGTAACATACCAAAGAATGAGTGTCTTCTTCCTCCTCACCAAGGATACCACCGTGTTTACAGCTCTTGCTAGTGTAGGTAATCTAACCCTCCTAAATCTATTTGCCATCACTGGCACATGACAGTAACTGGCTGGATGACAAGTATATTAGCACCACTTGTAAGGATGCAGTATTTCTTATCCCTTCTTTAAGTCAAGCCACACAAAATGGGAGGGGGGGGCAAATCAACACACGCAATATACAATAGAAATGTTTAATAGGCTGAGGCTAGAGGGAAAATATATTTAAATGAAGTAACAGGCTTTTTAATCAAAAAGTACTCATGATTATCTGCTGTTAATACCCACAACAGCACAAAAATCAATCTGCGTTGTGACAAGGATAAAACATAAAAAAAACCAACCCACCAAACCCTCATGGAAAGTAAAAGTAGCAGTATAATTGCTTTGCACTGTTACAGTGAACTAGAGCAGGCAGATAGCCAAATGCAGGTCTTGAGTCAATTAAGAACTATTTGCAGGCACTGCCCACTGAACTGAAAAAAAAAAAATAAAAAAAAATATATATATATAGTAGGACTTTCTCTTATTCCACTGCTGGGCAGAACAGGCAGATCGCTGCTTGGCACTTCAGCTTTCTCCTTTGCATTTTTATAGTGATCTTGGAAGTGAGAGAACTGCCCAACTGATCATAAAACGAGACAGATGGGTGCTAGCCAGCACATAAAGTAATATAAGAGGGCTGGGTATCACAGATATACTCACAGAACTTATCTGGGGAGAAAGGTACAGTTGGGACAAGGAGTTTTCAGCATTAGTCCTTCCTGGCTGCTGCCCAAGAAATGTCCCAGGCAGCTGTCACCAGCACTGAGATATGCATTTTCATGTTTTCCTAAACTTCAGGGCAGGCAGCATGGGCTACAATACAGTACCTCAGGGCACACATGAGAAAGCGTGCATGCAAATTCTACTGAGTACCGGAGGTTTACGTAAAGACTGAGAGACTCGAGTGGATTCCTTTTCGGAAGCTATCCTTCTCTTTTCCCAGAGGTGATGGGTTAGTCTGTAGCCAATGAACAGGAGTCAGTTTGCAAGGAAAGTTTTACTACTTTAATTATCAAGTATTCCCAGATTTTTCTCAGCATGTGTTTTGTATCCAGTGTCCATGGAACACTTGTCCTCACACAAGCATTAGCCAGTGACTATGTCTGTCTGAAGTACAGCATCAGTCAGCGAGCTGGAAGGAACAAACAAAATACACATCAGGAAATAGTGCTCTGGAAGCTCAAAAGTGTGGGTGGAAGCCCTAGATGGTCACCTGACAGCGCTTGGAAGTTAAATAAGGAACCAAGATCATTTATTAAGGACTTCAAATCAAACAAGAATAGTAGAATTTGACTGCAATTCAACAAACAGCTGGAAGGAACTGGGGAAAGCAAAGCATGCACTATGCTTCACAGCCATGTATGAAACACTCCAGATACATCTTAGATAAGTTTGCCTAGCTTTCAGTGCTCATTCATGTGAAACCAGTGTGACTGACCAGCTGCATCCTAACTAAGAACCCAACAGACTTTTTTGTTTCTACTATATTTTAATTAACCAGAGCTATCTTCATTGAACTACACCTAGAATACCTCTTCTTATATGTTCAGTTAACATTTTGTGGGGGCAAAATAAGCTATTACACTCAAGTGAAACTTGAGCCTGCTGTTAACAACACACAATGCTTCCACAGAGTCAGCTCGCAGTACCATCTATATTAGTGTCCTTTGCCTGTCAATACCTAAATCTGCCCTTAGAAGTCTATAGGATACCACCACCACTATCTTTTGAAAACTTGATAACTACAGTACTCTTCCTCCTGTGGAAGATCACAGATCTATTTAGCTCTGGTGACAGGCCATGAATTTATAGATTCCCGAGTCACTGGCTAGTCTTGGTGGCTTCCTTCAGCTGGAATGAGTCTCCTGCCTATTTTTAATTGCATATTATACTGCCTTCTGCTTTCCTTTACAGTCATCTGCATGGTGCCCTCAGCCCATGGAGAGATCTCTCTGCACTCTTTGCTTCTTTGGGGGCTAGTTGCTACTTTCTTCTTTGCTATAACCTCCCTCACTAGATGCAATTCTTTTCCCCCATCAGGTTCCAGGACAGCAAGCTTGTTCTTCAACTCCATTTCAATCTCACTGGTCAGTTCTTCTCTTTATCCTCATAGTTGGAAACTTTCATTCTTCTCATTCATTCATTTTCATTCATTCTTCTCTTCTCATTTAGCAGATATTTGTATACCTTTATTCTGTGCATGCCATGTTTCCTCTCTAATCACCGTGTCTTTACATTCTTACCTGGTCTCCAGATGCATTTATAGTTCTTCTATTTTCTCTTCTGAAGATTCTACCACTATGCAGCAATAACTTATTGAATAAGTTACTTTTGTCAGGTATCAAGGAGAAGATGCGATCTATAGCCTCTGCATCCAGTCACTTCATTGTTTCTACAATTCTCCTGGTGTCTCACAGCTGTTCTCAATGCACCAGCCTTCTTTTCTGAAAACTCAACACAAACTTCCCCATTTCTTATTTTTGCATAGCTTAAAAAAACAAAAAGAACCAAACTCTAGAAATGCAAATGGTCAAGTCCTTCAGCAGACTTAGCTTAACTCTACTGCATATAAAACACAGTCTGGCCATTAGATATTAAAAAAAGTATGATGCGAGGTTTAACAGACCAGACATTTTACAGATGCTGCGCTACACTACAGCTTTTAGTAAATGTATATTCTGTAGTATTAATGACTCTCATAGAATACTATAAATAATTTTGCATACTGCTAGAAAGGCACACATTATGCATGCCCAGCATACATAGATTTATTCAGTGCTGCAAACGTTATTGCCAAAAGCATAATAGTTTTAAGCACTTGATTCTGTTACTGCACCAGAGTACAGTTCTTTACAGGAATTTTGCTATATTAATACACTGTCCTCTACCAAATAAATCACTATCCATACTCAACTGTAAAAGTAATGGAAAATTATGTAAAAAAAAAATAAAATTCCCCCATTTATTCTTTGTTAGTAAAGTACATGTTTCTGACCTATTTGCAGGAAGTTACTAGAAAAGCTTTGGAAAGAATCTAAAAACGAAAACAGTTTGAAACCAGATGCACCTTAAAACAAACCATCACATATCTTACTAGTTAGATGTATGACTATATCATGAAGTACCACAAAGGTCTTGTGGTTCTGTAGGTAATGGTGAATTTTTCAATTCTTAGCATATTTAATAATATGCTCCTCAGTAGACTTTTTTCTTTTCCCTAAAGAGGCATTATCAGAGTATTTACTAATGCTGCCAACACCAGAGCAGCACACCATTTTGTTCAAGCAGCAGCAAGATTTCAGCTCCTAAACCAAATGTTCTCCAAACCTTCAGTGGCTTAAAGGACATTCACTAGTCTTATCTCTACTGAAATTATAAAGGTCTGTAACTGATAATTCAGTCATTTGACTTCAGCTGATGTTAAAAATAATGTATCTGTATGTGAATGTAAGGATCATACATACAGGAAAAAGGCACTGAGACACTCCTTCCAAAACTATATGCACACACGAAATACACATGAATCCATACCTGTTTGTTTATGTTGGCCCCCACTTGAATCAACCAATTCAGACACTGTGGATGTCCTCCAAAAGCAGCAATGTGGGCTGGTGTTTGAGCAAAACGCGTTGTACTGGCATTTACAGAAGCTCCAGCTCTTACTAACTGCATTAGGCACTCCAGCTTTAAAGACACGAGGGAATAAAACCAAAAATGTTACACAGATGTGCTACGACAATTAGCATGTGATAAATACATAAACTCTAGAAAAGATAAGCTGACTACTGAGACTACAGGGATGCAAAACAAGAGAATATGAAAATTAGAATTTTCCCCTTCCTCCTTTTTACTCCTCCCTCCTTTGGCCATAGGCCATACTAAAGACGTACGTAATTCTTGCTCCCAAAACTGAGTACCAATATTTATTTTCAGGATGGGGGAAAAGGGCATAAATACCTCAGATCTGACTACAAGAGCTATTTGGTTCACTACTGTTAAGGAGGGGAAAGAAAAGAAACAACCAAACAAAAACCAACCAAACATAAAAACAAACCCAAGAGATTTGATCCAGCAAAGTTGCAGACACGATACTAACCAGACATTATTAGATAATGTTTGACAAAACAAGCGTGTTGTTAGGAGAGACAGAGATGTATTCTCAGGAGAGTTAAGAGGAAGGTAAATTAGAAAAACACAGGAAATATTTTATATTTCTTTAATGTTTCCCTAAAGGGACAGAAGCAGATTACTAAAGAAAACTAATACTGTTAATATTATAATAACTAATATGCTAACTCTATAAAAGGACTGAATTTTTTCCACCAATTTCCTGTTACTATGGCTGAACTGCTGTTAAAAATAAATAAATAAAAATAGGCTGTATGTCTGTGGGAATCTCAGGAAAACTTTATTTTAAAAAACTGCAGTATTTTGTCAGACTGTATTCTGACTTTTATTTTCTTGTCATACTAACCAGAAGCATCAGATAAACAGCCTCTATTTTTAGATGTTCGTAACATCACATTTGTAGAAGCTAAGCAAACCACAGCCATGATGACCTCAACTTCCAAAAATAAAAAAATAAATAAAAAAAAAAAAAAGCTCCTTTCCTGTCACACAGTAACATTGTCTTTTTGTGCATAGGAAAAGGACTGCACTATGCTGAAATAAACAGTTTAGTCTAGGCTTCCATTTATCGAGGTTAGATAACAAACACCACTACACACACATGCGACAGCAAAACAAGAACACCTCCACACCAACTCATGGCATTGGTTCACATAAAAATCTAAGGGTCAGTCTCTCACAGATAAAGAAAATGTTTGTTAGCCACACCACGGCCTGTTCATAGAGAAGCAGTAAAAAGGCACCAGAAGTCATCTAGCCATCTGGCAGCTTGGTTCAGAGACAAACATAAACATCAAGATCCCAATGTTCTTCTCTACTGCTGTATGCCAGTTTCTTTTTTAAACCTGTAAATGCCTGATCTTCATGAATTGCATATATGAGATAAGACTACCAACCACTGCGGTGAAATACTTTATATTACTTTTGCAAACATATTGTGAACTTCAACTAGTTTCTTCCCCCATATAGGTCAAACAAACACAGATAAACCCTACCCTTTAGGATATACAAAAGTACTTTTCTGGACTGCAATGGACTAGACACAGATGTACTACCAACTCCCTGATTACATGAAGTAAACATGTAAGGGTGAGGGTAACTGAAATATTGCAGTATTGATGAATCTAACTCCATAAACTTCAGCATCACCAATGACAAAGTACCTTTCCAAAAGTAAACAAGCACTTCTAATGGAAAAAAATAAAAAACAAACCAACCTTTTTTTACATCAAAACTGGTGTAAGAAAATTTGTAATTCTAATGCTAGACTAGCCAAATACATTTTGTATTTGCTAATCTTAGACTTTCCTCAGTGTTCACATTAGCACCCCTAATACAGCTGCTAACCCCTAATAACTGTAACACTGTAATTATTAATAAGCAATGTGATGGAAAAAACCTCCAGCTACACCAAGAGGTTCCTCTAGTAGAAATGCAAACAAAGATAAATTTCAGCCAGTTTTTAAAAGAATAGACTTCTAACAGAGTTCATTTGAAAACACTGTCAGACAAGCATTATAACTTCAGGAAATATTATTATTTCCTGCAAAGAAACCAGGCTGAAGGAATTTCCATAATCAGACAGGCATTACAGCCCATCAATTGAGAGGGGAAACACTGGAACCGGTTCACCAGCGGCATCTTGTACTGTTTAAATCCGCTTCGAAAGATGGTTACACATCATGATTATCTATACAACTTCATGTTTAAATTGTTTTCTCTTGTGTGCTTTATTTATTTTTTCATTATCTCTTACAGGGTTTTAACAGTGAATATAATGCTTCGTCCCATTGAAAGCTTAAGTATGGGTCTTCTGTATCATGGCTGTCATAAAAACCTGCTTCTTCCAACATTATGGAAGAACGAGGTGAATTACTTTGCAGATAGGAAAAGTCAACAGAGAAAACAATACCACACATGACTGATAATGCTCAAGATCATGACATAGAAGCCCAGTTTCATTAGCCTTACAGAAGGTATTTTCCAGTGTTTTGCTGTACCTAAAGCAGAGGTTAAACTTATTTAATGAAGAAGAAAGACAGGCCTCCACACAGGCCACAACACTGGCAAAACACCAAGGAAGAGACAAGCACTTTTATCTGTACTACTTTTGTTCCAAAAGAAACAGAATGTACTTACTCCTGTTTTGCTTCCTACAATGTAAACAGTCACATGGCAAAAATAAAAGCTGGGAGAAAAGCACAAGCAAATATATGCGGTCCGAGAAAATTAAAAAATACACATGTGAGTGGCTAGAATGAAGTTAAAATTAGTGTAAGACACAGTGAATTAACAGCAACCTTGCTTCTTATACAAGCCCTTCGTTTCCTGTATCTCTGGTAGCTTTTTAGATTGCTAACAATTTTACATTCTGACCCATTTTCTCAGAAATCTACAGGATGCCAGGGTAATTTAGGGCACTATATAATTAACTCTAATTGGAATATAGCAACTCTAATGGGAATTAATTTACATCTCAGGATATGAGCACTTCTCTGCAGTCAGGGGATGTCCTGAAAATGCAAACTCCGCCACAGATACTCAACACATGTTAATATGGACTTGCTGCTATCTCTAAAAGGAGGTCCATGCTGTCATTAGAACTCCAGACAGTACATCCAGAAACACTGGCTGTACTATCTATTACTTTCTATTGACTCTGCTAGTATTTCGTTTATTACTTGCAAGCTGTAGAACTATGTTCAGTAGCTGCTACTGAACATTTCCAAAACCAATGTTTTAAAACTCTGATACTTTGGGAAATAGAAGAACTCTCCACGTGAAGTTTTGATGAATGTGAATTGGGGGGATGGGGGGAGAGGGGAAAAGGAGCATTAAGACATTCACACAAGTGTCCATTAAGTGCAGCTATTGTTTCACTGCAGGCAACCCTCTATTAACTGGTGAAAGGCAAAAGTACAGTTGTGCCACAAAGTCAGTCAAGTTTGGGGTCTGATTACACTGCTGTAACTCTTTCAAGTGTATTGTATAGTCTCTGGCTCAGAGGAATGAGCACTCCCTAAACAAGACTATAAAACCTGCAGATAACTTCCATAGACTGTAATTGCTCAGACCTTGTCACAAGGCTTTTAGGATAAAGCACACGTATGCAAAGTTGTATAAAAACCATGTATAGCCTATGTCATCTTTGCAAGTCTCATTTCAATTGCCATATTTTTCCCCCTTACATACAACAACAAAAACAGGCATCGAATTTTGCCCATACCCAAGGATGACCGTGGCAAACAAACACACTATCTTGCAGACTGACTTGCTACCTTTGTCATCTGTTTCTGCAAGAGTCTCTTGAACAGAAACTAGAACATACACGAAAACCTCACATAATCTATGATGGTTAACAGAAAGATGAGGATGCTTAAAGGAAAAGCAAAATACAAAACAAACCACACACACCCCCCAGACAAAAGCACAGCTGCTACAAGCCCGTACTGAATAGAGATTCTTGTGAGACGGAAAAACGAAACAGAAGACTGTAACACCAAATTAGTACCTTCATATTTGCTATAAATGTACTTCACAATAAAATTGAAGGCACTCTATTTTATTTTTTTTTTTTTCCAGAGTGTATATTAGCTTCTTTCTGAACAGATAAAAGGTTGTTTTAGGTCTTGGCTTTTGTGGGTTTGGGGTTTTTTGTCTGCTTGTTTTGTGGTGTGTTTTGGTGGGGTTTTTTGAAGACTGAAGGGCTACTTAGCTATGTTTCCAAAATGTTTCTCAAACAAGCACTGCAGATAAGATCACGTAACATACGGAAACCATCTCTTAATGTACTTTAATAAACCATGACAACTGCCTGAGTACATTCCTTTTCCTCCTCTGGCACACAAACAATAAAGAAATACAAATACACTGGAAATGGGAAGGAGAACAAGAACAAAAGCCCCTCGAAACCCAAACCCAGACAAATCGATGCGGAAAAAAACCCAAACCCCAGCCCTCTATGGTGGAATTCTGCCTAGGCTGGAACACTCGCCACGTTAGAACCACGAAAGCCCTACATAAAATCAAGGCATTAAGAACCACTTAAGACTTGCAAGTTAATGTAGCTACTTCTTATATTTTGGTCTTTTCTGCACTGCAACGATGCCAATGCAGTTAATCCCGTACTCGTATCTGCGCGCCTATCAACTACGATTTATTTTTCACACTGAAGGCGACAGAGGAGCGCTTGACAAGCACACCCATCGCCTCCCGAAACTCCCAGCGAGCCGGTAGTCATAACACAGGCACCACAACAAAACAGTCTCCAGGTGCGGAGCCCGAGGACCATTAAGGGCCTCGGCTGGACCCGGCGGGCAGAGCACGGGGCGGGCGGGCTGGGTGGTGGCGAAGCGCGGCCGGTCCCTCCTTCTCCCCACCGGCGGCCACCGCTCGGACGCCCGGCTGCGAGACCGAGGGCCGCCTCCATGGGCCAGCCTGAGGGGAGGGCAACGAAAAACGGGTCCGCTCCCGCCGGCGACGGGCAGAGGATGAACGATCGGGTGGCGGCAGGTGCCACCAGCCCTGCCCCCACCTCGGGGACCGCGGGTAAGACGGGACGGGAGCCAAGCGGCGCCGCCGCCGCTCCCTCCCGGTGCCCGGCGCAGCGACGCGAGGCCATGGCGGCGGGAGACGGGACGGCGGCCGCGCGACGGGCGCCTCCCGGCAAAGCGCGCGCAAGGGGCAAAGATGGCGCCGCGTTGCGCGCGAGCGGGACTCGCGCCCTCCTTCCCCTTCAGCACCTTCCACCGCGCCCCCCCGCCCTCCCCCCGCTCCCCGCCGGCCGGGCCGGGCCCCACCTTGCCGAAGTGCGCGGCCCAGTGGATGGGCGTCCAGCCGTAGAAGGAATCCTCGGCCGCCAGGTCGGAGCGGGGCGAGCTCTGGAGCAGCGCGCACAAGGCGGGCAGGTCCCCATCGCGGCAAGCGCGGTGAAGGGGGAAGCGCAGGGTCAGCAGCTCCTCGCTGGAGAAACCCGCCTCCGGGCCGGCTCCCAGCGACATGGCGGGCAGCGGGGCAGCGGCAGGGGCGAGGGGAGAGGGAATAGGAAGGAAGGGGTGGGGGGGAAAGGAGGAGAGGGGGAGAAGACGCGGGCAGGCGCGCACTGCCCGGGCTGGAAGCGGCGGCGACTGCGGCTGCTGCGAGCTGCCTGAGCACAAAGGAAGCGGGGCGGGGCCGCGCGCGCCGCTCCGCCCCGCGCGGGCGGGGCCGGGCACCCCTCGGGGCGCCGGGCGGGAGGCGCGCGGCCGCGGCCCGTGTTTTCCCGTGCCTGAGGCGGGAGAGCGGCCGCCGCCGCCCGAGGGGCCGGGTTTGGCAGCGGCCTCCGGGCAGCGCGGGAGCGGCCTCCTCCCGCCCGGCGCGCCGGTGGAGCGGGGCGGGGCGGGGCGCCGCCGGGCTCGGCGCGGAGAGGCAGGCAGGCGGAGAGCCGGCGGATTTATGCTTTCCCGGCGCCGCGGGGCTGCCTCTTCTCTTCGTGCGCAGGTGGAGCCTGGCGGCGGGAGCCTTCCCGAGCCCTCGGTAGGGGAATCGGCTTCCCCGTCGGGTTGTGCGCTCTCCGGAGCGCCCGTGCCGCGGCAGCAGCAGCAGTTAGGGAGGCAGGAGGTTGGTCTGTGTAAAAGCAGTCACGGCAGCAGATTTGATGGAAACAAAGAGAACCTCAAGAAGCCCTCTTTCAAGCATCACGCATTCTTCACCTGAGCAGACCCCCCTCTGCTCTCAGGGGCTGCTGATGTTTCCTTGCTTGGAGCTCTGACCTGCTGCCTGGATACTCAGTCGTGGTGATTCTATACACCGTGCAAGTGCTTTCAAGCCAAAGTCAGGACTCCTAACATCACTGTTGTTTCTCTGCGTAATGCATTACAAACCAAAGGATAACCTTGTTAGTGACTGATTAAAATGACAATGACAAATTTGTAATTACAACTAGAAACCAGTCATAGAATTGTTTGGGTTGGAAGGGACCTTCTAGTTCCAGCCCCCCTGCCACAGGCAGGGACACTTTGCACTAGACCAGGTTGCTCCAAGCTCCCAGCCTGGCCTTGAACACTGCCAGGGATGGGGCAGCCACAGCTTCTCTGGGCAACCTGTGCCAGTATCTCACTACCCTCACAGTAAAGAAATTCTTCCTAATACCTGATCTAAATCTCCCCTTTTCCAGTTTACAGCCATTCCCCGTTGTCCTGTCACTACATGCCCTTGTAAAAAGTCCCCTCTCCAAATTTCTTGTAGGTCCCTTTAAGGACTGGAAGGCTGCTAGAAGGTCTCCTCTGAGCCTTCTCCAGGCTGAACAAGCGCAACTCTCTCAGCCTGCCTTCATAGCAGACGTGTTTCAGCCCTCTCATCATCTTCATGGCCTCCTCTGGGCTCACTCCGACAAGTGCATGTCCCTCTTATGTTGAGGGCCCCAGACCTGAACATAGTACTGCAGGTGGGGTCTCATGAGAGCTGTCCTTGAGTAACGACTCCACAAAAACTTTAGGAATCTTTTGCTGATTGCCCCTAATGTTTTCTGTCCAAAATATTTGTGAACTACTTACTGTGGTAAAATTAAATTGATGGTAATGTGTTGGTTTAAGCCTAAGTACATGCATCTGCCCCTGAAAATCAAGGGATATTCTTTTTTCAGTATAGACTCTTAAGCAGTGTAAGCTGGGAATTATGTTCAGGGGCAAGAGGGTACAAAGTAATTTCTGTTAAAAAGTACCAAGAGACCTAGGCATTTTAAAAGCTTTTCTTTAACATCAGGTTAAATTGATTATTAAGGTATTATGAAATACCTTGTTCTTATAACAGGAGTTCTGACTTCTCAGAAGGTATGTTGGTTTTCTCTCTTATGGAAACAAAACCCAGAAATTAGGAAAACTAAAACATTCATACCTCGTTTTGGATTAGAGTTTGTGCATGAGAAATGTGAATTTTGTATTGTGGTGGGTAGAAACCAGTATCTGAAATTATTTGGCTTAAATGCATTTTTAAATTACTTTTCTGATTGAACTAGTAGTTGAATGTATAAAGATGGTAGGTTTTTGTTTGGGGTTTTGTTTAAATAGCTTTTTTAAATTCCATATGCTCTTTGAGGGGGAACTCTGTTGGGCTAACATGTCACTGTTAGTTTTCAGCTTCTGTTGAAACTGTCCCTGATCATGGTTTTGTATACTCTCAGCAAGTATGTATTGTGGTTCCACAGGCGTTCCTCGTATTTGTTTGGCTTTGTTGGATTTTGACATAGCTAACCGTGTATGTATGATATCCAATCCTCAGAGATAAGATTCCAACACAAAGAAAAACACTGAACTTCAAGCAGAAAAAACTGCACCTTGGCGTACAGCCATCATAGAACGCCCTCTTGACACCCATAGTAAAGAGTCTTTTTGTACATATGTGAAATCTTAGAAAAGGAATTAGATGTACAGCATCTACCCCATCATTATGGGGTAATTTTTTAGTTGTCAAGGAGGTGATAAGGATGTTCATTCACTGTGGAAAGGGCTAATACTGAGCGGGTGCTTTCCAAAATGCTGTTGCAACAGCAAACGGGAGATTTGGCCGAAGATTTTCCTTAAAATATCAGAATGATGGCCTGAGCTAGAAACGGGGTTTAGACTGTAAAAACTATAGCAAAACAAAACACCTTACTTGTGTTCTCAGTTTTGTTTAGATCTGGACAGTCAGTCTGTCTGACTGTCATATGTCAGACAGACAGACATATGTCTCTACTTTGGGCAAGCAGCGCAAGTCTGGTATCAAGAACTGTCACATTTAACTATAAATTCATAAAAAGTATTAAATATATATGTGGTGGTATTTTTACAGCAGTATCAAGACAGAGAATATAAAGATAGAAAGCTGGCTTTCAGAAACTTCTGATCTGACCTTAGCCATGTTCTTCATTGTGGCATTATTTAAACTGTAGAGGCTTATGTCATTGGGTTTTCTATCTGCAAAATGGGAATAATAAAGTCATGTCCTGAGTGGTGGAAGAAGCTCAATTAATCAAAGTGCTTTGAGGTAAAAAAATAACACTATGATATGAATATACAGATAAGGAATTTCAACGCTTGAAGTTAGTGCAGCTAATACTTGTATCTTCTAGATATTATTCTATCTTCACCAAAACAAAATAATACGTAGATTTCTACAAGGCTGCCAAGTTACACATCTCAGAATGATGTGTAAAGGAGGGTGAATCAGAAATAAGCCCTTTTATAGATGGCGGCACTGCAGCACGGGAAAGCTGAATGCTTTGTCCAGAGGAGGGAGTACTTTCAGCTACCGCGACTTTCAGTTCAGTAGCTTGTCCTTCACTTTACAAAAACGTTCATCGTCTTTTGGATCTGGCCTTTGTTTTCACATGCTCTAAGAGTTTATCATTCTCCATGCGTTTCTGTTTCTGGGTTATGTAGATTACTTTTTTCCCCCCAATATGTAGCTAGGCAGATGCTAACAATTTACATCACTATGCCTTGTTTTGGGATTAAAAAACAAATGATAGAACAGTTGAAAGAAAAAAAGGGGGAAAAAACCCCCCAAGCCAACCCAATCCCCAGAACCATAACTTATGTTATAAAAATAGTCATTACCAGAATGCCTGATATTAAAGAATAGAGTTTCTTAGGTTAAAAACAGGCAAACTGTTTCTTATGGTGTTGTATATAAGCATTGACAAAGTTGTTCACGTGCTGTTTATAATAAAAAGCAAGAAATATATTAAAAAAAAAAGTGGGCTATAGTGAAGATGAACAAGAATTAAATATTCCTGAACTTGGGAAGATAGATATTCAAGATTCGCATGTGTTTTTCCTCTCTTACTGGGGTATAGGAACCGCCATACTGAATAAACGCAGTGGTCTACCAGTTTCCTTATAGACACTGTTTTTATTTACCTTCTAGCACTCCATGTGAGACAGACAAGTGCTGTTCTATTCCTTCTAGAAAGAGGGAAGCAGAATGCAGAGAAGGGAGAAGGCTTCAACAATGCCACGTAGGAATTCTGCATGTTTCATCACTACATTCCTCATTATGAGGTCAATGTTTTTTATTTCCTGCTGGTCATCTACAGTTCCAAAATAGACAAGCACAGTCCTCTCCATATTATACTGATTCCTTAATCAGTCTGTAGTTGGCATATGACTTGAGGAGTCACATTTGTCTCTCTCTGTTTTAAATTGTGAATCATTATCCAGATAAATATAAAAATACAGATGTGCTAATATTCTGCTTTTCCATTAACTTCCTTAATATATTTTGGCAATGGGCTTTTTAAGTTAACTGATTGTGATAGAAATTCAGTTTTAATTAAAAATGCTTTCTTTAGCTGCTGTCATATATTGTGAAACTGGGGACATGGGAATTCTGGTTTTAATTTTTTTAACATTTCATTACAATGACATTACAATTCATTCTTTTGTACTTCTCTGTCATTATCGTGGTTAGCTTCTATATGAAACAATTACAAATCTTGAAGATATTTTCAACAGTCTTTCTGTCCAAAAGATCAGATACGTACAGTATAAGTCTGCTATGTGATTCTAACTTCTTTCTAGATGATAGATTTGGTTTCTCTGACAGACATAGCTGCTATTGTGGTCTGTTTGCACATAGCATAATTCGGGAAATTGACAGTCATGGGTTAAACTGTAATTTACAACCTTTTATGAAAAAAAGGAAGCAGTAATACATAACATCTCAGGTTATTTGCATTTTCTGGTTTGTATGAAGACAGATTTTAGCATTTAATATGTTTAATTTAATATGAACTGAAATTCTTTAATGGAATGCAATAAATAGTATGCTTACAGTATTGCTTACACAAAAAAAAAATTCCTGATTTTTTTATGACTCAGAAGAGTTCACCTACTAAATTTAGTAGCCCACATTTTTGTATATTTGAAAAAAAATTTGTTATTCGCAGGCCTATTTGCATTAATTTTGCCTTCAGTTCTATTCCTGGTCTTTTAAGGGAAGTGAGAGGTTTTGTTTCTGTTTCTGTCAGATCAAGGAGGTAGACTTCATGTTTTGTTGGGGCGTTTAACAGAACTGAATTTCCCCATGGAAAGAAACAGAAAAAGACATGAAGGAGTTTATAGGCAAAGCAGGGTGGAAGCAGAGATTTGTTTAATTTTAACTAAGTTTGCTTTTGCATTCTCTTTTGGCTAAAGGCTGAGAAAGCAAATGGTCTGTAAATGAGGACTTCTTGAATATTCAAGAGAGTCTAACAAGTCTAAATTTAGAAAGTACATTATTTTTAGACTGTTTTGTGAAAAAGGCTTTGCTGGCTTACATAACTGTAATGTACTCAGCTTCTTCTCTGTGCCATTGTGATACAAATTAATGATATTCACCCATTTTTCCTTTCAGACAGGGTGAATGTAGAGTATTTTATAATAACTTGTACAGAACAAAGTCAGGTTGAGGTGTTTTTGGTTTTGTTGTTGTTGTTAAAAAATACTGTGGAATTTCATCAAATACGTAATTCATTTAAATCCTCCCATTCTTGCTGTAGGATGCTTGCATTGGTTAACACTTAGGGTTTTATTTACTTGCCCACACATACATGTCTAGTGCCTCTTGAGATGGCCAAGAATGTTCTTCTGTGGTGCCAGCTGCTGCTGCAGAAAGGAGTCAGTTCACCCAGGTGCTGTGCCGTGCCTGCGCAGAGCTAACAGACCCTTTGGGAGTTCAAAGGCTTTGTAGGCTGCATTGGGCATCTGCGTTCTGACACAGGAATCCACCATAAATGTCATTTGCATTGATGTGCCCAGTCACATAAGGAGTTCCTCACATTTTGCCTGGTCCTCAATCCCATAATACTTTCTGTCTTCAAAGGAGGTTGTCAGAGAGAGTTGCTTGCTGCCTCCTGTATTATTGCATGAATCCTGTTCTGTGGGGCATTATACTAGCTCCTTGTGTTTCATTTTGTTTTCCTATCTAGAATCTTGAGGGGGATTTTACAAAAGGACAAACTTCAAACATTATTGACAGGCTGAGAGAGCTGGACTTCTTCAGTCTGGAGAAGAAAAGGCTCAGGGAAGACCTCAGAGCAGCTTCCAGTACCTAAAGGGACCTACAAGAAATCTGGAAAGGGACTTTTTACAAGGCATGTCGTGACAGGACAGGGGGGAATGGCTTTAAACTGAAAAAAGGTAGATTTAGATTAGACATTAAGAAGAAATTATTTACTGTGAGAGTGCTGAGGCACAGGCACAGGTTGCCCAGAGCAGCTGCGACTGCCCCATCCCTGGCAGTGTTCAAGGCCAGGTTGGACACAGGGGCTTTGAGCAACCTGGTTTAGCAGAGGGTGTCCCTGCCCATGGCAGGGGGGTTGGAACTTGAAGGTCCCTTCCAAGCCAAACCATTCTATGATTCTATGATTATTCATCATTATCATCTTTTTTTTTTTTTAAACTCTCTGTGAACTGGGATGAAAATAAAACATTTCATCAGATGCCATGAATTTATTTTAGCAATGGTGGGAACTTTCCATCATTTTCCCAGCGTAAAATAGAGGCTGACTCATAATTTTCAGGGACTAGTTCAAAGATTAGTTTTACTTCCGATTTTTGATTAAATTAAACCACAGCTGAGTGGCGTACCACCTGAAGTATGATGTTCTTATCTGGATTTTTTTCTCTCTTCACCTTTCTTCAGTGAAGACCAAGTATTCTGTTGTGATCAGTCCTAAAACAGAATAGGAAATAAACATTATTCCTTCAGATGGAAGTTATTGGAAGAAACAGCTGAAACATTTTGTAAGAATTAATTTAACAAACTTGAAAACATCAGTGCTCAAGTGCTAAAACTAAGTTTGCATAGTATGTGAGGCCTTTGAAGGCACAAAGATCAGAAAATTAATAGCAGCAGTAGCTGCTAACATGGAAAAAAAAGCCATGAGTGGAAAAACAGTAAACTGAAAGTCCTTTATCCTCCTTTCCAGCCCTCAGTTCTAAGAGTTTTGTCTGGCAAGGAAAGCAGGGAATCTGTCTGACTTTCAAATAATTACTGATGTATTACTCCATTGCAGGCTAGTAGCAAAGAGCAGCTGTGCCCGGTAGCCAGAGCCAACTTCTGCCTTTCCCATCCCCTGTTTCTGACTGCCTTCCCTGGAGAAAGCTATCTCACTATTAAATAAACTTGGGTTGGGTTGCAAGACAAACCAAGATTTCAGTAGAAAAATATTTACTCATGCATAAAGAAGCCCTTTTTAAAAACTTTGCTACTTAGGAAACGATGTGATTTTGTGGGTAATAAATAAAACCAGATTTGTTACACTACAGTTGTAAAGCTGCCATCTTCTGTGAGCCTGGGAAGAGTGACCTTATTCATCGTAAGGCTTTGTCAATTCTGCCGCCGTGCAACTATTCTCTTCTTGATACATGTGAGTCATCAGGGCCACGCTTACCCGAGAGGTCTGGTGCCTAAAAAGTACAGGAGTTAATTATAGTTGTTGGCTTTTTGTCCAACTACCCTTCTTTCACCTACAGTCCTCACCAGTTTTAATGGAAAATTAACATTTCTTGAGAGGCAGGATACCAGCATTGTGGTGAAAAAGAGTTCTGTAAGAAATCAATACCAAACCATTTCCATTTTCCATCTATGTTGAGCCCGAGCCGCAGTAATAAAAAGGTCCTTCGATGTCCTCATCCTCAAATTGTGTTCTGATTGTAAAAATAGAAAAAGAAAACACAAGTAGGAGTTCTCGGCAAAGTTGCAGGGCTGCCAAAAGTTCGTGATATCTCGGCTTAGCTTTACATTTAAGATGAATGTAACACTGACTGCCTGACTGCTTGTGTTCAGTAAATAACTTTTATCTGAAGAAGCACACAAATGTGCAGAGGAGTCTTGCTCAAGTTCCTGTTTAAATAATTCACATGCTGACTCCTTAAATTCCTCCTGATATTTCATTAGAGATGCTGTCTTCCTCCACTGTCATGCCGTGGTAAGTAGTTGCCATGTTGTAGCCAGCTGCTCAGCAACATGTTCATGTCATTTGTGTTGTGCTCTGAGGTGTTTTGAGATGTAAGGAATGCAGAGGATGCCCTCGCACCCCGAGGAAGGCTATCACAGGGCACTGCACATTGCAGCTGCGGGAATTCATGGCTGCTGGTACAGAATCTACATAATGGAGCATAACAAACCTTTCACACCAAACCAGGCTTTCTTACATTAAGAATCATATTACCCATAATTATTCTATCTACTATTTTTTTTTTGGACTTGGATGGAAGCTTGAAGCGGTACATTTATGTAATATTTATTGAGATGTTAAATGAAACACCAACCAAATCTGTAGCTTGACTGCATCTACATGGATGTGGAATTAACAAGTCATGTAGTAATTTTACAGTTCAATAATCTGGACGTCTTTCCATGGAAAAATATTTAATAAGGGGAAAAATGCCATATCCTCTTACAAAGAGAACAAACAAAAATCTTGAGAAAGGTGAAGAGTGTGAAATGTATCTGTTTGAGCCTGGCAAGTGCTCTTGAAACCTGCACACTGTTCAGTGAGATTAGGTGCTTGCATTTGAGGGTTTTAGTCCTTACTCATTGAAGAAAGAGCATGCTCCTCCCCAAACTCATTTAATAAAGCAGTTGTAGCACCATCTTTTTGTCAAAGGAGATGGTGCCTGGTGTTTCATTTGTTTGTGAGAGAGTGAACAGACTAAGCAGCCTATATTCTCAGTATGGGTTTCTGTTTTAGCTAGCATCATATGAAAGGAGCCATCTTGTGGTTGTCTCTTTTGCAAATGTTGCTGTAATATTGCCTTGAAAAGCTGAAGTTAAAAACACGTCTATACTTCTGTGATAATTTTTCTTCTACTTGTTTAGAATAGATGTCAGCAAATTTATTTGATAGAATAGCTCATTTATCAATGAGCTTGTATCAATTTAATGAAGTATATTAAAAAAAACAACCTTACTTAACCTAAAAGCTATGTATAAACACAAGCCTCTGCCATAATTTTTAAAGTTCTGTTTCCTTAATAACACTGAATAAGGTTCTGTATGATTCATCTTGGATAGCCATCTATCCTTGCAGCCGTTGGTAACCAAATGTAACATCAAGGCCAAGGATCACCGTCATTTGAAGAAAGTGTAGAAAAACGTTACAAAATTGACTTGATTGCTATTTGTCTAGAGTATTGATTGAAGGCAAAAATGTATGAAATCCATAGCTTCTGGTAAATTTGCTCACATATCCTAACTAACAGATAAGCAAAGTCTTACTTTAGAATGTGCTGTTTGAGGTTTGTTGTATTCCTTGGATAGGAATATATGTTTTTTCTACCTAGGTCAGCACTTCCAAATTAATAAACAAGAAGGAGGGTAAGATTTTCCCTAGGTATAAATCACTGCCACCCACTGTTTGTGGAAGCTTATAGCAGATCAGCCTTAAAGGTACCTTTGTATTTCTTATAGATTGTTTTTTTCCTGTTAAGTAGGATTACACTGAGTTTGCAATCAGAAATGGTTTTATTCAAAACAGTAAGGAAAGCATTTTTAAACTGTATTGTGAAATAGTGAAATGGCAGAATCTGGAAGAAAATGTTGTAATGCCATTATCTGGAAATTCATCCAAAAGTGTTTGTCTCCCTGTTTTTTTTTCCACTTTGGCATATTGAATGAATGTCTAATTTCCTTGATTGAAACCTTTTGGTTCAATGGTAAACTACTGATTTGCTGAAACTCCTTTTTGTACAGAGAGGCTTTTCATATATCTATGCAGGAATATGAGCTCTATCTGTATCCCCAAAAAGCTTTCAGATGTCATGTGCATGGTACTGAATATGTGGTGTGAGAGCCTGGTCTTGTTGATTCACCTCTGGGTGAGTGTTGTCTCTTTTTATCATTTACTGTGGTATTTTAACAACTGAATATTTGTTCCTTTTTCTTCTCATAAGTCTTTAAATTCATTCTTGAGAAGCATAGCATATTTTTTACCATGTCCAGTAGATGCTCGACATCATTTAAACCAGCTAAACTCTGCTAAAAGCCTGTTGAACACCTTTGGCTCTTGCAGACACCAGCCTGTCCTTCACTGGCGCCATCTCTTCTGGTGATAGATCTCATCTATCTAAATCCAGGTTCTGATCTAATTGGAAGGAGTTGAATTTTCACTGAACTCACCAAAATAACAGAACAGCTTTAAGCTAAAATACTAAGTTAATTAGATTGGTAGTTTTACTAGATAAATCTGTGCCAGAGATAACTAGTTGGCTGGACTAAAGAAATCAGAATCATAGAATGGTTTGGGTTGGAAGGAACCTTAAAGACTATCTAGTTCCAACCCCCCTGCCATGGGCAGGGACGCCTTCCACTAGACCAGGTTGCTCAAAGCCCCATCCAACCTGGCCTTGAACACTTGAAGACTTTGCCTTATGTGCCACTTCACTACATTTTCCTCTATCTGCTAGGCATATTAGAATACTTTCTGAAACAACACAGTTCTGAGCAGAAAGTCCAGGACTAAATGCTGGCCTGAAAGCAAAAGCTTTAGGCAGTGCAAACCAGCATGTTAACCTGAAAACATTTCCATGTAGCAGTTTTTATTCTACAGATGCTCCCACTTGTGCTGTCGTAGTGACATTCTTGTATCAAAATCTAGTATCCTAACATGCAGATATTATTTTCATTGACCACACTTTCTCCGACAGATACACAGACATTTTAGGGAGAAAAGAACATGTGTTTTATTTAGTTCTGATCCTGCTGTTCAGAAGAAGTTTGTGAAATAAGACCTAGGAAGCTTGATGGAGCATCTTACAAGGAAGCTTAAGCCACAGCCATTATTTATATCAACATAAAGAAATTGAGTAACCCCAAAGGAATGGCAATGTGTTATTTTAAGAAATCAGACTGGACATGAGAGACTGTCTGATATCACATGTTGGCATGCAAGTTAATGCTGAAATCTTTAGCCATGCCAGGTTTTAAAATGATGGATAGTACCATGTCTAAAACGTGTTATCTTTTTTGAAACACACATAATTTTCTCCCTACGTGGGGATTGTCTGCTTATCACATTAACAAAATGGATGACCAAACTTGGAAATCAGCCTTGACTTTCAAGCGTTTGAGAAGCTGAGGAGTATCCCAGCAGTTAGCACACCAGCCTGCGTTATGGTAGAACAGGTTTGGTTTGTCTGCTGTTATGGATTTCTGAAGTTATTCTGGGTAAGGCATATAGGTCCAGATCCACAAAGGCTTCTTGCTCCTACTGGTACAGCTGAAACCCACTTCAAATAGCACTCACTTTCTTAAAAACTTCCATGGGTCTGTGTCTAGATCCATATTCATTGGGAAAACAAAGTCTAGGAGAACTGCTGGGGCTCCGTCATTCCCCAAGGTTTGTGAGGCGAAGTGTAACTTGTGTGCAGTGCTCAGCTACTACAAAAGCCAGGGGCACAGAAATCCATAAACAAAACCTTACAAGTTTCTCTAATACATCAACCATGAAAAATCTTTGATACTAAAGCTCTAATATATTCATACCATAAGGCATATCACCACTGAAAAAAACCCCAAAACAAAACAAAACAAAACAAAGAAACAAAAGTACAAGCTATAAATCTGTTGTACGTTTGGGAAATGCTTTTTTTTTTTTTTCTTAATGAAATGCTAGGAAAATAAAGCCTGGTGTGTGGAGAAGAGCCATTTGGCTTAAATAACCCCCAAATTATAAGCAAATTTGTATTGAAAGAATTCCAGGCAGTTGTGATATATATAGTTACACAAAACAATAGTTCTCTGCTTTCTACAAGTGTAACATTGTGAAATTTTGGCATGCCACTGTCGCTGTTTTTGAAGATTCTAGGCTAAATGTGTTGAGGTGTGTGACCCAGAAGTTATGCACGTACCACATGTATGTGGAACCTTAGCTGGGAATCTGCATGCTTTCCAAAGTGGGCCTGGGATGAAAAGAGAATATATTTTAACTTTTCAGTTTGGGGAAAAAGCTTAACTAAACCAGGAATACCAATTCAGAAATTCACTGTGGAATTGTAAGGATAATCAGGGATCAGGCCTATAGTGAATTTAGGAGCAGAGCTGCTGAAGGGAGATGTAGTTAGCAGACATCTTGGGAACAGGCACAGTGCTAGAGTCTCAAATGAGTGGGATATTTCCTGGAAAGGAGACTCAGGAAGAAAAATGCTAATGATACTTTGAGCCTAACTTTATGTTCCTCACCTCTAGCCACTTATTTGGACTATTCTGACCAAATGCTCAAGAGCTCT
This sequence comes from Strigops habroptila, assembly GCF_004027225.2. Lineage (NCBI taxonomy): Eukaryota > Metazoa > Chordata > Aves > Psittaciformes > Psittacidae > Strigops > Strigops habroptila. The sequence goes on along the minus strand of NC_044278.2, from coordinate 63,871,171 downwards.
GCCAGAGCAGGTTTTGTGTAATAAGTTCCATTATTGGAGTTTAATTCAATGGTCTAGATTTGGGATATATTTAGCTATTTCCTATAAATGTTAGCTCAGTTTTATTCAGGATTTCCATGGTTTTACTGCCAGGCAGCTTAACTGAGAGTAACTCAGTTTTCCCCTGTGTCTTATATTATGGGAAAGAACCCATAACTGTCAAGAGTTTCTATGATGCTTTATGATTATTATTTTTCTTTTGCAAAATTGATGTAATTCTTACAGTATATATATGTTATAGTGTTACTTAGACCTTACAGTTACTATTATACAGATGACATACTGCTGGAAATGGAAGTGGGAAACCCTGTTGCTCAGAACTACATATTTATAAGAGCAGTGTGTCAAGAATAGGAGCAGTGAGGGTGCTGACTCACAAGTGGTGATGCTCACCCAGTGAGGGATGTGACACTTCCAGCTCCCAGCTGTCCTTTCCATCCCATGACATGCAGTTTTCCACCCTCAGTGCAGAGATGGTTCAGCTGTTTATGTAGCAGCTGCTGAATTTCTATAATTTGCAGCCAAGCATATTGAACCCAAATAATTTTTGGCTTACCTTAAACATCGTTCAACCAACTGTAGTATTTAAGCACCAGTTCTCCAAACAAGACATAGCTGCCACAGAACCAAAAATCTCAGGAGAAAGGGAGACAGGACTTCTATCAATATCCCCCAAAAGTCAAGATGTTAGATGGGAAAAAAGTTATATTGTATTCTGTGCTGAAAAGCTCAGAAGCATTTCCAGGCTCTTTAGCGTGAGAACTTGCCCTAGCCTTTACCCAGCTACAGATTTGGATGAAACATAAGTCCAGGACAAGCCACCTCTGATCATGAATCAGAACTCTCAGAGTGGGAGTCAGCTCCAGATTCAGAGCTAAGTTCAGATGTCTACAGTGTAGATTTTTACATGTGAGGTATGTGCTTAACACACACAAGATTCGGACAATATAGTCAATGGTGCTTTGAGACCAATTTTGTATCTTGCTGGGTTATATCCCCTCCTTTCATTGACTGTTCCAGGAATAACAGTCAATCAACCTTACTCATCTCTTTATTTCTATGAAGGTCTAATGACTTCTCAATGATCTTTGCCTCTTCTTCCTTTGTTGTTTCTCTTTCCCATTTCTTGTTAATACTTCTCAAGTTTGTTTGGGGCATAGCTGTCAGAAACTTCGAGTTCTCTTGCAGGAATTTCATGAATGTTAGTGAATCGAATAGTTTTTGCTCTTCGTTATGGACTGCGCTTCTAGATGTGCCAGTTTGGCTCAACATTCTGAGGCTACAAGCAGAAGACAGGTAACCTGTCATTTGGTGTCCCTCCTTCCACACACAAACTGCCAAGTGTCTCACTGAATCAATCAGATTTTTTTAAGATTACATAATGGCTTACTCTTTTTTCTTCTATCTTTCATCCATGTGAAAAGGCATTATCTTATAGTCAGTCAGTTGTGCCTTTCTCTCCAGTGTTCTCTTTAAGACCACAGCTGTTGTCTTGGGCTAAGTTATAGTGAGTCCTTTGTGGTTCATTTTATCCCTTGGTGACTTCATCTGCCAAGAGACTGCCTACATAGCCGGAGCACCTACAATTTGCTTCCAATATTCCCATCATTTTAGTACTGAAAGAATTCTCCATAGGTCTGTGAAATGTGTCCTAGTGCTGACCATCATTATGTTTCCTTTCCAATACTTTCCAGGGTTTTTCATTGGTTTGTCTTTTAAATTGTATTCTTAACAAGCGTGGCTGAGATTAAACAGAAACATTGTTCAGAGAGAAAAGGGCTTCTGGTGAAACAGATGTCACTTGCAGGACTATGTATCCCCTTCTTTTGGCAACTGACACAGATTCTGGCTAACTTATCAGTGGGCATCCTGCCCTCCCAACAGATGGTCACAAGTGCAGAGAGCCAAAAGCCCATCCATAGATACAGAATATGTTGAAAACTGTATGTCTAGACACAAATGCTGAACGAGGTTTTTAGGCTGAACTACTGTGCCAGCAGTCAATCTAGGGGAAAGGATGGCTTTTTAATAAAGGAACATTCTGTGTCAACATATGGCTGCTTTGGTGTATAGAGCGGCTGATAGTTATGGGAGGGTTGAGGAGAGGGAGATCATGAAGTAATCAGCATATTAGAAGAGTCACTTCAGTTTTGGTTTCTTTCTATTGAGAGTATCTAGTAAGAGACCAAAATACAGTTCTTCTGGTTCAGCTGAATTTTACAAAATTAGTTCAGGAAGTTGGAGAAATCTGCAGCACAGTTGCTCAGATCATAGAATCAGAGAATCATAGAACAGTTAGGGTTGGAAAGGACCTTAAGATCATCTAGTTCCAACCCCCCTGCCATGGGCAGGGACACCTCGCACTAAACCATGTGGCCCAAGGCTCTGTCCAACCTGGCCTTGAACACCGCCAGGGATGGAGCATCCACAACCTCCCTGGGCAACCCATTCCAGTGCCTCACCACCCTCACAGTAAAGAACTTCTTCCTTATATCTAATCTAAACTTCCCCTGTTTAAGTTTGAACCCATTACCCCTTGTCCTACCACTACAGTCCCTAAGGAAGAGTCCCTCCCCAGCATCCTTATAGGCCCCCTTCAGATACTGAAAGGCTGCTGTGAGGTCTCCACGCAGCCTTCTCTTCTCCAGGCTGAACAGCCACAACTTTCTCAGCCTGTCTTTAAATGGGAGGTGCTCCAGCTCCCTTATCGTCCTCGTGGCCTCCTCTGGACTTGCTCCAACAGCTCCATGTCCTTTTTATGTTGAGGACACCAGAACTGTACGCAGTACTCCAAGTGAGGTCTCATGAGAGCAGAGTAGAGGGGCAGGATCACCTCCTTTGACCTGCTGGTCACGCTTCTTTTGATGCAGCCCAGGATACGGTTGGTTTCTGGGCTGTGAGCGCACACTGAAGCCAGCTCATGTTAAGCTTCTCATCAACCAACACCCCCAAGTCCTTCTCTGCAGGGCTGCTCTGAATCTCTTCTCCGCCCAACCTGTAGCTATGAGATAAATCTATGTAGCCTTAGAACAGAATTTCGCATGTTTTTTAATAGAAAATTGAACTTATTTTCTTATGGCTTTGTCATATTTGCCAACATCTGTAAGAATCAGAGATATTTTTATTGTCACAAAACTATCTCACAAAATACAGAGGTTATCATCCCATGGATGAGTGAGAACAGTTTGTGTGGCTTCTTACAGTCATGCTTAGGAACCTGACTAGCTCTTAGTAGGTTTTTAGGGGAAAGGCAGTGACTTATGCTACGGTAGCTAGGCAAGGAAATATGTATTGCAACAAGGGTGTATATATATATATAATTAGATCAAGACTTTTGCCCTACATTTTCCTAGAGCTAGAAATGCTTGCTGTTATAGTCTGTACTTTACACATGATCTGCCTTTGCTTGTATCTGTTGAACTCTTACTCATCTGAACTTAAAAATCAAGCAGGTTGAAATCAGTTGCCTACTGTAATAGATAAAGGCATAGCAAACTGTGGTAAGCACTGGATAATATTAAGAAATTGAAGGGTTTTGCATGAGTGTAAGGGAGGATTTGACTTTAGCTTTGAAGGAAAACAGAGGCATGGATTAACAAACTGAGAGTTTCTCGTCTCTCATGTGAGATGAGAAACTGAAGGAACTGGCTTGTTGGTTGCTGTGCCTTGAGAAGCATGTTATAGGTGCTTGCATGCCCTGGAGCAGGAGCCAGTACAAAAGAGAGGCAACAGCCAGTCTTCACTCTGCATCATCAATGCCTTCAGGCAGCTTCTGAAGTTCACCTTTTTTGTGTTCATCTTTAGGTAGTTCATGCCCTGGCAGAAACATTACCAAATGCAACAAGAATTTGGTAGTGTACGCATCTTCCCGTGCAGGCTTGGCTAGAGACTGTTGGGATGATTCATTTCCAAGTTGTGATAAACAGCTATCAGGTAATAATTATTTTCACTCACTACCAAGACTGTTTTGGTGACCAAGGGCTGAAAAGTCATCTATTGCATTGTCATTCACCTATACTTTTTAGATCCAATTCTGTCCTGCTTTCACGTTGACCCCCCCTTACGCTTTTCACTATAATTCCTGAGTATTTTTAAATTCTGAGACTTTTTAGAATGGCTAAAATCATATGCTCTATTTTTTTGCTGTTGATTTTTTTAAACTTGATTCTCTATGGATGTATTATTTGACTGCATGCATGTGTTTCTATAGATGATTATAAGGTTAATCACTGAGAGCGCTCACTAGCTGTGTGCATTCAGCAGCACTCCTCATTAGCTGGTTCATAAAAGCATAGGTTTTTTTAGTTCTTTGTAAGTTGTACCGGTGTGAAGTGCCCTATGAACTCAATACCAGCCTGTTTTCTATTCTCTTTTAGCTCAGCTAAAAATTACTTTGGCTAAATACTAGCTTATGCACAGTCTCATGAGCAACGTGAGATTTGCTTATTAATAGTTTTTTATTTAAATAATGAAATTCACAATGGTGTTGAATTATGGTGCTTGCTTCAGAAGTGTTTTCAAGCTCTCCTTGTCTTTCTCATGCTTAAAGCACATGCTGTGGGTGTAAGGAAAGGGAGGACATAGGCTAACGCGCTGGGTAGGAAAGTAGGTCTTTGTGTTAGCACTGTGAAAAAGGCCTAATCAGGGACCTAATCAAGAGACTGCAGAAGCTAAAGGCTCTCTGAGATCGACAAGCCTGGTATGGGACTATTGTGTACTGGTTTAGAGCTGAGGCATTGTGTTTGCTATTCTGATGGAGCCCTGCATGGGGTATGAATGGGAAAATGGAAGCCAGTGCCAGTTCCTGTTAATTTTTTTCTGTCCGAGAGTCTGTTAGCGATTTGCCACGCACCCTGAAGTCCTACTGTCACGTGGGCTTGTTTCCTGACCGTGTGTCTGCCACAGTATTTTCACCCTTCTTTGTTCATCGTTCTCTCTCAGCCCCTCTGTTGCACCTTGTGCGCTTTTGAACTGCTTTATGCAGCTGGAACAATTTGTCAGACTCTGGGCAATATTCTTTCTCCCTCAGGAAATCCATGTTTCCAAACTATCTGAAGATATCTGACTGCTTGAAAGCGTGGCTTTGCACTGTAAAGTGTGTGCACTCCAATACCAAAGTGTGTGCTTAAGTAAATCTCCAGAACAAATCTATGGAGTGTTACCTGGGTGAGGGCTGGGTGATTTAAATCTTGTGATCAGGAAGTCATATTTCACAATTCAACAATTACCTTCTACCAGATCCAAACCTATCTAGTTTTTAAGGGGTTGTTGAATTTTTATTCTTTCATGTTATACAAGAAAGGAAGAGGTCTCATCCTCATTTACTGACCTAAGTTAAATACTACCTTTATTAGTAGAGAAATTAATAGGTTTAAGTTATAGAAAAATTAATCTGATGACCATTCATACTGTTGCCAGGTCATTAGACCTCTCTAATGTAGGAATCTCACTACATTGATTTTTGGTAGCTACAGCACACACATCACAAGCTGCAGATGCAGGTGCACACTGAGAAGTCCATCTACTGCCTACAGGAGTGTTTTAGCCACTGGGCTATAGGCCCAGTTGAGGGCTAAAATATTTCCTGTTCTTGTTGAAGCTTAGCCACTGTGTGACATGGGAAGCTTGAGGAGAATCTGAAGTGCTGTACCTTCAACTTGGGGACAGTAGGAAAAAGGGCCGTTTTTTAAATATGTGTTCTGATTTACATGAATTCTGCATAGAAAATAAACTGGCCATCTTTGAGTCTGAATATGTAAGAGCAGCGCTCACAGGACCCTGCCTGTTTTCCCCACTTAGAAGCTTCTAGCTTATCAAATTATCATACAGTCATTCAGTTAGCAAGTGTGTCATGTCAGTGAACAAATATTAATTTAATATACTTATGCATGTTACCATGGTTAATTCCACATGCTTATTGCAGAGCTGCTGGGAAAATAAGGAGATTATTGGCATGGTTAATTCATATTCCACATCTAATACACAATACAGAGTTTTATTTTCTTACTTGTAAACAGAACTGTTGGACTCAGGGGGAATTGAGAAAGCCAGCATGCACTGGTGTCTTTTCATGTTGATTTGGTCTCGATTTAATGCTCAGGTTAGAAGATGCAGGGTTGCTAACATTCATGTTTCTATTGCAACGTTCGTTTGTCATTTTCCTTGAAACTTCAGCCTCTTGTTGGACTTCAGCAAAGCATTCAACACAGTTTCCATCGGCCTTCCCCTGCACAAAGTGGCAAGATACAGAATGGATGGGTGGTCTGCAAGATGGGTGCGAAATTGGCTAACAGGTTGCAGTCAGAGGGTGGTGGTGATCAACAGTTTTCACTCAGGCTAGAAGCCTGTCATAAGTGGGATCCCCCAGAGATTGATACTGGGCCTCGCACTAGTCAATATCTTCATAAATGATGTGGATGATGGGATTGAAAGCACCCTTATGGAGTTTGCTGATGACGCCAAACTGAGTAGTGAGCTGGACACGTCAGAAGGAAGAGCTGTCTCACACAGAGACCTGGACAGTCTGGAGGAGTGGGCAAGCAAGAACAGTATGAAGTTTAACAAAATGTGTCTGGGGACCAGCCTTGCTGAAAAGGACCTGGCGGCGCTGGCGGACAACAAGCTCAATGGGAGGCACTATTGCACTGCTACAGCAACCAAAGCAAATCATATCCTGGGCTGCATCCACAGGGGCATTACTAGCAGAGGTAGAGACGCGATCATCTCGCTCTGCTCACCGCTTGTCCGGCCACACCTGGAGCACTGTGTCCGGTTCTGGTCCCCACAGTTCAAGATAGACACAGACAGACTGGAGAGGGTCTGAAGGAGGACCATGAAGATGACCAAAGGTCTGGAGAACCTGCCCAGTGGGGACAGACTGAAGGAGTTAGGTCTCTTCTCGCTGAAGAAGAGAAGGCTCAGGGGGAACCTCATCACAGCATTCCAGCTGCCACTTGAAGGATGGCTACAAAGGGGACAGAGGCTCTCTCTTCACAAGGAGCCATGTGGAGAAGAGAAAGGGTGTTTTCATCTTGATACAAGAAAGAAATTTTTTACAATGGGAACAGTCATTCACTGGAACAACCTCCCCAGGGTTGTGGTAGTCCCCATCACTGGAGGTTTTCAAGATGAGATTGGACAAAGTGCTAGATCACCTCATTGAGGCTCCCTTTCCCCATGAAAGGTTGGGTAGATGGTATGTTGAGGTAATTTCCAGTGTGGGTTGTTCTGTGTTTCTATGGTTGTTTAAAAACCTTTTTTCATTCAAATAAAAGTAAAGTTTTTAGCCCTAGATATTGGAGGCAAGTGCCTGGAAATGTTAGAAATAATGTGGGAAGAGCCTTGGAGGGCAGATAAATATATATATTCCTTGGCACCACAAGGAATTTTTCCTATTTTTTTCAGAAATGCCTATGCATTTCCAGGCCTTCTGCTGTCAGTTTGGTCACTTTCTCCTCTATTACATTTCTAATATTCTATTGTATTGCCAATAATGTAATTTCAGGACCTTTTTAAAACTTCATGTTTCTCTGGTGGCCTCAACTTCTGAATTATTACCTTTGTGAATGCATCTCAACATTCGTGGGAAATGAAGTGTCTACACATTTCAGTTTCTAAGGAAATGCTTGAAAATATGACTGGAGCACACTCTAGAGGCTCACAATTTCAACGGCAGATAAATAACTCCAAAATTATTCATATTTCAAATCCCATGATTTTAAAGCCAATCTCAGGATTTAGGTTTTTTTTATTTTTCTTTTTAAGATTTTTTCATTTCTGGTGAAGATTTGAAGCAAGATTTGTGAATACTATGGATTTCTGTATATTATTCCTCCAGAGAACTATCTTTTATTATTCTTAATCGGCTGATAGGGAGCTGGGTTTTGTATGTTCTGCTAAGTCTTACATCTAGGTCAAAGATGGATGAAACTCTGCCAGTTCATAGAGATGCTGATATTATTTCTGGAGTGTTTTGCTGTCTAGGAAAATTTATCTTGGTAGGTTTCAGTTCTAAAAGGACTGTGTCCTGAAAAGGACAAATGCTGCACTTCCTAGATTTATTTGGAGGACCAAGCCATAAGAATACATGAATTAAAAATTTCTAAACAGGTCTGCAGGTGTCAGAAGGTTCTATAAGATTTATTACCCCACTTAGAAATGGTCACTATCCTTCACAGGGGCTACATGTTCTCTGCTATTTTAAGTCATGTCACATGACTGGGAAACTTGCATGAAGAAGAGGAAGAGCAAGCTTGGTAAAAATCCTGATCTATATGTTGCTTCCAATCATCTGAATTCGACCATGTGTCTATCCATCTCCACTTTGCAGATACCCTTTATCTGTGTATTTCCAATCAAATGTGACGCTCTCCAAGTGTAGCAAAAGGAGTAGAGCATTTTTTGACTGCTGAGTCTTTAGGATCATGTTTAATAATGGGTTCACGTTACTCTCTTGAAGGATAGTGCAGATCAGGCTAGATGTCCAATTGAGTGACCTAGACAGCTGAATGTTGTCACTGTATCTGAGCAGCAGTTTGTAAAATCATTTATGCTTCTTCTAAGCTGCCAAATAGGTGGCTATCAACACTGTCAAATTTTTGTTATTATTTTCAGCTATTTATTAAACATTCGTGTTGCCTGCTTGGGCTCTGTTGGTCATATGTTATTTTATGCTGACACTCTAGAGCCTCAAAGATGAATCAAACTCAGACATCCCTGTCTGGGTGTGAAGCACACATCCAGTAATCACAAGACCTTTCTTTTTTTAAACTGCAGTTGCTGTCTGTTCCCACTTCTCTGGCTGGCCATCGCTTCATTACACCGAAAACTTGCCTTCCAGTCCTCTGTCCTACATTGGCTATGCTGTCTGTTTGAAGATTTGGAGGCAGAATGATTTGTAGCAGCAGAATGATTTGTAGCAGCAGCCCTCCTCAGGACAGAGTCTGGGATCTGCAGAGGAGCTGGCCTGGCACAAAGCCCTTGGCACACTCTTGCTGTCAGGACCCTGCCTGTGCTCAAGACCTGGCGATGTGGCCAAGGCAGCTGAAGGATGTGGTGATTCAATGTGTCTGTGCTGGGGCAGGGATTTCCAAGCTGTAACCTGTGAGTTAACATTTACATTTGGTACAGCTGGGGGTTTCTTTATTCTTTAGCTGGTAGAGAGCCTTTACATTTTAGAAGTTGTTTGAATAACTGTAGGCCCATGAACTGCTGTGATTGGAAATCACACAGCTGGAAGTCAGGGATTAAAGGACAGAAAAAAGTCAAGGATAAAAAATACTGAACTGGATCAAAACCAGAAGCATTTACTCTCCTTGCATGAGGTACAGCTGAGGACATGCCTGAGCCGCTACATCAAATTAAACTTCTGATAATACTAAGGGAAAGGAAGGCCATGGCTACAAAAAACAGTGGGAACAAAAAGCTCTTGTTTCTTTTTCAAAGAAATGTTCTACATATCTTTAGGGTAAACTGGGCAATGCATCTGAGCAGACTTGTTTTCTCTAAAACGTATAGACCACTAAATAGAAGTAAAACTTTTGATTGAAAAATGTCCATGGATTCCAGCTTGAAAGTTGAGAAAGCCGAAGTATTTTCATTTAAGAAATCAAGGAAAATTTTAAAAACTTTTAGTATTTTTTGTAAAAAAGGAGAATTCAAGGGAAATTTGTACTTGGTCGACGTCACACTTTCCCATCAGAAAATAGTTTTATCAGTCTTACTTCCTAGTTTTCAAGAGCAGACCAAATCCCAGGTTTTTCTCTCAACCAAAACACCTAATTTCCATTAAACATCTATTTTAAAAGTGGCCGAGGTGTTCACTGGCATTTGATTTTGCCAGCATTCTGTATTGCTTGAAGTCCTGAGCTTGGCCAAACTCTAGTTGTTGAAATGGTTTTGGCAGTACTAACTACTGATTCCTATGTGCTTGCAGTGAATTCCCTGTGAGAAGAAAAATTTATGTTTTAAAAGTAACTACCAGTAATGACAAAAGAAAAAGAGGAAAAACCACACAAAAGATAAGTAAATATGAAGGAGGGAGAGAGCATCAAGCAAGAAAGAAGGAAATAACATGCCACGTGACTGGTGTCATAGAGTGAAACATCATACTTGGGGTTTAATCCAGAGCCTTCTCTTCATTCACTGATTTTAGCGCCTGGCATTGATGCTGAGTAAGACACTTAAGATAGGTTATATGTATCACATTACCTTCCAACTAAACAAAAGTAATTAATAGCTCTACATAAGACAGGATATTTTTAATGAAGACATTCATATTTGCTTCTTTCAGTGAGTTTGCTACAACTCTATGGCTTTTATATTTTCATAAATTGTTCCTGATTGTGCAAATTGAAATAAAGGCATGGAGTAATTTCTGCTTGCACGTATTTGTGTGTGCAAACAGTACTGCCACATATATAGCTAAAGGCTAGGGAAAAGTCAATGTGAAATAGCTAGTTTCACACCTCGAATTTTAGAAATAATATTTGTTCAAATACCACTGACTGTAAGCCTTTTTACTAACCTGATTTCAACAATTACAAAATTAACAGATTTATTTAATTGTTTGTTATGTTGGTGAGGCACTGGCACAGGTTGCCCAGAGAAGCTGTGGCTGCCCCATACCTGGCAGTGTTCAAGGCCAGGCCGGATGAGGCTTTGAGCAACCTGGTCTGGTGGAAGGTGTCCCTGCCCATGGTGGGGGGTTGGAACTGGATGACCTTTAAGGTACCTTCCAACCCAAACCAGTCTATGATTCTATGATATTTTTTAAGACCTTTGTATAAACATTCTTTGATTTTGTACTATTTATTACTCCAGGTTAGCCTTCAAATACACTTAATTTTAACTGCTTGCACAGATGCCTTTGTCCATTGCTAAAATTCAGAAGGACAATTACACTACAACAGAACTAAGAACATCAGGCAGTGGCTATATTATTTTGCTGTACTGTTATATACATGTATGTGTAAAATCAGTCTGTGAGGATTGATAAAAATCATACTGCCTGAATAAAATTTGTATATACACAGAGCTCTGAACTCTGTAGTTAAAGCTGGGGAGAGCCTTTCACCGCTGGGAAGATGACAGGAAAAAGAAGCTGCTTCTGGCAAAGACACATAATGAAGTTAACTCCGATTCATCGAGCTCATCTTACTGGTAAGGGGAGGCACTGTAAAAGTAATTATTAAGAGACAGGGCTAAGAACATCAGTGAGCTCAGCCAGTATGCTTTTCAGCCTTTGTAATTTTATTAGATATATGGATGAGGTCACCTCTTGAAATAGCAGAGAGGAAGAGAAAGAAGAAAAGATGCTCATTGCCTAACATCATGCTGCTGAAGAAATCACGGAGCCTTTTGCTAACACCCAGAGGTTCATTTTGGGCTGCTGCTTTCTGTATCTTGAGGGATACGTTAACAATAATAATCCTGTTTTATGCCTGCATTTAAAGACCAGAAATGAGAGTGATGATTATTTAGTTTGACATTCTTCCTAACACAGGTCACATCTTAAGTCATAATCATAGAGGCTCCATTTGATAACTGGCTGCTGTCTCGGTGCTTCAGTACTGAGAAATAAAATGCCTCAAGCTTATTCGTGTATATATATATTTAATGTCAAGGTGATTACTGTGCATTTCCATTAGCTAATCTTTCTTAGGAAAGGTTAGCTGGTTTTCTCTAAAACTCATTGATTACTGATCTTTCATTTGTAATTCTGTAATTCTAGTTCAGATTGTAGTTTAGACTGTAATTTAGACTTAGGGGTATTTTTTCATTCCTATGTTTGATATATAGAACCTTCTGTATGAAATCATTGGGCTTGAAAGGACATCAAAGTTCATCTAGTGCATCCTGCTGCTGCCAGGCAGAAACACGTGTAGATATATCACTTCTGACAGATACTTGTCTCATGTTTTCTTAAAGGTTGCTAGCAATGCTAAGGTTGTAGCACCTCCCCAGAAAAGCTGTTAAGACATTTCTGTGTCCAATCTGAATTTTCCTTGCTGCTGTTTAAACCTGTTCTTTTTCATTTTGTGCACCATAGACATGGAAAACACATTATTTCCATATGGTTTGCAATTGCCTTTCTATGTATTTCAAGATTCGCTCCATCCTTTCGCATAGGTCATATATTTTGTACTGTGCTGTTGTTCTTGCCTTGCATTCTCATTTTTCCTTGCTTCATATCTTGTGTGGTAGCTTCATTAGCACATGTGTCTGTTATAATTCTTCCATTTTTGTCTCAAATGCTTAGACTATTCACAGTGAATAACTTCTTGATATTGAATCATCAAAACTTGCTTTTATATTTTAGCTGAATTATTTTATTCATACTGGTGAAGACACGAGATTTCTAAAGTCAGTACATCAAGAATTTTTGCTAAGTCACTGGAATTTAAATACTTTATTCCAGTATTTTTTTAAATGCTGATTTCTGTTTCCAGCTCTCCAGTATAAAAATGCTCTCCAGCTGGAAAGCAGGTAGGTATCCCTTGCATTTGCCTGTGGTTTTGGAATATCAGACTGGCTGATTTTATGCAGATACTGTTCCTTCCAGGAAACAGCTTTGTGCAGCAGGGCTGTATATCTTGTCCCTCAGAAAGATTTAGCTTTGAATTAGCTAGACTGCCAGTGCTAACCGCTGGCAGAGAGTTTGCTAATCTGCCCTTAGAAGGTAGCTCTTGTCGTGCAGTGGTACTCTCCTTCCATGGCCAGCTTCCAGTGGTGAAATCTCTGCCATCCCTGCAACGTTGACCTGGATCATTTCACCTCACATAATCCCAGAGCAGAATCATGGAATAGCTTGGGTCAGAAGGGACCTCTGGAGGTCTCTAGTCCAGCCTCTGGCTTAAAGTAAAGCTTACGAAGGTCTGTCTCTAGTTGGGTTTTGAATAACTACAAGCATCTGTTTTCCTCTATGCAGAGCCAGCTCTTTCCCAGGCTGAGCAAGCTCAGCTTTCTCAGCCCCTCCTTTTCAGTGGTGTGTTCATATTCATGGCCCTGTGCTTGACTGGCTCCAGATTGTCAGCAAGTCTCCAGTACCGGGGTGTCCAGGACAGGATGCGCTCCTCCATATGTAGCCCCTCAAATGGGAACAACGGCCTTACAAGAAAGAGAGAAAATCACTCCCTTTGGCCGGCTGGGAGCAGAAGGTTAACGTAGCTGAGATAAAGTTTCTGTATGGATTTAAAAGTTTTATTCTTTCCTTCTCTTTTTCTTCAGGCTGCTTATATGAGTTTTCTTCAGAACAAGTAATATTTTTGCTTAGTCCCCTTTCATATATCTTTTATTTAGAGTTCAGCATCAATTTGAATGCCTCACTCAAACAGTCCTTTGCACTCCTTTGTGCTGCCAGTGCCACAGGCTTCCTGTGTCTTTACACAGATCATGGTAACTAATGAACATGCTGGACATCGATCCGTTTGTAGGCTTGCACGGTCTAAACCCCTTTAAAGGAATACCTTTCTACAGATCTCATTTTCTTCCAGAATAAGTTTCAATATTATTAACTGAATATTCAGATTATTAGCAGCATTCCTGCTGTCAGTGTATTAATACCTCCCTGCCTGAGTAGAAAGCTGAGGCTCAATTGCGCTGTGGTCAGCAAACTCATCTATATTTTGGGAGCTCAACTGGCTGTTACGGAGGGGCAGTTTCCGTTTCATCTGAGTACATCCTGTGCTAGTGAAATACCTCAATCACGAACAGATGTTACAGGAAATATAGTTGTAGCACAGAGGGGTTTTTTAATTTATTCTTAGACTTATGACTAAAGGGTGGTGTCGAAGTTCATGGTCTAAAAGTGAATATTTCTTGACAGTCATCTTATTTTTAGGTCCTTTAACTTGAAGCAAGATTTTTCTTGGCTTGAAATAGTGATCAAAATATATACAGCTGTAATTTGCAGTAAACAATTAAATGCCTTTGTTGCAGCTAAATTTGCTTATGTGACGTTCTAGTGTTTACAAACCTAGTGAAAGAACAATATTTGACGTCAAAAAGTTGAATTCTTTCAAAGTTTGTTTGCTTAGTTTTTCTGAGTTTTCCTTTTGTGAGAGGAAGCTAAATTATATCCAGCTTTGCAGACTTGCAGGCACAATGTGCCATCATTTCTTTCTCATTTATTCAGGCTATTTTGTTATGTGTATTTCAGATAGATGTATACTATTTAATAAATACACTCCTAAAATGTATTTTAAAATAAAGCAAATAATCTCTCTTGTGCTTTGCAAATTAAAAGGTACACAGTCATGAATAAAAGTGTCTTGGGCTCAAATTTTGATCTCCTTATTGCACGGAATAGTATCTGCCCTTCAAACAGTCCTGCTGTGTCTTTTTGAGGAGTACAGTCCTTTTCCATGTGAATAAGACTATCCAGCTTTGTCACCCAACATTTAATTATGTTTCATTTCTACTACAGAAGATGTGCTCTTACAGTTGTTTAATCAAATATCTCAGTGTATTTATCAGGGACGGAATAAAAATTATGGGGTCACTCTGTAGTGGCTATTGTTTAAGTCAAATGCATCACGGGCTGCTTTGATGTGATGCTTAAATAAGTCAATATATAGTGTCGAACTACTTGATTCATAATTCTCACCAGTTGGAGACTTCAAAGGCTTAAGGCTTTGAAGAAACTCAGATTCTAGCTGAAAGAGCATAGATAAAGACCTCAGGTAATTGTAGAATTCATCACTTTGTTATTTTAACTTCTTACTTTTTATGTATGCAAAACTTTTACCTCTGGTCCAAACACAGTGTTGCATTTATTAAATTAATAATTTGTTGCAATTTCCATATAAACACAAAACTTTATTTACATCAATATTCAAAATACGGAGAGATTCAGAACAATTTTCCCTGGACATCATAAAATATTTCTTCATGCATTAAAATCAGCAGGAGAGAGTGAGGAAGGAAAAATGAAACTTGGTATTAAACATAATGAGGTAAGGATCCTGGAAACCATACAGTCCTCCTGTATCAGTGTTTCTTTCACTATTTTGCACTTCCTCAACAGGGCAGGACAGTGGAGTGGTGTACGGTGGTATATGATCAGCCTTTAGCAACAGAGAAGCATCCTTCCTGGAATGATGCTAAGCGCAGGTTTGGAGGGGTGCTCCCTTAGTGGAGCCAGTAAACAGTCCAGTTCCACTTTTAAGGAAATAGCAGAAGTGGATGGTGTCTCTGACTTTTCATTTTCGATTTCAGAACATTCCGAATGACAGGAAACAGCAATGCTTGCCTTTTCTCTTGAAATATTTCATGCCTGTGTGGAAGATGTGTTCAAAAGACTTATTTTATGTTGGCATGAGCAAACGGGGAGCAGCCATACAGGCATGACAGTAGCAAATTGCATTTTTCTCCTAGCTGGTTTGGAAAACAATCCAAGCTTGAAGTTCACTTCTGAACAGCTTTAATGTCAAGAACAAGAAGTTGAAACTGGCACAGGGGAGCCCATTTGTGAAAGATCTGCTTTCTAGTGGCTCGACCTCATCTGTGGCATACTGGTTGTCTGAGCTTGGAATCAAAGATGGAGTAGTCCTGGTGAAAGTCTGTTCCCTGCATGTTTGCTCATTCTATACAGGTTTCTATGATCAACTCCTCAGCCTGGGAAATGGCACCCAAGAAAGTAGGGTGTTACTTTTTAAATATTACTCAGCTACAAGTTTGATAGAAGGGTTTATACATGTCCATAGAAATTGCTGCAGATGAAATTTGCCTGATGCAATGATGTCTTTTGGATAAAAGATAATATGATATTTCATACTTTATTTTTAAAACGGTACTTTTTCTTTGTTTTGTACTGAAATTTAGGATAGAAAAAGAACCAGAAGTGGGCTCTGAATCTTTTCATCACTCTTTTCTCTTGTAAAATTCCTAATTGCTTTGTGAGAATTTGCTTAAGCATGGACTTTGATGTTTTGACTTCTATATGAACTAATTAAATAATCCTATTTTGAGGAAGTGCTTGACCAGTAGGCACACATGCATATACTGGAATGTAACGATGTTAAACTAATCATTACTGCTCCAGACAGTCCTGTGAGTTTGCATGGGACAACCTGGTGTGAAAACAACATGGGTTTGAATCGCAAGGACCACAGTCCATTTCAGGCTTTTCTTTTTTGTTACCACCACCCCACCATTTCTTTTGCAGTCTTTGTCTCATTTCCTAGTACATATTTGGAAGGCTAAATAGCTAGGTCAAGTTATTTTGGTGGTGCTATTTCTTCCTGGTGGCATTAAGCCGTGACATTCAATCCCCGGCAGCACAGCCAAGCAGCATTTGAGCATCTCCATGTGCATTAGTTATGTCAGACATCAAAGCGGGAAGCTCACATTGAGGTCTGACCCCACCCATATTATTAAATTTAAAGATGATGTCAATACTGTTGTGAGTTATACATCAAATATAAATTGGTTACAAAACATTTCTGAATGTTAAACTACCCCAGATTGCCTCAATTGGTGCAATTAGATCGTGAATGTAATTTACATGTTGAGCAGTGGAAAAATTCTTCCTTGTACTAGCAAGGATACATTAAACAATGTCTCCAGCCAATTTCCTTCCCTTAACATCCTTTACTTCTTAAGTTATTGTTTAATACACTTCCTAATCCTAAATTAGTGCAGGTAGTACTGGTTTAGTACTATTTGGCACTGATGTAGCGATTGCACATGTTTTCTTCTGGCCGATGTACATGATAAGAAGCTTTTCATTTCTGAACTGAACAATTACAGACTTGTTTTGCTGTTGAATTGAATATGCAAATAATTATGAGGAAAACAGGCAACGCTCCCAGGAGAGCCTCTGGTTTCCAAGTCTAGTCCAATTAGTGAAGAAGGAAGCTTTCTTACACAGCTTTTACCATGGTCTGTTTCACTGATCAGATAGAGATTATTGAGATGGGACTGAACACTCTTTGCATTGAAAAGTAACTAGGTATAGAGCCAATCCATTAGATCAATAACTGATTTAATGTAATACAGGCTTATAAATACCATCACACCAAGTAATCACACGTAACATGCTGAAAATATACAGAGGTCTGCAGTGCTTTGAAGGTGCCCTGGAAAATCCAAGGTAAATACTGAAAACCTTATTTTTCCTAATTTTAAAGAAGAGTTTATCTTACCTACGTAATGTCTTTCATTTTTGTAGCTATTTGTGATAAGCAGCTGGAATATGGTTTC
This sequence comes from Strigops habroptila, assembly GCF_004027225.2. NCBI lineage: Eukaryota > Metazoa > Chordata > Aves > Psittaciformes > Psittacidae > Strigops > Strigops habroptila. The sequence goes on along the minus strand of NC_044278.2, from coordinate 63,853,930 downwards.
TGGAAACCGGCTGAAAGATGCGGCAGCAATGGCTGCAGAACTGTCATCAAAATATATTTTACATGAGTACAGAAACTCTACACTGAGAGCACAGCAAACACGGGCAAAGGAGACAAAAACCTCAGACAGTCTTCAGCCCGGGGTTCTTACAATGTTTTATAGTCCAGTTCCTGTGTTTAAAAGCAGAAATATCCCATTACCTTGTTGGAAACACAAGGTTTAACACAAGGCCACTGAGTAACGAAAGCCTGATGCTCTCCTTCTAAGGGGCATTTTTATATGGGGTAATCAATAATTTCGGTGGGGTTATACCTGAAGTGTGCTAGGAGAATATGTCAGAGGAGGACATGGCATATGAGTGCAGACCTTATAGATTATTGCTTGCTAAATGATGATGTCACCTAAACTTGAGAACTCCAGGAAATCCAGCGTGTCAGTGACTCTGCTTTCTAACCAGCTCTGGCGTGACACTGTGTGTGCGCACCTTGGCTTTTATAAGGTTGTAGATCTTCAGGACTCAAGGTCTCTGGAAGACCATGTTTGATAAGCTGCTTGTCAAGTGACTACTAATTTATCAGAGCGTACTTTTTTAGTTTTATTTGGGTAAAATTAAGAGCACTGAAAGTTATTATTGCTGCAAACAGGACTATAAAAGCCAAAGAAAAGCCAAGGAAAAATACACAAGACTGGGGTTCTTAAAGAGAAAAGGGCAGAGGGCTGAGCCAAGTAACTACCACCATAATCTGGCTCTGTTGAGTGGCTGCAGTTTTGATCAGCAAAAAAAGAAAGCAGCCAGAGGTACCTAGAGATCCTGGGGCAAAATACAAGATTTCAGGTGTTGCCATCTCTGTGTGTCCTTTCTGATGGGGCAGAGAGAAGCTTCCCCAGCTGACCCTGCGCCCTCCTCTTGCTACCCAGTAATAGCACCCATGCAAACCCTGTAGTGTGGGGAGGCAAAGCTCCAATGAGCGAGGTAAACCTTCAGCAGGGCTCCTGCTGGAAGAGTTTGTTTAGTGTTTGGTGTCTTTCAAGAGGAGCACTAGGAGAACATCTTGCTGCTGACTGAGAGTATCAGAAGTAAATCTGAAGTGAACCAGTGATGATACAAAGGCCTATAACCTAATGGATATAATATAAATACGGGCTGGAAGGGTGCAGATGCTAACTATAATGCAGATGGTGACATTTATTGGCTGTGACATTTATTGACACTATTATCATTAGAAATCTTCTAGTGCCTTGGCACTTCAGTACCTACTACGTGGGAAACAGGCAGACCCAACAAATCATACCGTAGGACTAAAAATAAAAGTTCCACTGACCCACGTGGTGTGCTGCAAAAATAGTCCGGAGAGCACTTGAAAGCCTGGTCGAGCTGATAGGTTACAATCAGCCAAGGCCGCGGCTCTGGGTGGGTGCCAAAGGGAGCAAGTTCCTGAAACCCTCCCCTGAGCATGCCCTGAGTATTAGTGAGTGCAACCCCCACACCCAAAAAATAGCAAGGGTGACCCAGCAGATGGTAACACTTGCTGTGTGCCATGGGGAGACAGAGATTACCCATGTGAATGGGGACTCATCCAGTTTTATAGTCTTACCAAATGTCCCTGGTATTTTGACTGCTTGTATAACTGTGAGTAAGAATCCTCTTGTGAACCTCACCAACTAACCAATCCCATCAAAGTCAGTCCTCTTCCTTTTTACCTGAGCAAAGTGTGGAAATGTTACCTTGAACACACTGATTGGAGAGTTGTACATTTTGTTGCTCCAGCTCAATGCGTTGACCAAGAGCCTCCAGCATCTCTGTCTTCTCCTCCCGCCTCTCATCCCGTGTGCTGCCCTTCCGTCCTCCTGTGCTTAGAATCATCTTGAAAACTGTCTGTCTACTGCCAAGGACTTTGGAATAAAGAGGAGGATGGGCTATTCACACCAGTAGCAGGATGCTACTTCACTCTGGTAATGGCTGCACTTTTGAAAATAAAAGAGGCATAAATCTGTAGCAAACATTGGTAGGATTGAAAAAGATGAATAGAAAAGGACTCTACAAAATACGCCCAAGGGTCACTATGTGTAGCTTCCAACCCAATGGGCCTGCATCCCAGAGAAGAGGATTTTCTTCCATTAACCTAGTTTACTGAGTGAGTTTTCCATGCAGCAATGGATGAGTGTCATTAGCATTCACTCAGAGTGAGAGAATGGCTTTGACTGTCGTTCTGCTTATTTGACTTCTCACACTAAACCTTATCCATCATGATGAATGCTTGGCCCACTTTTTGATTCTCGTAGGCATAACGCAAAGCCTGCTGAGGAGCAGAGCCTGGGCGAAGTCCAGTCCCAGCTACTGCAGTCAAGTCATAGAATCACTTTAACCCACTCATTACGCTCCCCTCTAAAAACAACTGGGTTAGTTGCCCCACTATTTCTTTTCAGCACTGAAGATTTTTATGGCCAGAAGAATCAAATATCTTTTTCTGATTTCCGGCATAAATTTATTCTGGACTTGTTTATATATATTTGATCTCGTGCTAGCATTGTCCTTAAGCTTAAATAGCTTCTTGCCTGTATATCTGTGATATTTACCCGCTGATGTATGTATAGACAGCTCTCCTGCACACTTTCTCAGGCTTTGTTTCACCAGGGCAAACAAGATAAGCTCCAGTAAGATCACTGTCAGTCTTCTAATGGCTCTGTTTCAGTGCGATTTAATTTTTCTGGAACATGAGTGTTCAAGTCTCTGTGTTCTACTCAAAATGAGGTTTTACTAATGACTCTGTAACACCCTTTCTTATTTTTACTCTACCCAAAATTCTTCATCAGATACAGCCTATAATCTAATTTGCCCTTTTTAGGGATGGTTGAGCCTGTCGTTTGTAACCAGAGCTCTCTGTAGAAGTTTTAGAGAGAGCTCACTGTTTAAAAGATGTGACAGATTCATCAGCTTCCTTCCAGGGAGTCGTGACAACTTGGACCAGCTGGGGATCTGCATCTGAGCTTTCAGCTTGCAGGACACAGCTTTCCCTGCGGCTGGCCCGGAATGGTGGAGCTCACTGCCAACTCCCCTCCCCCAGACCTTCCCCCCCAGGGGAGCCACTGATTTGCTCCTGCCCGGCCAGCAATGTTAAAACAGCACTTACTCCATTTAATGCTACAAAATACAGGGCGAAAATTGGCAGATATTGTTCATTCAGCATGTACATGTTAAATCCGAACATCTCAGCTCCGTTCTTTGTTGATGTTTAAATTCCAAACATTTTCAATCATTTTAGCCATTTCGATTTCTAGGAAATTTTTCTTTCCTTCATTTCTTTCTTAATCCTCATTAAGTGTGAATAAAACTTTCAAATGGCAATTAAAATAGATTTCTTTCCATGGAGGGAGCCTATGTACGACTGCGCTGCTGCCTATTGTCCTTCTTCATTTCTTCCTTTCTCAGGTCTATTCTTCATCTTCTATCAGCTGTGATTTAGACTAAGCCCTTCGTGGCAAGGACTTTCATTTCATATTCATCTCTGCCTAAAGCAGAGACATTTATTATTGGTTTCTGAAAGTATTATTGGTTTCTGAAAGTATAAAGAATGTTACAGATCAATGCCATTATCCTGAACTGCACTTAGAAGACAAAGGCAGCATAGCTGTTGAATTGATGCTCTCGGGAGCACGGAAGCAGAGCTACATTTTGGTCTATCTCAGACTTGCCAGAGCACTCTGTGGCTATTTCCATCTAAAGATCATAGCCAGGGCAAAAGCTACAAAAGCACCAATGGCTGCGATAAAACTTCTAAGACACAGAATTGTCTTAGTTGCCCTGTCAAATGATGGCAACAAAAATTTTGACTGTGAAGACAGCAATAGCTAAGAATCTGGCATCAGCCTGGACTCTGAGCACAATCAGAGCATGGTGTCAATAGGCTTCATGGGTTTAAAACAAAGGCATGGTGACAGTATTTCTACTTCTGAATAGATCTTGAAGGCACTTGCCCAGGAAGTAGTAGATAGAGCAAGTGAGCTAGAGACTTGAGAGACATGAAATCCATGTCCAGGGGAAATAAATCAGAGAGTTGAGCTCTGGGGCATCTCTCTCCCAGCTAAAAGCACTGTCCATGCTCAGCATCCCTGTTTGCCCTCAGACCCTGCGACAGGTGCCTGGAGCCCCTATGAAACAGGTTTGCGAGCACCTTTTCCTTTGCTTCTTTTTGGGTCTGGCTTGGACATTTCTGCATGCAGCACCCTGCAAGCCCTGTTTCAGAAGTCCAAGTCACCCATCACACTGCCTCAGAGCATCACGCTGCTGTCGCTCTTTGCCAGACACCTGGTCTCAGGGTCCCACATCTGTGATTCTACATCGGCACTTTAGCTGCACTCTGCATGGTACTCATTTATTTATGCTTGATTGACAGGCTCCTGAGGACCAGAAATTCTGCATCTGCCTATTAAAGTACTTTGCAACTTGGAAGATAATGAAAGAATTGGTTCTGAGTTGTTTTTTCTCCATTGTCACCCATGTCAGTACCATGCAGCTCATGGATCTGCCTTCCCGAGTTCACCACCACCATCTTTGGCATACAGATTTTAACTGACACCTTCAGATGACAGGTAGTCAATCATCAGCAAAGAGAGCGGGTGATACTGAACTTGTGATAGCTGGTTTCAGTAACTGCAAAAGACTAGCTCTGCTACAAGCCTGCAGATACTTTTGAAAGGCAGGTTTAACCAGACATGGAAACCTATCTCTGAGTTTAGTACAGAAGCATTGCTTTGTTGGGGTGAGGTTTTTACATCAAAGGGCTGTCAACCTCCCTAGGGTAAAACTACAGAGGTAATTCCGTGTAGCCCGGGAATCCCAGCGCAGCGATTGATCCAGTGTGACCCCTACATAGCTAATTACAGACTGTCAAGGCAATTTCTGTTCAAGCTGGACCAATATTTAATTAGTCTCCTCACCACTGAAACCCTGACCTTCGTTTGGCACAGAGAAAGCAGAGAGTTGCATATCTGGCCAAAGCATCCCATTGCTGCTCCGGGGGCAGGCAGAGGAGGCATTAACAGCTGGAAATGAAAAATGGCAAGTGAGAGTCCAAAATGAAGCAGCAGCTTTCTCCACCTGCTATTTTCTTCCTCTCCTGCTCTCCCTCCTCTAAAACCTGTTGCTTAGGCTGAAAGACTAAATAAACCCTGCAGAAGTACAATTGCATTTTGGAGGCTTTCAGTTAATTTATAGTGCAGATCAGAGGAAGTAGCTCTACCAGTAACTTTCTGGTCAAATTGAAAACTGGCAAATTATTCCTGCTGCTTTTTCTTTCAACCACTTGCTAATCCGTGGCAGGAATTTTTCTTCTACCCTCATGCCTACCTGGTTTCCTTAGTAACTCCTCATAGGAATATGACAAAAGCTGGGAAAAGACCCAATAAATTGTCAACTACTTAATCTTCATTTATGGAAAATGATGTGCTGTTAAATCTGCTAGATTTAACAGCCAAAGGTGACTGATGTATTTCATCGACTATTTCTTTCTCTCTTGTTCAAGAAAGGGCCCAGATATTATTAAACTGAAAGAAAACCCCAAAATACAAAAATCTCTTTGCTTATGTAAAGAGATTTAAACCTGGAATTTACCTGAACCTACATACGTGCTCCACATCTGTCCGTTATTTATGAGACTCAGTACTAAAGGGACTTATTCAATTTTGCATGTATTTAAACTGTTCTGCAGAAAAAAGTGCTTAAAATCATGCCTCTTGACGCCTTCAGAAGAGTTTAGATTACTCCAACACTATCAAAATGGGTGATTTAGTTGAAGTATCACTGGCTTATGATTTAGAAGAAAAGTGAGACCAAGGTCGGGACAGAAGAGAATCGGAATAGCTTTAATCATGAAACAAAGGAGAAGGAAAAAGGCAGACTTGCAATAGTTGTATGTTTCATTGTTTGACAGACTCCAAAACTCCCACCACGGCATAGGCTCCATTTGCAGGGCAGCTTGTATGCAAAATATCTGTCTGTCCTATGAGCTTCTGGTATAAACCCATCCCTGGCAGTGTTCAACGCCAGGGGGAACAGCGCCTTGCGCAACCTGGTCTAGTGGAAGGTGTCCCTGCCCATGGCAGGGGGGTTGGAAATAGATGGTCTTTAGGGTCTCTTCCAACCCAAACCAGTCTGCGATTCCATGCCCCACACTGGGCACACAGGAGAAAAGGATAAACCAAGGGAGCGGCACAGGGAGTTCGGGTGGTTTGCAGTAAGTACCTTGTAGGTGAAATTCTGACAAGGAAAGGAGCCAGGAAGGGACTGGCATGCTCCTGAATCTTTTGGGCACTTCCACTCTTTTCCTCTAAAGATTTGGAAACAGTTCCTCCACCTGTAGCAAGCTTCTTTCAGAGGTCTCCAGGCAGGCTGTCCACATGGCTTTCTGATGGGAAAACCCAGCCGTGTTTGTGTTCTTCACAGCTAACCAGCTGTCGGGTAGGAAGTTGCTGCTCCAAATATATCTGGAAGCAGCAAAAGACAAAGTTTCAAATTGTTAACACCAGCAAATTTTGAAAGAGTTGTCACACCTCAGGTGTCAGACTTGAAGAAAGCAGCTTCCATTATGGATTAGAAGGAGGTTGAACATTGGGGCTGGGTTATCTCAAATCCAAATGCACCTCAGTCTTTCCGTGGAGCGTGCGGGCTAGCCCATGGTTCGGGACATGACTCTGGACCAGGAGAACCCTGCTCAGGGGCTGCAGTGGCAGTGGTGGCCATGGTGAGCCAGCCTGGAAGCAGAACCACAGAGAAAAGTTGATGAGTTGAGGGTGTGCAACATTCCCTCTAATGTTGCCTTGAGGGGTAGGTTTGCCCCTTGAGGGGTTCGGCTGGGGTGTGAAGGTAAGGAGGAGAGTGCAGGCCATGGTGGCATTGCCTTTCCAGCACCAGGGAGGCTGGTGGCAACAGCACAGCCCTGGGGAGCCTGCACAGACCTTAATAAAAAAGCACCGGTTGCATGCAGGGAGCTGTCCTTGCAGAGCCTTCAGGAATGGGTTTTGCCAGAATAAAAGCCCCAGGAATGCTTTTGCCGCTCTGTTTTGGGTCAGCCTTCCCAGTCCCTCACATCAGCTTCCAAACCAGTGCCGTAGCCCACGGGAGGAGCACTGGGAAGCCACAGCTGAGCTGTGAGCATGGTGGTGGGGATGGAGCATGCTGGGGCCAGCCAGCGATCAGCCACAGGGCTCAGGCTGCCTAATGGGCTTCCCCATGCATGGAATGGCGAGTAATGGCCCAAAACGGGTTTATGTGACCAGTCGGGCCAAGAGCCCGCCATCAGTGCCCCCCAACTTCCCTCCAGCCTTCCCAGTCCCCCAAGAACACCACAGCTGCCAATGACTGGCTGCTCCTTAGGACAGAACCACAGAAACATCTTGGTTGGAAAAGACCTTTAAGATCATCAGGTCCAACCGTTACCCCAACACTGCCAAGACCACCACTAAACCGTGTCACTGAGGGCCTCATCTACACGGCTTTTGAACACTTCCAGGGACTGTGACTCCAGCACTTCTCTGGGCGGCCTTTTCCAGTGCCTGATCACCCTCTGGGTGAAGACGTTTTTCCTAATATCCAGTCTAAACCTCCGCTGGTGCAGCTTGAGGCCGTTTCCTCTTGTCCTGTCACTTGATACTTGGGAGAAGAGACCAACCCCACCTCCTGGCTCCATCCTCCTTTCAGGCAGTTGCAGAGAGCGGTAAGGTCCCCCCGAGCCCTCTCTTCCCCAGCCTAGCACCCCCGGTCCCTCAGCCGTTCCTCACAGCACTTGCTCCTTTCCCGCTGCGCGCCCGCGGAGGCGCCGTCCTGCCGCTAGGGGGCAGCCGCCGCCCGCCCCACGGGGGGCGCGCGGGTCGCTGCGGTTGAGGTGCGGAGCGGCGCGCGGCTGTCCGCGGGCGCGCTGCCCCCGCGCGGAGGGGCCGGCTGCCGCCGCTGCCAGTGATGTCATGGGGCGGCGGCGGCGGCGGCAGCGGCGGCGGCGGCGGCGGCGGCGGCGGGAGGGGGGGGGCGGGGAGGAGGCGGCACTGCTGCAGCTGCATGTGTCTGTGGCGGCGGCGGCGGGGCCGGGGCGTCGTCATCTGCATTCACATGGGGGCGGCGCCGGCCTCCGCCTGAAGCCCCCGCCCGGGGACACACAAAACCCACGCGAGGGGAGGCGCGGGGGGCCGCGACCCCCGCCCCGTCGCCGCCGCCATCGCCATGAATTCGGCGGAGCAGACCGTTACGTGGCTGATCGCCCTGGGCGTGCTGGAGTCGCCCAAAAAGACCATCTCCGACCCCGAGGGCTTCCTTCAGTCCTCCCTGAAGGACGGCGTGGTGCTCTGTCGCCTGCTCGACCGTCTCCTCCCGGGCACCATAGACAAAGTAAGTGCCCGGTTTCCCCCCGCCCCGCCGCCCTTTGTGCAGCCGGGCCCGCCGCGCCCGCCGCCGGGCCCCCCGCGCCGCCTCAGCCCGTGCGGGAGGGACGGGGGTCCCCCGGGCCCGCGGGGGGTGAAGGGCGCGGTGGGGCGGGGTGGGGTTCGGGGGTGGGGGGTCAGCCCCAGTATCGCCCCGGGGGGGCGGCTGAAGAGGGCTTCCCCTGGAGGGCCACGGGTTCGCAAGTGTTTCGCACAGAAGAATGGTCCGCTCTCCAGAGCGAAGTGCTGGCTGTGCATGGGAGAAGCGTTCTCATTTTTAGGGGGGTTCTGGACCTTTTCTGGCGCGTCACGCGCCGGCTGCAAACTTGTCCCTGGAAGTGCTGGCATAGCCGGTGCCTCACCTCGCTCGGGAGGTGATTCAGCTCATCCCTTCCAGCCTCTGAAGGACATTTTAACGCTTGACGCTTAGTTTTCTTGAAGGCTGCTTTAGCGTTATTTGGGTCTTTTACCGCTTGGTAGCCTGTGGGAAAGAAAACAAATCTCGTCCTTTTCGGGTTGAAAAAGCGCGTTACAGCTCCATTCTGCGTTGCGTTTGGGGAAAATGTACTCTGTCAGGTAACTTTTCTGTGCGCCCTGTGCGCACATAATTCCCGTCGTAGCTCGGCTAGAGGGGAGGGTGGTGGTGTGCCTCAAGACTTGGGACAACACTGTCGTCTCACCTGGTGCTCGACAACATAGTCCATGTAGTGACCCACGGAGTGAAAAAACTTTCCTTGTGAGCCAGGATGAGGTGAGGAAGAGGAAACTGGTGAAGGTCATCTGCCGTGCTGACGGGAAAACTCCCCGCTTGAAAGTAACACCGTACTTTTCACCTTTTGCGGCTGGCAGACTGCTCCGGGCGCTGGAGCCTGCTGACAATGGGCTTTTGTTACCTTCTCTGGCTCTTTTTCAAGTAGTTTGCTGACCCACAAAGTTGAAAACCAGTGCCTTGAGCTCAGTGGGGTGCTGGACTAGGCTGTCTCTGTTCTCCAGTCTACCACTGACTGGGGTTGTTGCTTGTGTTGTACTGTAGTGTGGAGGTCCTACCTCTGGACTGGAGTCCTGCTCTGTGGATGCAGTAGGTCATTCCTGCTCACCTAAATTCACAAGCAAATCAGGAGGTGGCAGGGGCATATGGAAACCCTGCAGGAGCCGGTGATGCTGTCGATGGGTGATGGAAGCTGTGGGAGTGGGAACAGCATGTTGACGGTGGAGTGAGTGTGCGTAACTTGGGGTTCATCATGGTGGCCAGTGGAGCTAGCTGGGACAGCTGAAGCTGCTGTTGCTGGCACCAGCTTTCCCCACTGCTGTCTTCTCTGAGGTGGCTGTTTGGGCAATAGAGCCAAAGGGAATGTGTCCGCTCCTGAGGTGCTGTGGCTTTGTGGCCGTGGTATGCTAGGTGCAAACTGCTGTCCAGTGTGCTGGGCTGTAAACTGTGGCTCTGGAGCACGTAAATATCCTGCTCTGCCATTCAGGGTCACATGTCCGATGGGGGGCTGAGGACGGGGACCCCTCAGCCGGGGGACCCCCTGCCCACCCGCTCGGGCAGGCTCTGCCCATCCCTCCTTGCCCTCAGGCTCTCTTGCCTGCTGACACCAAGCCCAAGGAGGGTCTTGGCAGCCCATCCCACCGTGCTGCTCCAGGCATTCTCTCTGAGCATCTCTCCAAAATCTTGGGCTCTGGGTCCTGAGCGTCTGGGGAGAAAAGGTCTTTCCCCTTGTGCAGATGTCAAGCCCAGTCAGATAGGGTTCTGAACTCGATTTGGGAAATGGGCTCTACTGAGCAACGAAGTAAATAAGAAGTAAGTTTTAGAGCAGCATTTCCCAACTTAACGTGCTTTTCTGTATTGGTATAACTAGGGACAGCTCAGCGTGAACAAGAGGCTCTATTTTCTTTTCACGTCAGAGGCATGAAACCCTCTGATGTTCGGGCAGGAGGTTCCCCTCACGGTACCCACACCCAGAGGAAGGTTTGCAGAGGGCTGAGCTCCCCGCAGCCACCAGCCCCACCACCAGCCTGGCGTGCCAGGAGCTGTCAAGGCAGGGTTATGGTGGACCCCGTGGTGTGAGGTGCGGGGTTTGCAGCGGGTGGTGTGCGGCTGGGACGGCAGCCAGGGCAGGAGGAACGCTGGTGCTTCGCAGCCTCCACCTCCCCGAGCACAGTGCTGGGGTGGGTGGCTGACGGAGGTCGCAAAAGTCCGGGGAGAAATAACCATTTATTTATTTATTTATTTATTTATTTATTTATTTTTAGGGGCTCTTTATTTTTGTGAGGAGAACTGTACTTTTGTGGGCCTTTCACTTTGCACTTTCTGATTCATAGACGCGTCAGGGAGACTCATGAACTCATCTTCCCGTCCAACTTTGTGAATATTCTGTTTCTATAGACTCAGAGTATGTACCCGGTACTTCTTTCATGCTTTCAGCCACTGTTATAAGTCTGAGCTATTTCCATGATATTTTTTCTTTTGTTTGCTAATAAATACATACAAAATTTGCATCCTTCCCTGTATCATATTTTTTCAAAGTCCTTTTTGCTACTGCTATTCATGATGTCTTTTTTTTCTTTTTTTTATACTGAGTGCATTTTAAATATGAGCCCTTTTATTCCTCATTTGTCCTGAAAGCCCCCAGTTCAAACTGGACATGTTTGAAGTCTACAGATTCAAGGTTTGTCCCACAGATTCAGCTCTTAAAATCATTTGAAATTGTAACTTTCTAAAAATATCTGACTTCAGCAGACACTTTGGAGACTCACAGAGCTCATTTTTTCTGTAAATACAAAGTAGTAACTAAAACCAAAGAGAACATAAAGATACAAATTAAGAATGAATGTTTATCAGTTTGGTTCTTTTTAAGATGTTTTCTAGAAAATGCTATAAATGCATTTCTTTCTTTCAAAAGCTGTTTGTGAAGAGGATTCAATATGTGCAGCAATGCAATAATACATCTTTTTTTGGCATTTTGTGCTTTTTAAAGCCTCTGGGTACCCTAAGAGTAATTAGCAGAAGAGTTTTAATAAATAAAGGCTGTGTGACCATAAAAGGAATCAAGCACGTGAAGGTCAAACAACAGATTTTCCTTAAGTCGATACAACAAATTAGTGGGTTCTGAGGCTGGTTGGTGTGTTCTTCCATTACACTGCTGTGTATTTGTATACCATCCTTGCACAGAATAACGTACAGAGCTTCTTCATTCTAATGCAAACAAATTTAGCCAAAACTTCCTGACATCTATCTTCAACAACAGCAAAGGACAGATACTAAATTCACCAGACTTCAAGTAGTCGGAATGCAAATACTTTGGAAAGTGATGTTACTACAGGCTGTTTCTCTCATTTTTGTGCTCCCATTTGATGTCATTATGATTCCTTTGCATGCTGTGAGAGACCATGATGGGGTAAAACAGAATAGTTGGGTTAGGCAGTGTGATGAAGCTCCATAACCTTAACCCGAACATGGCAAAGGAACAAAAGGGAGGGCAGTTATTTAAGACAAAAATAATACAAAACCACAAAACGAACAAACCCCGCAACAGCTTCCCTCACCCTAACCAAAGCCAGCCAGCTCTTAATTGTTTTAAAGCCCAGAGATCTGTACTGGGGCACACTGGTCAACTGATCTGCTCTAAAAGATAGGGAATTGCTGAATTCAGGTCATTTGAATGAAAAGCCGTGGTTTCAAGTTACAGGATTTCCACCCTGTGCTGTAAAATTGAGTTACTTTGATGGTAGGGGGAAGGACCCCTGTGGAAGCATTGCAGTGCAGTTGTCTGCCGCTTAGATGCTTTTTCCTCACTGAGATAATTTTCCAAACAGACTCCTCCACTGCAGACCAGTTTGACCCACTTTTGACGTTGTAAACAGAGATGAGAACTGGAGCGGGAATTTTCCTTGTCATATGAGGCTTCGCGCTCCATTAAGTTTTGTTTGTACTTTCAGTTTTGGTCAGCTGTTCGACAGAAAGCATCACTTTGAGGACAGCTTTGTTCTGTTCAGGGAGAATAGGGAAGACACAAGAGCGAATGCGATGCAGCAGCCATTTGGCACCCCCCCTGCTCCCACTAGAGGCTCCTGGAGGGGATGAGAGCAGCTGGTTCAGTGCTTTGAAGCTAGGGGATGGAGACACGTGCTGGGTCCTGCACACCCTGGCCCCCCTCTGTCGAACAGACCATCCTCAGCCCCTGTTGCACCAAGCGTAGGATTGAACAACCCCAAACTGCTCTGCTGGGCATGGGAGGCTGATCCAAAACACAGCTGCTTCCTCTTGCTGTCCTGCATCACTGAGGCGTGAGAGGAGTGGCATGGGGCTGGCCTCAGGAACACAAATACACCACTCTCGTGCTGGCTGAGACCTGGTCGTGGCTGGAAGGGATCTTCGTTCTCCCCATGGTGGATTGGGCACCAGTGTTGACATTAATTTGGTTATTAACTGGGATAGTATCAGGACTGATGGCAGCAAGGATTAGGATCTTTTTGTAAATATAGAGTGATTAGAGTTGGAAGGGACCTCTGGAGATCAGGTAGTCCAACCACCCTGCCAAGGCAGGGTCACCTAGAGCAGGTTACACAGGAACGTGTCCAGGAGGGTTTTAAATGTCTCCTGGGCAGCCTGTTCCAGTGCTGTGCCACCTTCAACGTAAAGAAGTTCTTCCTCACATTGAGGTGAAACTTCTCGTGTTTTAGTTTATGGCCATTGCTCCTCGTCACTGGGCACCACTGAAAAGAGTCTGGCACCATCCTCCTGGCACCCGCCTTTGTGGTATTTATATCCATTAATGACATCCCCTCTCATAACCCTCCAGTATGATTAGTATGATTCTTTTTTTAATGATGGAGGTCTCTGGCTATGTGAGCTGTTCTGAATTGTGGTTTAGGAAGAAATTAACTCTTCACGACTCACAAGGCAAATGAATTGTTGTGTATGAGTGCAAGCACTGGAAGAGAGTCCGAGTCCCCAAAAGGAGGGTTCAGGTTGCCACGTGTGGCAGCCATCTCACCAGCCCTGTCCTAGCCATGGGTGCGTGCAGCTACGGCTCTGGCAAAGCGAGAGTTACATTCACTTGCGTGTGATTTCACACAGATGTATCAGGGCCAGCTACTTCCGTCCTGTTGTGACAAGGTGTGACCTGAATGTGGTATTTCAAGCGTTGTGAAGGAAGAAGAAAGGGAAGGTGTTCGGGAGGCAGAGTTAATAACAAGTGATGATTTTTATAGCTCAGTACCTCTGCAGAAGGCGCCAGGCGGGCTGTGAGCTGACTCTGGAGCCCAGGCAGAGCTCAGGAGCCATGGTGAGCATCCCACCAGCGGTGCAGAGGTTGCTCCTGAGGTAGCAGTTGCCAGGTGCTGGTTGCCCCTGCGCAATCTGAATTTGGGAAATTCTTCTGGCAGGATAGCTCTGCCCTTGCAGCTCCGGTGAGGCTGTCGGGGTCTGCCTGGCTGAACTGAAGGGCTGTCCTGCTGTCACTCGCTGAAATCTGCTGGGAAGGTATTGCAGGAGCTGGGATTGCAGCAGCAGCAGCAGGTCATTGTAGGACTAGACCTGGGAGGCAGGAAGCAAAACCTGCATTTTAAAGTGCATATGGTCTCTTCCCCCGGCAACAGTCCTTATGTAGAGCCTCCCAAGGAGATTATTATGCTTCTGGCAGGAATAATCCATGCTGGGCAGCTGTGCCTGCCAGGACTGCGTGGTTGGGGAGTGCTGGCATGTGTGCGGATGCTGTTGCTCCAGGGTGGAAGCACTGCAAGGGTGAGCCAAGCGCCAGGGGAAAGTTACCCCAAGTGAAGAGTGCCTTTTTCCTGAATAAGTGCTGTTCTCAGAAGCGTTACTGTGAGCTTCTTATGGGATCATTCAGTCCTGTTATGGAGTTGTCATTGGCCACATTGTCATTTACCATGTTACTCCTGTTGCCTTGTGAGAGCAGGGTTGCACGGATGCACTGAAGGAGAATGCCTGTGCTCTTCCCACCTATGCACTGGTTCTGTAATTCGGGTGACGGGGGTGCTAGCGGGAGAAGCACGATTTGCCTGTGTGTTCTGAGGAAGCAGAGGACTTGTGTTTGCTGTCTTTTTCCCTGAAAATCAGACCCTGTTAATGCGTAAGGGTCTAGACTGAATTAAGTAAGGGCATGCCAGACCCTGAGAAAAGGGGGCAATTAAGGAAACTGTTGGTGATTAAATCGTTTTTGTGAGAAAATACAGAAAGATAATGTAATTTTGATGGTCTTACTCTCGTTAATGTCCTTTTCACAGTTTCTAGATATGTTCTTTCTATGTCTGTGCATAATATGGACAACAGAAAGGGCAATTCCTTAGCCCTCAGGTGCCCTACTGCTACCTAGACCATCCACTGAATGCTGTGCATCTGTGGGGAGAGGAAGAATAGCGGAGATGCCACTAGCACACTCCCTCTGGTTACTACTGCTGTGTTAGCGGCTGAGGGCACCGCATCGTTCAGATGAAAATGTTTAAGTTTTCAAATCAAGCCTTAGAAAAACTGGAAGTCTGGCTTTAAAACTAACTTTACAAATGATGTATGTATACAGGAGTATTTGTACATATATATACACATATACATACATAAAATCTGGCTTTGAAACACTGAGGGGAATTCAGTATACATCTTTCTTGAATAATGGTCTTAATTGGTCGCTACACAGTTGCTGTGATTTGAAGAGCTGAACCTTAAAACATTTCAAGCGTGGCAGGGCTTGTGAAAATTCTGTGAGCTGGCAGCATGGAAGCAGCGTCAGTCTCGCACCTTGGCTGGCTGAGATTTACTCCCGGATTCTCAGCCAGTGTGACACTCCCGTGCTCACCCCGATTTCACCCTCTCTCCGCATCTCTCCGTATGACGTGGTTGCTGCCATCACCTGCCACTGGCACTGCAGGTTTGAGAAGGGGTGGCCAGCCTTATCTGCAAGAAGTTCCTGTCGTGCCCCTCCTCACCACAGACTGTTGGCACCTGGTGAGCAGGGTCTCCTCAGCCTGCAAAATGCTGCTTGGGTCTAAGAGCATTTTGTTCAGGTCTTCATTTTCCTGCTCTGCAGCGAGTGCTGTTGGTTGATGCTGGCAGATTGCCCAGGAGAGGGTCCTCACTGTAGGGCCTTCATAGTATGGAATATTTTCACCCAGAGACACGGTAGGGGGGAGAAGCAGTAAAAATCGTACACCCCCTCTCCACCAGTGCAGCTGTGCTGACAGAGACGTACTTTTGTTGGCTTCGTTAATGTCACTGGGGGAAGTGGTACCGTTAGACTGGCAGAGGAATTCCCTCTCTGGCATATGTTACATCCACACCGAGGAGCGATGCCAGCATATCTAGCAGCAGAGCTCTCCCAGTGTAAACAAACCCTGAGTGATTGGACTCCTGAAGCTGAAGCTTGTGCTACATCAAAACAGCGACGCTGCGTGGGAAATGCTGCACGGTTTATGTGAGAAGGGCTGCAAAATCCCTACCCACCAGTTCCTCTCCGCAGGGGAACCTTTTCAGGTAGGTTCTTGCCAAGCCCTGCCCGAACGTACTCACACCTGGGGCAGCACTTCATCCAGATTCGCTGGCTTCAGGGAAGTACATGTCTTCCTGTGGGCACCTAATGCTGGCACCCTTGGAGCTCCGCAGCGTGAGGCTGATGGTGCTGCATGGGCATGGTGACAGTTGTACACTCGCTGATTTCCTCCTTTCCTTTCAGATAGCAAGAAAATAAGCAAAGCCACAGGAGTTAGGAATGTTAGATCTCAGCATTTAGGAAAGACTGGAAAGAAGATTACTCCTGCAGCTGCAACTAGACCTTCTTGTGTGCATATATAAAATTGCTCAGGCACACTCACTTGCATGTGCTCTGGTAGGACTCCTGCCTAGTTCAGTTCACAAGGTGGGCTTGCAAGGAGGTTGTAATTGCAGCTGCAAGGGCAGCTGTCAGTCTTGTATTTGCTAAGTTTTACGTGCTTGGCATTCTCAGTTTCTTAATCCTGTCTTAATGTAGTTTTTATGTGAAATGTAAGAACATAGCAGAAACTTGAGAAAGCAAAAATACAGACTGGAATGTCCCAGTGCCCTTAACTCACTGCGTTTCTATCTTAGGGCTTGGTTGAATACCCGCCTCCTGGGAGTCAGTTTATAGACTTTGATGGGAATTTGATAGGGGTCCAAAGGAAGTGACAAAAGTACAGTTCTTCCACTGCACAGAACGTACTGTTTTCCTCAACATTGTTCAATACAGGTGCAAATCTGAAAGGATGAGCTCAAACAGCTGTATCAGGTTTACAGTATCATTTTCACAGGACAAGTTAAAAAAAGGGGCTCTAGTTGTTGTGTAAGATTCAAAGAACCAGTTTATCAAGGCTGCCACAGATCCAGCTGGCATTTTAACCTAACTGTAAATTTCCTTTGCAAACTTAGCTGAACTGGGTTTTCGAGGGCTATTTCTGATAAGGGACTGAAGCAGCTAAAGCAGAACATCAGTGTGTTTGAATGTAGGTCAATGTTAGTGAAGGCTGGTCAAGCAGAAGACCGTTTCTGAATGTGTGCAGGGTAAGAAAGAGTTGGAGAAGTCTTCAGTCAACCAAAGTGTTCCTGGTTCCTGGTGCTGTAGCAGGGTGGAAGTTGAGGAAGCATGGAGCTGTGGCTGATGAGTTGGTTTGGCCCATTGGACAGTAAAAGAAGGGTGGTGGGGTAAGTTTGTGTGGTATAATAGTAGGGCTAAATGTGAGACTGGAGTTGCTGGTTTCGAAGGCAGTGTTGTGTGGTCTGAGGTGCGATGGATGCATGGATGGACGGATGGATGGATGGAAGGAAGGAAGGAAGGATGGAGTACAGGGACTGATGTGGCAATTTCAGATGTGTAGCAATGTCAGATGTGGGATTAGCTATGCTGATGACTATGGAGTGAGGCAGTGGGTTCTAAGAGCTGCTGCTGTGGCTGTCATTAACAGTGCTGTCCAAGGGCAAGAGGTTTGGGAATCTCCATGCTAAATTATTTCATAAAAGTGGGCAGCTGTCACTTCTCAGGGAGGAGGCACTGTTGAGTTCTTCCAAAGGACTCTTGTAAGTCCAGGGGATGACTGGAGTTTGGAACGCTAAGCACATGAAGGCTCACTGTGTCCCACAGGGGGTCAAGAACATGGATGAGCTCTTGCTTTTGCCTTTTGCTGTATCTTAGCTCTTGGTTAACTTGAAGGCCAGGTATCCTTCTCAGCATGTAAGAATTGTAGAGCATATATTAAGGCACCTGCCTTGCTCTTTGTGCTATGTGCAGCAGATGAATCCTTCTGTGAACCCTATAAACTTAAAATTTGGGCACCTTAGTGCATAGCTTGTAGGAACTTCAGTCTTTTACAGGATCTAGCTTTTATTAGTTATGCTGCCTGCCTGCCTGCCTGCCTGCTGTGTTTTCAGAGCATGTGTTTCCTCATGCCAAAATCCAGGTCTAGGCATGGTAACTGCTGTGTGGCTTATTGTTGACAAGTTTGTGGGCAGCAGGTTTTATAGGTTGAGAAAAGTCAGGACTAAAGAGATATAGTACTGCAGAAACAGTGTTGTGGTAAAATCTGGTGCTCCACCAAGACACCTGATTCTAAACCAAAACTGCATCTTGCTGAGAATGCTGATCTGTGTTTTTAGTTTAATTGTAGCATCCTGCTAATGTCACCTAATGCCACCAGCAAGACAAGAGATCCATGAAGTGGTTGGGCTCAACTGCAGTGTGCTCCTTACTCAGATATGTGGAAGATGCGTCTCTTCAAAGTGCAGCTGTGACTCGGGCTGTCCTGGGAGGAGCATTGGGCTCCATCTGCAGTACTCTGAGCCCTGCTCTGTTCACTGACTACAGAGGGAGCACTGCACCCACCATCAGTCCCTAGCAATGAAGTTTCCTCAAGAAGCAGATGATGTCCTTCCGTGCAGCTATGGAGGACGTCACTGTGATCCTAGTCTTTCTTTTCCATCCCTGCTGGGTGCAGTTTGTGAGGGCGGGTGCCCTGGGATGGAGGATGGAGCAGGAAACCTGAATACCTCAAAGAAAGGGCCCTGCAGAGAGGAGGAGCTGGCGGGAAGTAACAGAGCTGGGAGCAGTGGGGAGGGAAGGAACCTGCAGGAGTTGCTGGACAGTGAATCTCCTGCAGCTTCACAGCCCAGGCTGGTGAGAATGGCCTGTGATTTTCTTTTTTTTTTTAATCTCATTTTTATCCCTGAACATAAACCCTGATGACAAACCCCAGCCTGCAGTGCTTCTGCAGGAGATGTTTGCCTCTGGGCCACTGTGCTCCACTGGAAGATCGGTTGCCCTGGCTGGTGTGTCTTAGCCAGCCAAAGGGTCTGGAAGCAAAACACAGCTGCTGTGGGAGCAAATGTGATCAATAGGACTCCTTCATTAGTTTTGCTGTAGTGTTCATTTGTAGTGTTTTTACTGATAAGATTGCAGTAATGCTCTGTGTATACAAGCTGTTCTGAAACCTGGGGAGAAAACTACTGGTGCGAGGCAGATCCTCTGGAAAAGGCTCCAGTCAGGATGAACAGGGTTCGGGGAAAAATGTTCGGGCATGTTGTGATAGAGGACAATACCCTCATCCACCTTGTCCCTACAGCACCTCCCTTTGGGATTGCATTCTTCTGTGACACTCTGCAGGGTTCCCTCTTTATGGGATTTTTCCTCTAGTATCCCTACTTGAAGGCTGAGTCTTTGAACTTCAGACTCGGGTCAGCTGTACTCCCAAACAGAATGTTGTTAAGCATCTGCTGGACATGCCTACTAGTTTGCAGCTACCTGTTATGTTCTCTATTAGTTTCTGCTTTCTAGTAACTGGGATAGTCTTCTTACATAGTAAACCATGTTGTGCATACTATATGTCATGCTAGATAAATGAATGATTATTTTTTAACTTGTAGATAGTAACCCTGCCGTCATTCAATCTCTTCCTATTGTCTTCCTGGTAGATTTTAGTTTGTATTTAGAGGCCTTATATATGTCTCTTTCTTTGACCCATTTTTTTCAACTTATTCAGCAGATAGATGCAAGTAAACAGTTTCCCATACATATAGGTGAAGATGTCTTCTACTTTTTATTAACTTCTTGTGTTTACCCATTGCAATCAAAGAACTGTGGGGTTTTCAGGGGGCTGTGTGTGTTTTGTTTTTTTCTTTTAAACTCATTATTTTGCACGTTCCATGCTTATTTTCTTCATATGCTTTCTCTGTCCAAATGAACTAATGGTAGCCTTTTTCATTTTTTAATAAGACCACCCCGTCATACCTTTTTTTGATACAGCCTGCCTCTTCATTGCCCTTTTTTATGCATGCTGTTGTTGATTAAAATCGTAGGCATAACCTGATCAAAAGGGATGTAACATTTAACTAGATACCATCTATTTGTATCACACATTGTTCTCCATCTTTCCTGGACGGTGGAAAATGTACTCCACTCCTTGATAGCTGCAGTGCATCACATAAGCATCTTCACTGAACTAGCCATGATTTCCAGAGCTACACCCCAGGAGATTAAATCTTAATCAGAACCTGTCCCTGAACCACGAAGAACTGGTTTAAACTGTTGCTGCTCTGTGTATTACCTTCTGCTTCTCTCTTTAAATTCCACTGTGGAGCCCTGGTCCCTAATTAAGAATCTGTCAGGTCCCCCTGGAATCCTTATCTTTTCTAATTACTATTAACCTTTTTTTATTTGTGTTACTAGAGCACTCAGAGGTTCCAGTTGGACACTGAGGCCTCTTTGTACTAGGACTCATACAGACATATGGGAAGAAGAGCCCCTATTAATGAACTATTGGTCTATGAAATCAAGGGGATGAAGCAAATACTAGAGAGGAAAATATGTAACCTCTTTATTCTGTTGGCTTTATGTACATACAATCGACTTTTTATTTCACTAAGTAATTTTGGAGTATGACCCTACTTTAACTTCATTTTATTTATCCTTTCTCTCTGAATGTATTTGCCATCTTTGAGGCAGATTAGGAATCACCTGCCTGTGGTCTGCTTGCGTTATCTTCCATTACACTCTAAATAGTCTGTGGGGCTGTAACTGCGATCTAAGAGAGAGAGGTCATGCTCCTGAGCTTCCTATACCTAGATGTAAAGGATGTCATATACCTTAAGTGTGATTTTAACATGGCCTTGGCCTGTATAATTGCACTTTGAGATTCTGTCAGGGGGGCTGAGTTTGTTACTCCTGTCCTTCACTGTGTTCCTCAGCCATCTGTAGGAGAAGGTTGCCAGAATCACATGAAGATTTCCCAGGTAAATAACTTAATGGGTTTGTTTCTTTTTATGGGATCATTAACACTTTAGCTTTCTAGCAGGATGCAAATGCTAAGATATTTTTACATTCTTTACCCATATGCTTCTGTCTCCTATTGGATAAAAATGCCACTGTAGGCACAGAGCTGAGAAAACATAGCCTGCTTCTCGCATCGCCCCTGAAGCCTTTTCCCTTGTTTTGGGAGAGAAGAAATGGTGTTTTAAAAGATTTACTGTAACTTATATTATTCTTTTGAGGGGAGATGATTTTTAACTGAAACATGCATTAGAGTGCTGGCAGGGCTGAGGTCTCACAGACGTGTATTGGCATGTAATTTAAACTCCCAGGCCTGACAGAGGACGGTTTGCAGGATTTGAGTTTTCTTTGCTTGTTGTTTCTTTAATGGGAAGTTTTTGCCCTCCTCTAACCCCCCTCCCCTCCTTTTTTCCCTTTTGGCATAATTACAGGTATTGTGCACTTTTTTATGAATTACGTGCAGTTTCTTAGGAGGTAGTAGTACATATATCTGGGTTTCTTACAATTACTGAGTTCCATGCTTAAGGTGTTGGGGACTCTGGGAATAAAGAGTGTTAATGTGGATTATGTTATGAGGCAAGACATTTGTTTGTTTTAGGAGAAATCTAGATTTACAGTGATTTCTTGTTAGAGGTTATTCTTGTTTGGAGAGTGGAAGTAATTTTATGAAAAGATGAAAAGAGGCCTTCACAAATGAAGTAGAAGCAACCAAGAAAATAGTGGGTGCAAAAAAAGGAGGTAAGGAAGTTTGACCTATAAAGGGAGGTAAACCACAGTTGTTATGCAAATAGTTTAAGAAAAAAAGTTATAATTGTGACTATATAATTATTATATAAATATTAGGAATATGGAGGAGGGAGCACACTGGAAGCATTAACATGGAACTACTAATAGGATTCTGAGGAACCTATTCTAAGAAGGGATGTTGGCATGATTGACTAAGCTTCAGATTTCTTACTAGGATTAAGAAATAAATTAATAGACTAATTCAAAGTATAACAAGCAAGAGGGATGAACCTCATGATGTGTCCAGGAGGGTTCTCTCACTGCTTGTGTCCTTTCCAAGCTTACTGAATTTATCTTTTGGGCTGCTGTACTCAAATAGGACTTCTTTGTCATTCCCTTTACATTTTAGTATAGCAAAAGAGGTGTTCTTAACCCACAGTGGTTTATCATAATAGCAAACAATTTGAGGAGTTTGTATGTGTGTGTGTGTGTGCATGTGCAGACTTACTGGAGGAATGAAAATTCTTCAAGTCCTCTTGCTACCAAATTTCTTGTATTAGAAAATAGTGGCTTTTATTTAAAACTCATTGGAATTTTGTGTTTAGAAAATGATGTTGACTTGTGTTTTAAATTTCATTGTACCAGGTTCTCCCTGTCATGCTGTTGCATTTGTTAATTTTTATGGTATCACAGGGCTAGAGATATCTTTGATATTATATAAACCTGTGTGAAGGTGCTGCCATGGTTTCAGCTTGATGCAGTGTTTGGAGCCAACCTTATGTGAAGTTCCCAGTGCTATGGAGGTGCATTGTGATTGTGAGTTTATGTAGCTTTGACATACATGTGCCTTTAAGGGAACTTCCAAGTGTAATGCATAATCAAAGGATATGACACCATGCGTTGCCACCTTAGCTTCCAATGACTTGCAGCTGATTCCTGTGCTGGGCTTTCCCCTTCCAACAGAATGAGGTGACATGGGCTGCAGGTCTGCTTACCTCTCAGTTTGGGCAATGCTTTGTTTGCTGAACTACTTCATAGAAATGAATGAATTTTTTGTGAAATAATGCCTACATACACACAGAATCACAGAATTGGAGTTAAGCTGTGGTAAGTTCCACTATGGCCCTGAAGCCCATGGAGCTGGCTGCTTTTCTGTGGAAAGTCCTCGCTTTCAGGGTAGAGGCTGAACTGAAGGCAGGTTGAACTGAAGGCAGCGTGAACGTGGCTTCAATACATGGTTGCGTTGCCAAAAGCTCTTTTAAGTTCAGTCAAGGTTTTTCTCTTTGTGAAGTTGCTTTTCTTTTAGGGTTGGAAGAGACTGCTCTGTTTCATAAACTACTGATAAACAAAGCTCATTAACGTCAGACCCTGGAGTTGGTAGATTATTAACTCTAGGTACTGATTTTTCCACCGACGTCTTTCGGGCATTTCTGATGTATTTCCTTGTTATTAAACCGATGCTTAACGGTGAGCCCAAGTCAAAACAAGGGGGGACCTGGCAGCCCCGCAGGCCCAGAGCCACCCGCTTCGGGGGTGTTCTACCCTGTGCACTGACGTTCCTGCCTGCAGCCGCGGGGCGGGACGCCATCCCGGGGAGGGGCTGTCCCCTGGCCACCCCTCAGCCCGAGAGACCGCCTCGCCTCACCGTGCAGACCAAACTCTTAATGACACTGCGGCGTGTGGATTATTATTATTATTAATTAAAAAATATTAAGAGTAGAAGCCCGATCGCGTTCCCGCGGAGGTCCCCGCCTTCCCTCCGCCGGCAGGGCCTGCGCCTGCAGCCGGGGCGGGGCGGGGCGGGGCGGGCCGCGCCTCGCCTCCCTCCTCTCCCCTCCCCTCCCCTCCGCTGTGCTCTGCTCCGCTCGGCTCGGCTCCGCTCCGCTCGCCTCCCCCTCGCCTGGGCAAAGCCGCCCGGGGCCGCGCCTGGCCGAGGCACCCCAGCCCTCACTCCTGCCCGCCGCCCCCTGCCCTTGCACGCCATTTCCTGTGCTCCGTGTTTACTTCCCGGTTCAACCCCTTCACTGGGAGCGATCGGCGCCGCCGCCTGCGGAGGGAGCGGGAGGTGAGCGGAGCGGAGCCGAGCCGAGCCGAGCGGCGGGGGAGCGGGTCCGCCGTGCCGGTCCCCGCGCTGAGCCGTCCGCCTCTTCTCTTGCAGGTGTACCCGGAGCCGCGGACGGAGGGCGAGTGCCTGAGCAACATCCGCGAGTTCCTGCGGGGCTGCGGTGCCTCCCTCCGCTTGGAGGTGAGTCGGAGCGGGGGGTGCCCGGTTCGGTCCCCGGGGCTGGGGGATTTCCCTGCTCCTCTCTGCCCGCCCGGTGCCGCGGGAGCCGGCGCTGCCTTCCCTTTGTGCCTGGGGACGCGGGGCCGGCCGGTGGCGGGCGTCTGACAAGATGGTGGCGGCCGCCCCTCCCCTGGCTGCAGGCCCGGGGGGCGGCGGGGGAAGCGGCCGCTGCTCTCGGTGGGGCTGCCCGATGGGTCTCGGTGGCGGCTGAGCCCCGTCGGGGCCTTCATCGCTCGGCTTGCTGTCGGCGTGAGTGCGGGATGTGCGGTACCGCGTGGAGGGGGCATGGAGTGGCCTCCTCACTCCTCCTCACCTAGCGCTGAGCGGGGTGCGCCCCGTCCCTCTGCCACGGCAGCGCGGGGCTCCCGGTGTGTGTGTGATACTGGTCTGGTTCCGGTGCGGGTGAACCCTTTGCATTTCTGTTCAAATGGATTCTTGGTAATAAACGTGTAAATTATACCTGTTTTATTCCTGAAACTGACTCTGAAGCACCGGAGATGGCTTATAAAAATCAACTTGCTAACAGCCACATGAAATACTAATTAAAAGAAAATGGCAGGCACTGTTCCTTCTGTTAAAATTTATGTTACATAAAAGCTCAGCAAACTGCCATATTTTTCCGAACATGCGTTCACAGGGTTGCAAATTAGGTAGTCGTATGTTACCAGTATATTTAGCTATAGCAAGTACATACTGCTGTCGAGTTTACTTGATTCTTCTGTGTGGGAAGGAACCGATGCGATTAAAATCAGGTTCCAGCTTCTCTGTGTTGGAAAGTGAGAGGTATTATCATTTCAGTTCTCAGAGGCAATTTTTTTTGGGTGGAAAAAATGGTTTCTACTGCTTCTGAACTCAAATTAGTTGCCTTAATTAGTTCTCAGGTTCTTACAGTAGCTCTCGTCCTGCCTGTGATTTTGCTAGGCAGTAGCAGAATATCATTAAGAAGATTCTGATTGCTTTCCTGAGGCCTCTAAATACTGAAATACCATTAATTTCACTAATGATACTTGCAGGACTTGCATTTAATCTTATGTTCTGTCATGGGGAAAGATGGAAATCAAGACAGCTTTTAGCGCTGTTTCTTGTGAAAGATGACCTTACATTCTTACCTGCCTTTCTCTTCTTCCCCCTCCAAATAGAGAATCTTCTAGGATTTGTGAGGCGTAAAAACAAATTACATTTGGAAATACTCAGAAACTGGATTCTGGGGTGAACTTTGTATTAATTCAGTCATTCTTTTTTGCCTTAAAGCAGCCGTCTCTCCATTTGTCTTTTCTGGGGCCGCATTAAGTTTTTCATGTTTTGAACATCTGTGTGTGAGAGCTGATCTAAAATTCAAGTAGTGGACAAGCATGAGCTAGAGGAACTGGGAAGGGAGGCACTTCAAATCTCAATTCAGAAATAAATCGCATATTGCAAATGTTAAAGCAAAAGGGTGGAAAACATACCATTAGTATCCCTTCTCCCCCTTTACTCATTTCCTACATCAAGCCTCTCAGCTTGAAGTTTTTGCAGTTGAGAGTGGGAATAGTCATGGAATTGCAGTTCAGTCTGTCTTTTGCAGTTGCAGAAAGCTGTTGTCAGCTCTTTTCCTCAGAGTGACAAGAAAATTGAAGAGAAATGATTAAAAGAGAAGATAATTTTGGTTTTGCACTCGGAGCCTGAGTATTTTTGGGCACAGTCAGATTGGTTAACCTGGCCTCAGGGGCTTCTCAGCAAGATTGCCGGAAACTCCTTTCTTACGTGGAGTTAACTGGCTGCAGTAGCTTCCAGCTCAGCATGTTGGAACAGGAATTACTCCCAAGCTACCAGAAGAGTTCAGAGGCTGGCAGGAAGGGGCACAAATGCTTGGGCTTATGGAGCCTCTTGCGCGTGTATTTACAGCCTGTATGTTGGCTGTTCCCTGTTGTTTTCTCATTAATTTTTCCAACCCCCTAGCTGTGGCCAAAGATGAGAGGAATGGCAACCTGGATTCAACCAGTGAGTAGCTGGCAGGGGCCTCCTGGCCATCCGCTAATCCTGGGCTCTTGTCTCCTTTAACAAGGTGTGAGTCAGCCCTTGTGGATCTCTGCCTTCCTCCCTGTGGGAACTGGGGAGATGCCATAGCTCCTCTGTGCAGCGCCTATGTAATGCTTCCTTAGTTGCAGTCAGGTTTAGAGATTGCATTGGGCGAAGAGTGTGAAGAGTGTCTCTGGAAGCAGTGAAGGGGGCTATTTTCAGGGAGGGCAGATGAGCTAACAAAGAGTTAATGGTGAGTATAAATATTTGACAAAGTGGTGGGTGTGTACGTGATACCTTAAATAATAGAAACATTGGATAATACAGGCATCAGAGGAAGCTCTAGAGTGGTGTGGGGAGATACGACCTTGTTCTGTGCAGTAATGTGGTACTTTTCCTAACAGATATTCCACAATGTGGAGGTTTGCATGGCTTTACAAGGGATGCACTTGAGCCTGATATTGAATCTGAATTACCTGTAGTTGGGTCAGGTGGTTTCTTTGTGTGTAATTTTGGGCGTGTGGTAAAAACACTCTATTGGTTTGGTTAGCCTGGGTTCAGCATTGCACAGGCACTTACTGCTCCCACATCTGAACTCATCTTGGAAGCAGTAGAATTGCATTTTTATGAAGCTATGTCAGAACACCTTGCCTTGCTGGGGCTCTGTGCAGTTCCAGCTTTGAAGGTTTTGTTGTGGCGTGTTTGGGACCTTGATAAACTGCCATGGTTAATGGACACAGCAAGAGATGGGTTCTTTGAGATGCATCCTGTTTTTAGAGGACATGTTCACTGTTGTCTTCCTACCCTAAAAAAAAAAAAAGAGTGGAGCTTTGTTGGTTTGGAAGTGTACTGGTGTCTGAAAGTTGTTCTTCTCTTACTTCCCAGTAAGTTTGGGCTGTTAGATAATAGGATATTCAGAAAGGTTATTTCAGATTGTAATGAGAAGGATTGCTATTCCTCAAAGGAAACGAGTGGCTCCCTTCCCAAAGCCCCCAGTATTTTCAGATGTTCAAGTGTTCCAGAGAAAAAAGAGCACTTAATCTGGAGCTTGCAACAGTCCTTTGTAAGATGAAATCTGGGTTGGTAAAAGCAGAGCAAGTTTCGAGAAGTAACCAGAAGAATGTTCTGGTGTTTCATTTTTGTTACTTTTTAATATGGATTTTCTGTATGCAGATGCGAAGAGCTGAGACCTATTAATGAAAAAATGTTCCAAAGACCTCAAGTGGGGACTGAATTTGCAACTCCATATTGTTTTTCCCTTCTGGAAACTGTTAGTGTTTGCTTAGAATAATTGTAGTGTTGAGTAGCTTATTCTGCTTTGAAGCTTCGCTGAATGTCTGCATAGAAGGCAGGGACTGTAGAATAGCTGCCTACATTGTCAGTTCAGAACTTACTGTGCGCTTTTTCTGTAGGCAGAAGATATTTGCTGTATACTGCTCTTGCCATCCTTGCTTTAAAGGCTGTTCCCACCCTCCCCTGGTTTTATCTTTGTGTGGGAAGACATTTAACTGTACTCCCTTCTGAAAAGAATGACCTGCTTTTCAAAACAGGGTCCTAGAGAGTTGTGGTATGTGATGGACTTTGTTCTAGAAGAATATGGCTGGGTCTGTGTAGTTGAGATAGAACTCACTGCAGGTATACATTATCTTCCACACAAGTCTGGCAAAAGAGACAGAAAGGAAAAGGTGATGGTCACAAAGCATTTGTTCTTACCTGAGCCCTAATAAGTTTTGCTCTAATGATTACCTTGCACCTGTGTCGTGTTACTCCATTTTTTTCCCTTTAAAAGGAGTTTCAGCTTCCTGAATATAATACAGTAGGGGCAGAATGCTTGATATATCCTGTGAACAATAGCAACCTCTATGTGATCAAATTCTATGAGTAGAGTCTTGCAGCATTTTTCTGCTGGCTTTTGTTAAATAAAAGATGAGTGCCAGCTTATCTGCAAGTATCTGATGTTAGCAGGTTTCTTGAGTTCAAAAATGTTTTGTATTTCTGACTTTTATACTGATTGGAAAGATGGCAACTGGCTAATAAAAAAAGATAGACAAGCCACAGATCTGAGAACCTTTTCTGTTCTTGCCAAGAGACCTCCTTGCCTCTGGGATTGAGGCTGGTCATTTTATTACAGAGGCAGCAATGCCAAAACCAGGATTTTATTTCTACAGTAAACTAGCCAAAGAAGAAATAAAGCAAACCTGGCAGTCTAAGAAGATCCTGTGTATGTTTATTATTAAATCTCTTGTATGAAGAGGATTTGCCCTTAAGGTTCAGAACACTGCATGCAAATTTGGGAAATATAATTCATAGGTCTTGAGATTTAATCAAGATATACAAATGTCTATAAGTGTCTATAATACAGCTCTAGCCTTGGGGAAAAGTTGGTAAGGGGTACCAATGTCATTCTATTAGACCAACTAATCTTTTGGGAGCAAACTTGAATGTCTTCTTCCCTCATACCCACCCCTACCATAGCAGTTCATGTATTCAGTAGTGCTGCTTCTCTCTGAGCCTTGTATACGTCTTTAGATCATTATGGCTACAATCCTACCACCACTGTGACCTTGGAAAGGTATTCTGCAAGTTGGCTTTCAAGGACCTGTGTGTCAGGAAGGTGTAGAGCTCTGCTGTGAGTGTGGATAGACTCAACTGACATCCGTTTGTGAATTAGGAATGACTAGGATTCTGAAGAGCTTTAGGCCAATCTTATGATGATAAATTCAATCACACACCCACTCCTTTCAGCCCTTGTTCAGACTATCATCTTTATTTTGTCAAGAACAATCTTTTCTTTAGATTTGCTCTAGGTTTTATTCCAACAGAAAGCGTTTCTAATCCAGAAGGTGTGCTGCTGAATGCCTGCATGATTCTTTGTCATAAACATTTTCCAAAATGTTGATGTTATAAAGTTACCATTCTTTGCTTACAGACCACACACTGGAAGGTTTTATTTGGAGGCTGAGATCTTGCTTGTAGATTTTTTCAAATGGGAAAAATTGTACAAGTTACATCTTTAATAAAAGATATGTCTACTGTATTCCTTCCCCCCTCCCCCCCCCAAATTTCTTTGTGTTAGCAAAACTAATCTGAACAGATCTATATCAGATAATATTTACAGCAAAGTGCAGTGTGTCACTGCAACTCACCTTGTGATACTGACCTCCAGGACATGACTGCCCCTTGCCCCAGTTTCTATCCTTTTTCTCATGTGTTAATGTGATGATTCTGAAAACCAGTGTTACAGGCAGCTTGTTCTCAGGTTTTTTCTTTTTGGTCTGTTTTGCCCATCACGTACAACAGAGAAGTACAGCCTGACTTGTATGATTGGAAGACCATGTTAGCAAAACTTGGAACCTTGCTAAGGTAGGAATATGCTGTTCTTGACTATTTACATTACTTTCTTATGATGTGAAAGATTCTTAGGATGCACAGAGTAGTAGTCTAGGTCTGTGACCATGTTTCATGTGTTAACCAATTCTTTGTATTCCCACTGAGAAGTCTTTGGATACTACTTTAAGGGTGTCTTACAAATAGAATGGTGGAAAAATAGTATCTTTTTAAGGTCAAACCAGTTCCTCATCTCGTATATCACTTGTGCATACTGTCATGGTAGCTAAGGAGGTGACACAGAGAGGCAAGAACATATGGTATTGGACAGGGTAGAATGGTAGTATCAGAAACTGTTAAGGGTTTATTCATTAAAAGATAGTCTAAACCAAAAATGTGTGTGGTAGCATTTCAGATCCTCACACTGTTCCCTGCTCACTTAAACCTGCCTTCTCTTCCCTTGAAAATTAATGATGTGGTTCTGCCAAGCTTGTTTCTTCACCAATAGCATGGTATTGTGCTATTGCTTCTTGACTGAAGTGACTCCAGTGGCTTTCATTAAATAGGAAGAATGTGTCTCCTTACTGGGGTATGTGTTCAGAAGTACCTGATATTGAATATTAAAGACTTTTTAAAAAAAGCTTGCAAATAAGAGAAGTGGATTACAAGTGTGTGCCTTTGTACAGAGTACTGTTACAAAGGGGTGTCAGAGAAAGTGCTAGTATTTTTTTGGCTATTAAGGGCTAAATTACGTATTTTCAAAGTAAAAAATAATTCAGAAATTTTGAATTGGGCCGTAAATATTTTAATTCCTGCCAGTTCTTTTGTATTGCATGCTGGTGTGATATTTTTAACACAAAAATATAAGTGAGTGTGCATGTACAGAGTCTGTCTGGCATGACGGGTCTGCCATGGGTGCAGATCTGTTTGTCTTTGCTGTGTGGGCCATGTGTGAGGGTGAGTCTGGCATGTCAAAATACATCCAAAATGTTTCGGTCATGTCTTGGAGGTCAGTACGTACAAGGCAAGTTGCAGCGGCATGCTGTATTTTGCTGTAAATGTTATCTAGTGTCCTGGTTTCGGCTGGGATATGGGATAGAGTTAATTTTTTATTTTCTTTTCTTCCCTGTAGCTGGTACGGTTTTTGGACTTAGGATGAGAATAATGTTGGTAACACACTGATGTTCCAGTTGTTGCTGAGCAGCGCTTGCCCTAAGCAAGGTGTTTTCAGCTTCTCATACTGCCCTGCCAGCGAGCAGGCTGGGGGTGCACAAGAGGTTGGGGCAGCTGACCCTAACTGACCAGAGGGATATCCCAGACCACATGGTGTCATGCTGAACAATAAAGCTGGGGGGGATTGGGCAGGGAGGGGTGGCCTGCTGCTTGATGACTGGCTGGGCATCAGTCAGCAGGTGGTGAGCAATTCCGTTGTGTATTCTTTTATTTTTACTTACTATAATTTTCCCTTCCTTTTCTGTCCTGTTAAACTGTCTATCTCAACCCATGCGTTTTACCTTTTTTTTTTTTTCCCCCCACTTCTCTCCTCCATCCCGCTAGGGGGGAGTGAGCGAGTGGCTGCATGGTTAAACCACAACACTAGCATAGATCTGTTCAGAGTAGTTTTGTGAATGAGTTGCTCTGTGGTTTGGGAGAGGCTTCTGTGTAACTGCTTCATTTGTGGCATTTGTTTGTAAGTAATTTTGGAGAGTAAAATGAACCATCATCCAGCAATTAAAATGTATTGCGCTATTAATCTAGAATGCACAGAAGATTTCAGCATTGTATTTTTATGCTGAAATATAGCTAACTGTTTCCACAAAAGGGTTTCAATGAGTCTTTGATAGAAGAGGAGTTAATCATGTGAGGGAAAGCATGGAAACTAGGAAAACTGGGAGAAAAGGGTGGGTAGGGAGGGCTGGACGGGAGGAGACTTTTAGGCAGAGATTCTGAGTCCCTAAGGGGGGGAAAAGGGAGAAGAGGCTGCCTGCTGACTTAACACTGTTCTCCTGACTTGTCAGAGGAGTTCTTGCTTCTTGCTCTCTAATTTCTTTAGCCTTCTCCTGCCCTCCAGCTCTTTGGTGTGCAGCGCAGTGAGGAAGGGCTCATCTGTTGGCTTTCTGAAGAGTGAGAGCTGTGGGAGAAGAGACTTCTGATTAGCCCTGAGCAAGGAGCAAGCTGTGCTGGGGATACCAGGTGTGAAGGCAGTTCCTGGGAGGGAGAGCAGGTGAGCAGCTCCATCCTTCCCAGCAAGGGAGCAGCAGCAGGTACAGTAGGTTGGCTGGTGAGAAAGGGGAAAGGAGCAGTCGTCAGGGCAGTGCCGCACCTGCTGAGCGGCGAGTGCTGAGCTGTGAAGTGTGTTTCGGAAGGCAGGCCTGTGCGCACGTCCAGGCCTGCCTGCCTTTTTCCTTCACAGAGGATGGCTGTGGTCTCATTAGTTGCTGTTGTGGTTTTTAAGAGTGACTTGTGAAGTTGGACTTCAGGAGTCTTGGACTCTACACAGACATGCTTTTGAATAGTTTTGAAGACTTGTAAGAGATTTTTTTGGCTGTCAAACACACTGAAAATTGAAGTGTAGATAAAGTTTGCACTCTACAACTACACTTGTGTATACTGAACACAGTTACGTTGTTATTAGGTGTAGCTAAATTTACCAAGCTTGTGTGTGACAGCAGAACAAAAGATCAACCTTTATATAGAATGTGTTATAGGTGGGTGGCATTCTCTGTGAAGAAAACTTGAAATAAACCTGCAGATATAATGACATAGGATTGTATGTTTTTAACATGATTTTGGCCTAATAAGGTCCTCATAGCTGAAGCGCATCCTGCAACATAGGAGATGGCAGTGCTTGGTCTCCACAGGAACTTGGAAAGCTGCCTTCATGTTGTATGTCTTTAGCAAAGGGAGGAATTCTAGCAGAATGTTTGCTTTGAAGGTTACCTGAGATGAGGACCACACAGAAGAGAGTCCAGCTCTGCAAAATGGGCTACTGCTTTTATTTACTGTAGTCTCAGCAGAATTGTCTTTTGACTTGGGACTTAAGAGTCAATGTGAATCACTTCAGTTTTATATGAAAATGATGCAATATCATATCTAGACCTTCCATGACTTCCTCTGATTTCCTAAATTATTCTAGCTTTGCAACTGTTCCTGACTTCTGCTTTCATGTAAATAGCTTGGCATGTGTGGGAAAGGTGATATGCACTCTGCTGTGGAGAGGAGGTTTCACAGGCTTGATTTTGCAAGATTGTGTTGATGAGAGGAGAAAAGTATCTTGCTCACTTCCTCTAATTGAAAGGAAAAGGAATATTAGAATATGGTGATTTTACTTAAGGGTAGATAATCTTATCTGTGTTCAGCTGAATATCGAGATATCTCTAGCTCCCACATGTTCCAGCTTGAACCCTTTATTTCGCTGTAGTTAACTGTGTTCAGATGTTTCATCAGAAGCTGGGTTGCTCCTGTCAGTATTACTGAGAGCTGGAGTCTGCCTGTGTGGGAAGCACCATGTTTTTCTGACACTGCCAGCTTTTTCCAGGTCTTTCAGGAAATACTGAAAAATTCCAGGTAATGGAGAATATTGTAGTGCCGAAAACTTCAGACTCCTGTTACTGAAAATAAGCTGTCTTCAGCTGTGTTCCTTCAGTCCATCGCCTACCTGTCTGATGAAGCCAGCAGGCTCCAGCTGGTTGGGTAACTTGAGGGCAGGTGAGGAGCAAGATAGTTCTGTGGGAAGATGATGGGATATTTCAGTAGGTGGCAGTCCTCTTCTGAATCAGTCCAGGGCCAGAGGTGAGCCTGGTGTTGGAAGGAGGCAGGGAGAGGAGGGGGGGGAAAAGAGGGAGCAAAGACTTTCTGTCAGTGCCATCTTGTGGGCCAAGCGCAAATACACGAGTGTGAGCACCGCATCCCTTTGGAAAGCAAAGGGATGTCCCTTCTGGTGCGGGATACTCTGCTTGCGAGGTGTCATTAGGTGGTTCTGCAGCCACCTAATGGGAGAGTGGCAGACTTTGCTGGGAGCATGGGGGGAGCCCGTGTTCACCTTTGGGGCCAGTGGTGAAGGGACCCTGTGCTTCCTGAATGGGCTGGGGCCAGAGCTCTTATTTAGCATATGCAAACCTGGTTGTTCCTTCTTCCCCCTAAACTTCAGCTGAATTAAAAGCATTCTTCCAGTTGTTGACTGTTGTGTATTTTGCACAGTGTAGAGTGTTTTTCTGTTTCATCATGCAGTTGGCTGCACTTCTTTGAATGGAGTATTTAGAAACTATTAAGTAGTAGTTGCTTTTGAGTCCAATTTAGAAACAAAACATTAAAAACTGAGCCAAGTCCCTGCTCCAATGCAAATCCTCAGTGCTGCTTGCTTTAGCAGCCCTATGAAAGGTGGACTGCAGTAGTGCAACTGCCTTATGAAGACAGGCTGAGAGAGCTGGGATTGTTCAGTGTGGCAGAGGAGGCTCCAGGGAGACCATAGGGCAGCTTCCGGTACCTAAAGATGCCTACGAGAAATCTGGAGAGGGGACTTTTTACAAGGACTTGTAGTGACAGGACAAGGAGGAATGGCTTTAAACTGAAAGAGGAGAGATTTAGGTTAGATACTAAAGAAAAATTCTTTACTGTGAGGGTGGTGAGGCACTGGAACAGGTTGCCCAGAGAAGCTGTGACTGCCCCATCCCTGGCAGTGTTCAAGGCCAGGTTGGATGGGGCCTTGAGCAACCTGGTCTAGTGGAAGGTGTCCCTGCCCATGGCAGGGGCTTGGAACTAGATGACCTTTGAGGTCCATTCCAACCCAAACCATTCTATGATTCTGTGAAAAAATAGAGGGGGGGAAAACCCAACAATAAATATGTGCTACTACTAGCTGGTGTACTTCCTGTTCATGAAGGACATCTTCACAGATCCTCTCTTGCTAGTGCTGAGTGATCTTTATATATAGGCCGTGGCAGCACACTGGTTTAGATTAGTGTGAGCTGCAGTGGGAACACCTCTAGCCAGGCATCCACCAGTTCAGTGTTTGACTTTCCTTATAACTCTGGCAGGAAGCATGTACTGCCCCAGTATTACTTTTACTTCATCTAGATGAGTTTGTGTGTTTCATGTTTGTTTCTAATGAAATATGAGCAGAAACACCACTTGCTTTATTTTCAGATGAACTGCCAGACTTCCAGTTAACTGTTCATTGCCTCCCTGCCAGTTTCTGGTGGGTTACATTTTTTTTAATTCCAGTGTAGCTGACCCTCTGAACTGGATCAGAGTGGATCAGTTGAGTGACTGTGGCACAAAGGGCATAGCGCAGAAGGGAGGGAACTAGATCCTCCTCTTTTGGCAGTGGCAACCCAACCTAAAATAAATAGACTTTACTTACTGTTCATCTATTCTTCAAATGCTTTGAGTTCATTCAGTCAGTACAAAACAAAGAGACTGAGAGAGGGGGTGGAATTTATCACACCCCACAGACCCCCACTTGTTCACTTCATTAATGAATAAAAATGAGGTTAAGAAAAAGACAGTTCCTCATTCTAAAATCTGTTAGCAGAAGGTGCCTAGGAGCAGTTAGGTTTAAATCAGCAGGCACAAATATTTCTTCCTATTTGTAGAAATTAACAGGATTTCTGTGCAAAACATGTTCAAACACTTTCTTGCATGTTCTGTATGTTTATTAGCTAAATAGAGTGCCTTAAAAATGTACATGTAAACTGATTACCATGCTTTGTCTAAAGGCAGCCTCGGTACAGAAGTAATGCCATAGTTCATTATTTTTTGTCACTTGATCAAATTATTTGTTATTATGTATGTTAAAGCATTTAAGTCTGCGGAGATAGGATAATGTCCCAATTTTTCTTCCTAAAGATTAATACCCACTACTTAGGAAACTGCTTGAACTACAAATATGGAACAGGATGTTAATCTGTACTCATCTAATGTTTATTCAAATAGGCCATTTAAATCCATCCACCCCACAGGCTTGTGAGCAGTGTAAAGTAAATTACAAGAAAATGCATTTTCACACCCTTTGCCTTAGGCTAGTTCTTCATCCTGGTGTCACATGAACATTTTGCAAAAGATAGCTTTCATGGATAAATACAGCTAAAGAGCTAAAGTATTTTCTGTGCTTGCCAGTGAAACTGAAAGAGCAATTCTTCATTGTTAAGATACAAAGTTGTTGTAATTAGCTGACTTTGATATTGTAAACTGCTGATAGTTAAATTGACTGCATCTACGTATTATTTATGGCCTAAGTTAATGAGCTGGCTTGGAGGGCTCTGCAGTTTTGGAGATGCCTATCAACTTGTTGATTTCTTTCCTGCCTGTACTTGTTTAATGAGATGGCTTATCTCTTAATTCTTCGTTAATATTGCTTGCTAGAAGTATCTCAGTCAGTATATCATGCAGAATTAAGTGAATGATTTTAATTTTATTTATAACTGTTGTCTGCAAATACCGGAGAAAATGTAGATGTGCTTTTTAGAGCAATCCAAAAATCTCAGATCTCAGGGAAGTACTCTTTGATATAGAAATGAGAGAATATTGTAACTTAAAATGCTGTAGTCTGTTTTTCCTAATTGACACTCTCAGGAGTGTGTAATTTGGAGTTATTTTGCATATACGTAAATAAATCAGTTTTTTTATTAGTTTAGCTTAAAAAGTAGGTAAGTGGGTTACTTACCTCTGTATTGTAACAGCATTTCAGGACCAGAACAGCTATAGACTAACTTCTGCACACGATCAGTTCCTCAAATCCATTTAGGCTTTGACCAAAGAATACTGTTATGCCAAACCCAAAAAGCTTTGCTGTGCCCCCTCTGTATGTGCGTTGTGTTAGCAAGTAGTTTCTCTGTTTTCTGTAGGAACCTTTCCTGGTTTCAGCTGGAAGGTTATTCAGTGCTCTTTTGCTCATTGGATGGTCTCAGACTTTTCTTGGATATGATTTAAGTCTTAGTTTGGAGGCAGAATTAGTAGCTTCTGCATGGACGTTCTGTGGTGCTTTCCACAATAGTGTCAGATATTTACAAACTGGTTTTGGCTAAAGTGTCCATAGTTTGACACAGCTCCTGTGAACCTCGGTTGCAGCTGTGAGCACTAACCATGCTGCAGAGCAGACTGAAGCCAGGCTGTGGTCCTGCTCCAATACCACTCCTCAATATGGTCCTAGGGTAGCTTAAGCCCCTTGAGGCAGTGCAGCAGCAGCAGTGACTCCATGCTATTGCTTGCATATTCCGTGCCCTTCCCTCTTCTTTCACGGGGGCTTGGCAGACTCTGAGGTGAGGTGGTGCAAGGAGGTGGGTTTGGGTTGGTAGAAGTAACCCTACTAACCTGTTCTCTCTTCCACTAATTTGGCTCGCTGTGTGGGTCAGGCCGGAGCTGGGTCTGGCACAAAGTGGCAGTGGCAGATAGTTGCAGTGCTGCCTCAAATTCATTTCAACTCGTCTGACTCAAAGGCTTGGTTTCTGAGCAGCTGAGGAGATAGCAACAGATCAAATCAAATGAAATGAGGTGGGTTTTTTGCAATGATGTAGCAGTGTTGTGGGAGATAGAGAGAATTTGTCTTCGCTGTAGCTGTCAGCTGGCTTTACTGTGAGACACGGTTTGCTGGCTGCTTACCAGCAATACTTACCTTCTGATATCTGCAGTAAATTACACAGGCATCGAAAGGAGTAGGTTTTGTGAGCTTCTGGCTCAGGGGCAGTGCTGGTTTACCACTGCATCAGCAGCATTGTTCTGCAAACTCGGTTCATTGTGGAACTAAATTGCAAACCGGGACCCATTCTGAAGTTGCTTTTAATCCAGGTAAGTGAAATGATCTGTTTGAGTAACTTACAGAATGTGGGGGTACAGGATGTCTTCGATGGGGGAGATTTGGGGCTTGGGAAAATGCTCTTACAGGCAAATCCTTTCTTAAAGCTTCCTTATTGATACTTTGACCAGCCTTGTCCTATGCACTGAATGGGGACGGAGATGTTGAGGGAAATGGTGATTGTACAGTGAACATGCAGATCATCTTTGGGTCATCCTAGATTTCAAAAAAGGAGGGGGAAGCTCCCTGTGGCAGCATGCTGACGAGTGGGAGCAGAGCTGCTGCCTCTCCTGCTCAGCCTCTGCACTTGAATTGTCAGTTTATCTGCTAGTGGGGGTAAGCTCATGTTTCTTCTTTGTGCTGAGCTGGGAAGAGATGGGCATGTTCTCAACTGTTACATCTTCTAAGTATTTGTTGATGGCAGAAGGATGATGTGACTTGGCTTCTATGCCAAGCTTTTGACAACTGTTTCTGTTTCTCCTCTCCCAACCTCCCTTTCTTGTTGGCTTTGTTTTCCCACTTTGGTTTTGAGTCCTGATCTTCCTTTCTGCATATTTTCACAAGTGATTTGCCTCGCTGTTTCCTCTCTTGCTGTCATTCCTAGCCTAGCATCGGCTGTCTTGCCATGGTTTCTGGGGTCTCAGAGACAAGCAAGTCAGTGTCATCTCTGCTCAAAGAGGAATGTTTTTCTGTCCTTGCTACTTACGGGAGACCAGCTCTGGTGCTGATAAGGCCCCTGAACCAGCAGAGAACTACCCCAGCAAAACAACTGGTTTGCTTTAGACTTCAGCTGATTCGATTTGTTGCGGTCAAGGGAGCAATGGGCTCAAAAGCTGGTAGGAAAGGGAGGGTGCAACTTTGTAGCTGAGATTATGGTTAAGGAGGAGTGGGATTTCCAAAGGCTGCAGTTCCCTGTAACACTATCCTTTCCTTCCCTTTCCTTGCTTTCAGCTCTTTCTCCTGGGCCACAGCTCAAGTTAGTTATGGAAGCTTCCTCTTACAGTCAACAACAGAAGCCTCTCCAGAGGATGACGTAGGGTGAATGGGATGTGTGTCCCTCTAGGGATACAAGAGGAGACAGGATAGACCCACATGTCTGAAAAAGTTTCCTAAAATTAGGTAAAACTTAGTCTTGGTGATGTCATTCTTCTACCCCCAGATCCTTAGTTCTGGATCTGACTCTTGTTTCGTGGCATTTGAGTTGTTTTCTCTTGGAGGCTCCCTCTTTTGGCATTAGTGTCCAAACTATGTTGACATCTGCAGGAAGCATTCTGCTCCCTGCTTTGCAAGCGGACTCCTCTGTTAATCATGCTCAGCCTGTTCTAAGCATATGCATAGACTAGTTCACAGAAATGAACAAAACAAAGCCAAAGGGTCTTAAGCTGGTCAAAATGGAATGGATGTTTGTTGTTTTGTGTTTTTTCCTAGGGGACAATTTCTTGTGCATTTTGGAAAGAAATTTTGATAGAGAGGATAGAGAGCCTTTTAAAATTTGGCCCCAAAGCAGAGGGGGCTGAACTGTCTCAAGGTTTGGATTTCCCAAAGTTGAATTCTGGGAGACATAGGGTTTTTTTGTGTCATTTCTGGTAATGATGGGAAGTTCTGTGCAGAATACTGATAATGATAAAGTGAAGCACGAGGCACATGCGGTGCAAGAAAAATGCTTGTTCAAATGTTTGACATTTTGGAAGGCGTAAGAGAAAATAAAAGATCTGTTAATAGAAGGTGCTAGCATTAACAGGGCTACCAGGTTGTGGTCCTGCAGACTGCTGATCTGCAGTAAAGCCTGACAGGTTATCTATCTGTGTCTCTTAGAGAGACTTGAACTATAGGGGTGATGTTGTACTGCAGTGCTCAGCCCTTCAGTTAGGGTCTTGGTAGTTTTGCTTTGCTACTGAAAGTCCTGAAGCTGGATTGAATTCCACCTAATTGCTGCCTGTAATTGCTCTGAAGTTAGTCTCTGTTCTTGGTAGTAGTTAAGGCAAGTCTCATCAAGGAGGGTCCTCCCTGCCTACTGAATACTAATAGTTCTACTAGATAAACTACCCAAGTGAAATAATTATGTTTTCATGGCAGCATCTAAGCTCAAGTAACTGTGGCAATGCTTGAAGTAAGGTATGTTGAGGTTTGTTTGAAATGATCCTGATTTTAATATTAAGACAAGCTTTTCATCTTTGTACATCTTCTGTAGAATATGGAGGCTTTGTAGTCTTGAAGAGGAGGCCTCAGGTGCCCTTCCCGCGGGTTAATGAAGGACATGAAATGACAACATGAAACTCTCTTCGTTTGTTTTCCTGCCTTTTAAACACTCTCTCCAAGGGACTTTATGCAAGCAGACGTAGCCTGCCTTTTGAGGCAGTAAGCTGTGGCTTTTGTGACAGTTGGAGACCTTCTTGCTTGAGCAGCTTGCAGAGAGCACAGCTGCTCACCTGCTCTCTTGGCTTGAAAGAGATTTGGACAGAATACCTTGGGCAATGGTTGGAGCGGCAGGGTGGCACTGGGGAGGAGATAGTCTTTTGTTGGAAGCCACAACGACTTTATGTAGGACTCTGTAGGTTAAATTGTTTGGAAAGCACTAGGATCATGGAGTTCAGGGTGGTGAGTTGCCATGAAGCAGAACTTGCATTGCTTTGGTATGATCCAGTCATTACATTACGGCTTTATTTGAAGCACGTTGTAGTAACTCTATTTTAAATGATGGCATGAAGTTAGAGATTATGGTGTGAATGTCTGTAAGGAACTGCTTTTATAGCTGGTAAAAGGTATCGTGGAAGCTACTGCTACATGCTTTAAGAGCAATCTTTGTAGCTGGATTTCTTGTCTGAGTACTCTAAAACTAACTGTGTTGCAGGGCATTAAATACAAGGAGTATGTGTTGTCCATGTATTTGTTTTATCAGATATGCAGTACTGGGCACAATCTGAAAAGGGTTTATATGTGCTCTGATTTTGGCTTGTTTGGAGACTTGTGCTGAATGCCAGTGTTATAGCCATTTATGCCTTTACAGTGGTGTCCATGATGAATTTTGTTTCTGTGGATGCTGTAGCTTCATGTGATTTCGTTGGTATCCTTTCTTAAAGTGTTATATAAATGACAATTTCAGTTTTAAGTACTTCCCTGTAGGGGTTATAGTTACATTTGAAGCCTCATCCTTAACTCAGTATACTTAACTTTGTGTCTGATAAAATCATGAGCCTCCCGTGGAAGTCCCATTAATATCAACTGTCTCAACTCTACAGTATCAGCTGGTCAGTATAATATCAATGGCTCAGTAACTTGTTCGTCTAGACTGAGGCTGGTTTTTGTGGTATTTAAATAGCAAAGATCAAGTGTGTGTGTGTGTGGAAATCTGTATATTAATATACCACATGAAATTTTTATAACAAAATGTTATTGCTGTTCTATGCCCTTAACTTTAACATATTGATATAGTGATATGTGGAGCTGTTTGTTCTTGCTAGTCTCCTTCCTATCATTTAAACCTAGACATAATTACTAGCTAATTTTGAAGTGGTGTGAAGTTCGAGTCAGTGTTTTAAGTGGTGCATATGGTGGTATTAGCATTACAGTGTTTGCATCTCTTAATGGTACACGCTGTTTGTTGTGCATCTGCTGCTGTAGCTGCGGGCTGCCCTTGTGAAGGGAAATCCCAATAGTCCACAGTTCTGCCACTTCCTGGCATCAGGTCTACAGGCCGTGCAGCTGTGGAGCGAGTTGTTTCAGTGAGCTGAAAACTAAGGCTGAATAGAACTGGCTCAGCCCTTGAGTGCCCTGTGGCCAGATCCCACCCCAGGGAGATGTGTGGGGTACGTCTCTGGGATGTGCTGAGTCAGCGCTGCCCCTTTGGGGAGCGGGCCGCAGTTGCACTGACCTGGATGAAATGTTTTCTCAAACTTCTGGCAGGCGATTGCTGTTAATATAATAGTTGTGCATCTTCCAATATGGCTATTCGATTGCTTAGCTCAGCTTTTAAATCTTGTATTAACTGTAAAACTAAGTCTGATGTACAGTTTTAAGAATTTAGGGAGTAAAGGCTAATTATTGTTGCTCAAGCCGTGTTTTACGGAGGGGTTTTCTGTAGTGACTAAGTTAGCGTAACAAATTTTTTGGCCTAACTTGGCTTTGGAGATAAAAAAAATGTAGGAATAGTTTCGCAGTCTTTGATGATAACTGTGCACGTACAGATGAAAGGTCTGCTTACCTTGTTATTCCCCGAGATAAGGGCCTGTAATAGATTCCTGGGAGAAAAAGGTGTTAAAAAATGGTAAAAATACAGCGTGATACCTTCTGTAGAATCTTCCCAGCTTCTGGCAGTCTATAGCTGAGGAGCTTCCTGAAGAATCAGGGATGGTATCTGTATCACTGTGTATTTAACAACTCAGTGGAACTCCTTCTATGGCTTTTTTTAATAGTTTTCAAAGCTATTCTAAGCTTTTTTTACCTTCACAGCATCCTTATGGCAATAAATTCCATGGTTAAATTACACATTTTATAAAAACTTCCTTTTGTTTGTTCAGCTGCTGCAGTTGGTGGCAGTGGGTGACTTTGTTCTTATGTTACGGATCTTCTCTGTGCTATACGTGACTTTGTGGCACCAGTATACTTCACTGCATCTTATCTCTTTCCAAGATGAACACTTGGTTTATTTACTCTTTCTTTGTATGAAAACCATTGCATTAATGTAGTTGGCTTAAACAGCGTGCATCTCTGTACCCTTTCTTGTTTTATAGTATCATGGTGGACCAGAGCTGTATTTAAGTTACAGAGATACTATGGAAATAATAAAACCCATCTGTCTGTTGCCTGTGTCTTTTCTGAGTGTCCAGTATTGTTTCTCTTCAACTTTATGACTTGGCTGATCCTTGATCTGAAATTGTTAGCTCACTGCTGTCTTTTACTTGTCAGTGGGAATAGCTAAGTCAGAACTCATGCACCTATAATGATGAGGTTTGGTGTGTTTTATGCCTGAGGGTAGGTTTTGCATTTGCTAGCACTGGATTTGACCTGCCACTTTAACATCTGATTACCGTCAAGATCATATGGTAGCTGTTTGCTGTGAGTTCAAGCCCCAATAATTTTGTATCTTCAACAGAGTTCACTCTCCATGCTTCTTGTGAAATTGCATTTACATTGTGGTGAGTAGTGTGGGTCCTAAGTCAGATCCTTATGGGATGCTTTTGATACTCCCTTCAGAGTGAAAACCAATTGTTTGTATACAATTGTTTGAACTGACAGGTATCATGCAGTCCTGGCAAATCACAAAGATACTGCGCTTGGTCACTCTCTCTGTTTTGTGAGTCCTACCATCAAGGTGAATTAAATTTATAGCAATGCCCAGGAGAAATGCTGCATTTAAGGGAAATGGAATAGTCTGCTATTTCAAGACTTAACAGGAGTTGTTACAATAAAAGGAAGGAATGGAGTCCGTATGTGTTGCAGCTAAATTTATGGACTCGTACTGTTGACAGCAAAGGTGAGTATCTGAGGTCGATAGGGTCTTGGCATGGAGAAGATTGGAAGGTTGGTTTCTGTTTCTCCTTGCACAGGAGCTAAGGGCTACTCAGAAAAGGCAAGCAATTGGCAAAGTCATAACAAATTAAAGGGAGTGATTCTTTAGCCTGTAATTGAGCTGTGTAAATAATTTCTGTGGGGTTTTGCAGAAGTTGAAATTACATGAATTACAGAACTGACTAGAGTGGTCTCAAAAATCTATTTAAGACTCTTAAATGCAGATAGGCCCTGAGATAAACTGTTGGAAGAACATCTTGGTTAAGAGTGACTATGTAATATTTGCCTTTCTATATTCTTCCTTATTGGCAACTTTTAGATGCAGGTTATGGACAGGCTGTCAGTGATTTTGAAGTGCTTGTCCTGATTCCACAGATGGCATCCCTAGATGCTGCTTGGAGGAGTGTAAGCCCTCTCCTGGGAATTCTTGTCAAGAGGAACAGCAGTTACATTTGCAAAAGGGCTCACCCTGAAACAATGTTTGCCAGTCACTGAACTCTTGTAAAAGCGCATGGTTGCATACCTGAGTCTTCATCAAAAGATTGCAAGCTCTGGTGCCTGTGGACAGACAGATTATTGATCATACAGGGCATCACCTGCTACAGGCATGGACTCCTTGGTGTTGGCTGGCTGCGTGGAGGTGATAGGAATGAGGTATCTCCATATGGGTGTCGTTCATCAGGTGGTGGCCAAAGCCTGCTCTGTTCAGCGTCTGCTGTGGAAAGCCAGGATCTCCCTTCTGGGTCAGAATGCCAGGTGAGGGATTGGGCAGCACTAGTGAGGTACTGTGAGGCAAGTGAGAGCCTGGATTCTCTTACATGGAGGCTGGAGTGTGAGCAGTTGTGTTTTGGAGAGGGCATTGAAGATAGGGAATCTGCAATGGGGGAGGTGATGGCATGAGGCTAGAAGAATCCTGGACCATGGAGAATATTTAGGAGAAAACAAGGAATTGGCATATACTGTTGGGCCAGGCTGCTCGTAGTATCACCTCTAGCTGCCCTTGCCTACACAAGCCCATCATACAGCCTTTCAGCTGATGAATCAGAACTGTAAAATTCTTGCAATAGCTAGGTTCTTGGAAAAGTTATCTTTATTTTTTCAGTTTGTGTCCCCAGACATTACTATGAATAAGCAGAACTGGTGTGGATTTCATTTTTGTTGTTGCTTGTAACCTGCTAGAAGCCATCTTAATATTTGGAATGTGGAAATTTTTATAGATATCCCGATAAACTGTAAATTTCTTACACATTCTGTTTCTTACAGAAACTTACTGAACATCCACATG
This sequence comes from Strigops habroptila, assembly GCF_004027225.2. Taxonomy (NCBI): domain Eukaryota; kingdom Metazoa; phylum Chordata; class Aves; order Psittaciformes; family Psittacidae; genus Strigops; species Strigops habroptila. Next base: position 63,810,317 of record NC_044278.2, on the reverse strand, counting down.
GTGCGGGATGATTGGGCTCAGGGCGGATTGTAACCGAGTTGTGGGTTTTAATTTCTTTTTTATATTTTTTATTTTTTTTTATTTTTTTGTTTTTTCTTCCCTATCAGAAAATAATCTGAAGAACTGTGCTGTTTCCCAGCACCTCAAGTGAATCTTTTTTCCGTGACAGAGGAGATGTTTCTCTCCCATGCATTGGCTCAGGTGCTAATCTTGCCCGATACCAAACTGATTTAGCTCCTGCAACTTGCAGCAAACTTCCTGCTGGGTTAATTTTCTGCCAATTCAGTTTCTAGAACTGGATTGCTGTGAGGGTTTAATGATCCCCTGCATGAAAAGCATGAGGTGGTGTGGGAGAAGGGAGCATGGGAGATTTCCCTTCTGAAAGCTTGCCCTGAGCTGTGGGCTTGTGAATCCTGAGCAGGAATGATTTACCAGCACCTTCATAGGCTGCTGGCCCGGCAGCTGGTGAGTGCCCTCAAGTTACAGGCTGTTGTATTAAATTGGCTGCAGTTTTCTGTCTTCCTTGACCAAAGGTGCTGAGCCCTCTGGCTGCCTTGCTGCTGCTTAGGGTGCTCCAGCAGCCCTGCTACAGGAGGGTCACCACAGCAGCTGGTGGTGAGGCTCGTCCCTGTGTTCTGGATAACATCCTATGCTTGTTCTTTCAAATGGGTGTTACGAATGGTGGAGGACCCTGGATCACATTATTGCAGGTTCCTGGGAGAGAGGCAGAGATCCAGCCCTAAGCTCCTTTTTAACAGTATTCGTATTGCCCGAAATCAAAATGGTAAGCTATGAATTGAATTGAAAAGGGTTTGTTTGGGAGGAGCTGCAGCTCAGGGGCTGTGCATGCAGTTTTGTGCTCTTCAGCGAGTTTTTGAAATGCAAGTATTGAAATGAATTCACTCTGATCTAATTGAAACCTGAAATCTTGGCTCTTAGTTTTGAGGGCTTGTTAATTTCTGCTAACTCTTTTGGAGTTACTTTTTTTTTTTCAGTTAGTGATTCTAAATGAAAGCTTCAACAGGCTATATGGAAATTCAGTAAGCCTTTATTCTTAATTTTTGGCGCTTTCCACAGTATATTCAGGAAGCAATTGAGATTTCTGATTAAATCCCTTATTACTAAGGGTGTAGCACTTCTCTTCCTCCCACCCCCTTTCTTTCTTGTGTTTCTGTGTTATCTTTTTCCCTCTCCCACTTATTTTCCACACGTCTAATCATGCTTTTTCAAATTAGCCCCGTGCCAGAAATCTCAAAATACCAATTCCTCTTCAGTTTTTCTCCTCCAGCTACTAATATATACTTAATGCTACAAGCATTTTCCTATTTCTTCTGCTAATATGTTTTTTGGTGTGTGCACACACTTTTTAAAATATAAGACTCCTAAGTGTGCTGGTAAAAAGTAGGTGAAATATTGTGTTGAGGTCAGTGGGGCTGGTTTTGTGACTCGTGCTTTGTCCGTGGTTCATTCTCCATTGATGCTGAATCTGTGCATCATCTGATCACTTGGCTGTATGCATTTGTTCCAGATGAAACGTGAGCATGTGATAGCATTTAAGTTGTGGTTAGAGCACGTGGTAGCATAGTAAAACAGCCAGCAGGCTATTTTAAGAGGGCAGATGATAACCTCATGTAGTACAAAATCTTTTGCAGTAAGATGACTCCTTCTCCTTGCCCCCAGTTCTTGCTCTTCTTGCTCTCTGACATGCTCAGGGTGTGTCTGTGTCTATGAGCACTGCTGTTTAAAAGGAGTCTGTCTCAGCAGTCTTACTATGTGTCTGTGGTACTTGATGGTAGTGACTCAGACTGGTATTTAGCCGCTGTTTTCCATTTTCTGCAAAATGGAGAACTGCATCGCAGGTAACACTACCTATTTTGGACCCAGAGAAGTTGGTTTTCCTTTATTCCACCCCCCCCTCCAACTTTTCCATGATATAAATGAAGTTTTTTGCTTCATTACATATGCATCCTCTCCCTCCATACAGCATGGCTTTTGAAACTAAGCTGAGACCTCAGAAATTAGCTGAGAAATACTGACAGAACATGTATCTAGACAGAAGACATCTGAAATCAGTTATAGCAAGCCATCCTTCCTGTGGTTTTTTAAGGTAGGAGTATGGAGATACTCAGAGTTTAGCTTATACGTACTGCTTTATTTTAAAAAGTATATCTAAATTTCAAACATTCCAAAAGGAGGCATCTCTCTTCCTAGTGTTCAAAACCTAATTGCAAGTTTCTTGAATATATCAATTCCCTTCCTTAGAAACTGTTTTATTCTGAGCCTTAAAAACTTCTGTGTGTCACTACTGAGTTCAGCCGTTGGCAAACAGGCGTTTGTAAAACCTTGCGCAGGGATGATTCAGTTCTGAGTGATAATGTTCAGGATCTGTGTTCATTTTCCGTGCTCTCTATACTTTCAATTAGCATGAAATATTGGTCCAGTGTTTGCCCAGAACCATTTTTTGCATTGTTGTTGGTTTTTTTTTTTTTTTTTTAATTAAGGTTTTTTCTTAAGTAGTTTCTATTTAAATTAGTATTGAAGGGGAAGTTGGGAAGAAATTGTAGATGTATAAAAATGTTGGAGCCATAATGTACGTTTATGCTTTAAGATAGGAAACGGTTTGCAGATTCCATTACAGTAACTTTGCTTGCAAGTATGACATCTATAACTTATGGAGGAGAAGGTGGCTGTCTACCTGTGAACTTTACGTAGTACTTCAGGGTATGATAGACATCCTGTAAACTGAAACTCAAGAAGGCTTGTGTTTTCCATGCTGCTCCATCATGGTGGTGTTGAAGGAGCTTGGTGGAAGGATAGCTGCTCAACAGGGTCCGAAGTAGCAGAAGCTGTGGGATGAAGGCATAGCTTCCCAAAACCATGATCTGTGATTTAAAAAAAGAAGACATGTAACCACCGAAATGACCAGCCACTGCCATAACTTGCAGTTGTTCACATCTAATCACAGAATGGTTTGGGTTGGAAGGGACCTTAAAGACCATCTAGTTCCAACCCCCTGCCATGGGCAGGGACACCTTCCACTAGGCCAGGTTGGGGATTGTAGCCCTGCAAACCTGACCAATTGGTTGAGTTGGTTCTTTCACTGTGGAGACTTGAGCTTTGACCTCTGGAGCATTGCTAGGGTCCATGGCTGCCTTAGTAGAGCACAGAACATTAAGTAGAACCCATCAGCAAGTTTAGGAAATGAATCTAACCTGTAGTTTACTGCGCACCTAGTCTTGGTCATCCAAATGTATCATTCTTTCTCTGTACAGCAGGCCTTCACCTAAGCAGGTGGACATTGTACTGCACACTGAGTAAAGTGCTTGGGTCTGATTTTTACTCTTCATTCAAATGTCTTTTGGTTCTTTTGTTCTTAGGAATTGGACTGTTGGGAGAAGGGTAAGGTGGAGACTTCAGTTCTTATTTTTAGAACGAGAAGCTAGTTGTAATTCTGTAGGACATCCTTCCTTCACCTTTTTCTTGTGGTTTTCTCCAGAACATATGACTACTTTACCATGTCCTTGTTAATCAAATGCACTGGCACTCTGTGATGGCTTGTGCACACATTAGCCAAAAATTAATTTTTACCATTTTAATCACGGAGAGCGCTACTCTGCTTATAGCAGAGCTGTCTATTTCCAAGCATGTACTTCTTGGGTTTTTTTGGTCCTGTGTGTCTTCCTACTTACACACAGTATTCCCCATGCATTTTTGCATGGGTTTCCACAACTGTGTTCCTGATTTATTTTAGGAGAGTAGTTTACATAGTTCTTGTCTGTGTATATCAGAAAGAGAGGTGAGTTTTACTGGGCTGAATCTTCTGTGGGGTATGTTTATGGCCAGACTTCCCTGTTGAGGTGCTTCTCCACTGGCCCTAGAAGGTGCTTATGCCATTGCTTTATTTCAGCTAAGCAAGTAGGTGTAACCTGTTGTGATGGGAAGTACTGAGGCATCTCAAATTCAGTGTCCCAAGCAAATTTTATCTTTGGTAGTTTCATTCCAACACCTTTTATTTTTGCTTGTAGTTCCAGAAGTGTGAGCTTCCTTGAGCTCTAGTACTCAATCATGTATTAATACTATGTGCCACTCAGTGTCTGTCTCAGCTCCAGCTGAGGTTATCACTGTGTGGTATCACCTATAAGATTCAAAACCTGCAAAGCAATTTGAAAGTGATTTAAGATGAAGATGTGATAGATGGAGTTTTTGGTTTGCTGTGCAGGTCAAAATTTGGAACAGGCTTACGTGTTCTTATGGGCTTGCACAAACATAGGCAGTGCTAACTTTTTTTTTTTTGGGTGTTTTTGTGGTTTTGTTTTTTTTTTAAATTACATCTTGGTTTGCTACTACTAGAAGTTTATGGTTAAAAATACTAAATTCTATGACTTTCTTACTAAAGAATTCATTTGAGGATACTAACTTGCTGTGTTACAGTCTAAAACCACATTTTTGAAAGCTTCATTTTAAACAGTTTTTGCAGGGGTTGGTGAAAAATAAGTTGTATGTATTTAGTTTTGGAAATGTTCAGATCTTGACTTTGAAGCAGTGGCCTGGGTAAAATGTTAGGTAGTATTTGAAATTAGTGCTTTTTAGAATCATTAGTGCTTTGATGCAGCTGGTTTGGGGAAAAAAAACTCTTGGAGCTGGAAAGCTTTAGTACGTCTTCAGGGACTCTAAAACAAGTCTTTTTTTTTATTCCCCCCTTTTTTTGTGTGTGTGCTCTTCGGAGTTGTATGGTAAAGAGATATTTGGATACATGCACGCATAGAGATGTGCACACAGATGCTACAAACTTCCGGTTTTACATTTTTAGTGCTGGTAGTGCTGCTTTTGTAGATAACATGTTGGGTCTTCAAAGTATTCCTAGTTGTAGGAATTAAAGCCTTCTAGGTGATGGTGGTGTTTTTAGAACAATTAAGGTTTTACTTTCTAGGAACAGGTTTATATGAGCAGTAAAATTAATTCCAGATCTCCTTTTATATCTTCTTTGCCACTGAGTTTTAATTCCTCTTGTGAACTCTTACCAAATCACACAGCAACCTGCACTGCAGTTTTGTTCTCCCAGTTATTTTCAAACTTTTCCTCGTCTTATCCTTAATTTTTGAAACAGAACTTAATTTTTTAAGCTCTCCCTTGTGCTGTGCATTACTACATTTCGTCAACAGTATGCTTCACAGAGCTTTCCAGAACATTTGTAATCATCTCTTCTCCCCCCCTTCCCCCCCCGCCCCGGCTTCCCTTCCTCTCTCAGTTGTCATAGTTCCCTGCTTTTCTTATCTCTCCTTTTACTGCTGCGGCTTTCACATGATAATGCACCATTCAGGAACAGCTGCTGCGTAATAGTTCAGTGGGACCCAGCACTGCTCAGAGCTGACCTAATGTGAGGTGAAATGAAGAAATTTGTGCTTGGCATGTAGGCTTACCTGTGTGGTCTGGTTCCAGCTTGGGTGGATTAGGTGTCATTGTGGGAAGGTGGACCATGGATAGGCTCTGTGGCTTCCCCTTGCCAGCTGCTCCAGGGGTAGAAATATACTGCAGGTGGTGGCACAATGAAGTGAGGTATTGGAGATTCTTAGTCTTTCTTCAGAAGCTCACCCATTTCTAACCATGAGTTGCTTTTTTCCCTATCACTTGTTTATTCATACTCCCATGGCCAAAAATGTTTCAGCCTGTGCCCTAAGAACAGGTGGAGCGACACGTTGTCCGTGGCATGCTGAGCTTTGCCAAGCCACCCTGTTCATTTCCTTTCATTTCCTCCGGGTGAGCGAGCCAATGTTCTTGTAATCTTTGGCGTTAGGAGCCCAAGGCCACCAAACTGAGCTGGAAACTGTCCTGCTGATTTAGTACACACAGCCTAGGGCTTACTGCTTATTTTGGGGCTGGCTGGTGAGGTTAGCAGCAGCGGCTCTATCTTTGCTGCACAGATGTCTGGGCTGCTTGTAAGTCAGCTCCTCAGCTGCCTGCAGTTTATGGTGCAGTGCTGTAAAGAAAGCTGTCATCTATTTTTGTCAGACAGATGCTTAGAATGTTAATATCCACTGGGAATATATACTGGAATATTACCTGTGTGTATTCAAGGCACTAGTCTAGCAAGGAAATAGTTATTAAGCAAAGCCTTTCGATTTTACTCTGAAGCACTATGTGAACTTTTCTTACTAGGACTGTTAGATACAGTCTTACTGATGCTCTGTGGTTTAAGGATACATGCAAGGTAAGATTGGTAGGAGACATTTGAAGAAAAAGTGTGTGTCTGGAAGCTTGCCTGAACCACCCCCAATTTTTATTTATTTATTTTTTTCCTGTCTCCAGTTGTAGGCTTGGCCTTATGCAAAATACCTTTATTTAAAAATACTCCCTCCATAACTGCCTTCTGACTTAATGGGCTGAAAGGGGGGGGTGGGGTGGAATTGTATAAAAGCCTTGAAACTGACCGATTTGGCTAAAGAATGCTGCTGCAGGCTTGCTGTGCATGCCTTAGTCTGCTCTCCTCAGGTATATTCTCAACCTTGTTTTCTAATTTTCTTTCACTAATTCCTTAGTTAATGTTTTTACAATTTCAGTAGGTACTGGTTGTTGCAGGGCTATACGGGAAGAGCATTGTTAGTTTTATTTCCTTATAGCTGTTAGATCATAAAAACCATTTGAACAGAAGTCTAAACCATTAACCCTCAGTGGATGGAGATGACTTAAAATTACCTGAGTTTATTACCATGGCCATTTTGAATGCGATGGAGTTTAAACAGATGCATGCAGGGGTCTGTCTTGTTTTAAAATGAGAGGCTTTAATAGTTGAACAACCAATGTGTGCATGAAATGGCTCTCTAATGTGTTTCATTTGGTATTTAAGATACGTCAGTGATAGAAAAGTCAATATGGCTCATGTGAAATGAATTTAAAAACAGGCTTATTAATAGGCTTTAATACAATTACAAATGTGGAATGGCCATCCAATATACACCTTGCTATAGGGGATTTGCTGCCATTGGTACTCAACCATGTTATTTAACATTTCACTAATGACCTGGAAGAGGTCAGTAATTTGTTATCAATAATGTTTGCAGCCAACTGAAATCCTAGGGGCAAAAAAATGCAGGCATAGTTATGGAAAGTCAGGCTTGTATATTTGGAATTGGTGGGGGGTGTGGAAAGGGAAGCCAGAACCTGTAGTTCAGGATGGGCAATCAGCAGGCTTTGGCAGTCGGTGTCCTGTGACTGAAAGGGCCAGCATGCTCTTTGAGTGTATGCATAATGTTGCAGATCACACAACACCCCTTTTTATTAGGCAGTTTGGTCCGGTCTGCTTCTGGAATACAACATCTGCCTGGAATATTGCCATGCTTTAACCCCAGCCAGCGGCTCAGCCCCACATGGCCACTTCTCACTCCCCTGCAGTGGGATGGGGGAGACAATCAGAAGAGTAAAAGTGAGAAAACTCGTGGGTTGAGATGAAGACAGTTTAATAGGTAAAGCAAAAGCCGTGCACACCAGCAAAGCAAAACAAGGAATTCATTCACCACTTCCCATTGGCAGGCAGGTTCAGGCATCTCCAGGACAGCAGGGCTCCATCACACGTGACAGTGACTTGGGAACACAAACACCATCACTCTAAATGTTCCCCCCTTTCTCATTCTTCCCCCAGCTGTATATGCTGAGCATGATGCCGCATGGTCTGGGATATCCCTCTGATCAGTTGGGGTCAGCTGTCCTGGCTGCATCCCCTCCCAACCTCTTGTGCACCCCCAGCCTGCTCGCTGTTGGGGTGAGAGGCAGAAAAGGCCTTGACTGTGCAAGCACTGCTCAGCAGCAACTGAAACATCCCTGTGTTACCAACACGGTTTCCAGCACAGATCCAAAACATAGCCCATACTAGCAGCTATAAAGAAAATTAACTTTATTTCAGCCAAAACCAGTGCAGATACTTAATGTGTCAAATGTTGGGATCCACACAAGAACAGAACAATGTGAGAAGGATGTTAAAAACCAGTAAAACAGGCAGGTATTGAGAAGCATATGTGGATGAGCCTGCTAAACTTGAAGTTCATTGATGCCCAGCTAACTATTTATAAATTACAAAGTGTTTCCAGTGTAAGGCTGTCCAGTGTAGTCCCTGTCTCTAATAGGTGTGCTTCATGTTAATGCTTATATAAGGCATATCTGCATGTGATCAATTCAATGGAATTCATAAAAACAAAAGCGTGTTATTTAAATCATTTGTTCAAAAGATTTGAGTTGGCTGGGTCCTTATCTGATGTGATTTATGATGGTTTTATACTTGCATCCTGACTAATGCTCTGGCGGAGCCTCTTGGTGGAAGATAAGGATTGGAGATCAAGAGGGTAAACTTCATCACAGCTAGAGTCTCTGCAGAGTTAAAAATGTTTGCCTGGAAAGCAGGGGCGTACTTGGAAATATTTTTCCATAAAACCTTGTTTTATGTCTATAGATATCTGTCACATAATGCTTGAAAGATAAATCTCAATATTTCCAAGGTAATATCTTTCTAAGTGTTTGCATTTTTAGGCTTTAAGAGCTGTAAGCATGTGCAAGTTTGAATTCAAGTTGTGCTTCTGACGTGATTTGAGAAGTGGGTTATGCCAGTATTACAGAAGATAATTTAGCATTCAGACCTTGCTACCTGGTAATAGTTTTCAAGGTAAAAATAACTCTGCTTAATACTTGGATCTCAAAATTCAGCTTTGATTCTTGCAATGGCAGGCTTGGGGGTGTTGTATAAAGGGAGATGTTTGTCATCCGGTGGCACTGAATAGGGAAGTTACTGAATGACTCTTTCTCACATCAAGATACGATGTTTTAAAGAGTTCAGTTCTCACAGCTAATCTGTCCATAAAAACCAGAATGTAGATCGTAGATTGCATATCAGTTGGACTTCTCTTGAAAACCTGGAGCAGACTGTTTTCTCTGGCAATCCCGTGGAAGCTCCTTTTAAAGCATCTTGATGCTTTTACGCATGTCAGAGTTTTCAAACACATTGTGAAATGAACAAACCTCCACTAAGAAGAAAGGTGTGAGTGTTTGGTGGGGTGTTTTTGTTGTGTAGGTTTGTGGGGTTGTTTTTTCGAAACAAGGTTTTCATAATCTAGTAGTTGAGCTCCTAGCTTAGTTGGGGCTCAGTTGAATTAGCCTCAAGACTTTAGAGCAGGTAAGCATTTTTTCCTCACTTTTTCTCTCTTAAACATTTGTTATGTTAGGAGAAAACCTCTCTGGAGGGTGTTGTGTCCCCCCCGCCGTTATCAAATGCTACTAGTGAACATAGTGGCCATGAGAGTGCTGAGGGTGGCTTCCTGTCAGAATTGCTTTACGTAAAATTGCAAGGAAGCAAACATTTCTCATATCCTTCCATTGTGTTGTTTCCTGTGAAGCAGCAGACTGGATGCGTGTCCTGGATACGGACTTTTTTATGGCACTATACGTGTTGGGATGCTCCAATCAAATCGTTGTCGGTATCCCTTATAGTCTCAGCATAGCAGGAAACGAGGCTTCCTTGCATCCTGTTGTTCTCCAGTTAGCCTGACTTTGGAGAGCTCCTGGCTTTGTCAGAATCCAGAATGAAGGTGAGCTTAAAATGGATTTAGGATTTTATTTTTTTCAAAGTTTTTGTAAGTTTAAGCTATAGTTTAGAACCTTCTTTCTGAACCATTCCTTTTTTTAATAGTTCTCTCTCTCCCGTGTAGTACCTTTCTGGTATGGTTCTGGTGTCTGCACAAGTGCCTCTCATGTATTGCATTTGTTTAGGATCAGGGCTGTTGTTTCGTGATTCTGTTCATACTTGTAGTTTGCTTGTTTAAAACCTGCCACAATAAGCATGTAGCTAACAATGAACATGTTACCCTCCTGACGCTTTCTTGTTCCATTACAGCTTAATTTTTTTCCCCAATTTGAGCAGTGGTTAGGCTGATCTCCAGTCTGGTTTTGTGTTAAAGCCAAGTTTTGTGTGTTCTGCTGTCACCTCGTTGGTATCCTTTTTCATCTCTATTATAAATTATGCTACTAATAAAATTTAACACAGCTTTATTCTTTTTCTTTTTTTTTTTTTAATCGGATTATTTCTTATTTGCTTAATGTCTTTTTTGCATACATAACCTTTAAATACTTCCCTGTGTTTCAGGGAATTTCACATCTAGGCAATTCCCTAGTCCCTCTCCTTATTCCTTACAGCTTCAAATAAATAAGAGAAGTCTTTGAATTAGCTGTATCCCAGAGAAACATGATGAAATAGTTATTTGTCTTATTTTATGTGTGTGATAACTGCTTGAAGTATATTAGTGTTTGCCTCTGCTTGATTCTGCATCTGTTTTGTGGCATTGCTCTTCTGAGCGGTATACACACTGCCTGAGCCTGGGAGATGTCAGCACCTGTATGTACAGCTGAGGTAGAACTGCTGCTCGTTGAGGCCAGAGACCATCCTCACTCTGAGGGGGTAGCAATGTGCGTGTTAACGTATGCACGTACCTCAAATACTGTGAATACCTGGGGAGATTTCTTTGTCTTACTGAACAACACTGTCATTAAATGTTTCCTAAGTCTGCTCTACCTTTGCCAGTATGTCACTTAACCAGCCACGCCTGGTCAGGCAGCCCCTTCTGTGGTTACTTTAGCTTCCATTAAAATTCTCACTTCTCTTGAGTTCAGCTAGTGTTCCTTTGTACCTTTCTCTATTCTCCCCTGAGAATGTTTTGGTTTTTCCTTTCCTGCCTATGAAGGCTGCTTACTGGGGTACAGACTTCCTCATAGTGCCTGTGGGATGGGTCTGTTATCAAGAAACTAAACAGGTTTTTGTTGACTTTTTAGATAAAAACTGCTACGCTGCAGGAAACTAAAGCTCTTTCCGTTTCTTAAATCAGTTGGAACAACTGTAATAGCTATCTTTTATTGTCCTCTTTCTAGTCTTGCACAAGGGAATACTGAGACTCCTTTCAACCTATGCAAAGTCTGTTGTGAGAGCTGTTTTCATGGGGCTTTGGATGAGTGTTTCCATTACCTCAGGCAAATATTATGGGTCTTTCTCTTCTTTTAAAAATCTCTTCCCCCCTGAAAATCCAGATGTTTCATGTCATCGCCCAGTGCTTGAAAGTTACTGGAGTGTTTTCTACAAGATAGTTTAAGGTTTGGATCTCTTTTGCACAGTTAAAAAAGAAAAATAACCCTCATGTTTCATCTCTCCCCTTCCCAAACCTCATTCTCCATCTGACCTATCCAGCAACTTCACTCTGTGTAAAATTCATTAATTTTTGGCAATGCAGCCTTCCTCTGTGTCTCGTAGAAGAAAGAGATAGTAGGTACATTGGGTAGTACTTTTTAAAGTATTTGTAGTAATATTTAAAGTACTTTCTGCATAATCAGGTACAGTGCCTGTGAGCTGTGATAGTAGAAGAAAAATATGCCAACAGTAATGGTACCCAGTAACACTTTTGGCCAAAATGCCCGAGAAAAGCTTCTTTCTTCTGATAATTACATTTTGTTCAACTTTCCTGTAATTTAAATGATACTTGATGCTTTTAGCAAATATGTTCTTCAGGTTTTCTCAGAGGCAGCTGTTTCTATATTCTCTATTTAAAAATGGGGAGGAGGGTGTTTGTTTTTTACAGGATGGGGGAGACCCCATAGTTTTACTGGTCCATAAGAGCCACCGAAAAGCTGATACCTTGATGGGTAACTTCTACAGTCATGGTTTGCATGATAACATAGAAATGCTTAGTTTAAAGGCTTGTTTCTGTGACTTATTGCATGTTCTTTTGTTTTCAGACTTTTGATGCAAATGACCTGTATCAGGGACAAAATTTCAGCAAAGTTCTCAGCTCTCTCGTGGCTTTAAATAAGGTGACTGCAGGTAAGTAGACTCTGCTCTGTATTAGTGCTCACTTACAATTACCTTTAACTCACATCAATGTGTATTTATACCCGTTGCTACATGCATGATAAAAGGAGCAAGTGCAGCATTTTTTAGAAGAGGTTTTGTTGCAATTCGTCTTGTTAAGACTTTGACAGTGGCCTCTCTGGGTTCTCTAGTCTCCTCTTCTGCAGAAGGAAGCTTTGCAGTGGAGCTAAGGCTGAGCCTTTTAGCTCGCAAGAATTCTTAGAGAAAAGGCCTGTTTTTCTTGTTCGTTTCACATTTTTCCCCAGTTTGAAATAGTAAAGTTGACTTTTGCTGCGCTCTGTCTTCCCATGTTTGAACAATTTTGTCAAGGTTTTGGTATTCCCTCCACTCCTCATTCCCTGGCACAATCCTTTCTTGAAAGTAACAAAAGGATAACCAACATCTTTGATTCCTTAAGCCATGCATGTTTCATTTAGATAGCAGATAGAAGTCATGAACAACCCACCTCAAGTTCTTTGATGTGAAGGAGGGAGCTGTAGAAATAGCACACAGGTGAGAGGTGTCCATGTTTCATTGTGGGATGAGGCTATGCTAAATCATGCCATCTGGAGCCAAGGACAATCAAGAAATGTTAACATTGGTGGCCCTTTTTTGGATTCTTGCTGCTCCATGGTGGGGTTTCATGCTGTCAGCAGCAAGTTCCAGTAGTGGTCATCAAGTTAGAGTCTGGTGAGAGAGAGATTATTTAAAAATTGACCACAGTTGTCAATTTTTATGTGAGGAAGAAAAGCTGATGAAAGTCAGTGGTGTGGATCGATGTTTTGTTGTTTAGAAGTAACATAAGTACCCTTGTCACTTTTATAATACTCCCCTGGTTCATTACAACAAATGTTTTTATTTTTGGTGACTTCCCTTCCCCTCTCTGCATCAGAAAACACCCTCAGGAGTGAGTTTTACAATCAAATTCTTAATTCTAATGAGTGGGCATGGAGCAATATCATTAACTTCTTTGAAGCTACTTACAGCAGATGGAGATGCTGCCTTTCATCTTAACTGCAAGTGCAAATGCAGACCATTTCAGCACATCTTTAAAGCTGCTGTACACTGACCATAGCTGTCTTTAAAGGGGAGAAAAAGTGCGGCTGTTTGGTCCAGACATCGATAGATTAATACCCACATCAAAAAGCTGCAATTGCATCTGGCTTAGAAAGAACCCAGGCTGATCCCTTGCATTGGGGGGTGGTGGTGGTATGGAAGCCAAAATCAAAACCACATGCAAGCTGTGGTGTTGCCTCATTCCTAGGAGCAAGCAGCACTGCGTAAATCTCTCTGATCAAGAACTGTTTGTTCTTCCAAACGGTTTTCTTTAATTGGATGACTGTGTAGAAAGCATTTTAGACTCTTATCTCCCTACTTCAGTATTGGAAGATGGCTTTCAGATCCCCATCTGGGTTCTCAAGAATTTCAAGTATACACAGGTTCCTCTGAGATAGGCCTTTCTGCAGTGGAAGGAGTGTGAGTAACGAGCACGAAGACTGATGAAGGGCTGCTATGGATATACACTCCAAATTGGTAACTTCAGAGGGGTGGGATCAAGTTTTCAGTTGCTATTTGTAGAAAGAGAGGAACTGGTATAGGGAAGTTGAAATAGTGATAGAGAAGAAGAAAGGGTGTTACAAACCCTGGAAATCTTAGGATGAATGGAACAGTGAAGCTTCTGAGAAAATTACCAAATGTTTGTCAAACATGCACGTCTTGGTGCCAGTCAAGATTCTTGAGTTGAAGTTTTTCTCACAATAATCCCATTGAGAAATTCATTGAACATGCTTTATTTAGTATTTTAATGGAAACTTCAATGGATACATGGGGTCTGCAAGCCCTTTCAAAAAATCTTTCAAAAAATCAAACTGATTTGGAAGTATTCAGATACTATTGGAAAAAATACTTGAAATTTGCATATGGTTTGTGATAATTTTCCTTCTTTTCAACTCGAACTCATACATGCAATTTCTAATTTAGGCCTCAAAAAGTGCTCTTGTGTTGGTGTGTTTTAGCTCTGCTGTTGTGAAGTAGAAAATTTGGGGAATCAGACCGCACTTAAACGAATTCTAGGTAGCGTGTTTTAGGGTCGCCCAGGGGCTGGAATGCACTGCCGTGGGTCAACCTGATCCTGGTTGCCTGAGTGAACTGTGTCAAGGTATAATGCTGGATTTGGTGGTGTGTCTGTTCTGCTTGGCTGCAGTCAGGAGACATGGCAAACTGGACATGGAGATGTTTCAGCTTACTTTTAATCCTTAAATTCTATTAACTGATGATGGTTATGGCAACTTTAAAGTTTTTGGTAGCATTAGTATTAGCCATAAAGTTATGATTTACAAATGAAGCCCAAGTCCCGTTTCTCTCCCAGCTGTTGGTGAAAACACAGTTGTGTGTCCTTTCTGTAATGGACTATAACCTCCAGGGTTTATATTAATACAGTGGCCTTTAAATGCCTTTGGGAAAGAAGGTTCACAAAGTGTGAGGTCTTTTATGACCAGTGTGTGATGATGCTGGGTGCTGGTGCATCTAGTCCAGGTCAGGCTTTGCCAAGAAAGATTGGACCAGATGATCCTTGAGGTCCCTTCCAACTTGGTATTCTAAGATTCTATCCACACAAAATATGCAACTTGATAGTTTTAATATTGCACTATATGACTAGTGAGCATATATTTACAGGCTTTTCTTGAAGGATAACAAAGACTCATTTAAAAAGGTGCACCAGAGGAAAGTGTTTTCTGCTCAGTTACTGCAGACTCGGAGGATCCTTTGTCATTAGTTCTGTGCTTGTAGTCAATCTCAAACCCTTCTCCTCCTCCTTCATCTTGGCTGCTGTTGGATGTCATGCTGAAGTCAAAAGATGAAGTTAAGATGAATTGAGTTGTCCCTTCAGTTGTCCCTTGACATGGAACAGCAGATATGCTTTGTTCCCCAGTCTCCTCATGGAACTGAGCCTGTATGTGTCATTTCCCTTGGACCAAAAATAACTTGGATTTGCCTAATCATGGTCTGCTTTAGTCTGAAAGTAGCTAATAGGTGACTGTAGTTGTATGTGTGTACCTCTGATACAAGGGTCAAGTGTTGGAGGCAAAGCAGCTACTGGGAAAGAGAGTAACAGAGGCATAAAGCCCAGGCGAGCTTGTGTAATCTAGTGAAAATGCCTAGGTTTGGGATGGAAAATGCTGCACTGCTTTCAGGGCTCCTTGGAGCCCAGGTGCTCACTGAATGCTTTCCTTGTATGTGGGAAAACTTGAGGAAAAGGAATGGCTTGCCATACTCATGCAAAGGAGCAATGCTTGTTTGGTATGTCACCTGTACAAGGACCCTGGGAGCATCCCCCTGTGGGGGTTTGGCTGTAAGGACTGGGGGAGCAGCTGGTCCCGCCATAATGCTGTGGAGAGGCTCCCAGCAGTGCTGTGGGAGGCCAGCACTGACCTTAGGAGCCTCTTTCAGTGCAGCCCTCTCCTGTGTCTGGCTGTGGCCTGCTAGTGCCCACCCTATCCATGAGTGGGGCGACATCCTGTCCCAAGGGATGTGCCTCATGTCCAGGGCTGGGGCTGCCCTGGTGCCCGGCTGCCCTGGTGCTGGCTGGCACAGTGGGATAAGCCTTGCCTTGCCACAACCTTGTTGCCTCCCAGCCCACAGGGACCCGCATGGCACCCTGACAGCACCTAACACTGCTCTACAGAAGAGCACCTCAAATGAGTGTGCTTCTTGGAGACATATGAAAGAGGGGAGAGGTTTTGGGAGGGTGGTGGTTTTTTGAGCAAGCAGCTTGCTTTTTTTCTACTCCTCCTATCCCTCCCCCTTCCTCCAAAGAAGAAATAGCTTAGTTGGCAAAAAAGGGATGAGACAAAGGAGCGTAGGAAAAAAGACAGTGGAAGGAATGTTTTAATTGAGAAGGGGGGGGTGGGAGAGCTAAGAAACAGATGTGGCTGGCTTTACTTCAAGCAAGTTTTATGCATTCAAAATTCTTGGCCACTAGCTAAAATTATGCTGGTAAATTACCTTTAAATAGACTGGTAGTGAGTAGAAATGGAGAAATACAACCCTAACCCTCCTCTTCTAAACAGCTCAAATTGTTTCCCTGTCTGTGTGGGGAAGAAACCAATGTCTCAGGATTTCAGATTATTTATTATTGTTATTTTTTTAAATTTTGAATTACTGAGAAACTGCAGATACATCGTATCTGCTTTAAGCATGTGAATTTTGGAGGTAAGCAGAAGTTACATGCACATTTCTCAGATTCTAATATCTACTTATTTTTTTGTCCTGTTGCAGACATAGGGCTGGGCAGCGACTCTGTATGCGCACGTCCCTCATCTCATCGGATAAAATCTTTCGATTCTCTGGGATCCCAGTCTTTACACAGTAGAACTTCAAAACTCTTTCAGGGACAGTATCGGAGTTTGGTAAGTTCTAGAAGAAGTGAAACATGCTGTGGCGTGGCTTTATTTATTTTTTTTACAGGATTTCTAAGTAAACTATAGTGTAGCAGAGTAACTGTTTCCTCTCACTTCTGTTTCAAGCGTGTGACGTTCTATTCTTGCAGCTTTTCTTATGATGTTCCAAAATACGTGCAGCTTTCTGTGAACTTCTAATTATTATTTTTCTTGCTTACCACTCCATGTTCTCTGCATGCACAGTATCTTCCTGGATTTACTTCTTTTCAGTGTGAGAACTTGCTTTTCCAAAGGCAAAAATCTCATTTTCTCCATGTCTCTGAGTTTAGGGATGATGATTGAGGGATAGTCAAACCTCAGCAAAAATGCTAGTTTTAATGTCGCAGCATTGGTAGTTATTCCTGCTTTCTATTATATTTCAAGGTGATTCCTTCAGCTAGCCTTCAGGTACTGAGTCGTATAGGCAGCTGTTTTACAGTACAGCCGAAACGAGGATGGAGTACTGTATTGAAACTGTAGGGTTCTTTTACTGATAAAAGGTTTGCAAGGAGGGTTCAGATCCCTACTGTAAGCTGCTTTTTTCCATGCTTGAAGGAGGCTGTTTTGAGCTACGTGATGATTGCTATGTGAAACGTGAAACACAGTGCTCTGCTTAAGCTTGCTTAGGTGTGGTTTGATGTGTTTTATCTGGTAGTAGAGCCCATGCAAGTTCTTGCCATAGGCCACTAATTCCAGCTCCCACTCTAGTGTTCACAACCCACTCAGTTTTGCTGATGCAACTGTTTGTGGGACTAGCTGTTAGCTGGATCACTGAAGTAATCAGAGTTCTTAAGTATTTCTATCACTTTGGTGATCTGAGCAGCTCTTTAGAATGTTGCATAGGGGCAGAGAAGTGCAGGAAGGAGGGCAAGAGAGCTAGTGGCCAAACCCCAAAAATTCTTAGTTTGGTTTTGCTGCAGTAGATGATCAGTTTGGAACAGTTCTCACCAAATGTGCTGAGCTTTCTGCATGTTTTCAAAGTTGTGTTTGCCCTCATTCTCCTAAAGTTTCTCAGCCACTGAAAGTCTGACTGTTAAATTGAGTTGTGATACAATGATATGCTGTGGGTATGAATGAAGCTGACACGTTATAAGATCCCAGTGATGATAGGCAGTACATCTTTTAATCATCTCAACTATCTGAACATGTAGGTGGAATTCTGCTACTTGGATAGAAGCAGATTGTTTACACAGTCATTTTCTCACTTAGTTTTTTAGTTATGCAGGTATTGATCCTTACCTATGATAGAGACAGACATGATTTATATTGCTGTTATCTCAGTTCCAGTGCAATGGATTGTATTTGGATTATTTGAAGATGTCCAACTATTTAGCTTTTTTAGCTTAAAAGTTTGCCCTAACTCTCATGAAATGTTTGAATGATGCAGATACTCAAAATTGACATCCAAGAACAAAATGCTCAATTTAAACATCATTAATTTGAAGGACTTCTTAGAAGTAGCTATTCTAATATCTGGTTGTTGCGACAGAGCGATAATCTGCCTTCACATCTGTGATAGAGAATGGGTGAAAATATATATATATTTTTATATATATACACATATGTGAATAGCTGCAAGCGTGACATGCTGCAGACTTACAGCTTTGCTAACCTTGAGACAAATGATTTGTGAGTACTTATTCAAGGCAAATTGCCTGTTTCATAGGTTTTGTAGTAGAACACTGTCCTGCTCCATTGGTAGCCCATGGAGAACTGCACGTTTTCAGGTGTGGAACCTTCTAACCTGTTCTGTTACCGGGGGAAAAAAAAAGCTGCAAACTCTTTATTTATATCCAGAATCAAATTAAACCTAAGTCAATTCTGCCCTCCTCCAAGCCCAGAAAGTTTTAGGAAAAAAAACTCTCTAATGTAAACCTGTTGTTTCTTTGTAGTTGTCAAAGGCAGTTTCAATTTATATAGAAAATAGAATTTGATTTCTTGGGAGAACAAGAATTATTTTCATTTGAGCTCTGTTACCACCTTCTGACTTGAAGGGGCTGTATTAAGACAATATATTCTTGGGACTGATACAAATCCATACATTAAAACCGAGAGAAATACTGGAAATGGCAAATCATTCCTTGCAATGCTTAGAGTAAAAATGTGGGGGGAGTGTTGTTTATGGGTTAGAGGCTTTTTCCATTTTATGGATACTTCTGTTTTGTTCATGGAATACCTGTTTAAATCTCTAATGTGATCTTGTTCTTTGTATTCTCACTAGGACATGACAGATAACGGCAACCATCAGTTGGTGGTGAGAGCAAAATTTAGTTTTCAACAGACAAATGAAGATGAACTTTCTTTTTCAAAAGGCGATATTATTCATGTTACAAGAGTGGAAGAAGGAGGCTGGTGGGAAGGAACTCTAAATGGCAAAACAGGGTGGTTTCCAAGTAACTACGTACGAGAAATAAAATCAAATGGTGAGTTCTGAAAGAGTGCTTATTTGCTGCACAAATTCTTGCTTTGGGTAGAGGTTGATAGTTGGTTGATTGATTAAAAATTATAATGCTTTTTGTTTAAGCTTGACTCTATTTACTGTATTATTCATTCACAGCAACCATTAATACTCAGGAACTCATACTCCCCCACCTCAGTTTGCTACATAGAGTGCTCTAGGAGTTTTGAGTTAACAATACGCATGCAGAAAACTCCTCCCGTTCTGTTTGCTTGTCTGTCTGTGTCACAGTTGGGCTGCTCTGACTTCCTCAGTCTGAATTCCTAGAGTGCTGGATTTTGGCTTTGATGCTGGCATGCTTTGAATTGGTGCTTTGGATTTAAATAGTGAGAGATGTCCTGCAAATGTCTATAAAAAAAACAAAACTCCCACCCCCCCCCCCCCCCCCCCCCCCCAAAAAAAAAACAAACCCCTACGCAAAAAAATCTCTAAACATGACCCATTACTTAGAAGTAAACCACTGCAGGACAAATTCCCAGTTCTATCAAAAACTACTAAAAGTTAGAGAAAGTTTTTGGAAGATAACTTATTTGTGGTTTTACTTTATTGTTTGTGTGCCTTCAGCTTTTCTTTATACAGGCTTCACTCTTTCACTGAAGTTTTATTTTGAACTCCAGGCACTTACAGTCCCTTCTGTAAGTGTCAGCTTTGTGACTGAATATCAGAGCTAACATTGCTTTTTAATGCACTAGGACCTTGGCATGGGTGATATATTCCCTTCCGCCCCTGCCTTGTGTCTCTTTCCTGTCTCGTCTTCCTTCTGGAGATTAGGGATAAACCTCGTAGGATAAAATTACCCAGGGACTCTGAAAGGCTTTACCATTCTTCTCCTTGTCACAGCTCCAATGAAAACACACATCTTCTGGGCCATGCTAAAATCATGGGCATGACCTTGTTTTGTTTTAGGCAGCCATACAGATGTGTGATTGGAAAGTTAAATTTTGAGGGTAGAACTCCTTTTTTTTTTTTTTTTTTTTTTTTTTTTAACTTATTCTTCTCCAGTTGCATCCTCTTATTTTCTTCCTTGATTTGCTGTCTACAGACTCATTTTGCAGAATGCTAGTCTTAGATCTGTAGCTTCATTGTCATTTTCAACTAGCTGCTTTTAGGCATAGTCACGATGTAAGACTTCACTTTAATGATCTTCAGAGGTCTCCCAGATGTGGCTTACCCTGAAAGCCAGTTCCTGAAGCCTGTATTTTCTTGTCTGTAGTGTTGTAGCAATCTCTTTCAGCCAGGGTAACTCTTTTGTCCCATTGTTATTTATGTAAAACATTACTGCAAAGTCTTGTTTGGAATTCATCACTTGGATCTCTTCTGACTCCTGAGAGTGGAACCTGGGTCAGCTCTGGAATGGAAGTAGCTTTTAACAGTGAAAATGGGACAACAAGCAGTTCCCAGCAACTGAAATGAAAAGTTGTTCTTGTTTTTTCAATAATACTTCACCCAAGTGAAGTACCTCTCCTAAACAGTCAGCAAGCTGGGGGACCGAGGTTAGTACCAAGTACCATTAGATTCTTGCCAGTCCTTGCAACCCTGCCCTATTCCTGGGGGCTGAGATGAACTGCTTCTGGCCCCTGGTTTAACTCTCACTTCTCACCATCAGAAAAGTCTTCTGCTAAGCTGTTCCTTCCCCTCTGCTGTATAGGCATGTTCCCTGTGCTACAAGGGCTTGCCCCTTTCTGCAAGACTTCTTGCATTCTTGGAGTGCATTCTCATATATGCTCAGTTGCTTCCATGGAAGGGAATATATGCCCATGCTTTTCTGTTTCTCAGGAAGTTGAGTTCATTGCTTTTTCTGTGCATTTACTGACCATTGCAAAGTTAAAATGACCAACTGTAGCTCTCCGGCTTTCTCTGTTCTCCTCGTTTTTAAAGACAATTACTGTGTTTGGCCTTTTCCAGTACTTTATAGAACTTCACTTGTCCTCTGTGGTTTCAAACATGGATGTAGCTAGTTCTTTTACTGGCAAATCAGCACAGCAGGTACTGTTTAATTTATCAAAATACTAGTTTTAACCTGCTTTTTATGCCTGTGTAGGTATGTGTTTGAATAGTCTGAAGTTGACCTTTTTATAATGAGGATGGGGGGGTGGTAGAAGGAAGCAAGACCTACTAAGAGCTTCTTGATGTCTGTTATTAACTCCTCTATTGAATTGCAGATCAGCTTTCCCCCTTGATGTATGTATATTATTGAATATTTTGTTTCTACTACCCTTATGCCCATGTTAGTGGTATTTCAGTTGGTGACATGACTTTTTTTAGTTAGTTTCACTTCTTTTTATGTGTTTGAAGTCACTGTAGTATTTGTGATACTTGATCATGTCAATTTGCATCCACTTTTCCTGTTCTTCCTTTGAGATGAGCCTAATTTTTAAAGGACTTTTCATTCTTGTGAGCCTTTTTCCCCATACATTGTCAGTAGTGGGAATCCTTTTTTTTGCCCATATTTATAAGTTTACTGAATTCTTTTTACATTAAGTTCATTGTTCTCATTCTCTCTCTCGTTTTTTTTTTTAATTGGTTGTTTCTGTGAAATTTGTTATGGACATTTCTATTCTCAAATGACTTCTGCTTTGTGGGTATTGTGGAAGGTGCTAGAGAGAGATTTTCTATAATTCTCCTTCCTTCTCTGTCAAAGCGCATTGCCTCTGCATCCTGAGGTTGGACTTCCTTTGTTCTGCTGTCCTTGTTGAAACCAGTATGTAGTGCTGTTTACCCCAAAGCTCTGAAGTTACATAAGTGGCTGTGGTGGGCACACCAGTTTCATCCAGGTTATATGTATGGTTTAACCATCTGTGTTACACTCCTGTGCCCCTGCTCTTTTTTGCTTGTCTTCATTAAACTGGTTAACACTTCTTGAATTGGTAAGTCTTTCACTGTCCATTTTTCCTGGCAGCTATATATACCTGACCAAGATTTTCCATATTCAGAAATAAAAGTACCATTGTGTTTTAAGCATGAGGTTGAAACACAGAAGTGCCTTTTTTTTCCTGATGTATTTTAAAACAAGTAGGTAAAGCTTTCTGTCTTGCAGGCTTAAATTCAAAATGTGCTTTCTGTCAGTGTTGTAATGAATTGATGTAAAAAAGATCAGGATAGGATTGTTGAAATACTTGCTCTTGAATAAGGTTTCTTTATGAACGAAATGTTCATCCTGGACATTGAATCAGTTAGCAAAATACTCTGTAAAATCACAGAACCATAGAATGGCTTGGGTGGGAAGGGACCTTAAAGACCATCTAGTTCCAACCCGCCAGCCATGGGCAGGGATACCTTCCACTAGACCGGGTTGCTCAAAGCCCCGTCTAGAGTGGCCCTGAATGCTTCCAGGGATGGGGCAGCCACAGCTTCTTTGGGCAACCTGTGCCAGCACCTCACCACCCTCATGGTAAAGAACTTCTTCCTAATATCTAATCTAAATCTCCCCTCTTCCAGTTTAAAGCCATTCCCCCTTGTCCTGTCACTACACACCCTTGTAAAAAATCCTTCTCCAGGTTTCTTGTAGGCCCCTTTAGGTACTGGAAGTTGCTCTAAGGTCCCCCCCGAGTCTTCCCTTCTCCAGGATGAAAAATCCCGACTCTCTCAGCCTGTCTTCATAGGAGAGGTACTCCAGCCCTTGAAGCATCTTTGTGTCAGTGTTCTGGTATTGATGGTATGACTTCACCTTTCTTTCTTCTCTCAAATGTGGCTGAAAATACTGCGACTAGTTACAAATTCTCTACAGGTGACACTTATATTTTTTGATGATGACTTGTTCGGAGAGCTCCTGGGAAATAGTGTGTTTGATTAAATAAATCCTTTCAGTCTGCTGTAAACTGACTTTGGCAAACTGTGTAAGAGAAATAAGTTCTTTCTGCATGCATGTTCTTATTTTAATCCTCACAAAATTCATAGGCATTAGATATTTAAATGAAAGGATTTTTGCTCCAATTAAAATCCTCTAATGTCAGATAACTGTATATTTGTAATCTTAGCTTGTATCATTGCTCTGAAGTTAGATATTCAAGGAGAGGAAGAAAGACCTGCTTATTAACAGGAACCACCTTTACCCACATTACTTTTCTTCTAAAATCTTTAAGAAAGCAAACTATACTACATATATTGCACAAGAAGAGCGTGTTACATGGTAACGTATCTAGATCAGAGTAGCTAAAACATCTCAAAGCTGTGCCCATGTAACTCGTTTGCTTAGCTATGCCAGCATGATTAGTGTTAGCACAGAATGCTTACACATGTATGAGGCAAGCTAGGAATGGTTGTAGGACAGATACGAGAGTACTGAGCAAAGCACAGCATTTAGTTTTCTTAGGGTGGCTGATGACTGTATTTTTGGGAAATAAATTAGGTTGAGATGGAAAATGGTTTTTAATCTGCTTTTGAGTGTGTGCTTATTCTTTCCTCTCATACTCTCCTATGAAAGTGGAACAGGAAGATTTGTTTGAAATTGTGGTACAGTTACCAAACTTTGAAATAGAAGGAAAAAAATAAAGTAGTAGTTTCTTTTCAGGTATGTGCCTACACTGAAAGGATCAAACAGATGGGCATTTCTCCCTCCCTCCCTGCCTGTGCGTGTGTTTTCATTTCCCTTTTTAAACCCTGTAACATCTTGCCTTCTCTTTTTAATGTTCTTTCATCACTCGACAGGAAGTATTTTGAAATGAGAAGACTTTTATTTCCATCCTGCCATACTGTTACACATGACAGAGGCTTAAAGGTTGATACCGTGTAAACTTGTTAGATATTTGACAGTGTGGCCTTTTCTGAGTTGTTTGTTTGGTTTTCCTTACATAAAACAGATCAGGAAGGGGTGAAGGTGTAGGTGGAGTCTTGTCTCTTAAACTGCTGCTTCTGCCTTGCACGGTAGAGAGATTTGGAGACTTATTTCTGAGGGTTCCCTGGTGGCAAAAGGAGTAGCGGTTACCCCAAATGGGATGCTCTTGCTTAGCTGCTGTCAGATGTTAATCAGATTTTAAAACATCATGTGGTCACTTATCAAAGTGTAATCCATTTTAATGGCATGAGATTACTCAGAAGGGACTGTGGCTTTGAAAATTTACATTTGATATGTCACAAAGTTTATTCTTATTCTCCACAGGAACTAATGTGTCATTCTAGCCTCTCTTCTGTAAAGCTTTCTTGACAATTATATTAGTATCAGCCCCAGTGCATATTAAAGTGTTAATGGTTCTTCTGGTTGGATGTCTAAAAAAAAACCAAACCAAACCCTTCTAGCTTGGGGGGGGGGGGGGGGGGGTAGGAAAAAAAAGCAAAAAACCCCAAACCAAAAAACCTACCAAGAATGCTAGTTTTCCTCTCCCCAGCTATGTACACTTGAAGGGGTATTTTGTTCTTTTTTTAAGTGTTAATCTACCAGCATAAATAGAATAGAGGTTGGGACCAGTGGATCCTACTAGGGAAGAAGCATTGGTAGTGTCTACACTGCAGAGTGGAGCATGTTGCAGCAATACCCGAGCAAGCTGGAGAACTGGGAACAAGTTTAGGCCTGCCCTCCTGGTGCTGGACTTGAACTGACTGGTCTTGAGCAACAGAGCTTGCTTGTAGCACTTCACTCATAGGGACCACATAGCTTTTGGTGTCCCAGCTGTCACCTCTTTCATTTGTACTGTAGGATGAAATAGCCCAAATTGGATCTTTGCATCTAGGTTACACAGCATAGCCTAGGAATTGCAGAAACACACAATGTTCTTGTAGTAGTAGGGTTGAAATGCTTTAGTAAAGTACATCCTGAAGGAGTGCTTTGTGGAATAGCATGACATAGACTGTTGCATGAAAACAAATATGACATAAACAGGAGACACGACAGAAGAGAGATGGGAGAGAATGTGAGAGTGCCAAGTAATTTGAAGGCAAGTAAAAGAAATATTTCCATGTAAATGAAAATAGAATCAAACAAAATATTGGGAAGATTGGGTAAGCTGTCTTTTTATAGTCACTTAGGTAGATGTGTGTAAAGGATAAGATTACTTCATTCTAGAGAGTTCGTGGCATCTTATGTACTACTTAGGGAAAGGTTACAGGAGCACCTGCTCTAAGTTGTTTTGGTTCTACTGAGAGTAATTATTTCCTGGAAGAGTAATGTTAAGAAGCCTGTGCCAGCCTCACTCTCTCCACCTATAGATGATCTGGTAACTGAATTCTATCTGGTTTATCACTAAGACACTTCAAAGCATTATCAAGTGTAGCTGAGTGCAGTTGAATGTAATGCTTTCATCAGGAAAGAAATTGATAGTGGTAACTTATCTCTTGGTTTCAGTCATCAGCTGGATATCGTCTCTTCTAGTGCTTGAGGAGATGCTTGTTTGGTTTTAGATTTGATCATATGCTGTGCATGTTTTCATTGTGTTTTCAGTGTTAATGTAATGGATTCACAGTGTGACTGGGGGAAAAATAAGGAGAAGCGAAGAATCTTCTGTGTGGGAAAACTTGGTGTCTAGCTTAGGTCATTCTCTTCCAGTGCTTTGAGAAACAGAGCTCATATGTTGGAGTGGGCAAAGTGCCAGGGTTTTGATAATGTTTTGGAAACCTGTGGACTTCATGGACCTACGGACTTACAAGACCTGCAGATGTTCCCAGTATGCTGAATGGAGGCGGCACCCGCTTGAAATGCTCAATGAATTATGCTATGTATTTCCAAAAGTCCTCTAATGTTCTATCACAAAGGATGATAAGTCGCACTTATCTTTGTTTATGCTAAGAAAGTGATTTCTTATGTGCAAGATCAGGGTTTGCTTCTGTGTAATGCATTGTGCAATAAGCTAATTGCAACAAGGCTGTTTCTTATTCTTCCTTATGAAGCAAGGCAGGGCTTGGAGGCAGAATATCAGACGTGATAGACAGCTGGACTGATTTGCTATGTCTAATTCCGTGTTTCTACAATAGAAATGGCCTGTGCATTTTGAAAGCTGAATGTTGATTATGGCTGTTCAGACAAAATGATTTGAACGTGTGATGCTTTTTCGTGTCCTGTTTTTAAATCTGAATTTGATCGTGTCTCTTTTGATGGATAACTGAATCAGCTGAACAGCTGGTAATACAAATGACTACATATTTCAGCAAAAAATCTCGCCATTTCTTCAGCAGCTTAGGAGAAGAAAAAGTTAGGGGAAGAGATTTATTTTTACATCCTTCAACATAATGATTAGCTGGAATTAGCCAGATTTCTATGACCAGGCAACTTTTTCCAGGTTAATAAGTGTCAGACATCTATACCCTGATAGAAGAAAAAGAACTTTCTGCCTTTTTCCTTGAATAACTCTGGTTTCTCCTTTCATGCTTTTTGGCACATGATGAGTAAACCTTTAAGTATTTAGTGAACCTGAAAGTCACTATAAATTGTAGGATAAGTTAAGAGCTTCCACAGAGAATGAAAGCAAATGACCCGGTTTGTGTAAACTACATCATTTTCATCATTCAGTACAAAGAAACAAATTGTAGTTGTCCCTTAAATGGGTAGCATTTTACATGAATATACAAATGAGTAGCTATACATGCAACATGACTTTAGGTGCTTCTTTCCCACTCAGTGTTGGATGACACATCTGCTTGGGTTTATGGTTTTGTTCTAAGGGGATAGGAGGAGCCCTGTCACTTGGAATTACTTGGCTGTATATCAGAGCATGTAAGTACTGCAAGGCTGGTGGCTGAGAGCATCAGTGCTCCCAGATGAGTAACTGCTGGGGCTAATGGTTTTTGTGCTGTCTGTCAGCTTATAGCTGACTTGGGGGAGGTGGGTGGGGAATATTAACTGAAAGGGTTTACTGTCATCTCTGAACATGGTAACGAGAAATGTTTTTGCCCATGTTTGGCAGTTTTAAGACCGTATTTTATTTTTAGAATAGCTTCTTTGAGGGGAGTTCCAGTGCAATACAGAGAAGAATCTCCTTCAGGATAATACCACTAGGGTGCTCTTGGGGCCTGGGCTGCTCCTTACGCGCTGCTGGCTAAAGCCTCGTGTCCCAGTGGCCTGCTGGGTGCTCCTGCAGGAGGGTGGCCTGCACCTATAGTCAGCTCCCCTGAGATGGCAGCATCCATGGGGATGCAGCTGTGCAGCATTAAGAAGTACTAATTTACCCAGGATATACTCCAGCAGAGACTGGTACCACATGGGCTGTTCTGCTTAGGGTGGTGTTTCCCTGGGGACCTTTACTGTCCATGGGAATTCCCCATAGGTGGCCCTTAGCTTGGCTGACTGAGCTTCTCCTGGAAAGGCAGGTCTGTGTTTGAGACTTGCATAATTTATTTCTAGTGGCCTTGAGGTATCAGGTAAACTAGAGTTAAATTATTCATGTATCTTTATTAAAATGTGTTTGAAACAGGAGCTTGCTTTTAAATTAGAGGTAAACCTTTCAGTAGGTATGTTTTTATGATGCTTTTTTTGGGGGGAGTGGTGGTTTTTTGTGAGGTTTTTTTTTTTTTGTTGTTGTTGGTTTTGACAATTTGTCTTTTTATTGTTTGGATACAAATTTGTGTTAATTTTCAAGTACTTATTTGAAATTTGCACATAGACAAGCCTGCTTATTTAAAAAAAAGCATGCCCTCCAAAAAACCCCAACAAAACCCCACAAAAAAACCCCAACCCGAAACACCATGGTGTCCTGATAAATACAGTCTCACAGCGTTCTCACTTAGTTGTGTGTAAAGTCAAGTGTGAGAGGTCAAAAAGAGGTGCTGTAAATCTTACTTGCTATTTTTCCAGCATGCAGCATGATGCTTTTGATTTGTCTCTCCCCTCATCTTTGCTCCCCTGTGATTGACTCAAAGGAATGGTAGGGGTGAGAGGGGAGGTTTTACGGGTGTGTTTTCTGTGCCTTTCCATTCTGGGAGTGAGCACTCATAACTTTCAGGACTGTTGTTTTGATATTGCAGGCTTATGTAGTCCTTCCAGGAAGAGCGTGCATTACTGAGGAGTAGATTCACTATGGGATTATAGGAGTAATTGCACATATTGTTATGATGGACTCTATTCTCAAGTGCAAAAGCACTTTTAATTTTTACTTCATTAACAGTAATAGATAATTTGTTTTAAAAGATGATTTTCTGGGATAGGCATGAGGTAAGTCTCTCCACTGCTTGTATAGTGTTTTGGTTCTCTATTTCAGCCAGAGAGAGTGTAATGTCCCACCTCTGATATGTTCAGCCTTTGGTCACTTGCTTTTACTGAATTCATTGAATATTAAAACGTAATACTACTTTTGTTTGAAAGTATATATCGTGTTTGGAAGTACCTGTTGATTTTGGCTTTGTTTTTAATTGCAGTCTGTGATAATGTTTTTGTCTTTAAAAATAATTTTGGAAAAACTGATTTTATTAACTGACTTTCTGGGTCCAACAAAAGGAATGGGAGTTTTTCTGCTTGCCTTCATTGAGGCTAGAGTTTCATTCATTGCGAACCATTTTGAATCTTTACCAATAATTTCTAGCACAAGTACATACGTTTCTCAGCGAAGCGCTGGTTTCACTGTATCTTACAATAAATATTTTAAAGCAGTTTGACCTCTAGTGTTGAGCTGTGAAATTGCACCACATTAACCCCAAAATATCTTGCATTTCAGAAAAACCAGTCTCCCCCAAATCAGGTACATTGAAGAGTCCGCCTAAAGGCTTTGATACGTCTGCAATTAACAAAAGCTATTACAATGTGGTGAGTGATCCTTTTTCCTCCTTGTGAGCTGTTATATACAGTAGAACGTCATTTAACTAAATGCTTTTATCTGCACGAAAAGAATTGGCAGTCTTCTCAGAGCCTTACTGCCAAAACTAGGTAGGGGTTTTAGTGAATTCTCATATAGACAAGATCGTTACTAGTTTAATAGAATATCACATATATGGATTCTTAAGCATGATGCAAAATTATGGTCTAAAGTAAGTGAATAATAGCAATTTCTGCAATATAGTATGCTCACTTTATTTGCTTTGCTATTTTTAGTTTCCCTTTTCTCCCCCATCCCCTAAATATGCAATAAGTCTTTCCCAGTCTCTCTGAATTAATGAAAATCCGCTGTTTTAAAATGAAGAATAGTTTTGTCCTTTTTGTTGAACAAGAGATTGAACATTTTGAAAAAATTTGCCTCCTTTGTATTTCTGCTTATAAATCAACTAAATAGTTAACTTTGGGAACCTCTCGCTTACACTGATAGGTAGCTTTCCCAGCAAAAGGGATATAGCCAGAGTTGACCTTTAACACAGTCCCAGGAATTCTTAATCTAGTACTCGGACGTCTTTAGCAGACGCATGTAAGAAACATGCCAAAATTTATCTTTAAATGTTTTGTTGTAACCATTTTGAGATTCCTTTATTTACTAACAGTAGCTACATTGGGCAGCAAAAGGCATCTTCCTGTTTTTGTTAACCGCTGCTCCCTGCTGGTGTAAAACCAAAACACAATGTTTCTGTCTCTTTTCTTTGAAGCAGCTGTCATTGTTTTTCATTTTATTTGTCGGTTTTTAGAGGGGATCATAAAGCATCATTTTATGCTTCCATCTTTTGTGGTTGTGGCATGAATAATGCCAGCCACCTGGAAGAGCAGAGCTGGTTTGCATATAGTCCCCTAACTGAAAACAATGAAGCAACCTCCTGCTTGCACCCTGTGGCTTGCTTGGTGCCTGTTGGTAGCTGTAATTCCATGGTAAAGGGAGGGATGCAATTCTTTGGCTATTGTATCCCACACATGCTAGCCGTGATGGGAAGTATCTGTGCAGGCACAGCTTCCTTCAGACTGTGGGAAGCAGTGATCTTATTGTAGTACATGTAGCGGATAGTTTTCCTTTTTATTTTTGTTTTTCACTATACCTCTTTAGGGTCTTTTTATTTTCCCCCAAAGTTGTTGTAGGGCATAGTAGCAAATATGTCTTCTCTGTGGTTGTTTTGATGTTAAGACCTGTGTTTTCCAATACAAGTAAACTGGAGTGAGGGCAGCAAAGGTGAGGATTTGGTTCCTTCACTAGGTAGAGGACTGCTCTTACTTAATGTATATCTATGTTGAACTTTTAATCAAAATAAATTGGCAGCAGTCTTGAACACTAGTTCTTTAGATTTGGGTTGTGGGGTGGGTTTTTTTTGTTGTCTGGTTTGTTTGTTTTTGTTTTGTGGTTGTTTTTTTTAAGTCAGTGGTAAATACATGTCTCATGTAACCTGATGTTATTATTTCCCTGATAGACCTTAATATGATGAAAAGTAAGAGTTGCAGCTGTTTAATTTGGGATTATCTAAAACTCCAGTTTGACTGTGTCCAAAATGAATTGAATCGTGTGGTTGCGTATTTTACTTTGTAAGAGTAACACATGGCACTTTTGGGGGTGATAGTGTACTTCAGTGAATATAATAGAAAGTAAATGTTTGAATTTGCCTAAAACCATAGTTAAGACTGCTAACTTTATAAAAGGCCATAAAATTTTGAAATACCACCTTTGGCTTATGTGCTTTTTGTAATTGTTCCCTGGATAATGTTTTATCATAATCAAGGAGACTCAGGCTGCTATATACTTTGGGAAACAGGTAGCCATAGTTGGCTTTTAAAGTGGCTTAATGAACAAAACAAAAAAAAGTGGAACTAGTGACCATCAGACCTACTTTTGCAACTGGGTTATTTTTCATCTTGCTCAGGTGCAGCTTTCTTGGTGCACTAGGCTGATGTAATAAGATTCCTATTGTTAACTGTTGATGACATTGTTGGGGGGTGGGGAGGGCCCATAAAAATGACCAGTTCATAATGATAATGTATCTAGTAAGTTACAGGATTGGCCCTAGAGTGCTGTTCTGAAATCTGTTAGCAGTGAACTGGATAATTGTCTTGTTTTTATGTTTTTCCACATTGTGGCAAACAACCCTCACGAATTGGGGTGGTGGGGAGGGAAGAAAAAAAAAAGTAGTGTTTCCTATGGCAATATAAGATAATTATTTACAATAATTATTAAATATGTAATGATTTTTACATGTAGATAAGACAAACAGCAAAACCATTCACTGAAGTGAAAGCAGTTTAACCTGACGGTTGAGTTTTTGTTCTGTCTTAATACGTAAGTTGTAGACACGGTACTTCCTTATGCTAGAAGTCTTATCAGTCTGTACTGATAAATAAAATTGAGTCCGTACTGAGGTAAAAACAACAGCTCCAAATAAACCTTTGGCAACCGGTAGCTGAAAGGATGTAGCTTGAGTTCAAGAGTAAGCGTTAACATTAGTATTAAAGGCTGTCTTGACAGCCAAGCGTGATTTGAGGCTTGTACTCTGGGACTGCTTGCTATTTTTAAGTTGTGGCTGTCTTCCACCGTATGGGTACATGCTCAGACCCTGTAAACCTCATGGTTATTTATTCCTGTGATTCCTAGGAAGGGATTTGTGCAGGTGTGGGCAGCACCTGTGGATACGTTCGTTGGACTGAGGACAAAATCAGAGAGCAGGTCAGAGGAAGTTCAGGAAGTGGTAGGAGAGCCTCTGCTAATCTCCCTATCTGAGAGAAGGGCTGGGATAGGCCAAGGGAAGGGTGCTTAATGGAGAGAGGAGACTGTTTTCACCCCTTTCCTCTGTTCTTCACCCCCTTGTAAATGTGTTCTTTATGGATTCACAGAGCTCCATCTGAAGTTTGTAACATAAATCACATACCTTCTAGTCTCAGTGTGCTTTATTTAGCTGTGTCTTGCACTAGGTGTTGCTGAGAAGACAGAACACATTTGGTCTATGCTTACGTTTTGCCTGCCTTAGGAATGCAGGCTAGTAGTGAATAACTAGAGCTAGCTATAAGGTCTTGTCTTCCATAAAATGATACAAGCCTACAGCAGTGTGTAATATGAACCAGACTTGTGATCAAGCATGAAGCATTTTTCACGTAGAAGTAATTTAGTAACCTGTTACTGAAGAACTGGGCATATTATTGCGGGTTATCCCCTGAAGACAGAACAGGCATTACTCCGAGTTTTATTTTCACTTGAGATCCCTTGAGAACTTTGTGTCCAAAATAAAATCAGGTTATCTCCATTTACAGAACAATTCCTTGAGATTAAGTAGCTGTTCTAAAAGCAGGTAGAGAAATGGGCAAATTTCATGATAGTATGAGTACTTGGATGACCTCATTTTTCATTTAAGTGTTTGAGAAGTGGTGGAAAATAAGCACTCCTTTTGTGGCCGCACTTCCGAAGTTGGGTCAAGAGTTTGTGTTTATTGACGTTCATAAAAGTTTTTGAGGACCCTCAAGAGATGTTATATTTGTGTGGTGCTTTATGTTGCCCCTCTCAAGGGCTTGTTTTAAGGGGTACATCTGTCAGATTCTCATGATCCAGGAAAATTAGACATTGATCACCATTTTGCTGAAGTACGTGATATTTCTGTTGAGTGCCATCCTCCTATAAAATGGGAATGTGCTACAGGATCATGCCTGAGCGTAGCTGTGAAATCTGCCTTTTCTTCCTCTGATTTGGAAGGAGATCAGCTTCGTGTAGGTCATTTTAAATCCATTTTGAGCGGTAGTTTTTGCCTTAAGGAGATGGTTGAGGTTTTGTGTGACAGAATTGTTAACCATGCTTGAATTTTCCATGAGAGAGCTTGTGTTGTATGAGCTCAGTTGTCTGTGCCTGCCATTCATCAGTGTTACAGACTGCAAAAGCTGCCACTTCAATGCTGCTCTTTTGGTACTCAGTCTTATATGTGCAAATGTTGTGGTGGAGTTGTGGAAACAAGGTCTTCGAGGTCTCATGGGGTCTTGCAGCAGCCAGAACGCGCAGAAAGCAGGAAGGGGAAGAAAGGTGATTACTAGAGCATGCGGGCGAGATGCGGATATGAGGAATGTAAGGGTGCTCTGGTGCCAAAATACTGGGTTGTGATACTGACTACTGACTACTTATCGCTTCAAAGCACCGTCCAAGCATTTAATCCTCATAGCTTCTCGGTGAGGTAGGTAAGTCAAGCTGGGAGGATGCGAGATTTCACAGAACTGATGTGTTAGAGCTATGTAAGCAAGATGATTCTTTTTTAAAGATGTTCAAAGTTAAAGAATGTTGTATGCAGTGGAAACTGTACTTGTTAAAGAAAAAGATTTAGTGTGTTGGGAAGTATTTAAAACTGTGTATCTAAAGTATTGTGTAACACTGAGCAACTAGAATAATGTAAAGCAAGATTCTAGTGTATCTAGTAGTCTGCACAGGTTTTGTAGCAGTTTTACTTACAGCTGCATTTATTTTCCTTTTCCCAGGAATTTATAAGGTTCCTAATTCTAGTTTTTAACGTTTCCCATTCTTCCCCCTCTCCCCTCAATTCCATATTCTCCATATTGCAAAGAAAATCCTCAGATAAGAATCCAAACCGGCACAGGAAAATAATGGTTTCCAACATGGAACTAGATTTATTTCAGCCTTTTCAGACAGCTTGTTTACAGCAAAGAACAGGAATACTCTTTGAGAAAGTGGAGCGGTAGTGCAGCCTTTCAAGACCTCTACCAAATTTGTTGATTTTTATCTTTGAATGTCTTTGAATGCTGTTTAGTGCTTCCATCAGGACACTGTGTTTTTGTCTTTTGGCTTTCAGTCTCCTTTTCCCTATTAATAGCTACGTAATGACTTTGGGCTGGGAGATATTTGTAGGAAAAGCCATATTAGAAAAGGCTTGCATCTAGTTTTGAACCTCATGGATGCTAAGTACTTTCATACTTTTATTTAAGAATTTACTTTCTTTGGTTTATATATATGTAAGAGAATATGGGGTTTAATTAGTGCTATGATCAATAGAACTTGTTTCTTTCCTTTTTACATTTGTGTGCCCTATTGTAGTTTATGCCATAGTTTCCTAGTTAGTAGCCATAACTGTCCCTGTGACATTCTTCTGTCATAGTGTTTAGCACAGAATGGAGACATTTTAATCTTCAGTTCGGGATTCAGATTTCCAACAAAAGAATGAACTCAAAAGTGGTCTTTCTCCCACTCTCCAAATGAATAGAAGCATTCAATGAATAAGCAGAATCAATGACACCAATGAAAGGAACAGTGAATTCTTCATTGACATACTGAACTATTTAAAGTTATTTCATCAGGTTTGCATGTAGGACTGAATGGCTTTTTTTATTTCGTAAGAAAGAGTATTGACTAGAACAGTGAATAATGCAGTCAATTACAGTTGTTACTATAAATGCTGAAATGAGATATTACTGTAGCCTTGACAAATATGGCATGTAGCAAAATGAGGTTTGTGGTGTGGCTTATGACCAGTGAATAGCAAAAAGTTCTCAAAGCTCAGCTGCATTCATTGGACTACATTTAATTCTAATGATTCTCTTGCTAAATCATTAACTTTTTTGGAGGCAAAAAATAATTTGCCTGCTAGAAGCACAGTAGAACTTGATGTGAATATATTGGAGGATATCCTAAAGCAGGCTCCCAGGAGATGGCCCTATAAAATGTTTTCTTGTACATATTTGGGGGTATTCCAGCTGTCTGATTTATAGTCAGCCAAAAACCAAGCGTGTGCTGTATTTTATAAATTCTTGGCTTTTCATTAGAATCTGTTGTAATTTTCTCCTGATAGTATCTATTATTGCATTCCCAGTGGAAAGTTAGGCAACCCTGTTTAAAAAGAATGCAGTAATGCTAATCATATTGCTAAGTAAAGTTGGCTATTACTTGATATTTAGAAATCTGTTAATATTCAGACCTTCTAGACAGAGCAATGCATCTGAGTAAGTAAGTAAACACTTTGCTAGCAAGATTACTTATGTGTTGTAATTGAGACTGAGAAAACAATACCAATTGTTCATTTCTCTTACAACTTCTATTTTATCTGCTTTACGAACCTCTGATGACCTTTGGCTGTTCTGAAGTACACAGAAGGAATAATTACCCTTAGCTTTGAAAGATCACTCTATGTAGATCTCAAATTTTACAGTAAAAGTTTTAAGTGTAGAGAAATTCCTGTTGGCTTACTCCTTTTTCTTGTGTATTTGCTAAAGGATGGCTCATCGTGCGTGTGTGGTAGGTTTTTTTTTCCCCTTGAGAATTTCACAGATGTATATGCTTTCTTGCTGATACTTAAATTTTTAATGTAGGAACACTCATATAAATTTTACTAGGGCTAAGTAAATTTTAGTATGCTTTAAAACTGGTATTGATTTGACCACTTTGAAGTATCTCTTAAAAAATACCAATTAGCAACTGTCATTTATTGTAGGTGCTACAAAATATATTAGAAACAGAAAATGAATATGCTAAGGAGCTACAAACAATGCTTTCAAACTACCTGCGACCATTACAAGCCAGTGAAAAGTATGTGAGTTTGTTTTGTTTTGTTCTTAAA
This sequence comes from Strigops habroptila, assembly GCF_004027225.2. Lineage (NCBI taxonomy): Eukaryota > Metazoa > Chordata > Aves > Psittaciformes > Psittacidae > Strigops > Strigops habroptila. Next base: position 63,775,252 of record NC_044278.2, on the reverse strand, counting down.
TGAAGCTTAATATCTCTCATGTATTGGGGAGGGTTCACATGGTCAAAATTTCAATGTTAGAGGGCATTTTTTTTTGTGTGGTCTGTGAGATTCTTGAGGCAGGGCTTGCTTTTTTATATTCTGTTTGCTTGCTAACTGAACGAGTCTGGTCCTTGATCTAAGAACCAGTAAGCATTTTCTTTTAAGGTTGTAGCTTTTACTAAAGCACAATTAGTCAATAACTGCAAACCTAAACACCTTTTATTTGCTTTTATTGCTCCAGGTTAAACTTGGCAAATACTTCATACTTAATGGGAAACCTGGAAGAAATAAGTTCTTTCCAGCAAATGCTTGTACAGTCTTTAGAAGAATGCACCAAGTAAGTACTATGCATACCAGAAACTGTAAAATTCTAACAAGCTACGATTTTTAATTATTTTACTTGTTGTGTAGTTGTTTGACATAATTTTTGTTCCTCTCACTTTAAGGATAGTTGCTACAGCAGTACAGTAATAGATGTTTGGATAATATATTCATTGCTTGTTCAGATAGATATTGGCCCTAGGATGCAATTGCAAAGATAGGAACTTTGACATAGTTCCATGATGCAATTGCATACCAGTGGGGAAGTGATAGAGGAAGTGGTGGGTTTTGTTTAGGAGGCATAAATTCTAAGTCTTTCCTTAAAGTAAGAGGAAGAATGAAGAGAGCTTAAGTTGTGATGGAGGAAGGGGTAAGTGGCTTGGATGAAGGATGCTGTGTGAGAATGCTTGTGCTTAGTATTCTTCTATCCTGAACAATGGTGGTCATGAAAATGTGCTGGGAGATGCCCAGGGTTACTGAAGGGTTACTGCAAATATTTTGTGTTATTTTTTGTTTCATAAATATACTCGTCATGCCAAGCTGTATTCTCAGTTTAGTTTTCATCATAGCATATTGACTTGAGTGTCCAGCTTCCTTCTGTTTTGAATCTAATCCATCATAATTCCTATCAGGTGGAAGAATGCTTGCCCTGCTGCCTTGTTTTTTGTCATTTTGCCATGTTTTTTTGGCTGGTGAACTTGTTCTGTAAACTCGGAGTAGCTCCTGGGCTGAAAATAGATTTATCATTTTATTTTATTTTTGGCAGAGAACTTAGAGTTCAGTCATTCAGGCACTTCAGACTGCAGCATCCGGTGTGGTGTTTCTCCTAACTTGACATGTCAGAATGACCAAATGCCGATGTCCTGCCAGTTGTAGTGCTGCCAGCCTACCTCGCTCGACAAATTTCTGTTCTTGGGTGTGAGAGTTGAACATGTTTTTGAATTCCGCACCTCTCTTGAGTCAGTTTGTCATTTGAGTTTTCTCTTAACAAATCCTGGCATGTACTGCAGTGACAGAAACTTTCTGGTGCTTTTCTTCTTGCCTGCACTGCTTTGGTTTATTTAGTTCTCGTGATGTTAAAAGGTGGGTTGTGTGGTTTTCACAACACATAATGCTGTAGTGGGTGCTTCTTGTGTTTTGGGGGAAGCACTTGTTTGGATGTGGTTTGGTTTCAGTTTTGCGCCACACTGCCCTCAGCTTTGAAGCTCTTCGGGTGCATTGCTGAAGGTTTGTCCTCTTTGAACTTGGCCTCTACTGCAGTATCACTGTGGTGCTCCATCTGTCACAGGACTCGGAACACTTCTCTGCATGCCTGGATGCTGGGCAGCATCAGTCAAATTTGTTTGGGGTTACTGCTTCCTTTGTGATATCTCTTTTTCATTTACCAAGTAGAAGTGGCATATGAAATGAGTCTGACTAGCATTGTGTGAGAATCTTCTGGCTGATTTGCTTCAAAAGTGTGTGTTGGTTGGTTTTGGGGGTTTTTGGTTTGGGTTGGTTTTTTTTTTTTTTTTGACAGCTTCAGGTACACTTTCTTTTGATGGATGTAAAAGATCTGTAACTGTCAAGGCAGAGAGATGCTCTTGGAGTCTTCAGTTGCAGAAGGGTGGATTTCTGACAGTAAAACAGGGCAAGAGCACTCCATGCTTCAGTCTCTTGAAGACAGAAAGCGGTCCGGTGCTCTAGGACTCTCTCCAGATCTGTGACCCAGTGCTAAACATCAGTTCTGCAGTGGCTCACACAGTGAGGGAGTCTGTGAACAAACAAAGTCAGTGTCTGTCAGGTGATCTCTCTTGTTCTTTGGGTATTTTTATAATAGGAGATTGAGCAAATGTCTCCTGTTCAAAAAGAAAATTAAAATCTTCCATTCACCTGGGAGTAGAAGCTGTCAGTCTGTGGCTGTATTTCTCAGTGTCCAAGGGGAATGGCACAACACACAGGCTGGCCAGTACAGACTGCTTAGATATAATCTCCTCCATAGCAAGTTGAAGGCATTGGTTGTCCTTGTCTTTTAGGTAGTATCACAGACTTAAATCCCTGCCCTATAATAAAACTGTAGCTGGGTTTTGCCCTCTCTTCTTCATGTCCCTGCATTTGCAGTCATATTGCTTTTCTTTATCTTGTTCTGTGTTTGAGTACAAGCAGATACTTCATGTTCTGGAATAATCCTGAAGTGGAATGGGAATTGGAAAAAACCGAAACAAACAATGAAACAAAAAAACCCACCACCACCACCACCAAACAAACACACCAAAACCCAACAAAAAACCCACAAAACCCAAACCTCCCCTCCCTCCATCCCCCTCAAAAAAAAACCCAAAACCAAACCACAAAGGCGGGGGGGAACCCAACTCCCAAACCACTAATCAGTATTCTCAAGTTTGGTTTTGGAGTGCAGATGCAGATTAAGCCTGTATATATATGTATGGGGACATAGATTTCTGCGTGACAATCTTATGGTAACCATGCAGTCCACTGAAATTTAGGGACATCTGATCTTCTCCTTGCAAAAAGAAAACACAGTGCTGCTTACATTTTGATACCTACTTCTCTTTTAGAATTGCCTCTGTTAGTCTGTGTTTAAATTTGTCTGGATACATCACGGTTTCCACAGCCTTTCCAGGAATGTTGTAATGTCCACTGACACCAAAACTAAGGCAAATTACTTCAAAACACGCAGGATACAATTAGGTATTCTGTAATGTCACTCCTCTGGCTGCCAGTCCAGCTTTAGTTCTGATTGCTCACTTTGATCAGAATCTTAAAGTAAGTGTAATTGAGCAAGAAGGTATTTTCTTTCTTTCTTTTCTTAAGTTATCATGCAGTGGGAACCTGTTTTAAGTCTGGAGAAATAGAACTGATAGCTGCTGGGTGTAATTTTAACAAGCAGATTACGTTAGGTAACTTACGTGTAGTCATACCATGATGCCTGTAGCATGTGTACACCAGCAGAGGCTTTGCTATGGTTCTCTTAATTCTGTAAATGAAATTAAAACATGTCTTTGGCCTTTCTACAATGGAAGTTATTGTTTATATAAATGTTTAAATATTTATATGTGACTCCTTTTTAATTAGAGTATCAAATATGAGAAGAATATTGGGGTAACACCTTTAAAGTAACTATGGCTCTTTTTTGAACACATTAATTATAAAAAGTTTATATGATGTGGTGGTAGGCATTAAATTTGTTTTTTCCAGCAGTTAAAGGAGATACAGATAACTTATGAATCGTTCCTCTAAAAATAGTAGAACACTTGAAAATAATGCATGGATTACAAAAGTCAAAGGGGATGAGTTGTCGCCCTGTCATAAAGTCTGTTAATTATCTTAATTCAACAAAGAATGTGCAGTATGAAGATGCAATGCATGTGCAATGTGTAAAAGAGAATAATGTCAGTCTTTCATTCTGCTAAAAGAACAGCAGACTGAGAAGACACAGATGTCTACTTGGAGAGAACAGCCATAATTCACTCCCTCCCACCCCAGCACTACAGTATGAAAAGGGAATTTAACCGTTTTCAGCAACTTTTATTGGGGCCTCCTTAGTATTTAATACTGAGTTATGTGCCTTGAGTATGTCTTCAGAGTTTGAGACTTTTGCTGCATCTATTACTCAGAAGAGCATATTATTAGCTCATGCTTGGATTTATTAAAAGGGGCCAGCTGCTAGGCAGGGAATGCTGCTTGGAAGGTTGTAAGAATAGCATTCCCTCAGTATGCTGGGGAGTGCCCCTGGTTTTCCTCTAAATACCTGTAAAAGCAGTCACTCCACTGATTTCAGAATTTAAACTTTTCTTGAAAGAAATAAAGATGCCAACAGTAAAGCATGGGCCCGAGCCTTTAATGTAAGGAGCACTGACAGTGCTATCAGAGTGTATATGACATGATGTGCTAGTGGGGATTCAGCTGTCATTTTCTCCGTGTCTATAGTGAGTGCTGTTTTCAAATAAGGAAGCGTGTTTCCCCTGCCTCACGTTTTGAACACCTATACAGTCAATTTTGACTTTATATTGAGTAGGTCTTCCCACAGAAGCACTGAACAGCTTAGTAGGAGACAGACTTACTGTTTTTTTAAATTTGGGGGAATATTTCTTGGTATGAACTTTGAATTTTAACTACGATGAGCAAACCTAAGGAGTGGGACAAGACTGTGTTTGAGCAGGATGAGAACATTCCCTCCTTGGAGGAGTGGCTCTCCTGGAAAGCTGGATGGTTCTTTTCCACTGAAGTTCACTGGAGCATCTCTCACTGTTTCAGAGGGAATATATTAAATATTCATGCTTAGAAACTTTATACAGGATAACTAAAGAAAATCTTTAAAGTAAAAAACAGTGGTCTTCTAGGGAGAACTAATATTAGTAAGAAACCTTTGTGCCAACACTATGCTTGTTGAGTACTTTCTGAGGCCTTACCTAGCTTTAGATCAGTGTGAAATATTGATTTTTTAAGAATCTTTAAACAGATAACAACAGAAATCCACTGTTTGTCTGGTCTTGCAAAGAAGCAAAAACTCAACATGTTTAGGAGATGCAGTCTTTATTGGAGGAGGGGAAATGTTTGGAGAAACTGAAACATTTCATCTTGCCCATGTTGTACAGTGCATTTAGGTAAGGTGTTGGGAACAAGCTTGTGGTCTAGGTCTGATGGAAACGTAAGTGTCCCATTTTATGGTTAACTTAAGCGTGGGTTTTGGAATTGGCTTTTGGCCATACAGTCTACTACTGAAGAGGCTTAGCCCTTCAAGTGAGAGTTTCTCTGTAGGAAATGAGGTATTTCATCCCTTCTGACACCCTTATGATATTATTGACTTGTTTGTCCAATTTATCCTTTTGTCACATAGGAAGTAATCTTGTGTGGATATTTGTGAGTGGTTCTGAGAATGATGATACGGTACCAGTAAGGAAGCATGGCTGGTTAGAGCATATGCATCTTCCCATCCGTTTGTGTTTTAACTTGAAATTTATTTTAGATTTTGAGAAAGTATGAGAGTTTGCTTTTATTTGCATCTGAAGTATGCAGCTTAAGGAGATACTAACAATGGGACTGGAAGAGTTGCATTTTCCTTTTTCTTTTTTTCCCTGCTCACACAGATGCAGTCAGAAGTTAGACTTTTACTTTCTGCTGATTGTACCAGTTCTAAGCTGGTGTCACACAGCAAGTTGCAGATATTTATACTCCAGATATTTTCTTACTGCAATTTGAGATGACAGTTTCTGCTAAAAGCCTTTGAAAAATACACTGTATATTCATACTGACTTTCTTCATGACCTGTTCTCCCTTATTTATATGAACAAATATGTGTAAACTCCTCTGACAAACCTGATCAAAACTGATTAGGTTCATGAAGACTGTGTGGAAAGTAAGCTTTTCTTCTAAATACTGTTTCTCTTGCCAAGTCATCTTTTTTTGCCAAAGTCACTGAGGCGGCTGTTTTTGAAGCACAATTTTATGCTAGGCAAAATAAGCTCTTCTGAACAGAATTGTGAAATTTTCCTTCGCTGCTTAGCATGTGTGATGCATTCAATCATGAAAGATGAAGAAAGTAAGCATTATAGAAAGTATTTTTGTACTAATGGTGGTAAGCAGCGCTCTTGCCCTGATTACAAACCAACATAAAAAAGTGCTTTGTGGCTCTTAAAAAGCAAGAGGAGTGACAATTGTGTAAAAACAGCCTGCTACTGCACTGTAACTGGCTTGTATTTGTGCTGTCAGAGCTTAATATGGTACTTGGATCTTCTTAATGAATATTTTAAGCCTATAATCTCCTGGTGTAGGGTAGAGGGAGTGAATCCTGATGCTACTCAATTTTTGTCTGTAAGTCCTGAAATACTGCTTTTAAGATTTGGCATGGCATATGTAAGTGGATAGAAACTCTTGTAACATATCTATTGACTGAAGATCAAACTCCTAAAGAAGGTGCTAATTACTACTGATTTGGGGGGGGAGGGAATAAATTCTGAATAACCATTTTACAGGTATGTACCATATTCTGCCTATACTGTGGTGGTATGATCAGGCCTGACAGTTACAGGGTTGAAGCTGTAAAGGAAGCGAAAGGTGTTGGTTGTTGGTGTGTGGCCATGGAAATCTATCTGTTGATTTTATAAAAAAACCCCAACAAAATAGAACAACCAAACAAAATCAGTCAACCTCCCCTCATATAAACTGCTTTTCCAAGCTTTAATTTGTTTCTGTGTCTGGTTGGTATTGCAGTAATCTCATGTTTATTACTCTCTTTTTAGGTTGCCTGAAGCTCAGCAGAGGGTTGGAGGATGTTTTCTAAATTTGATGCCACAAATGAAAAGCTTATACCTTGCATACTGTGCCAACCATCCATCAGCAGTAAATGTTCTCACAGAACACAGGTATGTTTACCTTGCAGTCCTTTAAGTCTGATACAGAAAAACTACGTAAAAGACACTTGTGTTATAAAGCTGCGATATCTCTTTTGATACACATTTGATATGGTAGAGACAAAAACCCCAACACCACAAAGCTGTTCTGCGTGATCAGGACCAGCTTGTTGCTTTTGGCAGTTATTAACTATTTGGGAGAACTTCCTCATTTAAAGAATGCATGTGGCACTCTGGGTGTGTAAAGCAAACGGTAGTGATTGTCATCTTGGTTTTAAAGAAGTCAAGATCAAAACAAGTTTGTGAAATTCTGGCATAATTGACCTGATTACTAGTAGGCTTTTTGCATAGTTGGCGAATTGTAACTGTAAATGGTAACTGTAGACCTGTGAAAGCCTTTGTGTTTGTATGTACTTAACTTTATTATGCTATACCCTTAGCTTTACTTTTGGCTGATATGAAGAGTGTGTGAGCTTTCCAAGTTTACAGAATTAGTATTTCCTGTGTGTAAGAAGTAGGATGCTGAGTTAACATGATGTCGGTTGTTCAGCTTTGGGACAGACCTTGAATTTTTGTAGAAGATGCCCTGTATCACCTTGAGGGAAGAGTGAGGCCAGAATTTGGTTAAGGTAGTCTGCTTTCACAAACTTTTGCTGTGTATTCTCCTTATGAGCATGTGCTGAAGCAGCTGGTAGTTTGGAGCTGTTTGTGCGTGCTTGTGATAGAGGACAGAACCATGACCACCTCTGAAGGTTAGATGTAGTTCTATCAAGGTGTGTTCTTTTTGCTTCACAACCCCCCTCCTTTCTGTTATGGTTGTGATGGACCAAAGTAAAGATACTCTGAATATTCTTAAAACTCCCTTAACAAAGAGAAGCATAATTGATTCATTTCCTATACTGTTAGCTTCTTCCAAGAACTCACATTTTGTTTTAACAGCAACACTGCGTGGCCTATTTGTGAGCTTTACTCATAATACTATAAATTAAAAAAACTTCTAGCTACCAAATACTATGAACTATCACATATGTTAATAAGACATGTAACTATGTTCCAACCCTAGTTTGAAAAACCAAAGCTACAAATTCACATTGCAAAATGGGCATAAAGAAGTTAGGTTTTATTTGTCATTACAATTCAACAAGACAAAATAGGTTTAAATCCCCTGATGAAACACCTTAGTGTTTGTTTTCTTTCAGATGGCCTATTTCTAGTACCATGTTCTTTAACTGGTAAAATGTGTGGGTGATCCACACCTGTGGGGTTTTTAATACTCTTAGATATTTTTTTGTTTGTTCATGCGTTTTTGCTCTTTCCATACTGGGGTCTGGGATTTAATCTATAGATGGGACAAATGACAGCAAAGTGATCATCTACATTTTTGTAAGATTTGCAGATACTTGTAAAGGATTATCCTTTCAGAACTCTTGGGAAACACATGGTGTTTCCCATAGACATGTGTGAGAAGACATGGTGGTAGAAATGTGAGGAAGGAAAGCTGTTCTGCAAATGGAGAAGAGAAGCATTTCTTCTATGTTGCTTTCCTAAGAAAAATTCAGCTTCTGGCCTGTAAAGTCATCTTTGTATGAAATCCTGGTGGAGTCAATGTAAGTGTGATAGAGCAGTTAAGTGATTGGGATGTGGAAGTAGGTTCAAAGCAATTGTACTGTTTGTGAGAGAGAGCTCAAGGGGAGAAAAGTTGTGATAAACAGCTTTCTGTTTAATGCTATTGTGTTGCCATGCATGAGTCAACAGAATCCTGTGTTATTTGGTTGTTGGTGTTTGGGGTTTTGTTTTTTGTTTTTGTTTTGGTTTTTTTATTACCTCTGGTTTGGTATTCTAAGCCCTTCATTTTTGTTGAACAGCTTTGCTGTAGGTAGCAAGTGGCTTGACTTCCTCTGCCATGAAGAAATCAGAAGGTGGCTTTAAGCAGTTCTGAACCTTTCTCTTTCAGAAGGCCAGAAAGTTTTTAATTACACTGTTTTAAAGGTAGAGGGGAAGAGAGGAATAACAAACTGATTGAAGACTTGAAGAAAAGGAAAATACTCTGGACTGTCTCCTTGTCTAAGATGTTTTCAGTATGTAAAAGCATCCCTCATAAACCTTAATGTAGAAATTACTGTGGGGTTTAAGGATAGTCACGATTGTAATAACACTGCAGTTAATATTAGGTAATATTGAACTGGAGTTTTTAGATATGTCAAAGATTGAGGTTTAAAACTTTTTAGAAACAGTGGCGATTTGTTAGCTGGTTTTGTGATACGTTTTAGCAGAGGGTCCAAAAGCGTTATGCGTGCTTTAAAAGCAGCAAAAATATGGCAGAGAAAAGGGTGTTTGCTGAATTCTTGGATTTGAATATCATGTTTGTAACAGCTGTGCTCTTCAGTAGTGTTTTAGAGAAGAAAAAAGAACAGTCTGCAGGAGTTTGATTTGGTACATAAATTTTTACTGTCTACAGCAGATTATTTTTTGCTATGAACTCTATGTACTTCATAAACTGAACACGTGCATTAACTGTGCTTCTGAAAGCCTTTCTACAAAAAACCCTAGCAGATAATTTTACGTCAGTTGTGTATCACAAAAATAGTATTTGCTGCGGTTTAAGTTCACTTGCTTTTTGTGGGAACCATACCAACAAACACCCCCCGCCCCCGAAAATCTCCTAGATAATTGCTCTAGGTAAAGCTTCAGAAACTTCTACTTTAGTTTTTTATTCTAGAAAATATACTAGTTTTATTATTATGTTTTACTGTCACTTGCTGAAAACAACTTAAAGGAAATTGGCTATAATTCTCAAGCATTAACTTTATTCTTTCTTTAATCAGTTGGATCACTGTAACATCAAACTTGTAAGCAGTCATCTGGTTTGATGGAATATTACATGTATGATGGAATATTACATGTATGAGTTTTTTATATGTCGTTTTCTGAGGTATCAGGCATGCACTTTGAGCAGGGTAAAGACTCTGTGTGTATGCACATGTACAGGAGGATATTGGAATTATTTTGGACTTCTAGTCAAAAGTGTCTCTGAACAGTATTTTTGTGAAGTCGTTTCTAAAGAGCAGTACTTGGGATGGGGCTGGAGATTTAAAAGGGGCATTCAGTTGGAATGTGGCTGTCTTTCACCTCCTTGTATTCCCCCCCTTTTTAAAATGGCATTTTTTAAATGCCAGTCGGTATGAATGCCAGCCTGTGTTTCCTCTTTCTCTTTGTCATTTGCTTCTTGATCATATGTAGCAGCAACATGGGGCTTATATTCAGTTAGTACAAAATAAGAGGGGTGCACATATATATAGTTCATATGTATATGCATGTTAATATAAATACAGTCAAGGCTGAAAGGGATTAATTATTTCTTAATGAGAGATTTTCATGTTCAAATCTTCAAAGCCGCAAACATCTTTAATTTCCTTAAGTTAATCAATAGTCAAGCTATTGAAATGAATATGATTAAGAGACATGAAGAAATGGGAATAAAACCTAATACAGCCCATACAGGAGATCAGGTTCCAGAGCTGCATGTTTCTGAGGTTGTATTTACCTCTGATAATCACGACGACGACGAACCCTTGCTATGAAATTTGAGAACAGGTTCTCTTCTTGGTTCCAGTTGTGGCCCTGTAAGTTTTATCCAGGTGTTAGTTTGTACTCAACATAACTTCTCCACTTTTTACAGTCTTGAAATTTGATAGGTACTTTGTGTCTCAGGAGTTGTTTCAGAGCTGTTGCATATTTTTTTCCAGAATTCAAATTCTTTGTGTAACGAATCAAGAATTTTGAAGAATTAAGTCATTTTTCCTTAGGTCTGTCATCACATCTTGTAATTGTGTCTAAAGCCAGTGGCTAGAGCTGAAGAGGTAGAGTTTGCCAGGTACCGCTGGATGGTGGCTCTGGTGGAGATCAGTGTTTTACATGTTTTCACCACTGCCTCTTATTTTGTTCTTCTTGTTCCATTCTCTCATAGTGGCTAGAGTGCCACTGTACACAATCCTTATTGTAATTACTTTATTCAGTAACAGTCATGCCTTTTTGGCTCCATTGTAAGAGGTTTGTTTCTAATATGCAATAGTTTTGCTTGAAGATGTTAGTTCAAGTCCAAGGTGATCCAATATAATAATAGGTGCTATTTTAGAAGAGAGTTTTGCTAGCTGGTGAGAGCAATACTGCCTCAAGGTTGTAGTGTTTAGTCAAAGTAGTACTGGTTCTTGTGTGTGCTTCTCATCACAGACATATGCCTGCCTGCTATTAAGAGAAGAAACAAGAACAACCTAAGCTGTAAAAGAATGAATTTTCCTCAAATTAAAAACCACATTTAGATAGAAGGTACAGAAATGGGTAATTGCAGTAGAGTAAGGAGCCTCAGGAGTGTGACATGTTACCTACCTGGGGGAAGATCGCGAGCCACAAGGTTCAGTGCAAGGAGAAACTCCAGCAAGGTTAAAGAGGAGGCAGAATCATAGAATAGAATCACAGAATTAACTAGGTTGGAAAAGACTTTTAAGATCATCAAGTCAAACCATTACCCCAGAACTGCCAAGGCCACCACTAAACCATGTTACTGAGGGCCTCATCTACACAGTTTGTGGACACTTCCAGGAACCGTGATTCCACCACTTCCCCGGGCAGCCTGTTCCAGTGCCTGATCACCCTCTCTGTGAAGAAATTTTTCTCAATATCCAGTCTAAACCTCCCCTGGTGCAGCTTGAGGCCATTTCCTCTTGTCCTGTCACTTGATACTTGGGAGAAGAGACTGACCCCACCTCACTACAACCTCCTTTCAGGCAGTTGTAGAGAGCAGTAAGGTTCCCCCTGAGCCTTCTCTTCTCCAGACTAAACACCACCAGTTCCCTCAGCCGCTCCTCGTAAGACTTGTGCTCCAGACCCTTCACCAGCTTTGTTGCCCTTCTCTGGACCTGCTCCAGCACCTCAATGTCTCTCTTGTAGTGAGGGGCCCAGAACTGAGCACAGGATTCGAGATGCAGCCTCTCCAGTGCCAAGCACAGGGGGATGATCACTACCCTGGCCCTGGTGGCCACACGATTTCTGATACAGGCCAGGATGCTGTTGGCCGCCTTGGCTGCCTGGGCACAAGCTGGCTCATGTTCAGCTCTGTCAATCAGCACCCCAGGTCCTTTTCTGTCAAGCAGCTTTCCAGCCGCTCTTCCCCAAGCCTGGAGCATTGCATGTGGCCCAAATGCAGGACCTGGCACTTTGCCTTGTTGAACCTCAGATCACTGGCCACAGCCCATCAATCCAACCTGTCCAGATCCCTCTGCAGAGCCTTCCTAGCCTCAAGTAGATCAGCACTCCTGCCCAGCTTGGTGTCCGCAAATTTACTGAAGATTTACTCAGTCCCCTCATCCAGATCATCAGTGAAGATGTTCACACTACTTGGGCTCCCGAGCCCTGAACCAGTTGCCCCAAGGCCCTGAAGCCCTTTTTGAGTACCCTCAGGCTTCTTGAAGAGATTTTCTCATTGCCCAAGAAGCTAGGATTAGGACTTCGTGGACTCTGTCCAAAATGACAAGAGGAAAGATAACTGAATATAGAATTCACTGAAAGATGGATAACAATTTTAAAGTCTAACAAGCCCCACTGATAAGTGGTCGTAAAACTCTTCTGAAGAGATACAGAGAATACAGATCCAATGTAACTGGCATTAAGTATATAATTTTGGGGGAGGGACTGTAAGATTTTTTTTTTTAATTTTTTTTCACTTTGTTTTAACAGCACCATGTTTGTTTTAGAACAAAATGGAATAAAAATGCTTCCAAAAGAAAATTTAATTTGAAGAAAAGGCAACCAAAAATTAGTAATATATGCCTGCTTTTTTAATTTTGCCAAGTGGCAAGTGTTGAGCCAGTTCTCAGTTGCAAGAAGGCTATTCACAAATCTTTGCTTGTTCAAACATTAATTCTGCTAGATTCTTCTGTTCTCTTAGATAACATGTCCCAAGCATATTCTCCACTAGACCTAGCAGTCTGGACAAAATTTGTGGAGCTGAAACATCACAATTACTTCGAGTAACTGGAGCGTGGAATACAGATCAGCTTGAGTCAGAAAACTCTTTGTGCCTCCCCCACTTTGGTGCATCCCTGAGCCTGCAAGTGTGCAGGCTGATGTCATACGCCAAGCAACAGTCCCCGGGAGAGGAGCTGGACTGGGAAGTTTAGCACTAGGAAGTTAAAAGCTGCTGTCGAGGGGTTGGTGAGCCAAGCTGTGCCACAACGCTCTCAAAATGCGTTGCCTGTGTGCAGTCCTCAGACCCCTCAGCAGCGATAGCTCGTGCTCCATCTATTACAAACAGAGACCTACTTCAGAAGTGTAAGTTGTGATTTTATATGGCTTAGTTCCTGGATCTGCTTTCCTCAAGTTTAAATGGCTTTTTCTTTTTTTTAACCTTCTGTTACTGTAGACACATCTGAACTTGTTTTCTTCCCTCCCCCGCTCTGACTTCCAGCTTTTGAGGCAGCTGTACTAAGAAAGATTTGAATATATTAATAAGTCTTAAAGACACTTTTCATGGTGACCTTTAAAATATCTCAAGCTGTGAACTAACTAGTCTGGAGCAGGGAGAATTCTTCAGCTCGAGATTTCAGGATAAATGAAGCACGGCACAGCACTTTTGTATGCTTCTGTGCATTTTAGTCTGTAAAATGACGCTAGTAGTGAATTCAAATCTCAGCTGCCTTTTTCTGAAAAGCTATTTATTTAGCCAGTTGAGACTAAGATGGTGATTTCACCGTTCTAAAGTTTTTCCTGTTCAGCTAAATGATACCTTTCTTTAAAGCATACTGCCTAGCTGTGGGCCAGGGTTCTATTTAGCATATACTGCCTGGGAGAGTGTGGTACTTGCAGGCATCAATTAGAAACTGTGACATGAAAGAGCCATTGTCTTTGGTGAAGCAGCTGCACCCTTAAGTTAATGACACTGACTTTTACACTGTAATTAGTTAAAAAACAGTTGCGAATGGTTGTCATATTAAAACAGTATTTTAACCGACCCATATTTTATTGAAAGTAAACTTTCCATTATGTTCTGTATTGTGTTTTTCTTTTGTGAATAAATGAAGGATGCACACTTTAAGCCTTGAGGTAAAGTGAAATCCATTTTGCCAGATACTGTAGGTCCACAAAGCTGCAGAGGTAGCAGGTTGGTTTAGGATGGGTAGATTGCCAGTGGGGTTTGCATGATGGAACTGTTAAGACAAAATTTTGGGTACTATTGTATTAAAGGAGTGTGTGTGTTCATACTAGAGTTTGAACAAGCTGTCATGTCAAAACTTGTCAGAGGGAAGCACAGAAGTGTATGAAAGAAAACATTGTCCTCTTGATAATGTTGCGAGGAAAACTACGCCATTCAGTTTTAATTACACCTATTAACGCTGCTTTGTGTAAAAGGCTTCCTGATGATGCCATCGCTAAGCCTGTTTTTCAGGACTTTGTGTACATTTCAAGCGGGCTGAGGTTTAAACTAGCTCTGTAGGTTCCTATATTGTGATTAAGTAAAAAGGAGATGATAACCAAGTATCTTGTGTCGAAGAGCAGTGAATGGCCTGGAAACTGCTGCAGGTTGCGTAATCACTGTGTGTGTTTGGTTAAAGGCATTGCAGAGTAGATAGCGAAAATAGGCAATTTCAGGTATTTATTTCAGGTTTCCAAGTCGTCGATTTTAATTCAGGCCACAGTGAGGTTTTTTTTCCTGTTCTCTCGCATGTCTATTTCATAATGCTGAAGTCGGGAAGAAACGGAACAACGATAATGAAAATTGGAAATGTGAATGTGGGTGAAATGGTAACCAATGTTGTTCCTATTCTAGGGCATTAAATAAAAAAAATAGGGGAGGGGGAGAAGCGCAAGCATTGTGTTAGCAGAGAGCTCAGCAAATACCATTTATATAATGCATTTGTGTGCACCCAGCAGCGTGGAGATGGCCACAGTAATTAGGAATGGGGAGTTTTGCCTCTTTGCAATTTTAAGGTGAAAATCAGTGCTGCTCAGAACAATGTAAATTGAACGGCATGTGATGTTTGCGATTTGCGTGTCCTGTAGAACATACTGCTGTGTTGGGGAGGAAGGAGAAGCTGCGTAGATATGTGTATGGATTGTGCTGCCTGAGATGGGGAAGAATAGCAGATAAGGTGAAAGGGAAGAGTTGATAAAGTTAGGCAGCAGGGGCTGTGTGCCTGGCTGAAGAAAACAAATCGCGAAGAATGTTTAAGTGTTTCCTTCCTGTTAGTTCTTGTAGCAAGTATCTTGCACTTAAAATAGATGAAGATACTTGTCAAATGCCATATGTAATTTAACTTTATGATCCTGGCATGGGTGGGAATGCTTACATGAAGAGTTAATGGATAAAACAAAAAGAGCAGTGGTGTGCACATGATCAGTGTCACATACACAGTGAATTGAAATTTAAAACAGCTGAGTGCCTACTGACAGAAGGGCTTTCACAGGTGAACTCTGGTAAAGCTTCCTGTAGAAACTGGGCACCATCCCTTCAGTTGTCTGCCTCATCGCCTCACGGGAAACAGCTTTTTCCCTTTTAGCTGAGTCACGAGGAGAGGGCATGCCGCCACACCATAGATGTGCAGCTTTGCGTTTCAGTGAATCAGCCTAAATCCTCAATGAACAAGTAGCTGCTAACACTGTAAACCCAAAACATGAGTCAAAATCCTTAGTCTTGTTTAGGGTGCCACCAGGATCAGTTGTCAAGTTCTGAAGTTGGTATGATTTTTATGCTGTGTAAGTGCTGTGACTAATGAAGTGTAAAGCAAAGTACGTCTTTGGGCTTTGGGTATTCAGAGTTGGCCAGCTTGACTTAAATTTAAATTTAAGCTAGAAAAGTACTTGGGTTTATCTGTGTTTCATTATAATAATTTTTCATGCAAGGTACTGTAAGAGGCTTTTCAATGGGTTTGAATTTTGACTAAAACCTCGTCATGTCACAAGCTGATTTTAGGAGGCCTGGAGTTACTGATATATGTTGCTTGAGAGGGATATAGCGGGGTCTGCCTGGTCGAGCTGTGGGCATTCTCAAGTGTGCACAGGCCTCCTCTTTGCACCTTTAAAATGCAAAGTGGCTGTTGGGAAATTCCCTCACCCGCTTTCTCGGCTCTGCAGTTCGGTACAGCAGAAATTGCACAAATATGTGTGCAGAGGGGTGCCTGGGCCTAGGGAGAACGGGGGTAGAGTGCTCTAAAGGACATGGCATAAGGTTGTGTTGGACCTGACACAATTCAGAAATGGTGTTGGATGTATTTAAGCAATTTAGTGTAAGTAAATACCAATTAACTAGCCTGCAGACAATTATTAGAGTAAACTGTGTGGAAAAGTACCTTCTCTTATGTAAATTTAGAGAAGCTTTAGCAGCTAGGAGAGGAGAGATCTGGGTGGGATGGTGGGTGAAGCACTTACATTAAGTTGGGAAGGTCGTGATTCATGCTTTTGTTTTACTCCCTTCATCTGTTTAGACAAATTACATTGATAAGCAAAGTATCACTGGTTGTGAAATGCGAAGGAGTGTGTGTGTCTTGGGGGAGGTAGGGAGGTCTGTTTTGTCTTAATCACTGTAATGCTTTTATATAGCATGACTCACTGATAATTGAGCATGTGGATTATGGCACTGTCCTATTAGTGCTTTTTTTCCTAGGGAAATTGAGCAGGTCAGGATTTGCTTTCACTTCTGCAAGGAAACAATGCCCTAGATTTGGAGGTTCTTGCCTTTCCCTTTTTGTTAATGTGGCCACAATGTGAAAGTGTTGCTCCCTTATTGCGGTTTGATGTTTGACAATGTGTTTTACACTTTCCAAAAGTACTGAATCTAGTAGCTGGCTAAGGCTTCCTTTGACAAATCAAACTATGCCAATAACCAGGGAGGGGAAAATGTTTTAAGTAGTAATTCTGCCTTATGAGGGAGTAATACCGTTAATCAGTAGGAAATAATGACTTTCAGGATATTTTAGAATTTGCACGACTGTCACATGAGAATAGTGTGGTTTGTTGTCTATTTTTTTTTTCTTTTTTGACAACTAGTTAATTTACCATAACAAGGGCTCAAAACATGAGCAACGGCATCTGCAGACATCTAGAACAACAGAGCTTGAATGCAAGAAGATGTTATCTTTTTAATAAGCGGCTTTCTGAATTTCCTTTATTTAGATTTTTGTCTGTCTTCAACTTGTATTTTCCGAAGCCTGGAAATCAGCTCAGGTGCTGTTCTACCTTCCTTTCCCCATGGAGCTTGTCCTCCACCACAATCCTCTGAAACCTCTGCTTTACAAGGAAGCAGATGTACCTATTTTAAGTTTTCTTGATAGCAAAGTGAGCTGGAATTCCCAGGATGCGCTGTTTTTGTAACTGGGCTAATGTAAAAAGTTGAGGGGCTGCGCCAGTTCTTGGAAATGATTCAAATATGAAAAAACATCTGCATGGGGAGTAGCAATTTATGATACTTGGAAGGCATGGGTTTCTTACAGCAGCTTTGCTGTCAAACCAGGTATGTTGCACAAGTACACCCTCAGTGAAACCCTAATTTGAGAATAGATTGCACAGTAATTATTTCTTCTATGGGGCAACCATTTGTGTGGCTGGTTATTTGGTCATTTTGCAATAACACCTTGGATTTGTGAGGTGAGTTCATTAAACATGTACGTGTAGGAGGAAAAAAGGTTCTGAAACATTCCATGTTTTTTTCTGTTAGTGCCTGACACCTTTAAAATATCGATGCTTGATTAAATATGAAGCCATTGACTCATTTATGCTTGTGTATTACCTGTGTAAACCGCCTCTAAGGTCAGATGTCATTTTACTAGAATAATATAGGGTAAATGGCTTTATTCTGTAATCGTTGCTTGGATGGGTGTAGCATTTAAGAGCTGTCTTTCAGCATCAGTTGCTTAGAACTGTGAGTTTGATCCAATCTCTCTTGTTCCCTGGATGGACCCCAAATCTGCAAATTGCTTTGTTCCTGTATTTAATGCAGAAACTGATTGCATCACTGAAGTTGTGCTTGCATTGCTTTTTGATTTATTTGGCCTCTTGTCTTATTAGCAGAATTGATTGTGGATGAAAGACTGAAGTGAAGAATCCAATGTAATTTTAATTGTTTTGGTAACTTGATCTTAATTTGCTTAAATGTCTTGTGTACACAGTGAGGAGCTAGGAGAATTCATGGAGGTGAAAGGTGCCAACAGCCCTGGGATCCTTGTACTGACCACAGGCCTCAGCAAACCTTTTATGCGTCTGGATAAATATCCCACGTTACTCAAAGAACTTGAAAGGCATATGGAGGTATATCTTATCAGCATTTATGTTCCAGCTTAATGATGATTTGACAACAATTATTTTAAAGGTACATGTCAAACATGATGGGACCCAAAATTACATGTGTTTGCTCTTCCATCAGCCTTCTGAAATATGGGCTGCAATGGTTTAAAACTTAGTGCAGTAAAACTTCCTGCAAAAACTAAACATTTAAAGTTAAATTAGCCAGAGAAGCTAATCTTCACTACTAGAACAGTCTTGCAAGGTTTTAGGTTGACTTGAGATTGAATGCATCTGCTGCATAATACTTGAGGCTACTTTCTCTTGTAGAAAGCGTGCTGCTTTTCGTCTTAGGACCTCAATGTGTCAAACACCAAAGTAGTCCCTTTGGCTTTTACTGAACACTGTCCAAAAATTATCTTTCCAGTATGGGAAAGTGTTTGAGGAGCTACTGTTTCTGCCCTTGCATTATGTAGGTTAGATTTTTGGAGTGTGAAGGAGAGAGAGAAATAGAAAGCATATCGGTCTTGTTATACAATTTGGTTTGTCAGTCAGAGCGTACTAGTCTGTAAGGAATTTAGTTTGTGGCAAAGCTAACATGCCAAATAAAACTCTTTAAAATAAACACTTTCCTATTAGGATTTCAAAATCTCTTATCCACTTGTAAAACTGCCTTGGGTCTATTTTAAGCCTAAATAGGAATGACACAAGTGTGTCTTCATTTTTACTACAAACAAGACCGTCAAGAGCTTCATGTAAGAATAAGAAGGCTGTGAAAAGAGAGCAGATCAGTCTACAACTTTTTACAGAGTTGTTTATTGTTTTTAGTGAAGTGTCTAAAAACTTTTTTTATTTTAATACAACTAAATCTTTTCTCCATTGTTTTTAGGATTATCATCCGGATCGTCCAGATATTCAGAAATCCATGACTGCCTTCAAAAACCTTTCTGTAAGAGTGATAAACAATAGATAGTATATTTTAAGTAGAATATTTTCGAATTTCATCCCCCTCTGGCGCTTTAAAAAAGCAAATGTTTTTTGAAAACGTATAAGAAATTTGTGAAAGCCGGGAAATTAATACTGTTTGTGGGCAGAGCTAAGGATAGTAATTTGCTGGGGAGTTATAGCAAATACACTATTGATGTAGGAGCCACGCAAAGCATTCTCTGCTCTTGGTCTCCACTCACACTTGTGCTTTGTTTTCCTTTCTACTAGTGCAAGCATAACTAGTGTCCTGAGTAAGGGCTTCTTTACAGTAATTGAGCTGCAGCGAGCATATACTTAATTCAGTCTCAGTAACAACAAACTCAATGTTTTGTGCTTCCTGTTAGGGGTGCGTGCTGGTGGTAACCTGACATTTTCTAGTTTTTGGTTTGGGGATCCCATTGTGTTGGGTGCTTTACAAACAAGAGAAAACAATTCTTATTGAGAAAAATTCAAATGAATGAGAGTACAGCTAGTAGAGCAGATCAGAGACATTTTAATAAAAATAGGAACACGGTTATATGTGGTTTGCACAGTTGGCATAGGTCTTTTATCACTAAAGATAGGTGCTTTGTTGTATAGTCACATGTATTTGTGATAGCTGTGTTACTCTTTTCTGCTGAGCCTAGCAATTTGTGGTTAGAAGTACAAAAATTTAAAATGTAAACGAAGGAGAAATTTGAGAAACAGAGCTATGGCTATGAATTTGGAATGGTAATTGAAGTAAGTGTATTGAAAAGAGAAGAATGTTGAAGTTAGCAAAACAACTATTTTTTAAGAAATACTGGTAGTCATCTAAATGAAATTCTTCAAGTTGGGTGCTGTCTGCTGTACTACAAACAGCAGTAAATACAACTGTAGAGGTATTTCTACTCTTAACCTGCTCCAAATTGATAGAGTTGATAGAGGTGGTGTTTTTCCCTGTGTTTGTTAGGCACAATGTCAAGAAGTACGGAAACGGAAAGAACTAGAACTACAAATACTGACGGAAGCTATCCGTTGTTGGGAGGGAGAGGATATTAAAACACTTGGCAATGTGATTTACATGTCCCAGGTCATGATTCAGTGTGCTGGAAGTGAGGTAATTTCCTTCTCATCTTTCCTTCTCATCTCCTCGGTCTTTTCATTTTGAAGAAAATTAATTATAATCATTTTGCAGCAGAAATAAGCAGAATGCTTCAGAGTTACTAATCTAGACTAAAATCTTTCTCTACTGATTTAAAGCTTTTATTACAAAGCCTGGAATAAATTTCCTTGAAGATGGATGGTCTCATCTGTAAAACTTACTGAAACGGAACTGAATCTAGCAGTTACAGATATTGTAAGATGATTTTGCAGGACCATTTTCAAAGTGCATAATTAAACAGGATTTTTCACATGTAGTTATGTTACAGGATCATTTTGTGTAGCAGTAATTACGGGGTTTGTATTATAAGGTGTCTTAAGGCACACTTGCTGTTTTGGGCACTTGGCTTAAGTAGAGATTTTCAAATACAAGCTTGAGAACCAGGTGTTTTGGGAGAAATAGAGTAAGAAGAGACATTAGAAAGTTTAAGGTGACACTGTGAAGTCTGGGGTGATTTTTTTAAGAACATCCAGGCACACAACGAAAATGCTGTCCTACCAGAAATAATGTTAAAATAATCTTAAAAGCAAGTGCCAACAGAAGGAAAATATTCTACAGATTATAGACATGTTTTTACTGTGAGTTGTTCCCTGTAAAATCAGTGAAGCTTTGAACCTGGTGGGGGCTTTGGAATTGCAACCTCATTCAGTCAGTTTCCTCCCTTAGAACAAAAATGTCCATAAATATGAAGAAAGAGAAAATTGTTTATGCAACTGAATAATTAAAAATTTGGCAACTGATATCTTCCAGGTATTTTATTAGGTCTTAAAATATAGAAGATTCAGTAAAGCTGATAGTGCATCTTCTGCAGTCAAGTCTTAAAACATAATAAAATACCACCCTACCTCCCACTCTCATCATGAGTTTAAATGTCAAATTTAAATGACTTGTAGAAGTTTTTACATAGCAGTACAGGTTTTTGACTAGGTATAGAATGGCTTCATTTGTGCAAGCACTTGGCTTTGGTTTTGTCTTTTTTTTTTTTTCCGGTCCCTTTTTTTTTAAATTTTATTTATTTATTTTAAATTATATAGACCTTTTTAAATGTTTACTGAGAAACAGAAACATTGAAACTTGGTAAGGACTCAAGGACTTGAGACAGTGACTTTGTCAATGGATATATTTGTTTTGTCATTAAAATTAAAACATAACTCAATGCTTCTCTCTTTCGTTGTTTGTCTGTAGTGGTAGATCTAAGAGAGAACCTTCTCCTCCCATAAAAATATCCACAAACAAAAGCACAAAGGACAACTTCATAAGTGAAAGCAGCAAATTAAAACCATAACCAAGTAATGAGGGCTTTTTGTTGCAAATATAAGCATTATTACTTTTCTTTTGTATTCTTTTTCTACTCTGGATCATAATCCAACTTAATTAAAAAACCTGATCTCTCCAATTTGAAACACCATGGTCTTGACATTACTGTAACAGCATCCGTCTAAATTCATATTAAGAAATCTATCCAATGTGTAATTTTGGTTTTGCTGAAATTGGCAAAACAGTTGTTATCATATTAAATAAGGTCAGTATTTCACCCAGACTATAAAATTTTTATTTTAAAATATTAGGCTTTACTCTCCAGGAGGAAGCATAGGCATGTGTTATTATCAGTTTTCAAATAGAAAATCAAATAATTCTATCTTTGATTTTTTTCAAGTTCTACAGACAGTTAATTTTGTCAGGAGTAAATATTTGTTGAGTAATTATGGAGTAGTAACATTGGTGTTAGTTTCTAATAATATAAAACAAAAAAACTGGGGAGGGGGCTTGTGATGTCTTATTTACCTTTTCATTTTCTTTTTTTGATAAGGAAAAGAATGAAAGGTATCTTCTTCTCTTCCCTAACATTTTGCTAATGTTGTCTGCCAGCCCGAGAATGAGTGGGTTTATCTATCAGGTAAAGTAATATATGTACGTATGTGTATAAATGTGTTGGGGGAGGGGGAGGAAGGGTGTTTAGTTTTTTCCAAATGGTATTTCATATGAAACTTGGAAGGATTATTAAACTTCTGCATTTATAAAGATAAAAGGTAATTTCTGCAATAAGAACTGGTCATCTGTTTTATAAAATTCTGCACTAGAAGCCTGGTGTTTGATTTTTGCAGCTGTGACTATCAGCAGGGTTTTTTTACCTTGTTAGTAGTAGCTGATGAGTGGAAGTGTTGGTAGCTTTTTAGATCTACATAGGAAAACAGTGCTGTTGTACAGGTTTGTTAGTGCACTTTGCTGCTCAAGTCTTGCCAAAATTACACAGCACTCAGCTTTCCTTGGTGTGAGTTAGGCTGTTGTCATCTGTTTCTTTAGGCATATCTACATTAGTGTTTTATCTTTGAAATTAATCTCTTTTTTTCTGTTTAATGATCTTTGAGTCACAGCATAGAAGTTTGTTTCGGGGCTGATAGACTAGGTTCGCTCTGGGTGAAGCTGAACTGGAAGGCATGCTCCAGGAGTGCGCTTGATCTGCTCCAATTCTGCGAGCAGATCAGGGATGTGGACTGACGTTCAAGCCCTGGGCCCAGCCTAGGCCTAGCAGAGCGTAACACCTCCTGAAGTGCATGCAATGTGGGCATCAGGTCCTTAGCACCAGGTGTTTCACTGCACAAATCCTGCACTTACTGCTGCTAGTCACATTCTTTGAGCTCTCTACCAAGTTTCCTGGCTGAATACTTGTGCCTATTTCCCCACTACAGAAGTAGAGCATTTGCTGTAGTGCAGGAGGATCAGTGCTGATGGGGTTGGCTCCTTTGTAGCTCTAGAACACATTTGCAGAAACACTTGCATTTTGGTGTGTAGTTCCAAAGACTCCTGAAAAGTGAAGCTAAAGCAAATGAACAGTCCATGACTTCCTAAAATCTTTATAACTATTCTTCAAGTATTGCTGTGTTGTTTCCAGACATCACAGCAGAACACCAAAAGCAAGGGGAAAACTGCAATAAAGTTCTAAAAGGAGCCAGAGATTTCACCTGCTCTGAGTACTTCTGTAAATCAGCCTTTCAAGCAGTTTCTTTCTCCTCAGTAGTGATATGCCTGCTTGAAGGAATGCTGAAGTTTAGTCATTTGGGATTCCTACATGATCAACCACAGCCAGTCACAAACTGATTTTTTTGTATGTTTTGGGTTTGTGTGGGGTGTTTTTTTTTTTGTTGTTTGTTTGTTTGGGGGTTTTTTTGTGTGGTTTTTTTGGGTTGGTTTTTTTTTTTTTTTTTTTTTTTTTAATTGAAAGCAATTACATTCCAAAATTCATGTTTGGATTCATATCTTACCTGCCAGTAGTAGCTGAGACAATGTTGCATTAGGTGATTTAAGTGGACAGTCAAATTTGTTAGCTTTGTGCCATTCTCCAGAGTTTTTGGCCAGTGCTTTATCCAACATGGATGGAAAAAGATGCTAGAAAAGTTAGGTGAGCTTCATATTCCAAATGGCACATCCAGAATTTCTGATGAAGGTAGATTCTTGCATGCTGTTTAAAGGCAAATGACTAGAGATTTAGTGTGGTAACAAACAATATGAAATGAATCCGTCAGGCTTTATTTTGCCCTCCTGTTGTACATCACTTATTTCTTCCCCTTCCCTCCTACCGTGTCCCCCAGGAGCACAGCACTGTTCAGTAAATAAGCAATTTTCTGTGCATTTGTCTTCTACTCAGTATTGTCACAGCCCTTTCTTAGTGTTTGCCATCCAGCCCTCTGCTGAATGCAAGACTCTTTAATTTCCTCATAACCTCTTCCCAACACTGAGAAATACTAAAATTTTAATGACTACATATTCACAGCAAAGTAAAACTATTACATCACTGTTTGTGTCCGAGACAGTGGCTCAGAGCTGTCTGGATTGCATGTGGGCCACCTGGACTTCCCTTCTGAGATTCTTGTCTCACAACTGGGATGGATATGGACAGAAGATGATGCAACTCCCTCAGTCATTCCCAGGGAAATGATGCCACTGGAGGCAGCATCCTACATTACCCCCTCCCTGTATTTCTGAATATTCAATTACCAGCAAGCTTCATGTTTTCTGGCTGGTAGTGCTGATACCTGCCATGCTGGCTAATGGGGAGAACTTTTAGCAGTGGTAAACTGAAGTCCCAAGGGGCATAGACCATACGTCCTAGGAGGGCTTCACAATTGTTTGTTGGAAGATGGGAAATACAAATGATTCACAAGTTCAGTTCCATTTTCTCTGTGTTTTGCTGGCTTTGTACTTTTTCTCTCCATTGGTTCAGGTGATCTTTGTCCTTTGTCACCAGTCTTTTGTTTAGTGTATCCCCATATTCCATTTCCACCTACATCAGCACTTCTTGCACCTCTCTTTAATTGTGGTTGTATACTGTGTAATTCATTAACCAGCGAACATGGAAAAGCAGAATGAATTTTAGGCTGCATTGTAGTGCACAATGCCACCATGTTTCCTTCAGTGGGGAAGCTGTTGCAAGAAAACTCTTCCTTTCTCTTTGGCATCTTGGTCTTGAGCATGCCCTGTGCATACAGAATATCAAGTGATTTTTAGTTTCAAGTGTCTAAGAAACCTTTGTCCATTCTGCAGTCATTAGGAAAGAAAGAAAAGAAAAAAAGTTGTTTTCTTCTTGTCCTTCCATTGGAGCCAAGATTCCAGAGTGCATAGTATTTGCGCTTTTGCCAGCATGTGCTGAATAGTGTTTCTGTGCAGGAGAATATAGGATCTGTCTTAAACTTTTATTAAAGTCGCATTTTCGGTAAAGCTTTTTCATCATGAGTCGCATTTATTCTTCTGTGTTTCTGAAGGGTCAAAAAATTAGCTTAAACTGACTTTTTTTTTCCCCAGCTTGACTGGGTTTAAAATGAGAGGTTATCTTCTGCAAAATAATATGTTCTTCTGAAACTTTACAAATTTAAAGATGTTTTTACGGCTCTGGGTTTTGTTCCTCAAAGTACTTCTGTGAGCAAATTTAGTAGTGGGGCTATTAGAGACGTAAGTCTGCAGTAAATAATTGATGCATTTGTTTAATGAACTCTTCTTTTCTAAATCAACTTGTACTACAAACCTTGTTTTGAGAGCTAACCAAACAGTTTGCAAACAAATGTGCTTAAAGATGAGTCAGCATTGCCTCTCATCATGTAATATGGATGACCTTGAACGTTTCAGTTTCATGAACCTGAGGCTGTGATGAATGACCACTATTACATTTGTACAGATTTCGTAGCCTGCATAGGTATCAGATAGACTGATACTCTGTCACAGGTGTCATTCGCAGAAGTTGAGCATGTTAAAAACTTCCATTACAAGGTGTTTGTATCGATTTTTAAATGTTTTTAACCCATCGGTGTGTGTCTGCCAATTTACTGTGTAAGTTTTTGTTCAGAGCTTGAAGTTAATAGATACGGATATGAAGTTAAGATATTCTTGATAATGTTTGTGTGTTGGATTTAACTTCAGTATTACTGCCTTCCCCCCCCCCCCCCCCCCCCCCCCCCCCCCCCCCAGGGAAAACTGCCAACAACAGGAATGACTATCACAAAGCTAGAAGACACTGAAAACCATAAAAATGCATTTGAAATATCAGGTATCGACTAAATATTTTTATTACTTACTCCAGGATATGCTATTTCAAACATCACATGTTCTGTCTGAACAGAGGGGAAAACTTTTTCATTGTGAGGGTGACCATGCACTGGCACAGGTTGCCTGGAGAGATCTCCATCCTTGACAATAACCATAAGCTCTCTGGCACAGGCCTGGGTCACCAGCTCGAGGTGTCTGTGCTTGAGCAGGGGGTGGATGACCTGCAGAGGCCCCTTCCAGTCTCAGCTGTCCTGTGATTTTACAAATTTAGTAAAGCAGTTACCCAGAGCCTCACTTGAAAGCTTCTTCTTGCAGCTTGTCTTAAACAGTTCACAAACTGTCTTTGCATAGGATTCATACCCAGATTTCTGCATTTTAATGAATGGAGGCAGTAGCCTTGGGGAAGGTCCTTTACAATGAAGCAGTTCAAAGTATGCTACTCACTGGAAGAAAGGGAATTCCAGAGGCTCTGGAAAAGCTTTAAGCAGAGCTTTCTTCTAGAAATGCTCCACCTGTTTCCCGAGACCTTTAGCATCTCTAATGCTAATGATGGTTGCTGTTGTGCATACTTTGGGTAATTTCTGTCTATTAAGTCATTTGTTTCAGCATGTGCCTAATATCCTTGGGTGATGTAAAGGAGTAGGAGCAGGGTCCACACAGTGGAGCTTCATACCTTCATTCATTTCCTGGATCAGTTCTGCCTCCAAGCAGGTTGCATTTAAGCAAAGTCATTCTGACCCTCTCAAGTGGCAGGCAGTATCACACATCAGTGCTATGAGGCAGAGGGGAGAAAGCTGTTGATGGTGCATGTTCTTGAGACAACAGCTATGAAGCTGAGCTCAGATGAGGAATGTGATGGGTTAATGTGGAATTAACTGCAGAAATTAATCTATGATTAAGATTTTCACTTTCCCAAGTGACTTTTGCCCCTGATTTTTAGATTCAGACCAACTTTGTGACTTTTTCTAAGAGAAGATGGGTGTACTGTGTTTTATAACTTCTCCTATGTTGAAGCTTACAGACTCAAGAATGACGTTTTAGGCTATATGCTGGCTTTCCTGGGGGGAAGATGGAGAAGCGTAAGGCTACTAGATGAGCCTGTCTCCTACATCTATTTCTTGTCTTTAAAGGTTGTGTTTAATTATTAGAGGTGGGGAAAAACATATAACTCCTATACTTGGCACAAGAACAAATATATGGAGGAAATGCCTGTCATAACCTGTGAAAGAGCGATGCTGTTGTACTGAAAATATGAGTTAAAATTTTTGCTTAGTACTATGGGGATAGAATGTTTTAGGAAATGAGCATCATTATAATCATGTCTGATAGACTAAATTGTTCTTCTGTGGTTTCCTACATCTTCTGTTTTCTGTCACCTAGGAAACATGATTGAAAGGATACTAGTGTCTTGTAACAACCAACAAGATTTGCATGAATGGGTGGATCACCTGCAGAAGCAAACCAAAGTCACAACTGTTGGGAATCCCACCATTAAACCTCACTCTGTGCCATCTCACACGGTAGGAAAGAGCTTCTGGATTGAAGTGAATGAGCAGTGTATGCTGAATTAGGTCATCTGGCAAATATACCACCATGTAAAGCATTTTTTTAGCCATTAGTAACAAGAACTGCATGTTATAACTGTAGTTTAATGGGTCAAAAGATCATTCTGGTTTTAATTGTGTGAATAAAGAATAAAATGCTTAGATAGTGGTGTAATAGTTTAACAGGGTAAAAGAAAATTCATTATTATTACTTCTTCTATTTTGACCAAATAATACATCACCATCT
This sequence comes from Strigops habroptila, assembly GCF_004027225.2. Classification (NCBI taxonomy): domain Eukaryota; kingdom Metazoa; phylum Chordata; class Aves; order Psittaciformes; family Psittacidae; genus Strigops; species Strigops habroptila. The sequence continues at coordinate 63,747,850 of NC_044278.2, read as the reverse complement.
TTTAAGTATCCTTAGAACAGTAGGTTTTAATTGCTGATGCACTTTACATACTGTGGAGAAACAATTTCCTGAAGTACTTTCTTTTTAGGTTCTTAATTTGGGTTGTTGGATATGAATGGATCTAAATTTAGCTCTGTCCTTAGTGGTGAGAGAAGTGGGAGCTGGGCTGCTCGTAGCTGTTCTTTCTTTAGTGCATGCTCTGTGGTAAACAGTAAAACTTTTCTAAGATCCATTTTTTGAAATAATAATTGTTTAACAAATTTTCAAAGGCCAGCTGTAATAAATAGAAGCACTAGATAGCAAGTGAGATTATTTCACCAATCCTTAATTATCTTACGTCTTTATTATAATAATATGCTTTCTTTCCCATCCCATCACCTTTGTGTCGTTGACAGCTTCCTTCCCATCCAGTAACACCCTCCAGCAAGCACTCAGACAGCAAGCCGATACCGCTGACGCCTGCGTACCACACCCTCCCTCACCCGTCACATCATGGGACTCCACATACCACGATAAACTGGGGACCGCTGGAACCTCCGAAAACCCCCAAGCCTTGGAGCCTGAGCTGCTTACGGCCCGCACCTCCATTGCGGCCTTCAGCAGCTCTTTGTTATAAAGAGGTGAGATGCAGCAGCATTAATAAGAAATTAATAAGAAATAAATTAATAAGAAATATTAACTGTGTAGCAGGCCTGCAGTGGGAAGCTTAACTTTCCTTTATACACCACCATTTCACAATTTTGTGCATGTGTTTAAATACAGATGATTTAACAGACAGTGCTGGAACGATGGTAAATGGACTGATTTAGTCTTGCAGCCCAGAAGATACTAAGGCTTGCTAGAAGAGGCTTCCTCCACCTCCCCCAAGTCCTCCCACTTACTTCCACTCTCTATTCAGTTAATAAATGAAGATTTTAATGGTTTTTTTTAATTTTATTTTTTAAACTAGTATTTTATTTGTTATGTTGATAATCCAGACTTATTGCAAAGTAAGTTGTTTGCTAAGCACACGGCAAAGTATCTAGCATAAGGGATCCTTGGTGCTTCAAAGAGCTGTATCAAATCATTCTAAACAGCTGTGGTGGTATAATTGACTCTTAGTTGTCACTTTTAGTAGGTAACTCATAGCGTATTTAAGGAGAGGAAAAAAAAGAATGGTAACTGTGAAATGTTTTTGTACTCAGCAGAATTTGATGGCCGATGTTACTATTGGCAGAAAAAATAGCTTAGATTTTAAGAAGCTGTTGGTTTTTTTTAATTAGCATATGGTATGAAATGGGAGTCTGTTCCAAGAGAAATAAAATGTGGTGGGTTTAACCATAAAAAGATGGTGGCGGAAGGTTAATTTGGTATTGCCACTACATTTTGTATGGTTTTGTAAATAGTAAGCAAATAGTAGCTTTGTGTTTGAAGTCTGTGTGTATGTAAGGAGGAGAATATCCGATGCTCTGTGGCTTGGTGGTATCTCCTGTTTCAGTGTCTTTGTCATGCATTCTCGTGATACTTAGTGTGAATCAACAGGGCCTAGAAAGAATGCAGTAGATACCCAAGAACATTTTCTTCTGTAAGCATGAGATGTTAACAAAAAAATTTTATTTTGCAGACATGTAAATTGCAGTTTCTTAGAAACTCTAGCCTAAACGCTGTGCCTCAGTGTGGCCTGGCTGTGGTTTTCTGTGGTGGCTCTGTGTGTGCAACATTTTTCTTTCCTTCCTTCCTTTTCTTTTGTAAATCCTCTGAACAGCAGGTTGTCGTTTGGTTGTACTATATGTTCATTTTGTATTCCTTTCATGCTTTCATGTGTAGGGCAGTAAACTATCCAATGTGGTAAAATTTCAATCACCTTTACAGTGTTCAGCATACAATGATGTTCAGATCCTATCTTCATCTTCTTTGGTCTGTCCTTCTCATTCACCTTTTTACTTTCTTGTTCTGTATTTTTGTAGAGGATGTCTTGTATCCTTAAGGTAAGGGGTAGACCAGTATATCCCTTTTGTTCCTGTAACCTAGCATTGTCCTTGTAAAATAGCATGACCACATTTTGAGCAGAAAAGCTGTATTTGTTGCTGTTTGGTTTTTTGGGGGGGTTTTGTTGTTTTTTTGTTGTTTTTTTTTTCTTTTGCTGTAGAGCTTTGTAAGAACAGACCTCAACATTTACACATTGTGGCTTTGAAGAGTGTACTACCTGCCAAGCTTCCTTGTTAGGGCCTTTTTTTACCTGCTGCTAAGTAGACAAGTGAAAGGGGTTGTATCTTCAAAAGTTAAGAAAAAAAACCTGTGTATGCCTGCCTCTTCCCTTCGCTCTGGCTCTCAAACAGCCTGCATGTTTTTGCAGCAGCTTTTCCTGTATATTTCTGTTAATAGAACAGATAAAATACCTGACTTTGTGTATGGTTGGAGGAAGGGTAGAGAGGAAATCAGCCAGTTCAGGCAAATTGGATGTGCTAAAAAATATTAGTATTTTGGTTCTCTTTAAAAGATTTTTAGTTAGTAACTCTTGTATGCATATTAGCAGTTGCATTTTTGAAATATGGTAGAGAAGCTCTACTCTTCTTATTTTTATTTTCCCTGCACAGGATCTCAGTAAAAGCCCTAAAACCATGAAAAAGCTGCTTCCCAAACGCAAGCCAGAACGGAAGCCGTCAGATGAAGAGTTTGCACTGAGAAAAAGTAAGAGACACTTAAACAAATGTTTAAATAATACAAAGGCTGGAATTAACATCAGTTTAAATTCTGTGAAAGTTAGATGTACAGTGGAAGCAAGCTATCTGGTTCCCTCTCTCCTGAGAGGGGAGAGCAGGTAGTCATCTAGCAGGTGGTTTGTTTTATTCATTTTAGGTGCTTATGTCACGGTGGCATTAGTGGCTTTCTAGAGCTTTACCATTGACTACAGTGCCGATTTCCGTTTGCTATAGAGGAAGATAAGGTTGGCTATAGAGCCATGTTAAGTTCAGTAAGGCAAACCTGTCTTTTAATACTGTAAACAATTTGAAGATACTGTCCTACTCTTGCAGAATACTTAGTAGCTATGTTCTTAAATTGATCCTGATAGGAGCTTCTGCTGAGCTGGGTGTTGGAAAGCTGGGTATTGCTGTTGGTTCAAAGACTAGTTGCCTTCCATCATCACCCTTTCTAAGATCCAACAATCTGCTCTAATTAGAAATAAGGTCATGCGCCAGTGTCTGTGTCTGAATGAATTGCAGAGCTTTAGTCTTCCTTGAAGTCTGAAGAACAACACTGAACTGAAAGAGACTGATGAATGTATAGAAAAACAGAAGGGTCAAAATCCAGATGTTGGGATGTTTTGGGGTGGAAGGAACATAAATGTTACTAAGCAAATGCAGTATTCTTTTAGTTGTCAGTGTCACTTTAATTCTTCTGTAGAAATTTGTGTGAATGAATTATCAAATCACTTGTATCAGTAAAAGACAGGGTATTTTAAGATGAAGGCCCAATTCATTTACTACAACTTTTGTTTCTCTGTGTTTGTCCCTTGCTCATGGGCTTTTTAAGATGGGGACTATGCCTTGAGTGTTCAGTGCATGAAGTGTGTTATCATGACCATTGTCTCTTACTGGTTTATGTAGGGTTGGAGAGAAAAAGCTTTTCCTCAGGGCACTGCTGGTTTGTCTAAGGTGGAGGTCCTTCTGAGTGTGCTGTGAATTTTGTATGGCAAAGGTTAAGGTGAATAGAACGATCCTGTGTTCATGGATGTGTAAGTGGACTTCTTAGTTCAGGATATGTTATCCTTACAGGAAGGTATCTGTTTAGGAAAAATGAAAGTAGAATCATAGAATCATAGAATCGTAAGGGTTGGAAAGGACCTTAAGATCATCTAGTTCCAACCCCCCTGCCATGGGCAGGGACACCTTGCCCTAAACCATGTGGCTCAAGGCTCTGTCCAACCTGGCCTTGAACACCGCCAGGGATGGAGCATCCACAACCTCCCTGGGCAACCCATTCCAGTGCTTCACCACCCTCACTGTAAAGAACTTCTTCCTTATATCTAATCTAAACTTCCTCTGTTTAAGTTTGAACCCATTACCCCTTGTCCTACCACTACAGTCCCTAAGGAAGAGTCCCTCCCCAGCATCCTTGTAGACCCCCTTCAGATACTGGAAGGCTGCTATGAGGTCACCACGCAGCCTTCTCTTCTCCAGGCTGAACAGCCCCAACTTTCTCAGCCTGTCTTCATATGGGAGGTGCTCCAGCCCCCTTATCATCCTCGTGGCCCTCCTCTGGACTCGCTCCAAGTACTGCCATTCAGCATCATTTCAGATGTTGGAGGGTGGAGATTCAGGAGTTGTAAGAACAGTGGTAAAGATGTCAACCTTCAGATTAAAGAACACTTTGTGAGGGTAGATAAGAATTCTTTCTTGGGGGGGAAGGAGGGAGCCTGTAGCTTGCAAATACATTGTTTTACTTCTGATTAAATTAACACCAGCATTTTGTATATAGGAGAAAACTTTGAGTAAAAGGGATTTTTGATGGCTTTAAGTCAGAAAGTGTTACTTAAATACTTACTGATTCTTGGTATTCATATTTTCCCCCCCTTGTGTCAATAATTAGAAGCTTCTGTTATATGTTAGTGTTCTTTCAACCTTTTCCAGCTTGTGGGGCTGTAAAAGTTTTCCGCTGAGGAACTTCTATTGAACTTAAAGCTTATCAATAGGTAGTTTTGGGCTTTATCACTTCACTTCTCTGGAATCCCAGGGATTTATGGGCTGTTTTGAGAACTGCTGTGTCAAATTAGTATTATAACAGTCAAAACATGTAAGGTATTTCAACTGAGTGTCCTCACAATACTCATTTCAGAAGTGAAATATTTGTGTTGTTACTGTAATAATATGGTGCTGTACTCTAACCACAATAAAATCCAATTCTTTTTCCTGCCTTGAAAGAGAAATAACCTGCATTTTGGAGTACTTGCATCCCGTAACTGTAGAAAAACTGTATCAAGTCCAAATAATTTCTTCAACAGCTTGTCAGTTGATCCTGACAACCATTTCAACAGTTGGCTTTGTTCTGGTGATAATAAGTCACAAAAACAAACAGAATGCATTGGCTAACAAAAAATACTACTGCATTTTTATGTTGAAGGCAGTTCAAATTGTCACAGCAGAAAATCTTCAAGCCTAGTTTTTTGATGGAGGAAAACAGGAAAAATGCTTTTAAAACAACAAATCGTCTTGTCTTACGTATAGACTCATGGTTCCATCTAAACTAAAGGTAGTGGTACCTCTAGATTTCAGTTTGATTAGAATTTCACTCTGTTGCCAGTGAAGAATTTGACAGTATTTTTACTGAATTCCCCAAGGAGATGATGTGCTGTGGAGCTGTACCTTTAGAAAAATTTTGCCATGTTAAGCTTGAATAGTTATATTTTTTTCAGTAGTGCTGTTTCTACTCTAAAGTCTGAGAAATTTAATTACTGCACTTTTCACAGATATGTAGTGATATTTTTCCTACTGCACACTGGACTGAAATTGTACTGATGTATTATGCTGTTAATTCTGAGGTTAATTTTCAATAATGTGCTGTGGAAGGGAGTAAATCTAATACATACACAAACCCCAAAAGTTTTCAAGATTTCTGTGAATTAATATTCTGTCCCTTGGTTTCTTTGATTAAATAATGAAATAATATGTATATAATAACTGGAGTATACAGTCTTCTTCATTTTAATGGCTATCTGTTTTACAACCAGAGTGATCATGCTTCAAAACATGTTCTGTGCAACTTCAGATGCTCATAAGTTTTGTGAATGTGTGGGTAATTACTCTGACTTGGGTTTGTTGTTCCCTCCCCCCCACCCCTACCCCAAGCATTTCAGAATAATATTTTATCTTTTAAAACTGTTACTTTTGCTCATTGAAGTTTGATTTTTAAAATGGGATGATTAAGAGAATTTTAAAGGGTTTGAACTTTGAACTCAACTGAAATGTAGTGATTTATAAAGGCTTTTTTGTATCAAGAAACATAACCATGTTTAAAATTCTGTTTTTCCTATTCATTCTAGGTACAGCTGCTTTAGAGGAAGATGCTCAAATTCTTAAAGTCATTGAAGCATATTGCACAAGTGCCAAAACACGTCAAACACTAAATTCAAGTAAGTTAGAAAATACTGAAATGGACTCCGTTTCTGGCTTAATATCAGTGCCGAGTGTTTAATATTGGACACCAAGGACCATGGCTAGAGACTGTAATTCTTTCTGCATTTAAAAAACAAAACAAAAGTGACTTCTTGCCATGGTTTAAAATTGCACAAAACCTTCGCCGATTAATGAGAAGTGTCTGAACTGAGTATGACAATTAATCAGTATGCTTTTTGCTAAATTTAAGAAGCTGGTAAGTAGAGAGAAGGAGTGAAGAAGTAGTAATAATTTTGGAGGACTGTATTTTTGTCTTGTTTTGTTCAACAAAAACTTTTGCTATGGAAAAGTAACCTAGACCTATAAAAAATTACTTTCTTTTATTGCCACTACTTGTTTTTAGTATTAATTACAAATTTTAATCCCATCTCATAATTTCAGGAAAAAATGTTATCAGATCTGTGTGTTGCTTAAAGCCATTTTTAGTTTCTTAGATCAATACCTAGCTTATTGAAAACCTGTAACGTGCCTCTGGGGTCCTACTTCATTTAATCCAAATCAAGGTTGCCATGTGGAGTTCCTCTGTATTGTAAGTAAAACACTGCGCAGAGCAGGGGAGTCCACCAGCATGTGTTCCCTTTACACAAGGAAGGAGAAAATGCTGTTGCGTTTGTTGCGATTTGCAGTTTTTTGCATTGTTGAATACCAATTTAATTTGGGGATCCTTGGAACACAGTATAATGATCCTGAAGTACGTGGCTGGCTTTGCTCTTAGGAACTGCAAGAGTGGGCATTATAACTTACTCCTTGTCCACTAAAGCTGTTTAAATTTGCGGTATTAACCACCGTTACTGCTACCAGCTGTGCTCTGTGCCCATTTTGCTTCCAAGCAGAAGCACTTCATGCTAACAATTGAGAAGTCTCAAAATGCAATTGCAGACTTAGTTCATGGATTTTCCTAATATGTGTTCATCTACTATTATCACCTTGAAAAAATCCAGCTCCTTCATATGTAATTAACAATGGGAATATGGCCCTTGTATGAGGCTGTAGAAACTTTTGAAATAACAGGAAAAAACATTTTAATTTTTCTGTTTTAATGAACCGTAGGTCTCCAAGGTGATAAAATTAGCCACGAGTACATAATTTTATTAATACTAATCTATTTTGTAGCTCTACAGTCATTATAATAGTGTGTTTAATTGGATAAAAGGGAATGAATGTGTTCAAAATTCTGAAGATATACTGTTGTTCCAAACAAAATTAAATGAGATGATTGCTATTTGAATGTCTTGACTGAGATCTGTTGATCATTTCCAAAGATAATGTGATAACAAATGGTTGGGAAAACATTTGCACTTGCACGATAGCGTGTGTGTGTGCAGGTATAAAATGGATATGATTTTTTTTTTTGCTTTTTGCCTATTATTCCTTTCTATGTATATTTAAGAAATATACATAGTGCTGTGGGTATCATTGCATACATCAGAAGTCAGCAGCTTTTATTTGCTCTTAGTTGCAGCAAGTTGTTGGGCTTTTTTATTGATTAAGCACACAGCTGCTTTCTTTGGAAAGACTAACATTGTCGTCTAAGACTTTAGATTTCAGAAGATACATTTGTAGGCTGGAATTGGAAGTGGGGAAAACCCCAATCATGCTGGAATTGCTTCTGTGGGAGCAGTAGTCAGTGTAGAAGAATAAAATGAAAGAGTTGCCTGTCATCTGTGAAGTACGCCCTTTTTATACAAACTCCTTTCTCACCTCTATGTTAATACTCTCCCGGTCCCTTACAGCACTCATTTGGCAATTCTCCTACCTGCATCTTAACCCAAAGCCCAATGGATGCTGCTTTTGGCAGTGTCAGTTCAGCAGAGTTACAGCACGAGTGCAAACTGGTAGGGAGCAGGGCAACTTTTTTCAGTTGTTTCAGTGGGGAAGATGTGGGATTTAATTTGGGGAGACGGATGCAAATTAAAGAACAGAGTTTTATTTTCTCCTCCTTCTTACATACTGAGGCTATTTCGCACTTCCGCTCCAAATGAAGGCTTAAAATCTTTTTGCAATATCATGTGTATGTGGCTCGTAGCATGGTCACTTACATGGTCCTTGAATATTGCCAAGCCCTTAAAACCAGAAAACCACCATCCTTAGCTATCTTTTACCAACTACCTTAGACATCTTAAAATATTTAATTGGAAAGATAGATTCAGATAGGCGTTAGGAAGAGGTGTGTGAGGGTTTGGATGGACCAGGCTGTGTTGCTGTTAGCCTCTTGGCCCTGTTTTTCTGTGAGTTAATTTACTACATGGTTAAACAAATAACAAGGGCTTCAGGCACAGAAAAGCTGTACTTTGACATTCCTCTTAATTGGGTGCAAGATGTTGCTGCTGATTTAGAAAGTCTGCAGCCCTGCTCTGCATGAGAACCTTTGCTTTTTCCCCTGCATTTTCTTCTTTACAGTGGTGACACAAGCACTTCTGTCGCTGTGTTGTGGGCTGGTGGGGAAATGACCTGCTTGAAAAAGCATCTTTTGTAGGGTTAGATTTCATCTGAAACTATTCCACAACCTGGCTCACCAAGCAGCTATACAAGTGACTGTGTCATTGTAAGGGAGGGAAAGGATGGAGGACAGATGTGTGATGGGGAAGGGGCTGCTGCTTTTCACATCAGCGCTGGATCATGCTGGCTTACTGTGTTTATTGCTCTGTACCCAGTCAAATCCCCCAGATGAGCACCGACTTGATACTTCAAAAGAACCTAACTCCCTCTTCCAAAAAATCTACTTTGATACAAGATTTTGGTTATTCAAAATTCTGTCACTGTATTGTAACAGTTCAAACATTATTCTATGCTGAGTGTAATTTATACCTAAAGCCCAAACAAATTATTAAAAGAAAAAAAAGAACAAAAAAAAAAAAGAACAAACTTTGCCTTTTTAACAATATTTTCTCTTTTCCTTCTCTTCCCATCACCTTTTTGCTTTTATTTCATGTGTTTGGTTGTGGCTATTCCTTACGTTCTCCTCCTCATCCCACCTCTGCCTATCCACATCCACCATTTCATTTCACCTGTACATCCTTAGCATGGCAAGGCACTGACCTGATGCATAATCACGTCTTGGCTGATGATGACCAATCAAGTCTAGACTCCTTGGGTCGTCGCAGTAGTCTTTCTCGTTTGGAGCCTTCAGACCTCTCAGAAGACTCTGACTATGACAGTATATGGACAGCCCATAGTTACAGAATGGGGTCTACATCTCGTAAGAGCTGTTGCTCATATATCTCTCACCAGAACTAATGCACTTCTGAGCTTTTTCTTAACAAATGCTTGTTGTATCACAGCCTGCTTTTCTTAGATGTTTTCTTGCTGTTCCTTGTCTCTTTAATGTGATATTTTAACAACTTCTGAGGGAGCTTCTGAAACTTCAGTTATACCTGGTGGAAGGCTCTATTGCCAATTCAATACACGTACAGAAAAGTCATTCTAAAAAGTGTATATCCTGTTAAGGATGATATTTCTTGAGGGTTTTTTTAACTGACAGTTGTTAATTTGTAGCTCTGAATGGTTTTGGTTTTTTTTTTTTCTTTTTTTTTTTTTCCTTTTTTTCTTTTGACTTGGTCAGTGTAGCAACAGGTCCTTTCTTTTCTTTTGGATACAGCACATTTTTATATTTTGTACTGAAACCATACTGGTTTGTGAGCTGAGTGCCAGCGATATGGAAATACCTTAGTGGTAGTGGTTGGATTTTCTACATATTACTAACAAAATACAAAGCTGGTAGAGTAAGAAAAATGCAGCTTAATAAGCAGTACAAAAGCTGTAAAATCATTCAGATATTCACTTATCTGGCCCATTTGTTTGGAAGAGCATTTGGTAATCCATAAAAAAATTCTGTTTTTATATTGCTGTCTTTTCCTCATTGCTTAAACGTTTATACGAAGGACCACACTGCTCTCCCCCACCCCAGTCTGGCAGTTGTCATGAAAACCTGGCAGTCCATGCTCATTACATGCAGTGTTTTGATAATCTCATGTTACCTATGGTCATACTGTCACTTTACTGTATGCAGTAGCGTGGCAGAAAACAGGGTCTAGATGTTTACTTGCCTGTTAAAATACACAGCTGTCAACTCTCAATTGACCATTCTTCTTGAAAAGACGAGATGAAAATGGTTCCCCTGATGGAGGCTCGAGTGTTCAGCAACTGAATCTCTAGGTACAACTGCAATCACGTTGGCTTGTTTGAAGTTCTGAATAATAGAATGCTTGGCTTTTGGGTTGTACTGTTTGGAGCATGTCCGTGACAGATTTTATTGTGTCTTGTAACTTCTCTCACAAGCAGGTTTGTTTTCAGCAGCAGCTCCTCACTTACAGCAGTGTTGGCTTTTCAGAGAGAACTGTGACATGCTGTGCACAGCTGAAGGTCTCAAGCCTGCACCTAGGGCACTGCTGGTGTGAAGTGTGTGTGTTCCGTCTTGTGGATAACATAATTGGCATCAAAACAAAAATGATGTGTTTTCTAAGTCTTTTTTTAGAATTAGGGAAAAGCATGTGATGAAAGGACAGAAACAGTTCTCATTTTCACCAGGGTTCTCCAATGCAAGTGCTTTACCCCTTTGCAAGTAAGCATGTTATCCAGTTCAGGTATGAACAAGTTCAGAATAATCACGATGCAATTAACTGCCGCCTGGCAACTTGATCACACTGTTTAAAAGGTAATCAATGCCTTTCTGCAGGTTACATGATCAGAAAGTTAGTGATTGCTAGACATGCATGATTCCAGAAGGTGGTCAGTGTGGAGAAGCTATTTCAAAGCAGCTCACATCTGCATATTTGCATTCAGTCTTGTTTGATCACCTGCTTTATCCTCTTTCACTGCTGTTGACTTTCAAAAATGTGACTAACACAAGCAGCAGTGCTTACCGAGGAACGTTTTCAGGGGTACATTTTCCTGCTACACATACATTAACATAATGACCAGGAACTTGTGTATGTTGAAATCTTTCAAAGTGGAGGAGTGTTGCTTAGAGAAATGAGATAAGTACGTGTGCTCCATACCATTCCACAGCGCATTTGTAACCCACTTCACTCCCCTCTTCCTTTCAGTCAGTTTTTGATTTTTTATTTTTTTTTAACATATATAGAAAGTATGGATCTTTTCTTTTCCTGTTTCTTAAGCTGTGGTGTTGTAGTTGAATAATGTTTTTTGCATTGGATAAACAATAATTCTTCTATGTCTGTTTCATGTTATATAGTGTAAATATTAGTTTGTAATACAGTTGTTGCACTTGAACTTTCCTTATCACACAGAATGTTTTGTTATCCAGATCGAAGATTTTATTGACTTTTCTATGCACCAAAGCTTTGACAGTTTACCACCATTAATTATTGTAGCATTTAAGTCATTAACTATTATCATAATTAGGATCTCTCATATTCTGTATCTTCATATTAACATCACCACACATTTAAAATCATTCTTTGTCTTCAGTGTTACAGGCCATAAGCTATTGTGAACTGATCAGGAGTATTAATACAAAATGCTTAAAAAAAAAAAAAACCCAAAAAAAAACCACACAAAAAAAAAAAAAAAAAAGGCAAATGTGGAAATGGTGGTATTCAGTCCAAAGGTTCAGTGTTTCTATTTTTGTGGAACTTTAGTCATGGTAATAATAGTACCTTATGTTTATGCAATTCTGTAAATTATATGTGTACAGTTACAAATACACTGGAAGGATGGAGAATCTGAATTGGAAGGTAGGTTGAAGCCATTGTCAGCCCCTCTTCACATGGTTTATGCAGTGTTTCCATAAATTAGTATTTGCCATAAATTGAAACCAACCAATATTGATTGGGTGTTTTGCATAATCTTGCCAAAACACAGTAACGTGTACATAGTGACGTAAAACATAGAAAGAATAATATATATTGTGCATTTCACTGGTGAATGGGAGAAGCCATCTTAGTAGGTGACTGCCTTTTGAAAATACAAAATCGATGTATATCTGAATGTTGCATTGTACTGTACAGTATGCATATTGTTTGTGGTTGCATATATCGATTAAGTGTTTTGTTTTATATAAAAAGGACATCTGTTATGTACAGTTGAAATAAATTTTGCATTTGCTAGACTGTGACTTTAATATTCAGTTATTATACAGGGGGAAAGGACGGCGTAACTTGTAACTTAACACTTCCTCTTCTCCCCATGCTTCCTTTCTCTCCCTCCTTTCTTCCTGGAGGAATCAAATGCTGAAGTGAAAGCTTTTTTGACATAAGTGTGTAATATTTGTTTACTGTAGTTGATAACTACAGGAAATTGAATGTAATGTGAAGTATCTATCCTTCTATGTCTTCTTTTTTCTTTCCTTTTATTAAATAATAATTCAGAGATGTTGCCATCTATAGAATATTCTTCTGTTGCCTCCCTCTCCCCTTAATTGATTTAATTTCTTCTTTTTCATTTTTTGGATTGGTGTATTCTTGGTAAAGGAATGGGCTGAATTACTGAAACAATCGAAAATCTACTTTTGTAGGTCCTGTTACTAGAGAGAAACTTTATAAATGTGATATTGGTTTCTATAACCTCATGTACTTTCAAGGTTTCATATTACAATATTTTTCTCTTTAAAACAGGTGTTATCTTTAGTGTTTCTACATAAAAGATGGCACGTATATGAGTGAATTTAAAGAAAATGATATACTAAAAAATGATATACTAAAATGTTTATATCAGAATAAATGAAGTAATCATCTACTTCTATTAAAAGGTCATAGTATTTTTTTGCTATGATTGTAGCAACTCTAGTTTTAGCCCTACAGCCCTGTGGTTGGATTTTTATTTTTTTTTTTTTTTACTGGTTAGTGAAATACAGGAAATTTTTAGTGGGATAGCTCTTTCCAAATGTTGTCTTAAAAATATCCCACTTCTTCAGATGGCATATCTGTCTTTCAAACTCTTCATTCTGTTCTTACGATGAACACTTACATATGGAGTTGTATGTGCTTCAGTCCAAATTAATTATTTTTGTTTTACTTGTCAAAACATTTTGCTGTAAACTGCATAGATCTGTCATTTCAGTCATGTCTGGTTTTTTCCTATTTGTGTATCACTATTAGTTAAAAAAAAAAGGCAAACAAACAAAAACAACCCAAAACAAAACAAAAAAACCCTCAAACCAACAAACCAAACAAACAACTTCATGCCCAAACCTTTTTTGTTAACTCCCAAGAATTTGCAGACAACGGTGTATTTTATACAGCGTACTTAAGTTTGGCCTGATGGTTGGATTCTGATTTGGTTTCATCTGTACAAGGATATCAAAGGGGCTCCCTTTTGACTTTGGCAGATCTGTAGCAGGAAGGATTTTTTTTTTTTTCTTCCCCAATGCTTTAATCTCAATTCACACAGAGTCTGGAAGCACCATTTTTAGGATTCTTCATATTAGGACTTCATCAAAGAGTCATTGAGAAAGAGAAGGTTAATTTGACGTTTCTGCTCATTCAATTTAACATCTTTAATGCAATGAAACACAAAGTTTTAAATTACAAGTAATTCTTATTTTTTTTGTCTAACATTTGCTTCTCTGGGAAATTTACATGTCTGTACATGCCAGTGGCTAATGGTAGATCTGTACAGTTGTGTATGCACATATTTGTTTTTCAGTGGCAAGTCGTATTTCTGTCTTTGAAGCTCAAGCAAATAATTTCAAAGAGCTTCCTAGCTTACAAAGAGAGCCTAGTAAAGTGAAAACCAGAATTGTGGATTTACAAGTACTGTTTCTAATTTTTGACCTTTATTGTGCCTTGTTCCCCTCTTTCCTCTCCTAATCACAAGTAAGGAATGAAAAAGTGAAGAAAAGAGCAATACTTAAAAGCTGTGCAACAGAATCATTGGCGATGGCCTCAGATTATGCCATGCATTTCTTAAAATTAACCACCATCACCATACATCTAACTTCCATAGCTTAAATTAGGACCCTCACAGTTGTTGGAAGATGGCAAACTCTGTGAAAATACGTAGGTTGAGCCTTCTCCAAATGGCCAGCTGGAGGAAGGAACCCGTTCTTGATTGTCTGGGGACTGGCTCTTAACTGAGGCCCTGAGCTTAGCTACTTGAAGAAGGTGATGTGAATACCCACCTACATTTTACTCTTGGCTTAAATGGTTCCTGGGCAGACAAGGTCTTTGAACATAGGCAGAGACTTAATATCTGGTTAAAGCAAAAAGGTGTCTGAATGTCAGCCCTCTTATCCTTCTGCTTCCCTCCTGTCTGGTGCGTTAAGATCTGTGCAAAACTTCTGGACTCTCTTTACATGTGTCTGCTAAATGATTCAGAATGAAGGACCAGACTGATTACTCCTTCTGAAGCCTGGCTTCTGTCGGGAACCAGCATGGCACCATATCAGCCAGGTTTTTTTTAAGATGTCACGTTCCCTTTGGAGAAGAGTGACTAAAAAGCTGGGGTTGTGCAGTCATGCTTCAGGCATCACTGAGAACCTCTGTGGCATTCAGTCTGTGCTCTAGTTTCTTCCCGCTTCAGTGTTAAGACCATACTGCACGGCTAGGAGTGATGTTCTACTGGTTCCAGACAGCTAGAAAGTGGACTTCTGTCATGAAGTCTTTCAGCCACATAAATATCCAAGCAGGTTTCAGCTTTGCTGTTTTCCAGAAATGCTCAGAATTGCTTGCTGGCTTGGCTGATAGATTAGGCTAGAAAAGGGATCAGACACTGGAAACTAAAAGCAGGGGGCTGTTACTCACAGGCCTGTTCTTGTATCTCAGGTGTTGAACCACATTATGCAGTGGGGATTGCTAAGGTCTCTAGCCCTGGTCTGAATGCCAGGTGGGCTATGCTATTATTTGCTTTACTCTGGAGGCTCAATTTGCTAAAGTGATAATTTAAGGTATTGTAATTCTTAATTCTCCATTCTAGGGTTGGGAAATAGTAATATTGAATAAAGATGCCTTTATTTTCTTGATGGAATTTAGTTGATGGAAACTTAGTTGAGTCTTGATTGTAGTGGTCAGTTGTTTTGCCTTAAATATGCACCAGATTTCTAAACAGTGGGGTCATTTTTCCAATACTGTGGATTTAGGAGTTCCTCATTGAAAAGTTATGGCCACTTAACTCAGCCTTAACTTTTCTGCTAATCTTGAAGTAATTGTTTGGGTTTGCCAAACAACGTCCTTTCTTCTCTCATCCACCTTAATTCTCCCAATACCCTACAAGAAAAGGAAAGAAAACACAATGAAACTCTGCTGTGGAGGTCTTCCCCCTCCCCCTCCCCCCCCCCCCTTTTTTTCCCCTGCTTTTTTATATACTAGTACTTTTGTTTGTATTTTATCAATGTGATTGAGAGCCAGAGTTGCTGGAGGTCAGTTTAAACATTGTCTGCTGGCCTGTTTTATTTGGAATGAGACAGAGTGGTGTCTCAGAATAAAATTCAGCATGAAACTTGGATGGTTAGGATTGAGGAATAGCAGATAGGGCAAACTGAAGTAACTTTTGATTCTTCTGTCCTACTTCTTAAAAATGTGGACTGCATCTCAAAGAGGTGCTTAGGATTATCTAAGTTGCAGGAACTTTCTTTCCGTCCTTTTAGTACAACTCTCTGTGAAATACCCACTGTGCTATAACACAACCGTCTCTTCATGTCCTAAAGCTGTAGCTTGTAAACTTTTCTGGAGAGAAATGGTTATATAGAGAATAGACATAAAAGAACCAGGTGGAGACACAAGGTATAGTTTAGGGAATATTGCTGACTGCCAGTAATGAGGTGACTCTCGGGTTCCTTGTAGAGAGAGAATTGTCAGAAAATGCGTCTTAAAAAAAAAGGGGAAAACTTCTGGCCTAATTGGTGTAGAAAAGCAGGGCAGTGACGTAGCTTCCTTTTGCCTTCAGCACTTGACATATCAAGTCTGATGGCACCAGTCTGATGTTACCATGCATGTACTCATTTGATGACAGGGTCCTTTGTTGCAGAATAGATGGGCTGTGTGTACCTTTGATGCTTAGCAAGTGCTGTCCGGTTTCAGGAAAAAAATCCACAACAAACAAAAAACCCCACCAAAACTCACAAAAAGCAAACCAAGATAAAGGAGAAAGACGGGGGGGAGGAGGTTTGTACAAGTACAAGTACAAGCTGTAAAAGCAAGTGAAGGTTCTGAGAAAAAAAGTTTTGTCACCAAGGGTATTGGAGCAATGAAGGCAAGAGTGAAACTTGTGATATCCTGAATTCCACAGTAGTTAATGTTTTATGGCACAGGAAGGTCAGTGTTCACAGCAACAGTTTTGCATTGTGTAAGTGTGTACATGTACTCTGTCGTCTCCTTGTGTGTATAATGTTGGTGAACACTTTGTTTTTAATGAAACTGCATTCTATGTCTCAGTAGTACCAAGTGTTGACTGTGCTATGCTGTACATACATCAAGATATGTTGGTGTAGACATCGGTTTTACATGCATGTGTGTATATAACTATACACCTGGGACATTTTTTTAATGCTGTCTACTCCATGCTGTTTCTGCTTCACAAGGACCCATGTTACTCTGACCACACAAAGACAATTGAACGCAGCTCTGTACAGAGATTAAATATAATGTGCTGCTCCATTTGGTTGAAGGGAGTCATGGGTGAGAAACACGTGGCAGTTCTCTCCCTTTGGTCAGCATCTCCCTTGGCATGTGCTGGGCTGAGTTCCTCCACGTTGGTACAGAGACCCAAAATGGTAGCAGCTGCTGCCAACTAATTCCTAAAATAACAGTTAGCTCAGTGTTGTGTATTACCTCTGGGGCTAATAAAGCAGAGCAGTAACTACTTAACTGAAATAAACATAAGACAACTTTTTACAATTAGAGATTGACAGTGCAAACAGGGAAATGTCCTTGAGCGCCATACAGAGTTTGGGTGTGCTTGTTTTATAGGTTGTTCCCTCCTAGAAAATAAGTGGGAGTGGAAGGGTATTAACCTTAAAAGATTTCTTCATTCTATAAGATGAACAGCTTTCAAGGACAAGATTCTGTTCTCAAATCTGCAGTTGCTGTTATTCCATAAAATTTTGACCATCTCATACAGATATGTTAGATCTTTACTGCCAGCTTAAGGAAACAATTTTCTTCATTAAAGGATGTTTGTCATTGTTTGCTGAAATAGTTTAAATAGCTTAACACTACTACTTTAAATAGCTTTACGTACGACTAAGCTACAGTCCCTACAAGCTCGTTGTTCAGAACTCCAGACTGCAGCTGTTAGAGAAGTTAATATTTTTCAGTGAGCTTGATTTCTTGAATTTTTTGTGTGTTTAGGTTATGTTTTTTATCATGAACCATAAAAACCCAAACAAAAAAACCACTGTTATCACAAAGCAGCTGTTCAACAAGAGCTAACTAATTTCTCCTGACAGGCATGTACCCTGTAGTACCTAATTATCACTTCAGAATGTACTAGACTTTAGACATTCCTGGTTAATGAGAATTCATCACAATGAACTGGTAGGCAAGTGTACCTTGCTTGTTAAAACAGATATCTTTGTTAAAATGTGCAAGAATTTTAATGCCTTATCTGCTGTGTTTGAATTCTGAACAAATGATTAGACAGCAATTTATTTACAGACCTTCCTTAAAAAAAGGCTTGTGAGTTGTTGCAGACTAATTAAATAACATTTCTAGAATACGTACTTCATGTATGTATGAATCTCTGCACATCTCTGAGCTGTAGATTTTTCTGTTCGGAGCTACTGTCTTAGAATCTGTATGTTTTATCTTGATGTTATAAATTGTAAGGAGTGTGGAAAATATTTTGAAGATGTTGGAATGTTTTAAGGTTTCATCAAACCATTAAGTGCTTTTAAAAGCATTAAATACAAAGTATGTATTGCAGTGGGTAGGAATTTATTATAGGACTAAAAGGCTATCTGTAAGTGTATGTTTATGTATATGTGTGTGCACACACACAAGTGTGTTGTTCATAGTGTTTCAGGGAAAAGGGTTTTAACTTATTTTTGCTCCTTCCATCACTATCATTTGATACCACAGTTCTGCTCCTTACTGATAGAGTAATTGGTTGAGAGTGGAATTACTTCTTGGATTTGTATCAGTGAGAGATCAGAATCTGTCCTTGAGGCTTAAATTGCTATTACTTAAACACATCTATCTCTTTGAGTCAGCTATGGTGAATTTTTTTTTACTGATAGTTGAATGGTACACTGTTTGTTGAACAGTGTAGCATCCCCATCAATGACAGATGATGGCAATGTCAGCAGCAGGATAGGAATGTCAGACAATTTTTTGTTGTTGTTGCAAGGCTGTGGTTTCAAATGTGGAAAAATGTGTTGGTAACTTGTGTGTGTGGAGGGAAGGGGGAAATGGAATGTGATACACCTTGGTCATGCAGGTGTATCATGCAGTGTATGAAATAATCATCTTTAAAATGCCTCAGCAGGATTTGTGAGTTGCTCATTATGTAATTTATTTTTACAACAGGTTCCCGTAAAGAATCAGCTCCTCAAGTCCTGCTTCCAGAAGAAGAAAAAATTATTGTAGAAGAAACTAAAAGTAATGGTCAGACTGTTATAGAAGAGAAGTAAGACAATATTTAATGAATGGTGGATTAAACTAGTAAACTTTGCACTTTTCTTCCTCTTCCCATCTCCCATTATAGTACTGTGTGTATGGTGTATTTGTAGTAGGGAACAGAGCAGTTTGGAGTATGCTGCCAGTCCTTTAAGTGCAGTTGGCTTTCATTTAAATTCTTGTAGTCTGGTTTCTTTTTATGTGCTATACAGCTTACTGCTTATGTGGCAAGAAGTGATATATTTCACTTGTTAATAATTTTTCCAAATGCTGTTGGATTTCAATATTAAAATGGTGTCATCTAGTTAGTATATGGCATCATTCCAATTTTTTGGGGTAAGTTGTACGTTGGAAATGAAATACAGTTCTGTTACAGAAAGCTGTAATTCAGAAACCAGTATAGGTCCATATGTGCTTGAGAGGTGTATCTTGTCACAAGCTGGTAACAGGTCCTTGTCTTACTGAGTGTAAATCAGGATAAGAGACTTTTTTAACACAATTTTAAAATTAGCTGTTAGCTGTGGGGTTTTTAATGCATTTCATTTAGTAGTTTTGTTTAATAATAGATTTAGACATGTATTTCTGAAAACTGTTATAACAGGTCATCCTCTTTTTTTTGTTTTAGAAGCCTTGTTGACACAGTATATGCATTAAAGGATGAAGTACAGGAGTTAAGACAGGTTGGTAACTTGCTACAATTATAGCAACAGGGAGAATGGAAAGATGGAAGGCTTATTATAAAAATAAATATGGCTTGTAAGTTGATAAGAATGAACTTGAATTTTGGACTAGATTCACATTTAAAAGTAAAACATACCAATTTGACAAAAAGCACCCTTTGTTGTGGTTGTCATCAGTCCTTGGAGCAGCAACCTTTGAGAATAGCATCAAGTATCCTCTCTCTGAGGTGACTTATTAAGCTCAGTTTCATTTATGTTTGGGTGTTCCAGCTTGTGAAATGTTGAAAGCATTAAGCAAATTCAGTTCTGCTGTATCACCAGCAAAATAAGTTTATAGAAGTAGTATTTGCTCTAGAATTTATCATTTCAGTATTATAAATGTCTGGATCTATTTAGGTCTTCTAGTAACCTGAACACCTCTTACGAATCAGTTCTTAAAACCTCTAATTTCGAGAGATGAGAGTCCTCTTCAGTATCTTATCAAGTGGCCTTTTCTAAATGAGAGCTTCAGGTTAGCTTAGGGTGCTGCTTTGTCGCATGGGGAAATTATGGAGGATCTCACTTGAGTTGCTGGTATGGAAGTTGTAGCTGATGTTTTAAGCTTCTTTTAAGTATACAGATTAGGTGTTTAAAAATCATCTTTTTCTTGTCAGGACACAGAAACTGTTTAAATTATGTTAATGCTGCTGTGCATAGTCATTGCTTAACGTGCAGGCAAAAAGGTGTTGAATTACCCTCTCTCCAATGTGTGAATTTGCTAACTGACCTTAACAGTTCTGGCTCAGGAAGATGGATAAAATCTCCTGTGTTAATGTAAAACAGATTTGTATTCAAATTACTTTAGGTTTTGGGCTATAAACATGAATCCAAATTCTTTGCCCATCTGTAAGCATGCCCAGTGTTTCTAAGGGCATCGTGCATGTTCCTTGAAGTAGGACGCCTGATGTCTTGAATACCTAAATTCTGCTGTTTTCAGCGTAAAAAGCATGTGTATCCCAGGTTTAATGCATATTTGAGTCTTTTTTAAAATACAATTCATGTAATACAAGCAGCAATAATAACCCAGTAATATTCTTGTGGCCTGGTTGCTTTTGCACAAAAGATAAACATGCTGCCTCACTGAGGCCCCACCAATCTCTGTGTGACTCTAAACAAAAAGTTACCTTCTCCTGAACTTCAAGCAGCATCTCTCTTTCTGGCACCTTTCCAAATAGATGGTGTCTTCAGAATCTCACGTCTTCCAAAGCCAAGACCTATTAAAGCCTGAGTTAATTTATCAGGAATCTCAGCTTCAAGGGAGTTACTAGTCTGTTGCTGTTACATTGCTAACTGGAGAAGTGGCAGAAAAAAATCTCTGAGCTGGGAAGGTCCCAAATAACCAAGGGCTTTATGGATAAAGGCTTCTGGGAGTACATAGTGCACTGGATGGTGCAGGCAAAGTGGTATCCCTTCCATAGCAGCTTCTGTGAGTTACTGATAGCTGTTGCTCCACAGGCACTACACTCGAATAGTGCAGTGCTGAATTGGCACTAAATAAATACACAAGTGAAAAGAAATTAAGCCTGTACCCACGAGAAAAGAAAGAAATTTGAGTTTCTCAATAGACTTGAGGAGGGTGTGGAGTTAATGAAGTAGCTGCTGTTGATCTAGAAATGTCTGTAAATGACAGCTGATAGGAGTTCAGTGGGACCCCTGGGTTGCAGACCTGTGCTTGTTAAACACCCATCTTCTTGTCTTGGGGCCTTCATATAATGTTGTCTTATCTTCTGGTTGCTTCCTTACTGTTGCCAGCATCACCTTGGCCTGTGCAGGATTAAACAATGTAAGCATTACTGTGGTTTGGTCAGTGACATCCTTATGGTCCTGTTGTTCAGGGTATTTCAGTATTACCCAGTGGCATTAAATACTGAGAACTGACTCATTAATATACATGTAGAGTGGTGGTGTTCCCTGAAATTCCAGCTCCTCTTAGACTGCTGGTAGTCATCTCCCTGGAATAAAATTGAGTCACAAAACACTTCCCAGAGAACATAATGGTTTTCAAGATACTTCAACTATTTATTTCCTAACGAAGCAAGTTAATTTGCATTAAGTTTTAAGAAGCTTTTTCTGGGATTGTGAAACTAGTTACAATCACAGGAGGCTCTCAGAGGGGATATTTATTCTACTAATTGCTCTATTTCCCTTTTCCATTAACAACAAGTATATTCTACTCTTCATTGATCAGATTTGAGCAGAAGAATTCAAGATTATTGGCCATCTGTTAGTAGCACCTGCATTATAGAGGACCCCTTAGTATAAAAAGAAAATAGCTCAGTTTCCATTTGATTGTTTTAGTTGTGTTGTGTAAAGTTACTGTGTGTAACTCGTGAAATTTTAATAGAAGACTCTGCTTTTGAACAGCTAATAGTAGTCTTACTGAGAAGAGCCTTCAGAATTTGTAATTGACAGCATACGCGTGGTCAGAAAATAGCTGTTAAAAACCAACCAAAACCAAACCAGTAATATTTCTGTTCTATTGAACAGGATAACAAGAAGATGAAGAAATCATTAGAAGAAGAACAAAGAGCTCGCAAGGACTTGGAGAAGCTTGTTAGAAAAGTTCTAAAGAACATGAATGATCCATCTTGGGATGAAACCAACTTATAACTATTTTTTTTTCCTTTTTCCTTCTTCCCTCCCTCCCCTCCTTTTCCTTTCTATTGAAAGACCAGTTGTAAAACTGAGCTGGGAAGCCTTCTGACATTAGTCAGTGTTGCATCAAGAGCACTACAAAACAGGATTTAACTGGATCTAGTGATTTCTTGCTCTGAACATACAGAAACAGTCAAGCCATTTATGGAAGCAATCTGTACTTTTAAGTGTGGAGACCATGGATCCTGAACTCTACTAAACTTAATTTGTTTGCATCTAAATTACCTCATTTTGCAGAAAGTGCAGCACCTGACTAAAAGTCCATGTTTTTCAGTGGCTTTTTAATTAAATATATATTTTTCTTGTAAATATCTGTAATTTTGAATGCATATGTGATTGATGTATCAAGGCTGATGTGTTGGGGTTGTTTTTTTTTTCTCTTGTTACTATAATGGTCACAAGTGTCAGAAGTGACGGCAGTACTGTCTTACCTAAGAAAGGTCAGAGTTCTTTGTGGATAATTATGGACTTGTTCCAAATTACCCACTCATCACACATGCAAATTTAAAACCCTATTTTTCCTGTTGACCACTGTATTTAAATCCTTCACTGTTATTTATGTCTGTGCATACATTTTTAAAGGGTTTACAATTCTTTAAGAACAGTATTAAAATACAGAAAATTGTTTGTTGACAGTAGAAACAATTTTTAACACAACTAATGGCCATGATCTATGGTTCACATACACTTGTTTGGCAGACTAATCTGTTGTGCTTTGGCCACCGAAAGACTGATGTACTTGCCTGCTTTTTATGACTGTGATTTTTAGGTGTTTATGTACTACATTTTCTATTGTTGTGCTTAAACATACAGCTGGCTGGTAATTTAATAGATCATACAGTTTGTTAAAGCAAAAAAAAAATATCAATCTAATCCAGAATTTTGTGAATAAATTGTTGCTATTTATATTTTACAGTCACAGCAATTAAATTGTAGCTAACCTTTGTGCATAAAACACATGGGCTAGGCCAAACTTCATTCAAAGCTTTGGTTTTATACCACTATGTAAGACTCTCTGGAATTCCCAGACTGTGGAAGCAGTCATTCCTTTCCCATGCTGTTTTCTCAGCATGTTGCTGGTTTCTGTCCTACTAGGATTTAAATGGAAACAAATCTGGAAATAAGGTATTTTTTTTAATCATATTGTAATTCATAATTTGCACTGCTGACAAATTTGAAGATACATAAATGAACATTTATTCCCTAGTCTGATAGGTGCAATAACTGCAGTCCTTTCTTGTATTTAAAATAGGAGATGCTACATCACTGCTTCCTTTGGAGCACTTAAAGTACTGATCCCATTAAAGCTCATTGTACGTGTTTCATTGATTTCAGCAAACTTTGGATTAAACTCCAGATAGTGCAATTTTCTAAGGGGTTTTTCTTCAACTGACAGCCTGAAGTGCAGGTATGGCACAGGCCTGAGTCGCACTTTTGGTCATCCTGAGTTTCTAGTGCCCTTTAACTCCTGTGAAGTTTAATGCTCAGACTTGAGCAAATGTTTGTATGAACTTTAATGAGTTGGAGCCAGGATGTTTAGGGTGGTAAGAATTGTCATGCACATTGTGAGTCTCATGAAAAATCTATTTTTAAAAGCTATCCACTTTTCTCAGCCAAGAACAGCTTTTTTTAAATAGGAAAGAATGTCAATGATTACATACTCGAGAAACAATTCTGCGGGAATGGATACTTAAGTTTCTGAATAGACAATTAGTTTCTGATTTTAAAAGCTGAATATAGTCCCAGGTATTTTGTGTTCCCACAATTTAAAAATGTCTTCCTTTAATTCTGAAGGAGGAGACTAGGTAAGCAAACTAAAAATGTCTGCAGTATCAGAGTTACATATATTCACAGAACTTTACATTTATGAAAATTCTTGATACCAAAATATTTTTTCTGTTGTTTGCAGTTGCGTGAAAACGTGGACTGACATTCATATTTATCTTCATATCTAGAAAATACTCTTGCTAAAAGCTAAGTGATACTAAACCTTGCAAATTCATGCCATCTTGTCTAAATTCAGATTTGGGAATACCGATATAATTCGAGTTTTCTAACGCTTTTACTTTCTGACGTTCAGGCTGTTTTTCAAAGCGAATTCTAATTTTCAGTTGAGCACATGTGAAAGGACATTCCAGAGGAAGAAGTATAAAAGAAAAACAGCAGTATTTAGCAAATTTTAACTCAGGAACAGCTTCCATCATCACAGTTTGTTTGACACTATATTCTGAAGAGTGGCATTGCTATGTAAATTTGCTGACTCTTAGTACCTGTGATCATTATGATTTCTGGCAGTACCCCTATACTGACATCTAATGAACATGCCTTAAACACTGGGATTAAGCAGTTGTTGAATACGACCAGGATTTAGGGACTGATTTTATTCAAGGTGGATTGGGATGACTAATTTTTACCAAAAAGAAAAGGAAAAAGGAAAAACCATGTAATCCTGTAGGTAGGTAGCTTTTGCCTCTAGTGCAGAGAACGAGCTTTGGGCTTTTGGGAACCAAGGAGTATCTGGACTTTTTTCTTGGACAATTTGTTATACTGTATATAGATTGTAAATTTCACCATGGACCTTCTGAATTGTTGGAAACTTTATATAAGCATGGATAAATGGGGCACTGTTTATTTAACCTATTAAAGGGTTATTTCTTTGCTCTCATCATTTAGGGATGAGGAGATGAAGCCATTTCTTATCCTATAGATGTGAAGCACTTTCAGTTCTGAACTGTCTAAAATGTAGCATAACATTTCTCTGTACTTGCTGATGTATGTGTCGTGTTTGTCTCACCATGTCATGACATCTGAAAGACTGAACAACTGACTGCCTTTGTACAAACCTTCTTAATGCCAATCATTTAGGGAATTTTAGAGTGTCTGTTTACGGTATTTGTGGAGAGCTCAAGTTTAGGTTAGATGTCACAGTAATATCCTGGTATCGACTACTAAAGTGTTTATGCTACATTGTTGTAATTAAACCATGATTTTTTCCCCTATCCTATGAAGTGTTACATTTCATCTAATATGTGGGCTATGAGGTTAAGAAGGAAAGTTGCTTTCTTTTTCTTTTTTTTTTTTTTTTTGCCTTTCATACAGATAACCTCTGTATTTAAAAGCTGTTACACTATCTTGAAAGGGCTTTTTCATAGTCTTTTATAATAGCTAAATGATGCCCAGAAAACAAAACAAAGTTAGGGTTTCGAGAGGTGAGAAGGAGGATCTTAACTGTCTTGCACTAAGGAATTCTCACTTTCGCTGGCAACCTGACCTGCTAGGGTAATGCAAGACACAGAGGAGATCAAAGTCAGAAGATAATGAAAGCAAGAAAATCAAATTGCTGCATAAATCAAGTAAAATACTTGTCTACATGCATGATTTATCTGGATAGACCTGAAGTTTGTGATAAGTGTGTATCATAGGTGCTATGACCACTGCCCTGTGGAGCCAATTCCAGTGACCAACCACCTTCTTGGTGAAGAACCTTTTCCTAATGTCCTGTCTGATGTTATATGTAGGCCCGGTGAGATTCCCCAAACTATTTTTTTTCTTAGTCAGGGTATCATCAGGTTTTGTTAGATGTGTCTTGCCTGTCAAGCAGCCTATGTTTGCTGTAGACATAGATGAGCAATACAGAAGTAGCATGTTTTTACAGTATTTTTCCAGCAGGGGACTGTGTTAGCTTCTGCTTTGTTAGAAACTACTCACAGTTTCCCTGAATTTGTTAATATTTGTACTTTTGTAGGCTTTTATAACCAACTGTAGCTGGCTTTTTGTATATTTTGGAGCTGCTTTTCAAGCTCCAGGAAATACAGTCTATTAACTTTTTGTCCTGTTGAACAAAAGTAGACAGTCACATTTGAAGGTGTTCACACAGCATTTGACCTAGCCACATATATGGGATTTGTTATGGGGTTTTTTTACCACTTCCCTGTGTCTTGAGTGACTTGCAGCACCTGTGCATTCAGCATCACAAGGGCTCTTTCAGCACAATGTGATGTGGAGGTAACACGGGATCAGGTTTATTGTGAAGTGAAACTAAGCAAGGACTTGGCTTTAGTGATCACTAGCTCGTTTAATCTCAGGCCTTAGTCTAAGGCAGACAATTGCAGAGGAACTTGAGAAACATCACTGCTACAGGACCAGTCTTACAAGCTCCCACAAGAAGTCTTCATTCTGAGATGGAGTTGAGAAAACACTAGGATAGTGCAATGCATGTTCCATCCACTGCACTCTTTCAATACTATCAACTTTAACAAGCGAGATTTCTGCTGGAAATTTAAGATACAGGGCTGTTTTACCTGTGCTGGGAAGGGGAGAGCGCGACATGCTCTTTCCTGGTGGCAGAGAGGGAATGTGGTGACAACCTTGGACTTGAAGCTAAGCATTTGAAAATACAAGTTCAGGAAAGTGACCCTGCTTTTTTATTCCATAATAACAGCAAAGTAAAGACAGCCTGCGAGGCAGCCAGCAGATATACAGAGCCACATCTGAACACTGAGGCAGAAATCATTCTGAAGATCTGGTGGCCAGGGCAGAGACACTTTCCTGCACCTGTACTGACCAACACCCCCAGGTCCTTTTCTGCCGGGCAGCTTTCCAGCCACTCTTCCCCAAGCCTGTAGCATTGCATGGGGTTGTTGTGACCCAAGTGCCAGGACCGTTGTCCTCGTTATTGTTTGGGTCTGCTTGCAGAGCCTCATACCTGTTGTACAAAGGCAGTAGGAAGGTGAGCCAGGCATAAAGGAGGTGTGTCTGCTGTGCATTATCCCACTGCTGCAATGAATCTTGTGACGCATGGATTACAGGATACAATGGGCTCTTGTGCATGTTTAATATTAGTATAAAGGGTTACCCAACTCCTATCCTATAGTGTTGGTGAGGGACCACTACCTGGAGGAGTAGATAGTTTACTTGAGGGGGAAAAAAAACAAAACAGGCATTATCCAAACACGGAGTTCTCAGTCATGGGCTGCCACATCTCCATGTCAAAACTGTGCAGAAGTCTTGCTTCTGAGATACAGCAGTTCACAGACAAGCGGGACACAAAGAACACATCCCGTTTTGCACCTCACTTGCTGAATCAGAGGGCGAGTTGGAGGTGAGCTTTATCTACAGATGTTGCAAGGGAAGAACATTCTTCAGTTTTGAGTGCCTGGGTGTGCACACATAGGCAACATATCTCGAGTTGCTGAGAGTAACTCTTCCTACTCATAGAAGGAAAAGAAGGAAAAAGTGACTATAATGACCAGATTTACTTGTTGTTATTCTGGGAAAGTAATAAAAAATTGATTCAAGAATCTTGGTTATTTAACAGACTTGGTTTCTGGTAGAATGGAGAATATCACTTCTGAGGGCTTGGTGCCCCCCATGGCAGGGGGGTTGGAACTAGATGATCTTAAGGTCCTTTCCAACCCTAACTATTCTATGATTCTATGAAATATTCTCAGGTCTAGTTTTGGGGCTGTAAAACACATTTATAAATGATCAAATGAGTACAGCATACTTGAGTATCTGCTATGGATAGCTGCACAAATCAACACTGCATAATTTGCCTGCTGCAGGTTGTAAAATGGGAAATTCGTTCTGAAAGGACAGAGGAAGCACACAATTTGAAGGGGAAATTCAGTCTAGTCCCTTGAAACAGTTTATCTTGGTGCATGCCTCTTATTCTGAAGACAATGAATACTCACAGCATAAAAATTTTGTGTTCCTTTTCAGTTTGTGGTTTATTGGAATCCATTTAGAAGTGCCTTTAAAACAATGTAGATTAACTGAGTTTTATTAGGAAGCAAATTAAAATAACATTTCAATGCATTTCAATGCATTTCCCACTAGCAGGAAAGCCTTTGATTAGAAGAAAAACGACTCTCCAGCTATTTTGAATAGGCTCCCTGCACTTTAAGAGGGTCAGATTTTATCAGAGCATCTACCATGGAATATTTAACATGAAAAGTTTTGCCTTCTGCAAGGCTGTGGATAAAGACCTCAGATGCATCTGTGTAAGGTGAGAAGCACTCTCATATGGCAGGAGGAAACGTAATTTCTACCTATTCATGACACATATCTTGAAGGCTGGATTCATCTGTATAGCCCTCTGTGGTGTGTGTCAGGAGGCTTCTTCTTGGCAGAGACTCTTTAGAGGCTAGTCTGACCACCCTGTAGCATCAGTGATCCTTCATGCTGCACTCCAAACCAAAAAGATGCCATCAGATGGTTTGCACACAGATAAACTAGGCAGCCTCATGCAAAGGTACTCTGGGGGGGGGGAGCATGACAAAGAAAACGGGGAGCTACGACATGGGGCTGAGCTCTGAGGTGAGAAAACCACAGTGAAAATGCCCGTTCTTATTATCCTGATAGGAGAAGTACTGATGCGAGCTTTTGGCAAGGCAGCGTGTCCTGTGTGCTGTGCATACTGCGAAGAACTGGAGTGTGAAAACAAGTGGGAAGTGACAGACGCGGAGTAGCTTGGCACTGCTCAAAACCTTAACTATCGGGAGAGGCTGGAGTGACAGGCTTTATTTGAGGAAAGGGGGCGAAAACACTGCAACTCAGAAGCATTGTTCCAACTGAGGTGGAAATTTGGGGGTGGCTTTTTGTCCACATAGCAAACTTCATTTTGCTGTTTTATGTAACTACATTACACCTCCTATGTCCATCTGATGGTGTCCATAATGTAACGAAGGACACTGTGTAACCTCATTGAACATTGGCCCACACCATGAGAAAAGAAGGACAGGAGACAGGTCCTAAGCAGCTAGAAAAGCCATTACCCCTAAACTTCAAGCTTTGGTTTTCTCATCTGTGTTAGGTTCCCCCTTTTCTTTTTCCTCTTCATTTCCAGCTGAACCTCTGGCTTTCTGGAAACTCTGTATCATTGCCAACAGAAAGACACCAGGTATGCACCATGAAGAAGCATATTCTTTTATCATGCTTTCTCACAGCTTCCTTCCAGCCAAGGTCTTGGCCTTCCTCTCCAAGTTGTGCAATGTCATTGACCGTGAACTCGCTGTCAGCATTCAGGCAAGATCTCCAAGCTGTCCATGGGGAAACTTTCCCGGTAAGGATAGAAAGTGGTGATGTAGTTTACTCTGCACATTCATGCATTTTGCAGGCAGTAACTGCACACATCGTAACGTATTAAACTACTCAGTGAGCTATTACTTGGTTCCTAAGCAAAAACGTGCTGGTGTGAGGCCGTTCTGCCTCTTGCCTTGACTGTCTTTCAGCAGTTGGAAGTGCTCCGTGATCAGCCTTAATGAGGTAGAACCTGTTTTTATCTTGATTTAAGGAGAATCATTTACAGAGATTTTTGTGTCTAACGAGCATTGGTTTATAGGACAAAACATGTCGAACATGGTTAAAGTCCACCAGGAGGTTCCAAACATGTTCAGATCAGGAGGGAGAATGGGAAGCAGAGGAGCTGGCCGAGTGATTCTATAGTTTTGGTAGGTACCTCAGAAAGGGAAGTAAAAACAGTGTGTGCAGACTTGTAATGAAACATGTAATTGCTTGTCACTCTTGAAACAACTGAAAATAACACGATGGAGCTGGGCTGCATCAGACACTGCTATTTTATGGGGTGCTTGGATGTGGGTGCCTGTGTGGCAGTGGCTGCTGCCCCCAACTGCTGGAGGTTGTGCCAGTGGGCAGCCATAAGGTCATATGGATGTCTGCAGTTTTGCTATACCCCACTTTATAAAGCTAGTAATGCTTTGCCTGTTCAGTTGCCAAGCTCAGGTTTTAGAACAGCTCCCTGACCACTTTGGAATGGTGCTGCTGGACCCCTATTTGGTGTGAAGTAGTGTCACGGATATTTGAAGAACAAAATATACATTAAAAAGTTGAGGAATACTAAGGGAAACCCACTGAGTTACGGATGTCCTCTGCAACTTGAGCAAACGTGACTAGAGCAAAACTGACCTTGCTCACCCAACTCTTGTCACAGACATGCATCCTCTTGTCCCTCGGGCACTTTGTCCCTCCTGCTCACAGCTCAGGGTCTGCTGCTGTTCTCGGACTCTTTCTTCCTTTGATTACTAGCTGTCCACGGCAGAAAGCTCATGGGTTTTGTGCTGGCTGATGTGGTCCCAGGCAACCTCTTTTCTTCAGCTCAATGGCTCCACAACGGCCATTCCTCAGGCAGCTCTGACCAGTTCTGATTGTCTTGAACCCAACTCTTTTTCACATGCTCATGAAAGCCTCTGCTCTGAACGAAGCATTCCCACGGGCTGCTTAGGTGCTGTCCTGGAGCCACAACTCTGGGGATCGCAGGGGGATTGTTTGGATGTGATACTCCAGTTGTTTAAAGGAAAATATTTTAAATTAATTTCACTAAGTGGATATGAAACGAACATGACTGTCCATATTTAGCTGAGATGGAAATGAAAAGCTGTATGAAACAACAACAGAAGAAACCCGTTCCGGACGACGGATCTCTTCCTCAGCCCCTGTTTTGTGAGGGCTTGTTCTCTGGAAGTGCTACCTGTACAGCTGAAAACTGCAAAAAGGGAATACTTGAAGGACACAAGTTGTTAGGCTGAACCTAGCAATTTGCTGTAGCTGAGACTGTTGGACAGGTAAGTATTTGCCTCTCCTCTGCCAAAACTGGGATAGTGAGGCTGAGGGGAATGTGCTAAAGCATACCTGGAATGCAGTGACCGACATCCCTGTGAACTTTATTTCCTGCCAGGCTTTGGAAGATGACTCGAAGTGAGTTATTTTGGAACATAGGCCTTTGAAATAGTGATAGACGGTGCAAGTAGTTGTTTCCTAAGTTGCAGTATGGAAAGCAAACTGCTTTGGATGAAAGTATTTACTTCGCATTTAGATAAGATGAAGAGTAAATGATGTACTTCCATTACGTGAGGCCACAAGGAAAGACACAACCTGTCTGTAGAGAAAAGCACATTTGATGAGAAATAATTCTGAAATGTAAACAGTCAATATCGTCGTGTTTCACTGCAATGTTATACCTATTGTAAATGAGTCATGCCACTATTTTAAACTGTGTTAAAGCAGTAAACAAGATTCACAAGTGTGATGGTACAGCTCAGTCCTGTTACTTGTCAGAAAAATATAAAATAGGCAAAAGCTGAGAGCTTCTGAAATCTGGTGCAATGTATTAGATTTTGAAACATGATGAACAAATAAGGTTCGCAGAACATTTCACCAAACTCTGATTTATCTTTGTTCACTCTATGAGACTTCGCATTGTAAGGAGAGTGTGTGATTTGATGAATAATCCTATATAATGCATTTTTCAGCGTAGGTGAATTTGTAGAAAAGGAAAACTAGATCCAGAGGAACTTGTCATAAATATTACATTACATCTGGAACAAGCACAATCCTAATAAAAGCTGTGCACAGCCATGATGTAGGAGTACAGGCTGGGGGAGTCAGAGGTCTGCTACCCTCTCTTCTCTCATTTATATTTATCCTAACATCATGACGTTTGTGTCCAAAGTAGACAGTGAAAATAAAGAAATGCCTCAGGAATTTAATGTGAGTCTCGAAGGAATGGAGAGCAAGCTGTTAGCAGGGTTTCCTGTTCTCCATGTGAGGGAATTTGATTCTCAGAGCAATCAGAATATCAGTCAGGAGCCACAGAGGAGCACCACTGGTACTGGTGCCTTCAAATGAAACGCTGAAAGCAGTAACAAACTCTGAACTTCAGGGAGGCCTCTTCCCATCCATCTTTTTCCCCCAAATCCGGCAACATCCCACCCGCTGTGCTACGACAGAGAGTCTCTAACAGCGCTGGGCTGAGGAGGAAGCTCTGCTTTCACTGTGGGTTTCTACCCCTCCTTGGCAGGAGAGTAGAGGCTGCAGCGCGCTGAGGGCTCGCGTGTGATGTTCTTACTTCATCCTCTGGTGCAGGGGGACGCGCGGGGAGCCGCGGGGCGCCAGCGGCGGTGGACGGGCTCCTCCTGCTGGCAGCTGCCGCAGGGCAGGGCCGTGCACGGCAGGGCCCCGCCGGGCACGGCAGGGCAGGGCAGGGCAGGGTAGGGCAGGGCGGCCCTCCCGGGACTCATGGGCTGTAGGTTGGGGTCTTTTCCCGTAGGCTTTTATTGCAGTGCAGTATGGGATCCTCTGGGTTCTTTGGATCCCGTGCTAGTTACGTACTCACTGAATGCGGCAGCAATTAAGGAAAGAAGGTTTTAAACAGGACCGTGGCTAAAATCCTCCCAAATAATCTGTTCTGTCAGGAGTTCTTCCTGTTGCTCTGGCATTTTCTTAATTTCCCTCTGTCTGCCTTGTCATGGTTGAACCCCAGCCGGCAGCTCAGCCCCATATGGCCACTTGCTCACTTCCCCCGATGGGATGGGGGAGAGAGTCAGAGGGGTAGAAGTGAGAAAACTCATAGATTGAGATGGAGACAGTTTAATCGGTAAAGCAAAAGCCGTGCACACCAGCAAAGCAAAACAAGGAATTCATTCACCACTTCCCATTGGCAGGCAGGTTCAGGAGTTCAGCCATCTCCAGGTTAGCAGGGCTCATCTGTAACAGTGAAGACAAACACCATCACCCCAAACATTCCTCCTTCTTCCCCCAGCTGTATATGCTGATCATGATACCACATGGTCTGGGATATCCCTCTGGTCAGCTGGGGTCAGCTGTCCTGTCTGTGTCCCCTCCCAGCCTCTTGTGCACCCCCAGCCTGCTCACTGGTGGGGCGAGGGGCACAAAAGGCCTTGACTCTGTGCAAGCGCTGCTCAGCAGTAACTGAAACATCCCTGTGTTGCCAACACGGTTTCCAGCACAGATCCAAAACATAGCCTCACACCAGCTACTAGGAAGAAAATCACCCTAATTGCAGCCAAACCCAGTACAGCCTCCAGATACTTCATGGGCTTGCAGACCCTGTGTCATGCTACAGCCAGCCTCCTGCACCTTCACAGCCAATTTTCCATGGACAATTCTTTTGTTGCTCCTCAGCGCTTGGCAGGTCTGTGTTTTTGTGCAGTGGCTTCTGTCACCAGAGTTGTCATTTTCCCCAAAAGGGGACCCTAATCACTTCTTGCAGGTAGCATCAATCCAGGATAGCTGCGGTATAACAACTGATGCTGGAAAGTACTTGGAACTGGGACTTGGAACAACCTTCCAGTGTTACTAGTGAGGGGCAGAAAACCTGAATCTGTACTGAAGAAATTAAAAAGTCCTTAGAGGCTATGATGTGTCCTATTTCTGCTCAAAGAGGTTTAAGCATCCAAATCCTCTTGGACCTTCAGAAAATTTCCCCAGTGGCCAAGAGAAAGACTGATATTAAGCAGGCTGGTCTTTTAATCCATTCTTCTTCTTTTACTTGGCTTTCCTCCTTAGATTTGCTTCTGGGAAGACAGACATTAAACCCATACCAAGTACATCCCACGCTTAGGCTGGGTTGTGTTGCCAGGTGGACCTTTGCTCAGATTTGCCACAGTTACTAATTTCAGAGCTTGTATTAGAATTAGAGGTGTGACTGTAGCACAGAGGAACAAGCCTGAACTTGACTACCTCATCATCTCTGCCTGGGATCTGATGGTAGGATTAGTTAAAGCAGTACAGCCTGTGGCATGGGCTATGTACATGAATTAAACCATTTGGGCTGGAAGGGACCTCTGGAGGTCCAGCCTCCTGCTCAGTGTGCAGTCAGTTCTGAGTTTGGACCTCGTTTCTCAGGGCTGTGTCCAGTTGGGTCTTAAAAACCCTCAAAGACGTAAAAACTAACCAGAGAACCCAGCGGGCTTGACTGCTGATGCTGCTGGAGGAACTTGTCTCAAAACAGCTGATCAAAGGTAGGCTGGGCAGGTCTCCAAGGCTGCAGTGAAGCTGGCATGGGTCCTAGCTCAAATGATGACATGGTGCTCTCTTCATGTGCTTCACACTGAGCATCAGAGCATGTGCTTCCATACCACAGCTGCATTGTGTACTGAAAGTACTCTGAGGTGGGGGTGCGCCACAATGCCTGTACTTCTGTAACATATATCTCATTTTTTAAATGCTGTGTGAGATAGGGCTAAAGGAAACAGTTGATGTAGAATGGTTCTGACGCTGTCTTTGAGAATTGTTGTGGTACTACTCACTGCTGAACTGGGGAACAGGCTTTCCCTTTCTTCTCGGTGGTTAAGGGGAGGCAGGTATACAGCTCATGCCTGAGGTTCTGGACCACAGACACCTCCAAAGGTGAAGCTGCCAAAGAGCTTCTGTTGAGTCAAAATCCTCTCTTAATTTTTACTGATTAAGGCTGGTGTTTCATTAATATCAGCTCTGCACCTCAGAGGTGTCCCCAGTTGTGGGTTCAATGTGTTTTCTGTTGAAGGCAGTGTCTTGCGTGAGCCCCTACGATGTGCCAGCATACAGCTTTCACCCCATTTTCAGTTTCTGGGGGCTTTTTCCTAGTTGTAATCATTTTGCAATTCTATTTCCACTTCATATTATAAAAAGCTTTCTTGATGAAAATGTTGAACTACTTGTAAATGTACTGAAAATGGTCAGTCGCAGAATTGGTACTTTTCTTTAATCATCTTCTGTAGTACATATTCATTATGTTCCTCCCTTCCTGTCAAAATGAGAGTAAAAATTTCTATTCTATTACACAGACCTGAAATACTAAAATCCTCTAATGTGGATAATTTAAACTTATAACACAGTAAAATATGGAATAATTATATGTTACAAATCGAATCTCAAAATTTCTATTGTGTTCACTCTGTCTTGTGTTCTTCCGGACTATTCAGACTGGCATCAGCAGAAGCCTTCCACTGAGGGGTTTTATGACTTGAAGACTGTGTGGCTATGAATAGTCAATTCTACCTTTATTTTGTTTGCTTCAAACTTCAATTTATTCTAGATACACATTAGAGATTTCACTTCCAGTGATTATGAAGATAATGCACCTTCTTTCAGTGAAATTAAATGAAAAGCTGATGTTAAATTCGCTGCTCTTGTACTCCCTCCTCCCTCTTTTTCTCTATTTTGTAGTTTGTGAACTTCATGTTTATGAAATACATCACCAAAAAGTGCCAGGAGAGGGGTATGTAACCACAGACTGTTCCTTCTATGGGCAAAATAGTTACCTGAAACCTATGCCATGTATTTAAAAAAGATAGATAACATCGTTCAAATCTCAGACTTTGCTTCTAATTTTGGAGTTAATGTCTTTTTGTGGACTGTGTTTATGGTGCTCATGTCTCAGGCAGGATTGGTCTGTGCCTATGAAAGCTTGACACAGTCCTTCTGTTCTCATTTCAAGCTTATCAATGCCCTTATGTCCTCCTGGTGACTGGCATCACGTTGTTGATAGTAAATGAACCAAGAGAGCTTCCTTCAACCATACGGTTAATGTGAGAGGAGAATGTGCAGGAATAATACCCACATTCCAATTAAAATTTATTTAAAGGCTCATCATAAAAACATTCAGGAGAGGCTATGTATGTTAATCTTTGAGAAATCAGCCAATCAGGAGGCAGCTAAAGGCTGACTAGTGTTTCAGTTCTGTCCAAAACTTAAGCTCGTGCTCATAAGTTGACTTGTACTTGCATTTCAGAGGGTTGGTTTCAGCTGCTTCTCATAGAGCCCCAGAACAAGGAGATGTGTTAGAGAAGAGAACAAGATCTTTATGAATAAAGAGGCAGAAATAAACCTACTCAGAAAAATTATAGAAAACAATTGTAAAAATGTAGAGCAGGCATGTTTTCTCCATGAGGGAGAGAAAAATCTGCAAAAGAGCACCTTCAGAGAGAAGCTCTGATTTAGCCAATTTTCCTTTACCTTTTCTATATGGGTTGTGCATGTATGAGATCTGTATTTATGTAATTCTGTGATACTTGAAATACTGTTCTCTTAAAAATCTTATGGTTGAAAATGTGTTTTTCATATAAAAAGGCTATCTGGGCTGACTAACAGGAGAAAGCTAAACCAGATCAGTGTGAGAAGCTTGGATAAATAATAATGAAGAATAAAAATAATGGTGTAATGCCATGGATAGGAAAAGATTTTAAAAACATATATAAAATGAAGACAGTATCTGTGTGGGACTGGATAATGGGATAAGATGAAGCTCAAAAAGGGTAAAATTACTGACTCTTTAGCCTGAAAAGCCGTGTAAGTGAGGAACTCATCTTTGTTCAGCAGATTGTAATTCCAAAGTGGAGAAAAATGTTTCTCATATACAGTTCAGGGTAGTCAAGGAACAGCAGACAAAGTGAACTGCACGGTCGTGTTTTCATCTTCAGATTACAGCATTAAGCTTCCCGTCCCCAATCTGTCCCTTGTATGTTATTTTTTCTCCCCTAATTTCTTTGTGAAACAAGTGAAAAACAAGCATATATGTGCATGCACGTGCTTCAGTATCCTTTTCTGAGAACTGGGTTATTTCATGTTGTGTAAAATTTACTTCTCTTAATTTTCCCATTTATTTTCATTTACTCACTGTCAATGTAGCAGGTTCATGCTGAGTGCAGAGAAGATGGTTTGTGGTATTGCTTCTTCTGGCATAGGGCACCTTTAGCTTGGACTCAGTATGAGGCTTTGCTGAAAGAAATACTGTGCACAGAAAAGGGTATTGTTCTTCACAGAAATCTATCGAGGCTGCTCAGTTTCACATCCTGATTGAATTGGGTGAATAGTTTTGGCCAAAAGAGGGAAAAATACATGACATTTTGTAATGTTTGATTCAAATGACCCCATAATAAACCACTGCAGTGTTTCAGGGTGGGTTTGCAGAGAAGTGCAGGTGTTGCCTGCGCAGGGAGGATGCAGTGGTCTTTTTCTCTCTTATTGTGTGCTAACGCAGCAACTGAGGAATTTGCCAGCTGGTGGGGACACAGGGTTTGAACCTTCCTTGTCCTCATGCAAGTGGGTCTGTAAAGCAGGGATGGGAATCCCATGACCCTTTGCCTTGGCTGTGTAAGTAGACGTAGAACATTGAAATACTTCATATTTTATTTAAATGCTAGTACAAAGATATGCAAGTACTTAATTCCGTTGTGGTAAATGAAATAGCTTTAAGGTGTCTTTGTGATCTTGCCAGTGTTCCACCAGTCAACCAGCCTTTCAAAAATTGGTTTTTCTTCCAAAATGTCATGGCAGTTAAGATAACAATATTATTACTATTTCTAATGATATATTTGGGAGCTTTTTTATTTGGCATCCTACCTTTTAGCATAAACTTTTCATGATTTTTCCTCAACAAGCAAGGCTAAAAAGTATGATTTCGTGGAGGGTTTGAAAGGTAGAATTATCTTTCAGATTGCAGGAAGAATGAAAAAATCTTGTAAGAGCTGAAAGCATGATTTCGCTGCATGTCTGTTTCTGTGTATATCTCAAAGGAACTGGTCACTTCTTTATTTTCTGCTTCAGACAATTCCTCTGTTGCAAGTCAAAGGTGGAAACCAGGCTCTTCATTTAAGGAAAACTAAAAGAAAGTCTCAGCTAAGGGTCTAAACTACTCGTATCTGTTCCAATAGTAGCCTACAAGTATCTCTCACTTGTGAAAAGGGGCACATTTTGGAAGAGAAATGCTGTTCCTGTTATACCTAATATTAATCATGTCACTAAATGTGTGCTGTCTGTGCCACTCCTGCATGTAATCTGCAGTCTGTTGCCATCGTTATTTAAAAGAGGAAGAAATAATGTTAAGGAGTTGGAGATGACAAAGTGTAATTGGTTTTCAGACTACATAAAAGTGCTCATCAGCTTGATAATGCCTGTCCTTGTTGTTTTCATTTTATTTATGTACATGCTGTGGTTTAACCGCTGCCAGCAACCAAGTACCAAGTGGCCACTCGCTCACCCTTTCTCCAAATAAGACAGGGAGGGGAACTGGAAAAAGGTAAAATCTGTGGGTTGAGATAAGAACAGTTTAATAGCTGAAATAAACAACAACAATAGTAATAATAGGGAAATGAGAGAGAGAAATAAAACCCAAGAAAGACAAGTCATGCACAGTACAACTGGTACCTGCTGACCCCTGCTGACCGATACCCAGCCCCACCCTGAGTAGGGATTGGCAGCTCCCAGCAAACTCCCCCCAGTTTATATACTGGGCATGACGTGCTGAGGTATGGAATACCCCTTTGGCTAGTTTGGGTCAGGTGTCCTGTCTCTGCTCCCTCCTGGCTTCTTGTGCCCCTCCTCTCTGGCAGAGCATGAGACTGAAAAGTCCTTGACCAGAGTAAGTGCTAATTAGCAACAACTAAAACACCATAGAACTGCAGAATCAACCAGGCTGCAAAAGACCTTTAAGATCAAGTCTCATCATTACCCCAGGACTGCCAAGGCCACCACTAAACCATGCCACTGAGGGCCTCATCGACACAGTTTGTGAACACTTCCAGGGATGGTGATTCCACCACTTCCCTGGGCAGCCTGTTCCAGTGCCTGATTACCCCCTTGGTGAAGAAATTATTCCTAACATCCAGTCTAAACCTCCCCTGGTGCAGCTTGAGGCCATTTCCTCTTGTCCCGTCACTTGTTACTTGGAAGAAGAGCCCGACCCCCAGCTCACTACGGCCTCCTTTCAGGTAGTTGCAGAGAGCAATAAGGTCCCCCTGAGCCTTCTCCAGACTAAACAACCCCAGTTCCCGCAGCCATCATGGTGTGTTACCAGCAATATTCCCAGACTAAAGCCAGAACACAGCACTGTACCAGCTACTAGGAGGAAAATTAACTCTATCCGAGCGGAGACCAGGATAGTACAGCACGTGAGTGCTCTTACTTTATAAACAAAATGTAATTTTATTGACTTTGAATTGAATAATACCACATGTAACTTGATTTCAAGTTTATAGGGGCTTTCACAGATATTGAACTACTTTTTTTCTTTATTTTATCCCCAGAAACATCTGCGCTGCCTGACCAGGGAATACAGAATGAAAGTAGGGTATGAGAATTACCTGTGTGGTGACCCACAACAAAGCCATTTTGAGTCTCCTGCCCTATAAGCTTGGATGGTGATTTGATGCCACTAACCCTTTTCAGCCATGGAAAAAGGACGACAGGCTGATTATAACTTTATCCCACTGAAGGGAGGGTTTGGGAAAAATGAAGTGTGTCTTCTTGGATGGGCCTGAGCTGCTTAGGCAGCCGGGTCCTGCCCTGACTGTGCAGTTCAGCTACAAGCAAGACATCTAAACGTAGGCACCACTGTGTGTGCTATGTGTCCAACCTTCCTGATTGCAAGTCAATATAGCCCACGGAACCTGGAGAGGCATACAGCCATCTGATGTCTGCTTTAGGGCGTGAGATGAGCCCTGCTCTGGGCTCCCATTACTCTTCTGATTAGTGGAACTTCATCCACGTACCTAAATAAAAGCCTATCTTGCCCCGTCTGGTGCCCTAGGCTATTAAAACATCTGACAGCCTCATGCAGATGTCTTGTAAGACCTATGGGTAACCGCTGCCCTGCTGGAGGTGGATCAGAAAACCCAACTCATCTCAAATGATACTAGATATACATATGTAAGCAACTGAACCCACGCCTATCTCACCATCGGCCATAGCAGGAGCTCAGGCACCCACCCCATGTCAGCACCGAGGTGCAGGTGATCGAGTCTCCCCCTGAGCGCCGGGAGCCCCCGCGGAAGCCCGAGCCCTCGCCAGGCCTTGCCCAGGAGCCGCAGCTCCGCTGCCGCCCGCAGGGACCCACGGAGGGCGGTGCCAAGAGGGAGGCACCGCCCGAGCGGGGAGAACCCGCCCCGGGGAGCGCGGGAGCAGCGCGGGGCGCGGCAGGTGGCGCCGGCAGCGCGGGCGGGCAGCGGGCGGGGCGGGGAGCGCTCGGCTCCGGGCCGGGGCCCGCTCCGGGAGCTCTGCTCCGGCTGCCCCGGCGGTGGCAGCGGCGGCACCGGACAGAGCCGAGGGGAGGGGAGGCTGCGGCGCGGAGCTCGCGGGGCAGAAAGTGCCTCCGCTGGTCTCTGGAGGCGAGGGCGCGCCATGGGCAGGGCTGCGCTCGGTGCGCCCTGGTGGAGGTCCTCCTGCACCAGGGGCTGAGCTGCGGGACACTGCCAGGAGCTGAAAGCCGTCAGGAAAGCTGAGAGGGAGCTGGACCGCTTGCTCCAGGCCCAGACTGTATAGGGGCCACAAGCGTCCACCACAGCGCATACAGAAAAGGAGGAGGCCATTAATCTAGGAAGCTGGGAGCTAGTAACAAAAAAACCAAAAAAAAAAAAAAAAAAAAAAAAAAGAAAAGTGGAAGAGGACAATTAAAAGCAAGGAAGAGATAACAGGAAGGGCTTCTATAGGTATGTAGCAAACAAAAGACAGGCTAGGGACAACGTGGGCCATTTCTGGAAGCTATCGGGAGAACTGCCTACCCTGGGTTTGGAGAAGGCTGAGGTTCTCAATAGCTTCTTTGCCTCAGCCTTCACTGGCAAATGCCCTGACCACACCACCAAAATCTTGGAAGGCAGATGCAGGGACTGTGAGAATGAAGACCTTAGGCCCACTGCAGGAGAGGAACGGGTTCGAGACCATCTTAAGAACCTGAATGTGCACAAGTCCATGGGACCTGATGAAATCCATCCGTGGGTCCTGAAGGAGCTGGCGAAGGAAGTTGCTAAGCCACTGTCCATCATATTTGAAAAATCCTGGCAGTCAGGTGAAGTTCCCGATGACTGGAAGAAGGGTAATGTAACCCCCATTTTCAAGAAGGGGATGGCGGAAGACCCAGAGAACTACAGACCAGTCAGCCTCACCTCTGTGCCTGGCAAAATCTTGGAGCAGATTCTCCTGGAAAGCATGCTAAGGCACATGAAAAACAATGAGGTGGTTGGTGACAGCCAACATGGTTTCACTAAGGGGAAATCCTGCCTGACCAGTTTGGTGGCCTTCTATGATGGAGCCACGGAACTGATGGACAGCGGCAGAGCAGTTGATGTCATCTACCTGGACTTGTGCAAAGCGTTCGACACTGTCCCGCACGACATCCTTGCCTCTACATTGGAGAGACATCAATTTGATAGATGGAGCACTTAGTGGATAAAGAGCTGGCTGGATGGCTGCACGCAAAGAGTTTTGGTCAGTGGCTCAATTCCAGTTGGACACCAGTAATGAGTGGTGTCCCTCGGGCTGGCGTTGGGACCTCTCCAACATCTTTGTCGGCGACATGGACAGTGGGATTGAGTGCACCCTCAGCAAGTTGGCCGACGACACCAAGCTGTGTGGTTCAGTTGATACGCTGGAGGGAAGGGATGCCATCCAGAGGGACCTTGACACGCTTGAGAGGTGGGCTGATGCCAACCTTATGAAGTTTAACCAAGCCAAGTGTAAGGTCCTACACCTGGGTCAGGGCAATCCCAGGCACTGCTACAGGTTGGTGGAGAAGAGATTCAGAGCAGCCCTGCAGAGAAGGACTTGGGGGTGTTGGTTGGTGAGAAGCTTAACATGAGCCGGCTTCAGCGTGCGCTCACAGCTCAGAAAGCCAACCATATCCTGGGCTGCATCAAAAGAAGCGTGACCAGCAGGTGGAAGGAGGTGATCCTGCCCCTCTACTCTGCTCTCGTGAGACCCCCACTTGGAGTATTGTGTACAGTTCTGGTGTCCTCAACATAAAAAGGACATGGAGCTGTTGGAGCAAGTCCAGAGGAGGGCCACAAGGATGATAAGAGGGCTGGAGCACCTCCCATATGAAGACAGGCTGAGAAAGTTGGGGCTGTTCAGCCTGGAGAAGAGAAGGCTGCGTGGAGACCTCATAGCAGCCTTCCAGTATCTGAAGGGCGCCTATAAGGATGCTGGGGAGGGACTTGTCATCAGGGACTGTAGTGACAGGAAAAAGGGTGATGGGTTTAAACTTAAAAAGGGGAGGTTCAGGTTAGATGTGGGATTTTGTGGTTCTTGCACACTCGGATGTGGGTCTGGGGGAGGGTGAATTTTTTGGTGCCATCTCCTGTGCTGGCAATCTTATCTCCTGAAGGTTCTTCGTGCCCCCTCATTTTCATTTTTCAAAACAAATGAACAAAAAAAGCTCCTGACTTCTTTCAGGAATTCTCTTTTTGTCTTTTTTTGTAATAAGCCTAAAGATCTGCAGTAATAATTAATGACACTCACCTTAGTAAAAAAAATAAAAGGTTTTCATCCTGACTTTTTTTTTGGTGAGCATTGGAGGCAAATAGAATTTTTTTTTCCTCTTTATTTGACAGACACAGGCTAAATTAAAACCCTGTAAATTGATGTCATAAAAGGGCTGCTTTTAGCTTCCTTTTTGTTCATACTCTCATTTTCAGTTTTCCTACTTACTGTACACATTATACTCTACAAATATTAGGAGTTCAAGGTGTATCTTTCTCCTGTGTATTTTCTTTTCATTCTATGAACCATTGCAGAAACTGACTCTTTACATATCTGATTTGTAAATCATTTTCGTGTGAGGTGGCTCTTCATCCCTGACAAGGCTGTTAAAGAGAGATTAGGTTCAAGAGCCTGCTTCAAAGACAAAACTCCTCCTAGAAGAGTAAACTCTGCTGTTTCTGCGGTTCCAGTACTGTTCTTGCCTTGCACATCATTTTTACTGCCAACAGTTGCAACTTTTACTGTCTGTGACCCCAGACTTCTCTCCTTACACCAATCCCTTGTCTGTAAATCTGCTGTTGCTATAGAGCTGGAATTGACCTCACTCTGTCTCCCTAATGTTCTTATTCTTCCTTCAGCGCTGTTGCAGTCTAGCCCAGGATGCTCTTTTTCTTCTGATCTTTATAAATATTTGTACTGACATTAAGGAGAAAAAAAAAAGTCTTAAGTGAGGTTCAGAGATCCCAGTCTGTGGTCGAAAGTGATCAACTCCTTCCTCATCTAGGCCATCAGGTATTTCTATGCTTTTGGAGACTGCCCATGCGCATGTTGAAATAGTAATTCTGGAGGATAGCTTTAAGCTTTGCTTCCTGAAATTTTGGCCTCACCACATTTCAAACAGTACTAAAACCCTGTATTGTGGCTTTTTTTTTTTTCTTGCTGGAATTTGTTGATACTGTCATCTTCCACCTTAAATATTAGCCTGTCACCTGTCACCGG
Organism: Strigops habroptila; assembly: GCF_004027225.2. Classification (NCBI taxonomy): domain Eukaryota; kingdom Metazoa; phylum Chordata; class Aves; order Psittaciformes; family Psittacidae; genus Strigops; species Strigops habroptila. Next base: position 63,704,824 of record NC_044278.2, on the reverse strand, counting down.
TCACTTCCTTGCTTCCGTAGCATGCTGTGTCTGCGTGCTGCACCTCCTGAGCTCAAAGGCGAGACTTGCTCCATGTTCAAACAGGTTTAGCTATGTAAGCTCGTTGTCCAAGTTCCCAGTGTAATCACTGGTGCATAACCAGCACAAGGCTTAGGTCGAATGCCTCCACATCCTTGCTGACCTCCAGTTCAAAATCGAACAGAAGGAAATGAGTCTCCTGCAGGTCATGTCCTATCCGCCTGCTCTGTACAGATGCTTCAGACATGCCTCAAATGGCACCATGTTTCTTTGGGTGAACAACTTCCTCAACCTGTTTGTATCCCTTAACACAGACCTCCCAGACCCCATCCCTAACCATGTTGCTGTGAAGTCAGTTCAGTGCTGCTCCATTTTGGGCCTCAATCCATTCCCCATGCTTGCAACTGCTTTAGGGTAATTAGTTAGAACTGTATTGACTAGATCTCAGTTGGCTGCAAGAGGATCTTAGAGGTGCATCACACATGGATATCTGTATTTACCCATTTTGGTCTGGAACTGAATCTCCCCTAATTGTTTCCTTTGAGGTGGCTGCAGTTAGAGCAATGCTAATAGAAGCTAATGTGTTCTGAAGGGCTGGCTGTGTGAGCCTGACCTCAGGACTGTGCTGTCTGATCCCAGCTGGCCTGGAGTAGTGGTGGAGAGAGACTGAAGGTGGAACAACAGGTGATGGTTGATACTGATCTAAAAATAAACACTTCTTGGATGTTGCAAGATACTAATGCTCATGAAATGACTGAGGGAATTGAGGGTTGGACAGGGTTGTTACAGGATGAGTGCAAGGTAAGATGTAAATGTTGTAAATTCAAGCATTTCTAGAAAAGGTTTCTTGGCCCTTCAGTAGGACTCTAAAGAAGCTACTCCATGTGCATTGATTGATTTCAACTTTGACCTTACAGACAGAAGTTTTACTTTTGAAAGTCTTCTTCCTTTTAGGTTCTGCCCAATGATACCTATAAAATGTAGCTTCCTATGCCTGTGTTTGAAGAGCTCCTATCGAAAATGCAAAATGTGGTATTTTGGTGAAAAATGTGTCTCCAGGAATTACAAAAAACATTACTGGGACTTGTTTTGTGGTCAATCATAAATTCATAATCAATATTCATTTCACAGAGGCAGATCTTAGCAATCATTCCAATTACATGCTTTCACCAAACATATTTTGACACTGAAATAATCAAATTATCCAGACAAACTTAGAGTAGCAACAAAGTCTAACTAATATGGCAACATTGGCAGCATGATATGCTCTCATTATAAACTGGTCATTAATGCCTGATTAAATAATACATATGTCTGATACAAATAATATATAGAGTCTTTGAATATTTATCTAAATAAATTGTTTTTAAAGTCAGTTAAGTGATAGGTGGAATAGAAAATAGTGTGATTGCTGTTAAAACACTGACTTGTATTAATGAGCTGACACGTCAATCACACTGCTTGTCTGCCTAATGAATTTCAGGGTTTGTTTGTTTTATTTATTTAGGAAACTCATGGTCCTTAAACTTATGATGATATATCAACAAAGAGACTTTTTTTTAATATGTTCAAAGCCGCAAATATTTATTCTCACTAGAAATCAGTTTTTTCAATTTCTTATGTTCTTAAACTAAATGTTGCCCAGTATCTGTCTGCCCAGAATGCTTTTCGGTAGAGTGACATCACATCCGGATGATGCCATTTGTTATCTAAAGAAATAAACCTAAGCAGACCACATCAAGATGGCAAGGGTGAAATCAGCAGTAGTATGGAAAGAAAGAGAATATATCAGTTTTTCCCTAATATAGAGAGAATGTGCAAAAGGAGGGCTTTTCTAGTAACATGTCTGAAAGAAAGATTATGCTGGTCCTTGTTTTCTTTAAAAGAGGAACCAGCTCAGATCTAGCCAGTTCTGAATCACAGAATCATGGAATGATTCGGCTTGGAAAGGACCTTAAGATCATCTAGTTTCAACCCCCCTGCCATGGGCAGGGATGCCTCACTCTAGACCATATCGCCCAAGGCTCTGTCCAACCTGGCCTTGAACACTGCCAGGGATGGAGCATTTGCCACTTCTTTGGGCAACCTGTTCCAGTGCCTCACCACCCTCACAGTAAAGAACTTCTTCCTTATATCTAACCTGAACTGAAATTACATGTTCTGTGAAATTAAATGTTCTTTAATGGGTGATTGGAAAGTTCCTGTCCTTAAATACCTTAAATACATCAACCTTACCTAGACCGGTAGGCTGAAACATTTGCGGTGCTAAAGTCTAGTTGCAGAAATGTTTAAAACTGTAGCACTTCTTTTAACTGGTTATTTTCCAGATATGTTCCAGGAAAGGCAAGAGACAGTGAGTGGGGGAGGAAAAGGTTCCTATTTGCCATTCCCAGGTGCTCGCTGAGCTCTTCTTGTGAATGACTCAGTACAGTACAGATGATGAAGTAGTTTCTAAGAAAAAAATTGATCTATTGTGCACTAATGTATTTTTCAAGGAAAATCCCTTCTGAGTCATCACAAATGTTCTGTAATAGTTACTAGAGGACCTATTTTCCACCCATAAATAGTTTCTTTTATACTTAACTTCAAAAGCCAGTATCTTTCCGGCTTGGAATTAAACTCAAAGTGTTGCTTTATCAGACCATTTGTTGTTGCAGTGGCTGGTTGATTACAGATGTACATCTTTTTCTTTTTTTTTCCCCCTGATCTTTTTAGAGGGCCAATCACTATGGTAACCACATTACAGAAAATTGCTTGGTCTCCTTAAAATATCCTTCAGAAAAAGGTCAGTTGTTATTAACATTTTCTGACTAAACACAAAACGTTAACAACATCAAGAATATTGTTGCCATTTCTGTATACTTACATGGGTTTTTTCTTTGCCATGCACCTTTCAGTTAACTATCAAAACAGGACAAAATATTGAGACTCCAAAACAATTGTAAAGCTGCAGACTTTTGAGGATGTTTTGAAATATCAAGAATCTCTCATAATGCTGTATTTTGGCTGCTGATGTGCCCAGCTTTGTTTCATTGTTTTTGTTTCTCTGATTCTGAGAAAAATCCAGGCTGAAGTTACTCTTTCAACCTTTGCACGCTATGCCTGAAAGGAAGGGGCAAGCGTATGACTATTACAGCCAGCCTTCTGTTGTTGAATTATGAAATAGCTGTTCTGGATGGTCATTGAAATGCCTGGAAATGGCTGGTTAAAGGTTTCTACTCTCAGAGCAAAACGCATCCAAGGGGTATTAGAATGGAAAAATCAGGTCTGATTGTAATAATAGGGTCCTAGCCTGCGAAGTGAGAACACAGAAAGTTGCTCCCTTTCTGGCATATGCCACTTGTGTTCCACTTGATTGGACATGTTGTTTCCTTGCCATTTTACATTATCTACATTGCCAGTGAAGGATTCTCACATTTGTCTTGTTTTCTTGTTTTGCAGATAGCTATTTGCAGCTTTTATCAAGCCCAGTAAACAATTAAAAAAAAAAAAAAAAAGAAAAGAGAAAAAAAATCCCCTTTCTTGGAGTTCTATCATTTTGGAATTGACAAACAAGTTAAAAAGGCTGCCAAAAGAAAGCAGGAGTTGGAGGAAGTTAATTCGCATTGATGCGTGCATGCCACTGATATCAAGTTATGCCTATGACATTCTGACATTGCCTCTCAAAAAAGAGAAAGAGTGGAGTGTAGTGAAAGACTAAGAGGATGTTCATTTAATTGGAAAGCCTACTGAGATCTGAGGCAGCTGAGGCAAAGGATGCACCCTTTTTCTGCACAATGGCATTGGCTGAAGGTTGTATATAAGGTGGCCTTATTAAAGTGACAAGGCAATTTAATTCTTTTGTGCACAATGATTCTACTTCATTGATTTACAATGGGAAGGATATAATTTTGCTAGTGTTGGCAAAAAGCTCAAATGTCAGGCTTTTCAAATTGCCATACTTGCCTTGTTCAGGATGAATAATGAATAAGTCACCTTTTGTCTACAGTTAAATATTCTTGAATAAATACAAAGAACATAAAAGACACAAATGATTGCCTGATTTATATTTAAAATAAAGATCAACATTGTGATAAATGGTTGAAAATGCTTAGTGTGAAGTAATATGACTATGCTGATAATTACATTATCAATTAAGGGGCAGCCCAGGTGTGGAGTGTTATAGAATGGATGGCAGAGAGAAGCCCCCAGTGTGGAACATGCCAAACTTGGCTGTCTGGAAAGGCAGGTGGGTGAGTGGGAGAAAGAAGAGACCCGTAGCTATGCAGAAGATCTCATGTTTAAAATTGGACCATTTAATGCACTGAAATATCCATTCTCTCAGGAATCTGTAGCTGTTGCTTCTGTCTTTGTCATTAACAGGATGCATTGGTGTCATGTCTGGAAAGAGCTTTTGCTTCGTTTATTCCTGGTGGTTTGGGTGGGCATAGAAGGCTACTCATCCTTTCTAAGGATCTGTCTTTATTCAGAGAGAAACAGATCTTAAAGACCTGTTAAGTGCAATGTTCATAACTGGCAATATTGTCAAGGCCTTAATAAGAGCTGGAACAACTTTAAGGAAGACAAGTTGCAAAAATATATCAAATACTCCTCAAGATCTGATTGCTAGGCCATGAGCAACAGGCCTTGCCTCTATATGCACAAGCATACAGCCTCCAGTTTGGCTACAATAACTGTGTTAAAACCATGCCTGCTTCTGATCTGTTGCTTTTCCTCTTTTAGAAAGCTTTGTTTGTCTTTATTAAATTTCTCAGTGTCTTAAGTTGATCAGAAAGATGGTGCATTTACTGCTTAGACACTTCTATTAGATGAAGGCTGTGCTTTGAGCTTGTAGTAGGGCAGCAGGCAGTCTCAGAAGTAACTGGCTGGCATGAGAGTGTGATATGGTGAAGATCTCAGGATGCAGTACATCTAAGTGCAAGACAGAGTACAATGGAGAAGGTACAACATACGCCTGGGTCCTATGGTATTTAGATCATGATGATGGAGGGAAGGATCATAGTGTTTGCATGCAAGGAAGCCTTAAAAAGGTGCTGCAGGCAACTTCAACACCCCCGTACTATAACATCTGCAACTTTACAGCTAATCACATACTTAAAATCTATATATGTATGTCTGAGAGAGGGGGATTTCTGGGATTCTTAAAAAAAATCCCAAACCAATCCCAAAAAGCCTTCAGAAATGCACAGTGTGACACCAAGTTGCCATCAATAAGAGATCATCAGCAGGAGCAATTACATCTGCCATCCAAACATCTTCCATTGAACAAATCAAGTGTTATATACAGTAGTAGCAGACTATAGCTCTCCAAATAAACCAGGTTAGGGTGTGGGGTTTGCAGGAGGGGTTTACATGCATTGCTGACAGCAAAGATGTGAGATTCCTCAGCTTTGGACCAGGGCAGCATGTGCTCTCCTGTTTACTTTCTTCTGTGACACCTTTAATCTCTCCTTGTACCAGTCTTTCCTGTGCCCCTTTCCAGGCTCCCCCGTTCTCATCTTCTCGTTCTTCCACACAGTTCCTTGTTCAGTAGGTCCAAATGTTCTCCTTTTGATCCCTTGTCTCAGATCCATAATCTCCAGAACTATCCTTGCTTTCCATGTGTGTATGGCTCCCATTTCTCACAACATTGTTTTTACGGTCTCATTTCTCACTTCCATGGGGTGTGTTGCAATGCAAATTGAGAAGGACCTATTTCACCCTCTTTCCTGCCCGTTTGTTCCAAAAGCCCAACAAAGAACAGTAGCTCAAAGAAAAGTGCTCTTGCCTTACCTGCTAGCAGTGTGCTTGCTGCTTGCTTATCTCCACACAGGATGATGGTAGTGGCCAGTACTGTTGCTCAGGAGCAGAAACCAGCTTCTTCCGCTCTGTCCTGTAGTGTAAGGACAGATGTTGAGACCTTTCTTCTGAAGGTCTGGGTGTCCTCCAGCCTCTCTAGCACAGGTTTGTCATTACTTGACTGTTTACTGAAGGAGTTTGTGTGTTGGCAGCTGGCATGTGAAAGCCTCAGGTACATCTAGTGTTTCCTGCTTTTTCTAAAGTATTTGCCGGCCTATGATTCTGTTGTGTCTATTTCTGATGCGGCTTTCAATTCCTAGAGTTGAGTAGTGTTAAAGATATATTAAATGTGATGTTAAATTACTCTTTTTGCAGTGGGCCATTGTTAGAAAATAAAATCTTACTTCTTATGCTGTCATCTGAAAATCTACATGTATTGATAGAGACTTAATATTCTGAAGCTGCCAGATTTCTTCCTGTCTTTGTTTTTACTCAAATACCATTGGATATGGTGAAGTCCTGATGTTATGCTGTAAAGAAAGAAGCACATGAGAAAAACATGAACATTGCATGCTACTTTTAGAGATTCTGAATAATATTAAGCTACACATGGCTTAAAAACTTCTATTAAGGAAAAATGCATTCAACGTGTGCTTCCATTTACCTGTGTTGCATGGAATATCACAGCCTTGACTGTGCCTTTTCATCTCAAGTTACTGCTGTGAATCTAAATGACCAAGAAGATGCTGAACTTCTGGGTCTGTGGAAACAAATTGGCTTATGATTTCTTCAAGTCCCACAATAACACTACAGTTTCTGTAGCTGTGCTTGCAAAAGGAGACTGTTTTATGTGTGGTGAGCTACAAGGGGCAATGAAGGTAGATAGGAAAATACAGTTTGTAAGAACTTTCCTTTTGGACCCTGTGCAGAGTCAATGCTTTATCTAGAGCAGTTGCTACATCTTTCTCCCAGTAAGGCTGCATCGGCCAGCTTCTGCTCAAACCTCGCTTTCTCTGTTTTTGTTTCAGGTCCATCCAAGGTCTTACGTTCTTCCTGAATGAAGAGCAGACATGATTGTGCCACTTTCTATCATTAAAAGCAAATGTAAAAGATTATCATGGATGTAACTGATAGTGTAATCAGAAGAATAAGCTAGTTTGAACACTACTGCTCTGCAGGGGGAGAATGGGTGGAGAAGACATACTACTGATAGTCCAGCGAGGACCAAATGGGCACCAGATTTCATTTTTAACTGAAAGAAGGCTTACAGAGGGCAATGATTTACAAATCAAGATTCATTAAGCAAAATAAATCAGTATACAATGACCATCTATTAGAATTATAGAATAGCCCAAGTCGGAAAGGACCTCAAAAGATCATATGGTCCAACCTCTTGTTCTAGTGCAAAGGCTGACGGGAAAAAAAGCATAATGGAAATTAGTTGGTAATTCTCAGTATTTGTCCTGTATCCAGAAAATGTAGAAAGAATGGACTCCTTTAAAGACTCACATAGCTGGCAATGCATTTCAGGACTTCTTTGCTAGATTTATTTTTAGAAAAGTATATACAACCCAATCTTTTTTAGCACTGGGGACTGTGAATGTTGAAAGCCCAAACCTGAGCAATGGAGTTTGCCAGTTGTAGCAGTTTCTGCCATCCTCATCTCTCCCAGCTCCACTTTTTCACCATGAGAAATGTCCTGCAAAGTGTTGGGTTTTTTGGTTATGGTTTGTGTTTTTGGGTGGTTTTTTTTTTTTTTTGACTACAAGCTTTTATTATGGTCGTATATTTTTCAAAACTAAAGACTGAGGAAACTGGAAATATGAAGATGAATACTGCCTGTTACTCACGGAATTCTAGCGTCTCTTTTTATTTTGACATTAAAACATGTCTCCCGAGTAGAAACTGAATGTTATACGAGCAAGATGCCATTTTTAGGAAGGGTTTATAAAGTGTTGTTCAGGTAAATGGTTCTCCAAACCTCCTTTGTGTGAATATTGTGTGCAAAAGCACTGGAATAGCAAGCAGAAAGTAAAGTAAATCTTCTCCATCTCTCTTTAAGAAAAATTCTGAGAACTGTGCAAACTCCCGGACTTATATGAACTGCATTTTGTAGGTTATTCAATTGCTCTGATCTGTCAGCATAGTTTAGGTATAATTTGAGATCTGGGAAGAGATCAGTTCTTGCTGTTCAGAAACTGCCTTGTGTGTGTAAGAGGATTTCTTTATATCTGGAAAGCTTAGGTTAAAAATAAAAATTAATTCAGTTCAAAATAAAAATTCAATGCATTTTTGTTCTAGATGGAAGTAGGTTGTATGTGTTTTAAGGGCAGATTGAGCTAAAGCAGTGTGTGATGAATTCTATACCAAGATGTTTCTCAGCAATTGAGTTAAGTCTCTTCCTTGGTGTATAATGGAACACTACATACTTGTGGCCCAAATCTTGTATTTCCTCATGCTAAGATCTTACTAGCATATATTTTAAAGTCAGGAAGCTGATTTCTCTCTTCTGTCTACCTCTGTGACTGACTTCTGATAAATTTTTTCGATTTATTTTTTAGAGCAGGAGAGATCTCAAAACGTGCAAATATGTCAGGATAGCAAACGCCTAGGAAGAAACTGCTGAAACTGCTTGGTGTGAAACAGTACTGTTTGTGTTTCTAAGAGATAGGCTAGCACAGAGTGGCTGGGAGGGGAGTTATTTGCAAATCTTGTCCCTCATTGTCTGGTGTGCTTCAGTTCTGGGCCTTGCAGGGACACAGGCAGGAGGACAGGTAGAAGCAGAAGGGTGACAGGTCTTTGCAAGGGCTTGAATTTCAGCACCTAGGTTGCTGCTGAACTCATGGGAAAGGAGGGATTGATGTAAAGCGTGATTGCCAAGCGCTTCAACTCTCTGGCTACAAGAAAGAGAACGGCTGTGGCTGTTGGCCATTCTTATGTGAATACCAGCTGACATGAAGGTGTAGTCTGGGTGAGAGACTGAATTGCCAGGACCAGCAATCAGCAATGGTGGTCTGAGACACCTGGAGGAACACAGCTCCTTGAGCTTCTGGATTCACCTGTTAAGTGACCTGGAGAATTTGCCATATGGAGAAAAGTAATTTTAAAGCTCTGTTTGAAGGCTGCCCTTGGCTTACATGGTGCAACACCCTAATGTGCACGTCAGCTCCCTGACATGCAAGGCAAATGTTTGTTCTAATTTTATTTGCTTTTAGGAAGCCCATGCAAGATTTGATCAACAAAGACCTGTCTTGCCAGTAAAATACAGATATACAATAGGCAAAAAGAAAAAGAATGAGCAGTTCCTCCTTCTTTCCCAAGAGTCATTTGTAAATTCTTTCCCAGGTTCAGTTTTCCATGTGCTGCTTTTTAAACCTTGAAGTACAGATTAAAAAACCACCTTCTACTGTTTGATACTTCTACCCTTTGATTGTTCAAGGACTGGTGTGGTATCTTATTACTGACTAGAAATTATTTGTAGCTTTTCCTCCTGGTTTGGACTGTAAAGTCAAGCTGTGATTCTGTTTTCTGAGTCTACTTGCTGGAGTAGACCATCAATAGGCTAGCCTAAAAGATGATCACTTAGCGATGAATTCTCATCCCTCTTTTTCACTACTTTCCTTGCGTTCTTCTTTTTGTTGGATTTAAATGTTTGTGATTTTCACCTCTTTATCCATCATAGCACACCATTGACTGAATAATACACTTTTATTAAGCTGCCCTCTTTCTGTGAAATAAATGCCAGTAATAATCAGTCAATCATTCAATCCATATGAATGTGGAATTTAGATGTGGCTGTTTGAATTGGGTTTATAATATACCATTTCTTGGTACAGCATGTTCTTTGATAGTATTCTTTTAAATGACTGTTTCCAAATGCACTGGAAAGCACCTATGAAAGAAATTGTTTGTGATGCTATACTTAGTTTAAATCTCCTTCTCTTCAGCATTTTTGTCTGTATTTCATTTCTATGCAAATTATATCTTTGTGAGTTGGTAAAATTTTACAAACCAGTTGAAATGCAGCTATGGAATGAATTATTGGAGAAAATTTGGAAAATATGCTCATGAAAGGAAAACTGAGGAAAACATTTAAATCTAATTGTGTATTATTCAAAGAGAATTTCAGAGCAACTCTTAGGCAAATATTACATAAATGTATGCCTGTATTAAATGATTAATTTACCACAGGTAATATACTTGAAGGCTCAGGGACTATTTTCCCATTAGCCTGTGCATGTAGCACTTTTCAACTGAAATACAACCTAGGTACACAAATGCACTTAACTTGCTCATGGAGAATTGAAGAGGAGGAATTGTGAATGTAATGCTTGTAAACAGCTAGAGAGCAATGGCAGTCACTACCTACAGTCCCTGTGCTTCGTTTCCATTAGAGCGATGGTGACTCAGTTAAAGCTTGCAAGGGGTCCTTGATGACCAAGAATAATTTCGTATCCTCCCAAGTATAAAGCATCCAATACCCCTAAATTCATTAACAACAGCTGGTAGATCTACAGTGGATACTCCGAATAACTACCAGATTCTCAGCAATCGATCTCCAAAATGGGAGACTTGGTAGCTGCCTATTTGTCAGTTAAGAATAATCTCTGTGATTTGTGCCTCCATGAGATACCAGCTTCACCTTATGAGGCAGACTGGCTTTGCGATTAGTTTCATCCCTTGTTTCAACATTTAACTTGGATGTGGGCTGAAGTGTGGAGGCAAGGGGATTAATGGAACTTCAATACTTTCAGAGCCTTCATGGGAGAGGGGACTCCATGGGAGTGCGATCCAAAGGTTGTGCTCATGTGTCCAGAAGCCAGGAGATATTGTAGCAAAGCTCAACATGAGACATTTTTCTTATATGTTGAAAATTACTAATTCTACTCATGCTTCCCTATTCATGATTAATGAGCTGCATGTCCAGAGGGACTGGCTAGGACCGAGAATGAGGCGTGCTAGTCTTCTCCTCCACGTATCTTCTGGGTTCCTCAGCGCATGGTCAGCAAGTTGAGGTCACCAAGATGTGCCTTTTAGAAACTGACAGCGATTGTTGTCTTTTGAGACATCCTGACCCACTTGTGTGAGTCATTAAGATTTATTCTCTTTTAGCTCCTTATCTCTGTGTCTTAACACTCTAGTCCTGTCCATTATCTTTCTGTCATCTTGTCATAATGCAGACTGTCCTTTGTTTAAGTCTTGGTGCTTTCTCTGTCTGGATGTTCCGGGAAGCTGTTTGTCTGGGTGCTGGGATCTTGCAGATCTGTGAATCTGGGTCTTATCAACAGCTGCTGTACTTACAGCCCTGCTTCTGGTGTTCCTTCTGGTGCTTCCACACCCAGACATGTCCATTCACTTTCCATTCAGACTAATCTTAATATTTTCCTTACAAATCTGTGTTTTCATGGATGGGTTTAATCAGTTTGGGTTTTTGCACCCAGCAGAATGTCTCCTCACTCCTTATAATTTGTCAGTGATTGCCTCTTGCTTCTGTGGAGCAAATACACTCAAACAATATTTTCTATGTACCTAAGGGCACGATTCAGTAGAACAGATAGGAACATATGAACTGAAATGCAGGAGGATTTAAGTAATTGAAGTCTAATGTTGCATCCTGCGTTCCCTTTTCCTAGTTGCTCAACTGGAGATTTATATGCTGCCTCCCAGCTTGAATCCCAAGTTCCTTGTGAATTTCCCCAGTTCGAGCAGATAGGTGATTAACTGATGCCTAATATGGCTGAAGCTCTAACAGCTGTACATGCCCTTGAAGGACTCTTCAAGGAACAAGCCTGTGCAACTCACACTGTGAGAACTCAGCCCTGTGTGAAAACCCATAGCAAGAAATTCTGCCTGTTTGGAGCTCTTTAGGTTGCTACTTCGGGGCTCCCAGCTCAGCTTGTGGCCTTGGAAGCAAGCTGTGGTGCTGAACAACGCATTCTGGCTCACTTCAGAGCCTGCACTGGGCATCCTTGTGGAGCAGTAATGATGAGAGCAGTGCCCCCACTAAAAAACTGTGCCTCTGCTCTGCAGTGAAGTCTATCTATTTATGAATTGTTTGCGACTGTAGGAACACTTATATTGAATTGACACAAAGCTTAAACATTTGTCTTATTTAATCAGAAGCACTTGTCAGCTGTTGATCTAACACAGTATTTTATGTATTTCTAAATGGATGACAAAGGAAATTTAATCTTTAATGTAAATCTCCATCAAGGATATCTTACATTATTAGCTAGGAATGAGGTTTCTATAATGCAGAATAGAGGGTTACATTTGTGTATGTGTTTGGTTTTTTCTATAGTATTTTCTGATATTATAGATATGGAAAAAAGCTCATGTTTCTGTACTGAATGCGTCAGCTTGTACATGCAGTATAGTAGTTATGTAGTAAATGCAATGCATAGCAGCTTGTATGTATCACATCCTGTGTTAATTTCCAGTGCTCTCAAAAAACTAAGGGGATTCATTGACAGGATGCAATTCAACAAAATTATGAAAATTAATGGAGTGTTCAAATAATAGCCAAATTCAGAGATTTTTTTTTTTTTCTTTTTTTTTAGGACGGTAAAAGATAGGATTCATTCTCTTTAACTTTTGTAAGCTTAAATTAGATGTCAAACTCCAACTAGTCTCCTAGGTTTCATGTATAACATGTTTAGAGATAGTCATCTCCAACTGAATTTGGATGGAAGACTATAAAATTACAGATGGTCCAGAAAGATGACAAGGCAATTATTATTCACTATTTTTCACAAAAGAAGGGCCATGGAGCACATCATACCTAAATCAACATCATGTCTTTAAAACAAACATGGTGTATAATTAGTATTGGGAATGCTTCAGGTAGTGGGTTTGGGTTTGTTGGTTTGATAGGAGTGACAGAGAAGGGAAACATGCTGGGGTTTTGATTTGCATTTCTTGAAGGAGAGAGAGCTCTGTGGAACTTTTCAGTGGGCACTTCTACTGGAGTGTACTTCTCAGGGTCTGCTTCAAGGCTGAGGAATACCTTTAAGCCACACCTCTTATTTCTTGGCAAGAGCTGTAAGTATAGGATTTCTATCCAGAATAAGGTAACTTTTTCCTCTTGCACAGAGTTTAAGTAAATCTTAACACGTACAAGGTGGATCCCTCCAGCAGATGGCCTCAGACACACAGTCTGCCCCATAAGTGGTCTCTGGATCCCAGTCTTTACAGTTGTTGGTACTTGGACATACGAGCCCCAGAGGCTGGAGTCCATATGCAGTTGCTGACACAAACCATCTCTACTCATCCCCCATGCTGATCTCACTCTTAGAGACACACATGCACACATGTGGGTCATGCTCTTAGAGACCCCCAGACCTCACTGTCTCTCTGGCAGCTGGTGGGACTCCCTTGGTCTCACCCTTAGAAACAGACAGATGCACATGCCTGGTTCTAAGACCACTTCATGTATTCACAAGTAACTCTGCTAGTGCTCACACTCACCAGCACACCCTCACTCACTGCAGCTGCTGCCACCACGGACACACAGGTCCCTGTGACTGGAGGTCCCACTCTGGTTGCTGCACTCAGATCCCATAACACACACATGCACAAAAAACAGAGTCTGCACCCAGGAAAGGAGAAAGGAATTTAGTTAGGTGAACAAAACAGGCTGCACTGATCAGGCAAAGGGCATGGCCAGACAAGTGTAATAACCAGCTCCCTATTTACATGCATACATCCAGTCTGCTTATCCCTCTCTTTTCCCACATTGTTCCCTCCCAAATCACCTAGATGCCTTTCTTCTCCACCTTTGGTTCCTGCTCTAAGCATCCCATAGTAATTCCTGGGTAATCCCAAACTGCTCTTTCCCTGCATCCCGTAATGTACCCAACCCTAGGCAGCAACTCCCGTTAGTTGGAAAGGTGATGTGTAAAGCTGCTCCTGATGAGTGCTGTGATGGACTCCATGCCTGGACATGAGGGCTGGTGGCTCTGCTGGGAGGGGCCTGGACAGCGTGTCCGTTCCTTGGGAGTCATTAAACTCAGGATCCCCACTTCATATTTTCTCTCTGTTCTCCTTTGTGGGAGCTTTTATCACGTAACCTAACATATAACACTTTTCTGTGCAGCATGAAAAATGGAAAAGCTTTTTTTAACTTTTTGTATTTCAGCAAGGGAAGTTGCAACTTCATGTCTACGTAGTTGTCTAGCCGGTCTGTTCTGCAGCTGCCCTGTGCTCATTTGTCCTCATGCAACCATTGCACAGACCCTAGGTCATGCTTTGTATGCATAGTAGACAGGTCAAAGACATTTTTGCTAGTAAGATAATTACAAAGAGCGTTGACACCAGAATGTGTGAACATCTCAGAATGAAAAGGAAAACTTTTGCTCCAGGCCCCTAGCAGCGCACCATTAATCCAAACAGCTGCTCTTTTCCTGAGAATAGATATGGAGATCAAGAACTTGATTTAATATTCTTAGGAAAATATTCAAACTTTGTTCTTCTTAGGAGCATCATGGTCAGTTTACTGCTCCTGGAATTTGAACATGTAGGATTTCTCGTCCTGCTCCACAGAAGAGGATTGACAGGCTGGTCAGAGTTGCTTGGGGAATCCTTTCCTGTGCCGTCTTCATGAAGGTAACTTTGCAAGAGGTTGTTCCAGTAATCTCTTCTCAAAGCTGGGTCTTGCTCATATCACACCACACATCTACCAGACTACTTGATGCCTACAGCTGGCCAGCTGGCAGCATGCTGGGAGGACAAGTGATTGATTCAAGTGTGTTGGGGATGTGCATAATATGGAAAAAAACAGAGTGGTAGCAGCACTATTAGTTCAGCTGAGTTTGTCCCCAGAATGAGACCAAAATCAGGACACATTCCTGCTGCAGGGGCTTGAATAGAGTCTCTCTCTTCACAATGGCTTAAAGACGAATTCAGGCTAAAAGTAAGGGCATGATGGAGGAAACTCTAGCAGTATAGGAAATTAACCGTTGTTATAGTTTATCAGGGGCAGCAATGCCCTTCGTTGTACAAATTTCAACTCAAGATGAATTCCGGCATACGTTCCAGTTCAAGAAAGGCTTTTGAGCTTTAAATAACACGTATGGGGAAAATGTTATAGTGCCCATAATGCACAAGGTTGGACTAGATGATTATTTTTTCCCTTCGAGTCTGTGGGTTTCATGTAGTTTCTGTCTGCAAGAAAGAGGAGCCTTGTTAATATATGCCAAAGGTGTAGCCTATCTAAAGTGAGCACATGTGCGAATGGGAAGACTGTAGTGGGAAATAGGAAGACTGTTTTCCATAATGCTTATGGGGTGGTAAAACAGCAGCTGGTCTTTTCTGTGCTTATATTAAGATACATTAAAAATACACCATTATCCATTAGCAAAAATAAAACTACACAAATTGCGTGAAGAGGTAGTTAATGCAATGTTGTAATGAACAAATGCCAAGTGAAGAGAGAGAAAAACAATAGAAAAGAAGTCTAGAACAGAAGGCGATTTCAGATAATGGAAAGCAGTAGAAAGGAAGAAGAGGTGATTGTACTTGCAAAAGATGAAGCCTCTCTGATACCGTGTGGGGCCTGTGTGTGCAGAGTCTCACTCACCAAGAAGAAGTGGATCAGCTTTCTTTGAAATGTCCTTTCTTTTCGTTCTTTTCTTTTCTTTTTTTTTTTTTTTTGGTACTTCAGAACATCATTTAAGATTCACATGCCTGGTACATCACACATACCTACTGAAGTGCCTTTCTCCATGAGAAAAATTGTATCTTTCATCAAGGTAATGTATTTTTTTTAAACTGTCAGAATCGTTCCAATGAAATGCATGAAGAAATCAATAGCAGAATTGTATTAAAGAAAAACCACAGCTTTGCTCACAGTTAAAGGTTTCAAGTTCAATAACGTTGGACTTTAAAGAGAAGGAAAGAAATTTCCTTCATTTTTACTGTAATGCACTTAATGCACCATACAGAGAAGAATAGAAGTGCTGTCCAATAGACCCTTTCTGTTTTCCTCAACCTTTGCTATCAGCTTCTTTTCCCATTTCTTTTTAATCCTCATTGTTCATTTTCAAAGAGACCCCATCCACCACAAACCAAGCTAATTCCTTCCAGTGGCACTGCACCAGATATCACTGCATCCTGTCACAAGCAATATTCATGACGTTTAGAGAACTATCTTTTATTTTGAAATATCGGTAGAAATGGTATTCCTGGTTCTGTTCTTTCCAAGGTAATGCAAAGAAAGATGAAAGAGTGGAGTAGTGCCATAAGGAGTACATTTTTTTCAAATATACCTGTTCTCTGTATGTTAATATACAGTGAGGAGAAGAACCAGATAAGCACGATGTAACTGCCTGCCTTGTGTCACAAATAAGACTAGTTATTGAGGATTGTTTTTTAGGGAGATCCTTTTCTGTCAGAAATGAAGGACTGGCCCAAAACAGCTGCTGTGTTTGGAACTATTCTTAGCTACCTAGCTACTATTCATGGCTATAGCTTAGGTATATTGTCCTCAGTCTCTTTTGGTATCTGTAAGTCGTCTTCTTCCATTTAAATCTACTTCACGCAATCATTTATTACAAACTTCCTTTGAACTGAGCTCTCTTTTTTCCCTTGCTGTCTTTGAATATTCCTCCCACCGACAGCTAGTCTTTCTTTACATTCTTTTTACATTACTTTGCGTGGGCTTTTCTGCCAGCTAACTCTTGCAGAGAGTTTTGCTTTCTGGTTTGAAATAGCATTTCTAATAAATAGTATTTACTTTTCCAAAGTAAATACTTATTCTTCTGGTGAGGGAGAAAGGATTTCTGCCAAGAAACAGAGAATTGTCTGTATCCTTGCAAAGACTTAAACTGGGGTTTAAGTCCATGTGATCTGGCCATCTCTATGTTAATAGAAATGCATAGTGGGTTATGTACACTTCCCTGTCCTGCGGTTACTTTCCATCAGTAACAAACTATGATCCAGTTTCCACCTGAAAATCAGAGTCTGTAGGAATACTTACAAAAATGTAAATGTGTGATCAAGGGCCTGATGTCCAGGGAGACCATGGCCAATAATACTCACTGACAACGTAGCCTTGTCTCCTCCTGCTCCCACATCCATTGGTATCTGCTTTGGGCTCTTCACTCCCCAGGCCAGAGAGCAGTTTCTGTTTGACATAACAGGCTTCAAGTCCATCAGCAGTTTTCCCGCCTCCTGCAGTAATGCAGTCAGCAATGACAAGGTGCTTCTTAGCTCTTCTTTCCAAGACCCCATCAAATGCCTTTCCTCTCAGGGAAGAAATAAAAGAAAAGGAGCTGGTGAACACTTATTTACCCCCTCACATGCAGAATAGCAGTGCTTCTAGCCAGTGTGTACCAGCTTCTTACTGCTGCTTCTCTGTTCTTCTTGGGTTTAGATGGGGTAGAGAAATGGCGTCTGTCTGAGATTCCCGAACTGGTGAGCAAGGGAGCAGCCGTGCTGCCTGAAAGGCTGCTGGATGTCTCAGCTGTGGGAAGAATAAAAAAATTGAGAGGATGTTTATTTTAGGTTATGGGTAAGTCTAAAGCCTTTCCTACAAAACAGACAAGGAAAAAAAAGAAAAAAGGAATAATATAAAGTCAAGATGTTAATTTGAATTAAATTTATCTGGTCCTGGCAAAAGTGGAGATAATATAAAAAGAGTAAATGAATTTGTAGTTTGAAGTTCTACAGTGCCTATCCTTTTCCCTTTTCTTGTAGGAGGGCTTTATGGTCTCTTGTGTGTAATTTCTCTAAGGCTTTACTTACCTCCAGAGTGCTGAAGTGCAAGGTGCCTGTGATCTGGGAGAGCAAAAGGGTGACTGACAGTGCTTTGGCCCACACTTGTAAGGCAATGATAAAACAGCAAGCCCATCTTTAAAACGATGGGGATCGCCTAATACTGGCTGGTTCAAACAGTTTGAAATGAACTATGTCACCTCCTTTTGCAAAAGGACAATTTTTTGGTATTGGCCATGTAGTGAGTTTACTAGTCAAGTTCTGACAGGTCTTTAGCTTTTTTTTTTTGGTTTTTTTTTTTAGTGAGGTAGGGCAGCTTTCACATCCCAGGTTTGCACCCAGACACCCTTATTTCCCTCTCTCCTATTTTAGGGCACGCCATTCTCACCACAGTCACTTAAGAGGAGGTGAAGGGAAAAGGAGGGTTGGGACCTGCAGGGAGAGCCAAAGCACAGCCTTTACTTGCAGGGGAGGATGTGACAGGTTTAAGGGTGCTGCTGAAGTTAGAGCTGATGAGAAGGGAAACGCTGAAGGCTCTATGGTAAAGGCTTGTGGAAAGAGAGAGCAAGAAGACATCTGGGGCAGGGTACTGAATGCTAGAAGCCCTCTTTTGGTATCGCTCTTCTGTGTGCTTAAGGGTATCCGGATCATATTTTGTCAAAGGATTAAGGTATGGGAGGTATGACTGTATGTTAATCTTGTGGAAAGATTAATGAGGAAGACTTGGTAGAGGCAAGCCTGTTTACTTTAAGCATCTCTTGTTCTTAACTGGTGGCTTGGCAGCTTCCCTTGCTTTCCCTGTGCAATGCTTTAATGAAAGCATGGACAAATCCTGGGGCTATTTCCCTACTTACTGTTGTCCTGGCAGAGCACTTAATGCACATCTATGGCCATTGCATTCAAAGAGATCTCCCTGCTCCACAACTTGGCTTTTGTGTATGTTAAGAGATTGAAATCCATCACAAGTTTCCAGCTTACACAAGTAAGCTGTCGCTGGTTTAACACCATGTCAAACATTGCTGCATTTCTGCAGTATGGGCTTCGCAACAAGCAGCAGAAGGCTGTTTGCTGCTGGTTTGCATGGTGCCTTGTGTGATAGGACTTTACACACCTACCTTGGAATGCTGCCTGCCCGGAACAAAGATAGTAAGTGTTAACGAGGGGGAGAAGAGGCAGAGTGCAGCCGTGAATTACCAGGAGGGTCCAAACCCTCTGTCAGCTCAGCCATTTAATGCGTTAAAATAGTATCTATTTGTAAGACTTCCTTAGTCTGTCACATCTCCTAAGTTTAAAAAATGTGGTATTAGAGATAAAAGATATTTTCAGAAAGCATCTGCTATAACCAAAAATGTGCACGTGCGTGTAACTGCATATAATAGATAAACAGGAATTATGAGAGTACTGCAAAACCATCTAGATTCCTGTGTGGGTATATATGGAGACCACTTCCCTAGCCAGCATGTGCACACATACACACATTTAAATACGCTATGCAGCGGTATGAGATCTCTTTTGATGCACAGTACTTTTCTGATCTTCAGTAGCTTTTTTTACACAGAAATGGTGCCAAGAATGTAAGAATTTGTGGTTAAAATTTGTGTCCCTGGGTAGTGGTATTGTACAGGTGCTCTTAATGCCTTGATGTGGCAACAAGCCTTATGAATGGGAACGGGAATTGCTGTATCTGGACAAATATTTTTCACTAGTTACAGTATACTTCCCTAAATGCTACTATTTTTCAGAATATAAGTGGTCGTAGCCTTCCTTTCTCTACTCAGGCATACCTGTGCAAACATACAACATTCTCGATGTTTTAGGGGTATTAAACCACTATGACATTAGAACTTTTTGAATTTGAAAACTATTTGAGTAATTGTTCATGGTCTGTGCCATTCTTTTTTTCTTTTTTTCTCTTGGTCTGAACCAAAAAAATTTTCTGTTTCCTGCATCAGTTTCTAGCATTTGATTGTGTCTCAAGGGAGTGCATTGCTGTTGCCACCAACTCTTCAGAGAAGTAAAAAATAAAATCAAATAATGAAAACACTTGAAGGTGTGAGTAGGATGAGACTGTGTAGCAAGTATAGCTGTATACTGGAATTTTAAAATATCTCTTTGTACTCAGCTTCTGCGAGTTGACAGTGGTCTGTATGTATACTGAATTTTATAGGGGGCTCCTGAATCTAAGAAATAGCTGTGACAAAACCAAACTGCAATATTGTACACAAAATCAGTTCTTTTGATGTATAGGCTCCTTCTGTCTGGTACTGAAGCAGGGGTTTTCAGGCTTTTTTTGCTTTTATAAACTCTCTAGATATTTTTCAGTGGAAGTATTCCATAACAAAATATACAGGAAGTTGCATTTCACAAAGGACTTCTGCAGTTTGACCATGCCAGTACAGAAACTCCGATACACTGAAATGAGCATGAAGAACCAAACTCCTTTGACCTTTAATGGATCTGGACCTAGTTATGAACCCAAGGAGTAGCATCTGCCTTTAGCAGGAGCTAAACTCTTTCAGCTCTTCAGCATGAGCTGTGCGCATTCTGCAGGAGAATCAGAAAGGAAGTTCAGATTATTCTGTGATTCCAGGTTTGGGCTCCACTAATAGATATGATGACCAACACTCAAAGACAGCATTTTTACCCCTGAAATCTGTATGAGATTAGGAGGAATGCCTTAAACGTGAATCTCTCTCAGGCCAGGTAATGTTAAAAATTGCATAATGAAAAGGTAGGAATATAGCACTAGCCGAATATTGTTGGTTTCCTTGTAAAACTAATTCAGGTTTCAAAGTTTCTGGATTGGTCAAAGAGCCCCACATGGGACTTACAGTAGAAACTACAGTTTATTTTCCACTTCTGTTTTTCAAAAGTTGATGTCAAACCACTGAAAGATGAAAATGAATTAATTGCTTTTTTATGGTAGCTGAGTAAAGACAGAGAAATTGTCTCAGAATCAGTAGTCCTAAATGTGCAGCATTTGAGTCATTCTGATCTGCTGTATGTGAATTTTTTGGGATACTTCTTAATTTAATGACCGAGCAATTCAAATCATAGTATTATAGAGACTGCTTTCATAATGCAGCATCCAGGTGTCTTTGGCAGAGTCCATGTACTAACAGACCAATTCCACTCTTCTATCTTACGTGTTCTATAAACCATATTTTAAAAAGTCAATAATTTTAAAATCTTTTTGTCTGGTAGAGCAAAACCAGTTTGTGTCCTTTATTGTCTGACATCTTGATTTTTATTTCTTAAAGGAAAAAATATTCAAATCCTCAACCCAATCTTGAGTTACACAATTGTTAAAAAGCCTCAGAAATTAGCAAGCAGCTTTTAGAAATGTTTAACTTAAAAACAGCCAGGAAGGAGTTGGGTTGTTTTTTTTTTTCCTTTTACATTTGTTTAAAAAAAATTATATTCCTTCAAAATGAGACCTTTGTGCCAAGTTTTATTCTGGAGCACAGCTTTACAGCTGAGCTAAAACCCCCTATAATAGGAGAAAAGTGACAGACCCTTAACTATAGTAGCATGAACAGCACTGCTATAATTCCTGGGTGAACTTTGTCCCTGGATGTGTGTTTTTGGAGTGTGCCGGGGTGACATTCAGCCTCTACATTCATTTTTATGATAATTCAGAGTAAATTGTGGTGCAATAAACTCTTCAAGCCTGTCTTTCTTGTGAAAGCCATGAATCAATCAGCTGCAGGCTTTTTTGGGTCTTTTCAATGTATAGTGATCATTTAGATTTGACATGCATTGTGAGACCTTGGCTTAGCTCCTCTCTATGGTCTGTCATTAATTCCAGCCTTTACTGTTCTGAAGTACAGTGAAGGATGACTGAGAAATCATTGCCCCTCTTCAGCTCTGTTATTGCACAAAATAGCAGCGCAATAATTTTTTGTCAATGTTTTACTCTAAAAGCTTTCTACATCAGTTTTGAAAAGGAAGCAATAAAGCCCATTCAATGGTATGAATAAAAATCCTTTGAGGTTTAGGCGCAGGGCTGCTTTTCTTCAGCTGGTAATCAAATTGGAGCTAAAATGAAATTGAGTTTTCTTATGAAAATAGCCTTTGTTGCTGGGAAGGCTGGTAATTCATAAACAATAACCTGCTCTTTTGTGTGGATAATAATATATTCATGTTCTTTCAATAGGGTAAAAGCCAGACCTAGTGCATTATGGTACAGTAAAAATAGCAGAAGGAGCTTGCTGGAATAATCTTGAAGAAGAAATGTAGCATTCGGTGACTTAAGCTTTCAGCTCCCATCTGAAATTGTACTTTGCTTTTATTTGCGAGCCGGGTTTTAGTTGTTGATTTGTTGCCGCTATACAATATTTGGTTAATTGTGGAAGATCTCAAGCTGTGCTCATCACTGCTCCTGCGAAGGCTGCTGCCAGCTGCTAGAAACAGAGCCTGCTGCTACAGGATGTACACTATTCACAGGAGCAGCCTCTCAGCGCTGATTATCACCGAAGAGTTCCCCGCTCTCCATCACTCTGCGCCCTGCACGCAACCGGACTGCCGAGCACGGGGAGGTAGGCTGCCTGCCCTCTCTTCAGGGTAAGGTTAAAGGCGTGCAGCGGGGCTGCGGAGAGCGCGGTGGGAGAACTTGGCTGGGGATTTTCCAAGTGCTGGTGGGGAAACAGGCTCTCAGCTCCCGGGAGGACGGTGTGGGCTCAGTCACTTTGGAACTGAGCAGGGGCTGGAGGAGGATGTGAGGGGCGAAGAGTGAGGATTTCCAAGTGCACTGTGAGGTGCTCTTGGAAATGCTGCCTCAGGGTTAGGTGTTTCTTTATAACTAGCTGGGCGATCCTTTGGAGGTTTGATCGAACAGTGGTGCTTGTTGGCATTTTGGGGTGTACCTTGTTGTCACATTTGTGTTTTGTGACTCGATGCTAAAGGTCTCGGTACGGGTGGAGGATGCTCCCTGGATAGATTGTGTGAGCAAAGGCAAGAGCCTGGCAGAAAACTCTGGGAGTGTGTTCTGTCTGTAGTGACTCTTTTTCTTTGCCTCACCTCGTGGGGAGTGGAGGGTAAACTTCAGTCTGAGTACCTGAAATTACCTCCCTCCCCTTCCTCTCCATCAGTGTATGTTTTTAAATTATTGATAGCTGTGGTAGTCTTGAGCTCTGAGTGGTGTTAAAAAAAATGCATGCAGACATAGGCATGCAAAAACGCTGATCTGGGATCTGTTTATGTGTAAGATGCAGACTTGATCAGTCCCACCAACACTGAGGTGAGAGATTGCTTCAGGATTTGGCTTAATTTTCACTAGTCTCCCTGCCTGGGTGACAGGAGTAATACTAAAACCACTCAGCAGAGTGCCGGGAGAGATGCAGCGTGAGACATGAGGTCAAAACTGTGCCATTACTTGTGGACTTCAGTTGCAGGGAGGACAGACTGTGTCTTAGTGGCAAATCAGAAGCAGCTTTGCACAGGGCTTTCTTACAGTGAAAGGGTTTGTAATCCAGACTCTGCAAACCCCACTCTTTTTAACCAAAATGAGGAATGCTTATTGTTCTCCTTATAAACTTTCCAAAGGTTTCAGAAAAGTTTTTTAAAAAAACGAACCAGAACATACCCTGGGCAGATATAAAGTAAAGGAGAATATAAAATGCAAAGACTTACAATGGGGATTATTTCCTAAGTAACATTGAAGTTAGATCTGTACCATGTGCAAGGCTGTCTTGAGGCAGTGGCAGAGGTTCTTATTCATTTTTAACAGTGAAATTACATGCTTAACAAAAGGAACTTTTAAAGGCACAGTGGTAACTGACAGTCAAAGCAATATATGTCATTATCCAATTAGTACACACAAGTGTGTTTTTATTATTCACTTAACATACCTCTGTGTTTGGCTCTGTGAAATACGATGTTTTATTTCTCAAAGTGTTTTAAGACTGGTATGTGTTTTACTGCTGTAATTGGATGAATATTTTTGCACATTACATGTATTTATATCTTTGTTGCTCATTGGATTATCTCTGTTTAGAAGAAAATTTCTAAAATGAAGAATTGTTTTTGTGGGTAAATGCTGGTTAGGCAAAATGCAGCTTGCACTCAATTCCAGTTTTCTTCACAACTGGAAAATCTGCTTTATATGCATCCGAAGTTGAATTGAGATAAATAACATTGCTTATGTTTAAAAGAATGATAATACAATGAAATTTTCAAGTGCATTTGAATGTAAAGGATGTTAGCATATAATAGAGCATTTGTTGGTACTTGCTAATGTGAGAACAGAGAGTCTATTCAATAGAACCACCCTTTTTGTCTAGTTGAAAAATAAACCATCTAGCAATGTGGTTTTGGCATTTGTTTCATTGGGAGACTAGTTAACTGACAGATGTGGTGGTGATTTTAGCTTTTTAACTAGAGGCTGAGCACAGCTGCGATACGTTGTATTATCAGAGTTCTTCAGGAGCAAACCTTTTGGTTGAAGTTGCACAGTGCTGCTATCCTATCACCAAATAGGACAAATAGGTATAACAAGTTTTCCAAAGAATCCATCTTGTCTACAGCTTTAGAAAGAACAGTTTTGCTTCTCTTTCTATATTTAAATAAGATTTAGTAAATGTGTTTGAAGTGGAGTGTTTCTGATGCAGGATTCACCTTTGTCATGGAAATGCGTGCTTTGTTCTGGGATTCATGCGGAAAGGATGCTTCACTTAGGTATATGGTGCTCTAATGAAGCTCTGGTATGTGCATAAACCTCCATGAAAGCAAGTTCAGTCTTTAAATTTCACTAACTGAGAGCGCCAGAGTGGGACAGCTATATGCTAAAGAAAGTATAAGCTTTCCATGAGAGAACTGCTAGTGTATCTCCTGCCCATGTACTATTATGAATTATGAGTAATTACCTAGCAGTGAATAACTCTAAGACCTCCAACCTCATTTCTTGGTGCCTATATTAGACTTCAATATAAATAAATATGATATCTACCAACATTAACTTTGTGTACCACTGTAACTCACAAAAGTAGATATTTTGAATTGCAATTTGCATTTGTAAGTTCACAAAGGAACACATTTCCAGTCTATGCAGTCATAAATTACATGGTACTTATTTCAACACACAAATTCAAGTTGTCCACCGTTGACAAAGTTGGTTGAATTGTTGGCACTGTACATTTGCCTTGAAATTTTAAGTATCTGCTGATGCTGGAGCCTAAATTCCTTACTGAGTATGGGCTTCCCTACAGATGTAAGGCAAACAACTTGATTGTAATTATTTTGCAATAAGAAGCAAGTTCCAATCATTGCAGACAATAAGGTAACCAAAAGCTCTCAGACCCTGTAGTCAAGAAATTATTGATATATTCAAGTTTGGCATATTTTATCTAATGAATGCATCCTATCATTGGAAATAAAGAGCTGACTATTAAAATAAGAGGGTAAATAAGGTGAATTAAGATCAAGATTAATCCAAATGGGAGAACTTTAAATGTACAAATTTGCTTTCTCTGTACTAACTGTATTTAAAATTTTCAGCCTTACTTTTGGAGTATTTTGAGGTCACCTTGATTGGGCTTGCACCTACGGTAGTTTTGTTGGCGTTTTTTTTAAGAGTGTTCAGTGAAGCGTATCTGGATAAATTATTCATATTAGAACCCTGGTGTTAGAATAGCTCTGACACCAGGCTGATGTGATATAGGCTTTTAAATGTGTAAAAATAATACTAAGAAGAAAAATATATTAAAGGATTCTTATCAATAATGATGATAATGAAGGTCACAAATTACAACCCATGTCATGTGGATGAATGTCTGTAGAGTGCTGTTTCATGGACCTTCCTGCTTTCATTCTTCTGATTCTTATATTTGTTTAAACTTTGTAGATTGTAGTTAAATGCTGTATTTCTTTATGTAAGTTGCAGAGAGGAAAGTTCAGAGCAGCACAAAGTTTCACTACTTTCATGTCTGGCTCTACTTCAATCCTTGAAAACTAAGAGCTTGTTTTCAGGTGACTTTTTATTTTTACTAAAATATAAGGTTAGTAGATTTCAATTTTTATTGCCTTTTCAGCTTTCAATGCACTCTGCCTTATCAGTGTACTTGAATCCATGTGATGCATTTAAAATGAAAAGCTTCAAGTATTTTTATTAAGATATCCACGAAGAGCTCTGTAAACAAGGCTTTGCTTTCCAATGCTCAGGCTTTGAACTGTCAGCACTTATAAACACATTCTTACTTTCTCGTTCTGAAATATGGCCAGAAAAAAGAGCAGATCTCTAATGTGTGTGATGCTTTCTTAATGTAGCTGTTTGATAACCACTATTTTGCTTTGAAATAGAAATCTACTTTATGAGCAGAGCTGATCCCTGAAGTTTTCTGGGTGCATGTGATGATCTGAAGGTAACATTATTTTACTGTGTAATTCAGCTCATTTTACTAAGACTGTTCTTAAAGACAGTTGAAACTGCATCTTTCTTCTTTGAGGCTTTCAAGGTCAGTACAGTAAGTCAATAATTTTGCTGTCAATTGGGTTACTTAAGGAGCTTCAGGAGTTGAAAGAAAGTAGAGGTCCCACTTCAGTAGCATTTAGGGGCTCAAAATAGGCTGGAAATATTGAGTATGAAATAGAAATTGGCAGTTCTTTGGAATCTGGAGAAGACTCCCACACAGCATTAAACAGTCAATTTTTTCACTAAATTTACTTGTGCCTTTGTTATAGACAGTATTGTTTTCTTCTTCTTTCTTCTATCATGGAATCTTTTTTTTTTGCTGTGGTTTTCTTAACCTCACTGCAAAATAATTTAATCCTCTCTTAATTTTAACTTATCATTGCTAAAAGCACCGGCCCTGATTTCCCCAGAGCATTCCATCACTTACACATCTCTGTAACTAATTTGAAAAAGATCTATGCCATGTGAAAGTGATGGGAAATATTGGGAAATCAGGTCTGCTCTCAGAGTAAAATGCTAGCTTTCTAAAAGTTTTTCAGATCACCTTTTTTATTGTCAAATATAAAAGCATTGAAGTTGAACAGCTTTTCTGTGTTGCTCCCTAAGCCAGCCATGTTTGCTAGCATTAAGGTAGTCTATAAAAAAATTATGTTCCCAGTGCCACACTGAAGCCAATTAAATAGCAGCCATCTCTGAATAATTGCATCAAGAAGGAACTGGTGCATCCGCTATATGGTACGGTAGCAAAAGGAAAACTTTTAAGGGCAAACATTATACAAAGAATTATGGGTAATCATCTTCATGGTCTAGGCTTGATAGCACATCTGAAGTATTAAACAGCCATCCTCAGACACTTATATAGCCATTTTCTATACACTGCTTACACTGAAGAAAGAGCACAGCTTATACTTCTACCAATCAGCAAAGACAGAAAACTTACAGTTACAAAAATGTAATTTCACTCTCCCTGGGAAATGGAACATCCAGCTGCAAAGCATTTATAAAGTACGTCAAATACTTCATATCACATAACAGCTAGTAAAACATGTCTTGATTTATCTGTTTGAGAGCTCATCTCCAATGTCTTTTTGGAGCTGGTCTTAATCTTTCATCAAGGCCTTTCATAGAAGTTTTTAACCATATTGGCAATGTGAAAATGCTGCTTTTGAACCATGTTGGAAATGTGACATTATGTTGCCATAATTGAAAATTTTTAGCAAAATCAATACAAACATGCCAATAAATGTTAAAAGATAAAGTAGCATTGGACTCTACACTTGTTTTATTAGGCTGTGTTGGAAATATATAAAATGGATAATGGACTACTGATTAACAATTGATTTCAAAAGCTGACATATCTGTACAAAAACCATTAAAATAATTTGTAAGTTCGTAAGAAGACTTATTGTTATGAGTTCTTAAAGTAAATTGGATAGTTTTAACAGGTCTTCAAGCCAGAACAGTAATTTGAATGAGACTACTGTCTGTTAACCTAAATAAAGCACTGCCACACTTAAAATCAGCTAATGTTCTGGTTAGACTAATAGAATAAGAATGTGAGAGTTGAGTTACTCAGAATTTAGAGGTGTGCATCAGAGGCTTTGACATTGCTGGCCAGCATCCTTGTCAGTCTCGAAGTTTACGTATAAAGGTCCTAGGTTGACTGGATATAGAACAAGTCTCTATTCTAGTGAGAACCTTGCCATTTAAGGTTCAACTGTGGGAGACCAATTTTTGTCTTCTATTGGCTATGAAAGCACATTTTGCTGAAGATGCTTCCTCAATATCTCAACACTAATCTAATCCAGAACAGACCAGCACTATTGTGCTACTAAGCAGAAAAGACCCATCCAACTTTCTAAGTGTCTGATTTTTTATCCTCCTGAAAAACTGTGTTTGGGAGTCAACTTTTTGATGTCAACCCACTCCAGAGTAGCACCAGTACATCACCTTATAGAAATTCTGTCCAGTTAGGTATTTGTAGTGAGACTTGTGTGAGCAGGAGAAAGAAGGCATTGATCCTCTTTCAGTATGCTTCTCAGTGTTGAATGCAGAGCTTAGAAAGATGAACTTTGCCATTATTTTTAAAGCTAAACCCAAAGTATTTAATGTAGTAAGGGAGCTTATTATTTGGAACACTGAATTCATGTTGTCCCTAGAGATCAAGCTTTTGTGTGTGTAAAGGCTGCCTTGGCTGGCAGCACTGCAGAAAGAAAAATACTTTTCAAAGAAGCAGAGTCTTTAAGCTGCAAGAGTCTGTAGTTTCAAAATAATGGCCTTTCTGAAAGCAGGGGTGTAGCCATGTAGAGAGAACCTGAAGCAAAGGATACATATACTGACAAAATGCTGCTGACAGTTACATCCAGAAGCCACCACAGAAACTGGCAGTGTTATACAGTCTGTGAACTTTTACAAAACTTCCCGTCATAATCTTGGAGAACATGTCTTTTCATGGGCATTATATATCACTCTGTGGATGTGCTGTGTGTTTCTAAAGGCTCTCTCTACCTGGCAGGGCCAGACATGCTCAAGTGGAATACTCTCTGTTACGTTACTCATCATATCAACAACGTGTGGTAGGTAGCGCAGACTTGGGCACGTAGTCAGTGACATCACTGTGCAGTTTGTGACTTAGATCTGGCACTGGAAGGGATAAAGCAATTCTGAAACACCACTGAATATAGCATTTGGGCTTTATAATGCAGGGAGGGGATGTGTCAACTCTGTGATAGATTAGCTGTATTCGTTTTCCACATAACTGGGGGATGGTGGCAGTTGCTGCACAAAACTGACAGAGAATGAAATCCTTGCATTAGTGGATTTATGTCTGAAGAGAGCATTAGGTTTGCTGTTTGGAAAGATGGATCTAATTGTATCTTTTGTTTTGTAAAAATATGTGTGAATCTAAAGCCTATGAGCTCTTTTCCTTTTTCAGCTTTAGAAAGTCACCAGTGACTATTTTCCTGGCTAATGCTGACAAACAGAAATGCTTTGAGATTAACTGTTCATAAGGGATAGCCCATGGCACAATCATGCATAGTAGTAATTTACAGCTGCTCTCATTCCAGACTGGATATGACTTAGAAACCTAAAGATAGAAAGATACTTGTTCAGTTACTGAGCTCTAGCACCAGTCACGTGCTGTAGTGATTCTGTTATCTGGAAACTACATTTCTATTCTGAATGTCCAGAAGACATTACATTCCCATGATTTTCATTTTGCAAGAGGGTGAAATATCTGTTAGCTTTATACAATAATGCTTCTCTCAGTAGATGAGGGGCTAATGTTCTATGCTCCATTGAAACTGATTGTCAAAGGCAGCAACGAGGGCTTGCCAGCTCTTTTTGGTAGTGTGTCATGTGGGTACTGACCTTATGTGGCAGTGACATTGCATCATCCTTTCTCTTAGGGCTGGGTACTGGAGACTGGCTGGCTGCACAGGAGTTAGCATTCCTTAGGAGGCCAAGGCATGCGTGGGTTATGCAGAACACTGCGGTGGGCTCTCCTCCTCACTAGCACTCTCCTCACACAGGACCTGCCTTGTGGCATATTAAGGGAAAGTGCTGCTCATTTAGATTGTGCTGGATCCTTAAAGGAAGAGAATAAAATGCTGTCAGGACTTAATTTGTTCTAACATTGAGGAAGAAGAGAGGAAAGCACTGAGTCTGTCTATTTTCCTGCCTGGAAAAAACATCAAGCATACAGAACTTGGTCAAAAAGGAAGCAGTCGCCTCTCTAAATCAGGACAATCTCCTCATTTTCCCTTGCGCTCTCATCTATTGCTGGCTTTACTCTATCTGCTGGCAAGGAAGTTTTAGGAGCCCTTAAGCTCCACAGAGATTAGTTTCTTTTGATCCTCTATCTTCTCTGCTTTTATCAAAGGAGGAGGACAAATCTTCACATTGTTTTCCTTGCCTTTAAATCCTTCCAAGTCTTGCTAGGCCCTTAGGCTGTTGACAATCTTGTGCTGTGTCATCTTTAACCTACTAGGAAGATGCGGTGATTTGGGGCTCTGCAGTCTCTCTGGCACAGCATCTTGAGCTTCTTTGGTGTATTTCTGGGCATGAACTTCTGGAGTGTCTTCAGCTGCTCATTGATAGCAAGAAGAGAGCCTTTCCATGTTGCTGACTCATAGTCTCGTGAAGGATGAAGTTCTGAAAAAACAGTTCCTGACTT
This sequence comes from Strigops habroptila, assembly GCF_004027225.2. Classification (NCBI taxonomy): domain Eukaryota; kingdom Metazoa; phylum Chordata; class Aves; order Psittaciformes; family Psittacidae; genus Strigops; species Strigops habroptila. The sequence continues at coordinate 63,674,732 of NC_044278.2, read as the reverse complement.
GTACAGGGCCATGAGTCCCTGAGGTACCAAGTTCTGGATGTTTAGCTTACTGATCTGATACAAAGGCTCTTGTTTCAAAGCAGTTACAGGTTAAGCATGCCTACTTTGGGCTCATACTAAGACACTATTAAGCTGAAGGACAATTTAGTACTGCAAGTAAATACTAAGTGTGTTGCAGCAGATGCATCTGCTAGATCTGCTGGCACAAAGGGCTTTGAAGTGAGTTCAGATAAGAAAGGTGATATACTAAATCAGCTGATACTCCTTTGAATGAACAAAGCAACTGAATGGGCTATCTGCAGAAAGTTTAACAGAGAAGTTGTTTGTGATGTGTGTGTGTATCAGAAATTGAGCAATTCAGGGAAATCTCTAAATCACTAGCTCTGCAAAATACTTTCTTTGAGCATGCTTTTCACAAAAGATGTGTCTAGGCATCAGAAGCATCTTTGAATTTCTGTCAAGCCACCCAGCAGGCACGCCACATGGCCCATAGAAGCAATGGGAAAGTTATGTTTTCCCAATATGCCTATTTTCACTTTTTAGTTACAGATTCATGTTATTCCCTAAACACTGTGAAGAATTAAATACAGATGAGGATGAGTAAGTGTCAAGGGGACAACTTGATGGTAACACCAGTAAAAATGTTGTGCTCATTTGAAGCTCAGGAACATAAGAGTGATTATGAATAAGTATGTGGGTATTACTGGGTTCCAACCCCTATACTCACATATATCTTGTTGCCTGTCAGAGAGCCGCCTTGCTCATTACTGGCTGCTGGTAGACACTTGCTCTCCTGACCTTAGGGTACCATGCTACCACATGGTGTGTGAAGCATCTGCGGATACTTACTCTGTAACTAACATGACGTATCTGTTGGGAGCTGAGAAGCATTTAAGATACCTATGTAAGATAAACAAGATTAAATCTTTAAAATTGTTTTTCAGGTGGTAGTCTTGCCATTTGTCTTAACAGAAGTATGTAAATTAAGTATCCTATCTGAAGTATCGCATCCCTGGAGATGTTTCATGTATGCCAGTAACTTCTTTTTGCTTCATTAAGGAGTAAAACCTTCTCATCTCTCTTCATTGATTAGTGTGAATTTGTCTATGAAAAAGGTTTTCTCTAATGAACCTTGTATCTTTCTGTAATAAAAAATACAGAAATCAAAATACTGTCAGCAAAAACACAAACAGCTAGAGGACATAAACCCATGTATCTCCTTGTTTGCTCTTGACTGAGACTGGATGCTCTGGTGACCCGCTACTTGGGAGGAAAGTGGATTTGGGCAAATTACTTCTATTAGCTTTATTCTGAGGATATTCTCACAAGATATAGATATCTACTGTTTTCCTCCATGCATTGAAGCTAAGCAGTACTGCCATGTTTACACATATATTAGTCTGATGGGCCAAACTTTTTAATCATTACTCTATGAAATATACATGATGCAACCCAGCAGCAGTTAGAAGCAATTACACATGGCTTGTGAATGGAGCTGTGTTACAAACGACAGTGGGAATATTCCTGAAATATTTTTACTTTCATCAAATCAGTGTAAGATTAAATGAAATAAACCACATGATCCAACAATGAGAGTTTAATAGATGCTCTAATTAGTGATAGCCAATTTATTAAAATAATTAGTAATTGTAATACATTAGCTGCAAAGATACTATTTTGGGGAAGAATAGGTGTCCCATGCTCAGTTGTAATTTTTAGAGAAGGATAATATCCACACTGTCTGAAAGATGGCACTATAAAAAAAAGAGGAATATGTGAAACTCTCTACTTGGGGTCTTAGTTTCTTTTGGTCTATCTTTATAAACTCCTCCATTTGAATACAGCAGGAGCTACCATTTCAAAAGAAAAAAAACAACATGGAATTTCATTTCTTATGCCGAGTGTTTCAGCAGATGTTTTCACAAGCATTTGAAAATGCAATGTGAACATGTTCTGGAAATGGATATTTGATAGCATTCGCTCAACAGTTTGAGTACTTGCGTAGTATGCTATTACTTTGCTGTTCTTGAATTGTTAAAAAATTTGGGTTTATGGTTGTAGGCAAATTTTTAAATAATTTCACACATACGGTAGAGTTCCTGTAATATTATCTTTGCTTATAAATAAGTTTTTACCCTGATTTTGATAACATAGGAAAATTGCTACTTGTAACATCTGTTCTCTACCTTTGCACAGTAGCTCATTTATATTTGGTTTTGACTTATACTAACAGTAGTTGTTAAAATTTAGAAAATTACTTGCGAAAACCATCCACTTACATAGTCAGCATTAATTTTAAAATGGAAATGGCTTAATTATTTGTCTTTATTTTTTTCAGTAGCAAAGGGAATGAATTCATTAGGCACATTAGACTTCAGTTCTGCAAACACTTTGCTTGGTTTTCGGCCCCTGAAGAGCCGTGATGAGTGATGCCTTCTCTTTGTTCTGCACAGGAACATGTTTGCAAGCTGTAGGCCTAATTGCCTGCTCTAATGTCTCAGCTGAAGGTAGCAGAAAGTTTGCTCACTCAGGACTGCTGAAATGAAGCTTTCTTTTCCATCACAAGTTTTTATTTTTTCTGCAGGTGCAGTGTGTTGGAAAGATTAATAAGCCATTCATAGATTTCTCTGAGGTACCAGTCACTCTTTCATAAGAAAGGTTTCTCTCAGCCATTCTTATAGGAAAGTCTCCTTGCCATTACATGGTAACGCATTAGCTGTTTTAATGATGCACAGAGCAGAGTTCACTTAGAAGCAAAATTGTTGTTTCCAGATGCAAAGGATTTTCAAAACCTAGCATTGCAGAAAAAATCCCATGAGCCCATAAGCCTGCATTCCTTGCTGGGGCTAATGCAAGGGGAAATTCTATACAGAACGCCAAGACTCTTCAGCAACAAATGGTAATTTCCAGGCATCCACAATCAGGTTGCTGCATACTCTGCTCATGAGGCTAATCTTAACATTTGGGACTCAAACTGATGAATGTAAGTTATCATAAATATTTCATAGAAATATTGTAGGTGTTATCTGTTTGGGTTTTTTTTAATGTCATAAAAATCATAATAATAATCATGACTGCTCATTTTATATGTTTTGACCATATTCTCATGTTCTTCATTTTGTGTTTAATGGACCAAGTTTGGAAGGTGGTGAATAGGGAGTTGTACATCTAGTACAGAACTTTTATGATCTCTATAAATTAAAGTTTTAATAACATACATAAAAATTTGGTAAAACCATTACCACTGTGCTGCCAGGGGCATCCAGTCAGTTGCTGATGTGTGTGAAAAGACAGAGCTCTGACAGCGGGCGCCCTGCAATATCCAACTGCTTGTACCAAAGCAGGTACTGTTTTTGTCTGTGGTTAGACAACTCATTCTAGGGCTCATGAAGGGTTATAGGGTGGTTTTAGTAAGAATAGAAGACTGAAACTACTGTGTAGTGATGAAGGAGGAGGTTTGATGGAGCCTATTTTATTTTCAAACTCTTCCCCCTGGTGTTAATCTCTATTAACTACTGCTCCTTTTAGCTTTTCACAGCTTTTTATAGCATTGGGAGACTGTTTCACCTGCTTTCAGGTTGAAGTAAGGCTCTACTGTATTGTCTGCCCTGTTCTTTCATGAAGTGTGGAAAGTCCTCTCCACTCTGAGTTTTCAAGCTTAACTATTTAGAGGCATCTAGGACCTCACATTTTATTTTCTGCTTTGTCTTCTGCTTCCCTGGTAGACTTGTCAGAGATTGGGTGATTGAGTAGAATTCAGTCTTGGAGAATATTGATTTCACAGGAGTCTACTATAGGGAAAAAAGAGGAAAAAATAACATGCAAGTGGTGTTACTCTGTTTCTGAGACATCAAAGATAAAACTAAAGATGGGGGGCTATGCTGAGATGCCAACCTTTTTCCCAGAATGGCAAGAGCTTGGACAGTATGTTATTTAAACCACTAAATTCTATATGCTTTGAATGCTTGATGCAATGAGTCCCTCTGTACTTTTCAGTAACACTTGTGTTGAATGTTTGGTATTGAAGACTGACTGAAAAGTGGTTTGGTTAGCGAGTCACTGTGCAGGGTCCTCAGAGAGATGGCAGGCAGGTGGTAAAATGGAAACCAAAGATGTGAGAAGGCCAGCACAGTAACTAAGTATGTAGCTACGCAGAAAGTCCTCATGTGAGAGAGTATTGAACTGATCTATATAAGCATGAGGCCAACAAATGTATTGTCAAGATAGTTAAGGAGAGCCCAGCAAACTAGGAATAAAGTCCAACCTGATGGAAGGTGAAAACCAGCAGAAAGGCTACTTTGCTTAAACCTTTATGGCTCACTTCTGTCTCACTCCCGACTTCACAGTAGAAAAGTGAAGTTTGCAGGGACTTTTTACACTATTAGAGGTTGGTGGGGACTTGTCTCTTTTTCATTTCTGGTGTTGTTTGTGTTTTTCTGAGAGGAGTTTGTTTAGCAATGCAATGCTAAGGTTAGTCTGAGATAAGAAACCTTAGAAATCTTTCCATAGCTGAAATGCTGTGATTTGTATTTGAGGAAATGCCTGATACAGTGCTGTGCTCAGACTTTCCTCATATGACAGGTGATCCAAGCCTTTCATCATCTCTGTGGCTCTTTTCTGTACTCACTCCAGTAAGTCCATGTTGTTCCGGCGCTGGGGAGCCCAGCACTGGACTCAGCACACCAGGTGTGTCTCACCTCACTAGTGAGGTAGAGGGGAAGGATGCAGCCCAGGATGTGAATATTTTCTCATTTCCAGAAGAAACAGTGATCCTGAACCACTGGTCCACTACCTGCCAGTGGCTGAAATATTTTCATCACTACGATGAAGTAATGCTTTAAAAGCTTTTGTGCTCTACTGCTGCTCCAGGTGCATACAGCTATGCAAGTCTGTGTGTGGATGGTTATTGGAGAAAGTATTGTAATGAAGTGAATGCAGTGAGCTTGTACTGGAAGGTGTGCTGAAAGTAGAAAGCTGGTTACCTGCCTCTGTTTATACACAGTAAGGCATGAATGCAGGCCATATCACTGTATAGCAGTTGTATCTTGTGTGTTATATTATCTCAGACTCCTCTGTGTGATAGAGAAGACAGTGATTTTGATTTTTGCTTTCCTGTGCTGATTATATGGTAGCAAAACTTTCAGGAAATCAATGGAGTTACGTGGGTGTGAATCAGTGCAGCAGATTGCTCCTCTGGCCCTTAGTTCTCACTGAAAGCATCCTCCAAGACCTATTGCTGTCAGCATTGTAGGACTGAGGGGCTACAGTCAGCCTACCTTAATTTCTTAAATGAAGTCTAAGAACTCATATGTAAGTGTAAGGCTATCTCAAAGAGAGGGACATCAAAGCCAGTTTTGGATTCACCAGAACATAGCAGACCAGCTGCAACAATGAGGCCAGATGTCTGAAAAAAAATGATTGCCAAATAGATGTTTACTAAGTCTGCCCTGCTGGGAAATTGTGAAACAAGTCCAACATTTACATGCGAAACAGGTCTTGACTCCATTGATAGTGTTTTGACACTTCTGGTGCAAAACCAGTATATGCAGCTAATAAAATTTACAATCATATAATGAAGTAATGAAGACCAGTATTTTGAAAGCAGGTTTGCAGTGCTTTGAACCCTGAAGGCATATAGAATAAAGCAACTTTTGAAAAAAGCAGTGAGCACTTGTCTGTTGTTGCCATCATTACGGTGTATTTGAATCAGTTTCAGCCTTGCTTCTCAAACATTACGAGGTTTTACATCTCCTTATAGATCTGAAGTTATTTAAAAGGCTTTCTGTTTTGTCAAAATAGAATATGCACAGCAGCCATGGGCACGTAACAATATCCACGCAACAATGAGGAGTAACCTACTGATGCTCCTCAGTGTCTATGAAATATTGAACCCTGAGATCGTGGGACAGTAGCATTTCCTCAAAGCAAAACATGGGTAGCTGCTGGCTTCCTGGGTGCTTCCAACAGAAGATGCCCACTTGGGGAGGATTAGAAGGGATGAGCATGTGGTTTGGACCCACCAAATTGTGGTTGACTTTTCATAGACCTTTGGAAAAGCTAGTTGTAGTTTGGAGACCCATCATGGATATTGTAGTCATGAGCAACTAAGCTCGTGTAGTCATGTAGTCAACTAAGGGAAAGACATGAAGAAATAGGAAAATTAAGTTGGAGTGAATGAGAGCCTAGGATAACAATGAATTTTACAGAAAAGCAAAGTTTTCAGCTCATATTTTGCCTTGTCAGTGTCAGAAGGGAGAGGATAGTTTTAAGAAGGTAGTGAGAGCTTAAAAATGTAATGAACACAATTGGGGTGGCTTGAGAAAGTGGTAAATACTTCAGAAAGAAGCAAGAAAACTGTGTGGACATTGGCATTACTGGCAGGGGTAAGGCAAGGATCAGAGATGTACTGGGGTACTTGATGTGGTGCTAGCCTTAAAGTAAGAGCCTGTTACCAAAGTGATAGGAGCTGGAGGAGTGGATCTCAGCAGTCAGGATGATGATTGTGAAGAACGGTCCTAGTAACAGGGATAAAAAAGAGACCTGAGGTGGCTGATGTCAAAAGCAGGAAGGAAAAAATTCCTGGAACAGGGACAAGAGCTAGTACAAAGCAAGAGGTAGAGACTTGAAGGTGCATGTAGTCACCAAATGCAAAGCTGTAGGGACACAGCGAAGGCAGGGTTGGTCCAACTGCGAAGGCAGGGTTGGTCCAACTTTAAATTGATGCTGTGTCTGCATACACAGGCAACTCTTCAAATAAAAAGCTCAGGAGAGGGACAGCAATGGTATGTACAAAGCAGGAGAGGGACTGTAGCAGAGTCCAGGTGAATTCACCAAAGACTGGTAGGGTGGGAGGGGAACTCAATTGCACTCTTGTAGTAGTAACTCCAGTATTGCTAATGTGAAAGAGAGGCAGAGGTTCTCAGCACTGCTTAAAATCAAGAGACATTATGTTAGCAAAATGGAATTTATGTTAAATAAGTAAACATATTAAAGACCACAAAGCATTGCTGTTCCATGGTGTTAGGGCTGTAATAGTTCATCAGAAATACAGATGAGGAGCCTCACAGCCCTACTGTGACAGTTAAATATTGCTCCTATTATAAGTGCAAAAGGAAATTAGAGGAAGGAGCTTAGCACCTCAGCTGAGCAGGGCACTTGGAAAATGCACAAATGGTGAAGTAGACTCATTGACTTCAACGACACTGCTTTTTCTTAAAGTTACATAGGGACATAAGTGCATTGTTGAATTGAGAGCCCAAGGGTAGGGATTAGAACTTGTGTTTTCTTGGCTTTGTGCCTGAGCAAAATTGGTTATGCCACACCGATCCTGAAACACAACTTCTGTTTATATTATTTGCAGAATGCTGCGGGGAAATGAAAGCTGGTAAGGCATAATTTTATTTGTGTGCTTTGAAATTTTATATTATTATGTATTTCTTGTTGCACTGTAATGAAGCTCTGATTTCCATATTAAAATTAATAAAATGAAAATAACATGAATGCAATATTCCTGCTGAATACACATTGACTAGAGAATGTTTTCATAATATTTCACAGGCATATTTATGACAACCTATTTCACTGCGTCTTGAGAAGGCTGCAGGTCCATAGGAACTTTAATCATTCACAGTTTGCTTACCCAGTTACAACAAAATTCACACACAATCCACATTTGAATACTGCTTTTAAACTAAGCAGTAATAGAAGAAGTTCCATTGTAATGATATATAAGCATTTTTAGACTGTTGCCAGCCTACAATGGTGTGCTTATCAAAGCAATGGAACTTACTGGAGAGAAATAACCTGCTAAAGTAGAGCTTATATTTAATAACTACCAGTCTTTGTTTTATCATGGATATTGGGCAGAGAAAAAGAGCATCACAGCTTTGGTGTGGGTTCGGGTAAGTAGATCAAATTCATTCAGCTGTGCCTTTATTACTTGGACCTCTCAATTTAGCAAAGATGGAATAATTTGCAGTAAATAATATCAGTGCTCTGTAGGACTCGGCAAACGTCGTGCATTCAGAAGCATGGTGGGTTTGAAAGTTATGGTTGTCTGTAGTCACTGGTTATTCCTGATGAATGTGAGGATTTTGGGTTGCTCTTTACATCCCTACAAAGGTATCATAACCTACATCACACTAGCGGTACAGTATACTAGAGACCCCTCTGCTCAATGTCTGAGTGCATAGAAAGGAGACCAGCAGGAGGAACGTATCTGTACAACGCATGGACTGCACTTTCCCTACACCAAGCCTTTGTGCAGTCTCTATTCTTTCCTCATTTCCCCTCTCAAAATGTTGATGGAGTTGCCAGAGGGGAGAGTACTTCACTGCAGGAGAGGGAGAGACAGAGGCTGGATGACGTTTTTCTAGGGCTCCTTGCTTGTTACCAGCCCACTGTATTAGGACACACACCTTATGTCCCCCTAGATAACTGTTTTTTAGGATGGAGAAATTATCTGATAGGCCCATGCATAAAAAGCATTTCTCGGGTCATCATCATAACAATTCTCCTTGCCATCTTGCTGAAACTTCTACCTATGGGATGGGGAAATAGGCATCAGATGCAAAAAGGTGTTTTGTGAAAGCTTTTTCCCTTGTCACTCTCGCCAAGCTGCCTCCTGTGGGATTTATGACTTTAGAAACATTAGACAAATGAATCATTGTTTCAGTAAATTTAATTTCAGAGTGCCAAAAGGCTGTCATTTATGTCGACATTTGGTTTTGTTTGGTAGCTCTCTGCTACCGGACATGAAAAAATGCGAGCATCAATAGCAACGATTTGAATATTTCATTAAACAATACAGCAGTCTTCTTTGCAAGCTGTTATCACTGACATTCACAGCATGGACAGCGTGTGGTGGTATGTGGTGACATTTCCTGCCGAAGCTGTTGTGAATACTCTTAATGAAGAAATGTAGTTGGGAGATGTTATTCCTGCTCTGGTTCCATGAATCCAGAAAACATTAGATGAACAAAGGAACTGCTTGTTCTCTGTGTCATTAAATAAAGTTTCATCACTTTTCTTCAACTTGTTTGTAGTCTTTAATCTGGTCTTTCATGTCAAAGAAATAGTTCTCCCAACAGATTTTCTGGAGAGGAAGCTATATTTTAAAGTATATATTAGCTAAAATAGAACACCATCTACTCTTATAGAAGTACATCTATATTATTTATAATAAAAAAACCCCATACTGTAATACTACAATAAAATACATTTCAGGATTTTCAGTGTTTTAGTGGTAAGACAACTTTCTGATGAAGATACTTCTGTACCTGGTCCATAACCTGGTCCAAATATATAAGAATAAATGTGCTTCTAGACTCTGTCCCCCAGGCAGTCTCATTGATCAGAAAACACAGTGCCTCTATTTGTGTTTCTTCACCTTTCAGTTGATTGTGCTTTGTTGTCAAGAATATTTTCGGTAATGAAATCTATACAGGTCTATTCCCATTTTGAACCCAAAATAAACTTCAACTATAATTATGTAAACTCAAGGAGGACTCAGTTATTTGCCCAGAATAATTAAAGTACATTAAATAATTGCAGATTTTCATCTTATTTTCAAAAGAAGTGAGTTAATGTTAACTGGGGAGACAGCACCACAGAATACAGTTTAACTAATCAGCTATACTAAGCTGTATATTTCTCATGTTGTTTTGGTTTATGGCAGTAAAGATTGTGGGAGATCATGTCAAGTCATTGAAACCTTAAATGGACATGCTAGTTCCTTTTCTGAACTGCCTGCCTGTATGGAAAAATGTGATAGCTTTCCAGCATAAAAGTGTGCAATTTACTACTGATTTATGGCAGGGAGAAAAAGATTCATCGTAAAGGTATTGCCAGAAATTATCCCATTTGCCTTCAGAGTCAAACTTTACCTTTCAGTGGACTGCTAGAAAAAGGTATGTATCTGATGGATTTCTTGCCCATATCATAGAATAAAATTCTGTTTTCACTTGCATGTGAAACATAATATTTTGATATTGCAGAACTAACAAGTATATGGAGGCACACTAGGTCCTTTAATGCCACTGTCCCTTTCTGCGCAGACTGTTCTGGGTATAGATGATCTTTTCCTTTTATTTTCTGCATGCAGAAAGTGAGGCAGGATGGTTTTCCTTTTGCTACCTGTTATTTGGGAAGGGAAATTAGCTCAAGTGCACTATACTGTCTATTTGATGGTTACTTGAAAGGGAAAACACATTAACAGCACTGATGCTGAGGTGACGCAGAACCAGAAATGTTCCTCTTGCTTCTCTGCACAGCTCTCAAAAGCAGTGTCAGTCGCTATGGGGAACTATAAAAGGCCATAGCAACACCATGAGAAAATGTTTTTTACTGCAGCTTTGGTGGGAGCTTTTTGTTCCTCTTGGTTTGGCTTTTGAGTCACACTGGAAGAGGGGTGAGGTCAGTGATTTTTGATGGTGTTTTATGGCATAGATGAATACTTTCCTCTTTATCTGAATGTGTTTTGCAGCAATTACAGCATTATAGAGACGCGTGAGCATCAGAGTGCTGAATTAAATGCCTGTTCTGGGGAAGACCTGCTGATTTCAATGCTGTCTAGCAGTCATGTGAGCATTAGAATAAATACGCTACATTTCTTTTTACAAAAAAAGTGGGAAATAGTTATGGCTTGTAATGATAGATAATTGGTAATCAGGGGAGGATTGTTTTTGTAGATAATTACAGGTGGAGTTCATCTCACCCCACTCCAGAGGTCTACCTCTGAGATAATCACCCAGAACTTCTTACAACTATTGTGGAGAAACAGGCACTTTGGGAAAGTCGTTTGTTCCACCTATTAGTTTTGGGATGAAATAAATAGTTTTCTAGAGATGCCTGCTTCTCTCCATCGACTGTAGTAGGAGCTGAGGCGATCACCCTCAAATGCTCATCTTCAGGTTGTCTAAATTAGGGCATAGCAACTCAATGTGGCAGCAGTACTCTCCAAATTGATTATCTCAAGAACAGGGAATCATTCTTCTCCTACCTTCCTGGCTTTTTAGTGATAGATGTCTAGTGTCCCTCCATTTTGGAGCATGGCAAGCAAAGCAGGGCCATACACCTATCTCTACACCCTCAGTTAGACCCTGCCTCGGGGAGCTGTGCATCTTTCCCAGCACTGCCAGTGTATGCCTCAGCACCAGGCTAAAGCCACTGGCCTTTCCCAGATTAACTGAGGACTCCCTTCCCTGTCCTGTCACATGGTGTCCTCATCAACTAGCTGCCAAATCATGCTGGTTGTCAGTCTTTAATTTTCCACACCTATGTATCATTAGTGCTTTTTTACCAATGGAGCTGCTTCCAAGGGGAAGGTTAACAGCACTGCCAGTTCCTCTGCCAGCAGCCCACCTACCATCATTATGACACTTCCATAGGCTGGGGTGAGTGACAGGCAGGTACCCACCTCAGGGGTGAGTGCTTTGGACCAGAAAATTGTTGTACAAAGAGAGGGCAGGTTTGTCATGGGGGCTGATAGCATGCAGGTGCTGCCTCGCTCAGCCCCCTAATACAGAAGTTTTCTTCTGGAGGTGGAGTTCTAGGCACTTGTGAGACACACTGATTGAGAAATGAGCCATCTCCAAGACCAGGTGTTCCCAAAATAAGGAAGAAGGTCTTGGATGGCAATACCTGTATTTCTATTTAACTGCATCTTTAAGCACCCGGGCTTCTTTTTGCATATGCTTTGTGCTGAGTGCTTTTCTCCATTTGCAAATAGGGCGGGATCAAATAGATGCCAAACCGTGGGGCAAGCTTTTTGATGTTCAAACCCTTGTCTTCAAAATCTCTGACTACAGAGGGTCTTTTAAACATTGCAGAGGCTGGTAAATGAAACTGGGCAACTGTGCATAAATACTTTACCTGCATGAAATTCAAGTGCAAGACATCATGCACTGAATTTTGGGAAGAATTTTTTAGCGGTCATTAACTTTGTTTTCAGAATTATGTTTGGCTGCTCATTAAGACTCACAAGAACCACGGAAATCTTCGTATTGAGTGACAGGAGTGTTAGATCTTTCCCATTGCTACAAGATGTTACAGGCCTAGCATTAAGGAATTGGAATGAAGTTTAATTAGTATTGCGTTCTATGAATGCTTTGAAACAGGTCATTAAACATTATTATGCACTATGGTTATTTCACCACTCAGCAGAAAGTGCCTCAGTGTTATCCTGAAAAAAATATCTTGAGCTACATGTAACGTTTACATGGATTCTTAAGTCACTTTATAATCGAAGTCTTATTTACGCTGCAATGCTATTCTTCTAAGTCTTGAGGTGCTTAAAATCTAGTGATGCTTCTTTCTGCTTATTGTGGGAAAAAGCCCAGGATACCTGGGCTCTGATTTCTACTTCTAGGTCACTGTGGAACTTCACATCACTACTTGCTCCTGGTGTTCATTTTCTTTATTTCCACATTACAGTTAGACTGAGTTGCATTCATCCAAATAGGCTATGTAGCCTGTACAAATCCTGCTGAGGCAGGTTTGGTTTTTTTTTTTTAAACTCTGAAATGTGTAGTATGCAATAATTCCTCACTGTTGTACAGCAGTGCTCTGTATGAATTTTTGCTTTTGCTCAAAATGGAAAAATACCTTAATGATACTCTGCTAGAAAAGCTTTCAGGCAGTTTTCTTACAGACAGCTGGGTAAAGCCATGTGCTGTGCTACATCTAAATGATGTCTGGTTTAAAATTTATGTTTCTTTATAGCACACTGCCCAGGTGCAAGTAAGTAAACTGTTTTAACAACTGTGGAGGCTTAGGTTTGATGCTTGCATTCCAAACTCCATTACAGATTGTGGATGCTTATCTCACTAATCAAATAAAAAGCTATAGGAAAAAATACTGTTTTGCTTCTAAAAGCCTCATTCTTAGCTTGTTTTCCTGGAAAGGGAGATAGTTGTGGAGATAGCTGCAGCAGTGTTTCAAAATCCTTATTCTCGCTCTCTCTGGAATTTTTGGATGATTTTTTTTAGACTTTCATTGAAATGATGTTTCCTGACTCATACACGATTTTTTTTCCTTTTTTTTTTTTTTTTTTTTTTTTTTGTTAGCATGTATTAAAATAAACTGGAAGAAAAAAAAGAAAAAAGAAAAGAGTACAAATAAGCAGCTGGAAAATCTTGAAAGTATGAAACTACTGACTGAGATTTTGTGACCTTAACTAATAATTACAACATCTGATTTCTAAATAGTACATACCTTCCTTTCCTCTCTGAAAATCCTCCACTTTCAAGATTACCTTTCAAAACATGACGTGTATGGTTTACTTGGTCATCAGTTTTCTGTAGGTTCTGTAAAGAGGACTTCTACTGACTTAGTGTAGAAGTGTGACCCCAGAAGAGGAAATTCCTGTTTAAACTGTACCACACCATAACATCCCTTAATTTCATTAACTGTGCCCTGTGAATGTTGTAAATCAACATTGCAGTGTCACTATGGGGCACAGTAGTAACACTGTGAGTCAAGTAGTACCAAGTGAGCAGTGGGAACACCAGTTATGATGGCTACCAGTAAGAAATCTCAAACAGCAGAGATGACATGGCACATCAATAAGTGTTACAAAACTAGAAAATTTAGGAAAAACTTGTCTCGCTATGTAGAGGGATGTTTGGTTTTGTGGGGTTTTGGTTGGTTGGGTGGTTTTTTTTGTTTTGGTTTTGGGGTTTTGTTTTGGTTTTTTTTTATTGTTTTGGGGGTTTTGGGGAGTTTTTTACAATGAAATAAGTTGATTTCAGAGCTAAAACCACATAGGACTTCTTTAATGCAAAAGAAGCTGCCATATAATAAACATCTTTGACATGGGCCTCTGTGCAGTTTATGCTGTTGGCAGCATTCAGAGAAATCAACTTTACCAGTCTGCATTAGAAAGAACTTTGGACTAAAGCATGTGCTTCTGTGTTAGAACAGATAATAATGGTAATATAAATGCTTGATAGAGGAACAGTTGGGAAACAAGAAGGGACTCTATTGGTGGGAATAAGCCCTAGTAACAGTGGCATTATCTGTGTACTCCTAGCTTTTGCTGTTCTTGAGGACAAGGTGGTTGCTAAGCAATGAGAGTGTTGGACAGGCATATTCAGAAGCTGTTAGCTCTTCTTGACATGGGAAGTTCACAGTTTAAGCTTCCAAGGAAAGCATAGGCAGCTGAATGAATCCAGCAGTGAACCTCCCAGTGCTATATGTGGTAGAAATCTGACAAGCCTTTGAATATCAGAGTTTGCTGGGTGGCACATACTTTCCAGGTAATGACAATCTGCTCCAGAAACATCTGATTGCACTCAGTTGCTCAAGGTGTGGTACGGAGCAGGGACTTTATCAGTGTTTGGAAGGGACCACATTGATGTTTCTCTGTCTGCCTGTTATTATAGTTCATCTGCTAGCTTGGTTTTGTCCAATAGACACAGGCTCCTCTAAAGACCACTTCTTCCATATGGAAGACAGAAGGTTGTACGAGTTGCATGATTATAGAAGTATAATAAGTACTATCCATATGTGGACTGTCTGACCTTACACCTTACCAGGTTACACATTTAAAGCCCCTGCACAACAAACTTCAAGAAACAGTGTAAACCTTTAAAGCACTGACAGTCTGTGTGGTATTTTGTCCAACAATGATACGTAATACAGTTGGCGTTTAGAAATATGTAAGTAGTTATGGCTGGAAAAACAGCTTCCAAAGTGAGGTTTGTCCCAGTAGTGTGAATTAAAATGCAAGCTGGGGGCAAAAATTGCTCAGTATAGGGAAAGAAAAAATTAAATCCTAGAAAGCTAAATACACTTAGATGACCAAAAAAAAAAAAAAAAAAAAATCAAAGAAAAAATAAGTTTACTCCGAACAAAACAAGTAAGCACAAAAAAGGTGCTGGAAGGAAGCTGGAGCAAAAGTGAAGCAGTTAGAAAATGTTGGCAGAGTCAGATTTCTGGAAAACAGAGATAAAACTTAATGGCTCTACACAAAGTAATAAAAATTTAATGGTTATAATGGGCAGAGATGGAGTCACAAAAAAAGATGAAGATTCATTGGAAAACTCAGACAATGAAAACTCTGACCTGATATACAGAAAGGAACACACAGTTCAGGCTGAGTATCTGTTTAAAGGAGAGTATAAAAGGACAGCATAAGCAGGTGAAGATAACATCAGAAATGCCAAAGGAACAAAATGAGATATAACTACCAAGAATCATCACTAATATACCGGTAGCGACTGGGAGACACCAAGAATTGGTCTACTGCACAGCAGAAAGCTATTGATTGACAAAGCTGAAGTGTCCAAAGTGTTATATAGCTTTTTTGTTTATCCTTATTGAAAGTGTCAGCTCTGACCAGACAGAACCAAACAGTGGGAACCCAGACCTCTTAGTATGGTTACACTCTGCGCATAGTTGCAGGCACAGCGGTGGCATTTTGTGCCAGTCATGAAAATCTAAATTACGTAATAACTTCCTAATGCTATAGAAAGTTGACATCTGGCATAAAACATGCACAATGAGAGGTTTACAGGAACTTACATGCCCTAAATTTGTCAATATTTTTTATTAAGAAGGACTTGAGAAAGCTGAAGGAGCAGTCTTTGTTTTGCTCAGGTTAAGTTGGTTATGTATTGGAAAACTAATGAGGATCTTTAAAAACAAAGTTGACCTGTACTTACCTGGAAAGGCTGTAAAATTGCTGTACAGCCTATGTAGAGTGTACTTCACTGGACTGCATAATGTTTTAGTGTTAGCAATTTGGTATCTATTTGATATGTGAAATACTGTACTAAAGCACTCAGGGGTATCTCTGTGGTAGAACAGGAAAAAAATCCACAGCAATTTAATTCCATCAGCTTCCCCAATCACTTCAAGCAATTAATTAGTTTTGAAAACTTTAGCTGAAATCCCCATAAAACACATCCTTCCCTCTAATCCATTTTACAAGTGGCAGATTTATTTCTTACATTGCACCGCTGAAGGTGAGGAACAGAAGGGGAGAGTTTGCTTGGGCTGCAGCAGGCTGCAAGAAGAGCAAGCTCTCAGTAGAGTTGGTATAATGGGAACAAGAGATTAGTTGATCCCTGTTAGTGAAAGGAGGTCATTCATAGAGAGAATACTCTGAAAATGGATGGTTGTTACATTTTTAGGTCTGGAACTAGAAAAATCTACTTACACTTTGGAAAATATAGGATAATTCTCATTATCAGCTGAATTAATTTGCTCTTGTTTTGGTCAGCAGTTCATTGTTTTATTTTTTGGACTACTGCCTTGATGTTGCAGTATCTCTGTACACCTGAATGTGTACTTATGCTGAGTAGCAACGAAGGAAGAGAAGAAAGGAGAATCACACTCCTGATCTGAATGGGAGATACCGGAGCTGTGCATGCTGCATTGCATGGCACAGTTGTGCAACCCTGACTGTGATATGAAGTCCTGAAATGTGTGTGAAGTCATCTCATCTCGTCGCAAGAGAGGGGATAAGATCTCCTTTACCCTTCCCAGGAATTTCATGCTAAACAGGTACTGATGCAAGAGCAGTTATTCTGCTTCGCATTGGAGGCAATTCAAAATCAGGACTTGTACTGTAGCACCCATGGAGGGGAGATCCTGTGGGTAGACCTAGGAGCTGGGAGACCTATTGCTCTTTGCATGCTGCCACCAGTCTTATGGCACCACTCAGTCAATTATAAACCTCTCAATCAGTATAAATACATTAGGTCCTGGAAGGAATATTTGTGGGACATTACACTTAGGTGTTAGGTCTAATTTCTCCCTCCTGCTGTCTCCCATAACTTCTGCATTGCTGGCCTGTCTCTCTGCTAGGCTTCACTGCCTATGTTGTGACAAGTTTTACCAATATTTGCCAAATACAATAGCTAGTCAAATACTCTTTGGAAAATATAGGGTTTGATGGCTACCAATGGGAATTGCATTTTAAGTATGAGCTTCACTGGGTTGAGAGCAGGCTCACCCTTTTTTACCAGGTCTATCACTGATAGAAACCCCATGCTCACCTTAGCAAACTTCGCAGACCAGTTGGTGCTGCTCAGTGCTGTGGTCTGCTTCCTGTCTTAGTCAACCAGTGACTCAGAAGAAAGGACTAGCCAACAGAACAGAAAATGCAGAAACTGGCATGGTGTTCAAGAATAATTGGGCATATATCCATATCCTTCCTTAGGGCCAGAAGGTGGAAAGCTTACTCACGGTGCAGATAAGGAGAACTTATAGAATGGAAATACCAAGAAGATAATGAAATAGAAAAGCTATGGGCTGTTCTTACACCAGAAATGTATGGAGTTATTTAAAAGCATTAAGGAAAATGGTGAATTCAAGGCGGAATTGGCATGGCAGGAGGCTATGAAGTTGGCTGATAAACTGGAGAGCCTTTTTTATGAAAGGAGATGAAAATAACACATATTGGGTGCCTGCAAAATGGATTTTGAGAGAAGTGACTGATTTTCATGTACCTGTAAAAGAAATAAACAATGCCAGGGATGGATGGGAAAAGAATTATTTAACCTACACTGAGGCTTTAAAAATTGTCATCTATCCTTCCACTTGAGCTGGAGATGAGAGAAATGCCACAGAGCTGCTTGAATAAGTTTTTCAGTTTAATTTGCTCCACTTGGCTTCAGACCATGCTTAGCATTTGTCTTAACAACCCAGGCAAAAGCAGTTTTTACTTAAAGGGGACAAGTAGCAATCCAGCACTGATAGCAGTTATCTGAGGATTATATCACATTATAAAATAACAACATAACTAGAAGTATTTGGAGGTTATAAAATATACAGGCTGTCATGGGTATTCTGGATAATTCTCAGGGAGAAAGAGAATACTTAGTTCTGGAGACGATCTACTTCATGTATACAATAACACTTTTGTACTTCGAAGAGGCATTATGTAACCGAGGTACTTTAAAGGTTATTATGTGCTAAGGCACATGAAAAACAACAAGGTGGTTGGCGACAGCCAACATGGCTTCACTAAGGGGAAATCCTGCTTGACCAATCTGGTGGCCTTCTATGATGGAGCCACGGAACTGATGGACAGGGGCAGAGCAGTTGACATCATCTACCTGGACTTGTGCAAAGTGTTCGACACTGTCCCGCATGTCATCCTTGTCTCTAAATTGGAGAGACATCAATTTGATAGATGGACCACTCAGTGGATAAAGAACTGGCTCAATGGCCGCAACAAAGAGTCGTGGTCAACGGTTCGATATCCAGTTGGAAAACAGTAACGGGTGGTGTCCCTCAGGGATTGGTGTTGAAACCGGTCTTCAACATCTTTGTCGGCAACATAGACAGCGGGATTGAGTGCGCCCTCAGCAAGTTTGCCGACGACACCAAGCTGTGTGGTTCGGTTGATACGCTGGAGGGAAGGGATGTCATCCAGAAGGACCTTGACATGCTTGTGAGGTGGGCTGATGCCAACCTTATGAAGTTTAACCAAGACAAGTGTAAGGTCCTACACCTGGGTCGGGGCAATCCCAGGCATAGCTACAGGTTGGGTGTAGAAGAGATTCAGAGCAACCCTGTGGAGAAGGACTTGGGGGTGTTGGTTGATGAGAAGCTTAAGGTGAGCCGGCAGTGTGCGCTTGCAGCCCAGAAAGCCAACTGTATCCTGGGCTGCATCAAAAGAAGCGTGACCAGCAGGTGGAAGGAGGTGATCCTGCCCCTCTACTCTGCTCTCGTGAGACCTCACTTGGAGTATTGTGTACAGTTCTGGTGTCCTCAACATAAAAAGGACATGGAGCTGTTGGAGCAAGTCCAGAGGAGGACCACAAGGATGAGCAGGGGGCTGGAGCATCTCCCGTGTGAAGACAGGCTGAGAAAGTTGGGGCTGTTCAGCCTGGAGAAGAGAAGGCTGCGTGGAGACCTCATAGCAGCCTTCCAGTATCTGAAGGGGGCCTATAAGGATGCTGGGGAGGGACTCTTCCTTAGGGATTGTAGTGGTAGGACAAGGGGTAATGGGTTCAAACTTAAACAGGGGAAGTTTAGATTAGATATAAGGAAAAAGTTCTTTACAGTGAGGGTGATGAGGCACTGGAATGGGTTGCCCAAGGAAGTTGTGACTGCTCCATCCCTGGCGGTGTTCAAGGCCAGGTTGGACAGAGTCTTGGGCAACATGGTTTAGTGTGAGGTGTCGCTGCCCATGGCAGGGGGGTTGGAACTAGATGATCTTAAGGTCCTTTCCAACCTTAACGATTCTATGATTCTACGATTCTATATGTTGCCTAAATATTTTGTGGTGTAGAGCATATTCATACCTAACTTTCCCATTGGATTGGAGTTTTGCATCAGCATCTCTTAATCTATGAGGATCTCAGTGGTGCTCACAAGAACAAAAGCTGAGTCTTTAGCTTACAGTAAAAAAAAGGATCTTTGTGAATGTTCATATATCAAAAAGCGGAAAAATTCATATTGGACTGCACCTCACTAAACAAAGGAGCAATGTTTTGGTTTTCCTTTATGTGCAGTTCTTACCGCTGGAAGGAAACTGCCCATATTTGTCAGAAGAAACTGGAGGCTTTAGTGTGGAGCTGTGTAGTTCATGCTGCTCGTTTCTTCCTGTATGCTTCTCTGTTCTCGGTGCTCTCTGCTTAACTGCTGCCTTATCTCTAACTTACTCATTCTCAAGAATAATCAGAACTGGCATATTAAATAGAGGTGGCTGAGTAAAATGCACTGCTTATGTTGTGACAAGTTTTACCAATATTTGTCAAATACAATAGCTAGTGGAATACTACTTGGAAATATAGGATTTGATGGCTACCAATGGCATACCAATGAATTAATGTGTTCAAGACATTTTTATTTTTAGTGTTCATTCAACAGTAATTTATTTTTTGAGGGCTTTAAAACACATACCTCATTTTCTGTGACTAATTCTAATCCTTTAACTCCTACTGAGCTGTGACAGAAACTCCCACTACTGAAATGAGGGTTCAAATACCCACAGGACTCTGGAACCCAAACTTCCTGTTTTCTAGAGGAATAACTAGTGACTATTGCCCCTTTGTCCTGTTCAGCTATTTTTAGTTGGTGGGGTTTTTTGAGTGGAAAGTGGTACTTTGCAGACACCTTCTCATCTGACATGGGAGAAGACATGCCTTATATTGCCATATAGAATCATAGAATAGTTTGGGTTGGAAGAGACCTTCAAAGGTCATCTAGTTCAACCCCCCCCCCTTGAGCAGGGACATCTTCAACTAGATCAGGTTTCTCAACCACATGCAGCCTGGCTTTGAATGTCTCCAGGGATGGTGCATCCACCACCTCTCTGGGCAACCTGTGCCAGTATTTTATCACCATCCTTGTAAAAAATTTCTTCCTCATGTCTAGCCTGAATCTCCCCTCTTTCAGTTTAAAACCATCACCCCTTGTCCTGTCACAACAGTTCCCTGTCTTTACAAAATGGTGACACTAATAGCTACTGCTCTTCCCCAGCAGAGTTGTGCCTGGTGCTTGATAATAATATAATGTTAATATTATAATGTCAATTATAATGTTAATAATAACTTTAGGTTATGATTAGATGTGAGCCACGTTGAGAAGCTTCTTCAGCATGGCTGTGCTTCTTTCTGGCCGTGTCTGGGAGCAGAACTTTACGTGTCTAAGAATGCTGACCCTCCAAAGTGACTAGACAGGATTCCTGCACATACTGCTAGTGTTTAGGTATCAAAGTGGAAGTGAGCCACTGAGATCCACTTGTGGGTTGAGTCTTGTCTTCTAAGTCAATCCTTAGTGTGTCATATTTTTAAAGGTATGTTGGTGATACATTGGGGCTCTGATCTGATGTGCACCTTGTTGGATGATCAAGCAGCTGTGTGGCAAAAACATTTCTCTTCTGCAGCAGGTTAGGTCATTTCTTCTCACCTCACTTTCTCCTGTACAACTCCAGTGTAGTACTCTGTATAAATATACACTCTAGACTTGAGTCAAACTATTCATTCTGAAGAGTATAAAATTCATAAGTTGAAATTTTAATTCAAACAAAGGAGGATAGTGGCACACCATTAGGTTGTGAGGATGGAAAACTCTATGTATTAAAATAATAATCAGTAGACTTTTTCAATTATAAAAGTGTGAGTGTGCTTGAAACCATTCTTCAGTCTTGAGTGCTGCACAGGTCAGAGCAAGCTGCAATGACAATTGCCTCACAATTTCTGACCATCACAGCTTGTAGCATTTTGGTTCTTTTGGTGACTTTCTTTGTGGTTTATGTTCCTATTTTTCTACAGATTGAGTGAGATGGCTTTTGTAAACATATAAAAAAATTAATGGAAACTCGAAAGGAAAGGTATGACTTCACAGATTTTTCCCTGATGGGATAGTCCCATGAAAATAATACAGGTTAAATGCCTAAGGGATCTGTATTAAGCCTACAAACACTCTGTCCATACAGACTTGAATATGAAAACAGATGTGCTTATAAAGAAATCGCATATAAACTCAGAGCAGGATGATTGCTTTCTCATCAGCCAGACAGGGTTTATTTCAAAAGCATACTGCAGTTTTAGCAAAACATACCTTTATTTTCCAAAATACTTGTAATAAAAAATAGACCTACTTTGCCATTTGCAAAGGCATTCTGCAGAGGAGTGTTTAAAGTAGAAGGGAAAGAGGTGCTAGTGGGTTTTAAAGAGAGAAAGCAAGGGCTTGGCAAGCACTGTTGAGAATAAAGCTCTCAGCGATTAGAAATTTGTGAAGGTCGCCGCCATCTAGTGATGAGATGTTGAAGATGTTGCTTAGAACTAAACGGTACCAAAACACTAAGTGTCTTTTGCAGCTGTGTTTATATTCACTCTGCACACTAGGTGCATCCTGAACCAGTGTTCTTTCCTATGTGCATCTTGTGGCACATAAGTTAACTGGGAATAGGAAGGACTTACGGAGAGTCAGTATATTTGTTCCTGTCGACAGTTTTTTGCATTACAATCCTAGAGCAGAGCACTCATATAACTGACAATATTTGAGGACATTTTAAAGTGAAAATGACAATCCAAGAACTTAACTATGAATAAAACTCCAACTGTGAGGGCAATGAAAGTTACTCACAAGCACAAGATGGACAATACATGTCCTCTTTTATGAACTGCCTTCCCCGTGAAGCACTTGGGCAATGTCATAATTTTAGTTTAAGAAATTTAAAAATGTAGCTAAATGCACCCACTTCTTGTTCCTGGCTTAGCAAATTATTTTAGCACTTTGTATCACAGAGATGTGAGTAGTCCTCAAATGTTTTAATCTAGGTTTAAGACTTCCACAAAACTAATCACTCCCATCTGAACACAAGGGCAGTATGGCCTGCAACTGGTTTGGGAAACTTGCATCAAGTTTTGCATGTTCTAGAAACTCTAAGAACCTGGTCTGTGCACACAAAATCCATGTCTGGTCAGTGCAAAGGTAACTTTGCATGTTTACTATTATTTTTTAGTAGACATGCTTTCTTGGGTCTCATTTGTGTCTGTGTGATTTCTTCTGAATGCCTTTACTGTGTAAACAGCAAAGAAAATGATGGAGAAGAAAACACAGCAGTGGGTGAAGACAGGTTTTTGACTAACAGCTATTGGCTTGGAATTCCTGTTCAAAGAAGAAACCCGAAGTATCTACTTTGTGTAGTAGTTCAAACAAACTTTGAATACTGATGAGCTCAGCCAGATGTGAAGATGGATGGAACTTTAAGGGCCAAGAAGCAAAACCCACAGTTGCCTGTGCAGTTGAAACATTATGCTCACCTGAAACACTAAATTAGAAAAACCAGCCCTGACTTCGCTATTCCTTCTTCCACCTCTGACATCCTCTGCAGGAAGCCACAGCTTCTTTCCCACCCCGAGGCATGCCTGAGGTGACAAGCTGGTCTGACCAGTGTTCCCACAGCCATGGGTGACACCCATGGGTGGGTGTTGAGGAGCCTGAGAGTGGCTGGGGGGCTGTGCTGCTTCAGCTGGAGGTTGCTCAGAGGAGCTACAGTGAAAAGCAGCAACACCTTCTCACCATGGCCCTCCTGAAGCAAGTGGTTGTAGTTCTACCACATAATCCAGCCTGCTACGTGCTCCTGTCTTGGTTCCCAGTATGTGTGTTAGATCCTGGAGAAGTCGCTGACTCCATAAATACTTAACAGAGGAATATGTAGGGATAGGGCCAGCTTTCTACTAAAAGATTTCACTTCCCAAGCTCTGCCCCAGTTCATATAAAGAGGCCCATTGGTAAGTGACTGTGGAGCAACTCCACTGACTGAGGTGAGGATATTGCCTTGGCAAAATTACAGTTCACCTGAAGGTTGTGATGCTTACTCCAGCGTGCATACACGCTTTTGAACCCTCTGCAAGCTGCAGGCACTGGTAATGTCCTGCTGAGACAGAATTACAATAATTGAGCCTTCTGGCCTCAGATGTGTATGTTACTGTTGCTAGGTCACTGTATTATGAAAAAGGGACAGCTTGTGCCTCTGAAATTTGTTTCCTTTCCAAACTGATTGCCACCTACCAGCCAAAATCTGATGACCTTTCTGAGGAAGGAGCATAATCAAAAGTGTCATCAAGATACTTAATCTGAATCATTATCTCAGCAAGCATCCCTTCAACAGCAGGGGCATGAAGGAAGAGAGCATCATCATAACAATGACCTTGACCGATCAGCTAGACTTCTGATTTCCCTGAATGAAATTGTGCTAGCAGCACACATTGCAGCAATCAAACTCAATCTGTTTTGTACCACTAGTCTAAGTTTATTGTAGCTGACTTGCAGTTCTAAAGGGCCTGTTGCCCACTCGTCTAGTCTAAATATTACGCCAGGGACAAAGCTAAGTGGTACTAAGCCAACGAGAGTCTTGAGGACGATGGGGGCAATAACTATCTAGTAGAGCTGCTTTTACGGATACAGACTTCTGGTTTTGTTTTCTGCTAGAGATCAGCTAAGGAGGTTGTCTTTTTACTCATACTGAAAAACAGCAGTCTACTGTTTGGGGAGGTCAGTGACAACAGGAACCAATCCAACCAGCAAAAGAATGGATACCGCCGTCCTTACAAAAATAACTGAACTCTTATAAGCTGAACAAATATCAAATTGCAACTAGGGAAATTATTGAAGCTTGCAGGTTGATGAATTATACTTCTGACCTTGTATGACCAAAGTGAAAGGCCCTCAATTTCTTAATACATGTGGGAAAATATAAGGACACTTTAACTCTCTAGCTACTGCCTAGCTGGTAACCTCTATATTCACAGAGTCTTCTGCGTCCGGCAGTACTCAGTATTTTCATTACTGATGGAAATGGTGCTGTGGTGTTTGCAGGCAGCATCAAACTAGAAAAGTGCTCAGAAAGACAGGGTGGGAATTCAGAACTGTTTTGATGAATGGGAAAAATGCTCTGGGGCAAAAAAGAAACCACAAACAGGATGAACCTTGGTGGCACCAAATACAGGATACCAGAGGAAGGCAGGGTAAAAAATGATAAAAACCCATGTTTAGAAACAACAGCCTAGCTAAGGATGAGAGCAGGTTAAAAAAGGACTAGAAGGTAATACTGATACTGCTGGATCATAAAAATCTAGTGGTAAGAGGAAGTGATAGGAATTATTTGTAAGCAGTGAAGTAGTGCATTTTCTCTCCTTGGCACCAGGAAGGCTTCTGCTGTAATGCTTAGTACAGTACTAGGGAGGCATCACAGCTTAAGAAATTCACTGAAAAAATAAGACTGGTAATGATAGAATAAAGCTGTATGACTAAATATTGAAGAATTTGGGATTATTTAATCTGCAACAAACTGAGAGGTGATCTAGTCTTTAGATAGATTTTAGTGAAGTTGCAGAAACATGAGAAACTATTTTCTACATGCTGTACAGACAGGGTAAGAAACTGTCAATTTAAATTGCATAAAACTTCAAGTTAGATAAACCCCAATATTTTCTTATAATAAATATAGGTGCGTACTGGCATGTACGAATATACTGACAGAAGGTAGTGGAGTCTAAAGTTTTGAAAACAGACCAGACAAAAATCTATAAGGAATGTGTTAGGAATACCGGATCTTAAAGAAAGGAATGAGGGAAAATGGAAAAAACTATCTCCTTTAAATTTCTCCCACCCTTATTTTCCATCATGATGATGTGACCTTCTCAGGTAACAGCATCTATTTAGCTTTCCCTGTAAACTCAGCAGTTCTTTGAGTCAGCAGACCATTGTTTCAAGATTTTAAACTCAAGGAGAGTACAAAGACTGATAATTCTTTACATATATATAGCTTCCAAAATGGCTCACACTTGGCAAATTTAGCAGCTTTCAGTGATGATCATGATCAGTGAAGATGAGTCGTGTTAGGGCATTCCTCTCAAATCTGGATGATAATGTGTCTTCCAGGAGTATAACATGGCACATATTCCTGACCCTTGCTGTTCTCAGTGGAACTTCAGGCTGTAGTTCATAGCAGTTGTAAATGAAACGGTTAGAAATTGACATTTATACATGAAAACCAAAATCTGAAAGAGCAATTTAGAGCCTCTTTCATATAAATATTGGTTTGGTTTTGGTTCTTTTTCACATCAAACCCTCAAAATCTGATGTTTGAGACACTTTATATAATCTGCATTGTGTTTCAATTTGGGACTTAGCATCCTGTTTCTTATGGCCAAATGGGCAGTTCACTATATAAAGGTAGGCAAAAAAGCCTGATATGCTTGTCTTTAAAAGCAGAGGAGACCAGAAAGCAATTTATAGCTGTGAAGCCCAGCATCACACTGGGAGAAATGCACTTTTCTTTGTAATGCTGCTAGCTGCTGGCTTGTACCCTGCTGCTCAGCCTGCTCGCTCTGGCTGTTGGGATTTGCGCAACCATAAACAGCCTAGTGTACAGAGACTGGAGGACTTCAATCACTTATTCTTACAGCTGTCTCCCTAAATTCTCTATCACCCCCAACCTCTGGTCTTTAGAAAAAAACCTTTAAAAAAGTCTCCATGTGCTTCAATCTGACTAACACACGTTTTTATCTCCGGCTCTGTCTGTTTGCAGATTTGCTTCAAAACCAAGTATTTGTTGTGTTTCTGCTGGTTCTGTGACTTTTGGTGGCCTTGGTTCAGGAATCCCTCTGGCTCCTTTTTTGGCACTGCATGTAACTCTGTAAGTTCCCAAGGGAGGTAAAACAGCAACCAAGTTGCTTTCTGTAGAGTTGACTAGAGTAAGGGATTTACTTTAAGCTTTGCAGCTTTGCCACTGAAATATAAGAAGTCTAATTGTGGAAGTTAGGAAGACAAACTGGGCCATTTAACTCTCTTTGTGGTTAAGCCTGATCTTAAACACCTCTTAGTCAGTAATCCTCCATGGCGTGAACTGAGTTTAGGTTCTCTGGAATTAAAAGGGGAGCTAATAGGGTTCTCTTACTTAGCCTTAGCAATCTCTAGATGATGCTGTTCCACCCTTAAAGTGCAAGACAATTGCACTAAGGTATAGCTATAGTGTATTTTTAATGTTCTGTGTAGCAGGCATAGTCAAACCACAAGCAGCAATGATTTTACCAGTGAAAATACACGCCTTAAAGTGCATGCTATAAAGGTTAGGTTCTACCCCCATGCTGGCATGTATTTCTACAAGACATCTCAGGTACTGTGTGCAATAGGTTTAGGAGGCATTTTCTATCTGCTTTACATATGATTCCTGGCTTTTTTCTATTCATTCCATTCTAAAAGAGACTGGAAACAAAGTTCATGTTTTTGTGCCCTCACTGTCATTAAATATTGGCACTTTTGGTCAGATTAATTTTGTGCAGTGTAGAGCCAAATGTTTGTGCCCTCATCTCTTTTCTTTTCTGATGGCAAGAGCTTTTAATGTGTTTTCAGGGTGAAACGTGCCAGAACCTACCACTTAACAGATTGTCTTTCACATACAAAGTGTTTAATCATTAAATTAAGCAATAACACATTAAGCCATTAATGCATGTCTTGGGTATGCTGGGAGGCATGAGGCTATAGGCAGAGGGGCTTCAGTCACTTCAGCAGTGCTTTCATGCTTTGGTAATGCGCATCCTGGAGTGGCCAGTTGCTGTCATAATATGGACTTTCTGTATGTGAAAGAGCTTTTAAATTTTTTAAACGCTTTTCTTTTATGTTTTATTGACTACGTTTCTCTTTTGGAAAAATGGGTTATTGATGTTGGTCTGATGAGACGCCTGCATGCTAACACTGCTGACCCTCTCTCTTTCCTCTGTTATTAAAATACATCCCAACCACCTTTTTCTCAGCTTTGTGTAATTATGGGTGATGAAAAAATCCAGACTGAAAATTTTCTGGTGAAAGCAGGGTCACGGTCTGGGACTTCATTTTTCTCATTTTGTATCAGTTCCATTAATAATATATAAAAAGCACTATTAAACAGATATTAATATATATTCTTAATAAATATATACAACATCATTATATATTAATAAAATAATGCTATTCACACTTTCCAAATAGCATAGCAGGTGTCTGAGTAGGTCTCAGAACAACTGTGTGAAGTAGGTAGGAATGCTGTAAACTGAGGCATACAGAAATTAAGGTTACATTTACACTGGAAAACACTTTTTAGGGAGTGATTCTGTTATCAGTATTTTGAATGTCTATATTACTTTTCAAAAGCAGTAGAGAAAAATTCATGTAGGAAAATCAAGAATAAAATATTTGTGATTACTTTTAAGCAATGCAATGACTCATGTCCAGCTAAAACCAGAAGGCTTAACTGTATTGTACCCTAAGAAAAATGTACTGTACCCTTGGCGCAGTTTATATCTATTACAGTTTTTCTTATCCCAAAGGGTATATTCTCTTTCTTTTTGCAGTAACTGATCACATTTTTCAAGGCAGTTCACAGACTCTCTTCTCTGTTTTGTCTTTTCAAGAAGGTTTCCTTTAGTTGTTACCTCAGGCTATGTTTTCTACACTTCTCTTCACTTTTACTACCTCTTTGGACTCTCTCTGTTTAGTTCACTTCTTTCTTTAAGTGCTGTGACCAAAACTAGACATCACACTCTTGCCCCTGCCTTACCAACTCTGAGTAGAGCTGAAGTCCCTGCAAGGCAAGATGGAGCAGCTCACAAAGTGCTTCAATCTATATCAGCTGCCAGCAGTGTCAATAGGCCACTCCAGCAGTCAAGACTCACTGGGATGCAAGAGAGTCCTTGTCATGTTCCCTCCTTCCCCCCACTCTTAACAATGCACCTACCACTATAGAGAAAAGTATGCTGTACTCCTTGATTTCTAGCTATGGATTATTCATAACGCACTGGTAAGTTGGAGTCAAGGCTGCAGTGATTATCTAAGGATGACTCACCGTTGCCTTCTTTGAAAAGTGGAAACACATCAACTCTGTTGTTTCTGAGTTTCCAAGTGTACTTCCCTCTCTTTGTAGTGTCTGTGATTCCTGAAAAGCGATGCACACTTGGTATATTGGTATATGTGGGAAACATAAATAAAATAATTCTCTGAGAACACATATTTTAAAGAATTCCTAAACTACTCTGGACAAGAACGTCCTCTCCTACAGTTCAGAGGAGAAAAGAGACCAATCTGGTTTGTTTGTTTTTTGTTTTGTTTTGTCAACACCCCCCACCCCCCAACCCCCCAGCCTAGAAGGTCTTTACATGATTTGGGCAAAGAATGTGTACTTTGAGCTTAACCATGTTGAGAAGAGAAGGCTCAGGGGGGACCTTATCGCTCTCTACAATGACCTGAAAGGAGGGGTGAAGGGTTGGTCTCTTCTCCCAAGTAACAAGTGATAGGACAAGAGATAATGGCCTCAAGCTGCACCAGGGGAGGTTTAGATTGGATATTAGGAAAAATTTCTTCACCAAAAGGGTTGTCAGGCACTGGAACAGGCTGCCCGGGGAAGTGGTGGAATCACTGTCCCTGGAAGTGTTCAAAAACTGTGTAGATGAGGCCCTCAGTGATATGGTTTAGTGGTGGACTTGGCAGGCCTGAGGTAATGGTTGGACTTGATGATCTTAAAGGTCTTTTCCAGTCTAGTTGATTCTATGATTCTATGTTGTAGTCCATTCCTCAGGTAATTTCTCAAGCTGGTTTCAAACTCTTGTGCCTTTTCTTCTCTGTATTCACATGTGATGGTTCTAGTTTTGAGTGGAGGTGCTGAACATAGGAAGGGTAACCTCAAAATGCCACTGATTTTCAGCTATTTTGTGGACTCTGTGTTAGGTTCAGTTAAAACATCCGGGTGCCTGGAGGTGTGATTGAATATTTATGATGTTCAAAACTAAGAAATGGCTGGATGCGGCTGATTATTAAGTAACTACCGCTCTTCCAAAAGTTCTTTTAAGGACTTTAAGGTAGAAAGGCTCATAACTGTTGCTGCATGAGAATTTTGACTGTACTTCTAGCACAAAGCAAAGCTAGAACTGAGAAGGTTGTGTGCTGAAAATTTCCATTTTCCTCAACATGACCATGAGAGGTCAATTGGCCTGTGTTATGAATCAGGACAAGAAAGGATTCACTCGTTCATGTTTGAAAGGTGTATGCACAGATGTTCTTGATGGCTATCAATTTGGGGGGCAAAGTTTTTATGATTTCAAAGCAGACTGTGTATGGGCTTATTGATATCAGAGACAAACCAGAAGTAATCCAGAGCCTAGCACAGGAATCCTATGAATTTAATTGGTTTGGACAGGTAAAACTCAGCAATTTTGGCTGGGGCTTCCTTTGCAGTATCAGAATCAGTCAGACATGACATTAAAACTAAAAAAGTAGACTGAAAAGTTGAACTAGAAGGCTGACTAATAGCTATTCCTTCAGGTCTCCTCCAAATCCCTTTATCTTTGCGTTCTTTTTGGAAGCAAGATGAAGCTTCCACAAGAGTCTTAAACTCCTGAAAGCTTGCTATTTTTGACATCTAGTTTGTGTGCAATTTGAGTTTCCGGTAAAATCCTGAGCATTTTTTGAGATCTGTTCTTTATGCATTGAATGATTTCCTTTTTCTTCACATTTACTCTGACAAGGCACAGCCTGTTAGGGCTCCCTGACCCGGGCTGAACACTTTTCCAGTGGGAATTGCATGCTGTCACCGCTGGTAAGATGTCCTTGGACAAGTTTGGGTTTTGTGGGGGGATGTTCCTTCTAAAGCCACCAGATGTCGCCAGCATCCCAATAGAAAAGAAATCTGCCGGGGTGGGAAACGGGAGCGAGGGAGGGAGGCACCGAGGGCTGGGACCTGGACTGGCGAGGGTGGAGAAGGGGCGGGTTTAGACCGATTCTGCAACTCGGCTCAGAACAGAAAGTGGGTAAGGAAGTGTCGACGTCTTTTAAAGCCTTGCTTGTCAGGTGAAAACATGTCCCAGACTGGCTCGCCCCTAAACGCCAGCTGCACAGAGGTGAAAGCTTGAACAGAAGTGGTGCCTTCTTTCTCCACCAAGTTTTGCTTGTGCAAATCTAGGATTTGCCTGCAGGCTTTGCTGAGGAGATGAGTACAGAAGTTGCAGATTCTGAATAAAACGGTAATAGTTTCGGTTAATAAGAGTCTGAGCACTCTCTGCTCATCCAGTGTTTGGATGTTTGACCCAGCAACAAAACGTTAAGGGAACAGAGGGCTCCAAAGGTCTTGAATCCAAGACACTTTGTACCTCAAGAGGCTATAAGCACAAGTCCTTTGTTGAACTGCTACATTCTCCACTGCCTTTCTGCTTGGCCCTGAGAATCAAAACGCATTTTTAAAGGAATGTTCTTTTGCTTTCTCCGCTTTTGTTCTGAAAGGAGAAGGTCATAGACATTAAAGACCTCAAGTCCTGTGGCTAAATCAATGTTGTTCATCTCCTGATTTCCTATAATTGCTTATTTCTTCTTCTTCTGGAATCAAATGCAGTATCGTCAACCTCCAATTTATGGCTATTTCTTCTTTAGTGTTTATTTCTCAGACAGCCGTTCATCCCACCTGATCCCTTCATCGTGCTTTTATCACCAATTCTTAACTTAGGAAGCTTGGCTTTCCTGCCTATTTTCAGATTCTTCTGATCTGAACTTGGGCACAGAGCTAATGCTGGAACAGACCAATTTACTTTAGTAGAGCGAGTTGCTTTTGTGTTAAGGATTTGTGTTTAATTGCAGTTACTCTTGTGTCAACTTTTTCTCATAAGAAAAATCAAGCTGAAGCAATGAGACATAGAATGCAAATCAAAAGCAGTATATTCTTTTGAATTGTGTAATAGCAAAGAGCAGCACTAGGCTCAACATTTTCAGTTGCTATAATATGCTTTTATTCTATGAATTCCTATCAAGAGCTAATATTTAAAAGTGCAGATGAGAGAAAAATTAGATTACATTTGCTGTGTCTTTTTAATATGCAAAACTGGATGTGAACAGAGACAAATATATGTAATTAGATAAACAATTCATTCTTGATGCATTAGGATATGACTTGTGCTTAAATAACTCCAGCTGGAATGATGTCCCTCTCAGTGACACAGAAAGCAGCAAAAAATAAAAAATAAAAAAAAAGAAACAAAGGGAAAAAGAAGTCATTTGGGGCTTGGTGACATCATGTTATGTAATGCGGAAAGCCTGTGGCTGATTATATTTTAGGGTGCTCAGCTGTAACCTGTCACTGTATCTGGGTGCAGCACAACCAGGTACTGTCCCTTCTGCAGCTGCCTCCATCACAGCCTGCTGACAGCACGTCCATCACAGCCTCCACAGGTACAAAGGTACCTGTACAAAGGTATCCGTATGCCTGGACACACAGCATCTGGAGGACATTTGAGGGTGCTCCTTCAGCACTCATGTGTCCTGGCAACCAAAGTGGCTAGGGAAACCTACTCAGCTTCATCTACAGACAGTGAATTTCCAGGCAGCACTGTACTGGTAGCCTGCAGACTGTATAAACAGCCCCGTATCGGGTGTTTTCTGATCTCTGAATGCTTAAGTAGAATGTTTGAACATTATTTTAACATGGTTTTTGTTTTTCTCCTTAATGGAGTATTATACACTCCTGCAGCTATTGTGCCATTGGTTCCACTGCGCTCTGGTGTATGGTGGATATTTATTTTGTCTGAAATAAGATATAATTAAATTGGGCAATGCACACTGTCAAACAGCAGTGCTCAGTGGTTTGCCGTCCTTGCAAAATGTGCCAAAACCCATTATTGAGCTAGAAACTGGTCTGATAGATACTTCTTTTGTCTCCTTTCTGTTGTGCAACCAGGAAGCTGTTCAGTGATGGCACTGACCTTGGTGAAGTGGGGAGATGCTTAGGGTCAGAAAGGGCTGAAATGCAGAGCTTACATATTTACTCCTGAGCATGGCAGAGAAAACAGATTAAAAAGAGTTTCTGTGGGGAAAAACACCTTACTCGTCAAGACCAGAATGTTTGACAGGACAGGTTGATTTGAGCAAAGTTGTTCAGAAGAGAAACTGATGTGAAAAGCAGACCTTAGGGTTTCAACATTCAAAGTTCCTCCTGTGGTGCAGAGCTTCCATAGGCAAGCATTACAAGAGTCCTGGTCACTCCTCTGAGCTGCTGGAAGCCCCTCAGGCTCAACTGAGCCCACTTGCAGGGGCAGCAGGGAAACAATGAGGCTCCCACCATCAGCCCTTGAATATTCTCAGACCTGCTTCAGCCTGAAAGTGCATGATTTCTTGCAAGATTTGCTTTGAAGAGACCTTGAAATGTCCACATTTTATTGTGGACTGGGCCCTGTGGTTCAGGGCTCCTTGGCTTGCTGCATTTGGCATTAAGCCATGTTTCCTTATGTAACAGGCAAATCCTTAGCACAGCACACTGTTGAAGGAAATGTCTACTGTCATGGCTCATTTCTTAATCCACAGTGGCTAACTCAGCTCAGATTAGCTGTGTAGCTGGGCTGGATTTCTTAGGTTTCAGCTCAGGTTGCCAGAGCAAGTTCAAGCCAGCAGGGAGGCCTGAGGCTGAACCTGAAATGTTGCTTTACACTTCTGAACTGAAAACATGCTTATTGCAATAAGGACATCACATTCTCCAGTAAGACAGCACAATTTCAATGTATTTTCAGATTTTAAATAGCAGCATGAGATAGTGAAAATGCAGGTTTTACCCTTGAACAGAGTACTCAATGAAAAATGCTTTATAGGACACTGACAAGTTGCTTGCGAAGTTGCTGGGCTGTCTTCTGATCTGCAGCAGCTGCTATAGTTAGATGTGCTGTATCATGATTTCTGTAGATTTTAGCGATGTGGGTAAAGCCAGGCAAGTGATGATAGAAGTATCTGTAAATAAATGCAGACTAGTGGAGGTAGGATCACTGCAAACAGAAGTGATACACACTGTTCAGCTGAGCAAATATCTATCACGTAATGCAGCTGACAGGAGAATAGCTTTAAGCAATGGCGTTAATAAGGTAATCAAACTGTTAAAATGTAAAATGGTTAATTCCCATGATATCTGAATTTGGTTTAACCTGTGAATAGCAGTTAATTTTAGGAAAGAAGTTCCATAACAGTGCAGAGTATTTAGGGTAACACTCACCAAAATAAGCATTTACTAGTACATAAAAATAAACAAAAGCAATATTAATTTTCTTGATGCTTCCCCAGTGTCAATATTTAACATGTTCTATTGTTCTGGCATCTGGACCATTAAACAGATAAAGATAATAGGGACTGGAAAAATGGCCAGCCAAGCTACCCAAGCTAAAGTTGGGATATTACTAAATGCTGATTACAACTATGATGTCTAAACTTGAATATGTAATCAAGCTTCTGGAGGTAAAAAAAGAAGAAAAAACCTGCTGGCAACAAACTGCCACACCCCTCAAACCAAAACAAACTCCCCAGAAAATCAGCCAAAACCCCGCTTAACTGAATAAGCAAAGAATTTGTGTATGCAGTTCTTTACTCATTAATATCAGCTTTTGAAGCATGGTAAGTGTATGTGTTTATTTAGGAAACTAAACCAGACATTTGACTTGGTTGTCACATGAGGTCAGATCATTTTTCCTGCCCTGTGGAAGGGCGTGGGGTAAACAGGGCAGCAATAAGCAATGAAGTAGTAAGTTGTGCATATGGATTGCCCACACAGGACAGAATGGATGGCTTCAGGATGTACATGCTCTTCTTACAACATGGCTGCTTTGCTCCTCTCTCTTTTTACTTCAGGGTCTCTGAAAGATAGACTAATTTGTCCTGATGACCTGACTTATGACTTTACAGCATCTCACACCTAAGTTTTCTTTCACTTATATACATACATAAGTATGAAAATTTCCTTAACACAATGTTGTAAGTGCTTTTAGTTCTCCTAGTATGGAGTCTGCCAAAATTCACAACACTAAGGCTGAAGGATGCGAACTTGATGTAGCAAAAAGTTACATCCCTTTTGACTTGTGACTTTTTCATGATTTATGTCAGTTCCCGAGTAGTTTATATTCTCAGGATGTACTTCACATTTTGGTGATTATACCTTTTAAAAAAATAAAATCAATTCTCACTCAGAATAAACAGAACTACTTCTAAGGCAGTATTTCTGAAGGTGCAAAAACACTTTGAGGAGTTTGGAAGCCTTCAATCTGCTATGGAGGGGTTTCATTCCTTAATGTAAGATTGATCCATCAGAAAGACTGATCGTTGAACTACGGCTTCATATTTGTAGTTGGGTACTATCTCTGATTCCCCATTCTCACTTTTTTTTTTTTAATTACATAATAGACATAAATATTGTAATTCCATATCATGAAGTCAAAGTAACCATGAAGACTAATTTTATAAAATATACCAAGCCTTCTTTCTTCCAGACATGGGGATTTCTAAAATGTGGAAGGTCAGAAATGTTTCAGAAGAGCTTTCGAGTCATATACCTACTAATAGCATCTTGTGGAGATACTTAGCTGCATAAGTAAATGGCTCCTTACTCAAACAGAATACCAGATCTGAATGGCTGTCATTTTTGCTTTACACAGGTGTAAAAGACTAACCATTCCAGTCTCAGTGCATTGATTTCACACTGTCAGTGTTGTGTCCACAGTAACCACCTTGGTGAAATAGCACAGGTGATATTTAAAATACTTATTTACACTGGAAAGATTGTACGTGGTATGCCAGAGCATGAGTTTACAGCGAATCAGCTGTGCTATACTAACTCCCATGGATGTTGTTGGTGAGGGCTATACATTCCTACTCCACTTTCAGCGCTAGGGCCTTTGTGGCGAGAACAATATATACAAACCCTAAAACGTACAGGATAAAGAAATGCATCTTCAGAGCCCAGCAGTCTTGCAAAGATGGCTTTTACATCTGTCAGAGCTGTCAGGCTCGATGCTCCCTGCCTGTGGCATCAGTGTTCATTCTCAACTCTCACCACTTGGGCTGAGGCTGGTGCTGCTGTACAGAGGATGCCTGGTTCTCGCTGTTGGTGCTGTATACAGCCTGTGTAGACAACGGGGTTTTGATCTCCGGCTGGAAGCGCAGTTGATTCAATCCTGTTTTGACAAAGTAAAATGTGTTTGTTGTGAAAAGCACTTACACAGCAAACTGTAATTACAGAGCAGTTAGGTTAATAGTGAAGCCAATGTAACAGACTTGCTCAATTCGATTTGATTCAACAGCCCAACCTACCCACTGAGCAAACCATAAGAGAACATTCCCCTAACCTTCCCCTTTTATCTTTTTGGGACTTGGTACATTCTGCTGCCTTATTTCTTCTAAGATCAGTA
This sequence comes from Strigops habroptila, assembly GCF_004027225.2. Classification (NCBI taxonomy): domain Eukaryota; kingdom Metazoa; phylum Chordata; class Aves; order Psittaciformes; family Psittacidae; genus Strigops; species Strigops habroptila. Next base: position 63,639,090 of record NC_044278.2, on the reverse strand, counting down.
AGTACAAGTTTAAGTCGAAAGGGGTTGTTTTTCCCCTTCCTGTCTGCAATGGTGTTGCCTATGGCAAAGTCTCATTTTTTGCCTGTTTCTAAGTTGAGGGAAACAGATTATTGCCTCAGTTTCCTGCATTTTCAATACATACATGGATTTAACGTGCAAATTAATTACTAAATTAGCTCTTATTTTTCCTTCTTTTATATTTTGCTTGCTTCTCAGAGCTTTAGTGCTGTTTTTTCCAAGAACCTTTAGTAATTCAGTTCTGGTTTTATAAGCTAGTCTTGCAATACAGTAAAAAATATTTTCTCAGATGCCACAGGTATGGTCCATTTTGTATAAAATGGCTGCTGTGCTTGTTTTGTGTCCTTGTCACACAACCTGATATGGTGCTGCCTTCGCTATGAGGAATGGAGGGATGGGGTCTGCCCTCTCTCCTCCTTGCTGGGACTCTTCGTGGTCAGAACTCAGGCTAACTGTCACTGGTAAAGGTGAGGTGCTCCAAAAATAAGCAGTTGGCTACTCATGAATACTACTGGGGAGGTGGGGGGTGACATCAATTCACACTTAAATGAGAGACTGAGTTGGCTGGAGGAGAGGGCTGAAGAAGCTGCTTTTGTCTTAGACAGGGAGCCTTGGCTAGGCACTGGTGGCATTTGTGAAGTAGGTCTGAGAACGTCAATCCAGTTATGTAGGTGCTGAAAGCACTGTATGGTTGTGTTATGCTCCACCTGACATTACACTGATATGAGCTGCCACTTGACCTGCAATGTTGTAGGGTGAAGGTCTGTAGCCTCAGCTACCTCATAACCCCAGTGAGATTACTACTGGTAAGGGTTAAGAGTCATCTCAACCCTTAAACCTACTTTTGGAGATGTCCCCCACTAGGCATTCAGGGTGTGACAGACTATGTTTCAAAAAGGAGTAATGTGCCCTCAGAGCTGAACATGTAAGTCATTAAAAAGTAGAGCTCAAACCTTTCAGAGACCGCTGGTAGTTTGCATCTGGCTAGCAGCACCTTGAGGACCTGTTTGAGCATATTCAATTAAGTTTTTTATGCAAATATTCACTAGGCTTATGCAATTCTTTCTTGGCAATTTTTTTCTGATTAAAGCTTTAAAAGACACTTTAGGGGTGTTTTTCAGGATTTTCTTTGGAAACCTTGTACTGATGCGTCTAATGTAAGTGTCTATTAAGTTAGGGGTTTTCATATTTAAAAAAACCAGACAAACTAAAAAGTGGAGGAAAGAGTCAAACAGTGACTGAAATATGCATGGTAGGATGGTAAATCAGTCCCTGTTATCATTCTTAGTTTTTCATTCAAGTTTGATATTCACAGAACGTACTTTCCCTATATTTTCCTCTTTCTTCTGGTTATATTATTAGCACAATCCTGCTCCTCATTAGACATGAGCTTATACCAATATTTAATTTGATAGAAAAGACCAATGCTTTTGCCCAGCAATCCTGAAATGAACCGAAAGAGGTCTGCAGGAAAACTTAAAGAGTAAAAGCAGTGCTTCTGGAAGCAGTGTCCTTGAGCCTTCCTCTGGTAACAGATAACTTATTCCAGGTAGTGAATACATGGTCTGGCAAACAGATTGGTTCCTGGATTTCTTCTGAAATGTCAAAAGGCTTTACTGATTTTCTGAACTCCTGCTACATCGCTAAAGCTCTGCCTCTTTCTCATCTCTATAGGATGCTTCTTTTGTCGCACAGTCAGCATGCTTATTCAGTGATTTATTAGAGACCAGAGAAAGGCCACAAAGATGATCAGAGGGCTGGAGCACCTTTCCTAAGAAGACAGGCTGAGAGTTGGGCTTGCTCAGCCTGGAGAAGTCTCTGGGGAGACCTTTGAGCAGTCTTCAAGTACCCTTTAGGTACCTACAACAAATATGAAGAGGGACTTTTTATAAGGGCATGTAGTGATGGGACTAGGGGGAATGGCTTTAAGCTGATAGAAGGTAGATTTAGATTAGATATTTGAAAGAAATTCTTCACTGTGAGGGTGATGAGACACTGGAACAAGTTCCCAGAGAAGCTGTGGCTGCCCCATCCCTGGAAGCGTTCAAGGCCAGGTTGGATGGTGCTTTGAGCAACCTGGTCTAGTGGAACGTGTTCCTGCCCATGGCAGGGGTGTTGGAACTAGATGAGCTGTAAGGTCCTTTCCAACCCAAACCATTCTATGATTCTATGATTAATATGTGTTTGTATGGAGAGGGACAGAGAAAATGTACAGCTGTTTTTTTTCTTCCAGGTGCCTGCTCTTGCTTATTCTTCCATCAGCCACTGTTTTCCAGCCTTTGTTCAGCCTCCAAGAGCATTATCTGCCCTGAAACTGTAACCTAATAACTCCATATTCCCTCCTCCTTCCTTCCTTCCTTAAGTTGGTCTACATTGGACAAGAAAATAAGGAGATAGATTCTCTGTAGCTTTGAACTTTTGCACCTACTATTGGATGCTTGGATGTTTAGGTACTCAGCATCCCAGAAAATCCTATTTCAGGTGTTTAAAGCAATCTTTTGTTGCTTTGTTGCTGATCTACTTCAAGCTGTGCATAAACAGATAAACTTGGTGCATATTTTTCAGTGACACTAGGAATTAGTAGATTTAAATACAAATAATTTCCACAGCCAAGGAAGTAAAATTCAAATGTTTTATATTTGCTACAGTAAGTACATATGTGAGCTTTGAAAATTTGTAAATGTAAGATATAGATAAGTAAAATCTGTCGAGAGAACAACCTGTACTATACCTTACTGTTCAATGAAACACATCAAACAGTTTCTTGCATAGCATTGGGACTCTAATGCTAGTAAATACTCTGGTTTATTGGATACTGAGTGTTGATTTAATCATTGTGTTGGTGACCTGCTTCCTGCAGCTTTGATCTGCCTATACCATTTCTCTTGGCACCAAGAAGTGCAGGCAGCACATTGCTTTCTAATTATCCTTGCTGTGGTGTCAGTGCCAGACTACCTGAAGATCCCAAACTGCCATGCAGATATTAATCTGGCAGTGGTGTAGCCACCGAGTAAGTCATGTTATCTCCATTTTACAGATGAGGCAGGCAAGGGAGACAAAGGTGGGTTAAATGACATGCTGAAGGCCATAGAGGAAGTTTTTGGTTCAGCCAAAAACTCTTCCTTTGTCTCCAGCCACAAACGTTCATAAGCAGACTGTGCGTGCTGGTTCTGTACACCTGCTACAGGTAAATGGGAAAGCTGGGGCTAGGCTTGGGGAATCTCACACTGGCTAGCAAGAGTACAATTTAGTTTCTAAACACTTAGCCTGTTGTTTCGTAATTGAAACAACAATGTAGCAAAATAACTGACATGTTTTAATCATTCAGAACAACTCTTCCTTGGCACTTTCCCAGAGTGAGGGATGGGTGAATCTCAGCAGTGGTTACCCACACCCTACTTCCCAGCTTCCAGTACCAACATGGAGTGAACTGGCAAAGATTACATTTCTGTCCCTTGTTTTCTAAATTGGTTTCCTTAGGGCCTAGAAACAGCAGGAGGAAAAACAGAGAGTGTGACTCCAAGGTAGGAGGTTCAACCTTATGGCATGAGGAATATTTTATTTCATTTTTCAGTGAGATTTCACTCAGGTTGTTTGAGCATTTTCTTCACCTCTGTACTTCTTCATTATAGTTATTTTTAAATATTCTTTGATCATGCTGGCGGAGTGTTGTTTATCTCACAGAGTGTAGCCTTCTGTCTCACAAAAGCAGATTCACTCTCTACCCGCCCTGACACATGCTGCCGAACGTGGCTGTGTTTTTGCTGTGCAGCGGATCTATTCATGGTTTTATGAGTGGAAAGGGCTGTTTGCTGCATGAAGCCCAGCAGGGCTAATAGCATATTTTTTCCCTGAGCTATTATCCCGTTGGATTACCACCTGCCTTTTTACTATTTTGCAGGCTATTTACATGGTCAGCTAATAAGTGATAGGTAAGCTTACTACTAATTGAGTTCCTTTTTTAGGAGTGCAATTTGGGCTGGACAGACCACACATAAGGCACCAGGAATAATTCTCCAGGAGTATGTAGACTCTGACTCAACTAAGTTATCAGATTGAACTGCAGACTCCATGTACTGGGTAACTTCATACCAAATATTCACCTCCAGGAAGATCCTCTGTACTTTATGGCAGAAAATTTGGGAAAGATGGTACAGCCTTGAATAGGGAAGGTACAGTTGGATGCTGCTACAGCTGAGGTTGTGTATACACTCAGCTACTCCTCTGTGTCAAAGCACTTAGTTTCCAGGAGCAGGCAGCTGTTATTTTCAGTCTTGACATCTACAATCAAAACTTCTTTACACATTTTTTAGAAGTTCACAATCAGCTTTGTTTGGTCCCCACTACTTCCACAGAAAATTTGGAGAAGGGGAGGTACTGGTGGTAGGCTTCCAAAAAAAGGTCATTAAGTTAACCATTATTCAGCCACCAACATTAGAGACAAACTTTAGGAGCTTCTGCCAAAGACCCACCTAGCCCTAGTCTCCACTGCTGAGTGGGAAGTTTACTTCTTCAGAGGGTGGTCAGCAGTGCTTCAGTGGTTAATATTGTATTTTTTCTTAACCAGTTACTCACCTGAGAGCTGGAAAGTGCCGCTATTTTGTACGTGACTTGTTTTTGTTTATACTGCATTTTCAGGATGTCCACTCAGAACACAGGCTGTCCTAATCCCTGTGTTCAAAGCTGAAACTTGAAAACGTGCAGGGTTACTCCCCCCTCTCTCTCACAGGCCTTTCATCAAGGAGGATAATAATACAGAAAAGTTCCTTAGAGTATCATCTGGTGAACATTGTGAGTGTATCATAGAATCATAGAATAGTTAAGGTTGGAAAGGACCTTAAGATCATCTAGTTCCAACCCCCCTACCATGGGCAGGGACACCTCACACTAAACCATGTGGCCCAAGGCTCTGTCCAACCTGGCCTTGAACACCGCCAGGGATGGAGGATTCACAACCTCCCTGGGCAACCCATTCCAGTGCCTCACCAACCTCGCTGTAAAGAACTTCTTCCTTATATCTAATCTAAACTTCCCCTGTTTAATTTTGAAGCCATTACCCCTTGTCCTACCACTACAGTCCCTAAGGAAGAGTCCCTCCCCAGCATCCTTATAGGTGCCCTTCAGATACTGGAAGGACTTGTGTAGGACTTTTGCTGTAGGACTCTGATCAGTGCTTGTTTGGCCCAAGTTCTATCTACTGACCAATCCAAAATTAATCTGTTTGCTCAATTAGCCCTTTTTGTAAAGCTGGTGGCTAGTGAACAAATAGAAGAAATGTGATCTAATAATTGGAGATCATGGGAAGAAAGGACGAAAAGGGATAAAAGAAAAAAGAAAAGGGAAAAAATAGAAATAGAAAGAGAAAGTATAAAGAAAAAAATTATGGGAAAAACTCATGATTGGGCATATTTCATTTCATTTCATTTCATTTCATTTCATTTCATTTCATTTCATTTCATTTCATTATTTCATTTATTTAATTTCATTTCATTTCCTTTTCCCATCAGAAACATCTCTGACAATATAACTATCAAATTAAAGAAGAGAGGAAAGAATCTCAACACCTTCTTTACTTTGAAAGTTGTTACCATATGTCTAAGCAGCATATCATTTCTAGGTACTATTTTCATTGTACTGACATCAGTAGCATTTTTAATCTAATTAACACAAAATAGATATGACAGGAAAATGAGAAAAAGAATATTGAGTTGCCATGTACAAGCTCCTTTTTAAGTGGAGACATATTCTTTCCAACTTATCCCATGTACAACTACTTTGGCCAACATCGCAGAAGAGAATGGCGTAAAACACTGATTCTGTACACATCAGCAGGGGCTTTGCCATGAGCTCTAATGGCAGAAGATTTCCTTTCCTAGTCCCAGATCTACTGCTCCTCCCAAAATATCTTATTTGTGTCACCCTAATTCTCAATGTTACGGTCTCCAGTCCTTGGAAATAAGATTAATATTGCACCCCTGTTAACACCATACACACCCTTCCTCTTGACTCCTCTTCCCGTCCCTAATGTATCAACCCTTTGCAAAAACCTTTTCTTCGCAATTTTAAATCTCTCCTGGTTTAGCCTTTCCTGTCATTGAGAATTGTGCACCAGTTTTTCAATGCTTCTCTTTTTATGCCTTAATTAGTGGTGATGTAATTAACAACAGTGACAGATACACCTCTGTGATTAGCCACATTCACCCTTGCAGTGAATGGGTAACCTACAACTCAGTGTTTTGGGGTCTCTACAAATTCAGGCAGACATCCTCAGAAATGCTTTATTCAAGTAATATTTCAAAGATTTTTCTTGCAATTTAACCACTCGCTTAAAAAAACAAATGAACAAAAAGGATGCTAAAATCCATCCCAACCATTTTGAATTAAAAAAAAAAAAAAATAAAAGGGAAAAATGAGGGGGAGGTGGATAAAGTGGAAGTTTTAGTCATTAAAACAGGTTCTTGCTGGAAATGAACATTTTGTGAAAGGTTAATTTATGACCTATAACTGTGAATGAAATAAAGACAGAACATAACTATATAATGACCAAATACAGTATCTCCTAGACCAAGAGAAAACAATTAAGTGTTTTTGCACTACTGTGAGTTGAAAAAAAGGTAAGTAGTAGAATTGAAAACACTACCATAAACCAGCTCCAACTAGCTGTTGCAATGGACATGCTAGACAATTTTCTGTCCTTATAATTGTGCTTTCAACCTTTGCACCCTTTCCTTTTTGTTTTGAGAGAAACAATGCAAAACATTTGTTTTCAGGATTTTGAAGAGAGCTATTATTCATTTATCCTAAAAAAAGGTGTTAGTACTTTGCACAATGAGGGCTTGCTCGCTTGCAGAGAAGTTCTAGTCCTGCTGAACTATGAAACTTATCACTGCTTTATATAAAAAATTAACAGTTGTTTTAGTCCTCAAATGTCCCTACCAAAACACAAATAGCACTGAAAAGCATTGACATTGGAGAGACAATCCTCTTATTAATATTCAGATAAATGACCTAGCCTTTTGGAATTCCTGCATGCATAGTCTTTCTGCATTGTGTCTTGGGACTTTATTGTAAATCGCACTCTGTTTTGAGCTGTTGCTGAGGTTGAAAGTTCTGTTGTGGTCAACAGGAAATCCCTGTCCACTGTCACCTGAGACTAAGATATGGCTGAGAATTACATAAGAGCTTCATCTTGTGTGCAAATAGGTATTCAATAGGACCTCAAAACCACAGTAAAATATTTTGTTACCTGGGCCTTGCTTCTTTGGGCTCAGATTTCTACTCCAGCTGCCTCATGCCTTGCTGTCTCCCATTCCCTCTATGGATCTTCTGTGCGATGATGGCAAAAGGGTTTAGAGCAAATTCATCCTCTTTGAGGTCTCCTGGCCTTACTGCCAACACTGCAAAATTGTTTCTCTTCAGATAGAGTTAATCTAAGGCTGCATCATTCTCATGCTGAGTGAAAGAAGGAAAATTCAAATTGATGGTCAATATTTTCTTGTATTTTTAAGAATAACTGAATTCTTATTCTGTGCCCCTTGAAATCTGGCTGCTTTTTCAGTATGATGGTTGGTCTAGGATTCAATTTCAACTTGCTTGCATTAATAACTGAGCAATTCTCAGGGTAGTTTTTGCATCAGGGAGCTGCTACATTTTGCTCGGAACTTCTGTTCCTGAAAAAGAAGGCTTTGACTGTGACAGACCACAAAGATGCAAGAGGTAGCAGGAGATTGGTAGTCTCCGGAGAAAGACCACATTGTCAAAATTCAGCAATGGTTATCTTTGATGCTGGTATAAGTCCTCTGTTAGTGGAATTCAGTAAAGATTTTCATCTGTCCTCATCTTCCAGCTAGAAAAAAAGGGTGATGAATATTTGTTAGACTTCTGTTTCGAAGACTCTTAGAAAGGTATAACTCAAGGACCTTTTTTCAGTTAATGAAGTATTTTGAAATTGAAATCCCCAGCTCTCCGGGCTAGCTTACCAGCTTGGAAATAAGCCATTATACAAGTTCCTACAAAACCCTAGAACAAATAAAGGTTTTGTTTCCCAACATTTTCCTCCCAGGTAAATCACAAGAGGTAACACATGCATGGAGAGTGCATAAAAGCAAGGACAGTATTTTGGTCATTATGTACATCTGTAACCATAGGCCACTGGTAGTCTGGGTTTTTTTGGATGAATATTTTGAGGAAGAATTTGAAGGAGATCATGGGGATTGCTTTGTGGGCATTCATGCAGCGGTCAGCCTAATCATAAGGGTCATAAAAAGCATATAAGAATAATTCTTTGAAAAATTTTACATTTAGGGTAATGGCCTGTTAGAGCAGACAGGTCTCCCCTGCATGCTGTCAAATAGAAATCAGTGGATATTGTAGAAGGGCCTGTAGACTTCCTGTAGACAAGCACTAGGCCAAGGTAAGAGAGAAGCTGAGGGCAGAAGAGAGTTTGGTTCAGAAGTGCCCTAAACAGGGGAAGCCTGGAGGGATGATGGTTGGTAAGAGCAGGGAAAGAACAGTCATGAGAGAAGGGACATCAAAATTGGGGATTAAGGAAGAGTTGGCTGTATATTTGGCTAACAAACGATTGGTATTACTGGAATACATTTTCTAGAAAGTACAAGCAGGAGGAAGAAAACCTGTTCAAGTTCTCATGCAGTTAATCATTCACAAATGAGTTATGGGCAGTCACACAACAGCATCACACTTGCAAAACGGGCTGTGTATGAGATGCATTTTTGGCTCTGCTGGAGTGCAGATCTGAAATGAGGTGCTTGGTTGCCTTCTTCTTGTTAGAGAAACTTCTGGAGCTTGATCATTGGATTTTCACCACTCCTTCCCTTTCATTTCGCTGGGATGTGAACATGGGGGGCCAAGTGTACACGCTATCTGCTAGGGAACTCTTTTTTGGAGAAGGGAAGGCGAGGATGATCTGTGAGCATTGGCTGGTTAAAGGTCCCTCAAAATGTTTTATTACATAAAGTCGTAGTCAACTCATTCAAAAATACACAGCTAATAGATAAAGCAACACAAATGTTGCTCATGTAGATTTTAGCAGGTATCCTCTAGCAGATATTCCTCTATCCTTTTAGTCTAGGTGCAGCCCATTGAGTCTGGGTCTTGCACTCCTCTTGTGGAAGAAGTGACTATACTGTGGCATCCTGTTCATGGTCTTTGGCTTGCAATATCTGTTGCCCACACAGAGACTTGAAAAACATTAAAGGTGTGTCATGCCATGTAGTTAGACAGAAGCAGGTGATTGAGGATATCTATAACATGTTAGGTGTGTCCCTTGGTCACCAGTATTTATCACCTGGTGTTTACCTAACATTGTTATAATTGAAACTTCCAAGAATATTTTGAAAGACAGACGTGTCTATTTCACAATTACAGAATGAAAAGAGCCTCACTTCCCAAGATTTAGAAGTACTTCTTACTGATCTGCTCTCTTCTTGGCAACAGTGTGGGAATTGCAAACTCTTTTTTCACACTGCAGACTTTCTGGAAGGACATTTTGTTCTGAGTTTGTTCGCACGGTGTTCACAACAACAGTTTGCTCAGCTGTCACTGAAGCTCCTTGGTACTATGATGTTGCCCTTAAAGAGCAACACTGTTCATTTCTTATGCTAAAGTGAGTAAAGGTACATTTATATACATTTGGAAAAATAAGTCATGCTCTGCATAATGTGAGCTCTGGAGACATCTCTTAATCCTTGGCTCTGTGTGCTTGTCATTTTCTAATCCCTTCTTCAAATAGTGTGTTAGTTTAATATCAGGTGGTTGCTGGGCCCAACACGTTGGGTTTTTTTCCCAAGAAAAAGGCGTGTTGTGTTTATTTGTTGTTGTTTGTTGGTTTGTGGTTTTGGTTTTATTATATATATAGATATATATATGGCAAAGAAAACTGTGCAGAACGAAAGGGCACACTTCACTGCATTAAATCAGTCTCCTTCTTTGCCACCAGCATGGTGGCTCCAACTATGCTGAAGCACTTGCGTGCCATAAGAAAAGGAAAATCTCACCAGTGACAGCTGTACAGGGATGATTTTTCACTCATTGGAGAGACTGTCATAACTCACAGTCCTAAGAGAGTGTCTGTTTCTTACTGTCACTGGTGAGATAAGCTATATTTAATGCTGCAACATCAAAGCTGCCA